>NC_135622.1:38139551-39389551 GCF_053574225.1 Canis aureus
GATGCTGCAAAGGAAAGGGAGTTCTATGTTCATTGTTTTCTATGAAGTAAGAATCAGAATCATCATGAGAGTGAAAAATGGTGAGGGATGTTGAGGGGAGTAGGTAGGATGAAAGTAGACTTCTGAGATCATGGAAACATGATAGAGGAAGAAGAAAATAATTAAGATTGCTGGGCTGTGTTCAGGACCCACTTGGGATTCAAGATCATACATTCTAAGTTTAGGGCCAGTCACCATGGGTGAGTGCTCTGTCTCAGGCGTATCCAGCCCAGGGGCAGATGCAGAATGGGTAGATTACATTAAAGCAGGATTGGGCCTCTTCTGGGTGAGTACAGTAGTGAAGAAAGAGGCCTAGGAGTCAAGGGTTACACACCAAGAGTGACTGCAGTGACACATATGGGAGCTAGGTTGGATAAGAGAAGAGAGGACATTCTGGTGAGCACAGTATAACATATAGAGTTGCTGACCCACTGTGTTATATACCTTAAACTAATCTAACATTGTGTATAAGCTATACTCAAAAAACAATGAAATAAAATAAAATGTGCTTGAAATCTTACCTATAAGAGAAAAAGAGAGAGAAAAGAGGACAAGTTGAGGCAACAAATCATGAAAAATTCTGCAGTCGATGGATAAAAGGTCCTAATGTGGTCACAAATGGTTGTATTTGAGATTTTAGAATAAAATAGGACAAACAGGAGCCAGATGGTCAGAGAGTCGGATACTGAAAGCAGAGATTTTGAAGATAACAGTAAAGGAGTGGAGAAAAAGAACATTACAAGTGAGGAAGATAAGGTACTCAGAGGCCAGGATGATGGCTTTCCATCTCACTCAGTGCAAAATGCAAAGCCCGTATGGTGATCTGCAAGACCTTAAATGTTCTGTACACATCCCCCTTGAATACCCTGACTTTGTCTTCCACTATATTTCTTCTCATCACTCTATGAAACCATACTCACCTCCTTACTCTTCCTTAACCTTGCTAAGAATGTTCACATTTCATGTTCCTTTGCATTTGCTGCCTCTGCCCAGAATATTCTTCCCATGTTACCACCTCATCTAAAAAATTGCCCCACCACAACTCAACAGTTCCTATCCCCCTTCCCTGTTTTATTTTATTCCACTGCACTTAATCACATACCAACATATATATCTCTTACTTAGTTTTCTTGCTTACTCTCTCTATACCTGGAACCCCAAAGCTCCACGAGGGCAATGATCTGTGTCTTTTTGGTTGACTGCTACATCCCCAGCAACTAGAAGAATGCTCACAACATAGTATGCAATCAACAAATATGTATTGCGTGATTGAGAGAGAGAAAGAGATGAGTAAGGGAAAGAGTGAATGAAGAAATACATGGAGCTCTAAAAGCTTTGCTGAAATGGAGAAAGATATTATTATAGACATTATTCCAGAATAATATGATATACTTTATATAAAACATTACTAATCATCAGGGAAATGCAAATCAAAACCATAATGAGATATCACCTCACACCTGTCAGAATGGCTAAAATCAAAAACACAAAAACAACAGGTGTTGGCTAGGATGTAGAGAAGAAGGAACCCTTTTACACAGTTGGTGGGAACACAAACTCGTGCAGCCACTATGGAAGACAGTATGGAGGTTCCCCCCAAAATTAAAAATACAATTATCATATGATTCCACAACTAGGTATCTACCAAAAGAAAAAAAAAGAAAGAAAGAATTCAAAAACACATATGCACCCTTATGTTTATAGTACCATTGTTTACAATAGCCAAATTATGGAAGTAACCCAAGTATCCATTGATAGATGAATAAAGAAGATATATATATATATATATATATATATATGATATATATGATATATATATGTATATGCAATGGAGTATTACTCAGCTATAAAGAAGAATAAAATCTTGCCATTTGTGACAATATGAATGGATCTAGAGAGTATAATGCTAAATGAAGTAAGTCCGTCAGCGAAAGACAAATACCATATGATTTTGCTCATACATGGAATTTAAGAAACAAAATAAATGAACAAATTGAAAAAGAAATAAACAAGAATCAGACTCTTAACTATCAGAAAACAAACTGATGGTTACCAGAGAGGAAGTGCATGGGCGATGGGTAAAATAAGTAAAAGAGATTAAGAGGATACTTATCATGATGAGCACTGAGTAATGTATATAATTATTGAATCATTATATTGTACACCTGAAACTAACATAAAACTATATGTTAGTTACATTGGAATTTAAAAAATAAATACGATTTTTAAAAGTTTAACATCTATCAAAATATCCTTGGAAAAAAGTGTTCAAAAGTGAGGAAACTTCTAGATGACATACAAAGCAAAAACATACTAAGAATATTTAATTTTAGCTACTTCTCTCTCAGTCTTCATCCAACCCTCTGAGCCATTCCTTAAAAATAGTTCTCCCAAGAGTCTTGTGTAGTTTTAATAAAGCATACAAGTTCCACTGAGAATTAGAGCTACAAGCAAAATCCAAACTTAGAAGTTTTTTAATTTACTTCTTAAAGTATACATCCAAATAAATTTTAAAACTTCAACATTTATCTAAGTCATCCAGTTTAATATGGGGAGATAGCTCAGGAATATTCAAATACAGATTTATAAGCTTAAATCAATTCATGAATTTGTCCTAAAACTCAAGGCTGTTCCCAAGGAAGACAAAAATGGGGTAGGGCAGATTCCCAAATGGAAGATATGCAAGAGAGACCACAGGTTCCAAAATGAGGACTAATATCACTTATTTTCTGGCATTCTCAGAATTGCATGTATATTAAAGATTTAACCCAGATATTAAGAACAAAACGTAAAAACAACCTAAATCCTTCTCAGTAGACGAATGAACTGTGGATTTTTCATGCAGTGGAATGGGATACACTAGCTGAAAATGAAAGAATGAAAACAGCTCAAACAGAATTTTCCTCCTCTCATTCTGTTCTTCTTTCCTTCTCTTGCCTTCCTAGCCCTTTCTCTTCATCCTTCATCCCTTACCCTTCTCTTATTTTTCTGTCCTCACTCCTCCCTTCCCTTGCCTCTTTATGGTTCACTTCTCTTACACTCCTTTTTTGGAAAATTCAGGTTAAAAGTCATGAGTGACACCAAGCACACTTCCTGCCAGTGATAGGAATCCCATGGTTGCCTGGCATAGATCTAGTGTCAGAGCCTGAGTAGGGTGAGGAGACCCAGTAGGTTTCTATTAATCTTCATATTCCATTCCAGAAGTCACTTCCTCCAGCAGGCCTTCCTCCATGACCCAAACCCAGGTGGAATTAATTTTTCCTCTTCTAAGCTCCCAAGATATTTGCGCATGCTTCTAATAATCAAATCTTATTATAACTGGTATTTAAACTGGTTCTTTCTTCTGCTAAAGGTGGATTATAACAATCGCCATACCTAATACATTACATTTTCTGATCCTATGATAACCTGAATTTGTAGAATGAAGTTGAATGAGAGCAGTGGCAGAGGAAGTATGGGTTCTTAATCTGGAACTGGAGAAATGGAACTCAAATGCAGGTAACATCTGGGATCATACTCCACAACACAGAACCTCAATTTTCTAATCTATAAAACATGAAAATACTGGAGCAGGAAGGCAATATTAGCTGCTTCCAGGTTGTTGAGAGGATGAAATAAAATAACTATAGGTGTAGTTAGCACAACATCGGCTTGGTAATCATTCAATAAACACACTGTAACGGTGTCTTTGCTGGGTACAGGCTGTGATTTTGGAATCATTCAGTTGTGTGGAGCTAGGTAATACCTTCCTCTTCCCACCTCTGTTTTATTTACATCCATTAGGTTCACACAGGATGAGGCTCCTTCTAGGGAAAGAACTCCTGTGGTACCTACAACAATTTAACTGGAAAAAATTGATGAAAGGAAGAGGAGAAGTGGCAGAAACCAAACTGTGAGAAGAGGAACCATCAAGACTGGAAAGACAGAGTCCTCCATGGGGTGGAATGTGTCAAATTGTCCAAATTGTCACTCACATAATTACATAGAATTCAATATACATTCTCAAGTTACTGATATTTCCAGGCAAATATTTGCCCACCAGACCCTGTGCCCTCAGTGGAGATTCACTGTACCAGACAGCCTCAGTGGTAGAGCCTAGGTTCAGGAGGAAGCTGTGACCTGATTATAGGACATGACTAGCACCTGAGCTTTCCATCCCACGCACCCAGAACATTAGCAGATCCTCTGGAAAGACTGAAATTGTAACTATACCCAAAATAGGCACCCCATCAAGCTTTCTAACTCCTTAAAGCTAAGTAACCTGCTGTAACTAACCCTAAGTGACCAGAAAGAGGTGTCTGTTCCCCTATAGTGTCAGGAACAGTCCATCGGTTCTAAGCAACCAAACTGACTCTGGCTGTCTTAGCCATAGAAGGAAAGCTGATGCACTTAAATCCAGGAAGGACGAAAAGCAGAATAGCCCCCAGGACCACTGTCAAAATCTCATAGTCTCCCTGAGGCAATACTGTTGGAATAACAATTTGCTTCCAAAGATGTGTCCCTTTAATCACAGTGCAAATATCCTGGAGACTGAGTCATCTCATCCTAGCTTGGGTTAAGAAGACACCTGTGGGCCATGTGTGCACAAGGCACTGTGATTAAGAACCCCACTGGAACACACAGAAGAGGGAGGGTAGGCTCCCAAGGGGAAGGTGAGATGAAGAGAATGAGAAGCTGGATAAGCATGAATAACAGCCTACTACAAGCTTGCTGTTCTCAGCCAGAGTACTGCAGCAGTATTAGGGCCAAGGCAGCGTGTGGCTGGGCCCCTGGGGGGGCATCCACTCCAGGAGAAGGGATCATCAAGCAGCATGGTGGCTGCAGGGGAACACCAATCTAGCTAGGGCAGAGCAACAACATCTCCTCACACTGCAGGCGTCTTGGCAGCAACAGCAGTCTAGTAGCAGAAGGGAGCAAAAAGGCTGGTTTGTGAGAACACAGAAGACCCCATCTGAGAACTTCCAAGAAGTACATAAAAAATGGAAAGAATTAAAAGTAGGCTGAATGAATTTTACCCATCAGGGGAGAGCAAATGAAATGTAGAAACTACTGTTGATCTTTGATTAGGAAAACTTCAAGTGACCCTTAGTTATTTTCTGTTCTTCAAGAACAGATAGAAAAAGGAACTAGATTCCAATGTCATGCTTACATGTAAGTCTCTTAAAATAGGGCACTGCTGCTAATAACAAGTAGATGGCAGTTCTCCCTCCCCAACAGACGCAGTCACAGAAGAATGACTAACTCCATGAACAGAACTGCCACACACAGTCTCCCTACTAACTGAAAAATCAGGTAATTTTCAAATTCAAAATCCTTCCTCACCCATATTTTATATGGATATGATTTTTCAAAGACATACCATGCCCGTAAGTCAACCAAAAGGATAAAAGGGGTGGATCCTGCCATGAATCACAGAGTGATGTCACATCCTTGTTTCTCTCCAGCCATGTCCCTATACATGCACAACAAACACTCTGTGCCTGTCAGATCTAGTCAAAATGAACAACAGCTAGAGAATGACTAAGGGGAAAAAAAAACACTTAAATATTGCAAAACCTACAAATAGGGAATGAATGAAAAGTTGTCACACATGCTCATGTACATAACAACATACATGCACTCAGTTTGTCTAAGTCATGGGTATATTTTTCACCAGGTTAGGAGATGATGAAATAAACATCAACTTCAGATCTTTTTTAAAATTTGGTTAACTTAACTTTCCCCATCTGGCTACCCGGAACCCTCTTGATGACTCAAGGTCTGTGGCTGACCCCTAAAACAGCCCTCAAAGGGCAAGCCCCAATTCACTGCAAACTCTAAGGAAGCCCTGCAGGAAGAAGGCTTCCCTCCACATTTTATTCAAGTCCTGACTTCTTTATACAAAGTATAATAAATAAAATTCTCATATTGCAGATGAGAGATGGCTCCAAAAGAGCCACTGGCAAATGAATGATCCATTGCTTCTTACATCTGGGTAAACCATTTAGAGAACCTGCTAAAATTATTCATGAAACCAGTCTTTTTTTTTTTTTCTTTTTTTTTAATGATAGTCACAGAGAGAGAAAGAGAGAGAGGCAGAGACACAGGCAGAGGGAGAAGCAGGCTCCATGCACCGGGAGCCCGACATGGGATTTGATCCCGGGTCTCCAGGATCGCGCCCTGGGTCGAAGGCAGGCGCCAAACCGCTGCGCCACCCAGGGATCCCCATGAAACCAGTCTTATACCAAAGTCTTATCAAATGTAAGAGCATTTAAAAACTTGTGAGTCCTGTTCAATATTAGTTCCATGTTACTAAAAGGAGCACATTAATTTCTAAGAATATTCTTCCATTTGATCCTGACATTACTTAATTAGGAATCTTTTGCATAGATGAAGGCCTTATATTCTACTTCACCTCCATATTTGGGTTTCACTGTACACAAACTTAGCTTCTATGTTTAGGGCAGCTAAATATTCGCCATAAGATTATCTCTGTCGATCAGAATTTAATTTCTCCAGACATTAAGAAAATCATGGCTTTCACCATGAATACTTATGAAGGTTCTGTTCTCAGGCCTTCTGGGTATCACCCTCCAAAACCCTTGAGAGATCAAGGAAAGGTGAGCTCAAAGAGGAAAATTAGAATGTAAATCACACAAAAGCCTAAGGGGTCCTTCACTGAGAGGAAAAAAAAAAATGACTAACAAATTATCATGTCCATAAGTTCTGAAAAATTAAAAAGTTAACAAATAATGAAAATATTGTACATATGTTTTATATTGTGTTGCATCTTATTTCTATGGCTCTGAGTGTGAAGCAACTTTAGGATACTATCTTCAATAAAAGTACATTTTGCCGATGAAAGCACTAATAACATATGTATTTAAAAAGCAACATTTCATAAGAAACATGTGGTTCCATTAGGAGTAGCACATTCTTTGAGTCCTTTATGTTTTACAGCAGGATTCTGAAATGCCTTTATGATTGTGGGGCTGTTTCCTTTCCTGCTTGTAGTTTCACCAAATAAGGCTTCACTGTCTCATAATTATTACTCAGAGGTCTGATGGACTCACATGGACTTTGTTGGATTCTAACACACAAATAAGAATCTCATTTTAAAGTCGTCAATAAATCCAAATACAAAATTTTGCATTGTACACTAGAAAAATACCTTTTTACAAAAGAATACAAAAGAGACAAAGGTTGCTAGGCAACCACCAGGCACAAGCTTTAGCTTTCAAGGTAACAAAGAGACTACTGTACTTCCACCACCTGAAGGTCCTTGCTCAAAGCAACAAAGGAAAACTGACAGTAAGGAGTTGGAACATAACCCAGAACCACCGCCATTCTCCAAAATCATATTGGAACATGTTTTATTGATTTTAATATGTTGACTTAACAACATAAGTAAAAGAAACATTATTTGGATTGTATCCAACTTTAAAAATTCAACTGGCATCTGCTGCATGACTCTGGCCCTTATCTTCTGTGCACTCTAAAAGATATCCTACACACAAGCTTGTCTTTAAACGAGGTCAAGAGTAGGGAAAAACACCTCTGAAGGAACTCTGCCATTGGTGGCTTCAACCTGGTCTTTTCTCTTCAGTGTACTCCAGACTCCCAAACGTCTAATATCTGAGGTTGGTTTTATAAGTTTAAACTGCTTCAATAATCTAGTAATATCTTGGTGAGAATGAATCCAAGTATTAGGTGTCCTATAATGTTTGTGCCACTTGAAAGAGCCTAAAGAGGAACTCTCAAAGGGTTGAATTTCAGACAGAGCAGCTCCTGAGTGAGAACAGCTCACCAGACCACCACCCATTACTCTGTGACAAGCCTAGTGCTGAAGGCTAAAGGATTGCAATCCTTTTGACCTATGGTGCAGAAGAGTACATAGTATGGAGGCAAGCTGCCGGCCTTCAGTCCTGGCTCTACACTTACAAGCCTTATGGCCTTAGACAAGATGCTTATTCCCTCATTTGCAAAAAGGTGAGAAAGACATTACCTATCATCCAGCAGTCAAGTATTAACTGAAATAACATATGCAAAACCCTTTATGTAATTGCTGATATGTGATATGTGCACAAGAGTTTATATTTTTGTTTATATGTTTAATATTTTATTTAAATTCAATTTGTCAAAATATAGTATAACACCCAGTGCTCATCCCACCAAGTGCCCTCCTTGGTGCCCTCACTCAGTCACCCCATCCTCCCACCCTCCTCCCCTTCTGCAACCCTTTGTTTCCCGTAGTTAGGAGTAACATGGTTTGTCTTCCTCTCTAATTTTTCCACACCCAGTTTCCCTCCTTTCTCTCATAGTTCCTTTCACTATTTCTTATATTCCACATATGAATGAAACCATAGGATAACTGTCTTTCTCAGACTGACTTATTTCATTCAGCATAGTACCCTCCAGTTCCAACCACGTCAAAGAAAATAGAATTTATATTATTGATATTACTTAATGTCAATGCCTTCAATATTATGAAGGTCAATAGTAAATGCTGCTCCATCTCACTGATTTAACAAAATACTCTCTGGGTACTTTAACTAAATATCCACTGTCAGAATATTTTGTTCCATCATATAGCATAATATCAGAATGAATGATGTGGGGCAAGAACACAGAAGTGGCACTAGATGGATGTGATTAAAGAACATTAAACATACACCTGTCCCTTTCATCATCCTGCATCATCTGAGGCCATGATATTATGGCAGTGGTGATACAGATAAATGGTCCCCAAAAGAGGATGGGGACCTCTATATAGATCTTAGTCTTGAGTTCCTTGCATTTATATGAATCGGGCTACATGGAATTCTGTACACTTAGGTCACCATAGAATTTCAGATCTTTGGGCTACTATCTAAAGGAAGAATACCCGTAAAACCATAAGGAAATTTCCATTTACAGAAAATCAAGAACTACACTGGAGCTGGCTCGGCCACTTATACGTCATTAAGTCCACCTAGTGCTGCCTTCTGTGCCCTCTGGCCTAATTCAAGCTGCTTTCTTGTGTACTGACAGCTTCTGTTTCCTGACGTTAGCTTCCATATGCTTCACGATGGCCTCACTGGTCCCTCCTTCACAATGACTTTCACTCTCATCCATAGATAAGGACGATGCACGTTGTGTTACTTACTCAAAATCCCAAAACAGAGATTCTAGCTGATAGCAAAAAGGTGAAAAGGGCTGTAACAGACAAATACTGCAATATGCTCCCCCAGAGCCTCTTTGGAAATACAGGGATTTCTCCCCTAGCCACTGGGAGTGCTGCTGCCAGACAGTCCCCAACTGTCAGCCCTCACAGGAACTGCCTCAGCTGCCCCACCCAGGGCAGTGTCCCCTTCCTGGGCAGCTGGGACTTATGAATAGAGAGGATAGTGGCTTAGTCCTCTTGTCCCAACTTCGAACATTTCTGAAGATTCATTCTAGCTTCAAAACTTTCTACAGGAGCACCTGGGTGGCCTCAGTGGTTGAGTATCTGCCTTTGGCTCAGGTCATGATCCCAGGGTCCTGGGATCAAGTGTCACATCAGGCTTCTTACAGGGAACCTGCTTCTTCCTCTGCCTGTGTCTCTGCCTCTCATTGTCTCTCGTGAATAAATAAATAAAATCTTCAAAAACAAAAAAAAACAAAAAAAACCCTTTACGGTATCTGCTAAGCCCTGCACTGAGACTGTAGCACCATTCAACTGCTCCCTCTGCCCACTCTTGCTTGCTTCCTTCCCCTGTCCTCCTCCCCTGCCCCTTGTTGATCTTGAGAGCTCTCTTGGAGAACATTCTTACCCACTGATCTCCACCTCAGAGTGCTTTGTGGGAAACCAGGCAGTGACAGGAGCATAACTCAGACTTTGCACACACCATATCTTCAAGCCAAGCCATATAGGTTGTCACCAGCCAGCCAAAATACTGTTTGCCCTAGATTAAGCACTCATTCCTGATCCAGTAAGCTGTGACCCAAAGGCCAGGAAGATAAGGTTGTGTGGTAGAAAACACCACTTTCAGAGCAGCAGAAACTCTGGGCTAAGTGGAAGGTTTGACAGCTCTTACATTCTCTTATCAATCCCAGGCTGGATGCATAGGTTTGTCCTGTTCTTCCCAAAATCCACAGAATTCAGTCTGATTTCTTTTTTCTTTATAGTTATCACTGCTTCCTCTGCCTCCTGGAGATCCCTGCCTATGCAAGAATGTCTGGAATGAAAACATCTCCACTTTACTGCTATCTAAAAACATTCCCTTTTGAGTTGGAGGGGTTTCCTGCGAATCCTGACAGGAAAACAGAAAGGAGATATGTGAAACAGCAAACATAATTAATACATTAAGAAGAGTTGTTAAAGAGATTTTTAGAAATTCAAGCTTGTGTTATTGCACTAATTAAGGACACTCCGTGATACTTCTTATAAAATTTTAAAAATCCCTTCCTCCTCACATTAGTAATGACTATATCTTTGTTAAGAAAAAAGACTTATTCATTTTGTTTAAAATTATGTGTGCTCGTTATAAAAATTAAAGTAACATGACAAAGAAAAAAATTGTCCAAAGTCCTACTGCCCATAAATAACCATAATTAACATTATGTGAGAATATTATTCTAGTTGTCTATCTATTCATATATCCAGAAAAATAGATTAACTTTCATTAAAATGGAATTACAATATGCATGCTATTTCAAACTTAAAGTTTCATTTTTAATTTTATCTAACCAAAAAAAATGAAAATGAGGTAAAACTGAAATAATAAAGTATGAAATAAATAATAACTGAAATAAATAATAAAATAAATAAATAAATAACTGAAATAATAAAGTATGAAATGCTTCATACTTTTTGGGAATAAGTATTCCCAAAAAGATCACTCTTAGGCCAAAAGATTATGAGGGGCACCTGGGTGGTTCAGCCAGTTAAGTATCTGTCTTTGGCTCAGGTCATGATCCCAGGGTCTTAGGATTGAGCCCCGCATCACTGGGTTCCCGGCTCTAGGGAAATTTAGCTTCTCCCTCTCCCTCTGCCTGCCACTCCCCCTGCTTGTGTTCTGGTGTAGTCAAATAAATAAATAAATAAAATCTTTTTTAAAAAAGTGATTATGAAAGCTTTAAGCTGAAATAATTTCAACTACATATTTCAACTTTAGATGCTTCCAATGGAACCATGTCCTGCCATAAAAAGAGGAGGGCTGAAGCAGACCACATTACCTTCTCTCTCCCTCCTCATTTCCTGATTCAGATTATATCACCATATTATCACGTGTGGCAAAAACTGCTGCTTCTTCCCCAATCTCTATTTCTCCCTCTTTTCAATTATAAGTTTGAGTTGAGCACAAGACATCCCTGCTAAAGACAACATTTCTCTTCCTCCTTTACAGGCAGTTGTGACCATCTGACAAAATTCTGGGCAAGAAAATACTGGAGAAGTAATGTATGCAACTTCTACGCCATGCCTTTGACGGAGAAGGAGCAGGCCCTTGCCTAGATCCCTTTCCCATCTCTCCACAGGCTAGAATACAGACATGACGCTGATGGCTGGAACTTTTATGTGAGAATATGAAATGAAAGCCACATGCTGATGACGGGCAGAACAATAAAGCAGTAGAAGCCTGGGTCCCAATACCCTCAGCCTCCAAACCAGCCCCAGACTATCTACCCAGGCTTTTACTTGAGGATGAAATACATTTCTACTTCATTAAAGCCAATTCGTTTTTTAGGTTTCTTTTTATAGCATCCTAACTGCATTCTAGCTAATATCTCAACTAATCCATCAATAGACTATACATTTATTGTCTACTCTAAAACCATAATTCCCAGAGTTAGTTTTTCTTAGTTCCATATTCAAAGCCATTCAAAGTTCACAGCAAGTCCCTTTTACCAGGATATCTCCATTCCTGAATCCTGGGAGCTCTCTTTCTCTCTTTGTTTTTATTTGGTTTGTCAGTAGTACATTAGTTTCCTATTGCTACTATAACAAATTACCATACATGAAAACAAACACGAAATCCCAACACGAACTTATCTTGCAGTCCTCTATGTCATAAGTGCAAAACAGATCTCACTGGGCTAAAGTCAAGGTGTTGGCAGGGCTATGTTCCCTTTGAAGGCTCCAGGAGAGAATCTGTCTCGTTGCCTTTTCCAGCCTCTAAAGACTGTTTGCATTCCTTAGTTCATGGCCCCTCTTCCATCCTCAGAGCCTACAATATAGTTCTTCAAATATCTCTCTGATCCTGACCTTCTTGCTTCCCTCTCTTCCTTATAAGAAAAGTTGTGCTCACATTGGGACCATTAGTAATCCAAAAAGGTTCCTCCTCTCAAGATCCCTAACTTAACTGCATCTACAAAATCCCTTTGGGGACTTTGAGGATTAGGACATGGACATCTGGGGAGAAGGTACATCATTTTGCCTTCCACATATGGTTTTGTTTTATACTCTTTCTTTTATCTGACCAAGTGGTTTTTATCTAGAAAGGGTTCATGAGTGCTTCATTGCCTAAAGTATATGCTACATTATTGAGAATGTATCTTTCCTTTCTACTTGAAAAAATTTGTTTGAAAGTTTTATTAGATCACCACTTTTTCCAACATGGTATTTATTTCTATAGTAAAAACTTGAAGGCAGCATGTCATTTTTCTCTTTGTATGTGATATTCTTTTTCTGACTCAATGCCTTAAGAATTCTCTCTTCATCCATGAAGTTCAACCTAATCAGGCTATGACTAGATGTTGATTGCTTTTTATTATTTTTGCTAGGATACAATAACCTTGTCCAATTTACTCCTTCAGTTCTTTATTTCACAGAAATTTTCTTTTCTTATATCAATTTCTGAATACATTTTTAGTTCCATTTGTGAAATTATTATATACCAGGGTCATCAGCAATCTTTGCATTGGATTGATTGCCTTTGTCTCTCTTTCACATCTATTACTTTATATTTAATTACTTAAACATCTTATTCTTTTTTATCTGCATTCATTATGGCTATGTCAAGCCTTTTGTCTACATCAGTATTTTCATTTTCACCTATGCTAGTCTGTTCCCTGATACTTTATTATTTCTGTGATGTCTTAGTTTGGTCCTCAATCTGTTTTATTTGCTCTAGAGCCACCTCGCTATATTATCTATTATCTCTTCCCTGAGATGTCACATGTCTGTCATTTTTGCTACATTGCAAGTAACAGAGAGAATTTGTGGGAATTTCTTTTGTTCTGGGTCATTTCCCAGACTGGAATCATAGTTTCTTTTCTGTTTTTGTTCATGTCTGCTTTTATTGTTGCCAAAGTATGGAAGTATGTCTTCACAATTGCACTGTCATTTCTTCTCATGCTTTTCATACTTGATCTGAGCTGCTTTATCCCAATACTTTTTCTGAGATGTAATGTGGATGATTGTTTGCTTTCTCCTCTCAGCTACAATTTGAAGGCTGAATATCTCATATTCAATCATAGACTGAGTCACAGCAGGTGGGGATGAGTTAAAAAGATGGCAAATACCACAAAATCATGGAATAAAGAATTTTAGTTAATAATTATCTACACACTTCTATAATGCTTTTTTCCTTACATTTTGGCCAAAATTTTTCATTTACCCCTTAATATGACCACAATTTTGTAAAAATCACTTTTTTTGGAGAGGCTAGAAAGATAATCTAGTCTCTGCTAACATATTCATCAAAATTTGCATCTATTATGGATAGTTTTATTATGGAGAATTTCTTTTATCTTCACAACTCATACTTCATAATATATAAATTTGGGGAAATATTATCAAATTGGAGATTCTCTATCAAAGAGAAAAATTTTTTCCAACTTCTGGCTTCAGTTCCAAATTTTTCATACCTTGTTTCTCCAGTAGCACTCACATATTTCCAGTGAGTGCCAGATGCCAGGGATACTTTCATATCATTACTCAGTCTCTGGCTTTGCAGTTGCTTAAAGTGACTCCAGTTGGACTTGCAAAGCACAAGGTAGAAGTATTTCTGGAGGCAATTTATATGCTGGTCCAGCTAACAATAACTTAATATTCATGAATAGAATTGCAAATCTCTTAAATATATCTCACTAATTTAATATAGCTATATCCCCAGCTCAACTTACCCTTAGTTAATTCACAAAAAATACCACTGGCCACTCTATTGTCACCCAACACAAGGAGAAGTCATAATAGAAAAAAAATAGCTCTTAACTGACTACAGTCAAAATAATTTTCTTTTGCAAATTTTACAAAAACACAAGAAATGTGAGAATAGTATGCTAGAGCCCTCCTGTATCATTTCAAAGAATTTATACAGATGAGAGACTCTGAATCTTAAGCTTTATTATATTCAATGTATATGTATCTTTAAATGAATGGATATCTTCAGGTTTTAGACAGTCTCTTCAATTCATGTGAAAACCTGGATCCTTCCCTTCTTCGTGTTTCTTCCACTTACTCTTCTCTCCTCATTCCAATACTTCCCATCAGACAAAGGAAAAGATAAATCCACTCAGTTGTCTTCTTTCATATTTAAAGGTAATAGACATCGCTGCTGTAATGTGATTATATGTTCCTGATAAACTTTATTTTCTGTAAAATTATGCACTAAAAATTGGAGAGTTTATGGGGAAAAATACATTTGGAACACTTCACTCAAAACCTGTGCAACTTTGTTAACACAAAAATACTAGCCACAGTTAAATATCCTACTGGCATTTGTTAAGCGACAATTCTTCTTGGATCCTTTACTTTTTTTACACAGCCCATGCTTCCTAAGCAAAGATCAGGGATAAACTTTTGTTTAGGGATGATTGCATAGCAAATCTAAAAGAAAGAACATCTCCTTCCCCAAAGATATTCCACAGTAGTAAAGTCTCTTTCTCTTCCCTAAGGACACATGCTTGTGTTACAAGGATAAGAGTAATAGCTTTCCAGAAAAGAGGACAGGCAGGTCATTAGCAACCCTGATAAAATCTCAAAGTCTCCTAAATTTGGGATTTGTTTCCTGTGATGAAAACCCACTATATGTATAGGCAGTATCCAGCCTTCATTTGCATCTCCCTATGGGAAATGGGGTTGGGAAATTAATGCAAGATGCTACTCCAACTATTTTCACTGAGTAATAAACCATCTGTGTCTCTGACCTAAGGGTTTAATGTTCTTCTGTATATGTGTGTGTGTGTCTTATGTATACATAAGACACACACACACATACATACATGCATCCTGCGGCAAGCTAACTTGCTAGCCTCCAAGTAGGATAAAACCTTAGATCCTTCACAGTTTTTGGTTTAAAAGCATTTGCATCCAACATCATAATTGTTCCTTAAATCTTGGGAATTTCTCTTAGCCTTTAAGATCTGAGTCCTTAAGATACCAATTTCATCAAAATTTAAAATTTGATCCAGGTTATAGCCTTTTGCAATAATCCATTTTAACACAGAAAATAACATCCTTATAGCTTCTTCTTCATCTGAAGAATCTACTACAGATTTAACAAAGGCCTTCATGTTTAGGAAATGCAGTTCTTGAAGCCACTAACCTCACTACTATTTGTACTCAAAGAAGACACATTTGTAAGATATGAAACTTTTTTATAGGGTTTTTATGTATCACCTAGGTTTCCTCTTTAAATGTGAAAAAGTCTGCCCCTGATCATTTCAAACAATTAATAGGATGGGGGAGGGAACCCAAAACTTTTTTCATCATTCTATGCTAACAAATTCACATTGAAAAAAACATGTCTTATAAAAGAGAACACACATTAGGAAAAATTCTCAGGGTCTACTTTTGTTTTGTTGTTTTGTTTTAACCTACTGGTTTAACCTAAGGGGCATCAGGTCTAGTTTATGAGCTACACCCTACTGCTTCCGAGCATTCTTCCATCTTTTTTAGCCACCACTTCTCATATTATTACTTTGCTCTCCTTTCCTTGTTTGGTTCCTACTTGGTTTGGGGTGGGGGGGGACTGGTGGAGGAGGAGGTGATAGTATTTGTTTGATGTAATTCGCTGATGCTTCAAAAATAAGTTTTGGGGATGCCTGGGTGGCTCAGCGGTTAAGTGTCTGCCTTCGGCCCAAGGCGTGATACTGAAGTCCCGGGATCGGGTCCCACATGGGGCTCCCTGCGTGAAATTCGCTGATGCTTCAAAAATAAGTTTTGGGGATGCCTGGGTGGCTCAGCAGTTAAGCGTCTGCCTTCGGCCCAAGGCGTGATACTGAAGTCCCGGGATCGGGTCCCACATGGGGCTCCCTGCGTGGAGCCTGCTTCTTTCTCTGCCGTCTCTGCCTCTCTTTCTGTATGTCTCTCGTGAATAAATAAATTAAATTTTTAAAAAAGACAAAATTTTTTGTACTAGGCATGACACAGCATAGTGCAACATGAATAACAAGCTAACAAGTAAGACACCTCTCTTGTAGTCTAGTTTTCTGCCAAGAAATAACTAGATAGTCTTAAGAACACTATGTTCAGAAGTCCATCTGGAGTATAAGGGAATGGATTTAAAAATCTTTTTGTGTGTGTGGTAAGAACACTTAACATGAGATCTACCCCCCTAGGCCATTTTTAAGTGTACAACACAGTATTGTGGACTACAGGTACAATGTTAAATATCTCCTAAGTTTCTTACAGTTTACAAAGTCTGTAATTCACAGAAAAATGATGTGTATATATATATTTCCTGTTCCTCCCAATAAGAACCAAGAAAAACCCTGGACATTATAAAACAAATATAAGAAGGCTCTGAAAGGTGAAAAGAAGTAGGCAAATCTCATGATCTGAGGAACAATTTGGTAGTGAGCATCTTGAGTTTTCTCCTTTTAGCCACACAGACTGGGTACTGAGAAGCCAGCAACTCAGAAATGCCAAAGGGAACAAACAAAAAATAGCCCCAAAAGATCAGAAGAGAAGCAGTCTACCAAACATAACTTTTAGACAATAACTATTCTACAGTAACCACACACACACACACACACACACACACACACTCACACACACGACCTGTGGCCCCACCCCCATCATGCCAGCAAAGTCTGAGTGGCAGTCTAGACTTCTGCCCTCAAAAGGATGGAACAAAGCCAATACTCAATATTCTTCCAGGGTGGTATCAAAAAAGGCAAAAAAAGGCACAGTAGGAAAGTGTGATGTAGAACCTCAGGTGTAATGAGAACCTCTCCCATGGTGTCAGGGAAGCCTAGACTTTCATCACCACTTGGAAATAATAAAGTATCCCTCTCCTTCCCCAGTGAGGTAGTGTCAGACTGGGCCTAGTGGGGGGTCAAGAGTTTCTTCACTGCACAATGGTAAGGAAACCATATCCCCAAAGTCCCATTGTGTCAGTGGGAAGCAGTAGTAAGGCAACCCTCCTCCTCCCAGCCAGGGAGATAAAAGTAGAGACCTATTAAGGAGCTGGAACTCCTATCCCACCCAGCAGTGATGAAGAGTCCCCCATCTCAGGTGTCAACAGAGGTTAAGTGAGGAAGCTAGACTTCTACTCTTTCCTGGCAGTAATGAGATGGTGTCCTCTACCCCCTTCCCTACCAGAGCAATATCAGAGAAGTCAGCTAAAATAGAAAGTTTAAATAATTTCCAGAGTCTTACATGATATAACCCAAAATATCTAGGTTACAATAAAAAATCATACATCATAACAAGAACCAGCAAGATGTCAAACTTAATTTAAAAACACAACCAACAAATGGCAACCCCAAGATGACAGGAGTGTTAAAATTATCTGACAAAGATTTTAGAGCAGCTTTCTTAAAAATACCTCAACAAGCAATTATAAGAAATTACTTGAAAAAATATTTCAAATATAAAGTCTCGCAAAGGATTGGGAGATATACAAAAGAAATGATTGGAAATTTTAAAACTGAAAAATTCAATAACCAGAAGAAAAAAATCAATGAGTTGGACTCAACAGCAGGAGGACAGAGGAAAGAATCAGTGAGCTTAAAGTCAAACAATAGAAATTACCCAATCTAAACAAAAGAGAAAATATAGACTAAACCAAAATAAATAAACAGAGCATAGGGACCCTTGGGACTTTAAAAAAATCTAATATTCTAATATTCGTGTCATCAGAGTAGAAGGAAAGGAGAAAGAGGATGGAACTGAAAAGTATTTACAGAAATAATGAATAAAAACTCCCCAAACGATAGAAACCTACATATTCAAGAAGAGCTGAGTGACCCACAAACAGAATATATGAAAAGAAATCCACACAAAGACACATCATAGTCAAACTTCTGAAAATTAAAATAAGTTTTGAAAACAATGAGAGAAGAGTAACACTGTATCTATGAAGGAAAAACCATTCAAATTACAGCAAATATCTCACCAGGGAAAGAAAGACACATTTTTCAAGAGCTAAAAGAAAAGAATCTTACAGAATTACCCAGAATCTTACATCAAACAAAAATATCCCTCAGGTATGTTGGAGAAATCAAGGCATTCTCAGATGAAAAAAAGCTAAGAGGATCTGTTGGAAGCAGGTTTACCATAAAAGAATGATTAAAAATCTCTAAACAGAAAGGAAACAATTGAAGAAGAAACCTGAAACATCAGGAAAAAAGAAAAGGATATGGTAAGCAAAAACATGGATTAAAACAACAGAATTCCTTACCCCTCTTGACTTTTCTAAGTTATGTTAGATGAATGAAGCAAAAATTACAATACTGATGTGGTTCTAAATGTATGTAGCAGAAATATTTTAGACAATTATATCATAAATGGGAAGAGTGTAGGGACATAAAAAGGATTAAGGTGTTTATGTTTTACTCAAGCCAACAAAATGCTGACACGAGTAATCTGTGATAAATGTTTTATATATATATATATATATATATATATATATATATATATATATAGTCTAGTCTATACATATATATATAGTAATCCCTATAGCAATTACTAAAAAAGCTACACAAGGTGATTACACTCAAAAAACTATAGAGAAATCAAGTGTTAATTCTTTTTTTTTTTTTTTCAAGTGGTAATTCTAAAAATACATCCAAGTAACCCACAGGAATTCAGGAAAAAGAAAATAGAGAAACAAAAAAGAGAAAAAGCAAACAAAATAAAAAACAAAATAACAGACTTAAGCCCTAACATATGAATAATTAGATTTAATTTCTCTAAATACAGCAAGTAAAAGAGATGGGCAAATTGCATTAAAAAAAACATGACTCAGAGGCACCTGGGTGACTCAGTCGGTTAAGCATCTGCCTTCAGCTCAGGTCATGATCTCAGGGTCCTGGGATCAGGCCCCACGTTGAGCTCCCTGCTGAGCAGGGGAGCCTCGCTTCTCCCTCTCCCTTTGCTCCTCTCTCCAACTCATGTTCTCTCTAGCTCTCTCTGCTTTCTCAATAAATAAATAAAAAATGTTTTTAAAAAAATCACGACCCAACTATATGCTGTTTATAAGAAATGTGCATCAAATATAATGACCTGGGCAAGCTGAAAATTGAAAGTATGGAAAAAGATATATTATGCAAACATTAATCAAAAGAAAGCAGAATGACTATATTAATATCAAATAACAGGGACACCTGGGTGGCTCAGCAGTTGAGCATCTATCTACCTTTGGCTCAGGGCATGATCCTGGAGTCCCAGGATTGAGTTCCAGATCAGGTTTCCTGCATGGAGCCTGCTTCCCCCTCTGCCTATATCTCTGCCTCTCTCTTTCTGTGTCTCTTATGAATAAATAAAATATTTTAAAAATATATCATATAACATAGACTTCAGAACAAAGAAAATTACCAGAGACAGAGAGGGATATCCTTATGATGATAAATGGGTCAATGCTGCAAGAGAACATAGCAATTCTAAATATGTATGTGCCAAACCACAGAACTGCAAAATATTTGTAGCAAAACCGATAAAGTGAAAGGAAGAACAGACAATTCTACATTTCTAGAGACTCCAACACCCATCTCTCAAAAATCAATAGAACCACTATCTAGAAATTTAGCAAGGATACAGAAGTCAAACACAACATCAGCCAACAGGATCTAATCAACATTGATAGAATACTCTACCTAACAACAGAATACACATTCTTTTCAAGAACCCACAGAACATATAACAAGATACACCATATTATGGTATTCTGAGCCACCTCTTCCTTGTGTCAACATTCCCCCTCAACTCACAGAAAAGCCACCTACCATCAACCAATCTCTCTTCATTCCAATTTGGTGATGTACAATATATTATAGCTCTAGGACATTCTAGTCACCAGATCCCATCAGAGTAGGGAAGAAGAAAAGGTAAAGGGGATTCAAATATCCCCCAGAGATACAAGCACATTCACTCCAGAACTCCATAGCTTGTTCAGGAAATAAGTAAGATAAAATGGAATTTGGAATCCAAACCTTGTAAATGGCACAGACCACAGTCATTGGAATTGTACAGCCCTAGCAGAGGAGGGCTTACTCAGGATACTTTCCAAGACTGGGAAAGATTAAGCATAAAAAAAAAAAATCACATGACTGGTGTTTTAATTAGATTTAGCCATTGAATTCCACTATAATGCCTGCACCTACCTCCAAAAAAAAGGGTAAATGACTCTTTCAAATGTGCATTAATTCTAGGATACCATTTAGAAAATTACCTCATGCAGTGTACTAAGTGGCACCCAAATTGCCCAGAAGAGTTATTGTATTTCCCCAAAGTGAGCAATTGACTCTTTTCTAACCAGTTGTATCAAGTCCAATTAGAAGCAGAATATAACTTCCTAGATATTTAAAATGGAATAGGCCAGTATTACAAAAGCCAACTGAGTAATTTATAGGAATTTTTTAATATACAGTTAATATTCCATTAAGATAAGTTAAACTGCCATTTGGAGAATAATTTTCTTTATATATAAAGATAGAACCCACACTTTATCACTCCCATAAGGCCGTGTGTGTGTGTGTGTGTGTGTGTGTGTGTGTGTTGGTATCTGACTTAGACAGAAATGTATCATTTTCACATTGTTGTGCTGAATTATTCTTTTTTCTTATTTTTTCTTGAAAGGTTTTTGTTTTCTCCATATCACCTATATACTATGACATCATGGAGCAAGTACATCAGCACATTCTTTTCTTGTTATATAAATTACTGGACAGGAAAAATATTCATAGAGCTCTCTTGGGAGACAAATGTGAATCATAAAATCAAGTTTTCTCCATGAGTCTACCTAACGCACAATATGAATTTGTGAAAAATGCATCCCACTGGGAGTTAGGTAACAAAAATGTGGGCACTCAGTTTAACCTCTGAAGTCCTCAGTTTCTCCTTACAGAATGTGAGTGTTGAGATCTGTCTTCTGCCTCTTGAGGAAGCTGCAAAGTTCAAATTGGTTCATATGCATGAAAGTCTGTTGGCTCCCTTAGGACAGGAAGAAAACAATGAGAATTTGTAGTTGTATTCTTTAAGGTAAATCAAAGAAAGTCTTTTAAATTTTAATTAGTTTCCTTAAACCCCTGTGGATAAGTCTCTTTTGCCCATTTCACAAGTTAGAATTCAGGCACTGGGAAGTTAAATGGTTTGCCCCAATCATATAACCCCCTGGAATTAGAGCAAAGAATTCCTTGCATCTACTGATGTGAGAAAGCAACACAGAAGCATCCGTGGGCCTTGTGCGCCGAATCATGGTACAGGAGCTTTAATGTGTGGTTGAGCTCTGTGGCTCTGCTGCAGGGTACCAGAAAGATTCTTTTTAATTTTTATTTTTGACAGACTGGGGATTTTTCATTTGGGAAAAAAGGGGGAGAGAGAAACTGAACAGCAGGATCAAAATCATAATCCCTGTTTTTAATGGAAATGTGAACTCAAGATTTTACCTTTGCTGGCCCCAGCTTGAAATCATGCCCCTGAGGGAAGTCTGCCTTCCTTACAACCAGCTGGCACAGTGTGCTTTGTTTTAAGCAGCTCAACTCAAATATGTTTCCCTTTTTATGCTCTCCCTAATAAAGCATTGTACAAAAGATACTGATACTGGAATGAAGTGTGCCTACTTCCTAGTTGAATGATTAAAAACTGGCTAACTGGAACTGTAAGAAGGAAAAGAAATGCAGGTCTCCCTTCTGCATTTTCGGATTCTTGTTTACAGTGGGCATAACTCCAGTTAAGTCACTACTAAGGAGTGAAATTGGGTGCATTCTTTGGCTTCTTTGCTGTTCTCTATGCTGCCTCTAGTTTGTACGAGCTACAGGCCTTTGCACAGTTAGATGGTATAAAAAGAGAGAAATTGACACAAGCAATAAAACAACAGTGGCCCTCAAACCATTTCTCTCTTGCTTTATGGGAGTTGTTTGTTTGTTTGTTTGTTTGAGGGTTTTTTTTTTTTTTTTTTGGTAGGTTGCTTTTATTTCTGATGTTTATTCTCGTTTTTATTTTCTGCTCCTCAGCAAAGCAAGGGAGGAAAACTGATAAAAGGACTAACTTCGAGAAGCTTCAGAAAAGGCCACAAAATATTCTTTTATATAACTTGCTACTTTTTAAACCTGAGCACTGAGAAGTAGAGGATTAGGAATTGAGACAGAGAAAGGGGAAAACTAGAAGGATCTCTCCTCAACTTCCTTCTTTGCACTACAGTATGGAAATATGTAACAAGTTGCAATTCCAGCCAGTAATACATGTTGTTAGGGCCTTAATTTTGAAAGAAGAAGGCCACTTATCTGGTTATAACCACTCTGGATCTCATCACTAAGAACTCAACAAATTAATCTGGACCCGAGGAGTTGCATAAAGATGTGAGACTTTATGAAGGCAGGACTTTTGAGACTGCCAAGATGTAATGTGAAATAGTTATTGCAAGGTCAGGCTCTGTATCATCTCAGATCTTTATCGTCAAATATTTACATCTTAGATCTTTCCTCTACAAATTGCACATTGAGCAAATTCCCTACCCTATCAAACCTTTGTCTTCATAGCAACATTCTTTCTAACAACTCAAATGTGGAAACAATCCAAAAGTTCATCAGTTAATGAATGGATAAGCAGAATACACTGCATCCCTACAGTGGAATGCTATTCAGGCCACAAAAAGGAAAAAAGAGCATTGATACTTGCTACAGAGTGGATGAACCTTAAAAACATCATGTTAAGTGAAAGAAGCAGTCAAAAAAGGCTACATATGATATGATTCCATTTATATGAAATGTCCACAATGGGTAAATTCATAGAGACAGCAGATTAGTGGTTTCAGGGGTCTAATGAGAGTGAAGAACAAAGAGTGACTGCTAATGTGTACTGGGTTTCTTTTATGGGTAATGAAAACATCCTGAAATATGATTGTGGTGATGATTGTATAGCCTGGAGAACATACCAAAAGTTATAGAATCACATACCTTAAAAAGGTGAATTTTATGGTATGTGAATTATATTGCAGTTGTTGGGGGGGGGGGGACAGATTAATAATAGTTTCTTTCTCATCAGATTGTTAACAATTAAATAATGCAAGTAATGCACATTAACACAGTGACTAGCACATAGTAAGTGCTAAATTAATGTTAATTATTGACAAGAACTTGATTCAACTCACCACTCATAGTTAACATACAATGAACTATAAGAAGCATGCAATGGGTTCTCATCTGACCTCTAGGGTTTCCCCCATGTGATGGAGTGATTGACCCTAAGCAGTGTAGCTAAAGGAATAGCTCTGATCCAGTCTGCATTCTCTTCTGAGAATCCCGTGCTTATGTTGCCCTAAAGTAGGATGACCAGATTTAGCAGCTAAAAATACAGGAAACCCAGTTAAAGCTGAATTTCAGACAAACTAGACATTTTTTCTTATTATAATTATGTTCCAAATGTTTCATAGGACATACTATTACTTAAAAATTATGCAACATTTAAGATATATACTTCTACTAAAAAAAATTTTGTTGCTTACCTAAAATTCAAATTTAGCTGGGCATCTGGAAATCCTACTACCCATGAGGTCTACACTAGGTTGGAAGGCTTCATCTGACATTACAGACCTTATTATGAAGTCTTACCAAGCTCAAAGACCATCCACAGGGTACTGCACATTTATTTATAGATTTCTACCATGACACCACTACCATATACCTTACAAAATCATGGCCTCACTCTGGAAGTCTAATAGCTCTCCCACCTCTAGGTTGTCTACACCAGAGTTTTTGCTCTCAATACAAACATTGTTCCCCAAGAAATCAGCATTTGTCCACACCATGGCAATAAATGAGGCAAATTAAACTCTTCTAGTTGGAAATGTTATTCCTGATAGGAATGGAACAGTTGCATTTGCACAGATCTTTTCTGGGTAATAACCATCTCCCTTCTCCAGCAATAACTGAGGCCAGAACTTAATATCCAATATCTGTGGTTTACACAAAAAAACACAAATACACACAAAAAATAAGGTGTGAGTGCAAAAACATATGTGGTCATTGTCAAGTATAACTTCAATCATTAGGTATGGTTAAAATGTCAGTTGCCAAAACCAAATCTGTAGGTCTTTAAGAATATGATGAATGTTACACATGCAATCATATAAATATAATGACTCTATCTGGAATTTAACTTTTAAAAGCAGTTCATTACTATTCAATTTGGAATTTTCTTATTCTTTTAGAAATTTTATTCTACCTGGAGGTTTCTCACACTTTCAGCAAATGTTTCAACATGGTGTACCTCGGAGACTGGTGAGAATGTGAATTTTATTTATACTAGGTGACCATCCCAGTCAATCATGGATTACTTGTCATAAATTATATTAGTTTTTTTTAACCTAGAAAGTATTGCCAACAGGACTGGCTACCAAAATGAAAACGCACTTTCATTGTGTTCAAAAGTCATGAAGAATAGTGAGAGCAGACCATTAAAGCAAATACAGGTGGCCTTGTACAACCTTACAAGTTGTGTGCCCATGAAGCTGGCCCTGATGACAGGTATCACAATGGCTAAACTGAGTCAACATTTTGAGGGCAAAGTTATGTGTATGTCTCTTCCTCCAAACCAAGGATTGAAATCATCTGATAAATTGTTTCTTTCTTGATCTCATTTGACAGTTTTATCAAATCCAGAGGACCCTAAAAAAAAAAAAAAAAAAAAAAAAAAAAAAAGGTTGGGACAAGAAATGGGTTACCCCCTAGAGTAAGGAGCAGAGTGGGTGCAGGACAGGAGTAAGAGGAAGACTTTTGTTGTGTGTACTTTGGTATCTTATATATTTTGAATGGTGTGATGTAAATGTCTTACCCAGCCAAAAATGAGTAAATAAATTTTAAAGAGAGCTTTGGAGTCTCTGATCAAACCCAGCTGAATAAGCCACATATATTTTGAATATACACAGGCACCATCATTTGTGTGTTTTTATAATTTTCTATTTTTATATCTTTTATGCATCAAAGGAAAGATATTTCTTAAGGCAATTATGAAATATTCTAGGATGTCTTTAATAGAATTGATTGAATAAGGTAAAATAAGGTAGACTGAATAAGGTAAAATTGTTTCTGCACACCACAAAGTGCTTCACTTTCTAATGTACCGTATATTATCAGTTTGAGATCATTGTGAATTATGTGACAGGATATGGTTCTCGCTTTGTTTTGGCAGTTCAAGGTCCAATTCAAGCTCAAAGCTAGTAACTGGGAGACCTTTGGGCCACATTTCTGTGTTCTAAAGCTTTCCCTTAGATTTCAACTCTTATCTTACTCAGTTAGGATTTATTTTTCATGATTCCATTTTCATATATCTTTATATTTTCTTCTTTTACTCCATGATTCTTTTAAACCACAAGAAATACTTTATGGAATGAAGTAAATAATTCTCAGCATTTATCCCACAAAGCAATGATGAATGTAGAAGAATTGAATCAAAAGGTTTTGCACTATTTTTTATAGTATCATCTGTCCCTGCTTGTATGTTAAAGAATAGCTCACTAGACAGAGAGGCAGAATAGTGAGTTAAGAACAAAACCATATATTTATCGGAAAACCAACTGTTGTGTAAACTTAGAAACAAAATCCAAACCAAGCTATGTGTTAACAATCAGATAAAAGTTAATAGTGAGGCATAAACTTCCAACCTTCTAATAGCACAACTATCAGACTTGGCCCTGATTTAGATTAGAGCTAACAACTGGCAATATTATCAGTATTACCTATAAATCATACCTGCACTACGTATTGTCTACTCATATCACTATTGGTAATTGTAAAAAAAATCAGGAACAACCTAAATAATGAAGCATGAGGAAACAGATAAGTTATCTATCTAAAACACAGAATATTATATAGCCACCAAAAAAGAATGCTTTGAAAAAGCCTAATGGCATGATAACTACAGTTAACACTGCTATTTGACATATTTGAAAGTTGCAGAGAGTAAAGCCAGAAGTTCTCATCACAATGAAAAAAAAAAAAACATTTTTTTCTTTTTTTTTTTTGTTTTTGTATCTATATGATGTGATACATATTAACCTGTTCTGGTAATCATTTTACAATATATGTAAATCAAATCATTATGCCATACACCTTAAACTTTTAAAACATTTTTAAATTAAATTCAATTTAATTAGCATATAATGTATTATTAATTTCAAAGGTAGAATTTAGTGATTCATCCTTTCATATGTAAACCCAGGCCTCATTACATCAAGTGCCCTCCTTAATGTCCATTACTCAATTATCCCTTGGCACCACCCTTCTCCCCTCCAGCAAATCTCAGTTTGTTTCTTAGAGTTAAGAGTCTCCTATAGTTGTCTCTCTCTCTGTTTTTTTATCTTATTTTATTTTCCATTCCCTTCCCCTATGACCCTCTGTCTTGTTTTTTTTTTTTTCACTGTCTTGTTTCCTAAAGTCCACATGAGTGAAATCATATGGTATTTGTCTTTCTTTGATTCACTTATTTTGCTTAACATAATACCCTCTAGTTCCATCTATGTCATTGCAAATGGCAACATTTCACTCTTTTTGATGGCTATATATATATATATATATATATACATATATATATATATGCCACACCTTTATCTCTTTGTCTTTTGATGGGCATTTGTGTTCTTTCCATAGTTTAGCTACTGTATCTTTGGATCCAGGAGTGCAATTGCGGGGTTGTAGGGTAGCTCTATTTTCAACTTCTTGAGGAATCTCCATACTGTTTTCCAGAGTGGCTGCATCAGTTTGCATTCTCACCAACAGTGGAAGAGGGTTCCCCTTCCTCTGCATCCTTGCCAACATCTGTCATTTCCTGAGTTGCTCATTTTAGCCATTCTGACCAGTGTGAGGTGGAATCTCATTGTGGTTTTGATTTGTATTTCTCTGATGCCGAGTGATGTTGAGCATCTTTTCATGTGTCTGTTGGCCATTTTTATGTCTTCTTTGGAGAAATATCTATTCATATCTTCTGTCCATTTCTTTTTTTTTTAGATTTTATTTATTTATTCACAATAGACATAGAGAGAGAGAGACAGAGACACAAGCAGAGGGAGAAGCAGGCTCCATGCAGGGAGCCCCCCGCGGGACTCGATGCCGGGACTTCAGGATCACGCCCTGGGCCAAAGGCAGGTGCTAAACTGCTGAGCCACCCAGGGATCCCCTTTCTGTCCATTTCTTGACTGGAATTTGGGCTTTGGGGTATTGAGTTTGATGAGTTCTTTAAAGATTTAGGATACTAGCCCTTTATCGGATAAGGCATTTGCAAATATCTTCTCCCATTCTGTAAGTTGCCTTTTGGTTTTTTGGTTTTGTTTACTGTTTCCTTTGCTTTACAGAAGCTTTTTATCTTGATTACGTCCCATGCATTCATTTTTGCTTTTGTTGCCCTGTCCTTTGAAGATGTGTCTACCAAGAAGCTGCTGTGGCTGAAGTCAGAGATGTTGCTGCCTTTTTTTTCCTCTGGGATTTTGATGGATTCCTGTCTCACATTTAGGCCTTTCATCCATTTTTAGTTTACTTTTGTGTATGGTGTAAGAAAGTGGTCCAGTTTCATTCTTCTGCATGTGGCTATACAATTTCCCCAATACCATTTGTCAAAGAGACTGTCTTCTTTCCACTTGATATTCTTTCCTGCTTTGTTGAAGATTAGCTGACCACAGAGTTGAAGGTCCACTTCTGGGTTCTCTATTCTGTTCCATTGATCTAAGTGTCTGTTTTTGTGCCAGTACCATAATGCTTTGACTATTACAGCTTTGTAATATAAAATACTTGGCTTGAAATCCAAAGTTGTGATGCCTCCAGCTTTGGTTTTCTTTTTCAACTTTCCTTTGGGTATTCGGGGTCTTCTCTGGTTTCATACAAATTTTAGGATTGTTTGTTTCAGCTCTGCTAAAAAATGCTGATGTTATTTTGATAGGGATTGCATTGAAAATGTAGATTGCTTTGGGTAATACAGACATCTTAACAATATTTGTTCTTCAATCTATGGGCATGGAATGTTTTTCCTTTTCTTTGTGTCTTCCTCAATTTCTTTCATAAGTGTTCTTCAGTTTTCTGAGTACAGATTCTTCACCTTTGGTTAGGTTTATTACTAATTCATTCTGTAAGGCCTTCATTGCCTTCATCCCAAAAAGCAAAGACCTCATCAAAAAGGAAGATTACAGACCAATATCCCTGATGAACATGGATGCAAAAATTTTCAGAAGATACTACCTAATAGGATCCAACGGTACATTACAAACATTCACTACAACCAAGTGGAATTTTTTCCTAAATTGCAAGGGTGGTTCAACAACTGCAAATCAATCAATGTGATATACTACATTAATAAAAGTAAAGACAAGAACCATATGATCCTCTCTATAGATGCAGGAAAAGAATTTGACAAAATACACATTCTTTCTTGACCAAAACTCTGCAGTGTAAGGGATAGAGGGAACATACTTCAATACCGTAAAAGCCATATGCAAAAAACCCATAGGGAATATCATTCTCAATGGGGAAAAACTGAAACTTTTTCCAAAAGGTCAAGAACATGACAGGGATGTACACCCTCACCACTGTTGCACAACATAGAACTAGAAGTCCTTGCCTTAGCAATCAGACAACAAAAAGAAATAAAAGGCATCTAAATTGGCAAAAAAAAAATAAGTCAAACTTTCAGTCTTCACAGATGACATGATAATATATGTAGAAAATCCAAAAGACTCCACCCAAAAATTGCTAGAACTGATACAAGAATTCAGCAAAGTCACAGGATATTAAGTCAATGCACAGAAGTCAGTTGCATTTCTATACACGAACAATAAGGCAGAAGAAAGAGAAATCAGGGAATTGATCCTATTATAATTGTACCCAAAACCATTAGATACATACACTTTAAACTTATACAGTGCTGTAAGTCGATTATATCTCAATAAAGCCAAAAAATACAAAAAAAAAAATACAACATGATAAAAATTTCTGATACAATATTGAGTAAGCAGACTATAATTTTGTTAAATTTATCCAAGAAGAGGGGTTAGGGAGGAAAATAGGTACGTGTGTTTACACACATGGTCAGAATGAAAGTAAGAATATTTTCCTTATAATAATTTCTTATAGTTTCAAATGCTTTTGCAATAAATATATATTGTTTTATTTTTTTAAAAAAGCATAGTTATTTTTAAAGGCAAATCAAGATTTTCCACAACCAAATGCAAGCTGGTACAGCCACTGTGGAATAGAGTATGAGAGTTCCTCATAAATTTAAAAATAGAACTGCTCTATGATCCAGTAATCACACTACTGGGTATTCATACAAAAAATTCAAAAACACTAAATGAAAGGGATACACACACCCCTATGTTCATTGCAGCATTATTTACAGTAGCCAAATTACAGAAGCAACCCAAGTACCCATAAACAGATGCATGGGTCATTATATGTATACATACATATAATGGAATGCTATTCAGCCATAAAAAAGAATGAATTCTTGCCATTTGCAACAATATGGATGGAGGTAGGGAGTATAATGCTAAGTGATATAAGTCAGTCAGAGAAAGACAAATACCATATGATCTCACTCATATGTGGAATTTAAGAAACAAAACAAATGAGCAAAGACAAAAGAGAGAGAGAGAGAAAAAAAAAAGAAAGAAACCAAGAAACAGACTCTTAACTATCAAGAACAAACTAATGGTTACCAGAAGGGAGGTGGATGGGGGGGGGGGGGGATGATGAAACAAGTAATGAAAATTAAGAGTATATTAATCTTGATGAGCACTCAGTAATATATACAACTATTGAATCACTATATTGTACATCTAAAATTAATACAACACTGTAGGTTAACTATACTGGAATTAAAATTAAAAACTTAATTTAAAAAAAAAAGATTGTGTACAACCAAACTCTTGAATTTAGCAAGTACGCCAATATGTAGGCATCCTTCCTGAATTACGGCTCCATTCAGGTCCCCCAAGGGAGAAATGGTAACTAAACTCCTAGTTCTCAATAACGAAATTCATAAACAGAAGATATGCCTCAGAAATCTATAGAAATACAACATCCAAATTAATTAAGGCAACATATATGGAATCAGTTCTTAAAATCAGCAATGTAGGAGAATAGCAGGCACATTTAAAAATGAGAAAATAAACCAAATTGAGCCTGTAATTATTGTCAGTTATGTAAGCCCATATATAGGCCTTTAGAAGAAAAGAGAAATAGTGAATAAGGACATATTTTACAAACCAAGGCCCTTGATAGTCTTTTTTGTCCCAAGATTCCATGTGGAAAAAAGATAAAGATTTGTTTCCACATCTTGCATTACACAGGTAACACTACCAGCAACTTGTCACTTCCATGAACAAACATATTGAAAGTTTGACCTGGATTCCCAGACACTAATGAACAAGAGCCTCAATGATACAAAGGCAACAAACACGAGTTTACAGACTTTTTTTCATCCCTTCACTTCTGTGGAAATAACATTTTTTTTTTTTTTTGCTCAGAATTTCAAACCCCTGGTCACACCTCCAAAACAAATAAGTCAGTAATATTGCATACATGCTATCTGCCCAACAATGTGATGGATACAGCTGGTAGTTTAATGCAAATATAAGGTGGGGAGAAGTATCATTACCAAGTGTCTGCCATGTGCTAGACAGAAGGTTGGGGTCTGGAATCTAAGCTCTGATAGCCTCTTCTAGCACTTTAGGAAATAAAATTCTCCTAGAAATGTGGTTTGGGGTGTGAAAGAGTAGCTTTCAGGGCCTTGGAGGCAACATGCAGTTTTCTCTGAGGTCTTTTCCTACTTCTTTTAAAAACAAGCTCTCACTCTAAAAACAAGAGAAAATGAAGCTGCTGTGATTGTAGGCTTGAATATAAATGATTTCTGCCTCAGGAAAAAAAAATAAAAACTTTCCAGAATATTTAGTTCCTAAGTATTACTTTGAATGAGGGAATAAATAAATGAATTTATGAACAAATGAATGAATGAACAAACACATGAAGAATTTTGAGAATGTGTTCTCCGGGAGGGTTAGGACACTTGTAATTCATTCAAGGGGCAGATAGCATGGGAGAAAGTAAAAGATGCAAAGTACAGGTGCAAAGAAAGGCTGAAGGTTAGTACATGGCTATGCTTCTCATCCCCCAATGCCCCACAACCCATGACCTCCAGGCTGGCAAGTTCAAGACTCAAGAAATGATAGGCAAGAGGATATGTTTAAAACTGGGAATTTGCCTGGAGCCATCTTTGACCAGAGATCAATAATAAGAACATCAACCACCACCACCACCACAATAATAATAACAGCAGGAATAGTAGTACAAATAGTAACAATAGGTAACTTTTTAAACTTATTGCCATGTGCCAAGTACTGAGCTAAGCTCTTTGCATAAAATATCTCAAGCAAGTGTCACCATAATCCAATTAAAAGGTAGTATTAGGGCAGCCCAGGTGGCTCAGCAGTTTAGCACCACCTTTAGCCCAGGGCCTGATCCTGGAGACCTGGGATAGAGCCCCACATCGGGGTCCCTGCATGGAGCCTGTTTCTCCCTCTGCCTGTGTCTCTGCCTCTCTCTCTCTCTCCCTCTCTCTCTCTCTTTCTCTCATAAATAAAATCTTTAAAAAAAAAAAAAAAGAATGTTTAAAAAAATAAAAGGTAGTATTATTAGCTCCATGTTACAGATTAGAACTCTGGCTTAGAGAAGGTAAGTGAATTTGTCCAAAGCCACATAGCTAGTCCTATGCTACACATATGGTAATTAATTATAGGGTATCTAAACTGTATTTGACACTTTATAAGGAGTTGAATTAGATCAATGTTTCCCAGCCCAGCTGAACATTAGCACCAACCTAACAGCCTCCACATTTGGATGTCTACTCGTTGATTTCCTCCATGTCAAGTTAAATTATTTCAGATGACTCTGGGTCCTGATCTGGATGCTGAGGCAGGAATACTCCTTGAGGAGTCAGCTTGGTCCTTGGATGCACAAACACACTGCTTAAGTAACAGACCAGTATGCAAGACTTCCTCTCATTTGAATATTAACTGGCAGCCCAGTTAATACCCAAACTGCCCATTTCTCTGTTTAGAGATCTCAGAAATGTAAAATTATAATGTTTACTTCTTAAAATTACCTAATACTTAAATTGAAAAATGGACAAGGGAAATGCCACCAGCAATTTGAATAAAAAGACTGCAGCGTAATAGAAAGTTTCTTCTAAGAAAAACAAACTAATTCATAGACTGTGAAAGTTAAATCATCTGGCACAATGGTTCTCAATGCTGGATGCACAGTAAAATCACGTGGAGAAGTTATTAAATAATGTTAATAATAATGCCAGATCCATCCCGCAGTGTCTGATTTAACTGATCTAGGGTAGCTCCTGGGAATTGGTGTTTTTAAAAGCTTCAGTCATGGTGAAGAAGCACTGATTCAACCCAGCCCTTCATTACCTATAAAATGATTTGCCATTTAGCAGGCCATGACCACAAAACATCTCTCTAGTATCCTTGGAATCTACATTGAACCAGGACTATAGCTTCTTTTCAAAATTACCCAAAAAAAGTCTTAGAAAAAAATGCTAGCCATAAGACTTGAAGAAAATCAAAATCAAACATAATTATAAATATACTCACTAATAGTTAACACACTGTATCACAATAGTTCTCTTTCAAACATACTCCTAAGTCGGTGAATTACTTGTAATTGCTCATTAAAGGTGTTCTATTTTCTTTGGTTCCATTATAGAGAGTGTGAAATTTTTCAGAGAAACCAAATGGAAAGGTGATTGTCCAGATGTAGGCTAACAGAAGTTTCCACAAACACATGTGGAATAATATCTGGAAGTGGTTCAGCAGACATTGCATGGAGTGGTGTGTATAGCAAAAACTAATCCATCTCATTATGTTTGGCACTGATTCGATCCTTAGCTAAAATGCCTTACCTAGTTCTTTTTACAGTTAAAAGAAATGTTTGGAACTTAACATGAGGGCCAAAGAAAGCATAAACATAATAATGATGATGAAATAAATTCCTTATGAGAGTCCTCTTTTCTCTCTCAAATATTTTTACATTTGCTATTTCATTCTTCATACAACCTGAAAAAATATATATTAGAAGTAAAGATGGAGATAAACATCTTTCCTAAACTGCCTTGAAAAAAAAGTCCAACTCTCAGTAACTCCCCAGCTCCCCAAATCAGGGTCAAGTATTATTTCTGTCTTCCACCAGTATGAACACTGGGCAGGATACTTCAGAGTAGGGGGAAGAAATACAGATATGACTAAGGCAAACTCTCTTACTCATTATGCTCCTATTTTAGTGGAAAGAGTCAGATAAAAAATATGCAAAATAAACTCTGTCTTGTGTTATTCTTAACCATCCTAAATAAGGGAATAAAACTGTTCCCTATCTCAATGAATAGCACCAAGATCCCTTGCCAGTTGAGTAAGCCAGAAATTGAAAAATCTTCCCTCATTCTTACTTCTCTCTTACTAGCCACATCTGGTCCCTTAGCAAGTCCTGCAAGTTTGCCTCCTAAGTTATGTCTTGAACATTCTTTCCATCACCACTGTCATCACCAGAGTTCAAGTCACCATCACTTCCCATATGTCTGAATTGCAACTACCTCCTCTATAGTCTCTCTGTTTCCATTCTGGATCCACCCAATGTATGCTACCTGTTGCAATAGGAGTGACCTTATAAAAAAACAAATCTAATCATAAGTTCTCCCACTGAAACCATTCCAGAAACTTTTTATTAGCTATATCGTAAAGCCCAAAGTTCCCTAAGCTGAACTAAAAGGGCTTGCTAGATATAGCCCCTGCCTATCTATCTCTCCAGCCTCATGAACTACCACTGTCCCACTGTTTCCCTCTGCTCTCGCTACTATGGCCTTCCTTCAGATCTTTGACTATTACGTAGTCTTCATATCTCCTGGCATTTTCACTTGTTCTTGTGGGGCAAGAATACTATGCCCCAACTTCATCCTTTAATCACAGCTGAAATATCACTTAGACATGGAAACCTTCATCAACTTCCCAAACATAATTAGATCCTCTCACAGGACTTCACAAGCATCCTTTGTAATACCCCTCACAACTTATAACTGTATATTTATTGTGTGATTATTTAATATCTATCTCCTCCCACCCTGTTCCTATGGCACTGTAAGATCTATGAAAGTAAAGACAATGCCTTATTTGCTTTCCCAGTATATTTTCTGGCACATTGTAGGAGCTCAATACATATACTGATTGAACAGAAGGATGAATAAATGAATGAATGAACGAATGAATGAACACTAAAGACTGAATGAAAAAAGTTAACACTGTAAATAAGTAGTGAGGAAAAAGTAAGATTGTGATCATCAGAAAAAGGTAGGGATAGACTTCCAGCCTCCAAGAACAGCAAACACAAAGATAGTCATAAAGCAGGAATGGAAACATGAAGAATCCAGACTTACTGGGCTGAGGATAACGTGTAATGGAATATTTACCCAGAAAGACGTGATTCTGTCATGAAAAGTCTAGAATGCAAGATAAAAATGGCACTTAATTACAAAGTGAGCCACTGCCATCTTAAGAGCAGGAAGTGACATGTAGAAAGTGAAACTTGGGTAATATTCCGTGCTCACTGATGAAGAGGGTAAGACAATTTCAAAGCCTATGCTAATATCACCACAGAGAACAAAGTTATTTTTAAGTCATATTGCTATCATGTACTTAAAACTCATGGGGGTGCCTGGGTGGCTCAGTCAGGTGAGTGTCTGGCTCTTGATTTCTGCTCATGTTGTGATCTTGGGATCATGGGATAGAGCCTTATTTCAGGCTCTGTGCTCAACAAGAAGTCTGCTTGAGATTCTTTACTTCTTCCTCTGGCCCTCTTCCCCTCACTCTAAAATAAATAAATAAATATTTTTTAAAAATCATGAAGATACCGTGACCTTGAAGGAGAGTATAGATAAAAGATTTCTGTGAGTAGTAATATAACAGGAATGAGATTTCTCAATAAGATGGTGAACTAAAGCAACCTGATTTATAAGAGTCCCCCAAAGGCTCAGGAACCATCAGCACCAAGTACTTCTAGAAATGGGGTTGAAAGTGAAGAAGACTAGCTAGAAGTCTATTTGAGAAATAGATCACCAAAACCCCTCCTTCCCTCCAAATGAGCATGTTTATTGTTTCAAAGAGGTGAAACAGAGGTGCCTGGGTGGCTCAGTCAGTTAAACATCTGCATTCAGTTTAGGTCATGATCCCAGGGCTCTTGGGATTGAGCCTCATATTAGGCTCCACACTCAACGAGGAGACTGCTCCTCCCTCTCTCTCTTCCCTTTTCCCCTACTCGTGTTTTCTCTCACTTGCTCTGCTTTTTCTCTCTCTCTCAAATAAATAAATCTTTTTTTTTCCTTTTTAACGAAAGAGGTAAAATAGATCTTCACACAGACTTCTGGTACAGATTAGCATAGGAGTATGACACCAAAAATGAGGGTATGAAGCTAATGTTTACATATCCACTGCAGAGATTTTAAGCTCTCTTTCCTGATTCAACTCTCAGAAACAAACATATATCCCCCAGACAGGAAGTAGAAAGATTCTTTTCTGGTGCATTGAGCAGCCTAAATTGAAAGACCTAAAGATGCTGATATAAGAAGTACTTCCATTAAAGGGCCCAGCCAGGTCAGCCTATGGAGCATCTCATAGATAAGAATCACCAACTATCCACTGAGATTTTCTAATCAGATCTAACATACACTCTTCTATGAGAATCATTAGACACATGAATCTATCTATCATGAATGATAGAACCACAAGTTAATTAGTTAAATAGCTAAGTAATTAAGAAAAGCGACTTGGAGAAAAGAATTCTTTGAGGAAAAAGGAACAAGGCAAAGAAAAATAATGTTAATAAAGTTAGGGAGATAAAAGATATTACATGTATGAACCAAAAACAGAATCTTATTAAAGAGACAAGAGAGTCAAAGTAAATCTCATTAAAAATCCAACAGTAGATATAAAATCTTGGTAGACAGTTTGGAAAATAAATATAGGGGATCTCCCAGAGAGGAGAGCTGAAAGATTAATAAATGGAAAACACAAATGGAAAGACAGGAACATAAGAGATCCAGCTAAGGGGATCCACCAACCAAATGGCAGTTTCCAGCAAGAGAAAGAGAGAAAGTGAAGGGGAAGAAATTATTAAAGAAATAATTCAAGAAAATAGCCCAGGGGTAAAGAACATAATTTTCTAGATTTTAAAGGCCCAATCCAAAGCAGCCAACACAACAGATTAAAAAAAAGACACCCCTGGGAAATTTCAGAACACTGAGAGAAAAAAGAAAGTCTTACAAGGAGCACAGGTGAGAAAAACACAGTTCACAACACAAAGTTTAGGAATCTGAATAGCTTTTAATTTCTTAACATTAACCTTGGAAACCAGAAAATAATGCTAGATTTTCTAGATTTCTACTACCAGACATAAGTTATCAATCAAGTGTAAGGGTAAATAAAAATATCTTCTCAAAATCTAAAATTAAGTCTCAAAAAAAATTACCTCTAGGCACTCTCTTTCTGTAAAATATTGACTCTACCAAAACAACAAGGAGGAAGACAGAAGATTCAGGTAAAAGGGGGCCCTCCCCAGGAGGAAAAAGGATCACTAGAGAAAGGGAAATCTCAGGATTTCAGCTATGTACCAGCTATACAGGTAACCAGTCCAGATTACTACAAGCAGGTCATATTGAGACAAGAGTCCAGGAGAGCATCTCAAGAAGATGAAATTAATAAATTACTGATGCATCTAAATAAAGAATTGAGAAGAGACTTGGAAAATTGTAGAAGAGTTTTGGGTTGAATTAATAATGAGTATGTACATAAAAAACATACACACAAACAAACTAAAAACATAACTATTAACTCCAGAAAACAAAATGTTGGCAAGGAATGTGCTTCTTCTAAGCCTTAATATGCACAGTCATAACATTAAATAAGGCTTTAATCTAAGTTATGATATCACAGGGGAGGGGATGGATAGGGGATGAGGAAAGAGGTGAAAGAGAACTTAATTCTCCTCTTTCTAGTGGGAAGTCAATAAATCATTCCTAAATCTGAAAAATTAAGAATCAGAAATACAAACTTGCTTTTTAGAAATATAGTGATACACATCCAAACAGCAAAAAAGCTTAAAGTGATTGCCCATAAATAAGACGAAGTGAAGCATAGAAAAAACTTCTGTTTTCACAAGTCTTATGAAATCACCTGACTCAAACTATGTGTATTTATAGCTTTAATACAAATAAATATTGAATAAACAAACTATTTAAATTTTAAAAACTAGCAGGCCAACAATGAAGAAGGGATGCATAAAGAAAGAGAGAATGACATATAAATGACTCTGATTTTCAAATTTAAGTAACTAGGAGGACAGGGAAGTCCAAAGAAAGGGTAGGACTTAAAGAGAATAAGAATTATAACTCAAAAATACAGTGTTTATGACAACAAATAACTACTTAGTGACACAAAATGATGGAGAGCCACTCTCTTTAGAACTTAAGAGAATTTTAAAGCTGCAAGAACCTTTAAATATTATCTTGGTTCTGTTTCTTAAATCCTTTCTTGAATCTCCTTTGCAAGGGCTATCCATGGATGCTTTGTGTGAACATCTAGCTGACTGACCATTCACCATATCTTCAGGCACTCCGTTCCTACCTCAGGCTCCTCTTCCTTCAGTGAAGACATATCTGCATCAGTCTCAGTTCAACCTGGGTTCTTTACTCTGTGTTGCTGCTTGAACATACTGCGACCCTGCCCTAAGTATCCTCAGTACTTCCAGTAACTACTCAAATGCTTTTCTGTTTGTTCTCTGGACTCTTAATGAACCAGAGGACCCAACATTCTAGTAAAAGTATCTAAATGCTTAAATATAACTAAAAGTGAATTTTTTTTTAAAGATTTTATTTACTTATTCATGAGAGACACAGAGAGAGAGAGAGAGGCAGAGACATAGGCAGAGAGAGAAGCAGGCTCCATGCAGGGAGCCTGATGTGGGACTCGATCCCAGGTCTCCAGGATCACACCCTGAGCTCAAGGCAGGCACTAAACCATTGAGCCACCCAGGGATCCCCGAAAAGTGAATTTATATAGAATGATGTCCATTTATTCTTGGCTAGCGACAAGGAGTTGAATAAATGACTTCCAGATATCCCTTCCGTTCCTCCAGAGACGAACCTGGTGAGTGCTTCCAGGACAGGGCTGCCATTTGAGTGATGGGTTGAAGCAGGCAGAGGAAGACAAAGGAAGAGACAAGCAGGGCTCTGCCTCCTACGCCTTGCCATCCACAGGCCCTTTTAAAGGCAGCAGTTGTCATGAGGCTAGACTCTAAATCCGTTTCTAAGAGCCGAAGTTCAAATTAAAGCCAAGTACTGCAGCGTTGTTTCCAGAATAATTTGAATCTTCAAGCTGTGCTAAGTGCCTTTTTGCTTCTACACTTGAAAATTACTACATTTTTCAGTTTGTTTCTATTTGAAAGAAAATGGTTTAGGTGATTATAGAGGAGTAGCTTGTCGATTCTGCACAAATTCCACTCGTGATTTTTATGCTAAAATTCCAAAAGTCTCTTTAATAGATAATTTATGTTCCTCTAAGATAGTTTTATTTTAGAATAATAAAAGCCCTCAAACTTCCCAGAGGCAAAGAAAGAAAAAAAAAAAAAAGATACTCAACGTGAGATCTAAGAGCTAAGCTCTTCCCAGAGGCCTATCCATCTTACGTGATCAAGAGATATTTTCCAGTAGTTCTCTGTGGGCAACTGGAAAGTGCAGCAAAGTGATGAGACACAAACCCTCTTCCTGGACTTGAGCTACACTGTTGTCAAAAGCAAAAAACAAGAATTCCTTGGGATCCCTCATTTGAAAAATTCTAACTCTCCAGATATCCATTCTCTTGAACTTAATTTTCATGTGTTCATTTGGCAAGTACTGATGGAGCATCTACTATGTGGCCATCACTGCGCTGGGTGCAAGGGATGTAACAGTGAACAAGATAGAAAAGATCCCTAGAGTCCACATTTTGGCAAGGGAAGACAGATAACAAGATTTGTATTCATTTTGTTGGGCTATAAAGAAAATAAAACAGGTTGATGTTCTAGACCGTGACTATTCCATCTTGGGGCTGATAAGAAAAGCCTTTCCAGGGGAGATAGTTGTAGTAGAAACCAAGTAACAAGAAAAAGCTGGGGAAAGAATAGTCCAAGCAGAGGTTAAGAGTCAGAGCAAAGGCCTAAGAGAGCTTTCCCTGAGCATTATTGTTCCACAGGAATGTTCTCTGGAGAATTATAACATCTTTAGTGATAGTGAATGCCTTGCTCCATCTGAGCACTCAATTCAAGTGCTCAGAGACAGAGGCACCTGTTCCCCAGCTCCTGCACTGTTACAGCTGATGACTCCTAGCTGAGTCCTCTCTAGGAATTGCCTACAGCCCAAGAGTCTCTCATCGCCCTGGAGACAGTCTGTATCCAATGACTGGCCACAGAGGTATAGAGATCTAGCCCTTTGCTTCTGAGCCCCTTCTTCCAGCTCCTGAAAGCCCCATGGGCAGTCTCTGTGTGACTGTATCACAGCTCAGCTTCCCCTCTGCCCAGTCCTGCTTCCTTCACTCCCCACAGGCATTGAGGCTGAGAGCATGGCCCAACATACCTTCAGTATACATATCATCTCAGCCGCTCTTTCCCTGGGGATTCCAGCTGGAGATCTAAGTGGATCGTTTTGGACACATATAAATATTAAAATATAACAGCAGCACCACCATCAAATTTAGGAATCATAAGAGTGCCAGTGCTTGTTTCATTTCTGTCTAGGCTTAAAGATAACATGATAAGAAGTCCTAACTGGTTTCCATGACACACTGAGGTCTGTCCCCACACTGCTGACTGATGTTTCCCACCCACAAATCTGATCACGGTGATCCCTTGCCGAAGCCCTTCAGTGACTCTCAGTGGCCTTCAAGACAACATCTTGGTCCACAAGTCTCTTCATGACCTGCCTTCCCATATAGCCTTTCTACCCACCTTCTCCCACACTACACCCATGGTATTTTGACTATGCTGTTTCACACCCTCTTGCCTGTCTTTGAACCTGCAATTTCCTTCACTTAGCAAATCATTTTTTTTTATTCTTTAAAGCTACTTTCTTTGAAAGCCTTCCTCAGCCCCCATATTCAGAGTTTCTGATACCCTCCTTGTAACTGTGTTGTACATTGTGTAGTTTTGTACTGTTGTACCCACCACTGTAAGCATCTGCCCATTTCTGCTGCTCAACTGCATGCCACCACTTCCAACAGAAATATATTTATAGACTTTCCTCTATTCAGTAGTGACCCCTCCCCTGGCATCTAGCAGTAGCAATCACTTTGCAGACACTTGAGAAGGCTATCTCATTCTGACTTATGCTTGGAAAATAGGCATAGTCACAAAATATATAAATAGATCCCTTGTTAGCATCCATTTTGCAATTATAGAACCTATCTTTAGGGGGCAGGAATAAAGAGCTGGAGAAACTTCTGTATGATGCTGTTTATGTTACAAATGTCACTGCCATATCCCATCCCTACAATTCTCAGGCAGCTAACATCTTAAAGACCCCTACAGACCACTATATTTCCATATTCATCCACGTCAATTACACTCTCTAACTTAGCAATTCCCAGTCTGTGAAAGCTTTATCATGAATATTTATTCATTCTTCCAGTCTACAGAGAAAAGAGAGTGGGCATACCAGAACAATAGTCTGAATGCTTCTTTGTTTGTTTTGTATGTTCACAAATGTAAACACTGCCAAAACACACATAAATTGGAAAAAAATCTAGAATTTTCTTGGTTTGGTAATTTTTTTTTAAGATTTTATTTATTTATTCAAGAGAGACACAGGCAGGGGGAGAAGCAGGCTCCATGCAGGACCCTAACGCAGGACTCGATCCCGGGTCTCCAGGATCAGGCCCTGGGCTGAGGGTGGTGCTAAACCGCTGAGCCACCCGGGCTGCCCTGGTTTGGTAATTAATAAAGAGCAAGCTCTCCTTTCAGAAACTTTGCTGTGGGGCACTGCATTTAAATATTGACATACACATACACACACACGGACACAATATGTATACATACTTTATATATATATATATATATATATATATATATATATATATATTGACCATTGGCAATGGTAATAATGAGCTCACAGAAATATGATCTTCCCCTAGTGACAATTTCAGCATGCAGAAGAGGCAGTGGGGTGACAGAAATCAGTGGCCTTCAGAATAGAACACCTGTGCTTCTCTAGTCCTAGCTATGCCCTTTGGCAGCTTGGGATCTTGAACAAGACATTTCATTTCTCCTGGCTTGACTTCTTATCTGTAAAATGGAGATTATTCCTAATTCATTCTATCCTTGTGAGAATTGAATAAATAGGTCACATGTAAGAAAGTGCCTAGGGGCTGGGCCAGTGGGTGGAGCATGCGATTCTTGATCTTGGGGTTGTGAGTTTGAGACCCACGCTGGGTTGAGAGATTACTTAAAATCTTTAAAAAGGGAGAGAGAGAAAGAAAGTACATAGTCCAGGCTTTAACATCATTTAAGCCACAAGAACTATCCATTCAAAGCACAACAAATGTTTTTACTGAAAGTATCTCCCTTATTTCCCAAAACTGAAGCTTAGCAAAAGTAACTGATTCTTACTGATGAATATCATCACTCTACCCTATGTGAGTTTAAAATATGCTGATTTTGAATTTTTCATTTCAATCTTATTTCTACATGCTCAGAAAATCTGTTTATTTAAGAAACTACATCAAACTGTCAACCATATATACTAGGCTTTAACACATCTGATTTCTCTTTCCTAAATAAGCAGTTTGAAGAATGACAGATAGTAAAAAAGGAAATCAAACCCATGGGATGGTTAGTACCTTTATATACTTTTATATCCCAGAAAACACCTATGCAGATTAAAACCTTTCTACATTTCTTTAAAAACACATTTCAATCTGACCACCTGCATGTTGAATTGTACAAAAACGGAATTTTTGTACAAACGGAAAAGAGTTAGGGTAGTAAATCTCTCCAATCAACATATTACAGAAACCAATATCACCAAAAAATTTTGCCTCTCCAGCAGAGTATTAAAATCACTCAGATCTGATGAGTGTAAAATGTTAAGCTTATCTTTTTAAAAGTCATGTTACTAGGCTATAAGGTTGATAATACTAAAAAATACAATGCTTGAACAGGGAAGAAAACAATCTACCACCATTCATGTCTTTTGATATGCAAAATGATAAATCTTGTCACATGGACTAGAGGCTAGAGCAAATTTTTATTAAAAAAAAAAAAAAAATTGGAGCACCTGGCTGGCTCGGTCAGTTAAGCATCTGCCTTCAGCTCAGGTCAATCCCAGAGTTCTGGGATCGAACCCCACATTGTGTTCCTTGCTCAGCGGACAGCCTGCTTCTCCCAATCTCTCTACCACTCTCCCTGCTTGTGAGTTCTATCAAATAAAATCTTTAAAAAAATTTTTTTAATTAAAAAAAATAAACTATTAATTGGCCTTTGCTGTAGCCCTGTTTGATGCAAATTATACTACTTGTCAAGACTTTTGTTTAGTCACAAATAAAAGGCTTAGTGGATAAAGGTTTGGCCTTTTGCTACAGGTTTTCTGCCAAACTGTGACCTGAAATGAATGAATTGGTATTGAGTGGGGCCTCCTGACTCTGTAATTTAATGCTGACAGTAATTAGCTAAGAAGGAGGTGTTATAATGAAAGCCCAGGGCATGGTGTTTATGTGATTTTACACAGCTGCAATAGATGGCACCTCCTTTTTCAGTCTTTTTCATTTACTACATCTGAAAAGGGAGAAGGTGTGAGTCGTAAAAGATACTGGCTGCTTGACTTTCTGATAAATCTCTGGACAGTGAAGACCTTGGGTTTAAATTAGCTGTCAAGGGTTCAGCCATCTCACTCACTGGCTCACTATGGAGTTAGTAACATTGCAAAGACATTATAAATGGATTCATACATCTTGATTAATGCCTTCCTTTGTAAACAGACTTTCAGCATGGAGCGGTGCCATAGCAGACGCCCTATTCTAAAGGTTAATCTTTACATCAATGGCATATTCAAGACATCCTGCATTTTCAGTTCTTCTCTTTTCTTTTTGAATTTCAAATTCTCTTGGAATAAATGAGAACGAAGAGTCCTAATAGCAGAATCAGAATCTATTGTTAGAAATGTCCTGTGTAAATAAAGGATCATTTTTGCACATCTGACTGTTTCATAGAGCAAAGGAAATCCTCTGTATAATTCTACGTCGAAGTCTTTCCTTCTTGGCCCTTAAAAAATTGCTTTAACAGGAAAGGTCCACACCTAAGTGACCCCTCTGTGCCTCTAGCTTGGGATGATTTCCCTGACAGAATGGTGCTCCTGTATAAAGTAGTTTGTGGGATCCCTGGGTGGCTCAGCGGTTAGCACCTGCCTTCAGCCCAGGGCGTGATCCTGGAGACCCGGGTTTGAGTCCCACATCAGGCTCCCTGCATGGAGCCTGCTTCTCTCTCTCTCTCTCTCTCTCTCTCTCTGTATCTCTCATGAATAAATAAATAATAAAAATCTTTAAAAAAATAAATAAAAATAAAGTAGTTTGTTAGATGCTCACAAGTATCCGACTGTATAACCAAACACTGAGGGCCTATCCTTTTCCAAATGCTGCTAATCTTGGTATGTCTGAATGTTACTTTGCTACTACAGGGAAAAAACGGGGGACCATAAGAATACAAGAAAATAGAGGCCAAAAGAGTGTGCTAATACATTTTTACTTCAGCCAAGCTTTAGTTCAGAAGGAACTGTTGATATGAGATTTTTGTCACCTCAATTATTCACGATGAATTGGAAGGAAATCTTCCTTCCAAGTGTTTATTGACATTGTCATTTACTCAGCTTCCTAAAGTGTTTTGTTGACATAAATTAGATCTTTGTTTACTCTGTTCCAGATAGAAGCAAAAATAAAACGCTTTGATAAAAACAACTATTTAATTACTGCACCATCCTAGAAAATCAGCAATTCTATGTAAGATTAATAGGTTACATTTATCTACTTCCCTTGGTAAAATAGCAAGAAAACAGGATTATATGCAGAAAGTTGGTTGTGAATTCTAGTTAGTTTTCAGGGTCATTTTTAGTCTACATACAGACTGTATACAATTTAATTTTGACTTGCATAGCATCTATTTTTTCCAAGTTCAAATGAAATAAACAGTACACTTCTCCAAAGCTGAGGGATTATCTGGCCATCTGCCACTATTGACCTCCAATTATTGTATATTCTTACCATCTTTCTTCTTTTGAAGTAAAGACCTGCTGAAGATTTTAATAAAGAAAAGTCTAATGTAATCTGAGTGGAAACAATGGTCAGTTGACAGTTTCAAAGAAATCCATCTACTCTCTCATCTTTATGACTAAGGACCCAAAAAGGAGCCCTCATTTTCAACAGAAGAACGGTAAGAATTAGACACTGGCAGGAGAGAAATGCAATGGGAATCTTTCTTCCTTAGGAAAATGGAGGCCAATGAGGTTATTAAGCAAGATCCAAGAACATGGAGCAAAGGAAAAATATTTTCAGGCCCTAGGAACAAAAGGCCCAGTATTGGTTCCAGTTCTCTTATCAGGCTCCCATTAGAGCACAGCTTTAGACCATGCTTGAGCAAACAAAAAGAAAGGTATGACACCACCTAAATGGGATTTGTGAGCCAAGAGTCAATAACCAGAGTAAGCAAAGTGTCTAGGAAAAAAGAGATACTTTTTGGGGGGATAAATTAGGATATGACATTGAAAAACTAAGAATTCCTCATAAATATATCCACAGCCCCAGAGCTCTTGGTTCCTGGAAAGCTAAAGCTCTTAGCACCATGTTAAGCAAGGATCATTCCAGAAAAGGCAAGAGATGCCAGATTGCTCTATCTGCAAAATTTCAGATCCAAACGCATAGTGATGAGATAAGTCTGGTGGCTTACATTGTGGAAACTCAGGCACAAAATAGGAATGAAGGTGGATGTCTCTGAAAAGAAAAGCTCATATGCTTGTTAAATATTGAGGTAGACTGAATAACAGTCCCCAAAGATATCCAGGTCACAGTCCTTGAAGCCTGTGAATGCTTCCTTACATGGCAGAAGGAACTTTACCAATGTGATTAAGACTCTTATGATGGAGACTAGCCTGGATTTTCCAGGTGGGGCCTAGATGTAATCACAATACCCTTACATGAAGGAGTCACAGAGAGATGTGATGGGGGAAGAGGAGAAAGGGTCAAGTGAAAGAATGCAGGCAGCCTCCAGAAGCTAGACAGGCAAGGAAACATAGCCTCCATAGCCTTCCCGAAGAAATCAGCCCTGTTGACATTGGACTTTCAATTGATTTCAAACTTTTGGCTTCCAGAATGGCAAGAGAATACACCTTAATTATTTTAAGCCACTAAATTTGCAGCAATTTGTTACAACAGAAATGTGACACCAATACAAATGTGTTCTGGGTTTAAGCTAAGATTTGGCAGCCAGAGACGTAAGAAGGGTAAAATATAAAAAATAAGCTAAAGCATAGTAGTAAATTTTCTAGTATTTTAAAGAATAAAACTTAATTTCTAAACCTAAATGTTATTCACCCAAAGCTAAATTTACCAGAAGTAAATGGCTTGATGTAAAAGAATAGCACAGCATTCCTAATGTTATTTTATTTGATTTGTACTTGGGTAAAGATCATAAAATTCCTTTTGACCAGTGCTTTAATTTCTGAAGGCATGTTATACTGTCTATTGCTTAGTCATACTCAAGTACTCTTGTATATTCTCCTCCAACTGTAGGGACTAGAAGTTTGGAAACAACACCTCCCAGAATCTCTGGCCAATAGAATGCCAATTTAGATTCCATCAAAAAGAAACATTTGCATGAGCAGGAAAGAGGGGCATCTGCTCTCACCCATGCTGCAGTGCAGCTTCCTTCCTGGGTTTCATAGTATATTTGTCAGGCTTTAGCTGGAATGTAGGCAGCAACTGCCTATAATTTCCTGATTTCTGCAAAGACCCCCACCTCCTCCTTTCTCTTTTTCTGGCCTTTCCTACAATATTATAAGCACCTAATTCCTTGGGGGGGGGGGGATTTTCTCCTTGAAAATCCTAGAGATATCAGGCTAATTTCTATTTTTCTCATTGAACATAGACTGACATGAATGAGAAGTTAGAAAAGGAAATTGCCCTATTTTATAAATAACTAGTTATGATTCTCAGTTAAAATAACTAAGATGTGTTGATACATTGTTTAAACTCTCAAAATATTTGCTAATATATAATAATTTGGAATAAAAGAAAGTTTTCTTACATGAGTCTTGAAATTACATGTCTATAAAGAAGAATTAAAAAAAAGAAGAAGAAAATAATGAGAGTATAGGGTTAAGAGTGTGTAAGTGGCAATAGACTGATGATTCACCTTATAAATATTGTATTACACAGACTGATTTGCACAGGTGTGTGCTACTGGACAGAAGTAGTGAAAACTCAGTCCTGACAATAGGTAAGGAAACAAGAGACACTGGAATAGCACCTTGCTTTTTTTCTCCTCTTTTCAGTATTCTTGGACCACCACTGAATAAGCGGAATTTTTGTTTGTTTGTTTCTGAGGTATCTAATATAATAAGAATTAATCTCTTTCCCATATCCCCCCTTTTGGTCTATATCCAAGTTAGTATAAACTTCCCAGTATAACATTTAGATCATAATATATATATATATATATATGTATATATATATATTAAATAGGTTTATTGAGGCATAAGTCATATATAAAACTCATCCTCTTAAAGTACATAAGAGCTGATAATATATTCACAGAATATATTGATAATGTAAGAGTTGACTATATTGATAATATAAGAGTTGATTGATAATATAAGTTGATCAAAATAAGAGTTGATAATATATTCACAAATTGCAATTATCACCACTATCTAATTTCAAAACATTGTCATTACCATAAAGAAAAACTCTGTGGCAGAAGCTCTTTCTGCCCACAGGTCCTGTCCTATACTTTAATAAAACCACCTTCTGCACCAAAGACATCTCAAGAGTGGTTCAGTAGATTAAGTGTCCACTTGAAGATTCTCTCTCTGTCTCCCTTGACCTCCCCGCCACTATGATTCACTTGCTTGGTCTCTCTCTCTCTCTCTCTCTCTCTCTCAAATGAATAAATAAATCTTTAAAAAGAAACTTAGCAGTCTCTCCCCATTCCACTCTGTCTCCAGCCCCTGGCAACCACTACCTACTTTTGGTCTCAATGGATTTGCCTATTGTGGACATTTCACATAAATGGAATCATACAGTATGTACCCTTGTGTGATTGGCTTCTTTCATTTGGCATGTTCAAGGTTCATACGTGATGAAGCATGTATCAGTGCTTCATTTCTTATTATCACTAAGTAATATTCCATTGTATAGATATACCACATTTCATTTATCCATTCATCAATCTGTGGACATGTGAATTGTTTCCACTGTTTAGCTACTATGAATAATGCTGTTAAGAACAGGTTTTTGTATTAACATGTTTTCAATTCTCTTAGGAATATCCCTGGAGTAGTTTGCTGGATCATATGTTAACTCTAAATCTAACATGTTGAGGAACTGCCAAACTATTTTCCAAAAATTGCATTATTTACAATCTCTCTAGGAATGTATTACAGTTGTAATTTCTCCACATCATTGCCAACACTTATTAGTTTCCCTTTTTTGATTATTATTATAGACATCTTATAGATGAGAAGTGGTGTCTCAATGTGGTTTTGATTCGCATTACCCCAATGACTAATAATGTTGGGCATCTTCTTATGTTCTTATTCAATCATTGTATATATTCTTTACAGAAATATCTATTCAAATTCTTTACTCATTTTTATTTGAGTTATTTGTCATTTATTTTGAGTTGTAGGAAATAATTCTATACTCTCTAAAAGTCCTTGTATCAAATATATGATTTGCAAATATTTTCCCTCATTCTCTGGGTTGTCTTTTTAATTTATGATGGTGTTTTTTGTAGCATAAAGTTTTTAATGTCGATGAAGTTTGATTTCTTTTTCATTTTTGTCACTTGTGCTTTGGGTCATATGTAGGAAACCATTAATTATCCAAAGACAAAAAGATTTACACCTATGATAACAACTAAGAAAGTTATACTTTTGACTGTAATGGTTAGGCCTTTGATTCATTTTGGGTTAAATTTTAAGTGTAGTGTAGGAGTCCAACTTCATTCTTTTGCAATTGTATATCCCAAAAACACCTACGAAAGACCATTCCTTCTACCAGTGAGTTGTACTGGTGCTCTTGCCAAAAATGAATTGACCGTAGGGGTGCTAACTGACTGGGTGGCTCAGTCGGTTAAATGTCTGACTTTGTCTCAGGTCATGATCTTGGGGTCCTGGGTTGGAGTCCCATGTTGTGCTCTGTACTCAGTGGGGAGTCTGTCCCTCTTTCTCTCTCCCTCCCCCTACTCGTGCTCTCTCTGTCTCTCTCAAATAAGCAAATACAATCTTAAAAAAAATGAATTGACCATAAAAGTAGGAGTTTATTTCTGGACTCTCAAATCTATTTCATTGATCCATATGTCTATCCTTATGCCGGTGCCATACTGTCATGATTACTGTAGCTTTGTAGTAAGTTATGAAATCAAGAAGTGTTAGTCCTCCAAATGTGATTCTTTTGCTTTGGTTATTCTAGGTCCCTTACATCTCCATATGAATTTTAGAATTAGCTTGTCAATGTCTGCAAAAAAGCCAACTGGCATTTTGTTAGTGACTGCACTGAGTCTATAGATCAGTTTAGGGATTACTGCCATCTTAACAATATTAGATCTTCCAATCTGTGCACATGGGATATCTTTACAATATTTAAGTCTTCTTTAATTTTTTCAATAATATTTTTATACTTTTAAGTGTACAAGTCTTGCACTTCTTTTGTTAAATCTGTTCCTGTATTATGCTTTCTGATGCTATTATATATAAAATTGCTTTCTTGAGATACCTAGGTGGCTCAGCAGTTGAGCATCGGCCTTCAGCTCAGGGAATGATCCCCAGAGTGGGATCAAATCCCGCATCAGGATTCCTGCAGGGAACCTGCTTCTCCCTCTGCCTATGTCTCTGCCTTTCTCTCTGTGTCTCTCATGAATAAATAAAATAAAATCTTTTTAAAAATTTTTTAAATTACTTTCGCAATTTCATTTTTTCTTAATTTCATTTTGATATTTTTCATTGCTAATATATAGAAATATGATTGGTTTCTTTATACTGATGTGACATCTTGCAACCTTGCTAAATTTATTGACTCTAACAGATTTTTAGCAGAATCCTTAGAATTTTCTATACAAAACACATAACCTGCAAATAGGATAGTTTTACTTCTTCCTTCCCAATCTGATGTTTTACTTCTTCTTATTATTTAGTTACACATCTAGAACCTCCAGTCCAATGTTGAATTGAAAGGGCAAGAACAGACAGTTTTGTTTATGATCCTAAGGGAAAAACATTACACATTTTGACATGAATATATTAGCTGTGAGTTCTTGATATTTGCTCCCTATCAGGTTGAGTAAATTCCCTTCTAATCCAAATTATCTGAGTGATTTTCATCATTAAAGGGTACTAGATCATGTCAAATTATTTTTCTCCATCCATGAAAATGATTATGTGAGTTTGTCCTTTATCCTATTAATACAATGTAATTCATTGATTATCAGATGTTAAATAAACCTTGTATTCCTGTATTAAACCCTCTTGGTCATGTTGTATAATTGTTTGTTTGTTTGTTTTATATTGCTGGATTCAGTTTGCTAGTATTTTCTTAAGGATTCTTGCATCTATATTCATATGGGATCAGTATGTCATTTTTTCTTCTCTTTGGTTTTGGCATTATGATAATACAAGCCCCATAGAATAAGTTGAGAAGTGTACTAGTTTCCTATGGCTGCTATAAAAAATTACCATGACACAGATGAATTAAAAACAACAAAACTGGGGATCCCTGGGTGGCGCAGCGGTTTGGCGCCTGCCTTTGGCCGGGGGCGCGATCCTGGAGACTCGGGATCGAATCCCACATCGGGCTCCCGGTGCATGGAGCCTGCTTGTGTCTCTGCCTCTGTCTCTCTCTCTCTCTGTGACTATCATAAATAAATTTAAAAAAAAAAATTAAAAAAAAAAAAACAACAAAACTTTATCCTCCAACACCTCTAAAAGCCAGAAGTCCAAAATCAATTTTACTGGGCTAAAATGAAGGTGTTGGCAAGGCCATTCTCACTCTGGAGACTCTGGAGAGGGATCTGTTCCTGCCTCTTCCACCCTTTAGTGGCTGCCAGCATTCTTTTCCTTTCTTATCTCCTTCTAGGACTTCCATTATGCATTTGTTGACATACTTCAGGTTTTCCCATATATCTCTGAGATTCTTCATTCTTCCTTTTTTTTTTTCTTTCTGTTTGTCAGACTAGAAAATCTCAATTAAACTATCTTCAAATTCTCTCATTCTTTCTTCTGCCACTCCAAATCTACTGAGCTACCCGAGTGAATTTTTTTCATTTCAGTTGTAACTTTTCAACTCCAGATATTCTATTTGATTATTTTTTATAACTTCTATCTCTTCATAGATATTCTCTATTTGATTAAACATTGCTCCCATACTCTCCTTTAGTGCTTTAAACAGTTTCTTTATCACTCTGAACATATTTATAACTGCTGATTTAAAGTCTGCTTAGTAACTTACGGTGTTTTAGTAAAATGTGGGTTTCCTGAGACTGTGTTTTTCTTGACTTTCTTTTTTTCCTGTGTATGGGTCATACTTTCCTTTTTTTAAGTGCCTTGAACATTTAGTCAAAAACTAAATACTTTAAATAATAATAATACGGCAACTCTGAAAATGATATCTTCCCCCCAAGGTTTATTGTTGTTTTTTGTTTGTGTAATGGGTTTCCTGAACTCATTCTATAAAATCTGTGGTCTTTGTCATGTATGGCCACTGATGTCTCTGCCCAATTAGCTTAGATCAGCTAATAATTGGATACAGATATTTCTTAAATGTCTAGAACAGTAAGTCTCCCAGTATTTGCTAAGAGAGTTTGCATGGGTTTCAAACTCTGGCAGAGAATTCATTACACTGCCTTAGCCTTGACTTCCTGCTTGAGAAGAACCTGAGATCAGTGAGAAGTGAGAGATAAGAGCCTTCTCAGGTTAGTCCTAGATACACACACAGGTTTGCACATGTTATGACCTTCTAGATTCCTAAAAATATGTCAGAGCCCTCTATGAAATTTCATTATCCAGCCTTTCCTCTTAAGTTTCTGGCCAGCTTTTTATGTGGTCCAGATATCATCACCACCTGGGACTGATTATTCTTGACAAATGCCTCAGGGAAAAGACTATTAGAACTGAGCCAAAAAATCAAATGAAGACAAGCCCTGTGAGTTGGGTTTTCAGAGAACTGACAGATAAGTTAAATAATAACAATAATCTGGGAACGGGGCTTTTTATGGATCTCCAAACCCATTCTACCCATTCTAGTGGCTACTAGGTTGCTGGTTTTCTGAAATCATGATGGCTACCATGATTTAAAGGTTGATGAGAAGGGCATTGGATAGAGCTGATTAAGACACTGCAAAACCCAGGGCACCTGGGTAGCTCAGTCAGTTGAGCATCTGACTCTTGATTTTCGGCTCAGGTGTGATCTCAGGGTTGTGAGACTGTGCCCTGCATTGGGCTCTGCACTTAGTGCAGAGTCTACTTGGAATTCTGTCTCTCCCTCTCCCTCTCCCTCTCCTCTTACCCTCTCCAATATGCTCTAAATAAATAAATAAAATCTGTAAAAATTTTTAAAAACACTACAAAACTCACTGTTCCTACAAAGACTTAAACATTTTTCTTTTTTTTTTAATTTTTATTTATTTATGATAGTCACAGAGAGAGAGAGAGAGGCGCAGAGACATAGGCAGAGGGAGAAGCAGGCTCCATGCACCAGGAGCCCGATATGGGATTCGATCCTGGGTCTCCAGGATCGCACCCTGGGCCAAAGGCAGGCGTTAAACCTCTGCGCCACCCAGGGATCCCAAACATTTTTCTTAAATAAATGGTCCCCAAATTACTGCAAACATTCATAATAATTCCAGAGTTTTTGAAATGTTGCTCTTGATAATTTTTTTCAATTTTCTCATTGCTTTTACAGAGGAGTAGATTTTCCATAGTTCTTATTTCACTGATCTGGAAGTGCTCTCCTAGATTATATTATATTAAAAGAGCATCTCTCTTTTTCCTGACCTTATATTACATCACCAGGCCCTCTCCTATTCCATTTGGCTTAGAGGGGAACAAGCTCTGTCACCTTTTTGTGAACTCTGATATTTTGCCTTTTAATTTTACTATAACAGCTGGGAGGGGAAGCAATTCAAATACATTTATTTTTTTCTTTCTTATTTCTCAGCAGTGAAAAAGTAAATATAGAGAGGAAAGCTAAATTCAAATAGCCTTTCCTCTGTTATAGCTTTGAGACTTGCTTTTTATGAAAATATGCCCAAAAGACAGCTTAATTTACATCACCAATTTTCTCTCATCAGCCCAAAAGTGTAATTGGATCAAACTTTACCCCTATAATTATACATAATATACATAACATAAATAGTAAGCACATGTAGGGTTAAATTGGAACATGCCTAAGAACCTGATGAAATTGAGCAGAGAAAATTATAGAAGGATAGAATCCAATGACATGAAAATTAGGTACTTTACATTTTGCATCAGTTAAAAAGTAAACTACAGCAGTAAGCAAACAGTTTGCTATTGCCTATCTATACCTTATCACATCCATGTCAGCATTGTTTAATTTATAGCATACTTGTATAAGCTTATTTTTGTGAGGCTGTATTCTACACAGTATCCACCTAAACTGGTAAAATGTAAAATATTGTGTTTCTGTGTGTGTCAGCACCACCAAGAGCTAAAAAAGAGAGCCTGTCCTGAGTTTAGATTATTCACTAAGACTAAGATGGCATAGGATATAGACAAACAAAGGCAGGCTGAGTTCATTCTATATCACCTTCAAGGCAGAACAAAGAAACTGGTTTTTGTTATTCAACAGAGGAAACATGGTATGATCTTCACCGGGGAATATGAATGAAGCAAAATGATGCTATCTTGGCATTATGAATTTTTACCTAGATGAATACATGAATATAGCTTCCAAGAAGAAACAGACACGAGTCCTATCATTAAGCCTAACCACATATTAAAAATAAGAATATTTTAGGGGGCACCTGGGCAGCACAGTGGTTGAGTAGACCTTTTTGGCTCAGGTTGTGGTCCCACGGTCCTGGGATCAAGTTCCACATAGGGCTCCCTGCAGGGAACCTGTTCTCCCTCTGCCTGTGTCTCTGCCTGTCTTTGTGTCTCTCGTGAATAAATAAATAAAATCTTTAAAAAAAAAAAAAAAGAGGGATCCCTGGGTGGCGCAGCGGTTTGGCGCCTGCCTTTGGCCCATGGCGCGATCCTGGAGACCTGGGATCGAATCCCGCGTCGGGCTCCCGGTGCATGGAGCCTGCTTCTCCCTCTGCCTGTGTCTCTGCCTCTCTCTCTATCTCTGTGTGACTATCATAAATAAATAAAAATTAAAAATTAAAAATTAAAAAAAATAAAAAAAAAAAGAAAGAAAGAATCTAAAATTTCACTGTGGAGAAAAGATAATGGCAGTGAGGGAAGGAACAGTATGTATGTATTAACATGTCACACACAAAATCTCAGGATGTTAATCCAGGGCATTTGTAGAAAAAAAAAAAAAAAGTTGGCATTTTCCTCTGACCAATCTGTAAGAGTGACTTCTGTCTGACTCTCAACGATATTCAATAGAAGTTATCTATTCCCGAGATTATAGTTCAGGTAATGTTTATTAAGACACACAGCATCTACTTTCTGAGAATGACACTCCCTCAAGAACTCTCAGTAAATGGAAGAGCCACCAAAAGAGAAGAAACCCCCAGGCCCAAGGAGGTCATTGCTGTCTGCAGTGGTCCAAAGATGAAAGAGAATCCTTTGGAAGATGCTGCTTGGAAAAATGGAATCTCACTTATATATGGACTTTTTCCCTAACATTTAAGAAAGCTGAGGAAGAAAAGACTTAAACATAGAAAGGTAAAATCTTTAGGGCAAGCCATTATTTAAATAAAGTGTATTCCCATGTAAAATACGAGCATTCCATTGGCTTCCTGACATTGTAAAGAAAGAAAACCTTTCCTTTTTTCCCTTCTAGGTTCTTTGGCTAGTCTAACAATTGACATAAGATAGATTAACAGAAAAACAAATTTAACTTCATATGCACAGTAGTCCCAAAGATATGAGATGAGGTTCAAAGAAGTGACCAAAACAGGAACCTTTTATATAAAGCTTTTAGACAAAGAAATACTTATTTGTGAAGATGTGACAAAACAAAACGTTTGGGTTTGGGGTAGCAAATTAGTGAATTAACAAAGTTTATACAGCCTTCTCAGGCTTGAATTCCTTGTCTCTAGCAAAAAGGAAGTCTTCTATCCTCCAGGGGCAGGGAAGGTCCTTTTCACATGGGAGTTTTATTTCCTGTTTGCGGGGGTGAAGGGGGGGTTGTAGACAAAGGAGAGCCAGAGTGTCTCTCTTGTACCTATTTCTTAAGTAACTTTAATTCAATGTAATCAATATGCCAAAGTGGCACACTTTGCTCTCCTTCAACACACTAGATGAAACTACAACAATGTAAGAGAGCTGGAAAAATATTAACTTGGGAAAGAAATGAAAAGTGCCAAGCAGAAAGATTCCAGTTGAGAGGAGTTTGTGAAGAGATATTTAGGAAGATATAATGGCAGAAAGAGTAAAGGGTACTGCAAAACACTTTGTTTCATTCCATTTGCTGCCTTTCTTTCTTCTTTTGCTTTGTTCACAAGAAAGAGAGGAAATCCAGGCTTTCTCATCTAATTCTATGTCTCGTTTAAATTCCCAACTATTTGGAGTTACCCATCCAAATTTTAATATACATAGGAATTACCTGGGCATCTTATGAAAATGCAAATTCTGATTCAATAGCCCTGTGTTGGGCCCCTCCTACCTAGAGGCTGATCTGCTAATCTGCAGACCCACACTTCAAATAAGGAAGTATTGGAGACTCCATTAATGGGGGAAACCTTCATTATCAGCCTACTTAACGCTAAGAATTTCCCTGTTTCCCAATATTAAGTACAAATAGCATTACACTACAACATCATGAGTTTGATCTCAAATACAAAAAAAAAATATATAATTCATGTGATCCAACACATTCACTGATTTATTCATTTCACAAATAATTACAGAACACCTGCTCTGTACCACACATAGTTCTACACTCTGAAGACAGACTCTAAAATAATGCAAAGTCCCTGTCCTCAAGATGATGCTTATATTTTAGTAGGGTAACAGATTAAAAGCAAATAAATATGCACCATAAGGCCAGATGGTGAAATATATAAGACAAAGGAAAGTAATAGAAGAGTGGGTGGTGCTATTTTGCCAGGAAAGGCCTCGGGTTTTTTACCCTCTGAATCTAACCCAGCCCTTTTTTGGAAAGTATCAAGGTCATTTAATACAATTCCCTCCCAATTCTCTTCCATTAACCTTACTCCAGGGTAAAGTCTCCCAAACTCTCCAGCTGTATAGAACCAGCCACATCTTCTGGATTTAGCCATGCCAAGTAGAGCTTGCCAACTTTTTTGAACATATATAGTCCTTATCCCAAAGCCAAGCTGGAAAACGAAGAAAAAAGATCAAAAGAATGAGTATATCCTTCAAGTTTCACCAGCCATTGCCCCAGCATACTCCTGACTTGGTAAGACACTCATTTTTAATTTCTTCATTTGGCTCAAAAGACTAAGTGGCTTTACATAGATTAAAAATAGAGGAAGAAAAACAAAGTCTACAATTCAATATACCTTATAAGCCTTCACTTCTTTTTTAAAATATATTTTATTTATTTATTTGAGAGAGAGCATAAGCAGGGGGAGCAGCAGGCAGAGGGAGAGGGAGAGAGAGAAGCAGACTCTTGGTGAGCAGGGAGCCTGCAGCAAGACTTGATCCCAGGACCCTGAGATCATGACCTGAGCCAAAGGCAGACACTTAACCGACTGAGCCACAGGCACCCCATATGCCTTCATTTCTATTGCTTTGTCTTATCTGTTTATAAAATACTGTTTATTTCTCAATTTACTTATATTTGCATGAATATGCTTTAATCCATGCTTTCCTGATTTGAGAACTTAATATATGGAAACATAACCCAATAGCTTTTTTCCCCCCTCAAAGATGCCCTGGGAAAAATACTAGATTCTGGAACTACACTGTTTATATCTCTATTTGTCAGAACTATTTGAAAGCTGCAAAAACGTCCTTACTCTTTCTGTGCTATCTCTTAACATGGATGAAAATGTACCATGTGACATATATCTTCAATCAGGGAACAAATCATCTGAGGGCAGAAAGCCTTTGGTTTTATTTGCATGTCTGGTTTGACTCACACAGAATCATACCCCCTCCCACCACAACATTTTAATAAGTGTTTACATGTTACCACTCCCAAAAGACTCAATTGATAAAATTCTGCCTTGGAACTAATTATACTTCAAGACAATCCTACTCTCCATGGATACATTTTTGAGATAGAAACCCCTAATCCTGATGTTTAAATGAGTTCAGAGCTCCTCCTTGTGGATTCTATCTGAATGCTGCTTCCTAAACACCAATTAATTCAGTAGAGAAAAAATAATTAAGTACCTATGTAAAGACATCCTCAGATTTCAGAAACATATGTGTAGAAGATGAAATTTCTATTTTGTGTATAAACTATACCAGCTAGATGAATACTCACTGATGCAGTATTTAATTTGGAATTAGATCCTATTGTTGGTTCACTGTCTTAAAGTATCAATGTTCAATGAATAGTCTTTTGACATATGCTACCATAGCAGATACTGTGGGTTTCACAGAAAATGACTATGCAACATAGCCATTTATGAGTAGTAACATAATATGTTATGCTACCATTCCTATTCTTTGAGGATTCACTAGCTTGATGTGAAATGCTATACTACATGATAGTCTTGAGGATTGCAGGCACTGCTAGCTCCATAGACACATGACAAGCACAGCTACACAGGGACTCATACTCAGAAAAGTCCCATGCTCAAGAGTTCAAGGGGCTGCAGTTTCTGTTTTAAAATTCTTAATCATTTTATCTTGGAATTTGTAGCTTGTAAGTGAAGTCTGATGGGACAATGGAGTATGTGCCAGGGGTTAGAGCCTTGGCTCAGGTACAGTCTTGCTTCCTGCTGCCACCCTGGGATAGGTTACCAGCTGCTGGGACCTGACCCTCTGGTGGGCTAGGCCCTACTCAACCTCCCATCCTCACCTCAACCAACTAATGCTGCCCCCCTCCACTTTCTGGGTGTGGTATGTGTAAGAGCACACAGGCAGCAGTCTCACCAAGAGGCATGGTGGTGGCCTGTTCTAGGCTGGCAGTGCCACAGCTCAGTTAGGAGGAGACCTGGCAAGGGCAAGCCTCTTACTCACCCCTGATCCAGGTATTAGATGCCAGTATGGTGGCCTCAATTCCTTGGGGATCACCTGTTCTCAGTTGGTTAATGCAGCAGTTTCCTGGGAAAGGCAGATGGATTTGTCACAAAGGTCTGATGCTGGCAGGACGGGAAGCCTGGCAGCCAGTGGGCCAAAGCACAAAGCACAGGGCAGGGACCTCGGTACGTGTAAGGATCTACATTCACCCAACAAGAATCCCCATGCCCAAAGGAATGTGACATTAAGCAGCAAGAAAAAGATACTATGACAGATCAAGGGAGACTGCAAAATAAAGTTTTATATCTTAGTATTTTCAATGGCACTTGTGTCTTGCTTTTAATCAAGGGCTCCATGTTTTCATCTTGCACTGGGTCCTGCAAATTATGTAACCATAATGAATGCTTATGTCTCCCCAAAATTTCTATGTTGAAGCTCTAACCCCCAATGTGATTGTATTTGGAGACAGGGAAAGTAAATAGGCTTTGAAGTAATTCCAGATGGGATCAGTACCCTTATAAGAAGAGGGAGTTCACATGAGCATACAGTGAGAAGGCATCTGTCTATAAATCAGGAAGTAGGTTCTCACCAGGAATTAAATCTACTAAGCACCTTGATCTTGGACATTTCAGCCACCAGGACTATGAGGAATAAATGCTTGTTGCTTAAGCTACCTCATCCATGATATTTTGTTAGAGCAGTCTGAGCTAAGACACCAGCCTTGAATATATGCTGTGACCAAAATGTTTTTAGAATTTTTCCAAAATTCCATATATTTTTCTTGTTGAATTATTTTTTCCAGGTACATCTACAGAAGCTGGTAAAGATCTAGAGTATATGAAACATACGATCCATTATTGGCAACCTAATGGATATGGTCTGTAACTCTACTCTCCAAAATATAACCCTAGCTTCAGAAACTACAAAAGCCATTTGTAGTATATTTCATGGGGTAGAACCAGTTGCTCATAAGGAAGCCACCACTCAAACACATATAGGAGGCTTAATGGTTCTTGAAATGTCTGCAATGATAAATCCTCATTTGTATGTAACAGAGGTGTTAGTACTGAAGGGAGATTCACTAACTGGTGAGGCTTATTAGCCTACATTTTCTTCTAAATAACTGAGAGACATTTTATAGAAAGTATGGATGGAAGTCTAGAATATGATATCATATTTGTGGAGTATTATGAAAGGGAGATAATAGAGAAAGTCTGAACAATAGCTTACGGATGAAAGACTTCTGGGAGATACAGAAAGAACATGAAAGTGTGTCTCAGGATATGAAGAAATTAATATTGACAAAATGCTGACTGCAACAAAAGCATTGATAATGAAGAGGAAAAGAGGTAGCCACTGAAGGATTTAAGGGATCACAATGACATAATCTCAGTGACAATCAAGATGGCTAGCATTGCGTTTAGTACTGAGTGAAGGGAAAAGAAATTAATGAAATGAAAAGGTTTCATGGAATGACTCTAAACTAATGTGACAAGACTGAATTCTAGAAGGTACAAAGGAAAATCACTCTCATTGGTCTACAGCCACATTATACATATCATGTGAGGCCAGAAATGACAAGGTCCTGAAGAACTAACATGGCAGTACAGACTAAGAGGTGGGTAAACCCTATCTAATCAAGATCTAAGGACTCAGTGGACAGAGTGACATAAATATAACACTAACTCTGAGGTGTGCTGTTGGAAGAACAGTGGTGTGGCTGAGACACTAAGACAGGCTTCTAAGAGAAATGAAGGAAAAATTTGAGGGAGCAGAAATCATTCCACTCAGCTCATGAACAAGAGGAGAGAGTTCAGAACCCAAGCAGCAGACCTGGTGATTTTCCACATGCAGATGAACCATAGCTCACAGGAAGCCCTGACATTAAAACAGCAAGCTTGAGTTTGCCCTAATGTATTCATGCCTGGATTCCTCCAGCAACAAATCTTCCTAGATGAAGGGCATCACCTTTGACCCAGACTCTAACTTTTCCACTGGTAAAATGTGCAGAATGAGGAGTACTTAGCACCTTCAGTCTTTCTTTAAACACAGAGATGATCCCTCATACTTCACAAAGAGAATTTAAGAGGCTTTGTGAGATCACAAGAAAGTACTGTAGTGATTTGTCAAACAGACAAATCATAAATCTCCCTTCTTCCCTTCCGAAATTCCCCGAGTTCCTAAAGTTCCTTTAAATACATTGTTTAATCAAAAGTGGCATTTTCAGCAAGACATAGGGAAAACCAGGAGGACACATTAGACATACCATTCACATAAACCTTGGCTAAGATTCATAGTTAAATGGGAATGAGATGTTGTCAATGTTTGATTAAACACACATTTAAGGTATTTGGCACAGCTAATAGTTAGGAGTGTGCTGCAGACGTGATATATGTTGATGAGTCTACCAAATTCAAGTAATTTGATTATAATTTGGTTTTGTTCTCAGTTTCCTTTTATATCTTTAAGACAGTGCAGTATACTTTACCACCTCAACTTGTTATTCTATTCCTGGTAAAAATTTTCTTGATATTTCTTAATTTCCTGAAGTTCTCTGGACCTGTGAGTTAATTGAGAAGTTAATATCAGCTTTTGAATTGCTTTAGGGGAAAAAAAAATGAATTGCTTTAGGGGAGGTGAATACTAAGAAACAAGGTTCCCACCTATTTAGTTCAATTCTCAATCCCATCTGCTATAGAAAGTTGAGTCTACTGCTCTGTATTCTAAAACCTTTATTTTCTGATAAATTTGGAAATCCTGAATATTCTCTTACTTGAAATTGTCAACTTCTAAATTCCTATAGCTGAATGGAAGGGGGTAATCATAAATTCTATTCGAGGTCATCCCACCTTCTAGGTCATTCAATGCCCTTAAATGGTATAGTCCAAGGGATGCTACATCTTTTTTTTAAGGCAGAGAAGTAATGTTCAGTTTTATCAGAATGTCCTTTCTTAAATTAAAGGGCTTCTAAACACTTTTATGTTACAGACCCCTCTGGTGATCTGATATAAAACTTATGAGGCTGTATCAGAAGAATGCATAATGAAATGCATAATGAAAAATGTATAGTATTGTAAAAGAAACTACTTATACTGAAATATGATAAAATATTTCTAAACTATTATAGAATAGCACATTTCTTTATTAACATCTTGAAAAGAAGATCCAGCAAAGCATCCTATAACCACCATAACTTTATTTTTTTTTAAGATTTTATTTATTTATTCATGAGAGACATAGATAGAGAGGCAGAGACACAGGCAGAGGGAGAAGTAGGCTCCGCAGGGAGCCGGATGCAGGACTCGATCCCGGGACTCCAGGACCACGCCCTGGACCAAAGGCAGGTGCCAAACCGCTGAGCCACCCAGGGATCCCCATCCACCATAACTTTAAAGTAGTGATGAATAAGAAAGATATTTTAAGAAACTAAAACAATTATGATATAATGGGAAAATATTTGTATTTTCAGATGATGTCAAAAGCACAAGTATTGATCATATTTCTGTGGTTTATCTACATTTGTAATTAAAGAAAATGCTGAATTTCAATTAGATATAATTTTTCTACTGAAATTGCCTGGACCCCTATTTTCTATTTATGAACACCTAAGGGGCCCATGGATCAGGTTAAGAATCCCTTAGAGAGATTTAAGAGCCTGAAGAAAAAAATGCAATATTAGCTTACTTACTCTATTATATGTCACTTATAGTACATTTCCCAGTATTTAAATAACTGTAGTAACTTTAGTGCTGATACATGTAACTGCCACTTTTAATACAAATATAGAATTTTCCTTTACATTCAAGCCTTTGAATTCTCCACATGTAATTCATTACATTGGTGATTTAGAGATTCTGTTATAATGACACTATAAAGTGAATTCTATATAAAGCAGATTCATTTTGGATTACTTTCAAAGATATTTCCGCGTCAAAATGGCTTGTTTTCAAATAGCCCCAACTCCAAGGTAGGTCCACAGTGTGAGCTCCATGGAAAATATTACAAAAAGGCTTCCATGTAGCTGCTCCACTAAATCAAATCTGCTTCTAATTAATTGCATAGTGTGTAATGTTTAAACTTTCCCAGATTAGTGGTTGATTTCCTGGCAAAACTCTGTAAACACCAAATAGTCAATAAATTGCCATCTACAAAGCAGGACATTTTAAATGCATACCAAATGCAATTCCCATCTCAAATGCACCAAAACGTTTTTCTGAAAGGAGCTCAGTTTTCAAATATAGCATGTTGTGGTTCACAATTTTCCATGCATACAAACTACTACAAGACTGCTAATTGATTACCTTACTCATTTATTTTGCAAGAAGCTTATCATAAATCTTAATAGTGACAATTTACTTCCTCACTCAAGACTAAGTCACATTATTAATCAAACTGGCATAGTTTGAGTTGAAAACAAAATATTTCAGTGAGCAGTTGTTTAATGGAGAAGAAAATGTCAGTATTGTTCCCAGGCTGATCACTTATGTAATAGTACCATCTAGTGGATTCTTGTCTATAACACAGGAAACAAATTCTATACTCGGATTCAGGAAAAGTATGTTTCTTCTAAAAAAATGTTTTGTTGTATGTATATTTAGTAGACTTCTTACATCCTCAACTAAAAGCATCTGAGCAGGCATCTCCCAAAACTAGAACTGCAGAGTGCCTTGTTCACCATTCCAAGAAGTTCTAATTTATAAGAACTGGGTAGATTGTCTGAGGGATGTTAAAAAAAAAAAAAAAAAAAAAAGCCTTAAATTTCTGTTAGCCAAACTACAGCATAGGGTATTCTGAAAGAGTACTATTCTAATAGTCACAATTTGGGGACATTAGAATAATTGATCACATAAGGCTATGGACATATTCATAGAATAATCAGTTATTTACTACCAGTGTGGCATTGTCCTAAGCAAACAAATATGAATAAGATGAATCTCTTGATGTCAAGAAGTACAAAGTATCATTGAGAAGCCAAATAAACAGTAGAAATAAGAGTGACCAAAGAGGTATATAAAAAAGATATAGTGACAGTAGAAGATGAAAGCAGAGATTAGCTTTCCAGTAGAAGATTTATTAAGGCTTCATGAAGGAGGAACAAAAACTTTGTTCAAAATGGCGTTAACAATAATCCTTTACATAGCAAAAGTTCCAAGGCACTGTGGCTCTGTATAGATTAATTCAGTGACTCAATGATGTCAACCAAAGTGAAACCTGCAGGAGGATGCCAGCGGAAGCTGTCCACTCTGGTAGAGATGGGTATTTTTATCATTAACATTGTTCAGAATGACTAGCACATGGTGATAATGAAAAGCAGACTGATTTTTAGCCAGTTTAATATTGTTTTCAAATTCTCTACAGACAATGCAGTCCCTTATTGCTTTTTTTTTGCCCAATATCTGAAAATGAAGGGAAAAAAATGTAATTTACTGTTAATTCAAGGAAGGGGAAGAATGGGAACAAAAAATAATCATCACAAAGCATGTATTTTACTATCCTAAGGAAAAGAAATACAGAAATCCTTTCCATAGCAACAGGGAGATCTTTGGAGGCCAACTGTCACCCTTGGGTCAGCTCCCTGAGAGAATCTCTCCAATTCTTTGTCCTCCGGGGCCTCTGGCTTTACACTTTGAGATTACAATCCTTGTCCACTGTCTTTGCACTGCAGAAGAATGTCTTCTTGGGCACTGCACATGTTTAGCAGCCTAATGTGTTATGCATCCATTCCTAATCCAATCACTGGTCAGGAAACAGGATTCATGATTGATTTAATGAAATGAATGGCTGTGTAAAGCAGTGTGTATTACACTTATGATTTAATAAAAGGAGGAGAGGGAATGAGGAATGAGTGATAGGCTGAAAGAGAAAGGAAGTGGTGGGGGGGATCGTTGGTACAATATTCTGTAGAGAATATTTTAAGGGTAAGCTTATATATCTTTACAAGTAGATGTATGAAAACCAAGTGGGGTTTATTCCAGACATACAGTGTGTTGCAAAAGGACATATTAAAATATCTAATTAGGAAAGTTATAATAACCACTTACATATTGAAATAAAGATAGATGGATATTATATATTTAAGTAACAATAAATATTACATATGTAGATACATTTTATGTTATATATACATATAAATATATAAAGCAAACACACTTACATACATATAGTTCCATTTCAATCTCGAAGCCAACGTAACAGGACTAAAGGAGATCCTATTAAAGTCAAGAATAAGTCAAGGATTTCTACTATGACCATTAGTTTTTAACATTGTTCTAGTAGGTACAAGCCAATTCAAGTAGACAAGAGAGAAAAATAAAGGATATGAAAATTAGAAAGGAAGGGACGCCTGGGTGGCTCAGTGGTTGAGTGCCTGCCTGCCTTTGGCCCCGGGCGTGATTCTGGAGTTCCGGGATGGAGTCTACTGTATAGTTATCAATAGCCATCACTTGCCAACAACCAACTGGTAGTGATAATGGAAAGAAAGACTTCACTTAAAATAATAACAGAAGACATTATAAATGTAGGAACAAATGTAAGAAATGTATAAATCTACAGAGAAAACTCTGAAATTCTCATCGAGGTTAAAAAGAGTTGAATAAGTGGAAAGATACATAATGCACTTGGCTAGAAAGACACAGTATCACAAAGACATCAATTCTTTATAGCTCAATCAGAATTTAACATATTCCCAATTTTAAATACATTGAAAAGTGAATGATATGAAGAAGAGTGAAAGAGTAAACTTGCCCTGCCAAGCTGACTCTATGCAGCCATAAAAAGGATGCAAAAGTACTCGAATGGAATCCTCTTCTAAGATGTGTTGTTAAGGAGGAAAAAAGCAAGGGTCAAAGTGGTGTCATAGTGTGCTCCCAAGAGAATATCTATCAACCATCCTTTTAAAAGATTTAAAAAAAAAAGCAGCTTTTAGGAGGGAAACTGGGTATCCAGGAAACAAAATAAGTACGACTCTCAATAATGAGAGTATCTTCTTCCTTTTGTGGAGCATTATCTGTCTTCAGGCAAAGGGTAGCCCAACACTGAGTAAAGCAAAGTAACTTTTTCTCACCTCTTTTTTTTTTTTTTTTAAGATCGTATTACTTGATTTTATTTTACACTAGGTGGCGGGCACAAAGCAATCCTCCTTAATCAAGTTGACAATTAGCTTCACTCAGAACACTTGTAATAATGCACATTAAAAAAACGCATTCATCTTACAAGTTGTTCTGTAATCCAAATATACAATAGCTTAGAAAACAACGTTTAGAAAACAAAAGCCAATGTAAAAAGACAGATTAAAACAACTAGAACAGTACAGGTTTTTTTTTTTTTTTTTTAATTTTTTTTTTAATTTTTATTTATTTATGATAGTCACAGAGAGAGAGAGAGAGGCAGAGACACAGGCAGAGGGAGAAGCAGACTCCATGCACCGGGAGCCCGATGTGGGATTCAATCCTGGGTCTCCAGGATCGCGCCCTGGGCCAAAGGCAGGTGCCAAACGGCTGTGCCACCCAGGGATCCCTCTAATTCACATTTGTATAGATTATGTAAAATTCCCATAAGATCCCTAGATTATAACTCCCATTTGAGGGAAAGACTGAATTTTTTTTTTGTATATATTTTTTATTGGAGTTCAATTTGCCAACATATAGCATAACACCCAGTGCTCATCCCATCAAGTGCCCTCACCTCTTTTTTAACAATGAATTCTGAATCGTTAAGACAGATCACCCATTTTATTTAAGTCTCAAATCAAAGCATATATGGCTCCTTCCAAAAGTCAAGTCATCCCTTTGAAGATAGTCATTTGGCACTCCTGCTGATGTATTTTCAAATGGAATAGGAAACAGGAAGCAAAAGATTAGCATTTGTGAAATGAATCAAGTCCTAAACTATTTCAGGCAATACATTTTTACTTTCTCTTTATTAATATATTATCCTACTTTCCACAAGTTACAACTGCTTGAATATTTAATTTATTCATTTTAATTTTCCCACACAATTGATACTATGAATTTTCTTCTATGTACAGCTTTTGACATACTGCCTATCTTCTGGTGTCAGTTTCTTTATAAGTTTTTCTAAGTAGACTATAATAGCACTTCGAATCTCATTTTGACCTAAGTTCAGAGGCTTACTGTATGACATAATATAGGTATAATTTCATCTTTCCTTTGAAGTAAAGTGCTACATTTGTACCTGTAGATGTAGGTCTAAGGAAGACAGACGCATATGAGTCCCAATTGCTGAACCTCACTTTATTAAAAATTTCTGATCACTACTGATTTTTCATCATCTACAACTATCCTGTAAAATCAGTTGTGATATATCCAAGGCACAATCTCTAGGGTAGTATAACATGGCTGATTTTCTGCAAAATGAATTATTAAATCAAAGAATAAAGCAATCATATCCTGAGTAATGACCATGTCCCCCAGGCAATCTTCTTCACTACTGTGGTTACCAGTGTCTTTGACCTGACAGCAGCATTATAAACATCATCTATTATTTATAAATCATTCACACAATAGACCATAGACAGTTCTTTGTCACAGGCCCTCATTTTTTTTTATGACCACCACTTCAGCTTACTGATGGGGTGCAAAGAAGGATCCCTAACCACTCCATGTAGGATGTTCTGTGTGAACACTTACTCCAAAAGCTTTTTATTCAATCACCAGAGGACGGCCTTTCACAGAAATGACACTTCAACAGAATAACTTCCAAATTCCCCTTAATGAATAATAAATTTTAATATGATTCCATAGGCAATAAAAAGATTTAGATTTTATCTCTAACATTACATTGGTAGGATGGCCAGTTTTCTGAATAAATCTCTTTTTAAACAGCACAGCTGAGGCCAGATAATGCCCTGACATATAGGTTGAATTAATGAGGTAACACTGACAGGCAAGGAGATGATGGATAAATAATAATAATGATGATGATGACAATAGACAGAGAATTACCAGATGCCACTTGGACCTCCTCTAAATGGGCTCTGAAAATATTTAGCAATTGAAAAGCTTTGTGATCCTCAGATCAGCCTGTGGCTCTCGAATAATTCTCCGCAGAGTTCCAAAAATACTTCTTGCTCTATTAATACATCAACTTATTCTCTGTGTCAGCTATATGGTCCTAATTTCTAACTACTGAAATCTTTGATTTGTAAAAGGGCATTCTTGCCTCACCCTCATCTGGCCCTGTTGCTAGGTAGAAGGGGGTTGGGTATAGTTCAGAGCTGTGGTCAAGTGAATATTAACATATCTCTCACCTTGTAATCACAGTCTAGTGAGGTCTGCTCATGTCAGTTACATTTAACAGAAATACATAAATTTAGCCCATGTAAAAATAGTCACATCTTTACAAAGCCCTTTAATTATTTACAAGTCTCACCAACAAGACCTAAACACAGCCAGCCACTGCTCCGCATATAACTGAGGATAAAAATGATGTCTAAGAAAAAAAAAATCAAAAGAATGTTTTCTGCAGCTCTATGTCTTACTGATAATTTCTTGACAGTTACAGCAATATAGTCAGTATTCAAATGCAGGTTTTGTTTTGAAATAGTAAAGCCTCACAAAAAAATAAACAAATGACCAAACAAAACAAAAACCTATTCAGTTTTTCATGAAATAGCTCAAAAAATAAGCATTTCCTATGTAATTACTTTTTCCAAAGAACCAAGAATACACTCTAATCTTCCTAGAGGAAATCTTAATGCAGTTGAAAAGGATGTTATCTCCAGTTCTATTCAGATGCTGTCAATAATAACAACAGCTATCATTTGCTCAGAATCTATTCTTTTAAAAAAAAAAAAACTTAATATGTACATTCCTTATCTCTCAACCTCCAGGTAACCCTGTAAGGAAGTTAATCCCTATTTTTTATGGGTAAGGAAGCCGATGCTCAGGGAGGTTAAGTGGCCTGTCCAAGGTGGCAGAGTTAGAAATGGCACTGCTGGCATCACATGGAGACATGTCCAATTCCAAAGCTCTGTCAATTTAGCTACTCTTTCCACTGTGGCAGATGTAGGGGCCCTATAGATTTCATCTAACATGAATACTAAAACAAATGACATTCACATGAGGACACATCTCCATGGGGCTTTCTTTTTCTTTTTTTTTTTTTTTAAGCTTTTATTTATTTATTCATGAGAGAGACAGAGACACAGGCAGAGGAAGAGGCAGGCACCCTGCAGGGAGCCCGATGAGGGACTCGATCCCAGGATCCTGGGATCATGCCCCAAGCCAAAGGCAAGATGCTCAACCACTGAGCCACCCAGGTGCCCCCTCGCCATGGGGCTCTTAACACAAAACTATTTCCAGGAAAGTAAAACAAATGGTGTCAGAGGCAACACACAAGAATACAATAATTCTTATTGCACCACACTTTTTCATGGTAGATCAGTATTGATGACTTAACTCTAGATTGTAACTTAAATTTGGTATGACATACATTATAATTAACTTTAGACACTTTAGCTAATAACCCACAACTCTTAACTCAAATATGCATTACCAGAATATAGAAGAATGGAGGTGACCAGGAGGTCCATACAACATTGAATCTATTCTAATTTGTCATTCATTTTAAAGCAAATCATTTGCAAGCTTCAGTAATTTGTTGATTTGTTAATAGAAATTAATTCTTATGACACATTTCATAGCTAATTGTGATACATCTTACTGTCAACACTGCAGTTCAGAATCACTCATGTAGAATCAATCACTCATGTAGCATATAGTAGGTACTCAAATTTTAATTTTATATGATAAAAACTATAGTTTTACTTAAATTAATGTGAGTCTTCAAATCTGGTATGTGAGAAAGGGAGAAAAGGATGGAGTAAATAAGTGACTTTGTCATCTAGTCAATGGCTCAATATCTCTAGAGATTAGGAACTTGGTCATTCCTGAGGTGACTCATTATAATATTAAAAACTAACTTCTTAAATTGAACCAAAAGCTTTTTCTGGAAGCTTCCTCCCACCCAATGGTGCATGTTCTACTTTCTGCAGCCACACAGAACTGCTTCATACCTACTGGCATGTGACAGTCCTAAAAATATTGGAAGAGTAATCACATTTTTTTTCTAGCCAGGCCTAACACTGCCTGTTCTTTCAACAATTTCTCCCATGATGTGATTTTTTAATCTTCCCACTATTCTGGTTACTTTCCTATGTTTTTCTTGCGCTGAATTCTTTTATTGGATGCTTCTTCTACACTTAGCATTCTCACTAAGCATGTTGGCATCCCCAGCCTCGACTATCAATGAGAGTGATTTGTCATTCTATTGGGCAAACACTCTGTCTAATGTTGTCTTTGGCTCTTTACTGATATTGCTGCTATCACCCTATAGTGGTAATTTCCAATCTGAGCTCCTAGAAACCCTAAGGTTAGCAGAAGTGCCTCAGAGCAACTCAGGAGGAAGTAACAGCCAGGATGGGAAACTATACTTAACTAGAGAAACTATACTTTTATCCATTTTTATATTCAGTTTCTGCATGGAAATTCATCTGGAAATATTGTTCTAAAAAAAAAAAATGTTTCAAGCTTGAATAGCATCACCCTAGAACACTGCTGTGCAGTGTAAGAATTGTCCAGAAGGCAGAAGAAATCCAATAGAGTCAAAGGTCTATTCAGGCAAGAACACCTTGTCCCAGGAGCTCAGCTTATTCTAAGCAGTCTATCAACTTGAGATCAATATAACAATTGCATCTGAGAGTGTTGCCTCTGCTCTTAATAAAAAAAGGCAAGCTCATCCTCCCTACTAAGGGGTGCTCCTGCCTGACAATTGGACATAGCCAGCTCAATCCATTTGCCTAGCTCTGGGACCCCCACGAGGGTTTTGAAAATTGGTTCTCAATCTTAACTACACATCAGAATCTCTGAGGGAGCTTTAAGTAATACCAGTACCAAGGCATTACACTGAGAGATTCTGGATTTAATTAGTTTTAGATATAACCTGGGCATCCATATTTTTTAAAATCTCTCCGTGTGACTTTAATGTGCAGTCAGAGTTGAGAACCTCCGATTTAAGACCAACCAAATGTAATTTAAATAGGAAACAATTTGGTTAAATGTGGAGAGCCAGTAGAACTGATGGTTGAAGTGACTGAGGAATTCAGTGGAGCTGATTATTTTATGGTGAGGGTCAGATAAGGCAGGGGGAGGTTCTAGGAAGTAATCCTTTCATTGAGAATTTCTCTTAGACTTCCAAGTGATCAAAATGCATACATATTGAAAGGGTAAATCACGGTACTCTCAACATGTACCTTGGAATGATTTTTAAACCATCAGTAATGGGTACAAACAACAGTCTGGCCAAAACCAATGGCCTGATAACCTATAGGTGTCTGTTAAGCATAGTAGAACCAAGCAAGGGTTTGAATCTGGAGAAATGAGAAAAGAAGGAGCAGGTCAGACTAAATCATTTAAACTGCTCTCCTGCCTATACCCTCAATGCCCTAATCCCTCAGCTTTCCTTTTCTCTAACAGATTTATTCAGTCCTTATTTACTAGGTCAAAATATACTGAGTGTGGGGAACTCACTTTTCACTAAAAAATGAAAAGACGTTAACCCTTTCCCTTAGAGCTCAAATTCCAGTAGATGAGCTGATGGTCTAGCTTTCCCTTCCTTTTCCTTCAAGTTTTAAAGGAGTAGGTTACATTCCATCTGTCAGGTTCCTTGCCTCCAATTCATACCTCACCCTATAGCAAGCTACCACCCCCTCCACTGCCCACAAACATGACCAATAACCTCTTGGCCACCAAATCCATTCACTCAACACTCAATCAAGGTTTGAATGGCCACAGTACTTTTCAGTTTCAGTGTTGTTTTATTAACCATGCCTCAGAATTGTGGAGGCCGAGAAAAATTAAGGTCATCCCACCTAAAGTTTAGCATTAGCACAAGTACAGCCATCTTAGGCCCCTGTGAATAAGAGCTGAACTTCACAGGGAAAAACTGCAGAATGTCCTCAATGTCCTCGGCAGGGAATCCCATATCAGAAAGACAACAGAGCTCAGAATTGCCCTCAGCAGAGAATCCCATATCAGAAAAACAACAGAGCCCACTTCCGTGGTAGAAAGTCCCATATTAGAATGAGAACAGAAAAAAAAAGAAGAATGAGAACAGAGTTCAATGCCCTTGAAAGCCCCATATCAGAATGTAAACAGAACTTGAGAAATTCCTCCACCCCTTCTGAAAATCCCCTAGACCAGCCTATAAAAAACCCAGCTGTAACCCACTTCAGGGTCCAAGTCCCTGCTCTGCTGTGTCAGGTATACTTGGACCCAAGCTCGAGCTTGCTAATAAACCCTCGTGCGCTTGCATTGGTGTCAGCTCCTTGGTGGTTTCTCGGATTTGCAATTTGGGGCACAACAAGAATTAGATACTATTGCCCATTTTCTCTCCCTAGAACTTCTTCCCTCCCAGAGTTCCTGAAAGAGTTCCTGTTCCTTTCTCCATATTCCACACTTCTTGTGTCTCCTGCCCAGTGTACTCCTCTACCATAGGTTCACTTTCTCCTTTGATCATCATATTTCTTTCCCTGTATATGATCTCTATCATTACATTACTGACTTGAAAGTCAATATCATCCACTCAACATTCCCAAGGCCTCAATCTATGTATTTACCTGCCCATCAAACATCCACCTAGGTGTCCCACAGGCATTTCCCTCACTGTTCTCCCACACTCCTACTTCTTTAAAACAACATCATCTTCAGTTATGTAAGTAATAAAGTAGGAAGAGTTCTTCATAGCAGTTACCCTTTCCCCACCAACCTCCTCACCAGCCAGTGACATAATATAGGAAAAACCTCGATGATTTATTTACTCCTTAGATGACATCTATTCTTTTGAGGAAGATGGGTATAATGACATTTCATACCCTTTTGATTAGAATTCTATTAGCTGGAATGGTATTTCAGAACCTTGGGTTTTAACAGCTGTTAATGAAAAGAAAACACTATATAACTACGAAAATGAATTTGTAAATCAAATGGAAATACTTAGGTTTTCTATCTTTTTAATGAGAAAAAGAATCAAAGGTAAATCGGATGCTTTTCAGAGAGTTTGATTCTTTCCCATTCGTCCTGAGTCTAATATAAAGATCAGCATCCTTCATAGTAAATGCTCCTAGAATAAATCTAATAAACCAAGGAGAGAGGTATATTTAATATTTGTTTGTTAAAATATAATAAAAATAAGGGCTCTTCATGGATCAATCTTTGCATAGATTAGCATATAGAGGACTATGGCCCATCAGCGAAAGGGAATTAAAACAGTAATACAAACTCTTCTTGTACGTCTTAGGGAACATAATAGAAAATTCATCCATAACTTTAGATCAAAACTTCTTAAATCTCATTTCCCCTCCTCCCTAAATCTTTCATGCCCCATTCCCCTCTCTTCTCCACTCCTACTACCTAGGTGTGTCCTACCCCATACCTTCATTCTTCTGCTCCCACCCAGATCTTAGTGTCTCCACTTAAGTCTTTTCTCATCTTGCATTTCTCATCAGTCTTCCCAATCCTAGGTAATTTTAAAAGCCTGGAATTGGGCTGACAAAGACAGAACTCTCCTTAGAGACTGTTAGAAAACAAAATTCAACTGAGTAAATTTAAAGACTTAATTAGCTTTATTCAACAATTCATGAATCAGGTAGCATCCCATCTAGCAAGTAAAAAGAAGTTCCCAGAAGTTGTCCAAAATGGAAGGATTTTATAGGTAGAAACAGGCAGGACAAGAAGGTAATTAACAAAAGAAAATAAAAGATTATTTCCGGCAAAGTTACCTTCTAGCAGGGGGTCTTATCAAGTGCAGACCAGGAAATTCCAGACAGATTGGTTTAAAATTCCACTCTCGGAGGGTTTGAAACTGCAATTAAGTCTTGGTTTGCTGTCCTGGGAGCAAATGACTCCACTTTTGGCCTGTTTAGTTTTGTGAATAGAGGGGACTACGTAAGCAAAGACAAAGTTATTGTTAGCTAGTAAAAGAGTGAGAGAAGAAATAGAAATATATACATATAAGAAATATATATTTGGTCTTCATCCCTATTTCTGGTACCAAGCTCCTTCAAATCCTTGGAATTCCCTGTGTGATGAGAAGAGTACAGGTGTCTTTTATGTTAATGAGGTGACTTGGAAAGCCCCAAAGTCTGGTTACTGCACTCCTGGCAAGGGGAGCTAATCCTGTGATTACAGAATTGGAATTTTTCAGTCCCACCCACCACCTACCTCCAGGCAGGGGAAAAGGGCAGATGTTAAACCAATCACCATGGCCAATGATTTAATCAATCATGAATATGTAATGAAGCCTCCGTAAAAACTCAAAAGAAATAACTTCAGAGAGCTTCCAGATTGGTGAATATTGGCAATTTGGGGAGAGTAATGCGCCTGGAGAGGGCATGGAAGGTCCTTGCCCTTCTCCGTACCTTGCCCTATGCATCTTTTCTACCTAACTGTTCCTATATATCCTTCTATACAATGAATGGGTGATATAGTTAGTGAAATATTTGAGTTCTGTGAGCCATTCTAACAAATGAATCCAACCCAAGGAAAAGGGTCAGGGGAACCTCTGATGGCAGCCAGTAAGAAGCACAGGTAATCCCCTAGGCTTAGGATTTGGCCTGTGAAGTGGAGGGCAATCTTGTGGGCCTGAATCAAATACCACTTCCCGGTAGATAGTGTTGAAGTGAGGGAGTGGAAGGGACTCCATTTTAGAAAGGTTCCGTCTCTGGTGTTTTTGCTGTTAGGCCTCATTTACTCGTGTTCTTTCTTTTGCCTCTGAATAAACCAGAGAAGCTATGTTCCCACTTCAAGAGGGAAGCAAGAAGATTTAAAAAGGGGGGGGGGGGGGCAAGAAAAGTATTCATTCTTTGAGTTTGGTCCTAAGCCCCAAACACCTAATAACATCCAAGAAGAGCCAGATTCTGAACATGAGCTTCAAACCAAATGGGGCTAGGCAAGGAAAGGTAAGGGAAAAGCCCAGAGTCAGGCTCCCACAAATCTCTGGACTCCCATAAATCCCAAGGACACCAAGAGGTCCCAAGGTCAGGCTCCCAGAAATTCCAAGGACACTGAGATGCAACAAGATAAGGCAATAAAAACATAGATAAGGAAATAAGTCTGCCCCTCTGGTTCCAAAGTACTAGGGAATATCTTCTTTTGACGGCTATCAAGTAATCACTGAGACTCAAAACAGTCATATGTCATTCAGTCAAGATGGCACAAATAATCTCAAGTCCATCAACTCTCTAGTCAGGTTTTCCACAAAAGGCCAGTCAAGAAAGCCCTCAATGGCATCCCTGTCAGGACCCCTCTCACTCCTGTGAGCTTTCTCTGTATCCTCACTTAATAAACTTCTTTCACTTTACTCACTCTCCTTTGTCTGCAAGATTCATTCTTCAACTCCATGAGACAAGAACCTAGCTCTCCTGCTTCACTGGCATCAATACCCCAACTTTCAGCAATCTATGGTTTACCACCTTTTGTTCACCTGACACTCACCTTTGATTAGACCCTATTCTGGATTCCTAGGAACATGTACCCTAGACCCTTCTGCAATATAAACCCCTGGACTCCTAGGAACTTTACCCTAGACCTTTCTACACTATAAACCCCTAACTCCAAGCAATGACAAGACTCATTCTCCTTTCCCAAGTCTCCCAGATACTCTATTCTCTACTTGTCATTTATGCTATTTGGAAAACTCTGTTTTTACTTTCTCTGGCTCATGTTTGATTTCTAACCTGCATGAAGCCAAGGACCCTCTTGGCTGGTCCTGTGAGATGCTCCCCTGGGCTCTGGTGATGAAGGAGCAGAAGGCAAGCTGAGGACAAAGCACAAGCTAACACCCCACAAACCACTCTCCCACCCCTGGTGAAATATGTGTAACATTCCTCAGGTACTCCTGGCTACTCTAAAGCTAAGGAAAAGGAAAAACAAATAGTTAACTTACAGAGATTATAGTCCTGTAGACATCAGTCTCCCTCAGTTTACAAAATGTCTTAGTGATTTACAAGAAAAAAGCATTCTTATCAATAACCTAACCTCCAGAAGGAAACTCCCAACCATCTTAATGTTAATGCTTTATTAGAGGAAAAACAACCGTGACAATGGCAAGACTTCCAATATCTAATATGTCCTCTTTAGCATAAAAAAATTCTTTTGAAAATCTCCCTTTTTCCTTATCCCCAACTCCAAAATATAATCAGTCACCTCTCACAACCATTGTGCAGCAGCTCTTTCTGCCCACAGGTCCTGTCCCCATGCTTTAATAAAACAACCATTTTACAACAAAAATGTCTCAAGAATTCTTTCTTGGCTATCAGCTCCAGACCACACCCCATCAAACCTCACCTATATTCCAAAACTGTATCACTGGAGCTCAGCCTGCCTTGTATCAGTGTCACAATTAAGTTGAATTGTAGGACACCCAGTTGGTATCCAGAGCATTGCTTGGTGGTGTAGAGGGAAAATCTCCCTCCAAACACTGGAATTGGATCCATTAAGTAAGTAGCTGAACTCTGACTTATCTATACCAGTTGCCCAATGACTTCCAAGACTGGAGGGAGGCAGAGGACCGCAGGTTCAGAGTTCTATGTCTCCTACATAAAAATAAACTGCCTCTATTCCACTTCTACATAACTTATGAAAATTACAAAAATATAGCTATTTAAAGTCTCTTAAAATTGCCCAAAAGGCATACAGCAAATTAAGAAAGATTTATTCAAAAATCAACTAAATCCTCATAAGAACAGTAAGCATCTATGACACTTAAACCGTGACTTGCTCCTAAAAGAGGACCCAGTTGTCACCTTAACCTCCATTTTGACCTCAGACTTCGTTCTTCTTTCCAGCATATGTCTTAACTCAGGTAAAAGACCTAGAGGATTGGAAATTACTCCCTCAAGCAGTAACAACTGCCCCGATACCAGCAAGACCTCACATGATTGACCCCAAGACCATGACAGACCTGACCTTTACTTTTACTGCCCAACACATGTACCCATCAACCTTTGTTCCACACTGTCCTTGTAGAAACCTAGAAGTATTTTTAGTACTTCTGAGACAGCTTTTGAGACACTAGTCCATGGCCTTCCCTGTGTTGGCCTCACTGAAACAAATTCCTTTCCTGACTCACCACCACTCATCTCTCAGTCTTCAGATTTTGTCTGTGGTGAGTGGCTGAACCTGGTTTGTTTGAGAGTACTGGAGCCAGGTGCTCTTAGACTCTTTTTTTTTTTTAAGATTTTATTTATTCATGAGAGACAGAAAGAGAGGCAGAGACACAGGCAGAGGGAGAAGCAGGCTCCTTGCAGGGAGCCCAACTCGGGACTCAACCCAGGGACCCTAGGATCATGCCCTGAGCCAAAGGCAGCTTCCCAGCCACTGAGCCACCCAGGCATCCCATGCTCTTGTATTCTTGCTGCCTGGTCACACTCCCTCATTGATTCCCCAATTCAGGATGAGGAAAAGTTCCCCTTTGGGTGAATATGGCCAAAAATATAGGGCTCTCTGTCTCCCCAGTTCCCAGTCAAGGTAGAGTATCTGTGCAGGAAGGCCATGCTGCCAGCATTGCCTGCTCCCCAACCCCCAGCCCCCAGCTCCCTGTGACAGAGGCTTAATTTTAGGTAAGTACAGCTAAGGGGTTGAGGGCTACCTTCCTCCACCTAGCCCACACCCACATGGTAAAGGCTCTACCCAAACACAGCAGGCCAGGAATACTGGGTCCCCATTGCCCTCCCCCACTCAAAGAGCTGTAGTTCCATGTCAGAAAAGGCAAACCCAAGCAGACCAGGCTACTGCCCCACCCAGTATTCAACACATAAAGCAGAGACATCACTGTAAGAGAAGGCAACTATCCTTACTCCCAGGTTTGGAGCAGTGATTTTTTTGCCCAGAGGTAGAGGATTTTTGCCCAGAGGTAGATTTTTGTCCAGTGGTAGAAGCAATGGAGAGATTAAAATCCAAATGTCAGTGTCTATAATCTTTCCTCAAGGACTCTTAATTTCCCCAAGGAAGAATCCTTCATGTCCTTTCCAGGATACATCCACCCAGTTCCAGGGTAAGAAGAAGGGAATGAGTGTGCCACAAATCAGAATGCAGGCCTCACGTGGTCTTCACACTGTTCCATACAAGGTCTCCAGAGACTAAACTACCTTGTGGAGGTGGTGGTGGGAGCCTTGGCACTTTGAGTGCTCACTATATGCATTTCCAACAATGCCCCCTCTTCAGCTTTTTCCCACACCCCTCTCCTTTATGTCTGGTTTCTCTAAATTCTGAGGCTTCAAACTTCTGTGTTGAACTTTCCTAATTTTAGACAGTGAATCCTTACTCTCCTGTATCCTCTGTTGCCAAAGAGGCTGGACAGCTAAAATGCATACTTTCTCATACCCCCTTGAAGCCAGGGCTCGCTGAGGCACCCAGTTCTCAACCATAAGATGGAAGCCACTGATACTAAATGGGGCTGCAGGAGAGCTACCTAAGAGATGCAGAACTGGTCTTCATGCTGCTGTCTTCCTTTCTTGATGGAGCTGCAGGGCTCATTCAGGGGCTATGGGGCAGACACCTGTTGCTGAAGTACAGGTTAAGTATGTATGTATGTATGCATATATTAAGTTTTTTTTTTAAAGTAATCTCCACATCCAACATGGGGTCAAACTCATAACACCAAGATCAAGAGTCTCATGCTCTATCAATCAAGCCAGCCAGGAGCCCCTACAATAGGTCCTTAGAAATCATGGTGAAAACAAAAAACTGAAAATGAGAAGCCAATGAAATCACTAAAGATCCCAGAAATAGATGTAGGTCTTGGAACAACACCAGAAACTTCCTTCACAGTAAATTCTCAGGTTTCCTAGAGCAGCTCAATGAAATATGAAATGATTTGCTCTGGGAATTTCTCCTGTATTGCCCCTTGACACTTTGTCTTCACCTTCCTCTCTCCTTGGCTCTACTATAGTGAATAATTTCCATTTAAAATACATACATACACACACACACACACACACACACATATGCACAACTCTCAGTTTGTCTTTCCTTTTCCTCAGTTTCCCTTTAGAAGTAGGAAAGGTATACCACTAAGGTCCCAGAAGACTGCCTGCCTGGAAGCAGTCCCTCTTCTCAGGCACACCTGGGCTTCTGAATCAGGACTCACTGTTCCCAAAAGAGATCAACCCCTTCCCCACAACCAGGGTGATGAAAAATACTTAATGATTTCTTGGAAAAGGCTATAAGGTGGCTTTACATCATATGGTAAAACATTTCACTGTCTTTCACTACAAAACTGCCTTAAATATCTGTGTTAGTCCCACCAGTCACCAACCACATCTTTGTTCTCTTCCTTCTCCTCTACCCTTCAACCTCCTCACAACCCCTGCCTTTCTATTTTATGCAGAGTAATTTATTATCTGCTTCTCATCTTTACATGCATCAGCTAACCTCTTAAAACAAGACCCATCTGTAGGATACATCCTTCTTAAAAGTGAGATACGCTTTCCTTTTTAAAAGTGAAATATACTTTCCCAGAAGCTACAATCAGACTTTCTTTCCTATGTTGGTAATCAGAATTGCATTACTTATTTCTAAAACAGTCACTGGTAAGAGGAATAAAATTATTATTACACTGGCTTAAACCAATAAAGATTCAACCCCTGGGTCCAGGAAGAAACTCAACCAACCCTGATGCTAAAAGTAACCAGCATGTTGATCAATGGAAAGAAGGGAGGTTATGTGGAAGCAACTAACATGTGCCACAGCGTGAACAAAGGAAGACATCTTGGATAAGGCAATGTCTGAGCTAAGGTTTCACATGCTAACAGAGGTGTAACAGACTGTGAAGACTCAGAAGGAATGGCTTGAGGAACAGACAGAGGAAAGAGGGCATTCTAAGGAAAGGAATCAAAATGAGCATAAAGACCAGGAAGATAATGGAAAACCACAAGCTATTCACTGAAATATAAAATGATGAAAGGTAGGATCATGAACCAGCACATAAACTAAATTGTCTGCCTATGAGCAAATGTTTATGAAACTGGAAAAGACAGGTCAAATCTGTATTGGATTTCTCCATCAGACAGATACCCAATAAATGACCCATGTTTCCCTAAAACATCAAAATGAAAACTACTGAAACAAAGAAAAAACTCACAGGTGAGATTGTAACTTTAATCCTCCTGCTTTTGCAAAGCATCCCTGCCTCTCTGTCTCTTTCTCCCTTCCTTCCCTCCTTCTCTCTTTCAGGCACAAAAACCTGAAAGCCAGGGCCAGACCTTTTGGTAGCCTGTGTCCACTGGACTGCCCAGTGGTCTGGAATGGAGTGGAGGCTCTTGCCATAAGAGATCCATTGAATGTAAACCTCTTCTACTCTTGAGCATTTTTGACATAAGGTGTTCCTGCATGGTTGTATGTTTATTCACTCTGAGTGAGTGCTTTGACTGGGAAAGTAGCTTAGAGAAGTTCACAAGGGAGAGAGGAGACTACATGCCTAATGGGTATTGTTTGGATTCACAGTGCTCCTGTAAAACGTCATCTGTCCTACAATCCATGAATTTGGGGGTGGTCTCCAACTTCTCTCCCCCAATATTTATGCAATTTAATAACATAAGCTATAACCAGGATCCCACAACCGAACCTGGGGAGGCATCTCTATCCAAGTGTAGCACTGCTTCATATTGAGTTTGGATGTGGCCTCATCACTTTTTAAGCTTAATGCTCCACAAAATCAAAAATAACCTGTTAGACTTAGTATGAAAAATAAAACCAATTTTCTTCCCCATAGTAGTCAAGATTAAGCATTGCTACCTTCAGGAATAGAAAAGATAAAGAGGGTGAGAGTCAGCCATGTCATTATACAGGCCTTACAGGTAAAAGGAATTTTATTTACTAAGCACAGACAAAGAGTAACAGATTAGTGCCAATGTGGAAGAGCACTTTTCTGGTTGGGGTGATCAGGAATCACTGCTTTCACAATGATGAATATGGCTAATCTTTGGATTCTAAGCCAAAAACACCATCTATACCAATGGCAGTAATATGCTGAAACTAATTAATATTATATCCTAGGTCACTCTGGGACATCACCATTGCACCTGAAAAATAGATACAAAAAATGACTTCCAAGTTCCCCACAAGAGAAGTAAAAACCTATAATCACTGAAAATTTCTAATTTAATAAGGAGAGAAAGCAGATGAAAACATGTTTACAGCTCATATCTGCCAAACAGAATTAACTACTATGCACTTTAAAACTCTTCTTCCAGTGGGGGATTAGGTGCAATAAAGCCCAGCACATTTTGTCTCAACCATGAAATAAAATGATCATCTGCTTATCTGTCATTTATTTCACACAGAGGGCTCACACCAATAAAACTCTGATTTTATAGAGCTAGGAAGGAAGATAAAACCCATAAAACATACTGTACACTTTTATAGCTTAAAGATATGTCTCTCAGAAAGGTGAACCAAATATTTACAAACAAGCCTATCTCATTATCTTTTTTTTTCAGACTGATTTTTTTCACGATATGGTGATTCCCTGGGTATCTGGAGGTCAGGTTCCAGCAATCCTTTAGGTATCTGAGCATGATCATTATAACCAGAATTTCCTTATTAGGAGGAAAATGTTCTTGGCACTGTTGTCTAACACCTGCTGCGTGGCTGTGGCCCTGAGCTAACAAGAGAAAAAAATGTTAGCCCCCTCTAATACTCACTGAAGCAGGAGAAAGGAGAGGACCAAAGGTCATAATCAGGGATGGGAGATGCCAAATAAACAAATAGCCTCTCTTCTGGCATCACCCTTCATTTAGGGGGATTCTTGCTGAATCTTTGTTATTTTACCATTTAAAATCTGTCTGTTCAATTTGATAGAAATATATTGAATAACACCATGATCTGGGCACTGGAGAAATAATGAGGCCCCTCAAGGGGCTTATTGTTTGAGATGGAAACAGACAAGCAAACAGATGATGCTAATATAGCCTGGGTATGAGATGAGGATGAAGTCACCCTGTTGGAGACAAGTAGGATATTATGGAAGGGCTCTCAGAAGATGCTTCAACATAACTGAAATGATGTATTATGACTGCATTAAATACTACCATTTTATTTCTGTTAATGAGGTTGTAAAATGTATTAACTAGTTTAGAGAATAATGACTAATATAAGAAACCACACATCTTGGCTCTGTAGTCCTTATAGACAGATTTCTGATTCCATTTCTTTCTAATTGCAGGATTCCTACCCTGGAGGGGACAGAGATGAGTAACTGTGATTAGAATGAGGGGACAGAATGAGGGGACAGAAGGAGTAAAAGTGTCATGTATAAAGAGAAAAGAAGCAGGCTGTACACTCCCTTTTCTGATTCATACTTCCTATCCCTAGCAGCCTAAACTGAAGAAAATAAGATTTAATTTTAAGTCAAGATTAAGTATTTAACTATGACACACAACTGGAAGGCACCTTTGGCTATCTGAAAATATGAGAAAAATTATGGCATTAAATTTCATTCAGGGGCAAAGAAAGAAAATAAGACAAAAATAAACTGCTCCAGAATTTAACTCCAAAGCAAAGCTTGTTCAACATAAGAGATATAGTTGAAGTCCAAGAAGTAAAGAGAGGGAGGATTGGAAGGGAAAGAGGGAGGGAGGGAGAGAGGCAAGGAAGGAAGGGAGGAAGGAAGGGAGGAAGAGAAGAAAATTGGAAAGGGAAATGAGTTGAAAACCATACAAAGGAAAACTTCCAAAAAGTAGAATAAAAAGGAAAGTCATGTAGGGGAAGAAAAACAATTAAGAAAACTAGAGAATCAATCTAAGAACTTTAAGATCAACTAATAGGATTTCAAAATGAAAAACAAGTGAGAGTCATGTGATTCAGAAATACCACTTCTGGGTATATACATCCAAAGCACTGAAAGCACTTGGAGAGATATTTGTACATCCAGGTTCATGGTAGCATTATTTTCAATAGCTAACAGGTGGAAGCAAACCAAATGTCCATAGAGAGATGGAAGATAAACAAGAAGTGGTATTTACATACCATGGAATATTACTGAGCCTTAAAAAGGAAGGAAATTCTTCCATGTCCCAACATGGAAGAACCTTGATAACATTAGGCTAAGTAAAATAGGCAAGTCACAAAAGGACAAATGCTGTATCATTCTATTTATATGATAGTAATGATTAATTTTATATGTCCACTTAACTAGGCAGTAATGATTAATTTTATATGTCCACTTAACTAGGCATGACCCAGATATTTGATCAAACATCAGCTTCTATGTTGTTGTGAGGGTATTTTTTAGATAAGATTAACAATTAAATCAGTAGACTTTGAATAAAGCAGATTACCCTCCAAAGTGTGAGTGGGCCTCATCCAATCAGTTGAAGGCCTGAACAATACACTTTAAAAATGGTTAAGATGGTAATTTTTATGTTATCCTTCTTTCACCACTATTAAACAAATACACACACACACACAAAATGAGAGAATATTGTCACTCATAAAGAATATAAATCCAGAGATTGGAAAAGGCTACCAAGAACCAGATAAGAAAATGAGAAGAGACCCACAATCAAGGCACACTATTGTGAAATTCCAGAACACTGAGGTTAAAGAGAAGATTATAAAAGTTTTCAGAAAGAACAAAACATATTAAGGGTCATTCATAAAAAGAAACTAGAATGACTCTATTGACTTCTCAAAAACCACAATGGAATCTGGAAGCAATGTTTTTAAAATTCTGAGGGAAAATTGCCTTCTACCTAGATGTCTATACTTAGCCTAAGTATTAATCAAATACAAGAGTATAAATTTAAGATATTAGACATGTTGAAAATGTTCATCAAAATAATAAACCAAGAAACAAGGTATCCATAAAATGAATCTAAAAGGGTGACAAAGAATATTCCCAGAAGATGTGCAACAGGCTGAGAGATAGAGACTAGAAATTTGTAGGCTCAAGGAAAGTCACCAAAGAAAAAGAGTTCCTGATAAAATATCTGTTAAGTTCGTCTGTGTGTAAAATTATATTGAGACGTTCTCACTCTTTCTCTCTCCTTCCTTCCCTTCTCTATCTCTCCTTTTCTCTCTCTGCTTATTCACATGTATATTTGTGTTTATATCTTATTCATATCTATATAAATCTATTTATATAAATATTTTTATATACTTAATGTACATATAAAACAAAGCAAATGAAAAAAGTTATGGAATTATTAATTTCAGGATAAACAAAAAACAGTGTACAAAAAATAAACACAAGTAGAGAAAGTGAGCAATGAAATTAGGCTGAGGAAAAGTTTAGTATTAAAGTGCTAAATCTTCATCCCTCATAATAGGAAATGAACAAATAATGTATAGAATTAATAAATTAAGACCGTACAGTGTTACTTTAAAATATGGAGGCAAAAAGAAAAGAAAAAGGTGAGAGTTAAGTACTTGCCTCTGGCTAACAAGACTGGGGATTAGGAAGAAGTGAATACAATAGGTTGATTTTTTTTCCTTAAAGTCTTCTAATTTATTTAAATATTAAAACCATATTAGGAAAAAAGGCAACCTTGAAAATTATAAGGAACTATACAACTATTAGATAAATCCATCTATTAAACACCGCCAAATGCTAATGAGGATGTGGAACAAGAACTCTCATTCTTTACTGGTGGAAATACAAAGTGGCATTGCCACTTTGGAAGACAGTTTGGCAGTTTCTCACAAAACTAAACATACTCTTCCCATACAATCCAGCAATTATACTCTTTGGCATTTACTCAGATGAGTTGAAAACTTACCTCTACTCAAAAATCTGCACGCAAATGTTTGTAGCAACTTTATTCATAAATGCTATCTATTGAAAGCGACCAACATGTCCCTCGGCAGGTTGAATAGATTTTAAAAATTGTGGTATATTCAGATAATGTAATATTATTCAGAGCTAAAAAGAGATGAGCTATCAAGCCATGAAAAGACACGAAAGAATATTAAGTGCATAGTCCTAAGCAAAAGAAGTCAGTCTGAAAAAATTGTGAAGGGTAGCAGAATATGCCATCCAAAATATGTCACTTTGGCCTAAGGATTATTTTGAGGTAAAAACAATTAAGTAGAAGTAGATTCATAAAAGCTCTCTGCCCTTTTCTTATGTGATTAAAAACAGGACATCAATTTACAAAGACATCCCTACCTCTTCCCTACCAGAAAAGACAGAAGGTAACCATCGGAGACAACTACAGATGGCACCAAAGGAATCCACATAATAAACCTTGCTAAAACTAGCCTTTATCTTCCATTTATTTCCCTATACATTTGCCTGCCCACAATTTGCTACCCTAGAAACTCAAAGTCTTATTCCTTTGTCTAGTCATTTCTCTAAAAACGTATTTTTAAGATGCTGTATAAGCCCAAGTTCTAACCATCCTTTTGAATTACTCACCTCTGAGTATTCCCATCTGAATGCACAATATATGTATTAATAAAATTCTTCCTGTTTTTTTCTTGCTAATTTGTCTTCTGTCAGTCTAATTTATAGGTCCCAGCTAGAAAACCTAGAAGGGCAGAAGGGAAAAAATTAAGTTTTTCCTCCCCTACAATTACATACCACAGAATTCCAACTATGTGACAATCTTGGAAAAGACAGAACTATGAAAACTATAAAGAACCAGTGGCTGTCAGGATTAGGGGGAAGGAAGGATGAATGAGAAAAGCACAGGGGATTATTAGGGCAGGGAAACAATACTGTATAATACTAAATGGATACATGTCTTTATACATTTATCAAAACACATAGAATGTACAACACCAAAAGTAAATCCCAATGTAAACAATACTTTGAGTGATAATGATGTGTTTAACATAGGTTCATCCATTTTAACAAATGTATGACTCTGGTGGGGAAAGGTGACAACAGGGTAGGATATGCATGTGTAGGGGAAGGGGGAATATGGGATAGCAGTGTACCATCTGCTCAATTTTGCTATAAACCTAAAACTACTCTAAAAAATAGAATTTATTTTTTAAATGTATATTGCAAAAAAAGCATGTCATGAAAAAAAAAATACTTAGGACTTACTCTAATAGTGGTCTTCACATAGGAAAGCATAACCAGGTGGAGCCATATGGAATCATGGAAAGAACAAAGACATGGAGAACTTGATTCCAGCTTTGAGACAGCTTTTCACCATCTGGGTAACCTTAGGAATGTCAATTCTCTCTTCTGGATCCTACTTCCTTCTACTAAAGAAATAAGGAGCCACTTATTTACCAGCACTTTCCCATATGTGTTTGACTAAACAAGAGCCCCACAAAATGATATGTTGGGAAAAAATAAAATTTGTGGTCAAGTAACCTCAAGAAGCACAGTATAACATAATTGTCCCTTGGAGACTCTATCCCACATTAACATTTTAAAGGAGATATTAAATCTTATAATAAACTTTGCATTTTTTTAACCTCCTTCATAAATCTCTTAGACCCTGTTTTCTCCTCACTGTGTTTTTTCTTTGAACCTACTGACAGTTCTCTAAACTACTCTTCTGTTAAAAATACAGGGATACACCACTTGTCCTAGTCAATTCAGGCTGCTTAACAAAGAACCATAGACTGGATATCTTATAGACAATAGACAATAGAAACTTATTTTTCATAGTTCTGGAGACCAGAAGTTTGAGATCAAGGTGCCAGCATGGTCAGAGAAAGGCCTCTTCTGGGTTGACTCCTGTCTTCTGATAGCCTCACACAGCAGATAGAGTGCAAAAGAGGACACTTTGTGATCCCCTTTTCTGAGGACACTAACACCTTTCATTAGGGCTCTATCCTTGTGACCTAATTACCTCCCAAAGGCCCTGCCTTCTCATACCATCACACTGGAGGTCAGGGTTTCAACATATGAATAAGAATAAGGGGTGGAGAGGAGACACAAATATTCAGTCTACAACACTACCCCAAGATAATTTCTAAGTTGAATATTTTAAGATTCCTTCATTATGTATAAGACTCCATAGCTATGCCTATACCATGGCCCTTGGATGAATGATAGATTTGGGTAAATGCATATATTTAAATCATTTCATTCTCTGATTTCTTTCCTCAGTGCTATGAAATAACTTCATGAGAAGTCATTTAATATGAGGTTATGAATGTCACTTCAGAAATAAAATGCCTATAAAATGCATGGTCATTTCAAAGTACAGCTTGGATCTACAGAATTGTTTTATCTAAAACTTTTTTATGTGGCATAAGCTACATAACATATAAATGTCCTCTTATCTGAAATTGAATAAACACACATGGAGGCACCATCAAAGTCTTATTCAGTGTTCTAAAAGAACAGAACCAATTCAGCCTTTCGCAGGCAAATAGCAAATCTTCCTCTTTGATAGAAATAAATCTGAATAATGAAAATGCAGTGTATTATTTCATGACTGTAAACTAATTTTCTTATGAACTTATGAACAAAGCTGATGAGGGCATCTATCTGTCAATGCAGAAAACACCTCTACTTAGAGGCAGGGAAGAGGGAACTGAATTAAAATGCAGTCAATAAGAAGTGTCCGTCATAGATCATAGAGTACCAAGAGGACTCTTGCTTTAATGCCCTGCAAACTGTGGGAGCAGATGCTGTTATTGGCTCAGGAGACTCATCAAGGAAACATAAATATAAAATAGCAGCTATGCAAGAATGTTTAGGGGCTTTGTGGTAGCACAGGGAGAAAGGTCTTCAAAGCGTATATACCAGGATAGGGCACAAGAGAGAAGTCTGAATTTATAACAGTCATCAGCTACAGAAGAGGCTTGACATCATTGGCAACAATTCCAAGTAGATCTTTCCCCTATGGGAAGTATTATTGGACAATTTACAGTCATTTTTCCTGATTCTTCCAATTAGGATTACATGAAAAATCTAACCTGCCAGAATTAACATTCTGCGGAGGCGTATCTTCCCAAAATCATCACCATAGCCAAGAAAAAAAGTATTCTTGTCCAGGCCAATTCAAAAATAAATTGCCATCTGCCATCAGTAGGAAACCTTCATTGGCCACAGAACAAAGAGACTATTCCAAAGCCATTGTTGAGTACCTGTTGTAGCAAAGAATAAAAACCAAGGGTTCTCACAGGCTCTAGGGCTCACAGTTACTGAAACAAAATACAAATATATTTCCCACTTCATTAGGGTCTAGTCAACTTATCTTTAGTCTTTTTCAGGTCCACAGGCATACAATTAACTTGAAACTACTTCCTCTATATTATCTTTCAGGTAAAAAGATATATATTGTACATCCAGCCTCGGTAGAGACTAAATCAATCTGGTAAGCCATTAAGTAGATAAAAACTTGTCAAGCAGGAAAGAATGTTGGTAGATGTTAGTGACTACCCACTAAACATCAAAAAGTAAAAAGAAATAAAAGAAAGCAAGATTTTATTGTGCATATTGATTGCACTCTCATTCCCTATACCAATGTGCCATGTGAGCCACCAGCACCCTCTCCTTTCCTATGCCATGAGGCAGCATGGAATTGACCAATAGAGACACCAGTCAAGGTCCACTAACAAGAATTTATTCCTGTGACAAGCTGAGGTTTCACAGTAAAGGGAATTCCAAGATCACAAATCTCCTTTTGTGGAGGCCGAGAAAAATTAAGGCCATTCCACCTCAAGTTTAGCTTTAGCACAAGTACAGCCATCTTAGGCCCCTGTGAATCAGAGCTGAACTTTACAGGAAAAACTGCAGAATGTCCTCGGCAGGGAATCCCATATCAGAAAGACAACAGAGCCCAAGCCAGTGGCAGAAAGTCCCATATTAGAATGAGAGCAGAGCTCAATGCTCTTGAAAGCCCCATACCAGAATGTAAACAGAACTTGAGAAATTGCTCCACCCCTTCTGGAGGTCCCCTAGACCAGCCCATAAAACTAAGTTGAAATCCACCTCGGGGCCCAAGTCCCTGCTCCACTGTGTCGGGTATACCTGGACCCAAGCTCAAGCTTGTAAATAAACCCTCGTGCGCTTGCATAGGTGTTGGCTCCTTGGTGGTTTCTCAGACACGTAATCTTGGGCACAACACTTTGTCCAAAAATCCATTAGAATGAACATATATTTGATGTTAAAATTAATTATGGTTGGCTTTCTGGGGAGATTAGAGGATATTTTGGTTCTTTTTTAAATTAAACTTTCTTAAAGTGAATTATAATTTTCTTTAAAAGGAACAGGAAACTATTCTGTTTATTTTTAAAGTTTGTTATTCCTTTTTTTTTTTAAAAGACTTTATTTATTTATTCGTGAGAGACACACACAGAGAGAGAGAGAGAGAGGCAGAGACACAGGCAGAGAGAGAAGCAGGCTCCATGCAGGGAGCCCGTTGTAGGACTCGATCCCCCGTCCCCAGGATCACACCCCGCAGGCGGCGCTAAACTGCTGCGCCACCGGAGCTGCCCAAAAGTTTGTTCTTCTTTATAATGCTCAAATGATTTAATTCTTTTGGAAGATCAGGACATGCCATCCCAAAATATGCCACTGTAGCATAAAAATTATTTTGATCTGAAGGCATTTGAGTTCCTGAAATCCCTCATCTTCCTGAAAGCAGAGTCTCTCAAAAGACTTTAACTGTCAATAATAAATCCCTTCCATGAGGACAACTCTAATCTTGGAGACTAGAACTCAAGAAGTAGGCACGACTTTCCAACAGTCAAGACTCAAGGCTACCCTACCTCCCATCTATTCTCCTAGGAGCCCACTGATCTTTCTAAAAAACCATTTACCTTCCATAGGTGCCCTTTCTCCCACTCCTCCCCCTTCTAAGAAGTCATTTGTTTTCCCCTGCCTTTTTCTCCTCTCCTTCAGCATTTAAGATGGTATATAAGCTCCAAAGTCTAACCACACCCTTTGAGTTACTCCTCACTGGCACCCTCATTCTGCACTCATGAATAAACTCTGCATTTTTCTCCTGCTAATCTGTCTTTTGTCAGTTTAATCTGTAGTCTATCAGACACTAAACATGAGAGGGTACAGAAAAAGTCTTTTCCTCCCCTCCATTTTTCAGACAGAGGTCCAGTTTGTTTTGGAATCCACATGGATTTTTTTTTTTTTTTATGATAGTCACAGAGAGAGAGAGAGAGAGAGAGAGAGAGGCAGACAGAGGCAGAGGGAGAAGCAGGCTCCATGCACTGGGAGCCCGACATGGGATTCGATCCTGGGTATCCAGGATCGCGCCCTGGGCCAAAGGCAGGTGCTAAACCGCTGCGCCATCCAGGGATCCCCACATGGATTTTACCTCAACATGAATTCAAAAACTCATATCTCCTTTGGCACACTCTCAAATCCATCCTTTGTTGTTCTATTATTGGCAGCAGTGGGCCTTATATAGGTGTTTGAAGTCTCAGATGAGAAAAAAATTTAAATTATGGAGATGCTTCTGAGTCCAAAATTGAGGCACAATTTATCTAGAGGCAGACTGTCTTGTTAAATGAGCTATCACTAGAATGGTAACTGTTCTAGTGATGCAAATAAAGGAAGGCTTGGAGCCACGTCCTGGGGCAAAATGTAACAGAATCCTGGGAGTATAGTTCCCCTACCTAAACTCCTTTGTATGCAGCACTCAGGAAGAGTGGATGACTACTTTGCTAAGGATCCCAAGACCCCTGGGAGAGAAGATACTTGAAGCCCCACAGGACCTGGCTAGATCACGATATCTAAGACAATAGTCCACTGGCAGGAAAATTTTTCAGAAATCCCATAGTGGAATCATGGGGGAATGGGGTTCTAGGCAACTAGTCCAGGCTCCTCCAAAAGGTAAAATATGGGAACTGACCTGGTATAGACTGGGCTTGAGTGTGGATCCACTATGACAGTGTCAGAAAAAAACGGCTGTGGCTCAACATGTCAATATAACCTCGAAGTGGGACATCAGCCTTTGCAAGAATGCCAAGAAGGGCATCACTAAAGAAATGGACATAAGGCCATCAGGCGTGCATTGAAGCCAGCAGCAGAACTCTGCAGTACTATCTGAAGCCACAGACAACTAATAGGCTGATTGGATGCCCCACCTCATTCTCTGCCTGGTGTGTGGAAGGAAGATTTGGTCCACTGAAGCTTTGGTTCAAATGTTCTTGCACAGTTGGAAGGGCAGAAAAAATCACAGTGGGATTATATTTGACTTCTTTTCAAACAAAGCATGTGAGAACAAAGAGTATGAATTGATGTTTTTCCTCAAACTAATGAAACAAGGCACATCAATTGCAGAAAGGTCATTTGAGTTATTTTAGTTAATAAGCGTACATCTAACAACTGCTGATTTAAATAAAAGTATTAATCATTTTTAAGTGATGGAAACTAGCAGTCATTCATACTCCCCAATCCACAGAGGAAGAAAGAGCCACTCATTTGAGAAAAGCATCTTACAAATATTTTTTTCTTTTTAGGACTATAGAGATACCAATTTCAACATTATTAGCAGGGCAAATAAATAACAAGTAATAAAAACAACCTGAATTACATGTTTCTTTTTGAAGGTTCAAGACATGCACTATTTTTAAAGACCTTGGAATCTTACAAGTCCCTTTGTTTCAATTTTGCTTCCAAGGGCAGATTTATATTAGCAGGAAACAAGTTAGCAACTACTACGAATATTCACAGAAATCTCTTTACTGCACAGAAAGGCAAGATTCAGAGTCTCATGAATGTTTCCAATGCTTTATCAAATGAGATTATTTGCTTTCTATGGCACAGAAAGCTTCTCTCCCCCAGAAGCTGCAGGGGAAAGAGGACCTCTTTCTGTGCTTTCTGCATTAAACAGAAAGATTTGCACTCACTAGAGAATTATAAGCAAACAGTAGCCTATCGAGATCAATTTTACTGGTAAAAATGGGGTGAGATGGGGTTCCTGGGTAGCTCAGTCGGCTAAGCTTCTGCCTTCAGCTCAGGAAATTACCCCAGGGTTCTGGGATCGGGACCCACATCAGGCTCCTTACTCAGCAGGGACTCTGCTTCTCCCTCTGTCTCTCCCTGTGTGTGTGTGTGTGTGTGTGTGTGTGTGTGTGTGTGTGTATGGTGCACACATGCTCACATACATGTGCATGCACTCTCTCTCCTTCTCAAATAAATAAATAAAATCTTTTAAAAAATGGAGTGAGAAACGGATGGAGTCTCACTAATAGTGAAATTAAGAAAACATAGCATTAATCTTTCATTTTACTAAGCTGGTATTTTAAAATTACTATTTGTAAAAACCACAAATCAGATAATCCATAAGAATATGTGTATATGGCCTCTAAGTATTTTGAGAGAAAGAGAAATCATAGGTCATGAGAAATGGAAACTGTTAAGAATTTTTTTCCTTTTTTCCTTTTTTATTTATTTATTTTTTTTGAGGTGAAAGTATAGTTTATTGAAGATACAGAGAACATTTTAACATTTTTATTTATTTATGACAGTCACAGAGAGAGAGAGAAGCAGGGACATAGGCAGAGGGAGAAGCAGGCTCCATGCACCGAGAGCCCGACATGGGATTCGATCCCGGGTCTCCTGGATCGCGCCCTGGGCCAAAGGCAGGCGCCAAACCGCTGCGCCACCCAGGGATCACTTGGGGTTTTTTTAGTGTGAATGAATTTACCAAGGAATGATATTTCAAGGAGAAAGCATATGCCTCAGTTGCTTAGTAATGTGGTTTCTAGGAACCTGGAGCCCAGTCTCAGGGCACCTCTGCATAGCCAGCAGAGACAACTAGGTCTTCCAGGGAACTGTCTGCTCTCAATAACAGGAGCTGGGGGGGGGGGGGGTCTAAGCAGATGCTGCATCTTAACACTCCCATATTTTTCTGTTCCTTTCACAATTACCCACTCCTCCCTTCCTCTTTCTCCAAGCTTTCTTCCCTAGGACCATTCTGCCAATGGAAAGCAAGGCAGTGGTGTGCTTCTGGAGTCATTTGGCCATGGTTCTTACCATTGCACTCTCATTTACTAGTTCAGTGAGAAGTTACTCCCCTATGTCTTCAATGTTCCTATGTCTCAATATTCTCATTAGTAAAATGTGATTATAATTGTATCAATCTCTTATAGTTGTTGCAGGCATGAATGAGATAATATTTGTGAAGCTCTAAGAATAGTATCTGGAACACTAAGTGTTCAATATGTTAGTTATTTGTATTCTGACATTTGGAACACAGGCTAGCAATGGTTGCAGAGAATGGAAAAGGTATTTGAGCACTAAGTGTACATCTTTCTCTTGGCCTATCAAATAAGGAGCCTCATAGCTCAAAAGTCCAAATTTAATGTATCAGCAGTTTTACCATCTCAGACAGTTCACTCTGTGGATACTGAAAGACTGAAAGGCAAGTTTGAACTTAATGCCTGTAAGAATAGAAGGCTGCACTTCCATCCATAAAATAAGATGCCATCTTGAAAGCCAAACATGAATAGTCAACCCCCTTCCTCTTTACTGCTATGATTTTTTTTTCTGGCTTCTCTTCCTATAGCATTTGTACAGATAAAATGTAATCCAATGAGATACCCTGTCAACAAACTCTTTTATTGGCAAATTTCTGTAACAAGAAAGTTGGCCAGATGAATTCTCCATGCTATTTAAGAGAAATAACCCTTACTATAAATTTCTATTTTAGGAAGGCTTACTGATACACCCTGTTTAAATTTAAAGCCATATCTCTTTGAGTTTCAGTTTCTTATCTGTGAAAACAAATATGGCTTTTTCCCCCTTATTCAAATACACTGTTCCACAGTTTATTGAAAAAGAGCTTCAAGCTTTGTTTTGCATTTCTGCAAAATAACAATAAAAACGTTTTCTGATAGCTTTTGTATGCCAGACACTGTTCTAAACACACTGCACAGATTATGTCATTAAGCCTCAAAACAGCACCCAGAGGTAGTTTCTAACACCTATTATACAGAATGAGGAGGCTGAGGCTTTATGGTTTCCTAAAATCATACAAGTAATAAGTGATAGAGTCAGGGAGTCTGTTACTAGAACCTAGTATACCCTATCATATACAGAAAGAGGACAGTTAAGACTGCTTTTAGGAACTTTACATAAGAAACAAGAAAAGCCGGGGTGCCTGGGGAGGCTCAGTCAGTTAAGAGTACTCTTTCTCGAGGCAGCCCAGGTGGCTCAGCAGTTTAGTGCCGCCTTCAGACCAGGGCCTGATCCTGGAGACCCGGGATTGAGTCTCACCTTGGGCTCCCTGCATGGAGCCTGCTTCTCCCTCTGCCTATGTCTCTGCCTCTGTGTGTGTGTGTGTGTGTCTCATGAGTAAATAAATAAAATCTTTTAAAAAAGAATGAAGAAAAGCCATATGTTGCATAGAGCCTCAAGAGAGAAATATATTTAATAAAAGATATAATGTTGAACCTTCTGATATCTAATTCCTTCATTTTTTTAAGATTTTAAAGATACAAAGATAAGAAACAGACATCTTGCTTTTGTTACTCAATTTTGTTGACTCACTGATACAGTTTTGTGTAATTATGGTTTGTATAACATCATTTCTGTATAGTATTCCAATGTATAGGTACACATTTGGCCATTTTCCAGAGTAACTATACATAGAATAAACCCAGATCTGCTAGATACAAAGTCTGAGCTGGCACCATATGAAGGGAACAGAACTGCTCTCATGCTCACTGCCCTTCAGAATGAGAGCAATAGAGTCATAGTTCAAATCCATTCCCCAGGTAGTCAAACAGGTCCACCTTCCAGTCATTTCCCAGCTTATTATAGAGACAATACACTCAGCAGCTGAAAGAATCCTCACACCAGCTGCCTGAACTGTGGAATAAGAACCACGTGGTGGGCAAGGTCCAGAAGAAGCCTCTGAAACTACCTCTGTGACCCCTGGTTTCACCCTCTGGAAGGTTCTTCCTATTCATCATCCTCCTTAGCCACACCTAAAGTAAGATGGGTAAAAGCTGCCGCCTTCATTCTGAGCAGCTTTTTCAGGCTACTTCCTGCCCACAGAAAATTCAGGACCCGATTGTTAAGTATGAGTCAGTCATGGCCTTCTTTAAGCAGACGCTTTTGTCAGATTAACTTTCCTACACAAATCTTTCACATTCTGATTCTTCTAAAGTCTATGTCCCTAATTTTATTTTTCATTCTTTTTTTTTTTTTTTTTTTGGCAGAGTTCTCAGAATCACTACATTCCTTTGCTTTTTTGACCTCAAGACTCTCTCACATAAATTAATTGTATGTACCTTGCTTATAAGGTTTCTGTGGGAGTGCCTCACAATTAATCTCTTTTCCTTGAGGTGCCGAAGGGATGTACTGGGTCAAACACATTTAGGTGGATACTAAATACACCTACTTTGAAACTTCTTACCTCCTTCCATTGTTTTAACATCTGAAGAGTTCAACCCTTGACACAAAATTGATTTTTAATTGACTTTTATTCCCCAGACAGCCTTCTTAGTATTGGCTTTTTCTAGATGAAGTTGAAAGCAATGGTATCTTCCAAGAGTAAATCCCTGAATTTGAAGACTTTCTCTACCCTTTTTTATTCCTGACAGCAAACATAGCAATTCTTTTCTGAATTCATCTCTTCTGAATAATATCTTGCAAATTCAGCCATTAGAAATCCACATAAGCTTCTAATATTGTTTTCCTGTGTCATTCTCTAGAGCTTAGACTTATTAGCTATGTGCCTCCCAAGTTATTGTGAGGAATAGTTTAATCAACTCTGTCACCATTGCATAATGTGGATTACCAGTTCTTCCAGCTCCAGGCATTTTCATACCCTACTAATGCTAAAGAAAAAAATATTCATGATACTTTAGACTTTATTCAAGGGAACTGCTACAATGGGGTCTTCACAAGAAGGGAGAAAGATTGATCTTAACTCCAAGTACATTAAGGACAGGTGGAGGTATGTAGTCTAGGAGCAGGATGGAGGTCAGTATATGGAAAATTACTAAGAGGGAACATCAGGGTAGGGGATACTGGGTAAACTGAAAGGATGTCTGCTGAAGGCAGGCCAGGGTGATAAGACATCAAGGGTGGGAAAGAGTTGAACAGATATAAAGGGTAGGGATATGTGCTAAACTGACTCAGCAAGATTCTTGAAAAAATTGGACTAAATGGGTAGGGCCTCTAGACATGGATGGAGTTCAAGGTCAGGGCCTAGTCAGAAAGAGGATTCAGAGGAGGCTGACTCAAGTTTGGTCAAAGGAAAGAGTCTTTGTCAATATTTTGGATCCTCTCCCCTCTCAAACTTTGAAAAATATTACCAATTTGGTCTTCTTTTGCTTGTATAAAATCGCTCACTTTCTGTTAGATCCTTTTCATTAGCTTTCAAACTTGCTCAGTGTAGGGTTGCCTTGGTGACTCAGTTAAGCATCTGCTTCTGCTCAGGTCATGAGCCCAGGGTCCTGGGATGGAGCCCAGGAGCTAAGGCATCTGTCTCTCTGCTGACTGCTTTTCCCTCTGTTCTTCCCCCCCTCTGCTCCGCCCCTGCTACTGCTCACCTGCCCTCCCTCAGGCTCTCAAATAAATAAAATCTTAAAAAAAAAAAAAAAGTTCCCAATGTAAATGTAAACAACAACAACAAAACTTTCTTGAGTCTGCATATCTTTCTAGTAACATCTCTGCTGCTCTCAGCTTTACATCTTCAAAATCAAACTTCTCAAAGTTTTTTCTCCATGCTCACCATCCTTACTTCTTCAGCTCTCATTCACTCCATAACATATTTCAATTTACTTTAGCCTCCATTATTACACTGCAACAGCTCTTCCTCCATCATTGACTCTATGTAACTAAATTCATAGGTCTGTCTGCAACATTTAACACAGCTGTCCCCACCCCCTATCCTGAATCTATTCCTAACATCCATTTTACAACATTCCTCTGATTTTTGTCCTTTCTGCCCTTCTCATTTGTAGCTTCATCTCTTTTTCTCTGCCATGAAATACTAGCATTTCTCTAGGTCTCCCTTTCCTCTCCCACTCTACTCCCTTTAGGTAATTAATTGCATGCACACTTTACCTTCGAGTCCCATTCTTTTCAGAAGTAACTCACAGATCTAAATCTCCAGCCCAGACTCTCCATTTAACTCCAGACTCTTATCCAATTGCTTATGCAACAGCTCCAATTGAAAAATCTCAAAGGAATGTCTCCACATGTCCAAAATTCATCTCATGTTCTTGTTCCACAAATCTGGTCTTTTTTTTCACGGGTCTCTGTAGCAGGTGAAGGCATCCTGCTCCATTCAGTCACATAACAGTCATCTGAGGGGGTCATTCTTCATCCCTCAATATTGCTCAAACATCCTATCCAATTGGTCTCAATATATCATATCACGATGCTGTGCAAGTTTGTCAATGGCAAAAAAGTAACCCAGAAAAATCTTTAGATTGTCAATATATAAAAGGATTAAACTCAAACTTTGACTGTGATCCTAGTTTTTTTAAAGTGAAGAAATGTCATGTGTTTTGCTTTGCCAAAAATCTATTTTTTTTCAAAAATCTATTTTTTTAATCAAAGATTTTTATTTTTAAGTAATCTCTACATCTAACATGGGCTTGAACTCACAACTCTAATAATGAAGGATAATTGGAAGAAAGGTAGGCAGGGAAAGGGGCCCCCACCTGAAAAGGAAACCACCCTTGAAAGGATTTTATACCACCCTGGAGGGAGCACTCCACCCTTTTCTACACGAACAGCTCCATGATAAGTAGATGAGCCCGTGGACAAAATCCTGACTGGGTGACAGGCACTTGGAGATTAATCAGATTAAAACAGCCTGCCAACAAGCCATAAATACCCCTAGATTTAATGCCAAACTGGCAACCCTCTCAGGTCCCTTCCCTTTTTAGGAGCTTTTTCTTATCGCTGGATAAACTCTGCTTTCCTGCCCGCCACTCTCCCTCTGGTCCACCTCTTCATTCTTTCAAGCTGCCTGACCAAGAACCACAGGCACTAACTAAAGGAAAAGAAATCCTGAAACACTCTGGTCAGGAGTTGCATGCTCTACATCTTGAGCCAGCGAGGAGCCCCCCAAAAATCTATCATATTGATAAACTATCTGACAATAAATTGTACTTCTCAAAGAAGTATTTTTACACAAGGAAAATATCCCGGATTAAAAACAAGGGTTGCTAGACAGGCCCCTATGCCATTAGAACAGCAAGGTCATATGGGGCCTGATGGTGACCATGATTCAAACCTTCTCATCCAAGGTGTAGTGAGGGGCACCATAGCCCTAGGAGGATGCCCTGGAGGGACAGGACAGACCCTGTTCAGTAGGCCTGGAAGGCCTGGTGCCTGAGGGCAAGTATGTGGAGCAAACTGCATTTTGCAGGCCAACATGAGCACCCAGGTAACCCTGGCATCATCTGGTATCTGGGACACGTAGAGATAGATCAGGTGACCAGCGAAAACGTCTGGAGGACACACCTCCACACCAAGGTCCACCTCCCTCTTTTGCCAAAGAGGGATCCCACCAGAACTTGGGCTGGCCATCTACGTGAAGTCTGCTGAAGGGAGACACCTGGGAGACCTGACGTCCACTGTATCTTCCTTGCCTGTGGCCAGGCTCCTGACACAAACCATCTTCCCCACTTCAGCTCCACATGCGGAGTGCAGCTCTGAGAACCCGTAGCTCCAAGAAGTTGGGCTGCAGTGCTGGGATGCCCACACTCACACAAGCCTAGGAGCTGTGGGGCAGGTGCGTGCACAGTGAACTGCCGAGTTGGCGCCCATGCTCCCAACAATCTGTCTGCTCCTGGCAGTGGTGGAGGGAAAGTCACAGTCACAGGCATGGGGGACACACTGGGCTGCCAGAGTCCGTATGCACAAAGTTGAGAATCAGAGAATATGAGTTAAGGTGTCAGTTCGTTACACATGGCCTGGGACTGGTCAGTTCACACAAACTGGGAATTCTCTTTCCTAGGTAAATATATTGCACTGGATACATCGGCCTGGTGAACAATCATAGATTGTGAATCACCCTAAAAAATCCTCAGTCTTCAGACACTCCTCAGTAAAATTCAGGTAGCAATCCATTCCGATTTCTTAGCATAGTTCTAGTTCCTGACATCACTTCTGGTATAGATGATGTTCCCATACTACTAACTTTGTCACCCATAGTTTTCCCATTTCCAAGGTCACAATAATAAAATGGGCAATGAACACTTTTCTTCTCTCCTGCCCCTCCTCTTGTCTTTAAGCCATTCAACAAGGCTTCCTTATAATCTAAATGTCTGTGATACTCCTATAATGTTTTGTTGTTTTTTAAAGATTACTTATAGTTCTTCTGTATCTCTCTTTTCCTACATTTGGAATTAGACATGATTTTCCTTTGAGCCAAGTCAGAAGTCTATTTAAGTGTCATTGCCCTATAATGTGCTCAGAACCATTTCTCCTGGACAAGCTCTAGTCTGTCTCTGATTAAGTTTGTACGGTCATGCTCTCTATTAGTGTAAGTTCTTTACCTAATCTAATTGAGCACCTGAATGTTGATTTTTCACTGCTAAGGATGCTGAAGGCAAGCTTTCTGTCTCAGGTGTTTGCTCATTGGGTCCCCAATATGTTCCCGTTGGCCTCCCCGAATGTGTCTGAATCGTTAGTTGATGGCTATCTTCTAGGCTCCTGTACTTGGAGCCTCTTGTACTTATCTGTAAAATGAGGGCAGTTAAGCCAATGAGTGAAAATTACTTAAGCTAAAAGAAACTGAGACATCCTCATCTACTGTTTTTTAGACTGCTGTTCACAACTTGTTAGTGAGCTGGAAGATCTATTTAGTGGCTTCCAATCAGCATTTTTAAAAAAATAAATAGAATAGTTTTAAAAACAAACAAACCAGGGCAGCCCAGGTGGCTCAGCAGTTTAGTGCTGCCTTCAGCCCAGGGCATGATCCTGGAGACGCAGGATCGGGCTCCCTGCATGGAGCCTGCTTCTCCCTCTGCCTGTGTCTCTGCCTCTCTCTGTGTGTCTCTCATGAATAAATAAATAAAAATAAAATAAAAAATAAAAATAAAAACAAACGAGTGTACAGCACCTAGCAAGGAATGTGTCTTTATCACAAAACTGTTTCAGCTGTGTGTGTGTGTGTGTGTGTGTGTGTGTGTGCGCGCGCGCGCACACCTGTGTGTACTGGGTCATGATATACATTTATTTTCTTACTGATTGACATGAGTCTTTTTAAATAAGGTAAGAGTTGGTCTAGATCAGTGGTTCTCAAGTTATGGTCTCTACACCGGCAATGTCAGCTATTAACCAGGAACTCATTAGAAATATAAATTTTGGAGGATGCCTGGGTGGCTCAGTGGTTGAGCACCTGCTGGAGTGTGATCCTGGGGTCCCAGGATCGAGTCCCACATTGGGCTCCCTGCATGGAGCCTACTTCTCTCTCTGCCTTTGTCTCTGTCTCTCTCTCTGTGTATCTCATGAATAAATAAATAAAATCTTTAAAAAAAATTAAATATAAATTTTGGGGCTTCATCCCAGACCCACTGAGTGAGAACCTCTAGGAATGTGGACTGGCAATTTATGTTTTAAAAATCTTCCAGGTAACTCTCATATACACAAAAGTTTGAAAACCGCTGGGCTCTAGATAATTTAGCCTTTCTCAATCACAGAAGCGATTTGAGCCCTAGAGAAAATTATGTCAGTGACTCTTTTCTCATTTCTCCCAAGTATTACATAGACAGAAGGTATTCTTGATGTAAAGGAGAAAAGCTAATTATTACATATGTTGGATACCTTAGAGTATTAGGGCTTAATTCTCTCTTGGAAATGGTTGAAAAGGACTGGTCTAGAATGATGCCCCAAGATTTCCTACAGTGTCAAATTTATGTGACTTTACCCAAATTTTCCAAAACAAAGAAATCCAACACAAAAATTTAAATACAATTATTTCTGCTTAAAATACATTTCATTCTTATCTTTATGCTGTTGTAAACAATGATCCCATTCTGATAATAAAGAAATTAACTCTTGGGATGCCTGGGTGGTTCAGCAGTTGAGTGTCTGCCTTTGGCTCAGGGCATGATCAGGCTCCTTGCAGGGAGCCTGCTTCTCCCACTGCCTGTGTCTCTTCCTCTCTCTCTTATAAATCTTCATTTATAAAAAAGAAATTAATTCTTAACTATAGAGAACAAACTGATGGCTACCTAAGAGGAGGTTGATGGGGGATTGAGTAAAATGGGTGACGGGGATTAAGGAGTGCACTTGCTGTGATGAGCACAAGGTGATGTTTAGAAGTGTGGAATCAATAAATTGTACACCTGAAACTAATATTACACAATAGATTAACTAACTGGAATTTAAATAAAAACTTTAAAAAAGAAATTAAGTGAATATTACTAAGAATTGGAAACTAAGATTGCTGAGGATATTCAAAATTAGCCTCATGTTCATTTATCTAATCATAATGGTTGTATTGATAAACTCTCCTTAGGACAGTGATTTACAGCATTTAATCAGCTTTAGCCCTGTTCCTTCACAACACACTCCCAATCAGCATCTCTTATCACAATGCTGTGATTCTCCTGAGGACTGGGGGGGTGGGGGGTGGGGGGTAGGAGGAGGCTTGAAAAATCTCCTTAAAGACTCTAATGCCACACACCATAAAGAATCACTACACTAGGATAAGAGACAAAGTTGCTAATAACAATCTAAGTCAGCAGAGAACATATCATCCTACCAGAATAGCCTAGTTTTAAATAGGCATTGACTGAGTTCCAGGATGATACAAGAGCTCAGAGCATAATTTATCGTTGTATACTTATTTATTCCCTGCAAAGAATCATTTTATTCTTTCAGAAGAAGCAAAATCTTGTCAGGAGAAAGGAAAAATTGTCTTGTCAATCAACTAATCAACATTTTTTATGCTTATTTTGTATGCATCAATGTACCAAACGATATGTAGGACATGCATGGTTTTATAGCAACTGGATAGAAAAGATCAGAACATATTAAATAAACAACATAAAAATATAACATTAATATATGTTAAATTATGAAGGACTAATTATGAAACCATTTGAGGGGGTTTTAAGAAAAATAGATTTCTAAATTAATCCCAGAAATGATGGCATAAGACACATCAGAGACAAGGCCCAGAACTCAACATTGAAGTACTCCAGATAGTTATGATAGTCAATCAAGTTAGGCACCACCATCTTAGAAATCCAAAGAGGAAAATCAACTTTTAATTGGTGCAGTGAGTGAACACAGTCTTTGTGGGGCAGCGAAGCTGAACTAAACCTTGAGGATCTGGTAGGATGTGAGCAAAGTAGCAGACAGAGAAGAGGGGATCTATGTGCCCCCACCTGGAACAGGAATATTACCTGGGACAAAACACTAAGGAATCTTTGATTGGTAGAGAACGAGTGCCTAAGCAGTCAGAGAAGACTTCCCCAAAACTGAGTCTGGAAGACTCAGCTGCCAGTCAGAGAATGAGGGAAAGGAGACTCCAGGTAGAAGAAACAACTTGTACAAAGTACAGAGGAATGGAAGGGCAAGGCGAGGTGTGTTAAGTGAATAGAAGTTCCATATGACTAGCAAAAAGAATCAAAATATGCCACTTTGGCATTTGGATTATTTTGACCTGAAGGCAACTGAGATTCAGTTATATGCTGAGATTCAGCAGATGCAGAAAGAAGTCTTCTCAGACCTTCCATTAACTCACTACAAACAGAAACTTCTGAGAAACTAGGCCTTCCATAAATCCCACCCCAGAAGAGTTTTATGGCCGTGAAAAAAGTTGACCCCAAGATGAGTCTACACAAACAGACCTTTCTAAAATATCCCTATCTTCCATCAGTTTCTCCTATATACTTACCTTCCCACAATTTACCACCCCAGAAGCTCAAATCCCTTCTCTTTGTAGTCACTTCTCCACAATTTATCATTCATTGTTAAAATGATATCTAAACTCTCAAGTATAACTATCTTTTAGAGATTTTTGCTTCTTTCCCGTGAAGCACCATTAATAAAAATGTGTATGTCTTTTCTCCTGTTAATCTCTTTGTCAGTTTAATTTACAGGCCCCATTCATTAACTGAGAGGGTAGAGGAAAAATTTTCTTTCCTAGAATAGGCAGAGGAAAAAGGAGAGGAGTCCTATGAGAGACAGGGTAGGAGAAGTGATCAACAAAATTAAGAAGTAAAGGAATAAAAAGAATTGGAAATCCCAAACTCACATGAAGGCAAGTAAATTGCTGGGTGTACATGTATATTATACATTGTGTTAGTGATAGGATCCAAAAACCATAGAGAACTGGTAGATTCACACCAAATCTATAAGGGGCAGCCTTCTCGATACAAGCCAGTCATTGTCTCAATGGGCAATGGGAGCCCAGTGCTGCCAAGTTATCTGATTTATGTTTTCAAGAAAACACAGCAATCTGGATTTTTAGATATTATCTTCAAACTTCTAAATGACTCAAAATTCTTTAAAATATTAGAACAAACAAAAAGTGACTCTTGGGCTGATTTGGATACTAGCTCATCACCTCTGAGCTAAAGTCTAAAAAACTCTTTACTACATTCAAATTAGACCAGTGTCTGTCTATTCCTGAATATGTCTGCTTAACAGGTTGGCAGGATATGGCAACTAGGCTGAAGCATCATTGGATAGACAACAGAAATCAGGTTTGGAGCTTTTATTCAAAAAGACCCAGAATAAATAAATAAGTGCCTAGGTGGCTCAATCAATTAAGCATCTGACTCTTGATTTCAGTTCAGGTCCTGATCTTGGGGTTGTGAGATAGAGCCCTGCACCAGGCTCCATGCTGAGTGTGGAGCCTGCTTAACGTTCTCACTCTCTCTCTGGGTGCCCCTGTGTCTCAATCCATTGGGCACCTGACTTTGGCTCAGTTCGTGATCCAAGAGTCATCTTACCAAGCCCTGTGTCTGGCTCCCTGCTCAGCAGGGAATCTGCTTGTCCCTATCTCTCTATCCACTGCCCCCCAACCCCCAGCTCATACTCTCTCTCTCAAATAAATAAAATCTTTTTTAAAAAAAGAAGAAGAAGATTCTCTCTCTCTCAGGGCACCTGAGTCAGTTAAGTATCTAACTTTGGCTCAGATCATGATCTCAGGGTCCTGGGATGGAAACCAGCGTCCGGCTCCATGCTCAACAGGGAGTCTGCTTCTCCCTTTTTTTCTGCCTTTCCCTCCACTCATACTCTGTCTCTCAAATAAATTAAAAAAAAAATCTATTAAAAAAATTCTCTCTCTCCTTCTCCCTCTGCCCCTCCCACCTGCACTTTCTTTCTCAATAAATAAATAAATAAATAAACAATTATAAAAAATAAAAATTAAAAAAGGAAAGACCTGGTTATATCTCTATCATCAGTATCTATACTTTTTCCTCAATTTAAATACAGACAACATATTGTTCTCAAAGTTTGTAACATTCTCTTAAAATTGCCCAACTATATACTAACATGGTCAGAAATATATACTAACATGTACTATATACTAACTGAAAATATACTAACATAGCCAGAGGCATGATTTGAAAACAGGCATTCTTTATTAAAGTAAAAGTGTTTGAGAGGCACTCAGCTGGCTCAGTTAGTGGAGCATATAACTCTTGGTCTTGGGGTCATTGAATTTGACCCACACATTGGGTGTGGTGCCTACTTAAAAAAAATAAAATATTTAAAAAATAATAAAGTGAGTACTTGAGACGCTACAAGATTAATTCTAAATGCTAATATTTAGAGGAGAAAAGTACTGTTAATGTGCAAGCTGAAAAGGACTTTATTTAGTGCACATACAAACTCTCATTTCATGAGCAACACAAATAAATCTATGGTCTTTCTTATTTTCTTTATTTCCTCCTTGTTGGAAGGTTATTCTAAAGCAGTTTTATTAAAACTGGAAAATGCTACTATTTTTCAAACTCTCTGAGAAAGAAAAATCATTTAGTTTAGATGCCTGTTTATTTGACTCCTAGAAGACCATTCTTCGACAAATGACAAATCTTATGTTCAAGTTTGTACATACTGCTGTTGCCATTATAAAATTTATCCTTTTAATAGATTTTAGAAATAACTTTAAGAATCTTAGCTGCAGGGGATCCCTGGGTGGCTCAGCAGTTTGGCGCCTGCCTTTGGCCCAGGGTGTGATCCTGGAGTCCCGGGATCAAGTTCTGCGTTGGGCTCCTGGCATGGAGCCTGCTTCTCCCTCCTCCTGTGTCTCTGCCTCTCTCTCTCTCTATGTCTATCATGAATAAATAAATATAAAAAATTTAAAAATCAAAAAAATTTTAAAAAAATTAAAAAAGAATCTTAGCTGCAAAATTCAAAACTTATAAAACTTATAAACTTATAAAAAAAAACCTCCTTTATAATAATCTTTAAGATTATGACATGAAAAGATGTTCCGCTGAAAACTAAAATAAGTTTTCATTTCATTTTTCCTCTCTGTATTTTTTTTCACAAGTATGAAATATGATGTTTCTTTACTCTTTTCAAGAAGCTCTGAAAAGGCTGGTCTTTTAGATCATTAAGATTTCTGCTTTCCAGGAAGGGCAGTGTGGTAGGCAGAATAATGGAGCACTACCCCTCTCCCCCAACACACACACACATACACAAAGTTATCTGTGTCCTAATCCTCAGAAATGTTAGTTTACATGGAAAAAGGGACTCTGCAGGTGTGGTTAAGTTATGTATCTTGGGGGGAACCCTGGGTGGCTCAGTGGTTTAGCACCTGCCTTTGGCCCAAGGCATAATCCTGGAGTCCCGGAATGGAGTCATGGGATTGAGTCCTGGGATCGAGTCCCACATCAGGCTTCCTGCATGGATCCTGCTTCTCCCTCTGCCTGTGTCTCTGCCTCTCTCTCTCTGTGTCCCTCATGAACAAATAAATAAAATCTTTTTAAACATTATGTATCTTGAAATGGGGAGATGATTCTGGATTATCTGGATTGGCCCAATGTAACCACAAGGGTGCTTATAAATTATAAAGAAGGGAAGAAACTGATGTGACATCAAGGAAGCTAAGATTAGAGTGATGTGATTATTGAAGAAGGAGAGGGAGGGTAAGAAGCCAAGGTATGAGGACAGTTTCTAGGAGCGAGAAAAGAGAAGAAAATAGATTTTTCCCCTAGAGACTCCAGAAGGAAGGCAGCCTTGCTGATTTTAGGCCTATGAGATCCCTGACATCTGACTTTCAGAACAGAGAGGTAATCAATTTGTCTTGTAAGTCCCTAGATTTGTTGTCACCTGTTACAGCAGCCACAATAAACTAAAATAGACAGTAACCCCAGGGATAGATACTGGGAGGGATTTTAATTGGTATTTTACATTCTTTTTGGGTAAGAGTTTAATCAAAGGTTACCAGGATTAGTAAATAGCCCCATGCCTCCTCACAAGAGCACTCTCAACAAGTCATCATCCAGCCTCTACCTGAACACCTTCTACACAGAAAATTCATCATCTTTCATAGATACCTGATGGACTTCAGATACTTTTAAGTATTAGAAAATTCATCCTTGTACTTTTCTGAGGCCAAAAGCAGGGTTGCTTAACAATTAGATCAGTGTTCTTTTCATTCTATCAAATTCAGCTTGGGGCAGCATGGGTGGCTCAGCGGTTTAGCGCCGTCTTCAGCCCAGGGCGTGATCCTGGAGACCCGGGATCGAGTCCCACATCGGGCTCCCTGCATGGAGCCTGCTTCTCCCTCCGCCTGTGTCTCTGCCTTTCTCTGTCTCTCTCTCTCTCTGTCTGTCTCTCATGAATAAATAAATAAAATATTAAAAAAAAAAAGATTGTCAAAAAAAAAACTCAGCTTGAATGAGGTCTCTCTCTCTCTATATATATACACATATATATGTATGTATATATACGTATATATATGTATGTATATACATATATATACATATATGTATGTATATATATACACATATATATGTGTATATATGTATGTGTATATATATACATATATATATATCCAGTTTACAATATAAGCAATTTCAAAATAAAATCTACAAGAATCCTAGGTGATCCTATAGAAAAGATGATAATATTTACTTTTTAAAGCATTGTTTTTACTGCAGCAAAATTCATTATAAAATTATTTTAAAAACTATGTTGGCTAACCTCCATTTAAATTGATGATTTGTATGAGAGAAGAAATTTAGAGCAATATGACTTGTTCATTCACATTATGTGTTACAACTTACATCAAGAAGTGAGTCAAATATGAAAGCCTTCATTCTCCTCAATTGATTTTGCATTAAGGATTACTTTCTGTTAGCATCTTCAACAACCCTAGGGGAACAAATAATTATTCCATTTTCATTATAATTAGGTAATTATGTATAATACATATAGGCTTAAATTCCACTAGCTACATATTCCTATTTTTTCATATCCTACATATAAACCCTTATTTAAGTAGTCAAATTAGAAAGAATATGGATTCAGATATGACTCAGTCTCAAAATCCAGTTCCTTTTTGGCCTTCTGATTTTTGACAGATCGGTAAGCTACTGAACCTTAGCGTCATTATCTGTAAAATGGGAGTTATACTTACAGAGGCTTATGATTGCATAAAATAATATGGATCAAAGGAGTCGAACCCAACACAAGTACATACATAAATATTAATTTCTTTCCCCAGTCCAAATAATGCAAACTAAGAAACTAAAAGAGGATTAACGTTAAGGATAGGTGCATTTAGCCATTAGACACAAAAACGTTTGAGATAATATTCTTTTCCCCACTGCAAATAATGCAAACTAAAGAACTCAAAAAGGATTAATATTAAGGATAGGCGCATTTAGCCATTAGACAATGGCTAAATGCACCTATCTAAATGTCTAATGGCTCTCAAAAATGTTTGAGAACTACAAAATTAAATTTACTGGCTGAGTGTGAAAATTCTTTGAATGCCTACACAATTCAACATTATGCCAGCTCGTGGTGAAATATAATTTCCTAAATGTGCCATCACTCTGAAACAATTTCCCTCCTTTATCAATAATTTCTAAGGACGTACCCAGCCAATCACTGACAAGGAATCCCAAGCCATCATGCATCGAATGTCACAGGGAGCCAAGTGTCACAGACAAGAACATCACAACAGCAAACTTTACTCCCTGTTTAAATTGTGTGGGATTTAAAATATACGCTGTTCAATAAATAAATAAATAAATAAATAAATAAATAAAATAAAAATAAAATAAAAAAATAAAATAAAAATAAAAAAATAAAATAAAAATAAAAATAAAATAATAAAATAAAATAAAAATAAAATAATAAAGTAAAATAATAAAATAAAATAAAATGAATAAAATAAAATAAAATAAAATAAAATAAAATAAAATAAACGCTGTTCTATCTGATATAGAATAAACCCCACCCGCCTCTTTAAAATAGGACGCCTGGTATGTCATTTGCAAATATCTTCTCCCATTCTGTAGGTTGTCTTTGAGTTTTGTTGACTGTATCCTTTGCTGTGCAAAAGCTTCTTATCTTGATGAAGTCCCAATAGTTCATTTTTGCTTTTGTTTCTTTTGCCTTCGTGGATGTATCTTGCAAGAAGTTACTATGGCCGAGTTCAAAAAGGGTGTTGCCTGTGTTCTTCTCTAGGATTTTGATGGAATCTTGTCTCACATTTAGATCTTTCATCCATTTTGAGTTTATCTTTGTGTATGGTGAAAGAGAGTGGTCTAGTTTCATTCTTCTGCATGTGGATGTCCAATTTTCCCAGCACCATTTATTGAAGAGACTGTCTTTCTTCCAATGGATAGTCTTTCCTCCTTTATCGAATATTAGTTGCCCATAAAGTTCAGGGTCCACTTCTGGATTCTCTATTCTGTTCCACTGATCTATGTGTCTGTTTTTGTGCCAGTACCACACTGTCTTGATGACCACAGCTTTGTAGTACAACCTGAAATCTGGCATTGTGATGCCCCCAGATATGGTTTTCTTTTTTAAAATTCCCCTGGCTATTCGGGGTCTTTTCTGATTCCACACAAATCTTAAAATAATTTGTTCTAACTCTCTGAAGAAAGTCCATGGTATTTTGATAGTTTCCAAGATCTATAAAGAACTTATTAAACTCAACACCAAAGAAACAAACAATCCAATCATGAAATGGGCAAAAGACATGAACAGAAATCTCACAGAGGAAGACATAGACATGGCCAACATGCATATGAGAAAATGTTCTGCATCACTTGCCATCAGGGAAATACAAATCAAAACTACAATGAGATACCACCTCACACCAGTGAGAATGGGGAAAATTAACAAGGCAGGAAACAACAAATGTTGGAGAGGATGCGGAGAAAAGGGAACCCTCTTACCCTGTTGGTGGGAATGTGAACTGGTGCAGCCACTCTGGAAAACTGTGTGGAGGTTCCTCAAACAGTTAAAAATAGACCTGCCCTACGACCCAGCAATTGCACTGTTGGGGATTTACCCCAAAGATACAAATGCAATGAAACGCCGGGACACCTGCACCCCGATGTTTATAGCAGCAATGGCCACGATAGCCAAACTGTGGAAGGAGCCTCGGTGTCCAACGAAAGATGAATGGATAAAGAAGATGTGGTTTATGTATACAATGGAATATTACTCAGCTATTAGAAATGACAAATACCCACCATTTGCTTCAACGTGGATGGAACTGGAGGGTATTATGCTGAGTGAAGTAAGACAGTCGGAGAAGGACAAACATTATATGTTCTCATTCATTTGGGGAATATAAATAATAGTGAAGGGGAATATAAGGGAAGGGGGAAGAAATGTGTGGGAAATATCAGAAAGGGAGACAGAACGTAAAGACTCCTAACTCTGGGAAACGAACTAGGGGTGGTAGAAGGGGAGGAGGGCGGGGGGTGGGAGTGAATGGGTGACGGGCACTGGGTGTTATTCTGTATGTTAGTAAATTGAACACCAATAAAAAATAAATTAAAATAAATAAAATAAAATAAAATAAAATAAAATAGGACGCCTGGGAATACAATGCCCGGAGAGGGCTTAAGGAATCGGGGAGAGAAAGCAACAGGGGGAAGGAAGCAACTCTCTGGACACACCTGTGTCAAGGGAAAGTTGCCGCCTCTCTCTAAGCCTGAAATAAAGCTACTGCAGCCACAAGGAAATCACAAGGCATGTTATCTGCCGCTCTCGGCGCTGGTCCGTCTACGCCTGTCCTAAGGCATTACGAGTTTTCCCTTCCTGCACGACCCCACAGTTCAGGTGAGGCCGCGCCAGCACGGGGCCGGGCATCCACTCGGGTGACTCTGCGGGATCCAGAGACCCCGCTTCCCAGCCAACACCCACCGAGCGTCGAGACAACCCCCTCCACCCGCCCCAAGCTCCTCCCGCGCCCGCCCCGCCCCGCCCCGCCCCGCGACTCGCACATGCGTACACCCAATTAAGAGAGGTTAGGGTCCCCACGCCCAGCTGCCACGCAGCCGGTCCTCCTGCCCTTCTTCGGGCGGCCGGCTTCACTAGTCACTAGTACGCATGTGTGAGGCCGCGCCGCCCCGCAGCCCTCTAGCCGGCCGGGGCGGGGCGGCAGGCGGGACCGAGGTCCCTGCGCACGCTCGGGACATGCGCAGTGCGGCGGCTGAGGCGCCAGCTGTCGATTTGGAAGTTCCGGGGAGGCGGCGCATGCGCGAGTGTACGCGTTGCCGGCGAAGAGGGGAGCCTGACGACTCGGAAATTTGAATACCACAGTAGCATGGAGTGTGACCTCATGGAGACTGACATCTTGGAGTCGCTGGAAGATCTAGGGTAAGACTGCCAGGGTGCGGGTCCCCTGAGCCGCACACTGCGGCCCCCCGGGAACACCTCCTCCGCCCCGGTCGGGGACACCTGCCTCTGCACGCCGCGCCCGGTGGCTCGGGGACCCCAGTGCCACGTCCACTGTCAGCCCGGCCGGGTCGGGGCCCTCCTAGCGCGACGACCCGAGGCCTGCCCTCTGCTCCCTGCAGCCCGGTTACCCGCAGCGTTTGTCAGTCATGCGTGTCATTGTCTGGGCTCTGGGTTCTCGCCACCCCCCCCCCCCAGCTTGTCTTCTTGCTCCCCATCCACTTGCCCTACCCCCCGCACTCTAGAGGTTGCCAAGAGTGCACTCTCTCTCTCTCTCTCTCTCTTTTTTTTTTTTTTCCTACTTGTCCTCCAAACTTCCTGCTCCTCTCTTGAGCCCCTATTTCTACCCCACCCCATTTCTCTGGAAAAACAAACCAACCAACCAACCAGCCTCTCCTTTGCCCAGTCATCTCTGCATGCACTCCCGCTTCCCCAAGCCACATGCCTGCATCCCTACCGCTAGCCAAGCTCGCTTGTGCACCTAACCTGTCACTACTTGGTGGGAACCACTCCCTGGCTGTTGCCCCCGACAGTGACACGCTCCTCCTTGAGCCACCATCAGTCATCTTCAACCACCAAGTGCTTGTATGTGTGCCGTGCATTTCGTCTCTTTTGACAATTACCCAACCGTGATTTAGTACCCAGAAGCTGGGAATGGGGCTTCTGACCTCACTGGGCCACTGAGGTTAGTGGACTCTATTAAAACTTGAGAATTTAGAACCTGTTGGGCCAAGTGCGGTTCCAGAAACAAATTGTGGGATTAAATATTTTGTCTACAGGTGGATGGTGTCCAAAAAAAAACCACCTAGATTCAGCTAGCTGTATTTATAAAGTAACAGGTCCTTTATCAAAACCTTTCCCGAAGGTTTTTCCGTGACATGGAAACCTTTGGGCAGCTTTTCTTCAGGAAGGGACACCGTGAGGTTCTCAGAGTCTGTCCATTTAAGTAACTTGGCTGCCCTGACGATGGGAATTTTGGGGAAAAGAAGTGGTGGTGGTGATCCTCTCTTTTGTCAAATTGAACGACCCTTGTTCTTTTCATTGGAACTTGCTTTGGATTTTCATGAATATTCCAGACTTTAGGGGACTCGCTTCTTCGATAAGGAGATAGGTGAAAGGTCACATTCAGTAAAATGGTCTCTTTGGTGGACATCTCGGACTAAATTGCTCGCTCACATATAAATCCATTTTTCAGTCAGTTGTTTTTTTTTTTTTTTTCTTTTTGAGGAACACTTGAGCTATGGCAGTGTTAGGCTGATTATTTATGGGCGCAAAGTGAGGTGGAAGAGAAGTTCACACTGTGAGAATATGCTGTGAGGAGAACTAAGTAAGGCCCCCTTGGTTGGAAAGGACATCAAGTCCTAAAAGCTTCCTAAAAGAAATGACACGTAGGGTTAGCATGGAAGGAGTAAGTAGAATGAGAGGAGGGGGCCTTACTTACATGTGGTCACTCTGGTTGGGTAGACTTGCCTAACAACTCGTGATGGATGCCGTTTCTTCCCATTATTGTTCTTCTACCCTTTTAACTATATTTTTCTGGAGTACTAAAAAGTAATTGTTGCTATAATAATGGTTAATCAAGTAAATATTGGGGATGGATTGTAACGTAAACTATCAGATTTTCTGAAAACTTTGCTATACATTTTAAGCATAACTACTTAGTTTGGTGGCATTCAGTCATTAAAATTCAAGCTTAATTAATTGACATGTACTTTTAAAGGATTCACCGAGAAATACGAGAATTTAAATGACTTATCTTTTATCTTCAGTGTCGCAGACAGTAGGAATTCAATAACCACTTGTAGAATAAACTAACAAATTCTAAATGTGTAACACAAGGAGAGATTTCTAGGCATCGTCTCTTGATTGCAGTGTCTAAAAACATGTGCTTTTGAAACTAGGTGCCAGACTATATATAATCTGACTTTTTGTATAAGACTTTTTTACATTCCATTCAGTGTATAAACATAGGTGCATTTTGAGAGAATTAAATGTCATTTCTTTTACATCTCTATACTTCCAAACATCAAATTATCTTAAGTTTATTTAATGTTTCATCTTTAATAACTTCCTATGAATATCTCACTCAAAAGATAAAATAATCTTCTGGAGAATATGTATTTTAATATTACCTTGAAAATGACAGAATCTTTAGTTCTAGCTAAATTCTAGGTTGGGGCTCAGTATTAATATTGTCTTTTATGAATGTTTGAACATTTAATAATATTTTAAAATTATGCTTCAATCACTTTCAAAGGATTAGGATTCGGATGCAACAGTTCACCGAGACATCAACTTGCCAGCAATTATTAATCATTTAAATTATTCCAGACATTTCTCTGGGACTAGTATGTCTTAATAGTCTTAACTGTCATTAAATATAGAAAAAGGAAATAAATGATTAATAGGAGGGTTTTTGCTTTTAAAGTAAGTCATTAAAAAAACTAACCTAATTTATTTCTGGAAAAATTTCTGGAAAAGGTAACTTAACTTTTATGTCTGAAATCGTAAACTATAGTATAATCAACTATCATTTGTCAATGTGGTTTTAATATTCATTTCACTTAAAGTAAGAAAATCTACAGTAAGAGCTCTCAACAAATGTATAGGAGTTGACATAATTTAGTAGTATATATGATTTTCTTAAATATTTATATATATTCTGAAGGGTTGAAATGCAGTTACATTGTAGCTTATTTTTCTAATAGATTTTATTAGATTAAATTTAAAATTTAGATTTAATTTTCTATAAATTTTATTTACATTTGCAAGTTTGCAAATTGGTCATCATAACTTATGAAATTGTTTCATCATAGAAATAATACATAGATATAGTGTTTATATAAAACATTAGGTGTGATTTTATATTCTTCTGAAGTATAATTTTTTACTTACCAGTTACAAGGGTCCATTGTTGGAAGATGGTGCTCTGTCTCAGGCAGTCTCTGCTGGAGCCAGTTCCCCCGAGTTTACCAAACTCTGTGCTTGGCTGGTGTCTGAATTAAGAGTGTTCTGTAAACTAGAGGAAAATGTGCAAGCAACTAACAGTAAGTAAACATTCAGTTTTAGGTGCAAAATATAAAAATAAAATTGGGGTATTGTCAGTTTAACATTATCAGTACTAAACTTGAAGTTTTAAGTTCTTTGTAAATGTAAAAAAAAGTTTATAAAGAAACCCAAATACTCACAGGATATAGTTGTGCAACTACTAAAACACTGTGGATGTTGAAAAGACCTTAATATTAAGATTCAGAAATGGGAGACAAGTATAGCATATGTGAACTTTCCAGTCTTTGTGAAACATGACTTGAGTTTTTAAATCAGTGGCTAGAACTGGCAACTAGGATATTCTTAGATTTCAGAAGTACATATAGTATATACATGCATTATAGTTTTGTTATACATGGGGAGAAAGAGAACACTCTTAAGAAGTTAGGAATGTTATCAGTACATCCATCACAACCAGATTTATGGTGTTGAGATCGGTTTTATATTTGCCAATTTTGTTATTGTATAAGCACTAGTTTGTTGACTCTGCAAAAGAGACAAAAGCTTGGAACCCAACACTCCACCATCTGGTTCCCTCCTACCATAGGTAAAACCTACAATAGGAGACAAAGAAAAATGCTCTCTTATTAACTTTCCCTCATGGAGAACTAAACACATAATCCCGTTTTTCTCACTCCACACAGAATCCTGTTTTAAAGAACTCACTTTCTTGCGTGTTCAGTATATATAATGTACACATTAGTTGCAACCAGTTCCAATTACTAAGGACACTGTAGTGTAACAGTAAGGGTAGCAGCAGCTTACATTAATTGAATGATAAAAGTACTTTCCATGTGTTAACTCACTTAAAACTTGAGGCAGGGAAGCACAGCTAGGTTAAATGTGTGAGTTGAGGTCACACAACCAGTACCTGATATACAGCCAGAATTCAATCCCAAGCAGTCAGGTTTGGGACCCAGTGCTCTAAATGCTGCCTCTTGACCTAACATTTCAGAGATTGTAGGAACTTGTGAAAACACCTGTAGTAAATGAAATCCTGGAACGCCTTTGTTCACATGAAAACATAGGAGCCAACATACAAAACAAGTAGCAGTGTACCTGTTTAGTTGACGTTAAGAAAGATTACTTTTTGCACAACTCTTTCTTCCTCTTCCCCAGCTGTTTCTAAATTTCTGTGGAATTTGAGTTCACAAAACAGTTTACAAAACATTGATAATACAGCCTTCCCATTTTACAGTTGAGAAGATGGACCCAGGTCAAATGACTCTTTCAGAGTTTGTTAATTTTTGCCTGTATGTGATAGACAAACATCAGAATAGTAAGGAAGAAATAGCATTATTTCTCCTTGGTTCACCTGATGAACTCTGTATTTAACATATTTGGGAATACAGAACTGTAAGTCATGTTTGCTAACTTAAATTTAACCTCACTGGGAATATTAGGCACAAATGAAACAAGTGGAGATTAGTACAGTCATTAAATACTTGGCTTTGTGGTTCACAGGGGGAGAAAGTCAGGGAGTGCATCAGTACTTGGGGAAGGTTTTATCAAGGAGCAAGACCACTGGGCTTTGGAGACGTGGGATTTGATAGATGAAGGGAAAGTATAGAGTATATCAATCACGGGGGATAACTTAAATGAAGGCACAGAAGTAGAAATAACACTTGGGACAAGGAAGAGATTGGCCTAGTACAAATAAAATATCTGTGGAGGTAAAATTTAACTACCACATACATGTCATAGGTACTACTGCATAGCAATATGTAGGGAAGGCGAAGCAGAGGGGCTATAAAGAAATCTTTCAAGGCAGATGATTAAATTAGATGGAGTAGAAATTAGGAGACCATTAAAGATTCTCAATAAGGGAATAATGTAATGAAAACTTCTTAAAATTGACAGTGGTATGAGAAAGGGTGAATTAGAAGTCAAAGTAACTTGTACTAGGAAGATCCTATTAAAACTTTCAATTTATATATAACTTTTATGCTAATAGGAAAAATAATCATTTTTATTCAATAAGGTTATTTTAATTCTTAAAAGGCCCGAGTGAAGCCGAAGAATTCCAGCTTGAGGTGAGTGGGCTACTAGGGGAGATGAACTGTCCATATCTGTCACTGACATCTGGGGATGTGACCAAGCGCCTTCTCGTTCAGAAGAACTGCCTCCTTTTGCTCAGTAAGTTCATGGCTACTAGAATGTAGCTATTATTTTTTATTCATATTTTTATTTATATTTGACTAATAAACTGGCTGCTATAGTACTGTGTCATTACCGATTTAATTCAGAATGCTACTTAAAGGAAACTATTACATTTCCAACTTAGAGCTAATGGTAGGCCTATGCACTGGTAACAGCGTTGTTTTATAATTACTACTCTTTTATCATTTAACTTTGCTGGTATTATTGTGCTTCACCTAATATGACCAAAGGTAATGCTGAATGTTCAAGTGTGTGATCATTAAACCTTAGTGTTCTACACTGGAAGCACATTTTAAAATAGACTAGGAAGATAGTGTGGGAATAATGATGTTTTTTTAAAAATTAAGATGTTTTATAATGTGGATTTTTTTTGTAGTTGGGTAATTGTTCAGGGGTTTTGGTTTGTAAATATATCAAATTACAGTGTAAAATGTTCAAAATAGTATTTGAATTGTTCCTGTGCTTACTAATCATTCTGGGAAATAGATTGTTACCAAAACCCTTTCCTTCCATGTTTTTTGTATACTAACTACTATTTCTTTCTTCACCCTGAAAAACAGTAAGTAGACTCACAAATTTTATTGCCTTAAATGAACTCTCCAGTAAATAACAGGCAGTAGTCTTAACTCACAATTTTTGTAGCAGTCTGAGAAACACATTTAGATTAAGCTTTGGTTAACTGAATATTACAGTTCTTACTAGGACAAACACAGTTCGGAGGGTTTTTAAAATACTGTCTTTACAACTATACTGGTTTCTGAAAAATGAGACAGCTCCAATTTTGAAGGTTCAGTATTTAAAGAATGTATTCATTGCCATTATACCCAAGCACTGAGGTATTCCAGGATCACTTACATAATTTCCCCTTTGTTGAATGATTATGGGAAGGGAAGGTAGGCACATAAGGTCAGATACTGCTTTAAATAGTGATTTATTGCTGCATGTTGTTCTTATGCATGCATTTAGTATCCCTCAAATTGTGTGAATTTCATACACTCTTCATTCCTCTTTATCTTTGCTTCTGCTGTTTCCCCTTTAAAATATTCCCCTCAGGATCGCTGGGTGGCTCAGCGGTTTAGCACCTGCCTTTGGCCCAGGGCACGATCCTGGAGTCCCGGGATCGAGTCTCACGTCAGGCTCCCAGCATAGAGTCTGCTTCTCGCTCCTCCTGTGTCTCTGCCTCTCTCTCTATGTCTAAAATAGATAGATAGATAGATAGATAGATAGATAGATAGATAGATAGATATAGTCACATAAAATATTCCCCTCAGTTTATATTTTCTGTCATGCTACTATTTATGTGCTCATTCTCTATTCGCTCTGTATAAATATTTCTCATGTTTCCAAGTATCAGTTGTCGTCTCTTGATGCTATAATTTTACTTCTTTCTCCAGCACCTTTTACCTTATTGATTTGAATCTTCTAATATGTTGTATTCTGAGGGGGAAAATAATCTCATTAGAATTGTTAGTAAAATAGAGTAGTCTTTGAATGAGTGGCTAAAAAACTCTCCTGTGTCCGGTTAAGAAGTTTTGCCTGTCTGATTGTCAGATTATTTCCCTTAAGTAAGAAAAAAAGTCGGATATCGGAGTTCCTAATAGATGAAGAATTATTCATCTTTAATGCATATATTCCTTATTCCTAACTAGATTGTCAGTAGAGATCATTTGTTTTGTTTGTTTTATATGATATCTCCAGTGCCCTTCTTAGTACTTTGAACACATCAGTAACAGATAATGTGTTTTAATGGTAATTATATTGGTAAACTAATTTTGTGGGTGCCTGAGATTATGATGTTCCAAATTTAGAGAACCAATTTATAAAATCATGAGTTTCTAGAACAGGGGTTGGCAAACCTTCTCTTTAAAGGGTAAAACTATAAATATTTTCAGCTTCGCAAGGTGTAATATCCTTGTCACAACTGTTTAACCTCTGTTGTGGTAGCATGTACCAGCCATAGAGATTCTGTAAATGAGCATGGGAGTGTTCCAGCAAAACCTTGTTTACAAAAACAGTGGTGATTTTTATGACAGTGGAACTTTACTTTTTTGATCTTTTAACTCCTACGGTTTGTAGTATAGAACACATTAAGATGTTATCAAAGTCCTGTAGAATGACCTTTCCAGAAACTTAACTGTATTTATTGTTCCAGCATTACACCTTGGGGGTAGGAAATGAGATATTCAAGCTGGTCATTCTTTCGAACTTTTAATAGGACTTAGGGGCCCAGAAAATGTTTTTTTTCCAAAACTATCTTTCTAATGTTGTCAGAAGGCATTTGACTGTCATATAACCTGAAATCCTGAGGTCCCAATGGTTATTAATCATCTTTCCTAAAACTTTAAATGTTCTTGGGAAAGTTAAAGGAATAAGATTGAATATTTATACCTTCATTACAGCCCTCATTATACCTGGCTGAAATCAACACAGGAGGGGATAATATTGATACAAAAGAACTCTGCCAAGAAAAGATTAGAAAGTTTTGTTGATGTAGTTTTTCAAGGGAGTTGGGGAGTGGTGAGAGAAAAAGGAAGGTAGGGGGAAGGGAATACTGAGAAGAACATAGATGGAAGAGGGTTTTCTCTAAACAGCCAGAGAGGGTGGTATTAGGCTACTGGAAGCCAAGAGAGGAGCTTTGGGGAGTTTTGTGTCTTCCCCCTTTTGTAAGTTAAGTTTTGACCACTTGAAAATGTTTCCTGCCAGTTCTGAACAACTACCTAAGTATTGGAAGGTAGGAGAGCAAGAGAGTTATATCACTGGTGCACGTCAGTGGTGAGAAGTAAAAAAATAATAACAACCAGTTCCAGTTGTTGCTGAAGATTGGCCACTTGCTACCTTTTGTAAATTTGTTAACAGATGCCAACCCCTGTTCTAGAGTTCCTGAATAGTGGGATATTCGAAACCATATTTTTAGATGTGATCTACCTTGATACTTTGGTTTCAAAGAAGAATCACTTTTATTTTTAAATTGCCCTTTAAACATACACTGATTAAATAACCTGAATTACAGAACCAGTTTATATGTTATGTCATTTGCAGGTAAAAATGGTTTTCTTTTCTTGTTTTTATCCATTCTTGCAGCTTTAAAAGTTACATATTCATTAGGTCTATAGAGTTGTGACTCCAGACTTATGACTATTAACTGTAGCTGTATCTCATTTTGAAATCTTATTTTGTTTACTTCAGCATACCTCATCTCAGAACTAGAAGCTGCCAGAATGCTCTGTGTGAATGCTCCTCCAAAAAAAGCTCAAGAAGGAGGCGGTAGTGAGGTCTTTCAAGAGTTGAAAGGCATATGTATTGCTCTAGGAATGTCCAAACCTCCAGCCAATATAACTATGTTCCAATTCTTCAGCGGGATTGAAAAAAAAGTAAGACCTTTAGTACCAGATTGTAGTGTATTAAAGGCATAGTTCTACATTTGTTTGAAATGAATCAAGTTAATTTCTCTTAATGGGAACCTAATGTGCATATTATTAATTGTTACTAAATGAGTTTTGGGTTTGAATCCTATCTGCCTTAAAGAGAAATTAGTATTTTACTTTTTTTTTTTTTTAACTTGTTAGCATGTTTCTTTTTCAAAAAGGAAACTTTACACTTTGATTTATAAGCTGAAATAAGCTAGGTATAATGTAAAAAGAATGTAGACTTAAGTCCTTTTTAAAATTTTATCCTTGAACTTTTAGGCAATTAAATTTTAAGGTCTTTAATCATTAAATGTTGCCACCCTCCTTTCCACTGACTGGACAAAAAAGGTTGTAAACGTTTTTGGTTTTTAATCCAGTCACTATGAATCTTACATGTTTCAATTGGCAAACTAGTTTTGTTGACTGCTAACATACTCTAGTATGTGAAAATAATTCAGAATTATTTTTATGCCACGTGTGGCAAACTAGGTTTGTTGACTGCTAACATAATCTGGTATGTGAAAATAATTCAGAATTATTTTTATGCCACACATTAGCTGTTAAGAGGTTTTTAAAATATAATTGACTAGGAATAAGCAATTTTAATAAATTAATGAATATAAGAGAATGTTGTTTGTTGTAGCAGCGTTATTCTCTATATGCATATCTGCTGGACTCTTAAGAATTGGTACATTTGCATTGTGGGGTAGGTGGATGCCAGGATGCACAATTTTGGCTGAACTCTACAGGGGAGCAACACTGTATCCATAGTCCATATTTTTCTGTTCATTCATCCATTCAGCAAATACACATTGAGTGCCTGCTGTTACCAGGCACTGTTCTAGGTACAGTGAAGGAATCATGCTTCCATAGGCACGTGAGGAGTGGGACAAGTGAATGTCTATATCGTGTGGGTCCTGTACATTTTCAAACATCCTCCACCTTTGCCTCTGTCAGGAATCTTCTTTTGATGGCAAGATATGATGGGAATTGGGAAGATGAGGATATGTTGTACTTTTAGATTTGTTGTTCATTCATTTATGTGTTTGTGTCAGTTAAAGGAGACATTAGCAAAAGTTCCACCTAACCATGTGGGAAAGCCGTTATTGAAGAAGCCAATGGGACCAGCTCACTGGGTGAGTAGCAGTCGTCTTAGGTAATCTTAGTAAAGAACCATCTCCCTATCTAGTGATAGTGATACTTAGAGCTTGTCCTTTTTAAGTTACATTTTCCAATAGGTAGTTTCCTAGGTGGACATTGTTAGAGTCATTTTTGTGAATCTGAAGATTTAGTCAGAATAATTGTATTTGTCTAAGATTAGAAATACTTATCTCATAATTTATAAATATATCACATAGCTGGTAAAAAGAAATTGAAGTTCAGTATGTTTCTAATTGCCAAATGGGTTGCCTTCAAGCCAAAAAAGTCATTGGACTAAACTTTACACAGAGAATTAATAGGAAGGCCAAGTGAGAATTCTCTACTTAATCTTTATTATGTTTTGAGACGTTATTTAGCCTATCATTTCATCAACTTAAAAAGTTATTATGACTTTTTATATTATATTAAGTAATTTGGTACTAAGTGTTGAGGAATTAGTTACGAATGAAACAGACACAGCCTCTGCCCTTCTGGAACAGGGGGGTGGTCAAGCACATTTAAATTCTAACTGATCTTTTAAATTTCCTTTTTAGGAAAAAATAGAAGCAATTAACCAAGCCATAGCCAATGAATATGAAGTTCGGAGAAAGCTGCTAATAAAACGTTTGGATGTCACTGTCCAGTCTTTTGGCTGGTCTGACAGAGCTAAGGTACATATTAAATATTTTAAAAGAGCAGAATATTTATAGTCATGATCCTTAAACATTCCTAGCACAGTTTAGATACAGTGGAAACTACAAGAGAAATGCCTAGGAGACACACATCAGAATTTTTCTTTAGTGAGTTGCTAAGTACCAGTTTTTTTCTTTCAGCAATAATGAAAACACTTTCTTTTCAGCTTTTTAATATCTTTTAACAAAACCATGTTTTAGGGCAACCCCGGGTGGTTCAGTGGTTTAGCACCTGCCTTCAGCCCAGGGCCTGATCCTGGAGACCCGGGAGCAAGTCCCACGTTGAGCTCCCTGTGTGGAGCCTGCTTCTCCCTCTGCTTGTGTCTCTGCTTCTCTCTTTCTCTCTCTCTGTGCCTCTCATGAATAAATAAATAAAATCTTAAATAAACAAACAAACAAACAAACAAACATGTTTAGACCTTACTGGCAGTACTCGTTTGTAAGAGAAACAGAGAAAGTATTTGAAAATCACTAAAATACTAAATATCACTAAAATAATACATTTTAAAATTACTCACTGTACTTTAAGCTAACAATTTTATTTGCTACTTAAAATGAAAAATACTGGAGTTAGCAAGACCAAATATTACTAAGTATTTATAGAGAATCGGAAAACCTGGTAGGACTTCAGTTTTATTCAGATTAAATAAGATAATTCAAGTAAAGATCTTGGTCATTAAACAGATGTTTATTAAATATCTACTGTATGATTGGTGATGGGGAAGTAATTGGCACACATGACTAATTTGACCTCCTCAGGACCCTAAAATGGAATTCATCCTTGAACTATGGAGAGCATGGTCCAGATGTGTATTACATGTTCCCTTAATTTTAGTTAATTGACTCCAAAAAGTTTTTTTTGTAGTTCTCCAGTTATCTTGCTAATAATGTTATTTTCACCTAAACTCTTTAAACTTTAGCACAGCCCTGTTTGGCTGCTAAATTGTTGGGGAAGGTATTTATTGAATTACACTATTTCAGCATTGGAAAGGGATGTTAGATACCAGTTTTTTGTTTTTTAAGATTTTATTTATTTGAGAGAGAGTGAGCAGGAGTGGCAGGGAGAGGGAGAAGCAGATTCCTTGCTGAGCAGGGAGCCCAACATGGGGCTCTGATCCCATGACGTGAGCCAAAGGCAGACACTTAACCGACTTAGCCAGTTGTCCCTAGAGATCAGTCTTAACTCCCCTCATTTTGCAACTGGAAAAAAAAAAAACCAACCCAGAGACCCTGTAAGTGGGAGGCTTTGTCTGGGATCTCACAGCTAATCAGGAGCAACACAGGGAGCAAATCACTCTCTCCTCTGGCTATCCTGTAGGAAATGCCAGTCCTTCTTTAAGTTAATCTCTGATAGAAACAACCATTATCTTTTTTTTTTTTTTTTTTTTTTTAAGACTTATTTATTCATGAGAGACACTGAGAGAGAGAAGCAGAGACACAAACAGAGGGAGAAGCAGGCTCCATGCTGGGAGCCTGATGCAGGACTCCATCCGGGACTCCAGGATCATGCCCTGGGCAGAAGGCAGGTGCTAAACCACTGAGCCACCCAGGGATCCCCTCAAAAAACATTATCTTTGATAGAAATAGTCATTTCACTCTCAGCATGGTTGATATACTTCAACAGGAACCTGCACCTCTTAGCTAGAAAACTACTGACCTACTGACGGTGTCCCGCACCGACTGAGGCATTAACACACAGTGGTTCTGGTTTTGGCCCTGCCTTTACTGGATTGTATCGCTGGCCTCCTGACCCACTATGTGTGAACTTCCATTTCTCTCCCCATTTCTGACATCTTTAAAATGCTGTGTTTAATCGAGGTGATATTTAAGATCCTTTTGAACGTAATATACAATGATTTTATGAACTATATAAATATATTAGAGAAGATAAGAACTATACAAATTATACAAATTATTTGTTTCATCTAGTGGAATTTATATATTGATAATCTCATTTTGAAACTTGGTTTTAAATCACTTTCTAGAAATACCTTTGTATGCACAAAATGAACTTGTTTCATATAATGAAATTTATATACTTACATCAGTTTGAAATTGCATTTTAAATCAGTTTCATTTAAAACACTAAGCTCTCTTCTCAAAGGTGTTTGTTTCCATTCAACAAACATTGAGCACTTACTGTGGGTACAATGAGTAACTATGAGAAAGAAATACATGACGTGTTCAGGAAACTTTCCTCCAGACACTGTGAAATAACAATCTCTTTATCCTTTTAATTATTAAAATTTTTCCAAATAAGTTATGGATCGTCGCATTGTCTTAAACACAATAGCTATTTTCATTTTTAGTATTATGTTCCTTTGTTTGTACAACCATAATCATACCTTTTTACATCCTTTTTTACATAATTTAATCAATATTTTTGAGTACCTGCATATAACTGACAGACTTACCAAATATTTTTTGTCTTTGTGCTTATTTTACTGTGTATTGTAGCTGTTGTTTCCAAGATTTGATAGGAGATTATTATTTCTCATAGTTCAGGTTAATTTACATTTATTGATTCCTATCTGGAAAACATTTCTTAAATTTGTTCAAACTTTATTTTCTCATGTGTGAAATTTCTTTGTTCTTTGCTCATTTATCTTTAATGGTCTTGTGTTTCGCACACATTTAAGTGGCGTGCCCAGGTGTCCCAGATTCCCATTGGTTTGTCTCTCGGGAGCTTGACAGTCTTAATCATTAACTCTTACTAAATGGTTAAAGTAGACTTTTTTTTCTTATTACTTACAATAGAGGAAAGTATTACATGGGAGGGACCACTTTGGAATATATGTACCCTGTTAACCTAATTAGTACAAATTAACCATAGTTAACACTTTTTATCTCACTGTAAGCAAAGATGGGAAAATTCAAAGGCAAAATTATTGAAATAGGTTTACATCCTTATATTTAAATTGATAAAATGAGTATGTTTGATCTGAGACCGATGGCAGGGGGAACATTTTTTACCTTTTGGCCCCACAGTCCTAAAGGGAAGCCCCTCTACCCTGTGTGTCCCCCTCCTACCCATCTCCCAGCATCATTCCTTGCTGTATCAGCAAGCCCGACAACTCTGTGTTAAGGTGGAACCAGGTAGAAGCAATGGTGAGTATAACCTTTTTTCTTCCTGTCTTAAGCCTAGTAACTATTATCAGCAGTCTTTAACTTACTTAATATCAGTGTTTCTATGTCGTTTTGAAAACTGACTTTTGTCTCTGGACACTTTGTTTCAACAGAGTCAGACAGAAAAATTAGCAAAGGTTTACCAGCCAAAACGCTCAGTCTTATCTCCTAAAAGTACTATTTCTGTTGCCCACCTTTTGGCTGCCAGACAAGACTTGTCGAAGATTTTAAGGACAAGCAGTGGCTCTATAAGAGAAAAGACTGCCTGTGCCATCAATAAGGTGATTAAAATATCTTTAATTTTCTTTCACATACACTTATTTCTATTTATAAAATACAGTAGTTTAAAATATCTTTCTTATCCCACAGGTGTTGATGGGCAGGGTGCCTGACAGAGGAGGTAGACCCAATGAAATTGAACCTCCACCTCCAGAGATGCCACCGTGGCAGAAAAGGCAGGATGGCCCCCAGCAGCAAGCAGGAGGCCGAGGAGGAGGGAGAGGTGGTTATGAACATTCCTCATACGGAGGACGAGGAGGTCATGAACAAGGAGGAGGGAGAGGTGGACGTGGTGGCTACGACCATGGTAGCCGAGGGGGAGGAAGAGGAAATAAACATCAAGGAGGCTGGACAGATGGAGGGAGTGGAGGAGGAGGTGGCTACCAAGATGGTGGTTATCGAGATTCGGGTTTCCAGCCAGGTGGCTATCATGGTGGTGGCCACAGTGGTAGCTATCAAGGTGGTGGTTATGGTGGTTTCCAAACATCTACTTATACAGGAAGTGGATACCAGGGTGGTGGATACCAGCAGGACAATAGATACCAAGATGGTGGGCACCATAATGATCGAGGCGGTGGTCGTGGAGGGAGAGGTGGTCGAGGAGGCCGAGGTGGACGTGGAGGCCAGGGAGGAGGTTGGGGAGGAAGGGGGAGCCAGAATTATCACCAAGGGGGACAATTTGAACAGCACTTCCAGCATGGAGGTTATCAGTATAATCATTCTGGATTTGGACAGGGAAGACATTATACTAGTTGAGGCTACAGAACCTTACATTTTGCTAGAGCTCAAGTAATAGAAACTTAGTTTCAGAATCCTGAGTCCAGCATCAGTTTTGAATTAATGTGAGACCACAGGTGGCAGGCAGATTCCTGCTTGGCATAAGTATTCCTAGGTCTTCATTCAATTCTGTTGGGGTTGTTGTTGTTTTCTTTTTTTTTTTTAAAGGACTTACATAACTCAGTTTGTTTGAGAAACATCTCTCCTTTATATGAAGAATTTTCTAAAAGGTAATTAAAATTGCCTTTAATTGACCAGTAGACTAATTCCACAGTCAGAACATGCATACTTTTTGGGGAAGAAATTACTTGAATAAGTAGTTTTCAATAAGCAGTTTTGAAAATGAGGATTCTCCTAGATTTTTTTAGATTTACAACTAGGAAACTTTCCTCATATTAACAATCCATTTATATGTGTTTTCCTTAAAAGTATTCTAATGCCTATTTTCCAAGCACAGTTCTGCCCTGATTGGCTTTTTATTCAGAGAGATTATGCCACATTTGCTTCATTATAGAACTTTTAGGTCTGTTCCTATTAAATGAGCTCTTCTGCAGATAGCACATTCAGTAGCCTTATCCTTTCGGTGGAATACTGTACCATATGCTCAACTCTGAAAACCTTGAACACGGCCAAAATCCGTAAAGATTATAAAAGCAAACTAAGTTCTGAACCTATAGTACATGTAGGCATTTATATAGTATAGCAATTCAAACTGACCTGCATCCATTCAAAACAAGTTCCTCCTTAAACCTTATTTTTACTTGAAATCTGTTAGAAGAAACAGCAAACTGAAATTTGTTTTATGCACGAGTTAATACCACTGGCTCAGCAAATACAAGTTAGTTTGCTTTGGGCAGGAGACTTTTTTTGTAATGGAAGAAATGCACTACCAAGTAAGAGGACAGATTTTTGCTTAGTGCAGGAGGCCCTTTATTATTGCTGCAGAAAACAAAAGCCTGGCAGAGTTGATGTTTGACATTCTCCTTGACTGAAATCTACATGAAGCTTCTTGCTGGGTTTTTGTATAAGTAAACATTGTCAAGCTGTGAAAGAAAATGGCTGGAGGTGTGCTTTGTGTGAAAGGTGAGCAATAAAGTATCTGTATGTTCTCTCTCTGGTTTGAGTTTTATTTTAGCTACTTACAAAAACTGAATTAATGTGGATACTCATTTCAAGCTTATGAGCTAAGGCGTTTTGTTCCCCCCCAAAATTCTTGAGTGTTCCCTTAAAACGTAATTTGTAATGAAAGCTAACCCTTACCCTAAAACCTTAAGTAAATTGAAAAATACTTATTTTCAAATTTACCTTTTACTCTATCATTATAGCTACAAAACCTCACTACTCTTGTCTGGCCACAGGGTGTAGCTGTTGTTACACAATGTATTAGGCAAAGATAAATCAATGGCCCTAATCTTTCAGGTTTTTTTTTGGTTTTACTTTGTTTCTCCATTCTTCCTAAGAATGAGGGACATTTTTCTTAAAAGGAAGTAAAATGAACATATATGTTCATAGAAACAGATTTAGGATTTCCTTTTACTACTAATTGGGGCTTTATAAAGAATCAACTCCTGTCTTAACATAGGATGGCAATATTCTATTTGCTATTGAGATAAGCGCGTTGTTTTGGTACTTAAAAACCATTTTGGAAGCCTACCTTAAAAAAAAAAAAAAAGAAAGAAAGCCTACCTTATCATTTTGTTAATTTTACCTGTTTAATAGATTTTTTTTTTTTTTAGCTAGCCTTTACCATTCTAAAATGTTTGAACTTGAAGACAATTTAAAATACTTTGATTTATCATTAAAGATTTTAAGGTCTTGAAAGTTGTAAGTATTAGTCTCTTTATGCTGTTAAATATGTCTAGTATGTATAGGAGTTTCCTGTTAGAGATAAAATTGTCAAGGTTTCGTATCTTAGAATGTATTCACATTTACCTTAGCATTTGCTTTAATCTGTTTTGTAACCAAAGAATCCACGATATATCATGAATATGTTTAATTCTCTTGACAAATATAATTGATTTATTTTTATGGTTAATAGATTGCTTTTCAAATTTGAGCATATAAGTGAGCAAATTATACATTTCTCCATGATGGCTCTAAAATTTGCATCTTCATTTTCTGCTTCAAACTAGAATTTTTCCCCCATTACAAACCCGTAAAAGAATTGTCTTTTAAAAGTTTCTCTTTTGACATAAATTAAGTTCTCGGAATAGGATATTTCAACCCACCAGTGAATAAAGTTCTTAGATTTTGTGTAGAGTGTGTCTGTTGATTTTACATCCATTCGTAACCTTAACTTCTAGTAAATAATAACTTACTGGAGTAGGGAATGTGGGGATTTCTTGGAGAAACAGGAGAATAAAATTCTTACGGAATTTTTGATACGTGAAATTTTAAAATGCCATTACTTAAACAGATTGAGAAAGTTTCCTCTCTAAACCAGGATCTAAAACAATGTCAACATTCTCTGTGAAAATTATCAGAGATATGCCATTATCATTTTCATTTCTTGCTCTCAATCCAAACTGAGCTAGTGTCCAACTATGCTGGGCATAGAAAAGTTAAATTCTTGCTAAGGGAAAGCATTTTAAATAATTTCTATATACACTTACCTATTTTCCCACTGCCCAAATCACTTATATTCTTACACTTAGATTTTTTTAGGTTGTGCCCATTCTACCTTTCTGGTAGGTAAAATATTAAAGTATATTTACCTGTATTATATACTTTTGAAAATAGGTTTTAAATGCATGAATATCATTTGACTATCTTTTAAGTATTTTGAATGGTATTTGATTTTTTTTTTAATTTTTTGATAGGGCCATTGGGTTTACTTAAAAAATACATCACAGGGTTATCAAATGTTATATATAAGAAGCCTTTTTTTCCCCTGCTAGTCTTGTTTCTCTCATTCCTCACTAACAATTATAATATTAGAAGTGCTCTTTCTGTTCAGTGTTCCATTTCCACATTTGGCTATGTTAATGTTTCCCCACAGTTCAAACCACTGATAGAAACAAGTATGCATGTCAGTGTTTGAACTGTCTTTTTTACCTTGGGTACTTCTACTCACCCGTGGAAGTGTGTTGGTAAAGATGTTGCATAAACAGAACCATTGGCATGAGAACCTCCCCAATATATCATTTACTTCCCACTAAATGTAAATGAAGCTTGGGGTGGAACTAAAAACATTTTTTTAACATGTTCCCTGGGGATTTCAGGGAAAACCTTGAAAAAAATACAAAGGTCAATTAGAAAGTCCTGCCTTAGAAAATGTCCAGGGGAGACCCTGAAACATAATTAGAGCATAAAATAGTAAAAAATGAAAATTATGCCAGCGACCTAGGATAGCAGATTTAGTATTGCTCATATGAGATGGAAATTGACAGAAGTTGGAAAGGTGAGTAGAGGCCAATTAATAGAGGCTCTGTATATCTTCTTAACCTGGATCCTGTTTATGTCCCTTAGTATACTAGAGCAGGCAACATGGTCAGATTTGGATTCTATATAAATCACTGGCTAGAGTAGAGAATAGATTTAAGGAGGGGCAAGTAAGAATCAGAAGCATAGAGCTTACACTAGTGTATATAATAATAGGGATGGGCGGATTATTTCAATCTGAAACTTCGGAAAATGTCTGGAGGCAGATTGGGGAATGATCAGCATCCAGTGATTTTGCATTGGCATAGAATATTGATACTATATTAAGTCAGCCAAGAAAGCATTAGACCAAGGATAGAATCTTGGGGAATCACTTAAGGCTGATGCAGCATGGTCACAGAAGCAAGAGGAAAATGAGCAGTGTGGGAATCTAGGTTTAGTAGTAAGGGCATTAGTCTATTTCTCTTTATCAAGAGCATTGTGTTAACCCAGTTTCACATATAGAATGAAGCCCAGGATGGTTGAGTAGACTGTCCATATCCATGTAGCTAGTAAGTAGGGAGCTGAAATCAAACCTAGGTCATCTGGCTCCAGAGCTCAGTAACCAACAGTTCCAATTCCAGATGCTACAGAGATTCAGAGAACCAGAGCTTAAAATATCCATTACATGTTATGACCTTTACAGTAGAACTTTCAGAGTAAATAACTGAAGCCAGCTTACTGCAGTTTAAGAAAGACATGAAAGCAAGTTTAGACTTTCTAGAAGCTTCACAGAAGAGAAGGACAGAGTAAAATAATAATGTAAAACTTAATGGGGTGAAGTGATATACTCAGAGGTTATAAAAAGTCAAGGAAATTTTCAACAATATATAAATGAATACAAGAAATCAAGAGGGCCAACTGCAGAATTCTCTAGGAATTCAAAGCAAACTGACTGTATCTTAATGCCATCTTTTTTGAATGAGGCATTTACAAGATGGCTGAGATAAGTCAGGTTTTCTTGGGGAAAGGTGTGAAAAGTACAATTTCTTAGAACAGAGAGGCTTACTCCCAGTTACACATAGATTTCAGCACTTAACCACAGCCTCAGCCAGCACTGGAATCCTTTCTCTCTCAATGGAGACCAGTTGTGGGATATAGAAGACCAATCAGAAGTCAACCACATTCAGTGAAACTATAGACATTTGTTCATTCTAACTATAATCTTCAATTACCAGAAATCAGTGAAAAATATTCTCATGAAACAAGTGGTAAGTAAATCCCAACCTAAAGGGATGAGGGAGGACTATTTGGTAATCTTACAATGATGATGAAATACAATAGTTTTAAATCTTGTAGTGCTGCTCACTACCTTCTTAGCCCTGCTATGTAAGTGCTTACCATGGAAAAACAAAAGTAATAGAAAGCATGTATCCCCTAAAGTCACTTATCTGTAACAAACTAGGACAATGAAATGTGTACCTGTATTAAATTAAAAAGCAATGTATAGATACAACAAATAACTTGCCTAACAATCCATTTAGAGCACCAAGAGACAGGTGATCTGGATCCAGATCAGAACTCTAGCACACGAGCCATTATCTCCCAATCTGTAAAATGAGGACAGTAATTCCCACCGTCTTAGAATAGCTGTGCAGATTGATCATCTGTATAAAATGCCCTCCGTGGTGTATGGTACATAATATGCACTCAGTGTTTTGTTACTATCAAAACTATCATAATTACTATGCAGGAACACCTGAAACAGAAACTTAGGGAGAATCTCTTCCCTTCCTGCTTCAAGTTTGTAATAAATGTTGCAAAGCAGTTCACAGCATTCAGTTCTCCTTATTATAACTTCAAAACAGCCTAAAATATCTTGATATCCCACATACAGAACCTATGATGGACAATCTTCAATGCATCCTTCTTGATTCTAGTTTTTGTCTAATAGAACTTTTCCAGTGCATTTGGGTGTGTGTGTGTGTGTGTGTGTGTGTGTGTGTGTGTGTAACAGCAGCTTTGCAACAGCATCATTAAAGACAACAAAGGAAAGATGTGAAGATTAGGAGATTTGTTTCTTTTAGATCACTGTCAAATAGTCCCTCTGGTTGGGCTCTTTTTTAAAAACAAAAGCAGGTAAAATAAGAATGTAGGATGATGCTTCCAATATAGCATAGAGTTTTCCAAAATTGAATTATCAAAAATATGCAGTCATTGCAAGGGGGTATGCTGCTTGAATGGATTGCTCTAAGCAAGGCAATAAATTCCCAATCCTTGTCTTCCAAAAATACTCTTTTCCAAAACTAGCTGAGAAAATCACTTTTCCCACTTTGCCAAAAAACAGACAAGCAAACACAAAACGTCCACAATACATCTCTGACATCTTCCTCTTGTGAATTATGCCAGGTGTAAAACCCTCTGGATACCAAACGGAGAGACCGTAAAAAAATACTGGTCGAAGGAAGCCTCCTTTAATATCTATACAAAGCATTCTAGCCCTTTAAATCTTTTACATTTATTTCCCTTAAGGATCAAATTGGCCTGTCTAGGGATATTCTGAATTCAGGGCAACCAAAACAGTATTGGTTAATTATATGGATTTTTAAAAATATAACCGGACCATTTTATGAAAACCAAATCTATTAAGATACATTGGATAAAACTTAAAGAAAAAAATGTTAAATGATTTCTTTCAGACTGAAAGATAAGATAGAACCTATTTTCTCAAATCATGACATGAGCTCTTTATTCCCATCACAGTCAATGCTAATTTCATTTTACAGCAAACAGTAGACATTTATGATAAAACATTTTGAATATAGACTTAAAAATGTGCAGGTGAGCAGAAAGGCTTAAGGACCACTAACAGATAAATGTCTTCATATATGTATGAGGACTACTTCATTAATAATTCATTGTCCTAGACCAGGAATAGATGTCTGTATATTGTAACACTAGACAAGCCTCTTCTTGAGAATATAATCTCTACTATCATTTCATTCCAATCTTCTGAGGTTGTCTTAGCTATAGAAACAGTAAGAGTGATGGCATGTGGTACTGGAAAGAATGCTAAATTTGGGATTTTTCAAAAATGGTTTCTATTTTTTGAATAGCTGACACATGGCTCAATCAAAATGTAGAAAGAAGTTAATCAGTGAAGGCTCTTCAGTTTTGTCCCTCTGCCACACAGTCCTCCCCACCCCAAAACCTTAACAGACATCTCATTTGTTAGGAGTGTGTACGTATGTGTTCCTCTTTCAGACATATTTTAAACATATAAAGAGAATAAATATATTCATTTTTGCCTTCCACTTGTACACAAATGATGGTATGCATTACATCCATACATAGTGTTTTTCACCTTGATTTTTACTTACAATTCATTTTGGAGAACTTTCCGTATCAGTTCATGAAGAGTGTTTGTTTTATTTAATATCCAAAAGGTATTACATTGTATGGTTGTAACCATTTATTTATTTAACCAGGGCTTTATTAACGGATACTGGATTATTTCCAGTTGTTTCCTATCCTGAACGATAATACTGTTGTGAAAAACCAAGTTCACTTTTTACTTCTCTTGTGTCCAAATATATCTTGAGAGGCCACAAGCAACAGCCTGGATTCTAGACACATATGGCTGGGGTTTGACCCTCCCTTCACCATTTACTGTGTCCTTGGGCCTGTTAAGTTCTCTGTACAAGTTTCTCATTGGTAAGAACTCAGGTTACTGCAGAGATTAGTGAATGGCTCTATATGGAAACTTCGTAGAAGGATGCCTGGCATACAGTAAATGCTGGATTAGCTGTAGCTATGACTGCTACTGTTACTATCATCATCGTCTTTAGGACACATTCCCAGACACAGAATTACTAGGTCAAAAAGGAAATACACGTCAGATTTTGACAGATGTTACCAAAGTGATTTTTTTTTTTACCAAAGTGATCTTCATTAAGGTTCTACAAATTTACATTCCCAACAGTGATGTGTGAATTGAATGTCTACTTCCTCACATGCATGCCAAGAAAGTATTTAAACTTTTTGAGTCTGATGAATGAACTGTTACTACGGTGTAGTTTTAAGTTATATTTCTTTTTAGTGAGGAAGGTATTCTGTTCTCTGGAATTCTTTTGGTGTAAATTATCTGTTCAATTCCTTTGTCCATTTTATTTGAAACCTGGAACTTGAATTCGTCTGAATGAATTTGTAGCTCTGTGTACTGTGTCATACTTAGGCTTTCCCTATATAAGAGTTCAAAATATTTTATCTCATAGCTTATAATATGGTTTGATTTTTTGTCCATTTAAATCTTTCATTCATTTGGAAATTATCATGGTGTAAGTTTTGAGCTATAAATCAATGGCTGCTACCCAGTTGTCGCAAATTATTTTACTGAATAATATCTATTTTCTGAAGTGATATGAGATGCCCAGTTCATCATATACTTAATTACCATATTGCCTCTTCTATTTCTGGAGTTGCTATTCTACATCTCTCAATTCGTACCCTTGTAATATTGTTTTACTTTATATTTCAGTATCTGATGGAGCTAATTTGTACTTACTCATTAGTCTTTTTCAGATATTGCCTAGTTGTTCATGTTTGGTTTAAAATGAACTTTAAAATTGATTTGATAATGTAAAAAAAATGTTTTCCTCTTAGCATTTTTTTTATGGATTGCAATAAGAAATTCAAAGGCTCACTGGAAGACCACTGAAATCTTCATGATGTTTTCTTCTTATCCAAAAATTTAGTGTCTTCTCATTCATTTCAATCTTATTTTGTGTCTCTCAGGAGCATTTTAAAGTTGAATTCTCTTGTTCCCTTTTTTTTATTATTAAAGATTTTATTTAGAGATGGGGTGAGTACACAGAGGAAGGGAGGGGCAGAGAGAGAGAGGAAAAGAGAGAATCTCAAGAAGATCCCAAATAGACTCTACACTGAGTGAGAGCCTGACTTGAAGCTCAGTCCCAGGACTCTGAGATCATGACCTGAGCCAAAATCAACAGTCAGATGCTTAACCAAGTGAGCCACCCAAGCACCCCTGCTTGTCTCTTATTCAGTTTATTCCTTGAAATCTTAACTTCTTTCTGTCACTCTTAGATGAGGTCTTTTCTTTTGTCTTTATATTGCAGTATTTATGAAAACTATTTGTCTTTAATAACCAACTACCTTATTGACTTTTCTATTTGTAATAAGTTTTCAGTTGATTCTCTTGGGATTCCAAAAATAGAGTCATATCATAGTAATTATTTTACCTACTTTTAAATATTGATACCCTTGCAGTGGCTGGGTGGCTCAGTGGGTTAAGCATCTACTTTTGGCTCAAGTCTTGATCCCAGCCACTTGTCAGGCTCCCTGCTCAGTAGGGAGCCTGCTTCTCCCTCTCCCTCTGCCTTTCCACCTGCTTGTACTCTCTCACTCTCTCTCTCTGTCAACTAAATAAATAAAATCTTTTTAAAAAAAGGCAAGTTTATTAAAAAGTAATAATAAAAAAATAAATATTGATACTCCTATCTTCTTTTATCTATTTGTTTTACATAATACTTCTCAAGGCAATGTTAGATAATAGTGAGGATAGGCCTTCTTCTTATCTTAGATAAGATTTTAGCATAAATGCTTTCGGTGTTTCCTCATTAGGAATCATGCTGGTTTGGGGGGTTGAGACAGATGAATTTTAATCACATTCAGAAATTTGCATCTATTTTTATTTTTAATACTATTTGCATCAAAATGTGTGTTGAATTTTGTCAAATGTTTATTTAGCATGTATTAAGATGATCATATATTTTCATTCTTTAGATTTATTAACAGAATCACATATTCATAAATAAATGAATATGAGCCTTCCTTAAAACTCTAATATGAACCTTCATATGAAATTATTTTAGTTTTCTTATTTGGGGCAATTCTTACTGAGTTTGGTACTAGTACTATATTTCCTTTATTTAAAGGAGTTTAGAAATTTTTTTCTTCTGTTCTAGAACAATGTAAGTTATACTGAAACTGTCTATACTTTAAAAGTCTGATAAAATTTTCTAGTAGAAGCATCTGATAACTTTGAACAGTAACTTCAACAATGCCGCTTTCTCATTGTCAGTTTTTGCAGATTATATTTTCCTAGAAAATTATCCATTTTAACTAGGTTTTTTCTTCTATTTTTTAGTCTAGATTTGCAAAGTAGCCATTTACTTTACACCTTTTTTGTCTATTCATGCATTTAAGACTTTAACTTTCCCTCTGAATACTGCCTATGCTGAATCAAATAGGTAGTATGTACAATGTTTTTGTGATGTGTTATACATTCAACATGTTCAATTTCCTCTCTGAGTCAAGAATTGTTGGAATGATTTAAAGAGGTGGGCTTTGTTTACTTCTGTTTTGATTTTTGGATTTTAGAGACTCAATATTTTTGGTTTTGCCATTAAGTTCAAATTTTATAGTATTATGATACAGTTTTATCTGTATTTCCAAATTTTTGAAATTTACTGATATTTTCCTTGTGACCTAACATATGGTCAATTTTTGTGAATGTTTCTGAAGAAGAAAGAGCAGGAAATAGATCTGTGTTTTCCAACTACAACCTTAGTATGTTAATGTATCAATTTTCAACATCATGACTTAAAGTACAGATTCTGAAGTCAGACTGTTAGGATCCAAGTCCCAGATTCACTATTGGGATCTTATGCAAATTACTTAATTTCTATGTTTCTTAATTTTCTCATCTGTAAAATGGCTGTAATGGGAACATCTACCTCTTAGGATTGCTGTTAGGCTAATATGTGCAAAGCATTTATTTCATTGTCTGGAATGAAATCACTATAAATGTATTAGCTGTTACAATTATTTAGATTTACCTTGTTAATTATCTAGTTCATCTAGAGCATCACTGTCCAAATGAAATCTAACACAAATCATGTATGCTATTTATTTTTAAGATTTTAAGTTATCTCTACACCCAATGTGGAGCTCAAACGTACAACCCTGAGACCAAGAATCAAATGCTCTGCTGACTGAGCCAGCCAGGTGCCCTCATGTATGCACTTTTAAATCTTATGGTAGCCATGGTAAGAAAGTGGAAAAGGTAAAATTATTTTTAATGGTATATTTTATTCAACTCATTATATCAAAAATCTTATCACTGCAGCATGTAATCAATATTCAAAATTTCTTAAGTAACTTATTTTACCTTCTTTTTTGTGTACTGTCTTTGAAGTCTGGCATGTTTTATACCTATACCACATTTTAATTTGGACTAGCTACATTTCAAGTGCTTGACAGCCACACTGGGTAGTGCTTGGTGTTTTGGATACATAGGTATAGAATTTATTTTTTGTATACTCGGTACTTAGTATATCATGAGCTGAGAACATGAAAATAATGTCATATATTATTAATATATTTCTGTGTTTTTCTTGTTGAATCTCCTATGCCTTTTGTTCTATAAATGTTTATGTTCTGTAATTTGATGAAAAAACAGTGGTAATTATTATATTTTCATTTTGGGCTTTTTTTTTTTTAGCATTAAAATGGGCCTATCTCTCTTTGTGCCTTTTGCCTTGAATTTAATTTTGTGCAATACTATATTTATGAGTAAAGTTATCTTTGTTTTCATTTACCTGCAATATCTTTGCCTGCTTTTTTAACTTCTCAAGCATCTGACTCACTTATGATAATCTCTCATACACAGCCTATAACTGGATTTTTCTTTACTAGTCTGTAGTTCAGTTTAGCCCATTTACACAAATATGACAGGTATATCTGAACTCAGTTCTGATTATTTTAGGATTTATTTTCCATTTTTATGACTTTTATGTATTTATTTTTAAGTATTTTATTTATTTATTCATGAGAGACACACAGAGAGAGGCAGAGACAGAAGCAGGTTCCCTGAGGGAAACCTGATGCAGGACTTGATCCCAGGACCCCGGGTTCAACTCTGAACCAAAGGCAGAGGCTCAACCGCTGAGCCACCCAGGCATCCCCATTTTTATGACTTTTAAATGTTATAAACTCTCTTTGCTTTGGTTTTTGAATTCTGGTATTTAGAAAGATTTAGAGTTTTATTCCAATGTTTACCTTTATAACTATGTGAAGTTGCCTTCACCATATGTTTCTCCAGAATTACTAAGAAAAGTCATTGGAAACCTGGAAATAAGGCCAAAGATGGCTTCACAGCCTTTGGGTCTCATTCTAAAGTACTAACAGTGTAACTAAGAGCCATCTGACTTTCTAGAGCAGTGATTTTCAAATGCAGTATCCAACTAGTAGCATCAGCACCAACATTATCTAAGCACTTGTTAGAAATGCAAGTTCTCAGGCCCTACTCCAGACCAGTAAAATCAAACTGTGGATAGAGCCCAGCTATGTGTTTGAGCAAGACCTGCAGAAAATTCTGATACATGAGTAGTGTTTCTCAAACAAGAGCAATTTTGCCCCATAGGGAACACTTTTGACTGTCAGAATTTAAGGGAGAAGAGAATGTGCTACTGGCATCTAGTGGCATACTCTGCAATGTACAGGAGAGCCCTCACCTCTTCCCAGCAAAAAATTATCTGGAAACAAATGTCAGTCAAGCAGAGTTTGAGAAACTCTCTTCTAGGGGAATATAACTTTATTTGCTACACTACTTATTATGGATTAGGATCCAGACGTTAACTTATAGAAAACTTCAAAAGATGCAAATGATTTTTGTCTGGTAGAGATTCAACTTATTTCTGTGCAGTAGAGAAGATCATCTAAATCTTAGGGTTGAATTGCCCTGCAGGATATTGTGTTAGCTCTCTATTATTATGTGACAAAATGCAGTAAAACTTAGTAGCTTAAAACAACACTAAGCATTTATTGTTATGGTTTCTGTGGATTGGGAATTTACTAAGTGGCTTTGATATGCAGAGAAACAATTTTCAGATGCTCTGTAACACTGTGGCTTGTTTTCATGTGAGAGGTCTTCTGACATCTGTTTATCCTTTTTTTCCCCTCTACTATGTGCCTGGGTTTTTGTTTTGTCTTAATTGTTTTTAATTTTGAGGTTTTATCCAAAATTTGTGGGAAGTTAATTTAGGGAAGGAACCAGAATAATGTTCAGGCCAGGTGAAATTTGTCATGATCCTGGGTTTTGCATGTAAGTTCAATTAGCAAAAGCTAATTGGCAGAGATTGGCAACTGTGGGGTTTTTTTGTTGTTTGTTTTGTTTTGGTTTTTTTGTTTTTTTTTTTAACCCCAAGACTGAAGCACTCTGCTATGGTAAAGACAGATGGTTTTCTTGCAAATATTCCCTGTGTGCTCTGCTTCTTCGGCTTCTCAGAACCAAACCAGGTCCAGGAAGCTCCTGCCACTGGCTGGTACATGCATTCCTTTTGTTGTGAACAAAGGATTGAGGATACACACTTCAGAATGTACCTGTGTGTTGAGAGGGATACTTATATGGCCTGATGTTTGTTTATAATCTCTTTACTACAGCAACCTCTCCCCAGGTCCTCCTGCAACCTCTGATCAATCCCTCTGTTGCTTTGGGCATCTTTCCTGTTGGCCTAGGATTTCAGATCTCTCCTGGTTGCTCTGCATATGGAACTTGTTTCTTGTTTTTATTCTGGTTGTTGTTTTTTAGTGATTTTCAGTAAGATTAGATAATTTCTTTTTCCCAACTTTTTAAACTACAAAACTTCAGAAAAGCATAAGAAATAGCACCATGAGGGGATCCCTGGGTGGCTCAGCAGTTTGGCGCCTGCCTTCAGCCCAGGGCGTGATCCTGGAACCTGCTTGGAGCCTGCTTCTCCCTCTGCCTGTGTCTCTGCCTCTTTCTCAGTCTGTGTCTCTCATGAATAAATAAAAACTTAAAAAAAAAAGAAAAGAAATAGCACCATGAATATCTATAGACCCTTTAATAAGTTAACATATACAGTATTCCCTATCAGCGGGGAACGTGTTCCAAAACCCCCAGTGGATGCCTGAAACCGCAGATAGTACTGAACATGTGTTTTCTCTTCTCCAAATGTACCTCTGATAAATTTTAATTTATAAATTAGGCACAGTAAGACATTAACAACAAATAATAAGAGAACATAAAATACTATAATGAAAGTTATATAAAAGTGGTCTCTCTTCTCTCAAAATATCTTATTGTGCTGTACTCACCCTTAGTCATCTTGTGAGGATGTGATGATAAACTGCCTGCGTGTTGAGACAAAATGAGGTGAGTGAAGCCCACAATACTGAATCCTGTGGCGTCTGACATACCATTAGGCTACTACTGATCTTTGACCTTCTGACAATGGGTCAGAAGAAGCGCCTGCTTCCAATGGCTTTGACTCCAGGTAACTGGAACTGTGGAAATCTGAACTACAGAGAAGGGGACTGCTATCCATATTTAAATTTCCCTAATTGCTGCCTCCAAAGTGTCTGCTTTATTTGTTGATCCAGAATCCCATCAAGGTATACAATATTGTATGTGGCTGTTGTGTTTCATTTGGTTAATGCATTTCATTTGATCCAGAACTACTCAGTCTCTTATTTATTTACTTACTTACTTACTTATTTATTTATGAGAGTGAGCACAAGCAGGGGGAGCAGCAAATGGAGAGGGAGAAGCAGACTCCCCGCTGAGCATGGAGCCTGACGTGGGGCTCAATCCCAGGACCCCGAGATCATGACCTGAGCTGAAGACAGACGCTTAACCAGCTGAGCCACCCAGGTGCCCCAGCCCTTCTATTTTTTTTAATGACGTTTTATTTTTGAAGTGTTCAGGCCACCTGCCTTAGAGAATGTCCCCAAGCAATGTTTTCCTTATGCTGTTTTGCATAAACCACAAGTCACTTAGTTTCTGAATAGATATGAATTCCAAGTGCTTGTTTTTAACATTTTAAAAAGAAAATAAAGTAGATACTTTTGTTTGAGGTCTGAGTACACTCTAGACTTCAGCAAGTTTTGGATGCAACTTGGAGGAAATGATTTCCTGATGAGCCTTAAATCCCAAGTAGTTTCCTATCATTACCACCTTCGCTAGATGTAAAATATATTCTGGTTATCAAATGAATGGTGTACTTTTTATTTTAAAAATAATTGTTTTCCTCTTGTATGTCTCTATTAAACTAAATTCCTTCAAGAGTCAACCTCTTAAACCTAAGCTAGACGTTGACCTATATTTCTCTTAACTCATTTGCATTTTACCCATTTGGTTTCTTAGTCTTGCCTACCTCTATTCAAACAGAGAGAGAATAGCCAATGTTAGGAAACTGACCAGAATTAACCCTACACACACATAATGCCAGAAATAAGAAAAACCCCTTAAATATTTTTCATTTATATTTCTCATTTAAATAATTGTTTTTGATACAGAAGTTAGTTAAATGTTGGATATAGAGCTTCCAAAGTACACAGCCGTGTAGACATAGAGTCTGGGATCCTGTAGACAATTTTAGAAAAGAACCCTGCTTAACTGCAAAGTATTATTGACTGACTTACTATGTCTTTCCAAAGTACTTTTACATATATGATTCGACTTGATCCTTACAAGAGCTTTGTGAGGTAGTTGAGGAAGGGGTGAAATCTCTCGTTTTGAAATGAGGAAACTGAGGTTCAAACAGAGTACATGACTTGCCCAGGGTCTCATAACTACAACTGGCAGAGATGGGATTTAAATCTGATTGCGGATTACATGCCAGAGCCATATGGCCATATGTTCTTTGAATTTATGTCCTCAAAAATCAATATGTTTATTTTAGGTATGCTAAGGTTTCTATCATCAAGAACAGTTTGGTGCTCCCTTCTGTAGGAGTCCTGCCTTCGTTGTGAAACAGCAAGCCCTTTGGACCTTTGGAGGGACTCTGTTACCATGGATATTTGGGAACGTTATTGCTTCAGGAGGCTGCCACTAATACCAATTAGGGCCACCCTCTAGCTAGGCAAATCTAAAGATCAATCCAATCAGTACATCCTTCAAGGAAGACTCAGTTGCAGCGCCTAAACTATTCTCTCCTGGGACTTGATAATAGTCACTGTTAAGAGTCTGATTTTGCTTTTGCCTTTCACCAAAAAGGTGGTGGTGACCATTAAACCTACAAAAGGGAGGCCTGGAGGGACCAAACATAACAGTTCTTTTTGCTTCACCATGGGTTTGCCTAATTTACTTATCTTACTGATAATGGGAAACTGACAGATTAGAACCATCAGAGTTACCACTTGTTGTGAGTAAATAATATAATCAAAATTATAAAGCAGCTTCATTATGGACACAGAGTCCTCTTCAAGAAAATTGTAATACTAGTGTGTGTGTGCATGTGTGTGTATGTATACCCATATACACACATATACATGTTTTGTTTTCTTTGTTTGTATTTATTTGTTTTTTATTTGAGGTACATTTCTTATCTTCATCATAGGAAGGCTGACAATATAAAATTCTTAGATATGAAAACTCAAAAATAACCCAAACTAAGTGATGAGTGAAATAATTGCTTTGAGAGGAAAAAGAACAATCCAAATTTTCTTCTTGAATTTTCTTAAAATTAAAAAAACACACATGTTTAAGGTACTTAAATGGTCATTTTCTATTTTTAATTTTGTTAACACATATTTCATTGCATTTGGGAAGAGGAATAGATACTATATATACATAAAGCCAACACTTGGGGATGGCTGCTTGCTTTCTGAGGTTCTTTGCAAATGGTGAGCAAGTTCTCTTATTACATAGCTTGTTCAAAGCACCCTCAACTAATAACTTCATTTAATTCGCAATATTTCTGCAAATCAATTTCTCAATCTGTTTGGCACAATGAAGTCTGTCCTAGCAAATCTGGAATTGTACTTTAAGGAACCATCTCTCCTTAAAGGGTAGATATTAAATATTGCTTGTCTTTGTGCATTTTAGCACAGGACCTGCCTAAAGCAGGTGGTCAAGTGTTTGCTGAGTAGAACTGTCCTTAATTTTATCTAATGGAAAAAGAGAAGAAAGGCATTTATTTACTGAAGTGACTGCCCCAAATATAAATAAATTCAATCTTGTATGGTTTATACATTTAAACTTCCAATGAAGACCAGTGCACTTCTGTGGGGCCATAATTTCACACTGGCCACATGGCAGCAGGTCACTCCCCTCGTCCACTGGCTCAATTCAATCTCTATTTGAACACCTTGAACTAAGTTCTCTCTCCTCTAATCATGTAAAAAACAGACCCACCTGTAGCTCTGTAGGTCAAAGGGAGACATTGAAAAATACTGATACCTTAAAAGCTAAACAAAATATTAATCAAAGGTTTCTGAGGATTTGATTTCTATGACTACTCTTTAATTATGGATGGCAATTTCTTCGGAAGAGGACAAAAGTTCTCTTTTATAATCAAAACTTTTCTTTTTTTAACAAACAAAGTTCTTAAAACTGTTTTGAATTTTTAAAGATTGCTGGTTGTTTTTCATTTCACTAAGTGGTTTGCTTGTTGGTTTGCTTCTCTCCTAAATTTTATCCGCCCAAACTTTAATTGATTTTGTAATCACTATCCACATTTCTTACTGGCAGTCTTAACAGGAGTCTTAAGAAAAAATGGCTAAACATAGTCAGCTGAGACAAGTATACTTAATTTTCCCCCACAGCAATTATAAATATCAGGAGATTTTCATGGCTGTGTCATAGCTTCCTTAGGATGCAGAATTGGTAAGACTTATATGAACATAAATGTATGACCTGTTACACATTGTGACAGCGACTGTAGGGTAAGAACAATGTAAACATCTCTTTACGTTAGAAGAACCACCTCATTCCAGGATCTGAAGAGCTTTCTTTGTCCCCTCAAGAAAATAAGTCCTGGTCCCATCCAAAAAGCACACAAAAAAGGACCTCTAAATTGACTCCTCCCCCACCAAAAGTTTATAAAAATACTGAAATAATATTCTCACAAAAAAGTAGAGTTCAGAGAATGAGTATCAAGTACATGCAGAAAAGCTTTCACTTCACTCATATATAAATGGCTCTAGAGAAAGATACAGGAGAAATCTACTAGCTACATCACCCAGTCTTGGTAGCACCTGACTAGGGCCTGGGAAGGAGGAAATAAATAGTTCATAGGGTAAATCCTCTGTCCCATAGTCCAATCAGGGAGACCCCATGGTGTCACCAAGCAGTAAAAGTCCCAGATATCTTTTCAGATAACTTCCTGAGTTGGAGTGTTCTTCAGAGTTTCTCATCTTGCTCCTTCCAAATGCTGACATCATTGCCTCCAGTGTCCTCAGCCTGAAGTCAGCCATCCTGCAACATGAATCAGAACCTGTTGTATGGCTGGGTCACACTTAATAAAACAAGAATATTCTTAGAAAGCAGTTTATCAGTTACATTTGAGGGAACATCTGAAATGATCACTTTGATCAAATGATCAAGCACTTTGTACTCTTAAGATTTAGAGGGAATTAAAAGATCATGTATTCTACACAGCACATGAAATCTTAAATCTTATTCAACAAGTTTGCTTACATTAATGTTTCCTAAGAGGGGCTCCACAAAACACTGGTCTATGAAATATTTCTTGTTGAGGTTTCTCTCTTAGAAAAACACAATTGGGTAAACTTGGGTAAGAGCACTGAGAAAATTTGTATGAGAGAAAAGATACATATCTATATAGGTATATGTAGAGATATGCAGAGAGAGCTATACATAAACATATCAAAACTTACAATAAACTGCATAAGACTTAAGATAATTTCTGGCCTCCTTATTAATTGTCTTCAATGAGGAAAGAACTAGAGGAATTTGGGTTAAAGGTCACTGGAGTTTTTCTCATCACAGGAAACCAAGGGGACTGTGTATTTAGGTCTCCCTAAAGAACGGAATGTGAAGGACCACCCATAAGAATAAAGAGCACTGGCTTGATTCAATAGGTTCTCTGCCTAACCCAATAATTCTGTTTATGAGAACGACTCCATAGGGAGGCTATGGCTGCCCTCCATGGCACGGCTTGAAAGGTTAGGAATATGACACTGATTTCCCCAAATCTTTTTTCTTAATACATTACGGACTGTTGACTAATAAATTTATCTAAGTCTAACTTGAATCAATTTATATTTTCAGCTTATTCTAACAAATTCCACATGCTTCCAATCTGCTTTGGATGATGTGAATGTCATTTTTATGTGGAGCCAGGGCCTGGCTTATAGAACCTTCAGGCTCCTATGTCTCTGATTCTCACCACCCCTGCTTCTCCATGATGCTGTCAAAAGACTTTTTTTTGCAGGTGTTGGGGGTGGTAAGGGCAAAAGTTTCCAACTCTTCTTCTCTATCTGCAAGTCTTTTGCTTCCACTGCCCATCACCCTCCCTCCCCTACCCTGATTCTAGCTTGGAAAACTAAACTGATACAGGTACTGGCCTATTGGATACACACAGTGAGTCATGGATCCCTGGGACATCATATCAGTCCACAGAAATGACAGCCTCACTAAGCTTTGGAATCCATCTGGTTCAATTTTATATATTAGGGAATTGAGGTGCAAAGAGAAGAAATCATTTGCCTGGGATCATATAACAAGCCAAGAGTAAGATGAAAAGTGGTATGTGTTAATGTGCAACCACTCAGCTCTCAAAACTAGTAGGCTAGGGGTACCTGGGTGGCTCAGTGGATTGGGTGTCTGCTTTCAGTTTAGGTCATGATCGCAAGGTCTGGGGATCAAGCCGCATGTTGGACTCCCTGTTCAGTGAGGAGCCTGCTTCTCCCTCTCTCTCTCTTTCATTCTCTCTCAAATAAATAAATAAAATCTTAAAAAAAAAAAAAAAAAAGAATCCTACTAGGCTGTCTCCTGGACTCACTATAATGGTTGTCTCAGCCCCTTTTAGCCTCCTTCTTGTGATTTTACTTGTGCTTTGACCCAGAACTGACCTCACCATCCTGTCTGGTCTCACCCACGTCTGCTTCATCCTGGTCAGGCTCAAACTCGGTACCCCGGTCCACAACATCCACACCAGCCTGCACCCTGGGCTTCTCATTTTCCCACTTGGCAAAACCTTTGTCCTTTGCTGCTTTGTCATGGAACTTGGATTTCATTTTGGGGAAGGTATGCGACCCTGAGTCCCCCCAGCCAGCCTCTGACCATACAGGCTCGGTCTGAGTGGCCTGGCTGGTGGTAGCCCTCTGCAGCCTCACAGAGATCTTGCGAGAAGAGCCTGTAACCAGTGTGATGGCTCTGCTGTCCAGGTCTCGGTGTCCTGCAGCCACGCCTGGGAACTCGAACACCTCATCCTGCACTGGAAGAGGAGAGACTGTTGTGATTATTTGACATCTGATTGCTTTAGAGCAAACTGTCAAAGCTGGTGCAAATCACAGGAGTCCGATGAGCAAGGCCCTAGAAGGACAGACCAGAGGTGGACCCAAACTGCCTGCAGGTGAAATGCATAGATGTGAGACCTGAGAGCAGAGAGAAGCAGGTGGGAGTCAAGGGTATAGCCATAGCTACTCACCCTGAAGTAGGGTGTTTATAATGACTCTGACCAGGTTCAGATCCAGAACCCAATGAAAGGCCAATATGGAAAGATGAGCAGAAGGAAATTGAGGTAGAAAAGAAAGCAGAGGATCTTACCTGGGGGCAATGAGGGGCTTCCAGGCAGTGACCCATGACTACTGCCCAAGGAGGGAGCACGAGCAAATCTCCTACAGGCCAGAACCAGGAGGTCTTTGCACTGTTTGTGACAATTGGCTCCACAGTCTGAAAAATCACCAAGTATCACAAACGATTAGTGGCAACCATGTGCACCTGGTGCTGACTGGGCTGCCAGGGTGCCCCTGAGCTGTTGGCTGTGCCCTCCCCCTCCTCTGCTCCATGTTGACTCAGAGTCCAACTCAGGCCTGCAGAGTGTGTCTAGGGACCAGAGAAAGGCCAGTGGGACTTACTTGCCTCCCCGGGGTTCCTCTCACACTTGCTTAACTTCTTCCTCTACACAATTCATTGAGGCGCTGGGGAGCACACCAGCAGGGCATAGACCTAGCAGGGAGTTGCCTTTGCCCCAAACTAAATGCCAATTCCATGGGACTGGGGTTGCCTCCCAGGCTCCACCAAGAGGCTCCTTGAGCCAGAATGAGGGAAAGAAACCCCAACTTCTAGTGTCTTCTAGGCCCAACAGCTGCCTCCGCTCATTTACAGTCAGGTATCCCTTTATTCGGTATCTGCCTGCATTTTATTATTCTTCTTCATTCCTCCAATTTTTTTAAAATATTTTTTTATTTATTCACGAGAGACACGGAGAGAGGCAGAGACAAAGGCAGAGGGAGAAGCAGGTTCCCTGCAGGGAGCCTGATGCAGGACTGGATCCCAGGACTCCAGGATCACGACCTGAGCCGAAGGCAGATGCTCAACCACCGAGCCACCAGGCATCCCCCTCTAAATCTTTTCTAGAACAAGGGATCTTATCTCCTGCTTCCTGTCTTTGCATAGAAACAGAAAACAAGATGGGCTTATGCCCAATAACATATTCTAGATTTGATTATGGCTTTGAAATGGCAGCAGACTCTGTAAAACTCCCATTAGAATGCTTTAGTTAAGAAAGTAGACTATAAATTGCTACTTAGAGTAGAAAACTTGGGCTGCTTTGCAAAAGAGAAACACAGTTATTTCCCATAGAGGGTTCTACATTTCTCTTAGAAATGAACAGATAGGATCATTTTAAAGAGCGTATTTCTCCCTATCAAAGAGGATCTTTCTAATTCTTTCCAATACTCGCTTTCCCCTCAAATGATCTTATTTCAAATACTCTTGTAATGACAGCATGGAAAGACTAAATTATAATGAAATGTTGTCTATTTTAATTAATTTTAACATTCTTTTGCCTTTAAGAGAAAATACTGTATATACACAGATGATCCAAGGGTTTAATTGATTTTCATCTTCATAAAAGTGTGTTTATATGTGTGTGTGTGTCTGTCTTTAGAGGATAAGGGTCAGAAACCAGAATAAAACTATAGCTAGGCGGTAAGATATCTTTGCTGTATCTTTGCTGCTTGAAAGTACAAATCCAAGTTACACTCAGACAACTAATACCAAGAACTAAAGGGAAGGTTTTTGAGATGAAAAGGTGGCTCCTATTGAGCTTCAGGAAACTCTGTTCATACAACATGAGGACCAAATCCTAAAAGATAGCTAGGGAAAAAAGGCACCAAAAGGCAATAGTATTAATCTGAAAGCATTCTGTAATGAAAATGTTTTCTTTTGTAGTGATATCTTTCAAGAGCATTGTCAGATTCTTAAAACCATCAGTAAACTATCCAGTAATTTCTTTATTTAAACACCAATAATATATGGCGGGTGGGGAGATGGGGTCACTGGGTGATAGGCATTAAGGAGGGCACATGATGTAATGAGCACTGGGTGTTATATGCAACTGATGAATCACTAAACTCTATCCCTGAAACTAATAAAAGAGTATATGCTAATTAATTGACTTTAAATAAAATTTAAAAATAAACATCAATAATATATAATGATCATATAGGCACTAGTGTCAAGAGTCCTAAGTGCCTATTAATATGCATGTATATTGCATTTATCAAGTTATATTTCTTTATTTGTTAATAAACTTCAATTAATTGGGGAACCATATGAACAAATTCATTGAAAGGGACAAAAATAAGTTTTAAGGAGAAACTTTAAATCTGTTTTTCATCCATCATCTGTGATTTAGTGGCAAAAGGAATAGCTAGCTGTATGTGAGAGCAGAAAGAAAGGCATATGTATTACAGGAATGAGTATGTGCTTATTCCCATGAAGGACAAAGTTCTTTTATATGGTATTTTAGTTAGGCCTTTTCCACTCCAAAATTCTCACCCTAACTGTGTGATGTTTCACAAGACATCCTAGTGAAGAGGCCACATGTCTGTGGGTTGATAAGGGTGGTTTGCTTGCTCTTGCAAGCAAGAATTGTGAAATTCTGATTGAGGCTATCCAGAACTGCAGGGATTTTTTTCCCTAGACACATTACCTTCTTCAGTTGCCAGTGGCCCAAAGACCTGAGTTCTCCAAGATGCCAAGAGTTTCTGTAGTTTTGTCAGACACACGGACATTTTAACATTTTACAACATAACATTTATTTACCTTTGCATTTGTATCCTTGCTTGATTATGCCCCAGAGCTGTAACAAAAGACAAAAGAATGTCAGAGAATCTGAATTAAAATCTGGAAAAAACAAAACAAGGCCAGAGAGAAGGAAGTCCTGGGAAGCATGATGGCTGGTAGAGCACAAACAGGATGTAACTGATCCTGACACCCTTCCTGTCAGATAGAAGAATGGTCTCCTAGCTCACTCCAGCTGGGGTGATAACAGTTGTGCTTCCCTTTTCTATCTGAAAGCCAAATGGGAGCCGGGATGGGAGACTGATATTGGTACATTTATTGGACCTTGGTATAATGCGTTCTCAGCAAAATTTACTGGGGAGACTGTCACTGTTCTTGGAAGCCCCCAGCTCCCTCTGCCTTCTTTTTAATCACTCCAGCTGCTCTTGGCGCCCCCTAACGAAATAAAGCAAACATGGTGCATATCCCACTAACGCGCTCGCGTGGTACTAGGCTCTTTTCTGAGTAGCATTTGTACCCTGAAAGAATACAGAGAAGGAAAAGATCTATTTGTTCACGTAGTCATTCTCTGATTGCTCAGTGTTTGGCCTGTGCCAGGGCTCAGGGAGATGCAGAAAGCTTTCAGATTGTGCCAACCCCAGAGGAAGTAGGATGTAGGAAGTGACAAGTGCCTCTGGAGAGATGTGAGGGCCTACAGTTTAAGGAGGGGTGTTTCCTTAGGGGGTTCAGGGGATCATCCTGGTGGTGGTGTGTTCTTCCCCATGCCTCCCACAGCATTGCTCATGGATCCCAGGGAAACAGAAACATAAATATTAATGAATTCAGTGGGCTTAGCTTTAAGCTGGAAAAACTCCATTTGTAACCTTTTAGTGGTTATGTTAGGTGACTGATACCTGGTTAATACAATGATTCTAAAAGAAACAGGACCGGTGGTATATGGGGGCTGATGGGAGTGTCATTTACCTCTATGATAGGGGAACAATGCCCTGAGAGTGGTCATTATGACCCTCTCTATAAGAAGAATAAATAAATAAATAAATGCCAGTAAATAAAATAAATGCCAATGTCAAGTGATTCGAGGGTGTCAGGAAGACCGATCCTTACCCTTTCTGACAAGGAAATTCCACCAGTGGTAAGTGATTCTTTTGAGTCTTAAAAGTTATCATGTCCTCCCAAGTACATTATTAAGTTGCAAATGTATGCTGGGAAGGTAGGATTATTAAGACAACTGATTGGAAGCAAGGCCTCAGTTACCTTGGATGACTGGAAGAGGATAAGGAACAGTCTATCCAGAAAGGGGAAGGGGCATCAGGGTAATCACATCATGCCAGAGCTACAGGGATCTTCAAGATAATCTAGTTTTCTTCTCTCCTATAACAAGTGAGTGGGATGACCCAGAAAATTAAATAATCTGCAAGGTCGCACATCTGGGAAACTTTGCAATGGTAAGAAATCCTTTGCTCACAGAGCCCTTGGTGACAGCAATAACAATAATAATGACAGCTAACATTTATTGAACTTTTGTTGTGTGAGAGGCACTGTTTTAAGCTTTTCTAGTTAATGTATGTTAACTCATTGCATGCTATGTATATTTAGACTGAGCTATAAACAGGTGATGTCACTTGGCAAGGTCTGTCTCATTGCTAGTGAGTAAGAAAAGAAGAATGTGTCACAGGAGGGAAAGACAGGAAGCCACTGCTCCTGGGTGTTTTGTGTGTGACCAAAAGCAACTGATCTAGGACAAGAGAAGTTAAGATTTGAGAAGAAGCATTCTAATATCCAGATATGGCACATTATCAGCATAGCTGCAGGAACTGCTAGAAAAGATAGAGTGAAGCCTGAGTCCTATCAGGAGGGAAACTCAGGGCATTGCTTGTTAACGTTCCTTAATAATGAAGAGACAACACAAGACAGGAAGAGGCTCTGGGTCACTGTCACTGCCAGCCAAGGACAGGAGATAGTGACCTCATGTGGATGGGTGTATAAGACTTATTTCCCCAGGCTTTGATGTGAGGCTTCAGGTTGCTTTAAGATTTGAAGGGACTACAATGTAAGGAGCACTGGGAGTGCATATGAGTCATGGGCCTCCTGCTAATGCTCCCTGTGATCTTACAGAAATCACTTATCTTCCCCAGACCTCAAAACAAGGGAATTAGCAAAATTCTTTCAGTTCGGGAATTCTGAGATAAATGGATTTCAAATACTGTTTGTTTTGCTTACCCCTAAAATGGAATTTATTTCAAAGGCAGGTGGTCCAGGCACCAAAAAATAGTTCCTTGCTTTCCCCTACAATTCCTTTCGATGACACATCTAAACTTATAAATCCCTCTGAAAACCAATGGACTTTAAAAAAAAAAATGTGTGTGAATAAAGATCAAATCAAATCTCATCCATTGAAATTAAATATATTTTGAAGAATAAAAAGGGCTATTAAAACATTAAATGACTTAATTTCAATTAACCTCGAAAATATTAAGGAGCACTTAAGAGGAGAAGTATTTATTCTGAGCTACATGACGTGCAACACGTCTGATGTCATTTAAGTATCGCAACAACATGGCAGGATGTGTGCTTGAACACAAACTCCTGTCCTTGGGGCCCCCTAAAGCCAGTGCTTCAAGCTTGGGATGAGAAAAGTGTAATTTTTGCAGCAGTACATAATATCAGCTGTGAATTCAAAGGAGTCACCAGTGGACACAATGGCTGAATAAAGCTAACATAACTGAGCTCTGGCATTTGGACAAAGGAGCAGTAGCCATGCTGGCTGCTGGGCCATCCTCACCTACAGGATCACATTTTCATCTTCTACAATTTGGGTAACAACTAGAGTTTCAGGGCCCATGAGTCTTTGTTCAATATCAGGGCCAAAGCTGCTCTTAGTTGCAAAGAATTATCAAATGTGGGGAAACAAAGTGTAGGTAGCTGTGTAGGTAGAGCGCAGGATTTAGAGTCAGAACACCTGTGTTTGAGTCCCGGCTCTGGTGATTACTGACTGTATGATCCTGGAAACCTGACTTATCCTCTCTGGACCTCGCTGTCTTACTAGGCAGATGGGGAGAATAAAATGTCCACTTCATGAGTGAGTGATGAGGATTAATTACACTAACGTCTATGGAAGCACTTCATTACTGTCAAGTGCCAAGTAAATGTTATTTATTATTATAACCATCTTCCCTCCAAAAAGATTTTTTCCTTTTTGGGTTATGAATTATTGAGCCATGCCATGATGGATTTCTAGTGACTGACATCACATGAAACAAGAACTGGGAAGAACTGGCTAAGATAAATACTCCCCTTAATTGCACCTGCTATGAGTATTAGCACTGAATGCCAAGGCTCATTGGGCAGAAACTTGCCTTGGCAGGGATTAACAGACAAACTGCTCTTTTGAGTTAACAAGCCTCACCCTCCTTCTCTGTCATCAGCCCTGCATTCCTAGAAAGAACATAGTGAAACCTGCAGATCTTGCTTTTGTTTTTAACTTAATTTTTAATTTCAGGGAGCCATCATATTTTACTTCTGATCTAAAGCAGACAATACCCTGTTGGTGTATCATTTTCCTACCTTCTCAGAATGAGGCACGGATAACTACCCACAAGAGAAAACAATAGAAAACAGACTTACAAATCCTGCACAGTGTTCACAGAAGGTTGGCTTGAGATAGGTCATCTCCTGAAAATTATGGACAAATCCTGGTCCCATCTTACAGTGTAATTGGGATTTCGCTCGTAGGAAGTAAGCCATCATTTCGTCTTTACTAATTAGGCCATCCCTGTGAAGAGAATCAGAAAAAGGAGGGGTCTTTGAAGATCATGTTGCTAAGTGGCTGACACACTTTAATCACCCAATGCTCCAAACCTTTGTGGCCAAAAGTGGGCGGGGAGTGATGTTCTTTCTGAAAGGAGAGAACCTCAAAGACAGCATTTAGTGTCAAAGGCTTTCTTAGTAAGGAGGAGATATGTACGTGTATCCTAGGCACTGTACTAAGGAAAGTCTCCTTCATTTCCAAATGGTAGTTTCCAGAAGGAAAACTCCTTTCTAGCCCGTACCTAGCAATAGGGTGTGTAAGAATCGGGTTGCTGGAGAAAGGCAGCAAACTGTAATAACTGGGTCACCATGCTCAAGTTCATTCAGCCTGATGTCATCCAGGCCACTATTATTAGTAATCTCTCATTCATATGTTACTGGCTTATAGACCATTTGCCAGCACAATTCCCCCAGATCTTTTTCACAAAGAACCCTCCAGACTTCTAGTTTACCAAGAGATCAAATCCACCTGAAGTAGGTGATCTTCACACGGCTTCTCTCCACATCAGAATGTACTGGAGGCCACACCCTTCTGTGCCAATTCAGAATCCCTTTTTATCTTCTTGGGTCCTCCCATCTCTGAGGAAATCAGGCTCCCATCTCCTACCCTGCAGCCTCCCAGGATGCGGCTCCTTCCAGGTTCTGCTCAGTTTCTTCACCCACTCCTTCCTCTGTATACAAATATGCTCACAACTCCCTTGCCTGGAAAATGTCTTTCCTCAGCCTTGCTTCCATCCCATGTACCTGTTTTTTCCCTTTCCCTTTTCTTACTCCCAAAGTATTAAAAAAGAATATTCATTAGAGATTATTCCCCCCTTCGTTTACTTTTCACTCCAAATAACCAGGCTTCTAGCCCTACGATTCTATTGAAACTGTCACAATGACATCCTCAGTGGCCTTCTCACCCCTTGAAGTTGTTGGCCTCCTGGGCTGCATGTGGCATGCGGACAAGCTTCTTCTTTGGTGATCCTCTCCTCCATGTAACCCTGTGATTCCACACAGCCCATTTTCTCTCCTGCCTCCCATGCTCCTCTTTCTCTGGCTCTCTTATAGGATCAACTTATTCCTTTTAGCTTCATGGTATGGGGTAGAGGGTAAGAGTCCCCAAAGCTGCCCTCCTCAGGCCCCAAGCTCATGTTCTTCTCAACTTTCCCATCAGAATTTGCTCACATGTCTGGGACTCCAGCTTGCCTGGCTGGGCTGAAGACCTAGCAATGTATACCTCTGCAACTGTTCTGCTGAACCTTGGTATCATATCTACACCTTACTAGAATCTCCTGGATGTTCTACTTGCCTCTCAAAATTGACATATCTCAGCTTGTCTGACAAAAATCATGTAAGCTATGAATATTTCAAACCTTCATTTTTAGAAAAAAAAAACATTTTTATATATCTTTGCTGGGACAGTGTTTGGTCCATCTAAAGAACTGGCAGAAAAAAAAGAGATGAAGAGTAGGAAGTGATTTTAAGTTCATGTCCTACCTACATGTTCCTGACAGAAACAAACTAAGGGAAGTAGATAGTAAGCAGGTAACTTAAATTTTACTTTGTAAAAGAAGTTTATATTTCTAACAATTTATTTCAAATTATTCTTTGTTCTAGATATGCAATGAAGATGAATTAAGGTTTTAAGGTGTTTGTGATAAAATACCAAGGCTTTCCTTGGTGTATTGAATTACTTGCAGATTTAGTTTTTAAAAAATTCTCACACCAACAAAAATATTACAGGATGTTAAAGTGATATAATTTGGACATTCACCAATATAAAATCTAGCATCTCATTACAGATGCTTTTGAAACAAGGAACTAATCTCACACAATTAAAAATTAAGCAATCAAATTACTAATGCCAGTGTTTCTCTGCAATATATATTTTTTATCATTATTTTCTAATGAGCTGGCTTTTAGCCTCTAAAGTCATCTAATTTTCCAGGAATCATTTGAAGCTAAAGAGAAATATATTTTTACTTCATTTATCAGAACAACCTTTGTGCTAGCAAAGAGAAAAAGCAAGGACACTTCCTGGCTACCTATAGATATCATCTGCTCTTCTGCATACTATAAGTAATTTAAAATAATTTTACCTATTTGTGTGTTTTAGGATTGCCCTCAAGTCCTTTGATGCTGAGGACTTGACGAGCCTAGGTGTAACTATATTTCTCATCTACTCTTGTTCGATGGAGGTTTTGGGGTTGATGAAATAGCTAAGCAGAAGTAATGTGGAGAAAGGAAATTTGGGCTCATTTGCAAATGGGCACTCAGATTTAACACGGATGGTGTAGTCTGACCTGTGACTTTATCCAGTCATGTTTGTGGACACCAAGAAAAAAATCTGTGAAACATTGGACTTCTCTCATCAATGTGCTAGGATTAAAGCTGTCAGGATGTAAATTAAAGATATCCCTGTTCTCCTCTGACACTAATTTTCTACTTCAGTATAGTTGCATTACAATATAACAAAATTAAAACTTACTGATCTTTGTCCAGCACACAGAAGGAATCCAAAAAGGGAAAATTGGCAGCTATACTTTCAAAGTCCTCTTGGGAGATGTACCCATCATGGTCATGGTCATAGTTTCTAAACACAGACTGAAAAGGAAAGACAAATATTTATTGAATAGCTATATGAGTCAGGCTCTGAACTGGTTATTGGGAAAGCAGTGATAATCAGAATATTGTTCTATCAAGGATCTTGGAACCCAGTGGGAGATAATGAAATCCAGAAGTCTTTATGGTATAACAAGATAAGTGTAATGCTGAGGATAAAAATAGTCTGTTAAGTGGGGAGAGTGGAACAGAAAATGAAGCTTTAAAATGTTAAATTATCTAAAAAATTCAAGTATGCTCTAAATGCAATTTCAATCAGAATTCCAGTGGGAATTTGTTTGAAATGAACACATTGATTCTAAAGTTCAAATAGAAGTGAACATGTTGAGAATAGCCTAAAATTGTTTAAGATGAAAAATAATGAGGGAGAATGTGTCCTATCAGAAATCAAATAATCTACAAAGTTATGTGAATCAAACAACATGGTACTGTAACTTACTACAGGGAGCAGAGTCTGGAAATAGACCTATGTATATACAGGAAATTAGAATATCAAAAACTATCTTTTCAAATCCACAGGGAAATTAAAGATCATCCAATGACTGCTTTGAGTTAAAATGCTAATACTCTTACAAAATCAATTGCCCCAAACTAAATTCTAGATGCATTAAATATTCTAATGTAAAAACTAAAGCTATAAAAATATGAAAGGTAAGTAGATAAAAATATTTTTTTGTTTTGTGTTGAGTGGGAAAGGCCTTTCTTACCATGACAGTGAAGTCAACAGCTATAAACGAAAACATTTTATTACATAAAATGCAAAATATCTGAATCAAAAAAGCTCAGCTGATAAATTTAAAGATAACTGACAGAGAAGATTATTTGCAAATATACATGAGAGCAAAGACACAAAAGGAAAATGGGAAATCACCAAAGTAAAAATACAAATGGCCAATACATTCATGGAAAATGATCGATTCTGCTAATAATTACAGAAACACAGAGAAAAAAAAATTTTTAACCTCTCAGATTGGAAAACATTAAGATAATTGGCAATTTCCTAGGGTGTGAGAAAATAGGCACTCTCCTATTAGTTGATAAAGTAAATAGCTACAATTTTTCTGGAGGATAGTCAGTGCTTACTCTCTGACCCAGCAGTTCCACTTAGGGGAATCTGTTCCAGGAAAACAGTTGAACAGTGTTACTTAGGGGCATACATGGGTGTATGTGTTTATGGGGAGCATAAAGTCATACAAGATAATTTACAAATTATCAGTGTTTATCCCTAGAGAGCAGAATCCCCAAGGCATAAAAGTAAGGCTTGTATTCTCTATATTTTATGACAAATTGCATATTTACAATGATTCTGACTTTCTTTATAACCAGAGAAAAATAAAAGTTTTCCATTGCCCTCTGCTAAATTGAATTTTCAAAAAGGTTTGTTAAGTTCTCCTCAAAAACACAATGTGATCTGATATATGCAAACAGATCATAATGAGTCTTTCTCCCTTTTCCCCATGGTTTCTGTTTATTCTCTTTTATCCATATTGCCCTATGTTGTAAGCTGCTTCAGGAGTATTTTGGAAGATGACAAAGGCATAAATGAACAAATTACTTAATTAAAAATTGACTGTTTAGCACCCATTGTAAGTTTATTTTTAGATAGCTGAATTGTGCAAAATCATAAAGCATTACATTTTTTGCAAGTCTCAATATCAATATTTATCTACAAAGTTGCTTGAAATGAACTCTTCTACAGTACCTACTATTTATAGTCTAATATCCATATTCATGTCAAAAATACAATCTTTTTTGTAGAATAAAATTTAGTAGAAAAATTCATAATAAAGCCCAGTCTTTCCTTTGATTGAACCAAAAGTAGGCAACATATTCAAACTGAGCCACCCTTCCCCCATGAAATCGGAGAGAAAATAAGAGAGATGTCATAAGGGAAGAGAGAGACTCCCCATGTGGAGCAAAGAAAGTCCGTTTGCAGATAATGGAATGAGCACACAGCGAAAAGCAGAGAAGAGAGTAGGAGAATCATTCTGTCTTTTATTTCCTGGTTACAGACCTTCCTGAGCTGTAACTCCATCCTGCTTGGATCCCTTACCCCCCCTTCCTTGGCTCCAAGTTGGATCTGCTACCACAGCACCAACACATGGCTTCCACTGGAGCTTATGCTTCTCAGTGCCTTCCCTCATCCTTTCTGACCTTTCCTTGCTGCCTCATAGGCTCCACAGAACTTTCCTTTCAATGCATCACAGTTCCCTGAACGATCCAAGATGTAGAATGTTCTTTTTCTTTAAACATCCAACCTCAGCAAAAAGTTCATTTTATCCCAAAGATAAAAGATATGATCCTATTGCATCATATCCAGCCATGAAAGCAGATGTTTAATCAGGGATCACAGTTTTGTTTTGTTCTAAGATTTTATTTATTTATTCATGAGAGACACACATACACAGAAGGAGAGGGAGAGAGAGAGAGAGAGAGAGGCAGAGACACAGGTAGAGGGAGAAGCAGGCTCGACATGGGACTGACGCAGGACTCGATCCCGGGTCTCCAGGATCAGGCCCTGGGCCGAAGGTGGTGCTAAACTGCTGAGCCACCTGGGCTGCACAGGATCACAGTTTTTAGGGCCAGGTATGTTTCCATTTGCCCCACATTAGCACTTCTACTCTTCTTTCTCCATGGAAAACTCTGATAGAGATCTGTCCATCATTTAGTGATGTTTCAGACCTAAATGGCATTGTGCTGCTGTGTCACAGACTCCCAGTACATACAGCAAGAGAAACTGCAACATACAGGATTTTTTCCTACCCTCAGGTTATTAATTTATTGGGCGTTTTATTGTGATCCACATAGGTTTTCTAATGAGTAGATTCTAATTCCCAAAGAGTCCCTCAAGTTGCAAGGGCAACAGTGGCATCAAATGCTACAGAAAGAGAGTTGGAAGTAGCTGAGGGTATTTGGGCAAATGAGAACAGAAGGCCAGAAGGGGGAGGGGTCCTTTCTGGGAGTCTCCCCCAGAGGCCAATGCCAGTAGACCTAAGTATCTGCTAAATTGTTCCTACCTGCCAGAGGGCTGTTTCATTGACTTCAGCTGACTCTTGGGCAACTATAGAATATTCTGGAAAGAGAAAGGGGCCTTCTACTCTCTCCCTCAATCACTCACCTCAACTAATTTCCTTATGTGCTTGTTGATGACTGTGGGGTCTGGCTTTGGCATCACTCCTGATGCCCACTCCAGGGGCACCACAGGCTTGGTGGGCGTCGTAGGGGAGGTAGGCTGTGACAGAAAAAAACACATTTTTCAACTTTATCTGAGACCTTGAGCAATTAGGGGACACAGAGAAAGACATATACATTTTATATATTAATAATACCAGGAAAAACTTATATATTAGCTCTTAAATGTTGTAAAAAACGAGCATCTTTTGTCAATGGGATCTACTCTGTGGCTAAATACACATTTGGATGGTGCATTTTCTGTAGCAGTAGCCTGGATTCCATTATTTTAAGTGGAAAAAGAGGTATTGCTCTTCCAACCCACCAAAAAATCCTATCTTGTCTCCCCAAACATTACTAAAACATCCTCAAAACCTATATAATACTCCATACAGATTTTTGTATAATGTAAAATATACAAAACACCAGTTGTCTAATTCTTTAATATTTGGTGTTGGGGATAAATTAGTAGATGTGGGCAGTAAGTGAGCCCATGAGAATGGTCAAGTTTATGTCCTCAAACCAGTTTCCCTCTCAGTATGCTTAGTCACTTCTCACTGGCTCACTGGGTCTCCCTAGCCTCTTTGGTGAATTTACTTTATACGTTTTTCCACATTCTTGCAAGACATTTTCACTAAATGATGTGGAGAAGACGGTGGTGGTAACACATAACATGTTCACACAACACAAGGGAAAACACAATCCTGCCAGGAGACCAGCCAAGAGTGGTGTGTGCTTTATTCTTCTCCTTTGGACCCATATAATGTAAATATTTTTGCTAGTGCATGCATGCAAACCTGTACTGGCAGGTTTTTAGTTGATACTGAATTGGGAATAAACATGTTTGCAAGAGGAATCGAGAAGTAACTGTGCTAAATTTAAGCCTCTGGCAATGTTATGAGGTGGGTGTTGCTGATACCCTGCAGGCTACCAACTGAACCAAAAATTATCTGCTATCTGAATAGGATCATCGAGACATAGACTCACTCATACACACATCATATATATCACGGATCTTTTTTCCCTTTATTTAAATTCAATTTGCCAACATATAGTATAACACCCAGTGTTCATCCCATCATGTGCCCTCCTTAATGCCCATCACCCAGTTACCCCATCCTCCCACCCACCTCCCCTTCCTCAACCCTCAGTTTGTTTCCTAGAGTTGAGTCTCTCATGATTTGTCTTCCTCTCTATTTTTTTCCCCATTCAGTTTTCCCTCCTTCCCTTATGGTATCTTGCACTATTTCTTACATTCCACATATGAGTGAAACCATATCATGACTCTTTCTATCAAGCTTTTCATTTTGTTCATCTGATGAAGGATAAACCCATGGTTCCCAAACTGTATAACAAGGTACCCCATCCAGAACACTGCAGTGGACTTCAAAGGTTTACTCAAAGATATTTCAAACTTCCAAGGGAAATACAGCAGTATTTGTCAGACATCATGTGAACTACCAGCTTGAAGTAGTTCACAGTTCACCCATTAGATAGATCATGCTACATTTTTTCAATGATATCATATCTTTCCAAAGCAAAAAAAAAATCAATGTGGGACAAGAAAAAAGGTAGCAGTATTCACTCTGATTCCAAGATTTAAGAAATTGTTCCATGCCCAACAGGCACACACATCCATTAGTAAGGAATTTTGGTTAGGAATGAAATTACAATATTATTTTTATTTCAACATGTATTATTTTCTCAAGTGGGTTCTAAGTCATTAGAACATTGATATATATTAAGTTGTTTGGACCTAACTATTTTATACATGGAATTGAACGGTATTTCTTTTGACCTAGAGGTGGTGTGAAAAAAACAAGATGCAAAGTAAGACACAAACTGGCAAGACACGAAGGGTGCACTGTGAGGAGCAAAGGTTCGCAGTGGGACTACGGTGAGGCCCACCAGCACCAACCATCAGCACACTGAGTGTCCTGACAGGAGCTTGTTCTCCAGTGTTAGCATATGTCACACCTAAGCACAAAACAGGATGATATTCCACTTAGACAAGAGACAGAAAGGGAATGGAGAAATGCATTTTCATAGATTCATAGGATTTTAGCCCTTGGAAGGAGCCTTGAAAGCTTCTGCTTTTACAAAAGATAAAAAGACTTTTCTACATTTGTTGGAAATGTCTTCTAAAATTGGCAAAATGTACCCTGAAAAGAAACTAAAACAAATCTAAAGAGTGCAAATCAGTCAAGTGTGCTAACACGGTCATTCCTAGCCTGTTCCTGATACAAGGGCAGGAAAAAGATGAGCAGCATCACGTGGTAGAAAAAGCACAGGCATTAAAGACAGGCCTGATGCATCCCATTTCTCCACCATACTGGCTATGTGCTCCGTGTGAGACATCTGTCCTCACCAGACTCCATTTCCTTAAAAGTTCGTGAGATACTGTTGCCCCACCAGGTACCTAACAACCAACCGGTAGCAATTCAGGTACCTAGTCACAGGTAAATAAGGTGTGGGGAGGTGGAAATGCATATATACAGCTTGCCACTCCGCAATCAACTTCTTCACACCAAAACTAAGGAATGAGAGAAGAGTTCATAAATTCTTTTTTCTAATAACTTTACTGTTCTCTCCAGCTGTTTGTCATGCTAACTTTGCAGAATCTAACCCTCACTCATTCCTTTGACCTTCCCATGTGGATCTGTTCTTCAGTGTCTCCAGGAGATGGTCCTCTGAGGGCTGGTGGTGAGGTGAACATAGTGATGGAACCACCACACTCACCATTCTAAGAACAGGTGCTTCTAGTCAACTGACTCAGACTCAAATGCATGACCTCCGAGCACCAGAGAATGACCTTACTGTCATTCTGCCTCTTTGGGGCTGATGCTTCAGAATCAGAATAGATGGTCAGACCTAGGGGTCCATGTCTCTGACAATATGCCACTGAATTCAACTGGTAAGGAGGTAGGGCATGAGGCCTTTATCATAAACCTGATCTCATCTAAGAAGCAAACATAGACAGTTTTTCCTTCAACATGCAAACCTCATCCTCACTGTAAATTTCAAATTCACTGAGGTATTTTTTATTAGCATAAAACATATCTAAGATACAATCTACTCACTAAAACTAATGACCAGTGTACATTCAGTAATGCAATTTGCTCAATTGCAGCAGATAATGTTTCTTTACTAAGAGTCAGCTGTTAATTGAGACATAATCCAATGTGATACTGAAACTCTGAGCTGAGTTATTAGCAGAGAAATTTGTACATTATGATTAGGGCATTCAAAATTTATTAAACCAAATTTTATGCTGAATGGGATTTTATATTGAAGAGTCTAGATGCTCTGTAACATTGAGTTCTTCTTTTGTTGGGAAGAGGGCCTATATGTATAACAAATTCTCACAGGACACAACACATAGAAGATAAACAATAAAACAGTAATTAGGAATATGTTCTTCTTTATTAGACTCTGCTGTGAAGAAATAATCCTCAAACTGTCAGGGCTCAGCTGTTCCATTGGCAAAATGGAAGATTTTTTAAATTCTTCAATCTTCAGATCACAAAGCATCACTGTAACAGGCACTTACTATAAATGACAAACAACAGTATTTGGCACTGATCCTTAGAGAGAAAACACCACCTACCGATTTAGAATTTCTAGGCTCTAGCACCAGTGACAGTTTATAGATATCATCTTCTGTGTGATATAGGTCCAGAGAAAGCTGCAAGAAATTAGAAGAGATAAATGATGATGTTGGCTCACATTTACTTATTTACACTGCTGAAATATTTTCCAAATTCAATGCTTAATGTCTAATAATTTGAGAGAATGCAGAACATTAATAAGATAGCATGTAGAGGTACAACATGAACTTTTAAAGAAACAGTTAAACCTAGTATGGTCATCATTATCCTATGATGTGTTTACAGCAGCAAAAGGCAACACTCTCAATGCTATAGGGATTGTTCAGGGAGATGGTTGTCTAGAGTCTGGTAGGCCTGAGTTCAAGTGCTGAATCTACCACTGGTTAGTCCTGTCACCCTGGGCCAGTTATATTAGAGAAGTCTGATACTCAGTTTCCACATCTGTAAAATGGAAATTACCATAAAAGTCCCTAATGAATTGCATTTTGATCAGGATCAAATTGAATACTTCATGTGAAATACTACCCGTGAGCCCTGGTACACAGTAGAATGTCAAGAAAGGTTATTTGGTGTTGCTACTGTTACTATTGATATTTCGTGTGGATGTCACCAAAGACAGAAATGATCAGGATGGAGTCACAGAAGAACTTGTGAAGTAGGACTTACCTGGGAGGTCTTGGGGAAAGAAAGAGGGAAAGATCAGGGCAGGCAAGGACAACAACTTGGATAAAAGATTGGAGAGGATGGATAAAATCAGTAAAACTTAAAATGCACAGTCTCATTCACCTAAAATAGAAGTCATGAGACTTCAAATAAGCCTGGATGAGTCCCACCCACACCCTTCAATGCTAAGCTACCTGATGAACCACATCATGTCATCAGTAGTGACTGTAATCAGGTGCCCTGTCCTTTCTTTGGCCATTTAGACATGAAAAGTTTCTTTTAACACATTTGAGTCTAAAGACTTGGTGTGTGTTGATATGGAATGAGGGAAAAGAGCAAGAAGGAGGAAGTGGGAGAAAACTCAGGCAAAGGATGTCTTTCAAGGATTTATCTTTTTGTTCTCATTTTTTTTAAAAAAGTTGACATTATACAATGTCATTTTTTAATTAATCCTTCATTCATTCAACAAATATTTATTGATCATCTAATATGAGCCCAGGACCATTTTAGTCACTACTCTAGCTCCTAAATTCAACATTTAAATTAAGGATTTTATATATCAGGTCATACGTGGCTTTGCCTAGATTTTGTCACCTAGAGACTTTTCTAAACATAATAAAATCGACTTTATTATAAAGTGGCTCCAGCATCACTTCAGATCTTGAAAATCTTGCTCACAAAGAATGTATCTACCTTTCCCTCAACAGCAGGCACTCCTGCCTCCAGGGGCTCTGCCTTTTTGTTGGCGTCCATCATGTATCACAAATGAATGCCTTTAAGGCCAGTCCATTATACAAAAGAATGAAGTGGGATGCAGGAAAGAGATCTTTTGATAGGAACATTGGTATAACAGTGTTTTATTTAGGAAAAAAAAATCTTTAGAAATGTAATTACCCTGGGGACCTTTCCTCTCAGCTGAATAATAAAAACTTGTGATAAGTGGAATCTGACACTGGATCTCCAGGTTAGGGAAGCAACAGGGAGAGCAGTGGTCCCTGACGAATGAGAGACAACCACTGCTCAGCTAAGGCAAATTGTTGTGAGCCTGACAAGTGCCATATCTTTTCATTTGTCAAAAGAAGCCAGAAATCTGGATATTTTATTAAATATCTCACTTTTTTTTTTACTATATGTGCTGCCAAAGTAACCACTCTCAATTTTTTTTTAAGATTTTATTTATTTATTCATGAGAGACACACAGAGAGAGGCAGAGACATAGGCAGAGGGAGAAGCAGACTCTCTGCTGGGAGCATGATGTGGGACTCGATCCTAGGACCCTGGGATCTTGCCCTGAGCCAAAGGCAGATGTTCAGCCATTGAGCCACCCAGGTGTCTCAAAATATCTCAATTTTTAAATACTGGCAACTAATAAAATCTTTATGATTCCATGTGGGCCAAAAAAAAAACCTATCTGCCATGGGGAGTTGCCTGCCATTTTGTAAATTCCACAATGGAAAACTCTACTGGCTTCTAAGCTTCAAGAAAGCAGGCAGTGCATCCATCTTTTCTACCTCTATAATCCCAGCCACAGCTTGCAGCCTTACATTGTGAATACTACACAAATAGAAAATCAAATGACTTCTTCTAAATTCCTTGTTATAGGAGTTAATCTGGACTTTGACGAGTCTGTTCCTGTCCTCCTGATTAGGCCTCTAATGACTGGCATTGGCATCTGTTGGAGAAGGGATGACAACAGTGGTAGAACATCTCACCAGAAATCCAAGTAATCACACACTAAGTAGGGGAGATGTTCTTTTAAAAGACACAGAATATCCTTGGCTATTTTCATACATCACATGGACAAATACCAGATCCTTTGATGGAAATATCTTCTCCAAATGTTTGCTATCTATTAGCGGTGGTGTGAACTTAGGCAAGTCATTAACCTTGGGTCTGAGTCTGCTGGTCTATAAAATGGGAGGCATAAATAATAGCTCCCTCCCAGGACTGCTGTGAAGACTAGATGAACTGATGTGTATCCAGCAGGGGTTTGTTTACTGGACCACAGAGATGGGCGCTGTAGAGTATGGCTTCCAGTCAAATGCCACCATGTTCATTAGTGAATGTAAAGCTGCCCCTGCGTTACTCTTGCCATTGCTCTACTTTCCCAGCCATGACCTACCTACAAGTATTCTCTCATACCCTCTAGGTTTTATAGCCCTGTGTGGAGTAACCTGTTTTACTTCCTATATACCTATATTTTATAATTATAGGCAGTTTGTCAGTGGAATTTCAGGAATGTTTGCTTGTGTCTAACATATTTTGAGTTTGATTGTTTTTGAAAAAATATTCTTAGTCACTGTCTCAGGTTGCTGCATTTACATCCAAGCCTATCAGCAAAGATGGTTGTTTTGATTTACTCTGTACATTAAGACCACACTGCCATGACTGGAAAATTATAAAATAAAACACACTTGGTCATCAAACTATCTCCATTCACCATTTTTGCAATTCTTCTTCTTCTTTTTTTTTTTTTTTTGAAACTGTAAAAATACAGGGGGCTTTCCAGTTATTTGCATATACTCAGAATGGTAAAAGTAACTGATAGATCTAAAAATACTATGAAAAGAATCAGACAATTTCGTACACCATGAAGCAAGAAGCATCAGCTTTCAAAGCTTCTGGTTCCAGGATTGGGATCACAATGGAAAATGCCTTCTCTAGATCTTCCCCGAAAAGGGGAACAACCCAAATCCCAACAGTTTAGTGCTGGGGTCCTCCTTCCTTTACAGCCCAGTGCTGTTCAGGGGGTAAGTTTACAATGATAAAAATGGCACAGAGTCCCTGATTCACAGATTTTGTTCTGTAATTAACTCCTTCTTTAGACATCCATGAAGAAAGAGAGATTTAGTTTTTACAGGTGCAAAATAAAATAAATGTCAGCAATGTTCCCACATTACAGAGTAAATGTCCATCATTGAGAGAGAGAGGGAGGAAAATCTGAATCCCTCATCCCTCCAAACTGGGATTTAGATTTTTCGCCATTTGCAAGCCTGTTGTCCTATAGAAATTTGTTTCTTCCTTTGTAAAATACAGAGCGGCAGTGGTGATGTTACATGCTCTGCCCTGTCCAGGCTACCTCCTAGGGTGTCTGTGAGGATCTATCAAGAAAATACATGTGAAAGTTCTGTGAAAATGCAATCAATTATTACAGAAAGTTCAAACATTGCTATGCAGCTCACTGCATGGAGCAGACACTCAGTAGTTGTGGATTCATTTAAGAGTTCTTATTTTTACCTTCCAGGGCTCTCTATTGTGAATTGGCTGCCTTACCTGAGGCCATGTTTAGAAGCGAAAAATCACTTTGGGCAAAAACTTGACCTAGAGTCTTGGGGCAAAAGAATGGCCCCTTCAAATACTGCACTTATGGATGCCTTCACATACATTTGGGCAGCTTCTGTCAATCAAATGGTTCTAATCCCAATCCATATGTGCTCTGTGAAATGCCCATTGGGCTCTAGTGATCACCTGATGGGAGTCACCTCTACCTGCATTGAAGAGATGAATCCACCTGTGACCAGGAAGAATGAATGTATATTCCTGTGCACTGAACCTCTTCCTTGGTTGTGGGGAGGAAGGAGGGATGTTGTCTTTAAATAGAAACTGGCTTGATGATAGATGCTCATACGTGGGGCTATGCTATCCTGAGGAGCCACTGGGCTGGAACCACAGAATCAGACTGACACCAGGTTCCTCATTCTCAAGGCTCCACCAATCTTTCTATTTAGAATCATAGAAGTTTAGCGCTGGAAGAGATCTCACAAATGAGCACAAAACCCTTCATAAAAAGTCCAAAGTCCAAGCCCAGTTAGCAAGGAGACAAAACTAAGTAACTGCACACACGGGTAAAGGCTAGATCTCCCACCTAGGATTTCTGCTACTGCACTACACTAGATAACACTGCTGTTCCTAAATATGGTATTTGGTGGCTTCTATATTCTCCTTTATTACCAAAAGGAGGAGGAGGAGGAGAGAGAGAGAGAGAGAGAGAGAGAGAGAGAGAGAGAGAGACTGAGTGGGTATCCTCTTTTTTTTTCCCCAGAGCGAGAGATTGAGTTGATATCATCTTTTTTCTTTCCAGCAAAAAAAAAAAAAAATTTTTTTTCTTAGTCCTTATTTCTAGAGTTTAGAACTTCCATTTGCACCCAAAAAAATTTCCTTCAAAATCCTTTGATACTTCTCTAAATATCTGTCATTCTGTTGCTTGCTGCATTCACAACTCAAAATTAATTCCCCTACTCCACCATTATCTTTTGTCTGGATGAGAAAATGCCCGAGTACGGTGACCTGCTCTGTGATGTTCTCCCCCACATGGTGAAGCTGGCCTGGATGCAGGCTGTCTTAGGCTGGTCTGCAGACATCACCTGTGCCTGTGGCTTTGCAGTCTCATCAGGGCTGCAACTCTGGTCACTTATTCATGGAAACAGATTTACATGGCAAATGATCAATAAATGCAGGTGCCTAGATTGTTGTGAGGTTTTTTTTCCCCCCCAATAGAGAATGTCTGTGTGTTTACTGTTGTCAGACAAACTCAACCCCAAGAGATTCATGTTTCTGTGTTTTGGCCACTTCTGCTTTATACTAAGGTACAGCTAGCATTATTGCATGCACTTTAGGGGTTCTGTTCTTTCGTAAACAATTATGTGCTCTAGGAACAGTTTGTGAAAAAGTCTAGGAACCAACACTCTTATTCCAGTGTAGAGTCTTAGGGGGATTTAGGCTCTCAGAGCTTCAGAATGGTTATTCTTTTCATTTTCTATGGCCATTAAGGGAAAATAGTCAATTCAGTATTGCAGCCAAGTGTCAGATGCTTCAGTGTTATAAACCCAAACAGGGAAGTTGCTTCTCCATTTGTTAAACAAGGGTTAGAGAATTTGGTTATGCCTCTTCCTCCTGACAAAGCAGCCGCCAATGGGGAAGGTTCTCTTCTTACACCTGTGGAGTCTAAAAGCACTAGAGCAGCCTAAAAGCACTGGAGACCAGCCACAAATGACAAAAAAAAAAAATACATGAATGTTAAGTAGATGTCTTCTGTCCAACCCATTTCATTCCTAAATACAGCATTCAAGTCATCTGTTGAGCTCTAAACATGCCAGGTACCATGCTGAGGATATGGAATGTGTAAAGCAGGTAAACAGAAAAAAAAATTGAATACAAATGATGCCTCCTATGGTTATAAAAGAACAAAGGGCAAGAGCCACACATGTGACATATGTATTACTGCTCTGGAGAGGAACAGAGAATGATCCAGAAAGACAGAGGCTTTTGAATTGAGCTAGTCACAGGGGTGGGTAGGGAAGGGATTTTCCAAGAAAGTGCAAAGGTCAGGAAGCAGAAGGCAACTATTCATGGTGGAAAGTCCAATGTTTCTCAGAGGCAAGTGTGATGTGGGATCAGGTGATAACAAAACAGTTTGGATAGACAATGAGTCTGGAAGGGCCTCGAATGCCAGGTGGGTTTGCAGAGGTTGGTGGGGGGTGGGGCAGGGAGATTACAGAAGAGGTCTGGACATTACCCCAAACTTCAGCTATAACTGCACAGGGAGGGCAAAGGGAAGGGGATGAGGTGAGGCCATGTAGAAAGAGGTGTGATGAAAGAGAGTGAGAAGGGCTGAGTGCAGGAGGGCCTAAGAGCTCTGGATGCAGGCAGAACTATAGGGGTGGTGACTAGGCTTCCCCAGACAACAGGAAATTTCTTTGCCCCAAGATTATAGTCTCAATTCATGCTGCTTATGGGAGTGGGTTCCCCTGCCCTCACCCACCCTTTCCGATTTCTTCCCACCTACCAGCCCTGCATGCAACCTGGTGAATGACTGGCCCAGATCATCCTGCACCCTCCTCCTGTCATGCAGTGAAGCCCAGAGGGAAGAGCCTTAGTGCAAACTCCTGTCCCTTGAACTCACTGTTAGCAGGTTGATCAGATCCATGTTGGGTTCTAAGTGGTGGGAGGCGTTCTGGAGGGACACCAGTTCACTCAGGGTCACGGAGAGCTGGTGCATTTTTACAATGTTCACTTTGTTGTCCTCTGTCCAGTCTGGGAAAATAACATGGACTGCTATCAAGTCCTTCAAGTGCACGCCAAGGATGGGGATCTTGAAGCCCTCACAGTCGGCGAAGGCTCTGCGGTAGCTGCAGTAATTGCCATTGGAGGAGACCAGCTCTGTCATTTCATGCCAGTTCTGGGAATGGATGGAAAAGGAGAAGTTTCAATCTTCCTTTCTGCCCACCCCCAGGCCCTGCTGCATGTGGCTAGGACATTCCTTGGCGGCTGAGAGAAGTATCAATTGCACCTACCCTGATGTAGGGGAAGTATTCACCTGGAAAAGGAAAATTAGAAAAGGTACTGGTTCTGGCTGTGAGTGGGAAAGACTGTCCTATTCGACTGCAGAACAGAAATTGCCCTCACCTCTGCCTGCCTGCTAGGGATGTTGGCATGTTAAACAGCATCAAACACTTGCAAGAATGTCACACTTCATGGAGATATTATGATCCACAAATATAAGCATTATCATATTAAAATATATAGTATATGACAGTGTCCTCATTGTTCTAAGAAAGTTGTAGTCATGAGATTACTTGAAGGTTAATCTGGGACAGAACAGGGTAGGAAAAGCCACACTGGGGTGTGAGATAGCTTCGGTTTGGGACTCTGTCATTAACTAGAAGGGTGACCTTGAAAAATTAACTTCAGGTCAAGGGGGCCTCAGTTTCCTTTTCTGTAAGAAAAAGGAGTTCAGATAATTTTCAAACAGACACTAGTGATTCCAAGCCTGTAAGAGCCTCTACTGAATACTTACTCTTCACAACATGTAAAATAGGTTTTGCTCTTTACTTGAAATTCAGTACAAAGCTAAAGGAAAATAAGACACTTGTATAGCAACCCCCCTTATACATAGAATGTGTGCCATGTTTTAGGTCAGACAGCAGCATATCTTGGCTTACATCCTGCTGTTTATTGTTAGTTGCCCAACAGCAACTAGATCTTCCAAATAGACCTCATTTTCTATCAGTCTGCACTTTCTCCAAGCAGCCCATGTGACTCAGATGGAGCTGCATCCATTCCCAGGTCCAAAGATGGGTTCTGATTTACCATCATCCTAATTCCATCACTCTGGTTTGTGATTAATTCAGGAACACAGAGGTAAGCCAATCAGCACATTATATTCCTATAGCAACTGTTATGGTCCAGGAGTGAGCATATGACTTGAGGTAGTTCAATCTGCCTAAAAAGAAGGTTTTTCATTCCAAGGGGGCAGAGCTGAAGAGAGTTTTCCCTATCTCCAACTTTCATGAGCAAGAAAGTATCATTTTCTTGCTGCTGCAGACAGTCCAACCAGGAGGGAAACCAGTCTAATGAAACAAACAAAAACCTAATCCTCCAAAAAAGAGAGAGCTACTGAGCCAGAGTTCTGATCAGACCACGCTTGGAGCTGGCCCTGTCTCTGGACTTCCAGGTATAGGAGATGGCTCATTCCCTTACTGTTTCAGCAATTTCAAGATTTTTAAAAAACTTATAGCTGAAAGTTTCCTTACTGATTACAGCATACTACATGGTTACAAGGAAATCTTTTCATAAGGATGAAATGTTCCTTTTTACTCAATAAGGGAAAATATTATTATTGTGATCTGGAAATAAATATGACAGAAAAAGCTGGGTTTAGGACAGGATTATTATTATTATTTTTTGATTATTATTTTTTAAAAAATATATTTTTGTTCCTGAAAACTCAGCTATAAGTCTGCAGGATTTCTAGATAATGTCGGCATCTCCCTTCACCTTTGTATTGTTCACTGCCCTGAACACAGTACTATGTGTTCAGTGACTTCATTTGAGGACGGTAGGGTAGGAATGATTGGTCTTATTCTCCTTGTACCCCTGTGTGTGTCACAGTGCCTATCACATAGTAAGCACCAAACGCATATTTGGGGAGTACTCACAACTGCAATATGTTAATGGTTTTCAAGGCCTTCTTACTGGGACACTTGACACCACTTCCAACCTATTTTTCTAGGCAGTGTGGTTACTCTCTTCCTATTTAATTCCCCAAGTGTAACCAATCATTGCCTAAAAGGAAAACTTTCCCCCTGAGTGACATTTATTAGGAGCATCCTAGCTCTCTTTTTTTTCCCCCCAAAGATTTTATTTATTTATTCATGAGAGACATAGAGAGAGGCAGAGACATAAGCAAAGGGAGGAGAAGCATGCTCCATGCAGGAGCCCAATGCGGGACTCGATCCTAGAACTCCAGGATCACGTTCTGAGCCAAAGGACAGATGCTCAGCCATTAAGCCACCCAGGTGTCCCTAGGAGTATTCTATCCCTAAACAATTTATAAATGACTTTTTTTCCTTGGGATTAGGATCTAATCCACTGTACCTTTGTAACTTCTGAAGAAAGATGAGAATGAGTCTCCTTGAGGCGTGAAATGGAACTATGGCTAAGGCCTCCCACCACTGCCATCAGGGTGTTAAAATTTTTGAGCTGAAGGAGCTTCTGCAATGAAAAATGTTAACATCAATACTTTGTAACAATTTTAAAATTATTCTGGCCTTTCTGAATTACAGGTGAATGCATGCACAATTTCAACAAGGATCTAGGAAAAATATTATCAATTTAAAATGAAGTACAAATGCAATCAACCAGAGAAACATTATTTTATAGAAAAAATAGTTGTAATACATGCTTCTAAGTATTGCCGATTAAAAGCAATCTCCTTTCATGACAGCATTATGAGTTGTTCAGTAGATATGAATACTTTTACTGTCCTTTATATTGTGAACCCCAAATTTCTTCAACTTTTCTCTAGAGTGAGTGAACATCTAGATTCGTTTAAGAATCCCATCTAATTCCCAGACATACCATACCTTGGCAACATTGATAAACTTTGTAATGACTTCTGCCCTTTGCTGGGGGGTTGGTTTGCTAAGGACCATCAACTGGACCCACTTAGAGATTCCATTAAATAAAGCAATAGATCTCTCCAAGGTTGGATTATTCTCCAGGCATCCATGGATGACATAGCTTTGGTAATCAGTGAACTAGTAAAGGAAGATCAGAGACTCTGAATTATAATGGAGTATTTGCAAAACCAAAAATTAGAATGCTGTATGGAAGATGTGAGCTACTATTTCATAACAACATGATTTATTTAACATTCATAATGGCATCTTACACATTTGAATATACATGTACCCTTAACATTATTTTGCTGTGTTTCACTTCCCCCATACACAGACACATACTTCCACATCACAGTGTTGGGGGTGTGGGTGGGAGTGGGGAAGGACAAGATTTGAAGTCACATTCCAATGAGTCCTAAATTTGCTGGTTCATAAGATCCACCTGGGGCATTTGTGTTATACGTAATGGTTTCTGGGAATACTCCAGACCGAAAGGATCAGTACCTCCAGAGGAAGAACCTAAGAATCTCCATTTTTCAGTCACTACTGATGATTCCAATGGTCAGGCAAGTTTGAAATATAGTGGCATACATTAAAGAAAAGGAAATGAATATAAACATAATGATTTCAAGTCAGGATAATTTTGTAACTTTTATTTTTCAAGAAAAAATAGAAAAAAACACTAGTTGAAGTAAGGTAGCTCCTAAGCAAAAAGAGACACCATTTCAGGAAGTCAGGATGGATGTCATCAGATACATATGAGCCTTCCATCATATAAAGAGTGCAGGGGGTTCCCTCTCATGGCCTGCTGATGGAGAACCATTAAGGTCCTCTCCAGGTAGGATTATTTATTGAAAAGAATCAGCCTTTCAGAAATCCATACTTTCAACTTCATGTTCTTCTTTGCAAGTAATAATGTAATTAACTCACTGGCATCTTAGAAAAGAAGGAGGAAGAATAACTACCCCAGAGTTTGCTAAGACAAAGGCTGATTGTGAGCCATTGTAAAAATATTATCCTAACAAGTGGATAGTGAGTAGGTGGCTAGGAAGAAACCGTAGCAGGAGGAAGAGAAAAGAGGTAGAGAAGGAATGCTATCAAGACAGAGTAGGAAAGAAAAGTATAATTCAGGATCTCCATTCCTGGGAAAGAAACAACCTGATAGGAGATTTTCATCAAAGCCTACAAGTCTTATTTTCAACCTACACCCATAATTAGGCATTTATACAAATCCTTACCTAAATAAAGATTTCTTCCCTCAAATGAAGGGGCTTGCAAAACATGTTCACTTGGGAGAAGTCAGTGGAGCTACATAAACCTTGAATGGTTAAATCTCCACTGAGTATTTAGAAAATCATGCTTTAATCCTATGAAAGGAGACATTGAAAATAGCGACAGATATATAGCTCCTAAGCCAGAAAATAAAGACAGGATAATATTTATCTTTGGTTAAAAGGGATTGTTCCTGTGAATTAAGGGCACTTTTCCAGTGGAGCACAATGACAGAGCTGCCAATACTTCAGAGTATGAAAATGCAGCTCTTGGGAAAGTTGGCATGGGGGTTGTTATCCTTGGAAGAATAAATGTCAGTTTCTTACTGAGATCCTTCTAAAAGATTTATGCTCCAGAAAAGTGAGGTGCTCAGCCAATTCAATGGGCTCCAGATGGTCAAACAGCAGACAGGCTTTTCCCTTCTTGGATACTTTTTTCCTCTGTGTGACTCTTCTCATCCAGTCATAGGAAGGACTATAAAAGAAACAGTGAGTCTGGTCAATGTGCTGAAAGGCCATTTCACTCAATGGAAGTTATTAACCTACTGACTCTGTAACTCTTGGCCTGCTTCCAGGAGCTTGTGCAAAATACACGCCCTGTCCTTCATATTTGAAGAGAAAGCCACTGACCCATTGCCAATAGAACATAAACTTTGAGCTGTTTTTCCAGACAGGGTGGGTTTGCACTGATCTATCCAGAATCTCTTGGCCGCTCTTTCTTGTGACCAGTTAGGTTGGGATCATAGGAGAGAGGTCAGGGTTAGGTATATAAATTTGGCAGATTATCAGTATATAGGATGGTGATTTAAGGCACCTGAAAACCACCAAAAGGTGGTTCTCACACTCCAGCAACATATGCATTATCTGAAAAGCTCGTTATAAAGACAGAAGTCAAAAAAAAAAAAAAAAAGTCAAAAAAAAAGTCAAAAAATAAAGACAGAAGTCTGACCTCACTGCCAAAGATTCTGATTTGCTAGGAATGAACTGAATAATCTGTTAACAACATCCCTAATGATTCCTAGATCACACACTGTTGATCAGGACTCTTGAAGAAGTATTCTAGGAAAATGGACTAGAATATGAATGCCGAGGACACAAAGGCATATCTTTGCAAGATGCATTAACCATATGTAAGGTCATTAAATAGTTTTCTAAGGTAACTAACGAAGCTAACTAGTAGATATAAAATGCTGGTCTAAGAAGTACTGAGTTCCTAATAACTGAGCTAACCAGTTCATGGCAAAATTATAGTCAATATTTGTACAGCCTCAGACTAACCTCAGAAGCACATGGTACAGGGCTTCTCAAACTTGAATGAGCATATGAATCACCTAGGGCTTTTACTAAAATGCACTTTCCAATTCAGCAGGTTTAGGGTGAGGCCTAAGAGTCTGCATTTCTATTGAGCTCCCAGGTGATGCCAATGTTACTCATCTACAGACCACACTGTGAGTGGCCAGGACATAGGAGACAGGAACTAGATTTAGTAACTAAATATTGAGCATTTATTATGTGCCAAATGCTATGTTACTATGTATTTGTTGGATGCTCATAATAGCTCCATGAGAAAGGTACTATCACCATTTTACAAACAAAGAAACTGAAGGTTGGAAAGAAGCATATCCAGTGGGGCTGTGCTTATTGCAGCAAGGTTTTCCTCAAAGCAGTACACCTTGATTCCGAAACAGTATGTACTGAGCTTAAGTGGAGTCATCACCACTCCCTCCCCCAAACAGTGGACTCATCATGTTTGAAAGAAGCTTGTGCCACTCTTACATGCTGGATATGTCGATGAGGCTGATGTGCTTTTCATACCCTAGTTGACTAGCTACTTCCCGGAACTCTTCGGTCATACGGATCAAACCAAGATCCAAATTAAACTCTGCAGGAAATTTGAGAATCCAGTACCTGAAAGGCATCAAGTATTTTTGACGATGAGATTTCAAGCTAGACCTTTATGGAAACTATTGTATCCTTTTACAGATTATATTTAACAATGAACCCAAAACCATATCCCAAATTAGCAATCTCCTATTCCCCACCCGTGACACGGGGTCTCACTCTTCCCTCCTTCGATCAAGGACTCTAGTCTATCACATCCACTCTGAGTCTCTCTCTCTGACCCTAAGTTCTGAGCAACTGCGCTCACATCTAAGTGTTGAACCACAGCTGAGAGGAAACACTTCTCCCGACTCATGACAAACTAGATAGGAAAGCATGTGTGTGGTGGGGGGATAGAGAAAAAATGAATTTAGTCTTTCCAAGAGCTAGTTTCATTCCCTAACCACATCTGCTACTGCTTGATCTCTAAGAGAAAGATAAATTCTACTCCCAGGAACAGAGAAAGGCCAACTTAAACAAAATGAGTATAAGGAGGAATCTGAGTCAATTCTATTGCCAAACCAGGTCTGCTGCCTGGGGCAAAAGAAATTGTCAACCATTCCAGAACCATATATTACAAGACAATTACATGTATATTTACCTCATGAAGTAGCAGATCTTTAACCGAACTTCATCACAGCTTTCTCCACTGGCATCTCGATACGTATACTAGTTAAAGAAAAAAAAACCTCTGCACGCTGTTTCCTTTGCCCACACCTTCAGCTGTTTGACCAGTTTAGATGAATTCCTAATAAGAAGGCCATACTGGGGACATGTGGGTTATGTGGATGTTCAGATAGGGGAGAGAATGGGCTCTGACGATGTCAGCACTGAATAGTTATAACCTACACGCTACTCCTTAATATTGAGACCTGGGGACCCTCAGACCACTGGGGACTAGGATCTTGCTCCCTTTTAGGGACCTCTGCTCAGGGTGAATGTCCTCTTACCCCCTGACGTCCCCTTCTACCCTGTGGCTGTGGGAAGGATGGAAAGAAGAAGTAGGAAGTGGAGGAAGCTTGCAATGAGCAGATGGATGCCCATGTGGCCCTAATAAATACTTGACAGACCTTTGGCCTTTCAGACTCCTCCTACCCTGTGAGGATTCCCAGTCATCTGCAAGCTGGGCTTGAAGCAGTGGGAGACTGTAGGAACCAACATTAGTGATGACATAATAAATATTAGATCTCCGGGAATAAAACCTCCCTGTAAATGTGAGACTGTTTTGTCATTTTGGGTCATTTGGCTTTCATCCACCATTCAGGACTGTGTACAAAAGTGGTAGACTGCTAAAAGCCCTTATTATAGAATGAGGTTTCTGTATTTTGTTCTGTTTTTACTTTTATACCCAGAAGGAAATCTGAAATTAAGGTCAGCCAACAAATTGCAATAAACTTGCTAGAATGTTCTTCGTGTCTTGTCAGCAAGGGAAGATGTGAAAACTCAGGTGGTGTTTATGCCTGAGCCAGATCCCATTATTTTGGCTGGCATTTCCATATGTCTAAACTGTATCCTCCAAAATGTCCATCATTTTGCTATCCTAAAAAGAATAAATTAGTTCTGGGATCAGTGTTGGCTATTCTTTCATTGTACTGACAGCAGAAATGTTTAAGTCAAGTTAAAAGCATTCAGCCTACAGCTTCTGTTTCATTTTATATGTAGTAATTATTTTCAAGTAGAGCCAAAACATCCAGATGGATAGTCAACCGTTTGGTCCATCATCCAGATGTCTTGTCTAGACATCTATATATATCCACAAAACAGCTGGATAACTGACTAAAGACTGTTTATTCATCTTAATTTACCGGCTTTTGTTAGATGCTCTATCTAAATACAGAACTTGATTTATGATGGTAAAAATTACACAGTAGTTGAAAAGATATATGCAGAGAAGTTTTTCTGCCAATTCAGTGGAAGATAAATACCATCGGTGCATCAGTAGAACTATTCTTGGCAAATAACTGTTATTCAGCTCTCCATTGTCATCTGTTAAAAAATAAAATAAAATGAGTGAGAAGACAACAGTACTACTCTTCTCTTTTTCTAATAACAGTAGAGAAACATTAGTGTCAAAAATTTTCTCATAGGCCCAATTATTGTTTTCCTCCTCCTTCCATTGGTACTTCCTTGCAAGTGGATAGGAAGGTTTCACCCTCCCTCTGGTGTTGGATAGCCAGATTTAGCAATTAGCACTATAAGACACTTAATAATCTGAATTAAGGTAAACCACAAATAATTTTTAGTATATGTATATCCTATGCATTACTTAGGACATGCTTACATGAAAAATATACTTTATCTGAAATTTAAATTTAACTGATCCTCCTGTATTTTATCTGGCCACCCTACTCAGGTCTAACTCTTCCTATAAAAATCAATTTTAAAAAATTAAAAAAAAAAACCCACATGACTTTGTTTGTGCAAAGAATAATCTGAAACACTGAAGTAGATATGTAAACAACGTTAAAAAAGCGTATGGCTGGGCAGCCCCGGTGGCTCAGTGGTTTAGTGCCGCCTTTGGCCCGGGGTATGATCCTAGAGACCCAGGATTGAGTTCCATGTCAGGCTCCCTGCATGGAGCCTGCTTCTCCTTCTGCCTGTGTCCCTGCCTCTCTCTCTCTCTGTGTCTGTCATAAATAAATAAAATATTAAAAAAAAAAAAAGCATATGGCTGTAAAGTCTGTAACCTAGTAGGAGATCTAAGACATATATGCAAATGTAGAATGGAGCAGATTGTGCTACTCACACTTGTCTGAGCCAAAAGATGGAGAGAGGATCACAGCACCCTAAGAAAGTCACAAAAGGCTGTGGAAGGAAGCAGTTAGCATTCCTGACAGGGGATTAGGAATGGTATTGTCAACATCTGAGACAGTATCTGAGATGAGCCCTGAAGCAGAATTTCAGTGAAGGCACAGAGGTAGAAAGATGCAGGGAATGTTCCAGAAACATTAAGTAGACAGAGTGGCTGGCATTTTAGCTATGGGCAGTAGAGGGAAGAAGGAAATGCAGAGGGCAGTGTTATTAGGGAGATAGATTGAGGTAAATGAAAAAGGACTGAAATACCAAAGATGGAGACTGAATTCTGTTCCACAGCAACACTTGCATCTGAAAAAAGGGGAAGTGAGAGTATCAAGGTATATCAAAGGGAGAAAAGGCTCATACCAAACATCTCAATGCAAGCGCTCAGCAGTTCATCTAACGTTGCTGCTTTTCCAAGTCCACTTGACCCCATGGTTATTTAGCCGTTGTCAAAAAACTAGACACATTTTCAACATCAGATAGACCATCTCCATAATCCTGTAACTTGGTAATGTTTGTGTTGGTACCAGTGTCTATTCTTAGTTATACTTCAAGATTCTAAAGAAACAAGAAAAGAAAGTTATCAGACCAGAGTGCAGACCACATTAGAGTATTACTTCCCTACCTAAAAAGATAAGGACTTCCAATGACTGTATCCTTTTACAAGGATCAGAGTGACAGAGATTATGTCAACCACGAGGGTGGCAAAATGCCTACAAAACTGTTCCTTGGTATGCAGGGTGCTCCAGGACCACAGAAATGTTCTGTTAGATACCATTCCATTTTGTAGCTGACATTTTTTTGATACAAGATCTTACACTTTCTTCATATTCTTAAGTGATAAGAGATACTTAAGAATATTACAAATGTTACATGGTTTAATATTACAAGTATATAGAAGGAGATAAATTTTAAAGTTCAAATATACTGATGAGCATCATCCACAATGATCATATATACATTCAACAACTGATTTAAAAAATCTTACTTGCCTATTTTTAATAGTAATAGTAACATTAGTAGAGTAGTAGTGGTAGTAGGAATAGTGAAAGTATTAACGATAAGCTATTGAACACTCACATTATATACCAGGTACCATACCAAATGCTTTATATATATTATCCAACTTGACCTTCATAATAATACCATTATGACCCACACAGTGATGCTTCATAGCAATGCTTCCTAACAATAGTAATTATTATTCCCAGTTTACAGATGAGATCATGAGATTTGCAGAGATTCTGCAACTGGTCTCAAACCAGACAATTTATTTAATAAGGCCTAGAATCAGGACTCTGTTGTAAAATAAAACTTTTAGTTTCCTGTTCCATCTTTCATTGCTCTCTCAAGTATGGATATCATAAACTGTTACAATTTGACCCCGTAATCTAGTAAAGAATATCACTCCTCCATACCGTATCAGAAGCTGGTCATAGCCAAATGATCTGTTGCATAGGTAGAAGAAAAATATGGATATAACAGAGGTCCCATTTTACAGCATCGTCATGGGAAGCATGGGATTAGAAATAACCTGTTAGAGTTCCTTACACTGGAAGTACTGCTGTTAGAAACACCATCATTTTATTTTACAGAATCCTTATGACACCTTCCCTCTTAGAGAAGGTCAGAGATCATGATGTAAGACAGTTATCCACTTTGGTCAGTTTAATAGGCAAATGTGGCCACTGGGCATTAATCTCTTAAACTGTTTGAAGTCAGTGTCTATTTTACTTTCAAAATATATTTATTCAACTAGTAATCATTGACTACCCAACAAATGCCAGGCACTGAGCTAAGTACTGAGGCTGCCAAGATGAACAAATCATTGTCCCATCCTTGCCTTCAGTAGGCTCAAAGTCAACTTCAGAAGACAAACACATGAATGAATAGAAAAAGAAGCTAATGTGTTTGGTTGTGTTAGTTCAATCAGACCACCAAAGAGTGACATTTGAGTGGGTCTGTGCACTAGGCACATAAATCCAAAGAGAATTTTTTACCATGTATTATTTCTGTGTGAAAACCATATTCTTATACTGGAGGTGCCATGCTCAAAGAATAAAAAATAGAATTATTTCCCATGTGCTGTAAAAATAACAGAAACACTGGATCAGTGCTCTCCCACTTCTGCTGCTCAAATGATTTGTCAAAGGGAAATATTAAAGATGTCTGGAACCAACTCTTTTTATATCTCTTGACCAAGTTACCTTATCGGTGAGACCTTTCCTGACCACCCTATGTAGAACAACAAGACCTTTCTCCCCAAACTCACCTCCTATTTGGCATGTCTTTCCTCACCTCCTGAATTCTTTTTCTTCCTAACGATTAACCCCACATGACATATTATATATTTTACCTGTTTATTTGTTTTGAAATCTCTCTAACACTATAAGCATAAGCTCTATGAATAAAGGGATTTTTGTGTTTTGCTCTCTTTTGGTGTGCTCAACTCCAAAAATTTTTGTCCCTCACAGAGAAGATAACAAGAAAAGCATTTGATGAATTAATGAATAAGTGGATGGATGAATAAACGAATAAAATAAAAAACTTGTTAAAGCCTTGTCTTTGAATATGTATATATTTGTATGAATGTGTACTACACCTTTGTTAGTTTTAGTAATTTAAATCAGCTTTTAGTAAACATCCTGGGACAGAAGTTCCTGCCAGCTTTCTAGACTTAATAGTATCTGTCTGTATTCATAACAAGAACTTTTTATCTCTTCCAGAACATTCTGGGGGCAACCCTTTTCTTATTTCCCTAATGTAAATTCTGTCAATCCCATTAAAGTCAAGATTGGACAAGTGACAAGTTTGATTACCCCTCTCATATATGTAGACATTTTTTATCTTGTTAACTTTTACTGAATAATAAAAATAAATTTAGATCCAAACAGCCTAGATTAACTAATAATCTAGTTAACTAGATTAACTAAATAATAAATAATAAATTTAGATCCAAACAGCCTAGATTAACTAAACTAGATTCTCAGATCAAAAGAAAAATTATTCAGTGGATCTACTTGAGGAATCCGGGGTTTCCCGATTCCTCTCTATAAGGAATACCTTATGGAGGGGTTTCCTGATACCTTTCCCTAAGGGGTTAGAAATAACCTTGTACCAAAGACCTGTCACCATGTTTGGAGTTATATTTATGATCTGCAATGAAGCCAGCACCTGAGAGCCAGGGGGGCTGGACTATCCAGTTACAATCTCTTTCTGAAATCAATAGTTATATCTATGTCCCTGCTTAGCATTCTGTCACCTGAATGTGTACCTGAGATTTCATTTTTATATGTGTGGATATTACTATGTCTACAACTGCTTCTCCAAAAGTAAAGCTTTTCTATTATAGAAGCAATATAGGGGCAGCCTGGGTGGCTCAGCGGTTTAGCGCCACCTTCGGCCCAGGGTATGATCTTGGGGACCCGGGATTGAGTCCCACATTGGGCTCCCTGCATGGAGCCTGCTTCTCCCTCTGTCTCTGCCTCTCTCTCTCTCTTCCTCTCTCTGTGTCTCAAATAAATAAATAAATAAATAAATAAATAAATAAATAAATAAATATTTTTTAAAAAGCAGCAATATATATTCATCCTTCAATATAGGACAGTAAGGAAAAGGGAAGGAAAAATGTTATCCATAATCTCATCATCCAAAGATAACACTCATTAGTATCATAGCAATTTTCTTTTGTTTTTTTCTAGGCATATTTGTCTTGTCAAGTTTCTTACATAATCTACAGTAGTTTAAAGAAATACTTACTCACTGGTTTCATACTGAAAGATATCCAGGTCTGAACGAATTTTAAGGGCAGTTATCATCATTGGAAAATGCACAGGGGATGCAGTCTGCAGGACCAGCTTATCCACCTTGAATAATAAGTACTTTGGAGAACCTGATAGCAGAACATAAAGAAATCCCCAGGCAGAGTTAATTAATAAAAGCCCAAAAGAATCTGCATTGTTATAGTATTCCCAAAACCCTATAGGTAGTTTTGAAATTTTGTCTAAATTTCATCTACAAAGTCAATTAAAAAAAAAAAGAAAATTATTCAAAATAGTTATTTGATGACTTTTTTAAAAATAAAGTAATTTAAAAAATCAGCCTATAAAAGCCCTGCAAATGTGGCAAAATCAAATTTATATCCATTGTGTAAACTACTATTTTGATCCAAATATACTTCTATCATTGGAGTACTCCTTAAGAATTTCCAAACACTGACTTTGGAATGTTAGTAAATCTCTAAAACAGTTTGTTGTGGTGATCATCAAACTAACTCTAAATCACTCCTGACTGTCACAACCTGAATGTCAATGTTATTTTAGTCCAGGTTGTTTAGTCTCCAAATGATTTGAGACTTGCTTTATAGTGTTGATAGGTACTCTTTGGCTGCAATGCAAATTACTGCTCTCCAGCATCCACATTTTCTCACAAGTTTGAAAAGGACATAATAAGCCAAAAATTTCCCCAGGGTTTGAATTACTTCTAAGAGAGAAGTTCTCACTTCAAAAGGGCAATAGAGTTCTGTTGGGTGTGATTTCCAAAGGCCATGATGTATTCATGCAGCAAAAAGGCTTTCATTAACATGAAAGCCTCTATCTTCAAAAAATCCTCATGAAATTTCCTAGGACAATAAGAACTATGCTCCCAATTTTAGAAATAGTAAAAAGGAGCCAATTCTACACAGCTGTCCATTAACAGACATAAATTAGCACCCAAGCCTCTTGACTCATAATCTTGGACTGGATTTTAACATTAGATAAGCAAATGGGGAAAGTTTTACTTACCTCTGAGTAAAATGCCATTAATGCTGCTTACTTTACTAAACTGTTGAAGGAGTTACAGAGGTAAAATCTACCCACTGCAGGTCCCATAGAACACTGGTTGCCCACACTACCTCTTCCCTTCCAATATATTTTTAAAGATTTTATTTATTTATTCATGAAAGACAGAGGTAGGAGAGGCAGTTTCCCTGTGGAGCAGGAGCCCAAAGCATGACTCGATCCCAGGACCCTGGGATCATGACCTGAGCTGAAGGCAGACACTTAGCCACCCAGGCGCCCAATCCTTCCAAAATGTAAGGGTTTCTAAAATGAGGCCTTAGGTGAAATAAAGGACCAATATGATTGAAGTGACAGGAAGAGAGGTGTTACATTAGAGAAGGAAAAAGGAAATCAGAGAAAAAATATTGTGACACTAGAGCTGCCAGGGGTAGGGCAGGTGGCCTCATCAGCAATGGAATTCCATTCCCAAAAGTTCTCCAGCCAAAGTAAAGTAATGACTGTCAGAGATGTTGTAGGCTTAATTCCCAGATGGTGTCTAGGAAGCATGCCAGAATGACAGCAAAGTTTGCTCCTGGTTCCAGGATTGTAGGATTTATAAGGTGAAATATTATATCTAGTAAGTATTCAACAAATAGTTTTGAAATGATGTTGGCCATATTAGAACTTCCAAAGATAGTCTCGTCTATAGCATTATCTCCATTGCAATAAAAAAAAAAATAACAAAAGCCTTTAAAGACTCTTCCCTCCTGATGGCAGATATTGTCTTTATTTATAAATGACCATAAATATGTCTTTGCTTTTATATGACCTTTGTATGGAGGTAAGGGGATTTCTCTAAATGCCTAAATCCTTAGTGAGAATGAATGCTAATTATTACAAACCTTTAAGCCTTAAGGATTAACAACTAATGTGTCATAGCATTTGTTGTTCTGGCCACATTCAAGCTTAATCTACTTTTCTCACCACAGACATAAGATTTGAAAGATGCTGTGATTATATTCTCTGAGACTCCATTGGAAAAACCAAGGCTATTAAGCTCAGTAAGAGAAATGATAACAAAACCCTAAAAACTAATGAATTTATTTGACAGATACTGAGGATCTGTTAGACACCAGATACTAAACAAGATACTAGAGTGGCTGGTAGAAGAGATTGGGTACAAACAGAGAAAAGGATAAATTGGTGAGCAAGAAAGACATAATTCTTATACTCTAGTAAAGAATTAAACAAGTAATTACAATAAAGAATCCCAGGAAGGGGAGGAACTCTAATTTTATTCCAGGAGCCAAAGGAGTTTTAGCTAGGCAAAGAGTGGATGGGAAGATGGCAATTATGAAAAGCTGAAAGACATTTAGAATGACTCAAGTATTGAATGTGGCAAGACATGAGACTAAAAAAATCCATAGGCGTAGCTCATGATCAGTATTGTAAGCTATATGAAGGAGTGTGGGCTTTATCTGAAAGGCAGTGGGAAACCATTGTTTTAAAGGGGAGTAAGAATGTGGCATGATCCTATGTAGGTTTTTTTAAAGATCCCTTCAGCTGCAGTATGGAAAAGAGATGTACCCTGATGCAGAAACCAGTTAGTAGTCGATTATAACAATCTAGGCAAGAGACAGATTGTTATCTAAACCAGCGTGTGGCAGTAGAGATGATAAGGAAGGCTGGCTACAGAATATAATTTGAAAATAGATGCAACAAGATTTGCTGATCCTATGGCTTTGGAGAATGAACAGAAAGGTTTCTGCTAATAACTTCCAAGTTTCTAGCTAGACATTTGGTTGGGTTATAGAGCCAATCCCTTGAGATTGAGAAACTGAGGGGAAGAGGAAGGAGAAGGAAGTTCATGGTAGACAATGATGAGTCCAGTTTTAGATGGGTTAAGTTAGAGATGTCTGAGACATCCAAAGGGAAATGTTGACTTAGCTTCTGGATACCTATTAAATTTCTGAATTGACCCTTGAGCATATTTAAGTGCTAAGAATCAGTGGAAAGGAAAATTTAAGGAACAGGACAAAAAGAATTTAATCTATATAACAAAGTCCCTGAGAGGATAGAAGTGATGGCCCCATGCCTAGGTGGAGGGATTTACCTTGGATATGGTAACAGGTCACCTTTTTCAATTCAACAGCAGGAAAAAGGGGGAAAATGAGTAGAGGTATAGATAGATTTGTCCTTTTGATAGCAGGAAGTCAAGGAAGTTTCTAATGAGTCATTAACTCTAAAAAGGAGATAAGGTCATCTGCTGGAAGATCCAAGGTTTATCAAGAGGAAAAAATATGCAACAGATGTAAAGCACAGAAGAAAGAAACCAGAATTACTGGGCTATTTTCCATTATTTCCATTGCAAGGGCTGATGTTTCTCTTTTGGAGTTTGTTTTGAGAGAAGTTTAGTGTTCCCTGTTCCCTGGGTGACATCACTCACTTGTGCCACGTTTCTGAAATTATTGAACTTTTCTGGAACAACTTATATGGCAAGTTTCTTCTTTATGGAACAGGCAATTCTGAGTTAATGCTATTATATAGTCCAGTCACATGTGGTTTCCATAATTCAGAGCTAAAGCATGGCTGCCATTTGCTAGGCAGTTCCCTCACAAGAGCATGCATCCCTCCCATTTCACCTAGCTTTGCTTCAAATGGTGCAGAAGACAGACCCTACTGGAAGTGAAATAATAAAGAAATCATTTGTCTCATTTGTCTTGATCCAGGATATTGCATTCAGGTATCTACAGCCTCAGCCACCATTGCCATGTCCTCTACAATCCCTGCTGGGATTCCTGTATCTCTGCTCCCTCACACACATTTATGAATAATGGAGCAATATCCCCAAATTGTTATTTAACAATGACATATGGAGTAGCTGCAGAAAATACTTTCTCAACTCTGAAAGTAATTTTTTTCATTCTTGTCTTGGATGGATTTATTTAACGTGATAATGAAGTTTTCCTGGGTTTTAAACTTTTGTTGTTGTTTGTTTTTCTCCTACAATGAGCTTTTCCTAAATCAATAGGGCATTAGTAATCAACATTGTTGTGGATTTAAGAAAACAAAGTAATATTAGCTCTCTCAAATACTACTTGCTGGTGGCATGTAATGTGATACACATAATGTTGGGAATATTATATTTAAATCTTGTAATATCCTGAGATCGAAATATTATTCTATTTCATAGATGATGAAATTGAGGCATATGGAGATTAAGTTATTTGTCCATATTATGTTACTAGTTTAGTGGCAAAGCCAGGTCTGTCTAAACCTGAAAATTTATATTTTATTTATATTTTTTCTACTACCCACACAAGTGTTAACTGTTCTTAAGACTTGCCTATTAGATCAATTTCTGGGCATTGTCTAGAACAAATGTGGACTATGCCCTCTGCTTAGATTCTAAGTATTCTATCACTGGCCCTATTGTCTGAAGATGAATAACCATCATTATTACAGCAAGCGTGGCATTTCAGGGACTCACTGGTACCAAATACTGAATGGAAGTCAAATAAGCAGCTCAAAGCTCATTCCAAAGGCCCCCTTGTTGTTTGGGTTAACAATTAAGTAACAAGGTTAAGCTGCATTATATTTATTTTCTTGGTTACTGATATTTATTATCGGCAACCAAGCAAACATATTTATAGCTATCTGACATGAGTTGAATGAGAAATGAGAATCTTAAAGAAACTATAGTAATAAATATGAAATTCCAAAGTCCAACCAAAGAGATATTTTCCTAGCATTTGGCTGAAGCCAAACACAGAAGAGAACCAATATATGCACATATTGGACATTTGCAATCAGATGGTTTCCAGATGGACACATTCAACTCCATGGAAAGGTTATGACCTCCTATGGCAACTCTAGTGTTCCGATTGTAAATAATATCCCAAAATAAGATTCAGAACTAGAAAACATTTAGCTTAGAAGTTACCATTTTAAGCTTTGGGAAAACAGTTTTTATGAAGATCGGATGTTTTCTTCAGCATTATATTTCTAAAAATTTTGTCTGTGGCACTAATGCTGGAGAAGGACCTGGTTCCAAATCCCCTGAAATGAAGTCACGTCCCCTTACCCTTTGATTGTTCATTTACTCAAGAGTGAACTAGATGATGATGATGCTGGTGGAGGAGAAGGAGGAAGAAGTCATCATTTTGAATGCTGTCAGTACCAACATGGTGCTGGAGTGCTTTACCCATTGCACTCTGGGAGGCCAGTATTCTCCCCAGAAATCTAGCAATAAATAAAACTCAGTTAAACCTTGTTAATTAATCCTTACAAAAAATTCAAGGAGACCATGTGGGATGAGCTCTGAGCTCAGCTTATTGACTTCTGTTCAGTACTCGGTACCAGCACTAACATGGTGATGCCTATGTGCCCACCAGGAGCAAGAAGACATTTTCAGCAACTGGCATGAGTGAATAAAACTCTTAGAGATCCACCCACTGGAGCCAAAGGACAATCTTAGGGGTTAGAATCTACATAAAGGGGATCTAAGAGAATGAAGATAAACAAAAGAATGTGAACAGAAAGCACAGCCTGCAGTATCATCTCTCTCTCTAACCTACCATCATTCTGTGCTGGGGTGGAAGCTGCCCATCTCTGAAAATCTTGGAAAGCATTTTAAAACCTGAGTTCTAAGTTCTTTCATAGGAATACAGCAAGAAGCACCAGACTTCAAAAGTATCACCATGCTCACAGAAAGACATTTGTTTGGTTGAACCAAAAAAAAGGGCCAATGATTATTAAATGTCTTTTAAACACTAGGTGCTATCATATGGCCTGGAGATGTAAAGAACCACTTAAAGGGCCTATATCCCCTTGTAGGATACAGATTATAAACCAATAATTATAAAACAATGAGTCTAGTAAGTCCAGTGTCACTGAAACATGCTCTGAGTGTTTATGAGAGCACAAAAGTGGGATCAAATTTAACCAAAAAGATATGGAAAGGCTTCCTGAAAGAGGAGACATCTGAGAATATTTATGGGTCACAGAACTAGAATAGGAAATACCAAACTCAGTGGTATCAGACAGCAAAACAGCCAGAAATATCTGAGCTTGATTCTGGAATTGGGCAGATTGATATCATCAATTTGTTATCAAGAAACTTTTACCCTCACAGAAAAAAAAGAACACATATGAGACAATACTTAGAATAAGAGCTGATGACAATAAAATGATTGGGATGCACTGAGTTCTGAACTGACATTGGATTTTTAAAAAAGCATAAGTAAATGGATGCACTGTGAAAAGCACTGGGATTATATAATGCTGCTTTATTAGTAGTATTAAATTTATTATCCAATTTTACTATTAACGGTGATGACTTTTTTTTTAAGATTTTACTTATTTATTCATGATAGACATAGAGAGAGAGAGAGAGGCAGAGACACAGGCAGAGGGAGAAGCAGGCTCCATGCAGGGAGCCTGACACGGGACTTGATTCCGGGACTCTAGGATCGCGCCCTGGACCAAAGGCAGGTGCCAAACCGCTGAGCCACCCAGGGATCCCCAACAGTGATGACCTTTAAAAGTTAAATTTCTTGCACTATTCTAATGCTACCTTTGGATACATATACAGACCCATTCAAGGATGTAATATTAATTTCTCCTTTTTAAGTAAAGCTGTGCTATCATCCAAATGAAAACTTTTGCTCCTATTTAGAAACCAGTATGTTCAGAGTATTCTTTGGTGGGATGGTAAAGTCTCAGTTTGCAAATACTTCTGAATCGAGGATTTGGGGCTAGACCTTTATTTTTTAAAAAGATTTTATTAATTTATTTGAGAGAGCGAGAGAGAGAGAGAGAGAACCATAAGCAGTGGGGAGAGGGAAAAGAAGGCTCCCTGCTGAGCTGGAAGCCTGATGTGGGAGCTCAATGTGGGACTCAATCCCAGGACCCCAGGATCATGACCTGAGCCAAAGGCAGACATCAAAGGCTTATTCAACTAAGCCACTCAGGCGCCCCCGGAGCTAGATCTTTTACTGAAACCAATTAAAAATAAAATATAGGAACCAAAAAAAGTGTTTTTAAAATTATTTCTGTATTCTCAATTAAATGTATACAGCCCAAAGGCCATAATTAGAAGACTCCAGTTAATGACTTTGTCATCTTTTCTGATTTCAGGTGTTTTTCCTACAGCAAATGTTTTTTCCTTTCTCTAAAAGGAAAACACATCTCAAGAGGTAGTGGTATCTTTTTTCTTCTCATTTACAGCATTAACTAATTTCACCTTATTCCTGAAAAGAAATCCCTGTACATACCAACATGAGAGAAAATATTAGTGACTAATATATGTCAGCAAAAGAGAAAATATTAGTGACTAATATATAAGTTAAGTGTCTTAGGTCCCACCTAACTTCTCTAATGCTTGCTTTCATCATCCCTAACACAGAGAAACAATATTACTCTGTCTTCCTCATTAGAGCAAAAAAAGTCCACTTAAAAAAGGTTTTAAGAGCCTAAAACACAATGAAAAAAAAGGAAGTCCTAAAATTATGAAATGTTCCCAACTATATTTGTAAAGTGGTTATTTAGAATTTAGAAGATATTTCCCCGCTAGAACAATATTATAAATGGATTAATAGCATATTACAGACAGAGGATGAGGAAGTCAGTGGGCATCCATCACAATGCTGAAAAGAACTTTGGAATTCTCACAGAATTTAGAGGTTGACAGTACTAGTTTGTTAATATGCCAAATTACCCTTTGGAGATTGTGTAACAGCTAGAAACATGAATCAGATGGATATTTTTTTTCTCATTAGAGGATCTAGAGAGACACAGGAAGAAGAAAAACAGAGGGAGAGGAAGATTCCTTCTAAAAAGTAACTATTAAAGAGTTGGAGGAGACAAAGGACTGGAAATATGGCTTTGCTGATACAATTATAAAAAGGGAGAATGATTGGAGTGAAATTGTTAGCAGTTCAAGTAACCATGAGGTGTCTTTTCTGGCCAAACCTAGAAACAAACAAAAGACACCAGCTCCCTACTGGCCACCTTCCCTATCTCTCTCATCCTTTTACAACCATGTAGAATTTGCCGGATTGGTTGCATCTTCTCTTTAGTCCACCCAAATCAAACTCTGTCCAGTCCTCCCCTTTCTTCCCACCCCCACACTTCACTGAAACTACTCTGGTGAAGACACCACGTATATGCTAAGGCTCAGCAGCCTTGTGTTACCTCTTGACCACCCTCCCCCTGAAATTCTTCCCTCGGATGGTTTTCCTCCTGTGCCCTGGTCACACCTCCATCACACACAGACTTCTCCTATGGCTGGGGGTCTAAAGGTATTCGTGCCTGGACTTTTCTTGTCACCTCAGACTCTCCGTGATAAACTCATCCACAGCCACAGCTTCCACTACCACCTCCATGTCAGTGACTCCAAATCAAACTGAGGCCAGCTACATGCTGTACTCTATTGGAGCAGGAGTGGGGGCTGCAGACAGGCAGACCTGGGGTAGTGTCTCAGCTCTGTCACTTAATAGTGGGTACCTTTGAGAAAGTTTCACTTGTAGGTAGGCTTTCATGCCTTACCATCATACATTGCTACTAGAGATATGAAATGGTGCAGCCACTTGGGAAAACAATTTGGAAGTTTTTCAAAAACTTAAACGTAGAGTTACCATAACACTTCAGCAAATTCACTCCTAGGTAGATAGATACCTAAAAAAATTGAAAACTTACGTCCACATAAGTTCAGTAGTACTATTCATACAGCCCCAAAGTTGAAACAACCCAAATGTCCATGAACTGATAAGTAGATGGACAAAATGGTATATGTGTATAATGGAATTTGATTCAGCCATAAAAAAGAATATAGTACTGGTACATGCTGCAGGATGGGTACACCTTGAAAACATAATGCTAAGTTAAAAAGGCCAGACCAAAAAAAAAAAAAAAAAAAGGCCACATATTGTATAATTCCATTTAAATGAAATGCTCAGAATAGCCAAAGACTCTACTCATGACTCTATACTCATAGAGACAGAAAGTAAATTAGTGGCTTCTAGGGGCTGAGGGAAGGGAGGCATAAGGAGTGACTACGAGTTCAGGGTTTCTTTTGGGAGTGATGAAAATGTTCTGAAGATTGATAGTGGCAGCTGGTGAACAACCGAGTGAAACGACTAAAATATCGCAAAGCTGTACACTCGAAAAGGACAGATTTTAATAGCATACAAATTATATTTCCATTACAATTGTTTATTTAAAAATGTCCCCTTCACCCTCCTAAACTGCTGTACCTATATAGCCTTCCTTGATGCATGGTTCAGTCTGCCTCCCAGTATTCCATGCCAGAAATTTGGGACTCATCCTAGACCTCCCAGCATTTTCTTTAACCATCCTTCTATGCCCAAGTCTGAGCATCTACCTTCCAAATACTTCTCCCATGTGTCCACCCCTCTTTCTCTCCACTGCCACTCCTAAGTATTATGAGATGGAGCCTTTGGGAGATAATGAGGTTATGAAGTAGTTTGTTGCTTAAGCCACCCAGTCTATGGTATTTTTGTTGCAGCAGCCCCTAATGACCAGGACATCATGCTTTGTGCATACTGTTTCTTTTTTAGAATGTTTCCTTTCCCCTCAATATGTCTGTTTGGCAATCACATGCTTACTTCTTAAATGCTTACTTGAATTCTTTTCCCCCCTCCCAGCTCCTCCAGGCAGACTTGGCACTCAATGTCCTGACTTGTGTTAGGCTTTGTATGATTTATGTTGCCAATGGCTCTGTCTCCCCAGCAGTTTCTTAAGAATCAGACTGTGGGGCAGCCCGGGTGGCTCAGTGGCTTAGCGCTGCCTTCAGCCCAGGATGTGATCCTGGAGACCCGGGATCAAGTCCCAAGTCGGGCTCCCTGTGTGGAGCCTGCTTCTCCCTCTGCCTGTATCTCTGCCTGCCTCTCTCTCTCTCTCTCTCTCTCTCTCTCATGCATAAATAAATAAAATCTTAAAAAAAAAAAAAGAATCAGACTGTGTCTTTTGTCTTTCAAGCTCTCAACCCAGAAGTGTGTCTGATATCTGTATATGGCTATCTTGCTCTGCCATCTTATTCTTCCAACATCATCTGCAGACTTCAAAATTGTTTCTTTTCTACTTTTTTCATCTCATCTTATTTTTGTCTTGAATTTTTTCCTTTTATTGAATGAATTTACTCATCTTATATTAACATGCCCCTGATGGAATTTCAAGACATGCTTCCAGATTTTTATTACAGATTTATGTTACAGAGAATAAAATTACACTGAATATTTCTTCCAGTCATTTTATCATTTATTTAATAAACACTTATTTCTGTGCCAGGCGCTGTGATTAACACCATGGCAGAGGTACAAGATTATATCAGGCACAGATTGTGATCTCAGAGGCCTTAGAATCTAAAGAGAGGGGCACAAAATAAACAGAAATGATGATACAAGGCATTAGGAAAGAGTCACGAGAGAAGTAAAAATTTCTGACTAATAGAGTTGAGCTGGGCTTTAAAGCATGAGTGGGGTTGCTCTGAGTGGAGAAAAGAAGAAACCACATGCAAAGAAAATGACACTGAAAAAGGCAGAGAACTGTGGAGAAGCAGGAATGCTAACAGAGTGGGGAGCTCTTACAACTGCAATTAAAGTATCTATGTGTTCATTCTTTCAGTCAACAAACATCGAGTGGGAGGAAAGGAACTACCACTCTATGCGTTGGAACCAAAAGCCACTGTGAAGGCCCAGGCAATATAATCCAAATGCAGCAGCCCTTTCCTATGGGTTTGGGCAGGCTTCACACATTTAGTCATGTCATGAGTTCTGGGTACAGCTTAACTGATGGATAAGAGTCTGGACTCTAGAGCCAGACAAATTTGACTCTTGTGCTTTCTAGTATGTAGTCTTGGGCAAGTTATGTAATCTTCCTATGTCTCTGTACCTTTACCTATATAGTTGGATAGTAAAAAGATCTATGTTAGGGTTGTTATGAGAATTAAATGAGTTAATATAAGCTAAGTGCTTATTAACTGGAACATAGTATATTCTTAGTAAGTGTTAGCTACTATTCTTTTCTTATTAATAAATGAGTAAAAAGTACCCTCTACCTTTTGGAATAAAATGATTCCTATTTATAACATTTCTCTCAAAGTTATAAGCCCCATATATTTTATCTACATATACTCATTTTGTAAAAGAAAGAAGAGACAGAAACAAAGAAACCAGGGGGAAAGGCAGCATAGGCCAGAAATTTGAGTTATGAAGGGAGAACTAGTTTAAATCCCATTTTTTTAGTATTATTTATTTATTTATTCACGAGGGACAAGGGGGGAGAGAGAGAGAGAGAGAGAGAGGCAGAGACATAGGCAGAGGGAGAAGCAGGCTCCCTCTGGGGAGCCCGATGTGAGACTTGATCCCAAGACCGTGGGATCACAACCTGAACCAAAGGCAAACACGCAGCCAATGAGCTACCCAGGTGCCTCTTAATCCCATTTCTACTAACTGTGCCTCATGCCTATATTTCCCTAAATAAAGATGCCATGATCAGCTTCTTACTATGTAGTATTCACTATTTTGGGAGGACAAAGTAACTGCCTTTAGACATACAGCCCAACCTATTCATATTCACTTATTTATACTTAGGTTAATATTTGTAAATATTAACTTATTTTTAAAGAAATGTCTATCAAACATATAAATACTTAAGGGGATACAAAGACACATACACGGCCCCAAAGAAGTTAAAGAGCAGGAGATTTCAGTAGATTCATATAGAAATCCCAGTAATATTTCAGGTGTATCAAAGAGTCTTGAATAGGATTCAAGTCTTGACATTCCAATCATTCTTCTCCAGCATGGGAATAAATGCGTATCAGATTATTAATATCCATTAAAAGCAATTCTTTAAAGTAGAAATCACACAAAAACATTTCCACCTAAAGTTCTGCTGATGGATCCACTAGTCACAATAAGGATGTTGAAGAATTGAAATAGTAAGCGAAACCGAGCTGGGCACTAAAATTAGAATGAGAACCTCATCAGCTTCTGTGGTAATTTGTGGGGATTTCACAAGTTCCCATGTTCACACAGTTTTAAACCCTCACCAATCTTTATCTCACCACAATATCTCATTTTTAGTGACTTTTTTCAATACCTCTAATTTCTAGTCCAGGAGCCAGGGCATGTATTTATTTATTTAGCTATATTAGCACTAAAGGATTTACCAAGCATTGAGGTAAAAAGATACTTCCTCACTACTAAAAACAATGCCAATTATTTGTTGCATTCTTTAAAAAAAAAAAAAAATTTATTCATGGGAAACAGAGAGAGAGAGAGAGGCAGAGACATAAGCAGAGGGAGAGGCAGGTTCCATGCAGGGAGCCTGGTGTGAGACTCAATCCTGGGACTCCAGGATCACACCCTGAGCCGAAGGCAAACGCTCAAATGCTGAGTCACCCAGGTGTCCCTATTCATTGCATTCTTAAAACAGAAAAATACAAATGAAAATGTTTAAACCTCTCATTAATTTATTACTATGCAGTAATACTTGGTTTGAGAGATAAAGGGGGGAAAAGCTATCATAAAACCATCAATGACTGCAGGGAAAAATACTGGACTATCTCAATAGGTGTTTATAATGAAAATGAAGGAAAACTCAAGACCCAAAATGTGTTTCCTTCAGGTATCTAAAGCAATGTGAATAGAGCCCAAGTTTTATAAAAGTGTTTTTGGTTCTTAGGCATACTAGTTTTTTTCCCCCAAAAAAATTTAATTATGTTTTTTTGTTTGTTTGTTTTTGTTTTGTTTTGTTTTTGTTTTTTTGTTTTTTTAGTTTTGTTTTGGATAAGGGAGTCTTGACTTCAATAATGCACTGTCTACAAGGTGCCAAAACTATTTTCTTAAAACTAAAAAATTGTTCATGTCATTTAGATATCTCCAAATCTCCACATTTTTGTTGTAAAATGGAGCGATCTGAATCATCCCAGTGAGTTTTTTATTGAGAACTGTGTTAACAGCAAGATGACTGAATAGATGTCATATGCTTGACATCAGCAACATCTTGCATAGGTATTCTTGTGGGTCTTAATACAAAATTCATACTTTCATACACATTTTTTGCTATTGTTGTTGTTGTTGTTAGGCTCACACAGGATTGGCTCTCACAAAGTTTCAAAAATTCTGCATCATTTGCAACATGTACAAATCCAGACTTTCACTTTTTCACAAATCCAGTTTTCCAGATTGTTATGGTAAAATCAGATCTGCCTCATGAAGCAACATCCAGCTGAAGCTGAGTTGCAACTGCCTTCTAGTTCCTCAAAGTTCCCGCTGCTCTCTATTGTTTCTCCAGCTGAGGTCAAGGGTCATTGCCATTTATCATCCTACTATATGCCTTTTCTTTTTAGTAGATTTAGAAGGACAGTGAAATATCACTTGTCCCAAAAAGAGAATTTTTCTTACCCCGAATCTACCTCACTCATTATATTCCTCGTCCTGGAGACATTTGCATTTGTGAGCCCCTACCCCAGACACATCACACTGTCTATTGACATCACAGATGCTAAGTGAAAGCTAAAGAGGACTCTTCACCGGGCAGATCTTCAAATGTTACTATTTGTGGATTAAGCAAAGAAGAATCACAGCTACTATGCCTTCTGGCATATTTTCATTCACAAAGTAGGTTCAAATTGCAAGACAAACTATACCTCATGCCCAAGAAAGAATGTTTGAGGATTTCTATAGCATTTGTCAAGCTTGCTTTGGATAATAAATTATTATTTATTTCCATTTATAACATGTTTAAAATGTCTACATTATCTCCAAGTTTTGCAATTCCCTCAGATTTCTGTGCTTTCCTTTTGCAGAAAAGTTCTCATAACAAAATAGATGTCCACTAATGGTTCCCAAGGAGCATGTGACTTGGTACGAACTCCCTCTCAACACTTTACTTTGTAGATTCTGGAAATATTAAGGGAATATAGAATGTATACTGGGAAATTTATATAAAAAACATGTACCATTCCTGCTTAGAGGCAAATACATCTTTAGATTCCTCACATTATAGTGAGTATCTAGTTTCATTCTCTTCCACTTCCTCTCTACATTACTTTGGATCTGTTTACTACAGCTAGTAACAGCTGATCCTCCAGGTCAGATTTGAGTAACACACAGGTACTCATCACTGTGAGCTTTTCAGGCTAGCTTCCTGTGGATAATTCCCAGCACTTAGATCATGAGTCACTCAGGTAACTAGTGACTATACAAGTTGAGCTGGTATTCTTCCTTTGTTGTTGTTTATTGCTCTAAAAGGAGAAACCAGAAACCAGAGAAGGGTTATTTACTGGACAGTGCAGCTGCAAGGACTGGTCTCCAAACACCTGATTTCATCAGCTTGCTCATTCAAGTCTTCTGACAATACTTTGTTTTGTCTACTCAGAGAAACTCTGTAGTTCAATAGAGAAAGAGATTGTGGTACAGGAGGCACAGAGAACATTTGTACTTTTCAAGGGGACCCTTTTTTGGCCAGATAAACTACCTCACTTTATAAAGGATGAGTCCCAGAACCAAAAGGATAACAATTCGTCCAAGTTTAAACAGTGAATTTAGGCAAGAAAGGGAAATACACCATCACAGTGAGTGTCCAGAGAATCCAGCCTCACAGTGAGGTCTCTGGACATAAAAAGTGTATGTATCAGAAAGCTGATTTTGAACTTAGACTTGGAGAAATAGAGCTGCTATATGCTATCTGTCACAGAATTTCTGCTCATCAGTCTAATTTTAAGGAAGTTTGGCTCTTTGACTTTGCAAATATGATTCCTATCCTATCATCTCCCTTTGTCAAAATATTTTTTGTATTCAGGGGTCTAAAATGGTAATGGAGGTTTGAGTAAGAGGGTTAAATCCCTGGTTGGTGGGTACTGAGCATCTGAAGCAGTTCTGGGTAATTTTGAGCTGGGCAAGGATGTGTTTGTTGGGAACAGTGAGCTTGAGAAGGTAGAACCTTGGAACTTAAAATGGTCCTGGCACCAATGACTGGTCTCTGGCTCTGACGCTTCCACACTAAACCCTGTCTTGTCATTTACTTCTGTCACATGAACCCCACATATTTTGTTGGTTAACTTTGGCCACTCAAACTTTGGCTTCTCATTTTAAGTCTTCCAGAAAAGACTTGCACATGCTCCCTTCCCCCAGTGTAAACTCACTCCTATGGCATCACTAGGCTTTGAGAATCTGCCTTTGCTCTCCCAGGTGTGAGACCAAAATGGTCTATAAATTACAGTTCCTATTGTCCTCACCTTCAACTTCTACCCACGCCAGTAGTGGCAGCCTTTTCAAGAGGGATAAAGCTATATTTTTAAGGAGCAAAACACTTCCCACGTTCTCAGCTATTTGTCTCTCGAGTAGGTAGCTCTAATCTTAGTTGGAGAGAGACCTCTCTACTTTGCAAAGTGAGATTATTGTGTTCTGGAAGATACCTGCCTCTTACTAAATTCTTGGAAGAAATTCAAGGAGGCCCTGGGTTCAGAGGGACAACCTTGCCAGTGAAATGAAGGGGGTCTACAAAAGAGGTCCACATCCAGCTTGAGAACACATCATCCTACTGCATGACCTTCATACTTTGATCTGTCAGTGTAGACTCATGAAGCCTGGGGCAGAAAGAGAGAGCCAGGCATGGTGTTGCCAGCTGGGCCTGTCCCTGTTCTCCCAGGCTTCCATATACTCTCTCCCCCAAGGTGGTTCTTCCACATGTAGGAAAGTTGTTCAGTTGGGAGTGCCCCTTTCCCATACCCACGACTTCAAAGCACAACTACTTTAGGGGGCACAGCAGTTTCTAGTCTGCTCTGGCTGGATAATAAGATATCACTGACTGGGTAGCATAAACAACAGAAATTTTTTAGAGTTGTAGAAGCTAGGAAGCTCAAGATCAAGGTGCTGGCCAATTTTGTTCCTGGTGAGACTCTTCCTGACTTGCACTCTTCTTGCTGTGTCCTCACATGGTGGAGAGATAAAGAGTGAACAAGTACTCTTTTGTCTTTTCCTCTTCTTTTTTTTTTATGATAGTCATACAGAGAGAGAGAGAGAGGCAGAGACACAGGCAGAGACACAGGCAGAGGGAGAAGCAGGCTCCATGCATCAGGAGCCCGACGTGGGATTTGATCCTCATGGTCTCAAAGGGGTCTGTGATCAATAAAAGTTTAGAAACCACTATTTAAACCCACAAAGACTTATTGCCTCAGAGGATTTCAGAAGAAGACAAAAGAAAGTCAATATTCCTTGAGGTTCTACCATCTGATGTCATTTTTTAATGTCTTAGAATAGATGGACTTGCCCAATGCAAAGGACAGAAAAAACACATCATTCCCTGATTCCTACCAACAGCTGTTTAGAGTTACAAAAATCTGAGATACTGAAATGTTTACCCCCTCAAGAGTCCATGTACAACCTTAGATTGAATATCCCATTTAAGAACAACTTAAGTACAATGTAAGATTTCTCTCTCTCTCTCTCTCTCTCTTCAGAGATATCTATGATGCTGTCAAGGGCTAGAGAGACTACCCTCCTCCTCCTAGGAAAGTTGCTTTCTTCACCACTTCGTTCAGCACCTTGGCCAGACACCCTCAGGTGAGGCAGGGTGGACACTGTGTTGTGTGGTACACCGGCTTCTATGTCAGTTCCCACAGGGCAGAACAGCCAAGAGGAGGGCTCTAAGGGCACATAGACAATGATAGAAGTCCAGCCACTTCATAAAAAACACTGTCAAATGGTGTCCTTTCAAATAGGGCTTATAACAAGCCCAATGACATTTTGTTGACCCATAAACCACAAGAATTCAGACATTAGTGCAGTGCAGTTCTCAGACTAAGGAAATTGATAATACATGTAATCTCTGCATGATCTCAAATGGAGCTTTGTGCCTATCTAATGTCTTTCTTCAAAAGACATTATAGGGCCATGATCTAACTTCACTCTACAAAACAATTCTGAAAAAGAGAGTTAATAGTATTATTTTTATGCTATAAATAAACAGGAATATAAAAAAATTAAGAGAATTTTCATTTAGCTACTCAACCAATTCATCAACCAACAAGCATTTATCAAAGATTAACTTTTTTCTTTTTTGGGGGGGGGGAGAAGAGCAGAGAGAGAGGAAGAAAAAGGATCTTAAGCAGACTCTACACCCACCATAGAGCCCAATGTGGGGCTCAGTCTCACAATTCTGAGATCATGACCTGAGCTGAAATCAAGAGTCAGATGCTTAACCAAAAAAGCCACCCAGGCACCCCTTTTCTCTTTTCTGAATGATGTTTAACTACTATCTTTTAATCTACTCAAGAGTATGATTCAAATAGCAAAATGATCTGATTCTTATCTCATCAGGAGAAAAAAAAAACTATCTCTTTAAGGCTTACAATCCAAATAGTCCTTTATTGGCTAAACAACTACTGACTGAACACAATACCTCTACCTTCCAGACAGTATGCCAAGGCCTGGGTACCCAGCAGTGAACAAAAAAGGCCAGAACCCTGCCTTGGACTGTACAATTAGTGAGGAAAACCAACATCAGACAAGTAGACAAGCTAATATACAATTACAAGTTGTTATAAGAGCAATGAATGAAAACCTTCACAGGATGTTAAGATAGAGAATGACAAGAGAGATTATTTTAGGTGAGTAGCAAGGAAAGAACTCTTTGAAGTGTTAAAATTTGGAGATTAATTTAGTGAAAGATGTGAGAGAATGAAAGGTCTGAAAAACTGTCGGGAATACAATTCTATTTACTAAGTTGGAGAAGGCTGACAGGACAGAAGGAGAGGTACACTGGAAGAAATCTAGAGCTGTACTTAAGATGTGCTAAGTTTGAGTTGCCTGCAAATTTCCGGTACAGGTCTCAAGAGGCAGTTATTTATCCAAACGTGGAAATATCTGAGATAGAATTTAATAGCAGCTAAAGCTACAAAAATGATACAGATCGCTTGGAAAGAAAGCCTAAAGAGAAAGGACAAGAGAGCCCACTCTTATGCCTTGGGCATTCCAACATCTAGAGGGCAGAGAAAGGAGGCAAAGCAGCAGAGTATTGTGAGGAGTTGTCAGAGAGGCAGAAGAAAAATGTCAAGCATAAGGCCAAGGCAAGAACATGCTCATGGAAGCTGAAACTGTGTGTTGAATGCTACTGAGAGGTCAAACAAGAGAAGGATGGGAAGCTATCTGCTTTTTAAATTTTTTCTACAAGGAGGTCAATGGCAACCTTATAAGAGCAGCTTTAGTGGAGCTGTGGACTGAAGCCAAGTTGGTGTGAACTAAAGAATAAATGGGAGATAAAGAAACAGAGACAGCAAGTTTAATGACTTTGTCTAGAACTGAAGAGAAATTGGCAGAGGATGTGGGGATCAGGGGATATTTTTATAAGATGAGAGATGCTGAAACATCCCTTTATTCTGATGGGGATGATCTTGTAGGGAGGAAGAAGTTAAAGAAGGAGCAGGAAGGGGTAATAGAGGGGATGAGCACCTCTTGTAGCATGAATGAAGAAAGGAGAACATGGTTGCAAACACAGAGCATGTATAATTAGCAAGGGGAAGATTAAGGAGAACAGAAGTCAGAGATATAATCATCAGGTTGGCAGCAGGAGTTTATCTAATCCACCTGCTTCCGATACTCTCAGTTCTTCTTCCTGAGATTTTGAAGAGGAAAGAAGCAAGCAAATTAATGAGCTTCCCACGTCCTAAAGGAAGAAGTTCTAGAATGAACTGTCCTAGGACTTAGGATCTAATGATCCCTTCCCTTGCTCGGTATGGCGCGAATTCCCTTAAATATGTTCAAAGTAATTAAATATCTGTATTCTTGCCTCTGCCAACATTTGGTGCTCTCAGATACCAAATAATGCGGTCAACTTGTGCTGTAAAACACTCAGCTCTGCTTTCTGTGGACTTTATTCTGAAAGACTTGTCACTTTACATCTCGTTTTGGCCTGATGCCCATACAGTAGTGTTTCAGTAAGGGTATTGGCTCTTCAGTAGCAGCCATGAGGCGAAATGCACATGTAAATCAGCTAGTGTTTCTAAGGCACACTAGTGTAAGATTTGTGACTGACACATATTGATCAGGATTTCTCAACCTCAGTAGTGTAGATACTTGAGCTGGATAATTTTTCCTTGTGGGGGTCCATCCCATGTACTGCAGGATGTTTAGCAGCATCCTTGGCCTCTATCCACTAGGTGCTGGTAGTTCGCCATCTCCAACCCCAGAAGGAACAGCCAAAACTGTCACCAGACATTGCCAAATGTCCCCAGAGGGTAAAATTGCCCCTGGGTGAAAACCATTGAAATAGACTGATGTCCTAACATCAAAATGGAAACTGAAAAAGTCCATCAAACACCTAAATTTCTTTCTAGTATTAGAATGTCTGCTTTTTCATGTAAGCAAATGCCTGGCTATCTGACTGAATTTTTCAAATGAATCCTAGATATCTTCATCAGCAATAAGCATTTGAACAAATGCATCATCTAGACATCCTCTCAACTTGATTTTTTAATTCTTGAGCCAGTTTGTGGGTTTTAACATGGCAGAATTTTATTTCACTTACAACACTTCAAAGCTTTCTAAGTCTAAGCTTGTTCATCACTCCCCTAACTGACATACTTTGGCCTTTGTTTTATTCCTGTGCTAATCATTTTCTGTTTTAGTTTATTTTTTCTGTTTATCACAACCTGCATTTATTTATTATTTTTAAAATATTTTTATTAAGACTTATTTTATTTTAAAGACTTTATTTATTCATGCGAGACACACACACACACACACACACACACAGAGAGAGAGAGAGAGAGAGAGAGAGAGAGCGCAAGCAGAAGTAGGCTCCATGCAGGGAGCCCGATGTGGGACTCAATCCTGGGACTCCAGGATCACGCCCTGGGCCAAAGGCAGGCTCTAACCCGCTGAGCCATCCAGGGATCCCTCACAAGCTGCATTTAATCTTTCTGGAGAATGTCAGAGGATGTATGAACACAGGCATTTTTTTTCTTCATTTGTGGATAAAAAGTTCTCTTTTGTGAAAATAGTTTACCTTCTTTCCTCTTGCCCACATACTGGCTCCTCTTGACTAACCTCAGGATGACTTTGTATGGAATACATTGCCTGTACTACAGTTTTTACTTATAAACCATCCACTCTGTCACACTATTCTACAGAGTAGTTACAGGAGGGGACTGAAGCTCAGTGTGAAACTACTGGAGGAGATCTGTTCTCATACCTGCTCAATCACTTACTGGCAGAGAGCTTATGCTTTCTGGGTGCCAGTTTCTTCACATTCAAATTCAATTAACATTTACTAAGAAGCATTAGTTTTGCCAAGTCAATACTTGACATTGCCTCAGAGGCTGTTTTGCAGTAAGGTTATGGTTGCTCCATATGATAACTTTTGAGGATCAGGAAGTTCTCAAACGCTTCTCATTTTCATAAATAACCTAGCAGGAATCAGACATGAATTGTGTTAATCCTTCTTGAATCACAGCCTCTCCTTATGGCAAAATAAATGTGTAAGTTTAATCTCTCTCTTGTAAAATACAAATTTTGCATAAACAAATATTGAACCCCCCAGTTACTAATATGTATGATGAAGTCTTTATAAATGAAGTGTAATGCTGTCTGCAACTTATTTTGGGAAAAAAAAATGGATGAACCAGTGGATGGATAGAAGAATGGATAAGCAAATAGGTGTGAAAATGCAAACATGGTAAACTGTTAATGATAAAACTGAATTGGTGGTATATGGATATTCAATATACAAGTTTTTTTGTTTGAACATTCTCATCATAAAGTATGAAAAATTCCATTCCTTATTTTAAATTCACATCATTCAAACCTTTAGTGTTTTGCGGCCTTTGATGAATAAGTCATGTTCATTAGCCTTTATGATTTTATAGCTATTATCAGATGTAAACTAAAGAAGTCTCAGTCATCAGTCTGTCCAAGTGGCTCCTCTAACCCCTTGAAAATTTTAGATGTTACTTTGGATGTTTTCTAATTTTTGTTAATGACACTCTTAAGATGGAACAATCAAAATTACTTCAAATGTTCCAAGTCTGAAAGCTTTGAGGGTAATAGGAAGATATATTTTGGATTTGTTTCCAAATGCCTCTCATGTTAAAAACCTCTAAATTTTCCTTAACTCCCTTATCTCCTTTACCCCCATATCTAATTGCTCTCAAGAATTACCAATTTACTTTTTAAGTATTCTAAAAATTCTTCCATTTTCTCCATCACTACTGGCTTGATTCAAACCCACCTCTGGAGTCTTCTATCAGTTTGGTGTTGTTATATTCCCATCGTTGCCTCCAGAGTTTTCTTTCCAGATTACAAATATATTCATATCACTTATTTGAAAAGCTATAACAATAGTTATGAATTATTAATTATTTTAGATATGTTAATGATATTATAGATTTTTCAAAAGAGAGTACATCTTTTAGAAATACATACCAAAATATTTACAGGTGGAATGATTAAATGCCTGACATTTGTGTCAAAACTAATATTGGGGCAAGAGAACATTTGTGGGGATAGAAAGGAAACACAAGATTGGCCACTGAAAATTGTTAAAGTCAGGTAATGAATACATAGGGGCTCACTATATTATTCTGTCTACTTTTGTATATGTTGGAAATTTTCTAAAATAAAAAGACTTTCTAAACACTTTAAATGGTCCTCAAAAATATCTAAATGCTTCAGAAGGGCAAACACTACCCTTAGCCATCAGAACAAGTGATCTTTAGCCTTTTATCCAATTCTTCCTCTAATGCATACTCTCTGATTCATCTCTACCAGATTACATGCTCCTCATGGAAAGAAGACCTTCAAAATATAGTTTTTTCTTCTTGAACAAGGACTAGTTCCTTGTCACCTTTTATACCTAGTTCAAGTGTCACCAACTCTAAGGAACCTTCCTTGACTCACTCAGATAGTTATCTCCTTTTTCCCAACTACCATAAAACTCCATACAAACCTCTTTTATAGGCAAAATATTGTATGTCGTGATTATAATAATTTTTAAAAATATTGATATGCTTAAATAAGTGGTAATATCCTATAGGTTAAAGTCTGTGCCATGATTCATGTTAGTGTAATATGCAACACAAAGCATGTTTAAAAATACTTGCAAAATGAATTGTATGAAAATATATTTTGGGCTTTTTCCTTTTTTTTTTTAAGATTTTATTTATTTATTCATGAGAGACAGAGAGAGAGGCAGAGACACAGGCAGAGGGAGAAGCAGGCTCCATGCAGGGAGCCTGATGTGGGACTCGATCCTGGGTCTCCAGGATCATGGCCTGAGCTAAAGGCAGATGCTCAACCACTGAGTCATTCAGGTGTCCCAGACTTTTTTTCCTTTTACTTTTATTATCTAAACATAAATTCTGGCTTCCACATAAGAAGTCCCATAAGCTAGACTGTACTTATTGAAGTTGATAACTTTGGTTGAATAAAATTTCCATATCTGAAGATTAAAACTCAAAATAATTTTTCAAGCATATTAGCCTCTCTTCCACAAGCTTGATATGAGAGAATATTCCAAATAGTTACAGAGTTTTATGTATACACATTTCTCAGTCATCCTTATAGCTAAAAAGATAAATCCTCAATTCTTACCCAATAAAACTACCATCACTGGCTTAAGTCAACCAAAGCTCCTGCAGCTTCCAAGAGATGGTAAAGAAGGTATTCTAAAACAGAATTAAAATAGCATGAGATATGTTCCACTGGTCCTGCTTCAAGGTCTGCTTCACCCTTTTATCTATTTGTAATCACGGCCCCAAGGAAAAAATGTATTAAGTGAGTACAATTGCCTCTTTCAATGCCAATATTATGTCACTTCTTATAAAAAACAAATATAATTTAAAGTAAACTGTCACTGCTGGTCAATCAGCCAGGTCCTCCAGTCATGATCTTTTTTATACCTGTCATCATCTGAGATAGTGTAATGATTTTTGAGTGTAGCCAGAGGCTTGCCTCTGCAAGACAACCCTGCCCAAGGTGCAGAGCACTACGGTTGAGAGAACACCTCAACGATAGGAACAGGATGAGTGCATTATGGGTAGAGGCTAAGAGGAGACTGCAGGATGCACTCATGCATCCACAGAGTCCTAGGAAGTTTTGTCCTATAGCGTCCCTCTAATGGAAATGGCTATGATGTAATGTTGGTTGCATGGCAAAGCAGGCAGATTCCAGACTCCACAGAATGGCTGCTTTTTCCACAGTGAGGAGTTTTTAGCATGAACACAGTGAGAGACAAGTGAAGTTCAACACAAAAGGCACACACTTTGTTTTCCTGACAGACTAGAACCAGAACCCTGGATTCATTACTTGCTGGCTTGTGACCTTACAGAGGATACTCAGCCTCTCTGAAACTTAGTTTTCTCTTCTGTAAGAGTGTCAGTGATAATATCTACATCTGGGAGTTGTGAAAATAAAGTCTCTTTTCTCTCCTAGTAGCAAATTATGTTTAAATGCCAACTACAGAAGGAAAAGAGACAGACTCATCTTAGAATTGAATGAGTGGGGAAAGAGACAACAGAGAAGTCCACAGCACTGCCATTCAGATGGAGCACTGTCCTTGCCATAAACAAACAATAATCTGCAAAACATCCTGTCAACTCATATGATTTTGAATGGCAGGCATTCCATGCATACATGAAATACTTTCTACTTTTAAAAAGCAGAACTGAAAGTAAAGCAGAATCTGAAGTTCAGTCAAATTGAAGCCAAGGTAGGATTTTTCCAGAGCCAAGTATGGAAATTATACTCAGCTCTTCTATTTTAAAATGGTTTTAAATTCTTGAGTAGTTTTTGAGCTTCAGAATTCTATGTTGAGAACATTCCTCCTTGATAGTCATAGGCAGGTTGATAGAGTATGGCTGAAGAAGGCATTTGTCCTTCCTAGCTCCTTGATTCTAGATCCAGAGAGTTTGGTCAAAACAGTGTGTGTCAATTCCTAAAAAGGAACCCCTTAGTGGTATCTTCCTAGAGTGAACGTAGGTAAATGTCTCTAAGGAAAACTGGTCAGCTCATTTTAAATTGTTAGATGAAAATAAAAATATTACTTTCTCAAAACAGGCAAGTGACTAAACAGCTTTTTTTTCATTTTTCTCTTTCTTTCTCTCCTTTTTTAAAAAAAAATTGATTCCATGGCAGATTGATGGCCCCTGCCTGAATTCCTCTTCAGCCCCTTGACTTCCTTTTGGCCAATTCATCAATTGCTAAGATCTCAACCACACTACAAAGACCTCAGAGGGGAAAAAGAGAAGCAATTAAAATCACACACATTCAAATGTAGTTAGTTGTCTGTGATTTTTGAAACAATGAAGCAGTGGCAAAGTAGTGACTAAAATGAAATTCTGGAATTAATGACGAAGTTTTTTCCATGTTACTTTCCCCATCACAAGTTCTCTGTCAAAGACTGTACCCCAGACACATTCATTTCTAACATTTACAATACAAAAGCAAATTAATGACAATGATCTAGGCAAGGGTCTTCGAATATTTTGTGGGCTATGCACAGGTTCTCCTAAAGCAGCACTAAGTTAAGCATAAAGATAGTGTAAAGGGCAGCAGTTGGAATACATGAGCCTTCAAAAACCAAAATGACTGATTTGATCACAGGGAAACTGATCAGATGTTGGGAAATCTGCAGCCATATAAATTATTCATATATTGAGTTGAATTCTCCACTTACAATAGCGGCATTCGAGTTTATATTACTTTCTATTCTACAGACTGGAATCCAAGGCACTAAGCTTTTATATATATATATAATAGAGAAGGAGAGGGGGAGGGGGAGGGGGGAGAGGGAGAAACTCGAGCTAACTCTGCACTGAGCATAGGCTCCACTTCGGGCTCGATCCCATGACCCTGAGATCATGACCTGAGCTGAAACCAAGAGTTGGATGCTTAACCAACAGAGCCACCCAAGCATCCACAGAACACTAAGCCTTTAACCTATTTCATTTTCTTTCTTCTTTTTAAAAAATTTTCTATCCACTTTTATCCTCTTGAGAGGTACAAAATGTTCTGATTATTACAGTAGTTACTAAGAAAAACACTCTGAGTCAATTCATGAATCAAATGTTTTTCAGAATTTTTTAAATTCGAAAACGCTACCTTTAACATACATACTAAAAAAAAGTGACTTTAGAAAGAAACACTGTCATAGCTATTATTGTCAAAGAGCTGTTCCCTTGCTTCCCCCAACTCCACCTCTAAGTCATAGCCATTAAAATGTGCAGCTGCACTGTAAAATCATCAGGCATCGGGCACTGTCATTTTTATGACATCGCCAACACAAAGATAACTCTGTTATACAATGAATCGGGTGACCATAACAGAAAACTGACTAGTAGTGAAGATTCTCAACTATTCTAGTGAGCTAGGACTCTTGTAGATAACTTTGCAAAGGGAAATGGTCACAGTGGACTCTGTTCCTAGTAGTCAGAATAAACTATTTCCCATGAGAATAAGGGTATTGTAACCAGGCGGAGCTTCCAAGAATGCTGATGGTTTTGTGGGATAATGGAAGCGCATGCTGAACAACAGGCTACATTTTTTTCTAATACCTAAAACAAACAAACGAATGACCCAGATGCCTTATAAAAGTTGAACATTACATCATGCCACAGTTAGTAGGATGGCAGGGGAAGAAAAAGACCACTAAGTTCGTTTAGAAATACTACACAAATACTCTTGTGTCTGTCACTAAGGCTGATCCTGTTTCTAAAGACAAATATCCACAGGTTGTGGAAATAGCCTCACGGACAGGCACGAGATGGTACATCCTGAATCAGTCTCCCATTTACCTTTTGTTCATCAGAAGATAATGCAAATGACAGCACTTTTGATCACAGAGGACAATTCTCCAGGTATTCAGAATCAGAAGATGGAGGATTTAGCTGAGCTCTGCCAGTTACTGGTTCCATGACTCACTTTCCCTCATTCTCAGTTTCCTCACTAAACAGCAGTGATGATGTTCTCCTTTCACAGGATTGTGGCAAAGTGCAAGAAAGTGCCTTACACCTGAAAATACCAGTATAAATGCAGGACTTTATACTACAAATGGGCTCAAGATCAAACACTGTGAACCTATAGACTCCAGAGATGCCTCTGTGATCATTTGCAACTACAAAAACAACCCACCTGCTCCCCCCAACCCCTCAACTTTCAAATCCATAAAACAAAGGAAAGGTGATTTGCAAGTAGCAGAACAACTCTAGGGATTGTAAATGAGCCATCAATACAAAGGGAAAGTGGGACCCAAGGGAGTTAACTCTTTGGGAATAGGTTCTTTGGAACACACAAGATAGAAAAAACAAAGGAACAAAGCCAGCCAACATGGGCATCACAAATTTTGTTTCCTCATCCTAAAAGGTCCCAAGAAGATAATCAAACACTTTATTTTGCTTTAAACCACCTCTGGAGGGGCACCTGGGTGGTTCAGTGATTGAGTGTCTGCCTTTGGCTCAGGATGTGATCCCAGGATTCTGGGATCGAGCCCGAATCGGGCTCCCCACAGGGAAAGCCTGCTTCTCCCTCGGTCTAGGTCTCTGCCTCAGTCTCTCTGTGTCTCTCATGAATAAATAAATAAATAAACAAATTACCCAACCAACCAGCTCTGGAGTATAACTTACGGACTCTGGTGATTTTGAATCTGTCTCATGTGTTTCTGCATAACCCACTGGACTGCACTGACTGCCATGGAAGGAAGCCATTTCCAGCAAGAACTGAAGGTCATTTCCAGTGGTTCTGGTTTAGCAAGACTGTCTTGCTGACTTCCCTGGAGTTGGACTTAGTTTTAGAAGCATCAGTAGGTGATGGGGAGATTAAAAATTCCTCTTTCTTCCCATAAATAGCTTGATCTTCAGAATAGTATAATCTTGCTATATAACAGCCTCGGAAAAACATTAATAACTTCCTCAAAGATATCCATGACTGGTCTCCATACTTAATTGTTCTCCTGATTAAGCAAAAGACCCCTCTGCTGTGTATCATGTATTAGACCCTATGTATTACTCAGTGTTCCTTCTCATCACCCACCTTAATTTTGACATTTAACTACATGGAAGAACCAAATGAAATTTTTAGAAGGTTCAAGAATGAAGTTTCTTTAAGGGCCTAGTCTCTGGCTGACAACCCAGAGAAGCTTAAGGTTCATGGCTCACAAGGAAGACAGCCAGTCTTTAGGTATGCGGCAGGTGCAGGAAGAAGTATGTACCTGGGCAAAGGCTGGACCAGGCAGCAACCCAGTCAGCAGAGAAAAGCTCTCCTCTCTCACCTCAGTCTCCTGGCCTATAACCTCCCCCTCACAGCTCAGAACAAAGGACTGCATTGTTTCTCTTCGTGAAGAGCCACCACCTACTTGGACAACCAGCCTTCCAGGTTGAACAACAGTGAACAGGTCTGGTAATAGTTTTATCACCACCAAGTGAGCTCTTTGGGGTGGGGCAGGGGTGGAGTGGCTGTCCTCCAAAGGAAAGGAGGGACAGGAAAAGCTGAGGAAAGGGCCAGAAAGGGCAGTGACAGTGGTGTGCTCCACGGTAACGATAAAACTCAAACTTGCTGTTCTTACCAATGTGAGAGCCATCACTGAACCACTCTCAATGAGAAAAACATGCTGCAGGTCAGTGATCCTGTGCAACTTGGGCTTGGACTGTCACCAGGGGAAACCTCACCCTTCCTGCTGGGGAGCGTGCTAAAGAGCCCGAACACACATTGTGTATCTGTGTTGCACACAAAATATGCTCATTTGCATTCCATTGAGCATTCCATTAAGCACTCAGCTTTTAAGTTTAAATGTGTGGGATTAGCATAGGTGTTCCACGTTTATTATTTAACGTGTGCAGGTTCTGGAATCAGATCCAGGAGCCACTTCTGTGTGTGCCATATATTGCTCAGCAGATAAAGGGGTTTCTGAGCTTCAGTTTCTCCACCTATCAAATTGGTATAATGATATGTAGTACATAGACATATTGTGAAGATTATGTGAAAATAAATACACTTGCTTAGCACATCAATTGGCAGAGTAAGTGCACAATAAATTTAAGTTATAATTAGTAGTGCTAATGTTGTAACAATAACATAATAATAGTAGCAGAAGCCCAGGGCCCTCTCTTGTGGATCTGCAACTAACTAGCACTTTGACCTGAAAAAAGAGGTCACAATTTTCTCAACTTTGAAATGAATGCACTAAATTGCACATTCTAGACTTCCTATCGAGACATGAAAGTCTGACTCTGTGAGTGTACTATCTGCATGTAAAATAACTATTTATTATTCTGTTGATATTTTGAAAGTCAAGATATCATTGGGTTTTTCAAAATCATCTGTGGGCCTCAAACATTCAGCACTTGAGTAATTCAAGAATACTACTACCGATGAGATTACCCCCCCCCCCCCATTTTATTGTGGTTGTCTCTATTCTTTTGGAGACATAATGGCACCTCATAGTCCTTTTCCACTATGCCTGCAGTAAAAGTGAAACTATACCGTAAGCAAACTCCCTTAAAAAGTGGCCCCGTGGGCAGCTGGTGCCCTGTAGTCAAACAGGGAAGTCACTGAGCCATGTGGCCCTGGGCTATATCAAGGACTTCACACAAATGGTATAAAAACGAATGCAGGAATTAGAAATATTTTTTTTCCTCATTGAATATTCCAGGTCTTGTAGATTCTTCTACGTTTTAAGGAAAAGAAGGGGAGAAATTTCTCAGTGCCAGACTAGCCACTTTTTCAGATAGGCATCAGAGAGTGCTTCCAGCCCCGATCTTTGACTAGTGTGGTCCTCAGGACCAACCACTGAGGGGAGCTGCAGCAGGACCAGCGTGCTCTGGGTCATTTTCAGACCATCCTCTACATTCAAGGGGCGGGGTGGTGGTGTGGGGAGAGCAGAGCTCCCTCCAGGCAGGGGGCAGAAATTGCAAGGCAACCCAGCAACCTGAGCATATCTGACAATCCCCTGGTCACCCCGGGGAAACACACTTCAGAATGCCCTGTGCTTGTCTCAAGCCAAATAACTGTTCGTTAAGAATTCAAGTCAAAACAACCTGTGCCCCCACCCCCCCTTCCTAATGTCCAGGCAATCCAGAAAAAGGAACTTGTTTGGTTATCTCCCCCAGGCTCTGATTCAGAGGCCTGTCACTTGCAGAGGGTTACCTCATCAATTCCGGTTCTGTCCTCTCCCTATCCCCTTTTCCTTTCTTAAACATTCTGGCTGGTGGCCTCTACAGGACAGATGTCCCTGACCAACAGCCCCATTCCAGCAGGGTGCCTGCACTGTTGCTCTCCTGAGAGCAAGCTCCAGGATGGCCGAGTGAGCCTGAGAAAGAACAGGTCTGTTCCTTGGAAGCCAGTTGTCAAGCCCCCAGAGTGGATAACCAGCTGCAGGCAACCCTTTTATATATAATTCAGGTCATCGACAAGGAAGGAGGACACCCAGCATCATCCAAACGCTAACTTCCTCTTATCTAAAGTAAGAAAGACCAAAGGCGACTAAAAACTTTAGCTTTAAAGTAATGAAGCTGAATTAGCTTGTTAAAGAAAAGAGCTACCAAATATATCTTCAAGGAGTTAGAAAGCTGACCCAAAATCTAGAAACACTTTCTCATCTAAACCTCAATATGACTTTGTTCGTTGTCTATATTGCAGGTTGTCACACACAGTTAGAAGGGATCGTTTCCAGAACTGGTCAAATCAGACATGCACGTTTCTCAAAACACTATTTTTCAAATTTCAATGGTAAAAATCGATTAAAAATCACATCTAGTCCATCAGTTCACGTTCACCGGCTCTTTACTTCGTAACCCGAATCTTGCCTTTAAGCCTCAACACCACAGATCATAGAAACCCCAGACACCAGGGAATCAACTTGCTGCTTCCTAGGTCGGAATGGAAAAATATGCCTCATTCACCCTTAAAGTTAGGACGTTGCTGCAAATGACAGAGTCCAAAAAAAATAAACAAATAAATAGGCAGGTTCAGTAAAAATACAAAAGGCTCTTAACAGATAACACAAATAAAATACCTCCTTGAGTGCCGTTGGAAACCAAAATCAAAGTTAAAAGTTGTCAGTGCCTTGCACACACACACACACACACACACACACACACACACACGCACACTCTGTCTCCCCCTCTCTCCAAAGCTCTGCAGTTGCTTACCGGGCGCTTCTGAGGCCGACCCCACATCAGCACCCTGCCTGTCCAGCTGCCAAGTGCCGGAGCACGCCGCGAGCAGCTGTTTCCTTCAAACCAGGGCGCTGTGTCTTAAGCAGTCACATGCGCCTCCTGATAAATACTGCTGCCGTGCCAGGAGGTCAGCACTGAAGATCATTATTCTCCTAATTCGCAAACCTCATAACCCCTGAGCTGGCTCAGCCGTTTCACTAGCACGCAGAGCAGTACCTTCCACAATTTGTTTTCTTTCAGCGGCAAACCCCAAACAGCTGATAAGTCACCCTGAAGGGCAGGTCACTGCAAGTGGAAAGTTGACGTGTGGTGGGGGTGGAGGGGAAAGGGGCTGGCAGGCCCTGTGCTCTCTCATCTCCCTCAGGTTTTCACTGGGGCTCTTGAACAGAGAGAAGAAGGAACCACAGGTCAGCGGCAGGTGGAAGCTGCTCTGCGTCCCAGGTGTGCAATCCACCCCCCCCCCCCAGTACATCAAAGTGCCGCCCCATCTCGGTTTCGTTTTCTCAGCATCCCAGGCTCCCATTTGTTGGAAGGGCCGTAAGATGGGGCAGCCTGTTCTGGGGAAGGTGGACTAGCAGTCTAAGGTTTAGGTTTAATTTCAAAGGCCGGGGCTGCTGTGCCAGGCAATGCTGAGGGGCAAATGTGTGAAGGGTTAATGAAGACCAAAACCCCTCAGATGCAACTTCGCCTAGAGAGCTCATGGAAATGACTCTCAGGTAGCTTAAGACCAAATTTAGGCAAACTGTAGTTATCTGTTGGATTGTATCAACATTTGGGGTGGGGAGGTGGGCACAGCAGAGCCATTGGGACTATCAGCTAGGGAATCAGAGTGGAAACAGAAATTATCACAAGATTTACAAGCCACTTTACAGATGTGCTGCTGCCTGCTTTGCTGCTAGGAAGTTGAACGAACCTGCTGTTTCCTGTGCTGCTCACAAAGGTGGCGGACCATCTGGGTGCATTGTTGGATTCAAACTTCTCACCTTAGCTGATTTTCTCACCCCATCCTCTTCATTCCCCTCTCCAAGGAGAGCCTGTGGATGCTCTGACTTTGGATAGCACCTGACTTCTTGGTATAGTAAGAGTGACACTTTCTAAAAGCAGAGCCCAAGCAGGGTAGAATGGAGATATGAGAGGCAGTCAGCTCATTTGGCAAACTGAACATCCAAAAAAGATTTTAAGAGGTTAAAATGCCCCAGGGGATTTCTGCACCAGCATGAGCCTGTTAAACTGTCAACCTTGATTTTTAATAAGTGAGATCTTACTCAACAGAGGAGCTTGTGTGGGCAATCTTTCATATCTGCGTTTTTGCCTCATAATTATTTACAGAATTAATCAAACCAGAAGTTTCCCTCCATACAGAGGAGAGAGTATTTTTCCAGAATAACAAAAAAAGAAAGAAAGAAAGAAAGAAAGAAAGAAAGAAAGAAAGAAAGAAAGAAAGAAAGAAAATTAAAAAAAACAAAACCCCTTGGTCTTGCCATTCTTTTAAGGCACTAAATTTGTTACCAACATGTAAGTGCCCAAAACATAAATAGAAAATTGTTTTGCAAGCTTCAAAACATATCCCTTTTTAAGAGGTCAAAGTTAGTAATAGAAACTACAGATATCAAAATACAATGTGCTAAGATATGTCACCTTCATAAACCTTTTTTGTCGTGTGACAATCATTAATCAGAAACAGAAAAGGAGGTCCACTAAAGATCTGAAAAGTTATTTTGATTTATTTATACTTTACACTTACAGTAATGGAAACTTTTGTGATCTTATGGCATCCATTAATCACTTTATTTGTAACTGGTGGTGTTAATTATTCTGATGATTCCATTGCATGCCACATAGTTAGTGAGGCAGAGACTCCCAGAAACCCTTCACGACCAATTAAAAAAGCAGCCTCAGGAAAGACAAGCATAGAAATTCTTTGATTCTGTTGGGAGAGAGGAATCATACATCCCAAATCATACATATGGAGTGAACTGTCAACCCAGACCAAGACCCTGGACCCTTCTGACAGTGTCCAGGAGTGTCACTGAGGTTCCACAGAGACACTTTTCTAGCCTTGCAAGTAAATGGGGAGATCCCCCCTCTCTGGCCCAAACACCTATAGTTTCCAATCTCCTCCTTCAACTCAAAAAGAAGTGGCCTCCTCCTCCCGAAGGCCATTGACTCCCCCCGCCCCCCGGGGTTCTGTCTCACCCTGGGACCCCTACCTGTTCAGGACTCTTTGCCAACAATCATGCCTTCTCTCCCTGTCCACTCACCCTCCTCTTCATCTAAGTATGCTCACATTATTTTTACATCTTACAATCATTTTTTATCCTTTGCTCCTTTAATTCCTGTCCTAACAGGTCACAGGTCAGTTTAGGTGAGCTTCTAGAGATATAGCTCATTCCCTTCACAGGTCAGCTTCTAGAGATATAGCTCCTGTGTCCATCATCTTCACATCCTATTTAAGCTGAGGCCTGCTTCCAGTTTGGCTCTTCCCCTACTTCACTGAAACTGCTTTCCCCAAGTCACCAAAGACCAACGCTATTGGACACGTTTTTGCTTTTATCTTACTTAACCTCTTGGCTGCACTTGACCTAACTGACCAAGCATTAATGTGTTCTCTTTTGGCTTCCGTGAAATTCAATTCCTACCTCATTCAGCCTCCTATGTGGACTTTTCTAATACCTGCTGCTCTCACACGTGAAAATCCCCTCTGTTCTTCCTGTTTTCTAACAGCTCTCCTATGTCTTCTTTTATTACTGAATGACTACAGTGGTTTCCTCATTAGTCGTCCTGCCTCCAAAAGTCTGTCTCTGATCTCAATTTCTTTTATTTTATTCTTACACTTATGTACTGAAAGCCTCTCAAAAACTGTGATAGAATCTTAGCATTTTTGTATTCCCAGAACCTAGGACAAGGCTTAAATCCCTTTTTTGTACATTCTGTTACTGTTTCATTTCTTACTCTGTGTTCTAATTAGGTCTTAATGTGTCTATGTCCCATCCAAACTTTGACAACCTTAAAGAAATCCTGTGACTTATTCATTTTATATCCTGAAATGCCTAATACGATGCCTGAAGTGTAAGAGACCTACAGCTGAAACAATGCTGAATGACTAAATGAATGATTAAAGAGAAAGATCTTCTGCTTATTCCTCCCAGAAAAGATATAATAAAGCTTTACAAAAACTGATTTTATATTAGGCCACCAAAAAGTCTTATGTCCCCCTCCCCCAAAGAAATTATTTTCAGCATATTCTACAACCACATTGTAATACAACTATAAAATAATTGCAAAAGTGTTAAGTCAAAAGAGAACTCTTTTTTGAGCTCTTGGAAAATTATTAGGACTCTTCTTTAAGAAAATCATTGATTGGAAAGAAATCAAGAAGGCAATTGCAGAATGCTTAGAAAGTCTTAGTAATGAGAATACCACATATCAAATACTGTAGGTAGAGCCAAAAGAGTTAATTAGAAGCAAACTGACCCAAGATGTTGAAAAATAACAGATCAATAATCATGGAAAAATGTAAAAGTTATTGAGAAATTGTTTCCAAGAAAGGTTTCTAGTCCAAATTACTTACACAATCAAGTTCTCCCTGAGTTTCAAACCACAGATAATTCCCAGGCTGTATAAAATGTTCAAATGGACAGAAGTAACAGAAAACTAGCATAATAGTCCTGACATAAAAACAAACAAAAGCAGAATAATGGAAACCACAGACTAATCTCACATATAGTTTACCCGAGAAATGTAAAAAAAAAAAAAAATTCCCAATATTAAGGAATACATTTGCATGATGATATGATGGGAAAAAAACCTTTGAATTAGCATAATAGGTACCCTTGAAAGTCTTTTGATAAAATTCAGTATCAATTTTTTTAAATTAATAAAATGGAGCTAAAGAATTTTTATTGGAATGATAAAGATTATCCTCAAACACAAGCATCATACCTAATGGTGTAGTAGTAGAGGTATTAACATTAAAATCAGAAACAGGGAAAGGGTGCTCATTGTCATTGCCATCACATAGCACCGTTCTGGACATTTGAGCCCTTGCAACCAGACAAGAGAAAAAGAAAAAGAAAAAACAACTGAAGAATGATAAGAAAGCAAGAGACAAAATTATCCAACTTGCCTATGTTATAATCATTTACTCAGTAGAATCAACTTTCAAAAATATTTTAATTAGAGATGTCAGTAAACAGCCACAAAATAAAATTAATTGGGTTTCCCACATCACAGCTTAAAACTGTTTAGAAAAATATAATGGAAAAATAAATCTCATTCAGAATGGCAACAGTAATAAAATTTCTGGGAAAAACAAGAAAAGTGAAGAAAATATAAAGAAATTTATAAAACTTGACTGAGAAAATAGGAAATATTTCAATAAATGGAATATTCTATGATTTTCCAGGACCAAAAGATTCAACATTGTCACGATGTTGACTCTCCTCTATTTAATTTTTAAATATAATTAAATTTTGATTAAAATGCTGGAGATTTAAAAAAATAGGTCAGAAAAGAAAACCTGAAGCTTATGTGAAAGAACAAAAAACTGAGAATGGTAAAGAAAATTTTAGAAAACAACAAGGTGGGTGGGGAGTACTAGGTGTTAAGTAGGCTGCAAACATCAAGAATTAAAAGTTTGAATCTGGTACCAAAAGAGGCAGAGCAATGGAGGAGAACAGAAAGCCAGAAATATAAATACAAGTACTATATTAAAATGTTTATTTGTTAAATATGATATTTAAACCTAATGGGAAAAGAATGGATTATTTAATAATTGGTTTAATAGTTAAGTATTAGGAAAAATTAAATAAATTATTACCAATTATTAAAATAAAATAAAAATCAATTATTACCTCACAAAAATAAATTATCTCACACCATACACAAAATAAATGCCTGTGGACAAAAGAGCTAAGTGTGAAAATAAGACAACACATGAACTTGAAGACAATAATGTGATTATTTTCATAAACTTAAAATTATTTTAATTTTAATTATTTTAATCATGATTAAATACTTTATCATAGAAATTACTTTGATTATGATCACAAAAGCAGAAATCATTTAAGAATGTCTTAAATATTTAAATAAATAAAATGTAGAATTTATGTATGTCTAAAATAACCCCACCATAAACAAAATTAAATCACAAATGACAGAATGAGATAAAAAAATGAAATCTATAAGATAAAGGGTTAACGGCCTTAATATATAGTCTCTATCATTAACAACTAGGCAAAGAATATATAAAGACTTTACAGAGAAAGAAATAGAAGTGACCCGAATACATACACATGAAAAAAAAAATCCAGCTTCTTAAAAAGGGAGTACAAATTAAATAATGATAAGATACCATTTATTATTTCTAAACTTGACAAAGATTAAAAAGTTGATAATCCCCAATGTTGATAGGAGGTTTCAGAAAATGGCACCTTTATATCTTGCTGGCAAGAATCTAGATTGGTACCACATGTAAGAAAGATAATTTTGTGATACATAGCAAAACCTTTTTAAAATATGTATACCCTTTAATTCATCAGATCCTGTCTTAGAAATGTATCCCAAGGAAATAATGTGGATTTTCATACGTGCAGGACTGTTTCTCACAGCACTGTTTATACTAGTGAAAAATTAAAAACAGTCTACGTACCAAAAGTTGAATAAATTATTATATATTCATAAGATTTAGCACTACACAATCATTATAATGTTGAAGTATATTAACATGGAAAAATATTCAGCATAGATTAAGTGGATAACTCAAGTTATAAAAGTTTATTCAGTATGATCTCATTTTTCTAAAAAGACGTGAACATGTGAAAAAGACAGAAACATGATGTAGTTGACACTTGAACCACACCAGGGTTAGGGGCTCTGACCTTCCACATATTGAAAATCCTCGTATAACTTTTGACTCCCCAAAACCTTAACTACTAATAGCCTACTCTTGGTCAGAATCCTTCCCAGTAACATAAACAGCTGGTTAACTCATATTTGTATGTTATATGTATTATATACTGTATTCTTAAAGTAAGCTACAGAAAAGAAAATGTTAAGAAAATAATAAAGGAAGTACATTTACAGTGCTGTATTTATTTAAAAAAAAATCCACATGTGAGTGGCCCTGTGCAGTTGAAACCCATGTTGATCAAGAGTCAACTGTGTATCAAATTTTTAATAGCAGTTATCTTTAGGAGTTGGGGTCAGTGTTCTACCCCCCTTTATGCTTATTGCTTTTTTCCTACTGTTTTTATTACAAATATGTATCAGTTGTTCATTTGTAAATGAGATCTTTCTTATAATAAAGAGACATACCAGCATACTAGAGTGGTTTCATCATCTACACAAAGAGGAGAAAGCCATTGACAAGAAATGTGTTCAAGAAAAAGGACCCAAAGCAGCAAACCTCCCCGTCCATTAATAAGACCTGACACTTCTTCCCGACTAAGTCTCGATTCTCTATCCTTCTGTATCCTTCTGTTCCTGGACCCCATACTGGATAGCAAGTCCCTGGAAGTATTGGAACGACCATGTTCAAAGGATGCAGGAAGAGGAGAGAAGTATGGTCTTGCTTGAGCACCTTGGATTCAGTTTCCCAGAGATGCCCTGATAGGCCTTTATGACTATCTGAAGTATTCCCTTAAAGTGGAAATTCCCAAATGGTTTCCATCCTGTGCACACTTGGTCAGAGAGCAGGAACCTCCTCTGCCAACTGCCCCCCCCCCCCCCCCCCCCCCCGTGAAGCCACCCATCTCTCATTCCACCTTGTGCCAAATTCCTGCTCCAAATTGGTGATACACCATCTGCTGGTCAATTTGAGGTACTAACGCCATACCGCACCCCGACCCCCACCTCCCTTTCCTTTCAGAGGACATTTTACACATTACTATATTTCTACCAGGTCATCTCTTCCTCAGATACATATACTTTTTAGATTCCTTGTCTCCTCTTTTTCCTCCCAACATTTGTCTAAGTATTATGGAGAATTTTCTCTCTCACTCTTGTTCTTCCCCTTGAACCAAAATAAACACCTAGACAATCAGTGATCATAAGAGTTGTGCTAGCTACATGCCTTAAACCAACAGAAAAAAATTGTGAAAAAATCAGAGAGTGGAGTTTTTAATCTCTAAAGCCCTTGAACAGAGCAAACCATTGTCGACTAATGAAAAAATACACTGTCTGTGTTCAAAGTGCATTGCATTTGAGGATTCACCAAAGCGTGTGACATAAATCTTTGTTCTCAAAGCTTACAATCTCTCTTGGAGAAAATGGAACATGCAGAAAGCCATACAAAAGGAATTATAATTATCATATATCATAAAAATTAGTGTCTATTAATATTATAACATATTATACTAATACAGTATTAATAATATATAACAAGCTAACATCTGGGCAAAATACTCATTTAATTCTCACAACAATGCTCTAAGGAGATACTATTATTACTCTGATGATGACCCTTAATGAGATTAACTAGTCTGCCCATAGCTAGTAAGCAGCAGAGAAAGAAAGAGAGAAATATGGATTCAAACAAACCCAGGTCTCTCTGACTCTAAACCTTCCACATTTACAGTCCCCACCCAACCAAATGATTTAGTATCCATAAAAGTTTTCATAGACTTTCTCGTCCATTTTTAATTAAACCTGCTCACTCTCATGCACAACCAAGACAATTGCATTGCGCTTTGGGATCTAATAATTGGAGATGAGCTGTACAAAAACAAAAGGGGGACTGAATCAGGAGGATGGCCTTTATAAGAGGAAGCCTCTGCAGAAGTTGCTCCCACACCCTGTCTGGGTGCCCTGCCTCCTTTCAGCAGTATCTCTGGAGAAATCCTCAAATTGCTTGACAAATTGGTCCTGTTTAAAAATGGATTTCCTCTTTTGTTCTCTTTCTTTTTCCTATATTTTATTTTTTCTTTCTTCCTTTTTGTAAAATTTCATTTTTTAAAAAACCACGTTACATATTAGTATAGCTGCATTTACTTAATCTAATTCATTGAAATTTACCTTTATGGCAGATTTTTTTCCCTCCATCTAATCAGCTTCTTAGACTAGGCTGGCTTTCTAGCTGAAGCTGGGATCAGTAAACATGAGAAGGAGAAGTTAGCATCCACGACACAAATTACCTCACTTAGCATAACTACTTACATAATAAAATTTCCAGTAGTTTTACTACTAAACCCTGATTTGACAGCAATTTGCATTAATCTTTGAAGATCTTAACCCTATAAATCACCTTTTTAATCAACTAGTAGTCAATTTAATCTGAATCTAAATCTTCTAACATACCATTGTTCCTTCCAGAATTTAGTTCTTTTTTTATTTATTCATTTGAGAGAGACAGAGAGAGCACGTTAGGGGAGAGGCAAAGGGAGAGGGAGAGGGAGAATCTTAAGCAGACTCCCCCACTGAGCAGAGAGCCTGATGGTCTTGAGATCCCAAGATCCTGAGATCATGACCTGAGTTGAAATCAAGAGTTGGCTGCTCAACCCACTGAGCTACTCAGGCACGTCCCCACAAACACAGAATGATTTTAGTTCTTGAAGAAGTTGCTTAGAGGAAAAAAAATTTCCTAAGGCTGCCTCTGTGCATTTTTCTGAGAAATCATTTAGTGTGCAAAATATTAATAGAAGGGCAATTTCAGATTTATAATTTCCTTTCTAGTCAAGTTTCCGCATCATTGCTATTTCAAAGGAGAAAATACAAAGTTGATTCACAGCAAATAAAGCAAAGAAATATATTTTAAAATTTTGTTTTAAAATGTGTAATAGCTAAATACATGAAATGGGCATAGTTTGATCTTTGTAAGAATCATAGGCAAAGCACAGTTAGAAGCTGCAAGTCTTATTTTTCTCTTATGAGAACTCAAGGGCCCCCCTCCTCCTGCCTTCCTCTCTCACCTTCCCACTAGGGCTGCACTCACTGAGTCTGCTAAACTATACTATATGGTTCATATTATAGCCCACTAGGCTGAAGATGATGCTCAGTGTATACCTTCCGAAGGAAGGAAGGAATTTTTATACCATGGTTGTAATCATAAAATAGCCATATTATTTTGATACTAAATCCATCTGCTAAAACTGTGTCAAAAAGGTATGCCCCCACTTTTTGAAAGTTCAAGTTATGCTACTTCAAGTTATGCTAACCTGTTTATGCTACTTCACTTTTACAGTAAAAGAGCTACATTAGCACCTGTTTTTGCTAATAGAAATTTTAAAAAGGTGAAAAGCAAAAACAGTGTTCAGCATTTGGCCTTACAGAGACAGGGCACACCCCGGAGCCATGAGTGTGGCACCCCCGGGGCCAAGAGTATGGCTCCACCAAGCTCCTCCCCAGGAATTACACTCACCATCCATGTCTGTGAGCATCTGTGCTTTTTGTCGATTTATTTTGCGCTTCCATTAATAAGATGTGATATCAGAAAAGCCTAAGAGAGGTTATTTTCGGAGTGTGGGCACACTCAAAAACTTTTCCATATAAATTAGTGGCAATTGCTTCATTGCTTTACACAATTTTGGCTTACAAAAGGTATCACAGAAATGCTCTTTTTTTTAAGATTTAAAAATTTTTTTTATTTATTTGACAGAGAGAACATGCACACCCAAGGAGAGGGAGGGGCAGAGGGAGAAGGAGGGGCAGACTCCCCGCTGAGCAGGGAGCCATCACAGGGCTCTATCCCAGGACTCCCGGGACCATCACCTGACCCCAAAGCAGCCGCTTAACTCACTGAGGCTCACCCAGGAACCCAGGAATGCTCTACTTTTGAATAGCTGGGGGAAATGTGTCATTCTGAACAATGTCCATTAATTCTACATAATCACTTCCCCCCTTCATTCTATCACATTATCCAAAACCAGCTAGCTGCCTGCAAGTCCTGCTTTCCAGTCCTTTGTGCCAAACTACTTGCTCATGTTTTAATCCAACCATCACCACCTCTAGGTTATAAATCTGTGAGGATTGAGCTTCTAACTTTATTTCCATATCCTTAAAGTATCATTAACTTTATCACACACTTCAGTAAACATTGCCGTGATTTACCTTCACTGTTTGCTCAAACTTTTGGCTGCAATTTTGGGATTACTTACAGCCTTTGTGTACAGAAAGCCTTTGGATAAGATATTCTTCACCACGACTGGCAGGGAGAACACAAAGGCAACCACAGACAGAGCAGGAGCCCACTGAGTACTAAGGACCTAGTATTACTGCAACCGGATTTTCTGATTTGTAGGTCAGAGGGGGGTCAACTAAGAAAGCACTTATAAAAGCACATTAAAAAAAAGTGGTAGAAAATTTTCCAGTTTTCCTTCACGTTTTAATTAAACAGGAAGTTTTTGTTCTCAGGGCTCATCTTTGTGATTGCCATTCTTATTAGTGAAAAGCGGTGGAGTTTAATGTATGCTGTGCTCAAATTCTCAAATTGAGGGGCAAGTGGAGGGGAAGAGTCAGAACTGAGAGGTGGGTGTTGTTTCTTTAATATAACCATAGGAAGTAAGAACTCTGCAAAGCTTCTTGCTGCTGGAGATAAACACATGGAAGCGAGAAATCACTGCAGGGGAGCACAGGCTAAAACATCTGCAAAATACCAGCCTCCATGGTGAGGCTTTGATAGGGATTTTAATGCCTATAAATTCTTTTAAAATTTATATTCTAGTGGTCAGAATAACTACATTTTCACATGAAAGAATAGTCTTGTCTCCTTTTGCAAAATAGGAAAAGCAGGACTCCTATGTTTTTTACTTTATAAAATATTTAAGTTTAAAAAGCAATAATGTTCTGTAGCTAATCAAATGACACAGAGATACACACAAAGAAAAATGTAGTAACCTCTCTGTCCTATCCATTCGCATCTTGCCAAGACAATATACACCTGTGAAAAATGTACGGGGTTCTATTTTTTCATTAAAAAAATCTGTATTTGATTTTTCCCCTTGATGTATCATGGTCATGTATATTGGCTCCAAGGTCAATAATAGAGATTTAACTTCTACTTTTTAATAGCTGCATACTTGTCCTCAGTGTAGTTATAGCATACTTAATTCACCCTATTAATGAATATTCAAGATGCTCCCAGTTTTGTGCTTGTGTAAACAGTGTTGCACTAAACATACTTGTACATGTATCTCTAGCTTCCAGTGCTTTTAATTCCATAGTATAGATATCCAAAACTGGGATTATTGGGTCTGCAAAATTATTCATGTTACTATACATGCCCAGTTACTTCCCCAAAACTAGCTTAAAATCAATGCAAATGTCCATGGCCTTAAAAAGATTGATAAATATCAACGTAGAGGATCAAGAGTTTAATATGAGAAGCACTAAAAATTCCTTCTAGAATTCTGTACCATCAGGTATATTAACTAAACCATTTATATTGAAGATATTTGCTTGCTTTTCGCAAATAATAATGGTTTTTAAAACCAAAATGTTTTAATCCAATCAACTAAAATGTGTCAAAGTTAAAAGCTGGAGCCTATTTCCCTCCGGCTAGTCCTTGTGATCTTCCCACACCAAGAATTCCATAAACTCTAAAGGCCATTCCAGTTGTAGAATCAATTGCTGATTAATTTTTTTAAATTATGAGTGGATGTGAACTGATACATTATGAAGAACTAAAATGTTAATGTTGGACAAAAAATGTTTCACTGTATTTTCACAGAACTCAAAGAATGCAGTGGTGCTTGTAGGAAAAAGGGTCAGTCAAAAATTCACTTGTTTTGGTTTTATTCTCTGGACTGTGGCCTTAGTACCTGAAGAGCCAGCTCTTGCCCATGCCATCTCCGTGAGACAGGAATGGGGCTCACAATCCAAACACAAGGATAGGAATACCCAAGGTCGATAGCTCAACCAGGTTGCTGCCTGGTAAGGGTTGGTTTTCTAAAATCACCTCTTCAAAACTATATGGTTTTGCCATGTCATCTCATTTGGGACTTTGGAGTGAGAAGTTGGACTACATTTTTCTATACTTTTAACAATATATATATATTCCACATTATCATTAACTGACATGGCTATACCAGGCAACGCACTCTACGACACAAGCCACCATGCATAGGGTTCCCTGCCTTAAGAAATGTTAGATTCAACATAAATTTAGGAAATTTGTTCACATTACCAAAGCATTCTTTGTTTTAGAAAGCCAGTCATCAAAGGATTACAAGAAATGTGTGCACCCCTGGTGCATTAAAAATGGCATTCAACCACCCACCCAAAATTCAATTCATATTATTCAAGAACACATTTATTAAGTAACATAAACATGAGCCCGATTTTAGATCCAACTTACTGGCCCAGCTGGTCTGTGTCCTTTCCTTCGGCACAAAAAAGTGGGCAAGCAGTTCTTCACTGCCTGTGATGGACAGGCTATTTCACAACTACCCCGCCCCCCACCCCAACTCTGGGCTTAAAGTAACCTGCTAAAAATAGCCCCTCAGCACTCACATTAGCGTCCTTAGCTGCAGGGCCAGGTGAAAACATAAACTGCTTGAAATATGTCCTGCATTCTAATTCCACAGGACTACCATTAGCTGATGGTAATCCCCGCTAATCCTCCTGACAATTCCAACATTAATAAGCATTTTTCTTTTTTAACTGTTTTTCCAAACTAGTAGGAGAGGCAGTGTGTTGAGCATTGAGGATGTTGACACATTGGAACATTGGGAAGTTAGGATTCTCATTCCCTCATCAGCCACTCAGAAGCTGAGTAAGCCTAACCCTTTACATATAAAATTCCTCAATTGTAAACAAGAAATAATAATACCCAACTCAAAAGGTGGCTATATGGGCTGAGAATAATATGCTGTATTTCAGGATTTTATCCTATAAAAATATTCAATGAGTGCACAAAGATAAATGTTAAGACAAACTCAGTGAGACACATACATGTAATCACAACAAAAAAGGGAAAATAACCTAAAAAGAAAGGGAGGTTGATCAAAATAATCACAGTGCATTAATTCAGTGCTATATATGTCATGCAGCCAGGAAAAGGATGAAATGGGAAGATGGCTTTGTTGTAAGAAGTGAAAAAAGCAAATTGCAAAAATCACTGTATATAAATGATTATTGGAGAAAAAATGAGTGGGAAATATCAGAAAGGGAGACAGAACATGAGAGACTCCTAACTCTGGGAAACGAACAAGGGGTGGTAGAAAGGGAGGTGGGTGGGGGGTGGGGGTGACTGGGTGACAGGCACTGAGGGGGGGCACTTGATGGGATGAGCACTGGGTGTTATTCTATATGTTGGCAAATTGAACACCAATAAAGTTTTCCTTATTGAAAAAAAATAAATGATTATTGTTTTAAGCCCAAAAAACCCCTCCCTTATATATTAAGGTCCATTTCTATCACAATCATGTATGCTTTCAAATGCATAGAAAATATCAATGATATTTTCAATGATAATGGGCAATAGACATATATCCACTCTGAAGAAAATAAGACTTGCAAGTGTTGCAAGTCTTTCTTTTTTCACACTATTAATTTTTTATATTGAATACATTTATTTATAATAAACCTCTGCTGTTTTTATAATTAAAAATTAAAGAGAATAAAGACTGCAACGAGAACTAATTTACTATAAAGCAGTTGGCACATGGCTAGTGGGCTTTGATGAATGATTATTATAGTTAATTCTGTCCAGAAACCACAGAACTTCTTAAGTAAAAAGGGGTAACAGAAAGCAGGCCTTGGTCACATGTTACCAGTTACGCTTGAGTGTGAACCTGATCCGTTTTATTTTTTAAGTGACCGTTTATGATCTTGATTGTGGTGATGGATTCCTGGGTGTCTACATATATCAAGACATCAAACTATATACTTACAATATGCACCTTTTATTATATGTCAATTATACCTCAACAAAATTGTTTACAAGAGAAAAAAAGTAGAGCTAAAACTTTCAGCAGTGATAAGATGACAGATGGGAGAATGAGATTAGAATGAAAGGTTTCTAGGGCCTTTGTGTTATTCAGAAAAAGATGTCAAGATGAAGACATTAGCATTAGACTTTAGTTTTCTGTTTGTTTTTTTAGCATTAGACTTTGTTACATCAAAAAATGTCTTTTATGTGCAACCACTTACAAGAAAAGAAATAGAAGACGTAACTTCCAAAACACTAGAGGGGAGAAACTAGAATAAGGAAAACTTGAAAAGTCCAAAAGAATGAGGAGAAGAAAGGAAAAGAATATTAAATAGAAAATAATGCTATTAACTATTCATAGCATTATGGACTGCCTGAACTCACCAACAAAATGCAAAGACTATTATTAAATAACAAGCAAAAGGATGAATCCATTTTTAATCAGTTCAGCTCCACAGGTGTAGGGTGTGTGTGTGTGTGTGTGTGTGTGTGTGTGTGGGTACACAGAAAAGAGGATCAGGTGTCTTTCCTCAACTCAACCTTCTTTAACTGCTTTTCTGAAGCCTTGAAATTAATGGAAGGAAAGTTCTTTATACCAAAAATAACAAAGGGAACTGACTTGGTTGGGAGGGCTGAGGGTGGGGAAATGTAAGGGAGGCAAGGACAACTGGCAAATAGAAAGCATGTTTAGCTGCCAGAACCTTAGCAAAAGGTGAATGAAAAGTCCAGGGAGTTGTCTAGTGGATACCAAATGAGGCCACCCTTCCTACCTGTAGTGAGGCCCTCTGGCCAGCCTGGGGCTCACATCTGGGACCTCTAGCTCCTCTTCTCAGAAGGAGGTCTGAAGGTAAAGAGGCTTCCGCTGTCTGGCGGAGCCAGCACTCTTCTGAGAAATGTGAACTAAACATAGCCATGCCAGACGGGACAATTCATCCATTCTTTCATGGAATCTGCAAAACTGGGTAGATGGTTCTAATCAATCTTATCTGGAAAACAGATGAGAAATTCTTCCCAGAAGTTAATTCTTTAGTACTATTCCAAAAAGAGGCCACGTGGCTCCTCTGGCTGTGTGTGCTTGGCAGCGCTCTCCCAGCCTCTACTGATCTGACACATGTTGGGGTTGCTGCGTGGGCAGTGGTGGAGGAGACCCTAGGTGACTGGGAATGGTCAGTCCTACAGTCCACTGCCCATGAAAGGCACCTCTACATGCCCTTCCCTGCCCAGTTATCTAGGAATCTGATCACTGGGGTGCTAACATGGAAACTGAACCAGACTAGGAATCAAAAGACAGAAAAACCGTAAAAGACTATGACAGAGGGACACCTGGGTGGCTCAGCAGTTGAGCGTCTGCCTTCGACTCAGGGCATGATCCTGGGGTGCTGGAATCAAGTTCCACGTCGCACTCCCTGCGAGAAGCCCGCTTCTCCTTCTGCCTTGGTCTCTGCCTCTGTGTGTGTGTGTGTGTGTGTGTGTGTGTGTCTTGTGAATAAATAAATAAAATCCTTAAAAAGGAAAAAAAAAGACGATGACAGGGAACAAACAGGGTTGCATTTCTTACATTAGTAAAGCAGCTTTAAGCCTTCATAGTACCTCTGCCTACATAACACCATTGCCTACAGAGGAGGTTAAGGAGTTTCAGCTGACATCTCTGACACCACCTAACATGCCCACTCTTAGTGACAACCTCATCTGTCCCTCCTACCTTTGGAACTTCTTTGGTATTTTGGGCAAAGTTCATTGGTCCAGCGATGGGCACGGGCATGTGACCCAAAGTGGAGTAGTCCTAGTTCTTGTCTTACTTTGGCCACATTTGAGTGTTTCAGGGATGAACAACTGATTTGATTCAGGCAGATGATTCTCTACCCTATGAGTCACTGCCCCATGCTTTTCAGACACGGAGCCAGAACATTCTTCTTCTGTGGTCAAGGCTTAAGATACAAAACCTAGAACCTATTAGCAGTTACATTTTCTGCTTTGCCTACACCATTCTAGGAGGTGAGTGGGAGTAGAGGGCTGGTGTTCACTTTCAATTAAATCTCTAGTTTTAAGTATATAATGCCTGCCTTAGCTGGGTTCCATCCAAGGATCAGAGTCTCCAGTCTACACACCCCATGTTTTAACTTCTTGAGAGAATAAACCACCAGAATCCAGCAAAACAGTGAGAGAGGGGCAGTATCCCAACTGTGTGAAGTAGGGCAGGGATCTGGAAAGCTAACTGCTTTTTAAGATTTTGAACCACTCCTCCTCGTATTGGCCTCATCTTCACCTGCAGTTTCAGGGTGTCTGGGCTACTAATTCCTGGGTCTTTGAAGGGTTTGTCAGTGTAAATCGGATTCATTTTCTGATTTCTATTGTTGAATTAGTAGCCAAATGTCTGTTTTCCAGCTCTCAAAATATTGTCACTGTGTATTTGTGACTTTAAAAAAACACAGCAGGGTGCCTGAGTGGCTCAGTCCATTAAATGTCTGCCTTTGGCTCAGGTCATGATCCCAGAGTCCTGGGATAGAGTTCCACATCGGACTCCCTGCTTAGCAAGGAGCCTGCTTCTCCCTCTGCCCTTTCCACCTGCTTATGATTGCTCTCTCTCTCTCTCTCTCTCTCATTCTCTCTCTCAAATAAATAAAATAAAACCTTCAAAACAAAAACCAAACCCGAAATCTTTGACCTCATTTGAATGGGATCTCAGAAGGAAGAAGAGGAATTAAAGGTTTGTGTTACACCCTTCTTTAGCTGAACACTCAAGGTCTGTACAACATACTCATCACTCTTTATAATACTCAATCCTCTTTGGCAGTCCCTGTGGGCCAGGCCTATCCCAAGGCTCTCTACTTTGGCCACCCTTCCCAGTCTTGTGCTCCAGATTTCAAAACTATCTCTCTTCCCATACCACCATCCTAAGTCACAAGATTATTTAGAAAAGCTCAGCTAACCAAACTTTATGTCAAGGTATCAGGGATCCACTCGTTCCTATTTGGAATGGTTATGGTTTCTGAAAAGTGAGTTGTGTTTCTTTGTATGCGTGTGATTTCAAAATTCATGTATGTTCACCACAAATGATCTGAAAAGTACAGAAAAGCACAAAGAAAAAAAATCAACTCTAATCACACCATTCTTAAAATTTTATTATCTTATGAATGTATGTGTGATAACCTGCAGATAGATGGTTCCAGTGATCCTCATATGGCTTATATCTCAGGGAATTTATAGCTAAGTTGATGAGAAACGAAAGTCCTGGAAAATGAACCATGCAGGCATCTAATGACTTGATAAGTGAAAGTAGTATCACCAAACATAATGTGATTAAATGTATTAGATAGATGGCGTGTTATAGTGTGTCTGAAGCGGGCAATGTCCTTGAAGACTGATGGTGTCTTCATCAAACAGGGCAGATATGTACAGGGTCTAGAAGCCTATAGGATTTAGACTGAGAGAAAGAAAGGGGAGTGGCGGAACCCCAGTCACCTAGATCAGCACAGGGAAATCCACATAGAGAGTGACATTTCAGGCAAAGTTAGGAGACCTGTTGGCTAGGGTCTGGTAGAGAGAAGTAAAAAAATAAAATAAAATGCTCTATTACACTGACGGCCAGGTGTGTAAGACATAGCTTTTATACAAGCACAAGGTTCTTTTCTAAAAACTGCCACCATCCTCAGGATGAGCACTGTGACTCTTCTGCCAAGCTCATAAATGACTAGGCAGGAAATTGACACCTGAGGCAAGTTTAAGCTGTTCTGATAGTGAGATTCTTTCTCGAGAGTTTGGAATTGAAAGCAAGACATTTATCCATTTCTACCAGTACTTGAAAAAAATAAGACCATACTGAGGAGCTGATGGACATCCTCTGTCCTGCACTTGGTGAGGTAGAGGTAGGAAAGGCAACAGGGAAAGCAGGGGAGGTGAGCAGAGCCTCTGAAGAATGGAGGTAGAAACCATCATGGTCCAGCATTGATGGCTTCAGGCTCTGATCACCTAGATTCTGGACGGAGGCCCTTGCAGTTCTCAGCTTTACTTCTTGTGCTTTCATGACAAACACTTTTTCTTATAACCGATATAACTACTTTGAATATATTTCCATTCACTGAAACTTGGCTAAGATCCCAGGTAGTGTGCAGCCTTGCATCATGGTGTTGCTGCCTCAGCATCCATTAGCCACTAGCCCCACTAGCCTCACACAAGGGCTTGCCTTAGATAACACCACAGCGTGACAGGTTAACGTGAGTTCCTTACAGGACTTCCCTAAAGCCTCCCCAGCCTCCCAGGGCCTTTCCTTATGCTACCCTTAGGTAAGACCCAGTGGAGCTTACCAAAAGCCATACTTTGTGGTTTGAATCAACTAATCTGGCCTGAGCCCAGGAACCCCAAAGCATTCCACCCACAGCCTCTAATAAAGGCATGTACCCGGGTCCATGCCTGTACCCCGTCTTGACCTCCCTGTGTAGCCCCTAAGGTGTGCAGTGAGCTTCATCCGGGACCTGTGAGTAGTAAATCTCTCTATTGTAGTGTCTGTTGTGGTCTTTTGTTTCGCTCGCCATCCAGCAACCCAGGGCTCTACTTAACAAATGTTAACAAAGTCATAACACCCTCCAAGACCGGATTATTCTCTCAAGAGGGTGGGGAGTGTGAAGGGAGCAGAGAGCCTGCGCGAGAGCCAGCCATCAGCTGGATGGCTTCTGACAGAGTCCTGGATTTAGGTAAAAATTTAGGATTAGGACTGAGAATGGAAATACTAGTGACAGGAAGGGAGGAATGGAATGTGAGACACATTTAACAAGAAGGATGATCTACTGGGTTACCAGGAGGTGAAGAACAAGATGGAGGAAAGATGGCTCCAACCCAGATGGGATGATGTCATCATAAAAGGAAAGAACACAGGGAGGCTGAGTAGATAAGGGAAGAAGGGTAGGATTTTTATTTTGGACGGGCTAAGTTTGAAGTGATGATGGAACATCAAGTAGAAACATACGGACAGATGCTTGGTCCTAGAATGCAGGCTACAATTCCCTCAGCGCTAGATAAGCAAGCACAGGGTTCTTTACATATGGAAGCCATGAACAGACTCTCTGAGGGAGAAAGGATTTTTTTTTAAGATTTTATTTATTTATTCATGAAAGACACAGAGAGAGAGGCAGAGACACAGGCAGACGAGAAGCAGGCTCCTCACAGGGAGCCCGACATGGGACTCGATCCCGGGACTCCCTGAGGATCACGCCCTGAGACAAAGGCAGATGCTCAACCGCTGGGCCACCCAGGCATCCTGGGAAAAAGGATTTAGAGAGAAATGGAAGACAAGGATGTCTGGTAAATGGCTGCAACTGAGGACAGAGGAAAAAAAAAAAAAAAACACTTATCAAGACTGAAAGAAAACAGGAACAATGTGACACCTCAGATTTCAATAGAGGATGATTTTAGTTTATTAAATGGTGCAGGGATCAAGAGGAATAAAAGTGGAAAGAGGTTATTTCCCGCATCATTTAGAAAGTTTCTGACATTGTATTTTCAGTGGGGTTGAGGACAGAGCAGCTGATTTCATGTGTTTAGAATCTTGAAAGAGAAATGAGAAAACAAATGTGTGAGGTTTCCAGAAGACACACTGAGAATTTCAGCAGTGGAATTAGAGAATTCAAATGGGTAACTAGTATGGGCAGCAGATTTTTTAGGCAGTCTGGGTTGTAGTTCCCACGGTGAAGGTTTTAAAGAAAATGTCCTAGAAGTAAAAGAAATTGAGAGAGAGGACCCTGAAGAAGGATGGGTTCATCGTGGGGGTGGAGGGGTAGAGGTTGTTTCAGATGCAGGAAACACAGATGTGCATGCTCCAGGTGCGGCACACCTCTTGGAGCAGCATGCGGCACCGCCGCCACCCTTGGCCTTGGTTGGTGGACCTCCATAACCAGAGAGACAGCCTCCCCGTTCCCAGCCAGAAGGAATTACAGGAAGGGCTTCCAGAAGAGGGAAGTCACGGGAACACATTATTCTCCCGGTCTAGACTCTTGTCCTTGAGCTACACACATAATTTCCACTCACCTAAATGTCCTTCAGTTCTCTTGCTGACGTGTGGAACCACCCAGTGCTCCTCGTGCCTGAAGGCTAGCCAGTGCCTAACTTGGCCACCTGCTCTTCATTTACTAGTGGTTACAAAAAGCCGTGGTCATACCTGCAAGATCCAAGAGCTCACAGCTCACAAAGATACAAAAAACTGAGTCAGAAAGTACCCTCTACATGCAGAGACCAGCTGCGCATGCCTGCCTCCTCGCCTTCCACCCCCCACTCCCATCCCCCCCTCCACCCCCCTGCCCCTGGAGGCTGCAGGGAATAACACAGACCTATAGCCAAGTCCCCACCACTCTGCTTTTCTTCCCCCACTGGAGACCTGAGCAATTGTGCACAAACCTCTGCCTCATGTACTCACATATACTCCACCGCAACCTTTCTCTCCACCTTCCTCTCTGCCTACTGTTACTTAGGAAACACTCACCCTATTTGGGAACAAAAAAAGATCCTAATTATGGTTACACAGTAAGAGCAGTGTCAGATGTACTTCATCCTTAAGGAAAAGGCAAATCCAAAGTTCAGACATACAGATGCAAAGGTCTTCTCCACCGACCAGTCATGTAGGCAAGGGAGCCTCCTTAGAAAAGAATTCCATCTGTTTCCTCACTCTTTGGTGAATTTGCTTTCTTACCAATATTCAGGGACAAACTAGTATCTTTTATACTAGTTCCCATGCCCAGTGCAACATCTGATGCTCGCTTAGCTCCTCTATCAGTGCTTGTTGCTTTGGACATAAGGTGATTTGTGCGTTGTGCATGTTCTTTTTTGTTTTAGTTATTCATATATAATCAATGTGATTATTAACATATTATTAATGTAGGATATAATATGCTAATGGAGAAGTGATACATTAATAATTATACTTCATGATAACTGCATTGCAATAATGTAATCCATGTTCATGGATTAATAATTTAATCCATGTTCATAAAAAATAATCCTGATTTTTATATAAAGAATAACAATTTAATGTAATATACTGTGAATATAAATATATTGTAATAATTTCACTGGAAGTACACGGCACTTTAGGTGTGCATATCCAGTCACTTTGTGATTTTGTTTCTATGGGAGAAATGGAAAGTGAATTCAGAGGGCTGAGAAAATTCTTACAAGCAAGCTTTTGGTGCACTACCAATTTGCCACTCATGTGATGGGTGGTCATTACTTACATTGTGAATGTCTTTAACTTTTATTTTGATTTTAGAGTTTTCTGACTGCTTTAAATCTAGCTCTCATAAACAAACCCTTATGGAATAAGAAATGAACCCAAACTATGATCAGTCCAGGGGGCTGGGACTTATTGCCAGGACTTTGGGGCCCTTGTCTCCAGGACTCTGCCATTGGCGGAGCCACAAGAACCTACAGAGTCTTTTAGTTTTATCCACTTCCACCAGTTCTATTTTTGTATCCCCATATTTAGCACACAGAGCTATCTTTATCGCTCCAGCTGACTGGCATGAGAGTCCCCAGGGCATAGTAGTTATACAGGATTATTGAAGCATACTTCCTATTCTTCAAATAAGACAATGCAGAATGCAGAAAAGACATCAGCAAGGGATCACAATGTTAGAAAGAGTGTGTGTGTGTGTGTGTGTGTGTGTGTATGAATTACTAAAGATTTCTTTCTTTGTACTAAGTTTTATGCATTATTAGAAACAACGTTCATAATGCTTTCTGGAAGTTCGTTTTAGGCTATGTAATGAAATCCACTCTTATGCCTAAGTTCATGTGAAAACATCATTATGAAATAAAGTTTCTTACAACCCAGATTTCAAAAATTGGGAGTTTTTAAAAACTTCTATTACCCTATTCTCAAGTGAGGCATCCATTAGTTACACAGTCTAAATGAACAGTTGAACTGTTCTCATAGGCCAACACGGCCAATCTTTTGCTTGCTTTTCAGTTATTCAGTTTTCGTCGATACTTGTAAGAGTGGCCGGCTGAATATATCACAGAGGAGAGGATTGAGTCCTGAATAGGTAGTAGGGTCTCACAGCCCAAACTTCAGATGCTATTTATGTAACGATAGCTCTTCTGGTTTAGATTTGTCTAGTACAGGAGCCACCAGGCACCTGAATCCATTCAGCACATAAAATGAACCTTGTCAGAACTGAGATGTGTGCTAAGAGTAAAATACACACTGGATGTCAAAGACCTCTCCTTCCTCCAAAAGAAACGTAGACTATCTCACTAACACTCTTTTATATTGATTACATGTCAAAATGATAATGCTTTTATATACTGAGTTAAATAATTATACTTTAAAGACTAATTCTATGGGGGTGCCTGGGTGGCTCAGTCAACTAAGTGGCTTTCTTTTTATTTATTTTTTAATGTGGCAACTAGAAAATATAAAATGCCATTTGTGGCTCACATTTTGTTTCTCTTGGACAGCACTGGTCTAGAGGACTCCACAAAAATAGCATGACCTGTAAGAGTTCTTTAAGATTGGAAGCAAGAGCTGCTGCAGAATTTTACTCCAAATCAGGCTAATCAGAGGAGAATATGACTTGCAGTAAAGGTTAAAGCATGCCCTGCATGTTTAGTTCCCCCACCCAAAGAATTTTAATGGTACCCAACCTGACAGTGGAGTGATGCTTATGAACACAAGCCACTAAGGGAAGAGAAATCCTAGTATGGTGTATTTACTACCTGCCTCACCTCGCTCTTTCCTAATTGATAACACAGCCTACATTTCAGCTCAGTGGTTGCTAATTGTGCTCATTCCACTGGAGAATGAACCATGAGTTTGAGTTTTTGTTGTTTGTCCCCCCAACCACATGCTGCTAAAATGAAGACCAAGGATCATTTCATGGAAAATAGAAATATGAATTTGATATTTTTACCTCAAATAGAAAATAAAACTTCTAGGATTTTATGTATGGGCAGCCAATGGCTAGTTCATTATTCAAGGAGCATTAGTAGTGGACACACATGCACAAGGAGAAGTTCACACTGACCCTGAGTATTAATATACATAAAAAATTGAGCACCAAATCCTTGAATGTGCGATTACCAGATAACCGAACCAAAAACATATTGGGGAATCACTGCTGCCAGCAAAGAATTGTGTAACTGCTGGTAAAAACAACAGCAATTTCAGGAGTGGATTGAAAACAAAACAATACTATCTTTGTAATGTTCTGAAATCGTTGCATGAATAAAACTGAGACTGGCTCCTTTGCATTTCCCAGTCTGATCTGCTGACCATCTTGTCTGCCCATAATTGTTTTCTGCCATTCATTTCCTCCAATTGTCAATTATTACTAAAACAATTATGAAAAAAAATGTGTGTGTCTTTGTTTCCTGTTGCTGATGAATATAGTGAAGTCACAGACCAGGCTAGTGCATCATAATCTTTTCCATTACAATGAATTATGCTGTCATAAACAGGATACAGCTCTTTACTGGGCAAAGAGGCCGTAAATGGGGCTGAATTAGCACAGACATTATTGTCAGCCGTGACAGCCATGACAGCAAGAATTTAGAACACTGGGACTTAGCTCTCTGCTTCTTAAAGACATGCTGTTTTTGGCTTCCGACTATAAGGGTGGTACATGCTTGTCTTGGGGAACATGTTTATCCCAGAGACAAAGCAGAAAATAAAAATCCTTATTATCCCCCTAACTAAAGACTCCTATTGTTAATATATTTTTTAGGATTTTATGTATTTATTCATGAGAGACACAGAGACAGAGGCAGAGACACAGGCAGAAGGAGAAGCAGGCTCCCTGTGGGCAGCCTAATGCAGGACTTGATCCCAGGACCACAGGATCAAGACCTGAACTATTCAACTACTGAGCCACCCAGGTGCTCCCTATTGTTAATATTTTGATATGTAAATTTTAGTTAACTATTTTTCATTAAACATATATAATTTTTAAGAAAAGGAGATCACACCCTATATATAATTTTTTTTGCCTTCTCTTTTTCATTTAACATTCACTATAAACATTAAATATTTTAATGCAGTTTAATAGCTATATAAAATTCCACATTGTGGAACACTATTTGACAATTTCCTAATTCTGTATATTTGTGCAAAGTTTATCCGTTACAAATAGATAAACATTCTTTTACATACGTGTTGGTCTCAATCTATGAATATTTCCTCAGGATATATTCCTGAAAGTTAGATTATTTAACTTTTGACTAAAAACTATACTGTGTATCTTGCAGTAAATATTTAGAAGAAAAGGCCTAGGAAACATTCTTAACAATAAAAGCCCATATGCTCATTAAAAGCTTAATAAGCAAACTTGGTAATATGTGCCCCCTAACAAAATAAAGAAGGGCCATAGGACGCCTGGGTGGCTCAGTGGTTGATCGTCTGCTTTCGGCCCAGGGCGTAATCCTGGAGACCCGGGATCAAGTCCCACATTGGGCTTCCTGCATGGACCCTGCTTCTCTCTCTGCCTGTGTCTCTGCCTCTCTCTCTCTCTCTCTTTCATGAATAAATAAATAAATCTTTAAAAAAAGGGGGGGGGACATATTTTTCATGGTTACAAAGTTTAAGAGAAATCTGAAACTGGCCTACTCAAACTGCCCTTCAGACCAACCAACCGTAAGGGGAGGGGTATGTAATTCCATGAAGTCCTTTTCCAGAATCTCCTAGCACAGCAGCCCACACATGGTTCTGCAGTGGTTCTGTGAACTGGTTTCCTAAAGAGCTTGCTTCTAGCTGCTCCTGTACGGTCCCTGCCTGGCCGGGGCATCGTTACCTGGCATGGCCACGAGAGGGCAGCCAGGGACAAAGAAAGGGGTTTAACCTTCTAGACCCTGCTTTCAGCATACCCTTGAATTCACCAGATAAGCAAGGAAAAGTAACAAACGAGGCATTGAAGGGAGAACCAATTTCGGAAGTAAATAAGCACGCAAATACATAAATGCAAGTACAAACTCGTCCCTTTGCCTCGGGGAGATGCACCAAAAGCTGCAGAATTCTGAGAGCTACCAGTTAGAAAAAATTAAAGACCAGGAATCCAGGTAAAAATCGGGTGACAGCTTGAACGACTGGTGCCTTTTGACTTCTGCAGATGCAGAAAGGAAATTCAGAGCAGGTCCCTGACCTTCTCTCGGGGAATTAGCAGGGAACAGGGGGCCTGTCCCCCTCCCTACACACCTGCATTCCAATCTCTGCCCCCCTAGCTAGGGAGTCCTGGACAGATTGCTTAACCTCTCCTCTGTTTTCCCTTTTTTATAAAATGTGGCTAGCCATGCAGCCTGCCCACGGGCGGTTGTGAGCATGAAACAGGAGACTGGACATAGAAGGCTTGGCATGTAGGAAATGCCCCATCTGTGCTGGCTTCTGCAATCTCTTTTGCTTCTCATCTCCCTCCTAAGCTGTTCCCATTTCCAGCTGTTTGCTTGGGATTTCTACCTGACTGTCCCATCAGGGTATCAAAGTTAAAATGTCTAAAACCAAAATCCTCATCTCCCTAACTCCCTGACTGCTGCTACCTCTCGGATTGGCTATTCCTTAGAATAGACTATAAAACATAACATCCTCTCTAAGGCTTCCTCTCCTGCTGTAACCCTAGCCAATTAGTTTACAAAGCGTGTCGGTTTTTTCTCTCATGTGTCTCCATCTAGTTTCCTTCTTTCTCTTGTCACCAGAACCCAGGCCTTGGCAACCTGTTCTCTTTGCCCCACCAGGTCCTGCCTTGAATGGGCAAATTTTATGGATGTCATTTCCCTTTTCAAAGCCCCTCAGTGGCTTCCCAGTGGCTTTAAATTAGATTCTAGACTCCTCTGTCTGGCATTAAAGTCCCACCACACTCTGACCCCAACCCCCTCCAGACGCTTCTCTTGTCCCATGTGCTCACAGCCTCTGCCCCTGTCAAGCTGCTGACGCACAGCTCCGTGCTATGGTGGCCAGATTTAGGAAATTAAAACACAGGACATTCGGTTACATGTGAATTTCAGGCAAATAACAAATAATATTTTTGAATCGAGTGTGTCCCGTGCGGTTGGCTTCATATACACCTGTGCAATAGGACATAGTTACATGAGAAAAAGTTCATTGTTTATCTGAAATCCACCTTTCACTGGGAATCCTGGTTTTCATCTGACATCCCTAATCCTAAGCACACCAAGAATATTCCTATCTCACAGGAATGTGCAGAGGCCCACATATACAGCTCCAGTCTTGTTTTGGATACCCTTATCTCCTGCTATCCCCATCAGATTTCTGCCCTGCAAAGTCAGCTCACCTTCATAACTCCATGGAGCCTGCCTGAATCAGGACTTCCTTATCTGGTACCCACTATCTACATCATTCATTTGGTTAATATTAATAATTAATTTCCTGTGGGATGCTTTGTGTCTTACAGAATTCCCTTTCTCTGAGTAAATGCTGAGTTATCAAAGGTAAAGACTGCGGGAAAACTTAATAAATATGCTTTGGTGGTGGGGTGCCTCTGTTAACCGGTTATATAGGGTGTAAGGGGATCAGGGCATTGGAGAAAGAAAACCTTCAGATGCCACTTATGTGGATTTAAGGTGCTCATAGAGACACTAAAACCAATATGCAATGCCTCCTGCCCCCATGATACCAGGCCAGGTGGGCACAGCTGCCTGACCTTGGCATGCTTCTCTCCACACTCCACTTCAACACATCCTACAGGTTGTGGTGACATTTCAATTTCTCACCACTTCATACCATCTCTTCAGTAATTTGATCTCACTGATATTTAAATGTGAGGGACAGAGGTGGGTCTATAATGTAACCTCTAAATACACAGCAATTACAAGAGTCATGCTGGAAACCCAGCAATAAATTTCTATTTAATTAATAGAAAAGTTTTAAAAATGACAATTTCTTTCCCTCATAATTAGCTAACTCTAACATAAAATGCTCTCAGGAGCTTAAAAGTACATCAGGAAACTTGCAAAGCTATTCAACAAACCCCCCAAAATCTATTTTAAATAACTGGTGTTTCATGAATACATTTATAAGCATCTGTGGGGCATCCAGAAAGCAGTGTCCAACCATAAGACTTCTAAAAGTGAAAAACAATACATTCTTAGAATAAAATGCCTAACTCCTAATTCTTTCTATTATTTAAACATTCAGTAGTATTTAAAACATTTTTATTCTCATAATGTAAATACACAAATGTGTCAAATGAGAAAGTTGTGTTGAAATCAGGATCACTGTCAACACCAAACCCACGTAGGGTGGGCAATTAATTAGGTTACCTTGGATTTCACTTTGTGTTAATAATAAGGCAGACTCAGAATTGACTTTGTAGCACTGGAATGTCTTGGAAATAAGTGGGAAGAGTTTATCTGTTTCTTCAGATCCATCATATTTATCCAACATAATTTTCTTTCCTTCTTCATGTGGATGGTTTAAGTTCAACTAAGAAACGTATTTTCTCTCTTCAAGCAATACTACATTTTACTACGGTTTCCAAGGAATGAATTATAATTTTTTAATCAGAAAAAATAACCCTTAAATCCTCCTAGGAAAGACAATGGCCAATGAACTCCACATGGAGACAAAACCAAGGCTTGGCCTCCTTGCACCAGCTGCAATCTGGCTGGCTCAGCTTTTCTGGCTTCCAGCTTTGCTATCTCCTTGCAACAGATTCTAAACATACCAATCTCAAACTGGGATAAGCCAAAATAACAGCAACACGTTTCCTTCTGCTCTTTCTTTTCAGTAGACCACTAGAAACTTACTCCTTTGTTGTCATTGTGACATCAATTGAGTGACTCCAGGATACAAATGTAGGTATTTTCAGGGGTGGATGCAAATATGGTGCATCATTTAAACAAACCTTGTTGTTTGATGGCAAGGAATGTTAAAAGAATTTGGAATGTCCCTAGAAGCTTTCCAAGTTTTTGTGGGCAGCATCAACTGTTCTTGGATTTAACCCATTCTATTTAGACCTTTCCACTTCCAAAGCCAGGGGCAATTTTCAGGTCACTCAGAAAACGTATACTACACGAATGTTTTGAAATCATAATTTAAATGTAAATAACTATTGTGAACAGTTTCTATCACTGGAGCTGTTCAAGGCTGTTTTGGGTGCTTCTGGAAGGTTCTCCTTTGTCTGAAAATGAATGTCCAGGAAAAGAAGCTTTGTATCAACAACAACAACTTTATCTTCACTTACTTTTCTACAAAATACTAACTTTTAGCTAAACAACAACTTTATCTTCACTTACTTTTCTACAAAATACTAACTTTTAGCTAAAGTAACTTTTCCAAAGTTGATGTTTTTTGCTTGAGAGCTGATTTCAATGGACTCTAAACCAGAAGTGACAAAAAAAAAAAAATCAAAACAAAAGTATAAATAAATAAGCCAGAAGTGATCAAAGAAACGGTACATGGATTATTTATCAGCAATTCGAGAGGATTGGACAGAAAAACTCAAATTATTTTCAAAAATGATCTTCAGTAAAGTTATTGATACTACTTAATCCCTTGGTGATGACAAAACAGAAGAAAACATACTGGGTAAAAAGCTATCTTAAGGAAACAATTACTATTTCCAAAAAAAAAAAAATTATCATTGTTAAAAACTGAAGAAGTCAATGGCCAAGACTGACTTCTACATTTCTTCAGAAATAGAAACGAGCCTACGAGCTTTTCCTGAGGACCTGCCCTCACAGCACACACGCGTCCCTGGCGAACGCCCATTGCTCGCCATGTGCGTGTAGACACAACAATGGACAGTCTTAAAAATGACACTTACCTTAAGTCGCAGACGTGCAATCATTTCCAGCTCATCCCTCTGTTCAAATGTCTCTTTCTGCTTCGTCAACCCCTCACAAGTTTCTCCTCCACGTGTGCAACTACCTAGAGATTCCTGTCCTGTCTCCTAAAATGCTGCCATCACCTCCACTGCCCTGATGCCGGCCAAAGGGGGAAAGCATGAAAAAAATGTCAAATTTGCAAGCTGTTTACGCCTAAGGACGACAGTGAAGCTGCTAAGCTTTGAGCTCAATGAATTAAAGGTTGTTTGGCTAAATGGCAGGCACACTTCCTCCTATTCTTTCTGAACTTAGTTTTCCTGCCTCCAGTGGAGCTTTTTCCTTTCCCGGGCTATAAATAGGCTGGTCGTAAGAGCACTGAGGAAAGAAGAAGGCAGGAAATGTATTTGATTTCAAAAAGCAGTCAGAGGTGTGTGTGTGTGTGTGTGTGTTTGTGTGTGTGTTTCTTTCAAGTGAACACCGATAAACAAGCTAAGGGAAATTCAGCTTTGGTAATGGTACCAGAGTCAAAGTTTAATTTCCTATTATCTTGGTTTCACTAAAGTGACATTTCCCACAAGCAAAGCTTGGGCTTGGCGATGTACCATCTTCTGTATAAAATACCGTCAACAAACCTACATCATCTCCTTCATTTCCCACAGGAATGAGCCAGAAGGAGAATTTCCTGGGGGAAGTGAGGGAAGGGGGCAGGCCACGGGGGTCAGTCACTACTCTTACTTCTTTTCATTCGAAAGAAGCTGAAGTACTTTTGAGGCAAGGTTCAACAACAGGAAGATATTAACAGGTGAACGAGAAAAGCAGATACTTTGGCTTAAAAGAAATTATGAAGCTAAGTTTATAAACTGGTCGTCCATCTGCATTAAACTAAAGATTGTCCACAGTTTTGCTACTCAAAGATATTTAACTTCTCTCATAATTACAACAGAAAATAAAAATTAGACCTCATTTTTCACATATCAGATGGACAGATCCAAATGTTGACGTTGTCAGATATCATTCAAGTGTGGAGGAGTAAGAATTCTCAAAACAGTCCATGGGAGTACAAATTGGCGTCAACTATGTTGAGAGTGATTCTCAATTTCTTGCAAAATATGAAGTTTACATACTCTAACAAAACACTTAAACATGGTTGATTTGGCAAAATGGGAGTACAGATCTTGAATGTGGGGACAGTCTGGTTTGTGATATACACATTTAGTGCTCTTCTATTTTTTTATACTGTGCATCCCATGCTTTAAAACTTACTAATTTTGGGGACGCCTGGGTGACTCAGCGGTTGAGCGTCTGCCTTTAACTCAGGGCATGATCCTGGTCCCAGGATCGAGTCCCACCTTGGGCTCCCTGCAAGGAGCCTGCTTCTCTCTGCCTGTGTCTTTGCCTCTCTCTCTGTAACTCTCATGAATAAATAAATAAAATCTTTATAAAAAAAAGAAACCTTACTAATTTTGAAGACACATTTTAGAAACTGTTATTACTTAAGGTCCTTCTTACGATTCTATTAGTTATCTATTGATTATCTATCATTTTCTGTTGGTCATTTGACACCTACCTCTGTCAACAGGCTGCTCTTTATATTGGGGGAACACTTTGAGAAGCAACACAGGGGAAGTCAGAGAATTCCCTTGATGGAGGGGCTGCTTGGTATGCTGTCTGCTGTCCTGGACCAGTAGCCTCAGTACCTCTTGGATCAGAATCTCAGAGTGGGGGAGGGGAGGAGCAATCTGTGTGATCTCCAGGTGACGCTGATGCTCCTTACAGTATGAAAAACAGTGGTCTACAAAGTTATTTTGTTTATTAATATCCCACTTTAGAAAAAAGATTTGGGGACTATCATAAATAACACTGTAATGTGGGGCAGCCCCGGTGGCCCAGCGGTTTAGCGCTGCCTTCAGCCCGGTGTGACCCTGGAGACCCACGATCGAGTCCCACGTGAGGCTCCCTGCATGGAGCCTGCTTCTCCCTCTGCCTGTCTCTCTCTCTGTCTCTGTCTCTCTCTCTCTCTCATGAATAAATAAATAAAATCTTTAAAAAAATAACACTGTAATGTATATTTGAAAGTTGTTAAAGGAGTGGAACTTAGAAGTCCTTATCACAAGAAAAAAATGCTTGGTGGCAGATGTTGACTTACTGTGGTGATCATTTCATAATATATAGAAATATCAAATGATGATGTTGTATACCTGAAAGTTTACAATATTATATGTCCATTATACCTCAATTTAAAAAAAATAAAATTGAACAAGATTTAAGGCAGTTGATTTTGTTTTATAGAAGAATAATGAAAATTTCTAAATGCTTTTTATGCTGGTGACTCCTATTTAGAAGACTAGAAGAGTCTATATATATATATATATATATATATATATATATATATATATATATAATATTAGGAAGACACACTAATCTCCCTGTTACTGTGAAGAAGTCACCTGGAGCAAAGCAATAGCAGCAGAAAGAACAAGCTGATGGTCTATAAGGGAGAGACAAAAGTTCTCTCTCATTTGGGGTAGTCATGATAAAAATGGATAAAGTCAAAGCCAACTTTACTTATATGTATATCTGAAAATTATACATTGCCTAAAATTAGATGAAACCAAAGAAAACAGGAAGAAATTAAGTCTCTAGTTGGAAACAAAATGTCCTATTTCCCTACTTTTGTTTAGTGATTTGATTATTGTTTTCAGATCCAGCCATTTCTCATCATCCATTTGTAGCCTTCATGTAAAGACCTGATAATAGATAGAATAGGTCAAACAATGAGCTCAGCCAGAGCTGGTGAGGGAAAAGCAAGAGTATGTACATTCCCAGGCACAGATGGGGAGGAAAAGATTTCTTTAAAAGAGAGAGAGGGAGAGAAAGGAATGAATGACACTGTTGTAATAGCCGAAAGGAAAAAGGAAATCCATGGTGGTCAGGATATAACAGCTGCAGTGTACTGAAGTGGCTAAAAGGGACACGAGTTGACATTGGCAAGAAAATGGCCAGCCACAGGGTAGTATGTTTCTGGGGGCAAACCATGCTCCCATGTGTGAAGCATGAACTCTCCAAAGAAACTCCAAATACATTAACCAGGCTTTCATTGTTCATTGGAAACGTTCCTTCTCCTTTCTTGAGGAAGTATTTTACTTCTCACAAAGAACAGTTTCACAGAGCTCCCCATATAGCCCATCTCTAGAAATGAAGCATTAAAACATTTATGGGAACAGAAAGGCTCTGTGCTCTTAATCTAAAATTAATGATAGACTCTCTCAAAAGGCATTAGGGGAAAAAGTCGAAAGACCTCGTGGGGAAAGGTAATGTGCAACTTTCTTCCACTATTTTGGTTTTGCAAGTGGAGGAAAATACCTTTTTTTTATTGTAGTCACCTACAGTGAATTTCAATGTATACAATAGAAAGGAAATCCAAGCAAAAGTTGTTAGGGAAAACTACAAAAATAAAATTTGCATATTTTTGCTCAAGCTGAATGCACTGTACCTGAATGTCTTATAGATGCTTTTAATAAAATTCAATCTTTGTTCACAACATGCAGAAGTGCTAGGTGATTACACGTTGTAGGGAACTGTGTTCTTTTTCTTGAATTATATCATACTAATGAAAAGAAATCAGAACTCCTGAAAATTGAAACCATGCAGGCAGGTAAAGAATGGACCTCTAAATTGCAGTAGGAACGCTGAAAAGATAGTTGAATGTTAGGAAGGAGTTCTACCTTATAAAAATAAAATATAAATATGAAAAAATAAAATATGAAAGCTGACTCTTTGAAGGAATGAGAATACTTATTAGGGTAGTAATAAAACTTCTCCATTAATTTTATTAAAATTCAATTGTGTTCATCAGTAGTTTAGTTTTACTTAGTCTAATTGTCAGTAAACAACAATGTTAAAGTTACCTTGCAAAATTGCAATAATCCTGGCACATATGAAATAGATCAGAATATCTCACAGGGGAAGCCCAGCCTTGGTAAAGTTCAGTGGGAAAATCTAAACCAGACTGCCGGCCTTCACTGGATTTGGCTTTGGCCTCTATTGGTATTCCCCCACTGCCAAGCATCTAAAATAAAACAGCGCTAGTTTCCATGTAATGAAGAAGAAAAAAAAAAGGATTCTGAGACTCTCCAATAATAGATGCCTAGAGCATTATCAATTTTGTCAAGACTAAAATCTGATGTCATAATAACTAAAGAGATTATAATTGGTGTGGTGGTAAAAGTTTTTCAGGGACTTTCTTTTTGCTGTTTCTGCCAGTTGTGTGTCTCTTTGGGAAAAGCCTTTGGACTCTACCGTAAGGTAGTTTGTGAACTAATCACTGTTGGAAGCAGGGAGAAGCAAAGCTATCACTGGGAAGAAATATGCAGAAAAGAAAGCAGATCATTATAGGGACAGGGCATAACACATTTCTGAAGGCAGAGGGAGATTACCATCGGCTCCAAGAGCATTGGTGCCCAAATATTACCTTATCTTTGTTCAACATTTGGAAGGAAGACAGGAAGGAAGGAGGGGAAAGAACATGGCAGTGAAATTGATTTGCCGAGCAAAAATTAAAATTTATTGCTCTGAAAGTCACTCTGGTCTAGTAAAGGCCAAGTGGTAGGTTGGTTGCTAATTTAATAGTGTGTACAGTTTCCTTGCTTAAAAAATAGTACATTTGTTTGAATTCATAATAGAGTCAATATGCCCCATAATCCCCTGAACCATATAATTATAAACTAATGAAAAAAGTTCAAAATGGATTTAAGTTGATATTGTCAAGGTGAACATAATCACAAATTTTAGAACCCACATAACTTATGGGGTACAGGATCACCCCAAATAGATGCAGCAAGTTAAAATAAATGAGTCTTCTGATCATATCTCATATGACCAAGAGATAGATTCTCTCTTCCTTGTCGGCTTTGAAGGAGCAAGCTGCCATGTTGTGAACTGCCTCTGGAGACCACTACATGGCAAGGACCTGGGGGTAGCCTCCTTCCAACAGCCAGCAAGTAACTGAAGCCCTCAATCCAAAAGCATGCAAGGAACAGATGCTGCCAACAATCACATGAGCTTGGAAGCAGCTCCTTCCTCAGTTGAGCTTCGGATAAAAGCAAAGCTCTAACCAATGCCTTGATTGAAGTTTTATAAGACTCTTAAGAAGTGGACCCAGATAAGCCATCTGGCGAGGCAGGCTATAGAAGAGTCTCCCATCAAGATGGTTTACAGTCTTATACAAGGTAGTCACACACATATAACCATGTATTTCCCATCACCTTTGTGGCATTTTATTGGTTAAAAGCAAGTTACAGGTCCTGCCCATGCTGTGGGGAAGGGATCAAAGGGCACTGACTACCAAGAGGCAGGGGTCATGGTAGCTGCCCTAGAGTCTATCTGCCTCTATGGTAAAAGACTCAGAAAGGGGCAGCCCCGGTGGTGCAGTGGTTTGGTGCCGCCTGCAGCCTGGGGTGTGATCCTGGAGACCCGGGATCGAGTCCCACATCGGGCTCCCTGCATGGAGCCTGCTTCTCCCTCTGCCTCTCTCTCTCTGTGTGTCTCTCATGAATAAATAAATAAAATCTTTAAAAAATAAATAAATAAATAAATAAATAAATAAATAAAATCTTTTTTTAAAAAAAAAAAAGACTCAGAAAGAAGCAATGAATACATGTAACACCTAGTGGATGACTGAAGACTATTTAGGATGATGTTACCCAAAGACAGAATAGACAAACATTTCTTAATTGTTCCTCCTTCAAAGCAGAGGAAAATCCACTGCCTTGAGACAGAAATAGGACATCTCTTTACCACCATGCACTTTTAAGTAACTCTGTGACCTGAATGTCCTCAGGCTCCATTTCTGAGGTCCTTTCAGTTCTAAGCTTCTGTGACTTTGGACCTGACCTTCCAAGCCTCCGAAGATGTTTCAGAATGCCACAAATCCTGATTGTATTCATACCAAGCATTTGGTGACCTCTGGGTTACTGTCGATATCTTAATAAAACAATACTGGGGAGAAAAGAATATATAACTCATTAGTCCCTTAGAAAAGTTAAGCCAAATCGACTGGCGTGTTACTATCTGATCCAACTTTTGATTTTCCATTTGAATGTTTATATTTCTACAGTATGATGTCATCTAAAAATACACGGAGATAAAACTATTATGAAATTCACTTTGCATAGGCAAATTTTGAGCTAAAAATTTTTGTTCTCTGGAGGGAACAAATTGCATTTCAAATTACATCCAAGTAATATTGAGTGCACCAAGAAATTATTCTGGCAGTGTAAATTTACAGACTCAGGGTTAGAAAGCCTTCACAGACCACCGCCCATCTGATGGGCAAAATTCCTCCAGAGCATGAAGAACAAATTATCTTATTAATTTCTAAGTAAAAAGCTGCCATTGTACATTTTTGTGATATCATAAATGCAAGTGATTCTAATAGAAATTAAATTATGAATAATCTAAATAAGGCAACTCCAAATTGCTTTGTTCACTAGATAAATGAACTTTTCTTTTTCTTCATGCAAAAAAATAAATTCTAAAGTACGTGGAACTTTAAACATATATTCACAGCTATTCTTGTGTGGACAGACTACACAATGAAATACGTCATAATACTGTCTAATATTTCATTAAGAACACAGGTTAAAAGTTATAAGATTGAAACTAGGAATGCTTCATTTCCATTTAAAGGTTGAAAAGGGATAAAAAAGTTCAAGAAGGAAATGACTTTTTAGAGTTGTATGAGATCAGAGGATCTGAGAGCCTGGATTTCAAAACACTAAACACTAAAGCCACATATTTGGAGCTTGCATCACATTATAGCTCCTTATTATAGGGCTTGCTCAAATACCAAGTATTAATGCACAATTAATTCTGAAAGAAACCACATGCTACAGATTATATTTTATTTGGACAAGTCTAGCAAAATACTTTTTATACTGTATTCTTTTCAACCACATGTAAGTCCCTACTAAGGACAAAGCTCTGTGCTTGAGCCATGGAAGAAAAAATAAAATTAAACATTTGGCCTTTGCCCTAAAAGCAGTACACCTTCTAAAGCAGAATGTCTCAAATCATGGTTTAAAGACAGCCTTTATCAGTATAACATAGAGTTTACTGAACATGCAGATTGCTGGTCCTCAGCCTCAGATAACTTCTTTTTCAGTTAAGTCCAGGGTAAGCCTTGGAATATGCATTTATAAAAAAAAATAATAAAAATAAATTAAAAAAATTTAAAAAAAGGAATATGCATTTATAGTAAGCCTGTGATTGTTATTATGCACTGAAGTTTGAGAACCAGTGATCCAGGGGTCAAATACATATTTTTTAAAAAAGATTTTATTTATTTATTTGAGAGAGAGAGTGAGAGAGAGAGCACAAGTGATGGGAGAGAAGGGACAGAAGGAATGGGAGAAGCAGATTCCCTGCTGAGCAGGGAGTCCAACGCAGGAACCCTGAGGAGGGGCTCTATCCCAGGACCCTGGGATCATGACCTGAGCCAAAAGCAAACTCTCCACTGACTGAGCCACCCAGGTGCCCTCTCAAAACATACATTTTTAATTAGTACAAGAGAGTGACCTAAGGGGAATAGGTTTTGCAAGTACTGAGTGAATTCTGATTGTAGCTATAGCCAACTGTTGGAACACATGTTAACATGTAAACTTCCTTTAAAGTCAGTTCTAATTTTGCGTAATGGTAGCATTACAGCATCAGTTTGTGGATCTTAGGAAAGATCTGGAGGGAGGGAACATTTTCCCCTGCGTACTAAAAAAATTTTTTGGTATTTTTTTTATTACGGTAAAAATACCTAACATAAAATTTATTATCTTCACAATTTTTAAGTGTACAGTGCAGTAATGTTAACTATATTCACATTGTTGTGAATCAGATCTTCAGAACTTTTTCTTACAAAACTGAAACTCTATACCCCTAAAACAGCAACTCTCCCTGTTCACCCTCCCCCAAACCCTTGGTAACCACCATTCTGCTTTCTGTTTCTATGCTAGGAAGACCATCTTAAAAACCTAATCCAAAAACAAAGTACCAGATCTGAATAAGGAGAATTGAGTCTAAGCATAAAATTCAAGGATTAGATTTAAGAAATGAGATCATAAAGCAGAAGGAAGGAGCAAAGCAAAGACAGTTTGACGTGGAAGCAGAGGCATTATCCAGAACTCAGTTGATCCAGTTTGGCCATCTGGCTATGGGTGTTGGGTGCCATGGAGACATGCTCTTTGAAGCCAGAATGTGAACTCTAAGTCACTGTCAGCTCTCAGATAACTCCCCATACATTTGGTGAATAAATGCCTATGACTAACGTAGATGGGAGGGAGGTCAGGGGATGAATTTTGGCGATTATAAGGAATATTTTCCACTCTCAAAATTTGCTGCAGACTTGGGAGATGAGTAGGTCTATGATAAAATCCATTGTAATGGTTTGCTAGGATTGGAGTGGTTGAGGTACTCCTTGGAGCATGTGTGTCTCTCTGATCCAGCACAGTTGTCATAAATATTATGTGTCAAAAGGCACCATTCCAAATGTAGAGCCACCAGAAGTTCTGGAAGGTTAATGCTTTGAATAGGCCATGAAGATCTAACACAGATGGAGAGATGGCCTGAGAGAAGTTAAGGATGGATTTATTTATTTATTTATTTATTTATTTATTTATTTATTTATGATTTTGTTTATTTGAGAGAGAGAGAGAGAGAGATAGCAAGAGAGAGCATGAGCAGTGAGGAGGAGCAGAGGCAGAGGGAGAAGCAGGCTCCCCACTGAGCAGAGAGCCCAATGCAGGGCTTTGGGCAGCTTGATCCCAGGACCCTGAGATTATGATCTGAGCCAAAGGCAAATGTTTAATCAGCCACCCAGGGACTCTGAGTCCAAGGATTTAGATGAAGGTGTCCCCCAAGGCATTAATCTGGGTGAATAGATTCACCAGATGGGTGCTGGGTGGTTCTAAATCTCATCCAAGTCCTACTATAGGAAAGGAAGCGTGGAAAAAGTAGAGAGAACCTATTCTTTAGAGTCAGATACACCTGGTTTTGAATTTGACTGCTTCTTCATATATGGATGACCTTTAAACTGTGTAATTATCAATTTCCTCACCTATACCTCAAATTGGAACAATACCTTTTAGGATTAAGGGTAATTATGCAACATATAGCAGAATACCTGGCCCAAGAGCAGACAATAAATGGTTGTAATGGTTATTGCTACTTAAAATAGTGACAAGTGGTGTCCTTGCTTTTGTTATCAGAAGAGCCTGCAACGTGGTCCCTGCCACACCTTGTTATTCAAATGCGCAGGACAGGAGATTTTTCTTACCTCTTTTGGCTGTCTGACCCATAATGTATATGGATTCAAATAAGAAAGAAAGGTGCAGCAGGCGTGCATTCAGGTGGTTCAGTCCATGAAGTATCTGCCTTCAGCTTGGGTCAAGATCCCAGGGTCTTGGGATCAAATGCCCTGCTCAGCAGGGAGCCTGTTTCTCCCTCTCCCTCTGCTGCTCTTTCTGCTTGTGCTCTCTCGCTCTGTCAAATAAATAAATAAATAAAATCTTAAAAAAAAAAAAAAGAATGAATGAAAAGGAAGAAAGAGGGGGTAGAGTTAAGGAGGGAGAGGAAGAGGGAGAGATAGAAGGAAGGGAGGCAGGCTCATTTTTGCTTTGTCTTGAATGATGCAGACGCCAATGATCAGATTTATCATCACAGGGAGTATGGTCCTTTATGGTGACATATTCATACCTTAAACATAGTTTTTAAAGTATTAGAATATTGTATTAAACCTATTTTGTTATCTTTTGTGCCCTTGCAAAAGGGAAAAACAATCCAGGTGTGGCTTGGTATAGTGAGTCCAGTGATGAAATGCCTGGGGCCACCATCTGTGCCGAGGCGAGCCCTCACAGACATTTCCCATTTTGCAGCCAGTTTTGTACCCAGACTGGCCCATGTAGTTCTTATTATGATTACAAGGTACACCTTAGCAACGACCATTAGAGAACTCTGAAAAAGCAACGATGAGGTTTATTACCCACAAGTTCTGGAGGGTGAATGTCATACTTTGGGCCACAGAGAAAGGTTGTGGATAGAGAGCACACAAAGACCTGGGGTTCTGCTTTTTTGAGGATGAAGGCTCTAAACAAAAGAAAACTTCACGGAGCGGGGTGGCCTGTCTCTTTATCCAGTTGCGTTGCTGGCAGTGTTTACTAGAGATGGCTCTTTGAAGTAGGTGCTTCTGCAATGAAAAGCCTAATAATGTCAGGCATGTATATTACATCAAAATTGTCAGACATCTACAATTCAAAGGGCCTTAGGATGCCTGGAAACCAACACTGGAATATCATCATGGCTTTTTCTTTGGCTAAAATCTACTTCAAACTCTCAGACTAGATTCTCCTTGAGACTAGAAATGTAGGACTCTGACACTCCAGGCTTGTATCTCCACAGGGACTAGAGAGCAAAGGGACTCCCTTCTCCCTCCTCCGTAAGAAAACTCCTGTGGCTGGACTCTGATCGGCTTGGGCAACATGTCCACTTCTTGTAAAAATCACTGTAGCCACAGATGAGGTCTGTGGACTGGCCCAGGCTGAGTCTCATGCCCAGGCTCAGAGTCAGAGAGGCTGACTGCTGGAGAGGAGGGTAGAACAATGGGGATCTAGAGCATGCCTCCCATTCCCACTCAGTACCAAGGGCACTGGCCCCAAGAATTAAGGAAATTCTAGATCAAGATAAGCCAAAATAAAGATGAAGAATTTGCAGTTCTCAGAATTCAGGCCTAGTGGCTGATATCTAAGCAAAGATAACTCTTCTTCTTGTGTTGGTTAACAGGACATGAAGAGTGGGAAAACTTAGGAATGAAGTTCTGGGCCTCAAAAAATCTCTGGGAATTAGCTGATGGTATGAACAGGGAGCTTCCACCAAGGCTAGAATCGTAAACTGCAGTAGTTGCCCAGAAATTAACTCAGGAATCCCATTTCTGATCTACTGAAATTCTAAGTCTTAGAATTAATTCTAAGTCTAGAGACTACTGCAGACTGGCTAGAGGGCACCCATACCCAGAGTTTGTATAATTCAGGATCAAACATTAGTATTTTCAAAAATGGAGTCTATGTGTAGATATCTACATTCTCTATAAAAATTATTTGATTTTTTTAAATTTTTTTATTTATTTATGATAGTCACACACAGAGAGAGAGAGAGGCAGAGACACAGGCAGAGGGAGAAGCAGGCTCCAGGCACCGGGAGCCCGACATGGGATTCGATCCTGGGTCTCCAGGATCGCGCCCTGGGCCAAAGGCAGGCGCCAAACCGCTGTGCCACCCAGGGATCCCAAATTATTTGATTTTAGAGTTAAATGATGCTAATCTTTAAAGAATATACAAATATTTTAAATAAACTGACACCACCTTTTATCTAAGTATTGCAGGGTGATATCAAAGAATTTACATAAATAAACAAGTAAAGGATACATTTGTACATAGAGAATAAATCAGAGGAGAGCTGTATGAACCAAAATTCATGATTGTTAGAAGAGAGAAAGGTGATGAAAGAAATAACTGGTAATACTGCCCAGACTTCGAAGCCAGACTTCAAAGAATGTACACCACAGCAGACAGTATAACTCCTATGAGTGAAGGACAATTTAATCTTAGAAAATGTCATTTGTCATATTAAATCAATACTATTAATTTTAAATATATTCATTTTACTGTTTTGTTGGCTTATAATTGGAAAATTTGTTTTGACTTTGTACTTGCAAAGGAGCTATAAGCACAGGGCGTCTATGTATTATATTTGAATATGTAAATAACATGATAAAAAGGAATTATTCAACACTGGGAAAGCTGTACATTCCATGAAGGAATTTGTAGGCTGTACATTTGAATTGAATCCATGTTCACCCAGAACTTCAGAATGAAAACTTATTTAGAAATAGGATCTTTGCAGATGTGCTTTTTGGTGATTTCAAGACAAAATCATCCTGGATTTAAGAATGGACCTAAATCCAATGATTTAGTGGTGTTCTTATATGAAGAGGAGAGGACGCATGAGACAAAGTCCCTATGAACACAAAGGGAGAGATTGGTGTGATGTGGCAACAAGTCAATGAACACCGAGGAAAGTCTGGAGAAGGTAGGAAGAGATAAAGGATTCTCCCATAGAAACTTCAGAGGGAGCATGCCCTCCTGGCACCTTGATTTCAGACATCTAGCCTCCAGAACTGAGAGAAGAAGCTTCTGTTGCATTCAGGTACCTCGGGTTTGTATGAGTTTGTTACCACTGGCCCAGCCCTTTGCCAGTTCCTACCAAGGGCACCAAGGACATCTTGCAGGCTATGAAGCAAGAGATGCCCTCGGCCCTCTGGACATCAGGACTGGGTGTGGTGCTGTTCATGCTAGGCCTCTTACACAATGTGATGTGCCCCAGCATGCATATCTGTGTGCCCACCTGGAGGTGCCAGCAGAGAATGCTGGCCATAACCAGCTGCCCCAGCTTGTACTCAGCCCCTGGAGCTATATGAGCTCCACAAGGAAATGGACTCTGCAGGCAGCCATTTTCAAAGCCCTTCCTGGGACCAGGCAGGAAGCACCGAGGATTCCACATCTGGTCCTAGGAGACTCTCCAGTGTCCAGACTGAATGCCTGTCCCTTCAATCCTTGCTTTATTCCGGTACAGGCAATGAAACACAGTATGGCCCACACAGTATGGTCAGAAATCTTACAGTTCACAAGATCTATTTCTAGATATGAGAAAAATAACTGTTTAACATTTCCCCTAAATCCCAAGATGGAAGTGCCTATTGAGGTTTTAGAAATAGTTGCAAATTCTTTGACATTCCTTCCACCAAATGGTAGAGTTTATGTTCCCTTCCCTTGAACCTGTGTGGGCTTTTAGGATTGCCTTTAGGAAACAAAACATGGCAGAAATGATAACGCATGACTTCCAAGGTGAAATTAGAAAAAGAAGACTTTCTGCTGGCTTCTTTTGGGGACATTTGCTCTGGGAACCATGAGCTACTACATAACAAATCTAGACATCCTGAGATCATCATGTGGAAGAAACCATGGAAACAGAGAGAAGGAGAGACAAAGAGACCTAAACAGCTCCAGGTGTTCCTGTCCCCAACTATTTGAATCTCTCCAGACCAGGTGCCAGAACCTTTCAAGATAATACCGGCCTCAGCCACCACCTGATGACAGTGTCATAAGAGATCTCAATCCAGAATGTTCAGCCAAGCTGCTTCCTATTTCCTAACCTACTAAAACCATAAAGGGCAATAAGTCCTTGTTATTTTTTCTTTTTTTCCTTTTTTTAAGAGACACAGGGGAAGAGAGAGACAAGGAGAGAAAGAGAGAGAGTGTGTGTGCACGTGAGGGGGTGGAGGGCGAGAGGAAGAGAGAGAATCCCAAGCAGACCCCATGCTTAGCACAGAGCTGGACACAAGGCTCCATCCTACAACCTGCTCAATTAACTGAGCCACCCAGGCTCCCCACAAGTGCTTGTGATTTTAAGCCTCTAAGTTTTGAGGTCATTTATTATACAGCATTTAATAACCAGACTAGAGCCTGAGAATAACAAACTGCTTTAAAAAACCCGAGTCTCCCTCTGCCTATGTCTCTGCCTCTGTGTGTGTGTGTATCTCTCATGAAAAGATAAATAAAATCTTAAAAAAAAAAAAAAAAAGTCGAAGGAACTATATTGGGATCCCTGGTGGCTCAGTGCTTTAGCACCTGCCTTCGACCCAGGGCATGATCCTGGAGTCCCAGAATCGAGTCCCACATCGGGCTCCCTGCTTTGAGCCTGCTTCTCCCTCTGCCTGTGTCTCTGCCTCTCTCTCTCTCTCTCTCTCTCTCTCTGTCTCTCATGAATAAATAAATAAAATCTTAAAAAAAAAAAACAGAGATCCCTGGAATAACCAAATTTCTCCAAAGAAAGGAGTGGAGGTGGGTAAAGGATCCAATAGCAGTCTGAGCCAGTGTCATCTGCGCTCGTAAAGCAGCTGGTCTGCCCCCATCATGCTGAAATGAGCAAGCCTGCTCCTACCTGGAGCCCGGAGCTACTCATGCAGCATCATGGAACCAGAGATGGGGGTGATGATGACAACTTGCTCATGACTGCCAGAGCAAGGGCAGTGTCTCTGAGAACTGAGGCGGAAAATGTTCAAAAGGTCATTGTCACTGATGGGAGTGGTGGGGAGCGGTTAGTGGAGGAGGACCTGGCCAAGGGATCAGGGTCAGGATTAGGGCTGCAGTAAGAGTGAGACGGTGCCATTTGAAATTATTATCTTCCTATACCCTGCTTCGGGCTGCTGGTACCGAAACTGCACGAGGCATGGTCTTTCCAGCTGGATCTCTTTGAGGGTCTGTAGGGGGCGCTAAAGGGAGCCTGCAAACCTAGAAGTGATGACTTGCTTCTTCCTGCCCCTAGTCCTGTGATGTCACCTCAGCAAAGCTTCTCACCTCACCAGAGGTACCACCTTCCACAGCACTGAATCCACTTTTCAATTATGTGCCACTTACCTAACCAGTTCCTCGTACCCCTTCAGAGACACCAGCCAGCCAGTACCACCTCCTGAGACTATTACCGCTCTATAGGCTATTCTTTTTCTATTTTCTATTTTGAGTTTTTATTTTAATTTCAGTTACTTAACATAGTGTAATATTAGTAAGGTGTGCAGTATAGTGACTGACTACTTCCATACATCACCAGGTGCTGCTCACAACAAGTGCCTTCCTTAAACCCCATCACCTATGTCACCCATACCGCCTCCCCCAACAACCTCCCCTCTGGTGACCATCAGTTTGTTCTCCATAGTTAAGAATCTGTTTCTTAATTTCTCTCTCTCAATTTTTTCTTCTTTCCTCGTTTGTTTTCTTAAATTCCACATGAGTGAAATCATATGGTATTTGTCTTCCTCTGACTTATTTTTAAGTTACATTACAAAGCTGTAGTAATCAAAATAGCATGGTACAGGCTCAAAAACAGACAAATAGGGATTCCTGGGTAACTCAGTGGTTGAGCGTCTGCCTTTGGATCCGGGTGCGATCCCAGAATCCTGGGACAGAGTCCGGTATTGGGTTCCTAGGAGGAAGCCTGTTTCTCTCTCTGCCTGTCTCTGCTCCTCTCTGTGTGTCTTTCATAAATAAACTTAAAAATATTAAAAAAAAAAAACAAATAAATCAACAGAACCAAATAGAAAGCCCAGAAATAAACCCACAACTATATGGTCAATTAATCTTCGATAAAGCAGGAGAGAATATCCAATGGGAAAAGACAGTCTCTTCAACAAATGGTGTTGGGAAAACTGGACAGCCACGTGCAGAAGAATGAAACTGGACCATTTTCTTACGCCATATACAAAAATAAATTCAAAGTGAATTAAAGACCTAAATGTGAGACTTGAAACCATAAATATCCTAGAAGAAAACACAGGCAGTAACATCTTTGACATCAGCCGCAGCAGCTTTATTCTAGATATGTTTCCTGAGGCAAGGGACACAAAAGCAAAAATAAACTTGGGACTACATCAAAATTAAAAACTTCAGCAAAGGAAATAAACAAAAATAAAAGGCAGCCTACAGAATAGGAGATGTTTGTAAATGTCATATCTGATAAAAGGCTAGCAACCAAAATATATAAAGAATTTATAAAACTCAACACCCAAAAAACAAATAATCCAATTAAAAATGGGCAGAAGACACGAACAGACATTTCTCCAAAGAAGGCATACAGATGGCTAACAGACACATGAAAAGATGTTCATCATCACTCATCATCAGGGAAATGAAAATCAAAGCCACAATGAGATATCACTTCACACCTGTCAGAATGCCTAAAATCAAAAACACAATAAACAACAGATGTTGGTAAGAATGTGGGGGAAAAAAAGAAACCTGTGCACTGTTGGTGGTACTACAAACTGGTATAGCCATTGTGGGAAACAGTATGGAGGCTTTTCAAGAAGTTAAAAATAGAACTATCCTACAATCCAGCAATTGCACTACTGGGTATTTGCCCACAGAATCTGAAAACACTAATTCAAAGGGATACATACACCTATATGGTTTTAGCAGGATCCTTCCCAATAGCCAAAGTATGGAAGCAGACAATTCTTTATATTAAAATTCCCTTTTTCATGTATCTGGTGTGGTTCCTCAATGGATCCTGATTGATACAAAACTGTTTCTTTCAAAAATAATCTGTAGTAGTACTATAACCGAGGTTTAAATACCAGGGAGACCAAGATCAAATACCAAATACCAGAGACAGGATTTGAAGGAGCAATCACAAAAATCAGAAGGTTGAAGCTGGGCAGAGACAAAATAAAAATAACAGTAGGGCAGGAACAAGGTAGAAGGTTTAGGGCAACTGCTATGAAGATGATTCATTACCAACTCACTCCACCCCCAAAGGGCAGGTGGAGTGGGTTGATAATGAACCCCTGCCCCTGGGAGATTCAGCACCCTGGGCTGGCTTAAAAATCCCAAGCAAAGTGGACATAAATTGTATAGATTTGGGATTGGTGACTTCCAAGGCAGCTTGCCAAATGGTTCTTATTGCGCAGCTGTCTATGGTCATAGCATCAGATAGACATGGAAAATAGGCCTTTTTGCCTTACGGCTTTTCTGGTCCGTCATTTCTACTCCAAGGACCAAAACTGCCTTGAGACCAAAGTTGTGAGAGCACTTGCTCAATGTGTACTCAAAATTACTATCTGAACATTGTTGGCAATGTTCTTGTGATTCCCAGAGGCTTATAATTAGTTCTTATAATCCCAGAGGCTTCTCAGCTCCAGACTGGTCCAGACTATGGACATTTAGCATCTCCATGTGAACATCTCCAAGGCTTCTTAAACTTACCATGTTCAAGATCAGATTCAATATCTTTTTCATTCAATCTTCCCCATGGTAAGTAGGTATGAAGCAGTAGCTTCCCTCAATGTAGCCACCAAAACCAGAAATCTAGCATCCTCCTAGAACTTTCCTTCTTCCTTTTCTTTTACTGATTTCAGATCATTTGCCTAATTTGTTTGGCATTATCAGTGAAAAAGATGAAGTCTTTTTGCCTAGTTGGGGAAACAAAGAAAATCAGTAAAGGGTAAATGTGAGCAAGACCTTTTATTCAAATGTCTCTTATAAAAGGGAATCATGAGAAATTGACAAAATGGGGGCAGTGCTGGTGAGAAGGAACATGGGGAGGGAATTCTGAAGATCTGTAGCCCTGATCTGCAGGAGATATATGAGAACAAAGTGCTCTATGAGCTTTGACTCTAGCCTGATTTCTGAAATGCAGAAGTCCCCTGGCAGGAAAAACTGTGGAGACTACAGACTAACCCATCCTGCCATTGTCAGCCCCACTGGAGGGGCTGAGCAACTGGAGCAAAAGGAAGTTGTTTTATTGTTTTGTTTTGTTTTGTTTTTGTCTTAAAGAGATATCCTACTTAAAATTTGTGTTAATGTCTTGAGTAAAGATGTAGGGGGTATGCAAACTTGAAAGAGACAGCAACCATATTGGATGACTGAATCAGAATCTCAAAAGATCCTGACAGGCTAAAGTAAAGGGACAAATGACAGTGGTGAAATTAATTGGAGCAAATGTAAAATTCTGCATCAATTTCCAAAATAACCACTTGCACAAGTTCAGAATGGAACTTAACAGGAACTCATACTCTGGGGCACCTGGGTGGCCAGTGGTTGAGTGTCTGCCTTTGGTGCAGGTCGTGATCCTGGGACCCTGGGATCGAGTCCCACATCAGGCTTCCCACAAGGAGCATGCTTTTCCCTCTGCCTATGTCTCTGCCTCTCTCTGTGTGTCTCTCATGAATAAATAATAAAATCTTAAAAAAAAAAAAAGGAACTCCTACCCATCAAACTTGTTATTGATGTATGTCAGTCTGGATAAGCTAATTGCTATCATTACAATTCCTAACCCTCAGTGTTCTTAAAATATTCTATAGGGAAAAATTGCCAAAGGGATGTCCATGCTGGCTCAGCCGATTGATTACTTCTAGCACATCTTCAGACATTTCCATTAATGTATGCCCAGTAAGGGGATTTTAGATATTATCTCATTTTACCTAAGTTAAATTCAGATTAGGAAAAATGGTTTAAAAAGATTTCTGAAAAAAAAAAAAAAAGAAGCATGTGAAAGAAAGATAACAGCAAAATAAATGAAAAGAAAATGGCACAGCAAACCTTATTTGGAGTACAAACTCTTCATCAGCTGCATTATGGTTAACTAACTCCTCCAAATCTAAAATTATCAAGAAGACAATTTGAAATGTGGATCTACATCCACTGTCATTAATGGTAAAACTCTCCATTAACTGACTAGCATATTATGTCTTTAGATATTGAATAATAGTACAAAGTTCAGTAATTAGCAAGACATTTAAAAATGAAGCATCCAGAACAGGAAGATGAACTAATTTTTCAGAGATATTGAAAGTAATGCAGAATTCCAATTTATACAAATTTGCATATGTAGGCAGAGAAATCACTAAAGCATTTCACAGAATTGCAAAAGTAAAAAAGTGAAAAATAAATAGTGGAGCAAACCCAGGTCTTGACAAAGCTTAGGACACTTACAGATAATTGGTTAGAAGCATCTTTTGAGATTTTTCACTTTATAATGAAGGAACAAAAGCCACAAACCCTCAGGGGCTCTGGTTTATCACACCATTAGAAAAAAAGGGGGGGTGAACCAGCCTTGCATCCAGGGGATAAATCCCACTTGGTCGTGGTGAATAATCCTCTTAATGTACTCTTGGATCCTATTGGCTAGTATCTTGGTGAGAATTTTTGCATCCATATTCATCAGGGATATTGGACTATAATTCTTTTTGGTGGGGTCTTTGTCTGGTTTGGGAATCAAGGCAATACTGGCATTGTAAAACAAGTTTGGAAGTATTCCCTCCCTTTCTATCTTTTGAAATAGCTTTAGTAGAATAGATATTATTTCTTCTTTAAACGTTTGATAATTCCCCTGGGAAGCCATCGGCCCTGGACTTTTGTGTCTTGGGAAGTTTAAGACACCTTGGAATAAACCTAACCAAAGAAGTAAAGGATCTATACCCAAAAAACTACAGAACTTTTCTGAAAGAAACTGAGGAAGACACAAAGAGATGGAAAAACATTCCATGCTCATGGATTGGAAGGGTAAATATTGTGAAAATGTCTATGCTACCCAGGGCAATTTACATGTTCAATGCAATCCCTATCAAAATACCAAGACTTTCTTCACAGAGTTGGAACAAATAATCTTAATATTTGTATGGAATCAGAAAAGATCCCGAAGAGCCAGAGGAATATTGAAAAAGAAAACCGATGCCGGGGACATCACAATGCCGGATTTTAAGCTGTACTACAAAGCTGTGATCATCAACACAGTATGGTACTGGCACAAAAACAGACACATAGATCAATGGAACAGAATAGAGAACCCAGAAATGGGCCCTCAATTCTATGGTCAACTAATATTCGACAAAGCAGGAAAGACTATCCATTGGACAAAGGACAGTCTATTCAATAAGTGGTGCTGGGACAATTGGACAGCCACGTGCAGAAGAATGAAACTGGACCATTCTCTTACACCATACACAAAGGTTAACTCAAAATGGATGAAAGATCTAAATGTGAGACAAGAATCCATCAAAATACTAAAGGAGAACACAGGCAACGGCCTTTTTGAACTTGGCCGCAGTAATTTCTTGCAAGATACATCTATGAAGGCAAAGGAAACAAAATCAAAAATGAATTATTGGGACTTAATCAGGATAAAAAGCTTCTACACAGCAAAAGAAACAGTCAACAAAACTAAAAGACAACCTACAGAATGGGAGAAGATATTTGCAAATGATCTATCAGATAAAGGGCTAGTATCCAAGATCTATAAGGAACTTATTAAGCTCAACACCCAAAAAAACAAACACTCCAATCATGAAATGGGCAAAAGACATGAACAGAAATCTCACAGAGGAAGACATAGACAAGGCCAACAAGCACATGAGAAAATGTTCCGCATCACTTGCTATCAGGGAAATACAAATCACAACCATAATAAGATACCACCTCACACCAGTGAGAATGGTGAAAATTAACAAGACAGGAAACAAATGTTGGAGAGGATGCGGAGAAGGGGAACCCTCTTGCACTGTTGGTGGGAACTGGTGCAGCCACTCAGAAAACAGTGTGGAGGTTCCTCAAAGAGTTAAAAATAGAGCTATCCTACGACCCAGCAATTGCACTACATTTACCCCAAAGATACTGAAGTAGTGAAACACCGGGACACCTGCACCCCAATATTCATAGCAGCAATATCCACAATAACCAAACTGTGGAAGGAGCCACAATGTCCTTTGACAGATGAATGGATAAAGAAGATGTGGTATATATATAAACAATGGAATATTACTCAGCCATCAGAAAGGACAAATACCCACCATTTGCTTCGATGTGGATGGAACTGGAGCATAATTCTGAGTGAAATAATCAGAGAAGGACAGTCATCATATGGTTTCACTCATATAGGGAATATAAGAAATAATAAAAGGGATTTTAAGGGAAAAGAGGGGAACCAAGTAGGGAAAATTAGAGAGGGAGACAAACCATGAGATATTCTTAACTCTGAGAAACAAAGGGTTACGGAAGGGGAGGTGGGCGGAAGGTTGGGGTAGCTGAGTGACAGGCACTGAGGAAGGCCTTGATGGGATGAGCACTGGGTGTTATATGTTGGCAAATCGAACTTAAATAAAAACAAATTAAAAAAAGAAAAAAAGGTGGAATAATTGTAAAACAAAAGACCAACAAACTAAAAGGCATTCCTTTGTCAGCAAAATTTTTGGAAAGTCGCATAGGAAACATTGCTGAAGATATGAAGAAACATATTAGAACAGATTACTCAGTATTGGCCACACATTTGGGTGAAAGTACAAATGTCTGTAACATGTCTCAGCTTATGGTATTTGTTAGCTTCTATTTCGATTGTTACATTCCTGAAGAACTGCTTTTTCCTGAGGCATTTTAAAGAAAAATCCTACTGAAGACTATCCCAATGATAAATGATCTCATAAATAAAAACAATATTTTCTGGGAAAACTGTTGAAGTGTAACCACTGAATTCAGAGGAATGAAAGGTATTCCTGGAGAGGAAATAAAGGAAGATTTCGGGAAACCTTGACAGGGATTCTTGTCTTCGTGGTGTTCATCAGATGCTTTCTTCTCCAGGAAGGCAGGGCAGCAAAGAAACCCATGTGGCAAGTATACATGAGGCCACCTGATGTCACTGATGTTAGCTTTAATGAAAACCTTTAAAAGCAGAACTTGACAAGATCATAATGACATAGTGAGTCTGTTGAAATTGCATCATGACTCTCTTCTTCGGCCCAGTACTGCTTCCTTCTCTTCCCTTCTACAGGCACTTTTCCTAAAAGCACTCCCCGATACAGTTTCTGTCTGCTGATCTCCATCTTGGAGTTGGCTTCCTGGGAAATTCAACTTGCAACATTGGCAGGTCCGAGAAGAGAGACACTCACACGTGATTCTGAATCCATCATCCATAGGCCAGCTCTCAGTAAGGATTCTGATCATCAGAAGGATGAGGGCTGTTGCTACGTGATGGGACAGAAAAGAATGTGATGTCATCCTGGTTTTCCACTGGGTTACCTATTGATATTTCCTTGCTCATCTTGATGATAAATGGACAACACAGCAGTCGTGCCTAAGAAGGGCACAGAGATCAGGAGCTCAGAGGCCTTAGCAACGAGGATCTGAATTAAGTCAACAGGTAAACAAGTCATCTACTCAGCAAATATGGTGGCTGAGAATGAAGCGATCTACAATGGGTGGTAAATGATGAATATCAATTGTGGCCCCCAACAGCTTGGGTTCCCAACACTTGTATCTGGGGCTGCAATTTTCCCTGCTAACCTTATCTGTTTCTTTTAGGAAAAGACGCCCAACAGGATCCTGGAGGAAGTCTTTCCAGAATTGAAAGGGAGAGCTGGATCAGGGTAGCACAAACGGAAGATCACAGCAAAAGCTGTGATGTGCCACTCTGACTCCTTTATGACTGAAATACAGGGCTTATTTTTTTACATACTGAGGGTGTTATTGGCTGATGGTCCTCAGAAATTACCCTAGGTTGGAGAGCTCTGCCTTGAACAAAGACTTGCCTCCTTCCCTAGAGCAGCCTGGCTCCAGTAACAGGTCAATGTATGATATAAAGGGTCCCACCCCTCATCTTATCTCAGGACAACATTGAAAGCTCATCACAGCTTCAGGGTTCCACAAGAGTTGGCCTAGTCTTTTTTGAGAGTGCATCAATTTCTTCTTCTGTCCAATACTGACCGCCAGTCTCGATCATCAGAGCACAACTTGTAAAATTCCTGCACACTAATCTCCATCGCAGAGTCTGCTTCCTAGGCGTCCCATCATCCTTCAACAAGAATATTATTGGGGCATCTGATGAAATCTGAATATGAACTCTTGGTTAGGTTATAGGATTGTATCAAAGTTATATTTCCTGATCTTGGATTACATTATGTGTTTATATAAAATAATGTCCTTGCTGTTTGGAAACACGCTGAAGTAAGTAGGGAGTGAAGGCACAAGATGTCTGCAACTTAATTTGAAACTATCTAGAAAAAAGTGTACATGAAGAGGTGGAAGGTCAGAGAGAGAAAGATAACAGAAAATAGGGTAAAATGCAAACATTGGTAAATCTGGGTAGAAAAACAGGTTATGGGAAAGTCCCAAAGGAAGAAAGAGGGAGTTACCATCATGGAGTTAAAAGATGTTAAGGAGGGGTAACTGCCACCTGGAGATGGCATGAGATGAGCCTGAGGAGGTCAGCAGAGGACACATAGAAATTTAGCAGCAAGACCACAAGACCATGCCAGTCCACTGAATGGTTTTAGCAAGGGACTGACTTGATCAGGTTTATATATGTGATGCCTCTCTCTGGTGACTAGGTGAAATGATTGCAGAGTGGCAAGAGTAGTAGGCAGACCAGTTAGGATGGACTCTAGCAACAGGAAGATGGCTTAGGCCATCTTAAGACCAAGTTGGTCTTAGGCCGACTCCAAGATGGAATACAGCATATGAGAAAGATGCGATGTGGATGGAATCCAGACAGATGTAGGATGTAGAATCAATAATAATGGCTAATGGTTGGCTGTGGAAGATGGGGTGCGGGGAGGGAAGGGTGACTTTCAGATTATGGGTTGGGCAGCTGGAAAAGGCAGTGAACATCTAAGCTCTGTGGGAGCAGGGGCCTTGTCTATATTGGGTACTGTTACATTTCCAACACAGCCCTACTCTGAAGGTATTTAATAAATATTTGTTGAATAAATAAATAATTTTGAAAGTGAAGATAATGAGTTCACTTTTGAAAACAGAATTTTGATACCTCTTTTGAGTAGTGAGTCCTCTTTTGATAGTAGACTTTGGGGACTATAAAACCTTTCATCTAATTCTGGAGGTAACCAGTGGAAAGATAATTCCTGTGTCCTTACGTTGAGACCAACATTCTCCCTGGTTTTAGAAGTCAGAAGTTCCCATGAGACTTTGTATAATCAATATCTCATCACTTTGGACCTAATTTGATTTTAAAATGACAGTTAACTAAATATTGACCTTAACTAATAGGGGAAATTGCCTGACTTTGTGGTCATTCAAATTTCTTTATCCTGTTTTGACCACAATACACACAATTGTTTTTCCCTTTTTTTTTTTCTTCACTTTTGGAACATGAGCACAACATGTCATAGGCATTTCACATTAAGGTGTTCTTATAAAAATTAACTCTAAAAGCATGGCATTTTTAAATGGAAAAGCAGGACTAGGTAAATGACTGAAAGAAAAAAAAGGAAGAAAGAAAGAGAGAAGAAAGAAGAGAGAAAGAAAGAAAGAAAGAAAGAAAGAAAGAGAAAGAGAAAGAAAGAAAGAAAGAAAGAAAGAAAGAAAGAAAGAAAGAAAGAAAGAAAGAAAGAAAGAAAGAAAGAAAGAAAGAAAGGGGCAATCCAAGGATTTTTACTGCCATCCAGTGGTGGTACTTTCAGACAAATATGGTACTAAACCCATGGTTAATCTCTTTTCCACAGTAAAATCCCAAATGCCATTCATTCAAGCATAGGGATTAACCTGTAGTGCTAACTTGCTATGAGAATTGTATTATGTTTTCCTGATTTTAAAGCATTAACTTCAGTTGGTCCTTTTGTAGTCTTGAAGGAGATCATAGGCTTCCTAACAACCTGTTTACTTTGAGAATACACTCAATGGGGGAGAATCCGGCTCATTAAAGTCCTTGTCTTGATGATACACCAAACCCCGGCTCTGTTCTCCCTAACCCACCCATATGCAGACCCTTAGGGAGAGTGATCATCACTGATTCACCTTTTAGTCCCTCCTGGATATGTCCAAGTCATTTTTAATCCTATGCTCTTGTAACTGTGATTGACTGAGTATTTAGAGCCCATGGAAACAAAAGAAGGTATTGGCCAAACTCCAACTCATTGATTTTAACTAAGCAAAAGCTTTTGCCAACCCACTGAGGAAAAAAAAGAATACTGTTATCATAAGATTTAGAATAGAAGAAAAAATTGGCTCTAACACATCATGTAAATTTTATATGAAACACACTTTTTGGCCTTGATACACACTACCCAGTTTACATGAAGCTCATAAAAGTGTTAATATTTCCTACTTTTATAACGTACATATAGTGTTCTCTGTGTGCTAATGATGTGGCCTGTTAACCAGAGTTTGACCTTTCTCTGCTGTAAATCCAAGCCCACCCACCAGCTTGTCCAATAATCTTGTCATAATCTCTGGCAGTGATGTCATTCCCTGACACTGAAAACAAACACTACCCAGATTTCTGTTTCCTTGCCTCTGCAGGTTTATTGTCCATTGTGGAGGTGCTGAAAGACCACAGGGTTTGGTTGTGCCCACTGGCTTGAGCAACTGGTTTCCAAGGACTGGCCGAACTAAAAAAAAAAAAAAAAAAAAAAAACTTCCAGAGAATGCTGTACAAGCTCTACTTATATAATTCATAAGGGTGTGAAGACCAAAGCACACAGTTGGTCTCCAATGAACTAAATCTCAATATATATGTTGTATTCATTCACTGGTAAATAGGATGCCAGTTTTACAAGGAAATTTGGGGGGCAGGATATGGAGGGAAAGAGAGAGGCAGAGACACAGGCAGAGGGAGAAGCAGGCTCCACGCAGGAGCCTGATGTGGGACTCGATCCCAGGACTCCAGGATCACGCTGTGGGCCAAAGGCAGGCACTAAACCACTGAGTCACCCAGGGATCCCCTCATCTCACTTGTTTTAAAGATATTTTTAAGTAGTTCTGTAAATAAAATATACTATATATAGCAGTCCAGGTGAATATCATTGGTTATGGTTATATAATAATATTCAACTACCTCTGAAAAAAAAACAAAGTCATATTGTTAGAAAGATATATATTGATGACTTTTGGTACTGAAAAGGCTATAAAATAAGATAAATTTACTGGTAAATAAAATCCCACACCCCACATGGAATACTATATAAATAAGTATCAATACAATCTTCCAATGAATACTGGAAGCCAAAAGTAAATCACAATATGATATCATGCTGAAAAAGTCTCACAAAAATTAATGCAAGTCAACCAGCAAAACAAAATATGTAAGAACAATTTCCTATAGAGTAGCCAAAGGAGTCAGTAAAAACTTGGTATAGAACACAGCAAGAAAATAAATGTGAAAGAGTATGTACTTTACAGTCATACATACAGTAAAGTAACTATTTCACTGAATTTAGCATGCAGTAAACAACAGAAAGAAAATGCATGGATTCTTTTTTAAAAGTTTTATTTAAATTCAGTTAATTAAAATGTAATATATTATTGGTTTCAGAGGTAGGGATCAGTGATTCATTGGTCTTATACAATATCCAGTGTTCATTCCATCACGTGCCCTCCTTAATGCCCATCATCCAGTTACCCTGTCCTCCACATCATTGCAGATGGCAAGATTTCATTTTAAGTGCATGGATTCCAACATAAACAAGATGACTTTAGGATTATAGCGATGTCTCCACTGGCTCACAAATAGATAACATTCACTTTGCTCTGGTGTTTGGGGACACTGTGCTCTGCCACTAGGGGATCTCATTAATGCTACTGTCTTCCTGTATTCTATTCCTTCCTCACTCTCCACATTGTTGGTCTCTGTGTCTAATATGGGTATCCTAGTGGGTAGGAAAGGAGGGATATATGCTACCAGAGCAGACAAAATAACTGTGCTTCCTAGATTTGAGGGCACTGCATTTGGCTGTTCTATGCCTTTGAATTGAATATTTCCTAGACAAACCCCCTGCAAATACAATATACCTATGGTTTTAATTTTGTACCATGGTATGCACTTGATGTTGTATACTGTTAAGAGAAGTCAAGTTATGATTTCTAGGAATTGGCTAACATAATTGCCTTAATGCCTAAAGGGTGGAAAATAAAAGATTTTATCTCAATCAGTGAACTTTTATATTATTTACATATATAAAACCCAGGATTATATTATATAATATATTACATAATTAATATAATCATATTAAAATTATATTAAAATTATATTATATTATATTATATTATATTATATTATATTATATTATATATTATATTATACAATCCTAAGTGACTTGGGTTTCTTGGGTGATGCACTGAATATTCCTCCCCACCAGAGGCCAGTTCAGGCATGTTTCAGCTTAGAGGTTATTCTTGAGTTGCATAAGGTTTCTATAAGCAACAAAACTAAGAGGAAACTTCTCTTTAGCTACAAATAATTCAATAACATGCAATATTTATTTTCATATTAAGTCAACTTGCAAATTAGGAATAGGAAGGAATATTCTTCACCAGAAAACAGCATACATAAAAACACTTAAGCATCATAAGTGTCATATTTAATAGGGCAATAAAAGTGAAGAGATTTTCCTTAAAATCAGGATAGCTGTTATCACTATTCAACAATTTGATACTTTTCTGGAAGTCTTCACTAGATCAGAAGACAAGAAAATTAAAAATATAAGGACTGGAAAGGCAGAAACAAAATTGTTGTTATTCATATAAGATTCAATAAAATCCCCAGATTATCTAAGTACCAATTATTTGAATTAAAAGACAGTTTAGCAAGCTTATGCTCAATATATAAAAGTCAATTGTATTTCTAGATATCAGAAACAATTTTATTTCTAGATATCAGAAACTTGATCTATGACAGAGCTGTCCCTGTAGATCAGTAGGGGAAAGGATGACTATCAAATAAAATAACCAGTTCCACCCAGAAGGATATACCCTGAAATAATACTTCCCAGTATTTTTTCAAATGATGGCAAAAAGCCAGTTTCACAGGATATTCATTTGGCATACTGGAGTAAAAGGGAGGGGATTTGAAACTTCTAGGTAGAGCTTGATGGAAAAAAATTGACCAAAATTTTTTCACATTATATAATCATAAGAAAAAGAAAATATGGGGACATCTGAGTGACTCAGTTGGTTAAGCAACTGACTCTGGATTTTTGGCTTGGGTCATGATGTCAGGAACCAAACCCCATATCAGCTCCACACTCAGCTTGAGTCGGCTTGAAGATTTTCTCCTTCTGCCCCTCCCCCTACTCACACATATGCATGCTCTCCCTCTCAAATAAGTAAATCTTTAAAAGGAAAAGAAAATATGAAGTAGCAGGAATATATTAAATATTGAAGAATTTTCCCAACACTTCCTAATAAAATATTTTTTAAGTTTTACTAAGAAACCTGAGCTTGTAGCTGCAAACATTTTTATGTTGTAAGTGACCACTTGCAGTTCCTGATCAAGACTTTTAATTGGGGGGCACCCGGGTGGCCCAGTGGTTGAGCATCTGCCTTTGGCTTAGGTCATGATCCTATGGTCCTGGGATGGAGTCTCGCATCAGGCTTCCTGCAGGAAGCCTGCTTCTCCCTCTGCCTATGTCTCTGCCTCTCTCTGTAACTCATGAATAAATAAAATATTTTTTTTAAAAAAGACTTTTAATTGGACCTCTCAGATTCTTACGTTACCATATGTGAAAAATTTGCACAAAAGATGTTAAAACTTTAAATCTTCTAAAAATCATTCAGAAATTTAGACATTTAAAAATTACATTACAAGCAGCTCTTCCTTCTTCACACTGGCAAATGTAATTGGAAATGTCTTGTCATAAACACCAATGTATTTAGGAACGCGTGGGTGGCTCAGCAGTTGACCCTCTGCCTTTGGTTCAGAGTGTGATCCTGGAGTCCCAGGATCGAGTCCCACACTGGGCTCCCTGCATGGAGCCTGCTTCTCCCTCTGCCTGTGTCTCTGCCCCTCTCTCTCTGTGTGTCTCACATGAATAAATAAAATATTTTTTAAAAATAAAAGATTTGTTTATTTTAGAGTGAGAGTGTGCATGAATGAGCAGGGGGAGGGACAGAGGGAGAAGGAAAGAATCCTCAGACTCCCTGCTAAGTGCAGAGCCTTGCTGGGCTCTGATCCCAGAACCCTGAGATCATGACCTGAGCCAAAATCAAGAGTTGGATGCCTTATGGACTAAGCCACCCAGGTATCCTGAAAAATTAGACAATTTTGAGATAGTAGGGACCTCAGAGTTCACTTTACTGATGACAAAACAAAGTTACAAGAGAAAAAGATTGGCCATGGAAAAGCCAGGAATTAGGACCCAGGTAGGTGTTCTAAGACGCCAAGTCTAGGGCTCTTTCTGTAAGATCAGATGCAGGTTTCGTGACAAACAGGAGGGGCAAGTGAAGTGGTTGAGTTGTGGCTTTCTTTTCTGTTTCCTAGTAAAATATAAGACCCATAAAATTCTGTTTATCCCATCTTCTCTGGAAGGTTTCTATCTTAGCTTTTCTTCCACCTGCCACACACTCCAGCCAGGCAGAGTTAACTGGTTCCTCCTTGTTCCCATCACGCTGAGTCCTAGCTTCCTCTGCACTACTTACCTGATTGGAATTGGGTTGAGTGGGCTCATACCCATCTTCTGAGCTTGCTGTGACATCAAACACTGCCAGTGATTCTTCATATTCCCAGAGTCAAGAACAAGGCCTGGTACAGAATCAGCATTTAGCATTTAGCAAATAATCACTGAATAAACAAAATAACTCCTTCTGGCCATTAAAACCTTAGCGCAGGCTAATTAGTACCTATCCAGTTTTCTGAGGTGGGAAAGTATTGAACAAACCATTTCCCCTTTCCAACAACTTTCCCTCTGCTCTCTGCCTACCCTTGGGAGCAGGTGCACTCTGATGAGGACACGGTGCCCCCAGGATTCCACCTACTAGAAACTTCTCCGTTTTCTAGAAAAGGAGCCAGAATGGCATTTCTCAATGCCTGCCTCCACACTGTTTCTGTAGTAGGGTCTCATTATTCTTCTTGCTCTGGCTCTTTGGGCTTCCAAGTGGTGAGAGGAGAGAAGTGTTTCTCTTCCAGGAGCAGGACATTCCACCTGGGGCTGCAGAGCAACATACATCCTGTTTTGTCTGTGTCCAGGAGGCTCTGGGATTGTCAGAGTTCTGAATAACCGAGAGGGAACGATCAAAGCTGCCAGGGAAGGAAGCAGGGAGGATAATCCCTATGGAGAGGAAGAGAGAAGTTTGCTTACACACAGATTACTCGTCATTCAAGGACATTTGAGTCTGGGAATGGACTGAAAAGTTGAGATGCTTATGGGTTCAAAGAGAATTTTTCAACAATCTCAGGAGGTAGAAAAACTTTCTTACTCTGGCCAATAATCCTCACAGGATAGGGCTTCCCTTTGACTCTCTGAAGGCATCACGTATTCTCTCCCAGGTGTTGCATTCACTGCAGCCACACTGGTCTTCCTGGTCCTAAAAGTCAGATGCTCCCACCTCAGGGTCTTGGTACTTCCTCTACAACAGAGGAGCCCCTTCCCCAGATATCTGCAGGTCTTTCATACCCTCACTTTGCTTAGGCCTTTGCTCAAATACAATCCCCAAAGACGCCTTCCCTATGTCACATATGATAGCCTCCTTCCATCACCCTCCATCTATCTAAGGGTTTTATTAAAGTAACACTAGAGTTGCTATTATTGTCTCCTTCATTAGAATGGAAGGTCCATGAGGACAGGAAAGTTTATTTTATTTTATTTTATTTTATTTTATTTTAATATTTTATTTATTTATTAGAGACACACAGAGAGAGAGAGAGACAGAGGCAGAGGGAGAAGCAGGCTCCATGCAGGGGAGCCCGACGTGGGACTCAATCCTGGGTCTCCAGAATCACGTCCTGGGCCGAAGGCAGTGCTAAACCGCTGAGCCACCAGGGCTGCCCAGGAATGTTGTTTATAGATCACTGCTGGGTCCTAGCATGGAGTGTGCTGTCTTCATTGAGTGAGCTGGGGAATGAAAGGGATAGGGTTCAGCACCTGAGCCTGACATTCTGCTCCAGCCTCTGTGACCTGGGACTCACTAACACTAACCAGGAGCCTGATAAAGCTTTTGCCCTAAGAGACTCTGCAGGAGAATCTCCTCTATACTCATTTTTATTTTCTTTTGTAAACGGAGAAGTGTGTGTGTTTTCTTCCTGAGAAATGGGAAATTCGGGCATAGTGGGTAGAAGTATGGGCTGGGAAATCAGTTGAAGCTCTGGGTACTACTTGCAGAACCAAGAACAAGGTCCTTAACCTCCCAACCTCTGTAACACAAAGTGCAGTTCTTATGAGCTTGCTGCAGAAGTCCTCAATGAGTAGCAGCTTTAATGTTTGGAAAAGAAGACCAGAAAGAGATGGCACAGAAAGGAGTCGTTAATGTGGATGTGGTTGAAAGTACCCGGCTGGAGGCAGGGCCATGCAAATCCTAGTCCCAATACTGTGGGGCTCTGGCTAGGGTAGGTGATCAGCATTTTGTGGGAAAAGTTCTCACCTGTAAAATGAGGCCAGATCTCCAGGGCCTCTTACAAACACGTACATGCACCTAGCATTTCCCATAAACATGCTAGGAGAGCAAGGGGATGAAAGCTAAAGGGAAAGCTTACAATGGAGGAGGTGAATCAGCTTTCAGAATGGACAATGAGAGTGGGGAAAACAAGACAGTCTTCCAAGAGAATGCAGTGCTGTGTAGGTTGGCCTGGAGAAAACCATCTGGTATTGTTGAGTGGACAAAGTCCAAGAGGACAATGCAGGCCAGGTAATTAGGGTGATTCCAATGGGATTCCCAGGGGGAGACAGACAAGAGGAGAACTGAGGTGAGGCTGCATCTCTGGGTGCCCATCAGGGAAGAACTGAAGGGCAAAAAGCTCCAGAACCAAGTCACCTTGAGTAAGTGCCCAAAGGAAGTCTGGTCCACTGTCAGTTATAGTTGAGAGTGGGGGACTAAGAGACCTAGCAGGTGCCTTTGAGGCCTTGCCTGGTCCTTCCCAGGTCTCAGCTCTTGCCCTGGCTCCTGAGGACACTAGTGATGAGTGAGATTTGGCTGTTGGGATTGTACATCTAAGGTGAGTACATACCAACAAGAGAAAAGGTCTTAAAAAAAAATAAAAAAAATAAAAAGCTGGATGGACCTATAACACGTAAAGAGACTGAATTAATTATTAAAAGCTTTTCCTCAGAGAAAAGCCCATGACCAATTTCATGAATTCTGTCAAACATTTAAGGAAGAATTAAAAAACAATTCTTCACAAACTCTTAAAAATAAAAAAGGAAATACTTCCCAACTTACTCTGAAGTCCTGAAGCCAGGCCTCCTCTAATACCCAGAGCAGAGAAAGACATCAAAAGAAAACCACAGATCAGTATTTCTCATGAACACAGACACAAAAATCCTCAACAAAATACTAGCAAATTGTATCCAGCAAGATATAAAACAGGATTATATACTGTGATCAAGAGGAATTTATCTTAGGAATACAAGATTGGTTTAACATCTGAGAATCAATTAATGTAATAGTCCACATTAATGAAGACAAAAATCACACGATCATCTCAATAGATACAAAAGAAGCATTTCACAAAATTCAACAGGCCTTTATAATGAAAACCTTAACAAACTAGGAATAGAAGAGAACTTCTGCAACCTGATAAAAGACATCTATGAAAACCTTCCATTAAATCAGACTTAATGTTAAAAGACTGAATCCTTTTCCCCTGAGAATAAGGGATAGCACAAAGATGTCTGCTCTTAGCACTTCTACTTAACATTATAAAGGAGGTCCTAACCAGGGCAATCAAGGAAGAAAATGAAACACAAAATATTCAGATTGGAAAGGAAGAAGTAAAACTATTTTTGTAGATGGCATAATCTTGCATATACAAAATCCTGGGGTACCTGGCTGGCTTTGTTGATTGGGCAGCCAGTCTTGATTTCGGCTCAGGTCATGATTTCAGGGTCCTGGAATTGAGCCTCACACTGGGCTCAGTGCTCATCGGGAAGTCTGTTTGAGAATCCCTTCTCTCCTTCTCCCCTCACCCACTAAAATAAATAAATAAAATAAATCTTAAAAAAAAATTAAAAATGAAAAGAAATGCAGTTACATTGTTGTAAAAGAAAATTGTAAGGAATTGACTAAAAATTATTAGAACTTCTGAATTCAGCTAAATTGCACAAGATCAACATACAAAACACAATTGTATTTTTATACCCTAGCAACAAGTAAAGTGAAATTGAAATTAAGAAAACACTTCCATTTATAGTAGCATCAAAAAGAAGAAAATACTGATGAATAGTCATATCAAAGTAATGTAACATTTATAGTCTGAAAACTATACTACATTGTTGAAAGAAATTGAAGGCCTAAAAAAAGGTAAAGACATCTCACATTCATGGGGTTAGTATTGTTAAAATGACATTGTTCTCTAAATTGATCTACATGTTCAACGCAATTCCTAAAAAAATCTCTGTCTGCACCTCAAGATCCTGGTCAGGGTGGGAGAGTAAATCCCCAGTTCAATTTGAGATATAAACTTGTGGGCCAGTGTGGCCAATTTTTCCAAGAAAGGAGCCAAGAGAACCTTAAACATGAAAGACTTTCTTAAAGAGGAATGATGTGAGAAATTGTTGAGCCTGTCCTGGAAGGTGTGGTTTTGTTATGAGAGATTAATACATCTCTCCTCATAGGGATTCCACCTAATCCTACCTGTTTGAGACTATAAAGTCTTCTCTGTTCTTTGAAGCCTGATGCCTTCTAGGCATGGCCTTTGTTTCTCCTGTTTAGATTCTGGATGCCTTCAGTTAACTCAAGGATTTCCAGGAGAGCCCTGTAACAAAAGCAGGCTGGAATTTACACGATCTGGGTCAAAATTCATACATATGCAATCTTGGCTAACTCAGCTTTCATTGATCCTGTTTCCTTCCCTTTATAAGAAAGGATGATTCAGTGGTACACTGGTAAATGTTTAATCATCACCCGTTTGCCAATTTCTGTGGTATAAATACTCTTACCATGGCAAATTTCCAGCCACCAAAGTGGCTGGGAGTAGATATGTACAGTTAGCTCTCATGAGCTGGTAACAGCCAGCTCCAGCAATACTTCTCAATACTTAGGTTAAAGGTTGTTGGTTAAATGTGTGATGTACAAAAAATAATTAGTGTTGTGCTTTAGTAGACCTTCAGTTAATAGAAACACCTATTGGATAAGATGCTCAAGAAGTCAGTATTTATTTGGGGCCTACTAGAGGCATGAAACCTGGGTGGGCTAACTGAGGCTGGAGTAACAGTAATTAGAAAAAAGAGAATTAAACTGAGATCTTACATAAATACCTCTGTCTAGGAGGGCTCTGCGGAGATTGGGCATCCCTCAAAAAAGTATCATGATTCCTGGAGCCCAGTGAGCACCTGTTGCCTAATGAATAGATGGTTATCTAGGGCAGCAAGCTCCAACTTTCTCATGTTAACAGGATCTTCTGGGGGGCTTACTAAACACAGATTGCTGTATGGCACCCACAGAGTTTCTGACCTAGTGGGTCTGGGGTAGAAGTGAGAATCTGTATTGCTAACAAGTTTCCAGGAGATGATGTTCCTGGTTGGTGACTGCACTTGGAGAAAACTGGAGTTACAGTAAAGAGGGCCAGAGGTGCCAAAGAGTTCTGTCTTGGTATCCATCTCTGGCCCTTTCTCAGAGTTCAGAGCTCCACGATCTTCCTCATGCCATTCTCTGCTACTGTGGCAAAACTCATATTTTGCAAAAAATCAAGTGTGTGGGCTATCTCTGAAGATGACACAAGATGAGTCATGTGATTTCATTTCTTGCTTTCCTTAAACACCGAGTGTGCATTTGCTTTGGAGGGCACTTGCAGCAATAAAGACATTGTTTTCTCTGCCACAAACAGCTTTCTGCCTAGTAATGCACTAGGGACCATAGGTTGGGAGAAGGGATTGGGAGAGAATGGGTCCTGGTAAAGGGCCAGTGAGAGGTCAAATCCCCAGGCTGTGCTGACCAATATGGTAGTCACCGGCCATACATGGCTATTTAAAGAAAAGTGAAATTAAAAACTCAGGTTCTTAGTTACATTAGCTACATTTCAAGTGCTCAGTATCTGCATGTGGCTACTGGCTATCACATTGGACAGTTCAGATACGGAACCTTTCCATCACCACGGAAAGTTGTATTGGACAGTGCTGATCCAGAATGCTAATGGAGAGAAGGCAGAGAAGGCTTTGATGTTAAGGGAAGCAGTGATATCCTGCAGGAAGTGAGTTTCAGCCCCATCCATATGAGGCTGGGGAGACTTTGGAGAATATTTAATTATTCTCCAATTTGTCGAAACCAAAACATTTTTGACTCAATGTCCATAGATGCAAAGAGTCTGCAAGTTCCTATCACAGTCCCCAGCCCTTGCTTCCAGCCAAGTCATTTTGAAACTAGACACTGAAAATCATAAAGAGCGGTTGGACAGAAGGATTTGGCTGCTTTTATGGTCAATTCCTTACTTACCCTACAGTTAATTCATCTTCAAGTTAAATGTCATGGACTTTGCTAGGAAAAGCAGGTTGGGTGCTCCCAGACTGAGGCTACCACTCTGTCTAGGAACAGCCTGCCCGCCAGCTGATGGCCAGAGGGTGGTGGACAGGGTTCTGGCCTCTTCCCATTGAGTCATCAAGGTCAAACTACCCTGATGTCAGGGCCTCCTTTCTAGGTCTATCTGTGCCTCAGGATCCTGTTCGAGGTTGGAGAATAAAATCTCAGGTACATTCCAGATTATGTGGGTCAGTGTGGCCATTTTTTTCTCCACAAATGAAAGGATCCAAGAAAACCTGGAGCATTGAAGGCTTAAACCGTGAATCTTGAGTGACACTACCTGGTGTAGGTGAGATCATTTTGTTCTCAGACCAATCTTCTCTCCCACCTACCTTCTATCGCATCTTACTCTGATTTTGTCTCCAAAATCCCCTGCCTTATTTTTCCCCACAAGGTTTAGATGACTCCTGAATTTACATACATATTTCCTAGACTGTCCCTCCAAAATCTTTTGTTTCTGATGCTCCATTGCAGCAACTTCCTCCAGAAAATTATTTCCACACACGGGCAAGAGTTGAGTCTCCAGATTGTGGGGATATAAAGAGTTTAAATCAAAGTGTATCCAAGGAAGCCTCAGGTTTGGAGGAAAGCAGCTGGGAAGGGAATCAAAAAGGAGTCCGGACTAATTCTTCATCGTGGCCAAAGGAGTATGTACAGGAGTCAAGGTTTTAAAGTGTGGTTAGTGGCACAGAGCAGTGAATAATCATTCCTCCTGTGTACACAATGAATCCTGGCTTTTAAATATGATCTTATTTTGATCCCTTCTACATTCCTCTGAGGTAGTAGGGGCAGGTGTCACTGTCCTATCTTAGGATAGATAAGGAACATTGCACAGAATGTAACAATTCACTAAGAATTTCTCTGCACCCTGAAAATTAAATCAGAATTTCTGGGGATAGGGTCATCAGTTTTTCAAGCCCCTCAAATAATATGCAGCCATATGAACCAATCTGCTTGTTTAGAAAAGTGTGTCTGGAAATTTAATAGGCACAGAAACCATCTGGAAAGTCTTGGTATGCTGGCCTGAGATTCTGCATTTTTTAATCTCTCTCAGGAAACATAACTGGTCTAAGGACCACACTCTGAGTGTGTCTGACTCCAGATTTTCTCCAGAAAAATCCAGATACTCAGGCTTCAGTGAATTCTTATGTATGTGTTGAGGGTGGAGCACATCAAGATTGATTATCAGTGTGCTATTAAATATTCTGTGTCTGGTCACAATATAGCAAAGCCTGCTCTAGTTATACTCAGAGTCATGATAAAAAGAAAAATCCTCTTCATAAATGACTTGGAAGAGAACTTCTTCCTCCAGTGATGGCCATCCTGCACTCTCAAAGAGAAGGGAAGGTTGGTTAGAAGAATCTCATATTCCTGTGATGATTATGAACGTTTTATCCAAAATCAAGGAACTCTTTTTCCTGAGAGGGCTTTTGTCTTATCAGACTGTGGTTTATTCCTGCACTTCGCAGATGATACCGCTCTTTATAGTCCTTAGTTTTGGGTCCCCATCCCTGTGACACTGATCAATGCTGCCATTGTTCTCTTCCTCTTACCAAAGATTTGAGCAGTACATCACAGATGCACAAATACGTCACCTTCTTAAGTCATTCCTTTGAAAATGTGAAGAGAACGTTAGAATCAGTTATTTTAATGCTGATATTAGAACAATTGCTAAATCCATTGCTATGGTTTGTCTCCACAAGGAGGGACATGGAACCCTGACATGCATGTTGTTTCCTCGCATAGTTGACTCAGATGAAATGTTCATGAAGCTCATTTTTAAGCATAATCAGATTTGTCATTTCTGCCAATACAAAGATGTTTAGATCTCCCAGGAAAATTCAAGTACATTTTAGAGTACTTTAGAAAGTCGTTCATGTGTGAAAATACTAAAGCTAAATTATAGTATTCTTTCAAATGTATAAGCATTTTTTAAAGAGGAAGGTGGATGAAAGTGTATAAAACACCTTTGATATGTTTAAAGGTTTGGTTTGCTAGGTTTGTATTTAGTGCTTATTGTGACTAACGTGGCAGATTTCAAGACTATAACTTTACATTACATAAGTTTAAATCAGATAGCCAGGTCTACTTTTCCTGGAGGAGAGTTTGATTTTTATGACAACAGAAGAGAATGTTTTTGTTGGTATTTTAAGGTATGCAGACTCATTTTGTGGATGGACTTCTGCTCAGGCAGCTGGAAAATACATGTATTAGCATAACAGATTATATAACCGATTTAATGATCAGAATGCACTGCACTACATGTCTGTCTCTTTATGGCCAACGAATTAGAACTATTGCCACAGAATCCCAAACCTGTGGTTTAGAGGACAATAGGCATTGAAAGTAAAATTGCAGTAACTACTGAAAGGAGCTAAAAGAATTTTTACATTATTACAAAAAAATGAAATGTTTCTTGGAGGATGTGTGCAAAACTAGGTAAAAATAAAGGGTAAACAGACATGGAAAGCTTTGTGGAAATGCATTCAAAACGAGCATGCCAGCTGGCTAGCAACATCCCAGCACACATCCACTTCGTTGATAGTCTGTGTGATTTTCAAACACCTGTGATGATTCCAACTATGCTAATATTTGAAATATAATTCAAGACTTGTGCCAGCAAGTCATTTTATTTATAATGCTTCTGCTGAGTTTGGGGGATATAAATTAAGTTTCTCCTATCTGGAAAAATTAGTTGAAAATGTTGAGGCGTCCATTTTATGATGCTTGGGTGTTGTTTTAGATTTCTGTCACTGCTGCAACAAATTATCGCAAGTTTAATTGCAGCAACACATATTTGTTATCTTACAGTTCCACAGGTTAGAAGTGGATCTGTGTTACTGGCTTGCAGTCGACTCAAGAGAGTTGCGCTTTCTGGAGGCTCTAGGGAAGAATGGCACCTTCCCTTTTCCAGCTACTAGAAGCTAGCCTTGGCTCATGCTTCCTCCCTGCCTCTTCTTCTGCCTTTAAAGCTGGCATGGCAGGGGAGTCTTTCTCACCTGCATCTCACATCGCCCCCAGACTCCCCTTTTCTATCTGCTTCCCCGCCCACCTCCTCCCCTCCACTCCCCAGTTCCTGTGATGACACTGGGCCTACTGGATCACCCTATTGAGGCTGATTAGCAACTGTAATTCCATCTGTAATCTTGATTTCCATTTGCCACACACAGTAACATATTCACAGGCTCCAGGGATGAGGATACAGACATCTTTGACATCCCATTACTCTTCTTATGACGGGTATTAAAAACCTAAATCCTGTATTTCAGGAAAAATTTTTAAAAAAATATTTTATTTATTCATGAGAGACACACAGAGAGAGAGGCAGGGACACAGTCAAGAGAGAGAAGCAGGCCCCATGCAGAGAGCCCGAAGTGGGACTCGATCCCAGGTCTCCAGGATTATGCCCTGAGCTGAAGGCGGTGCTAAACCACTGAGCCACCGGAGTTACCCTCAGGAAAATGTTAAATGAGATTTTGCTGGGTATCCCTATACAAAGTTTCATTGTTTTTCTTTAAACTCAGATGTTTTATGCAGTAAAAAAAATGGATTCTGAAACTCATTTTAACAATTGCTTAACTATAGCTGGGCATTAAACAGTGACTAGAACCCCGAAAGCTGTTTTCACTGTTCCTGTGATATCTGTGATCTGTATCTGTATCCTGTTTGCCAGGGCTGCTATAACAAAGTACCACAGATTGGGTGGCTTAAACAACAAATTCATTTTCTCTTAATTCTGGAGGTAAGAAGTTTGAGATCAAGGTACTGCAGGGTTGATTTCTTCTGAGGCCTCTTTCCTTGGCTTGGAGATGGTGATTTTCTCCCTGAATCTTCAAATGGCCTTTCTTCTGTGTTTGTCCCCATCCCATCTCCTCTTCTTAGAAGGACATCAGTCATATGGGGTTAGGGCCCACCCCAAAGACCCCATTTAATCTTAATTACCTCTTTAAAGACCCAGTCTACAACTACAGTCACATTTGTAGGATGTCAACATAAGATTTTTGGGGGCGGACATGATTCAGTCCCTAACACTACCTAATAAATTTAATAATTCACCTGCAAAAGACTTTACTAGAGAACCATTTGCAAAACTAAACAGGGGAGGGATACAACGTGTACACAGATACTCATTGACAGTTACTCTCAGGTAGAATTTTTTTTCTAAAAAAATGGTGATTTATTTTGCTTTAACATACAATGGTAAATACGTTGGGATCATCAAGTTTTCAAAAAATTTTGCTGGGCTTCCTTTACACATTACAATACTAATTAATGTAAGCTCATTAATTCTTCCATTTCAACATAGGAAAGGATCCAATTGATGCCTACTAGCAGCTTGGCTAAGAATGGACATTAAAATCAGACAACACACTGTAAATAGAAAGTACTTTCCTCCAAATGCGTATAAAAGTTTTGAAACAAAAATCACTGCCTGCTCCACAGGACAGACAGTTTGGATTTTAAAAATGCTCCAGACCAGGAAAACATAACCCTGTGTAACAATACTTATAATACAGTTTAACAATATTTTATCAAAGACTTGTGCACTTGAGAATGAAAGAACAAATCTGAAGAAAAACAGTAGCCAAGGAACTGCACAACCAAAAAATGAAAATTATATAAAATATTTCCACCACTATTTAAATGCCAAATTTAATCAAGCAATAGTAAAAAAACAAAAACAAAACAAAAACATCATAATACAACCTTCTGTTTAAAATAACAGCACTGTTCCGCCTCTTTTCCACTGAATTTTACATATGAACAGACTATATATACTGGTTTTTCAGAGAAATGTCCATTTGGTCTGTCACACCAGGCAGGCTCACACCGGATCCTCTCGTCTTCCTTCCGAGGACACACAGCTCCGTGATGTTTCCGTATTTCTGACATTCTAGGTTAGGTGCAATGTCTCAAGTATAATACATTTCTCTCTTTTCCTTTACACAGTGCAGAGTATATGGGCTTAGGTTATGTAGATTCTCTTTTACTCCAGGTCACCGTCTTTTTCTAAATTCAAGGCGGTATTCAATGGAGTGCAGTAGTTGGGCTTGTCAGAAGGTACATAGCCAGGCAGACATACACACTTGTAGGAGCCTTCGGTATTGATGCACTTGGCATTCTTGCAGAGAGACATCCGATTGTTCAACTCATCACATTCGTTTACATCTGCAATAAGCCAAACCACGCAGGTAAACAAGGTCTCGTATCACTCCAAGAGGAAATGTAACCTACAGCTTACCTAAGGCATCAAGGCATCATCTGGCTGGAACATACCTTGGCAGTTCTCTGCTCTCCCCCCAGAAAACTGGAGAGTCTTTCTCACTATTATTTGTCGCAATTACTTGCAAGATAAATACGACTTTGTAGACCTGAGAGGTTCCAGAATTTTCTTCCCTGTTATTTAACACACCATGAACATTTGGCCAGCTTGACGTTTTAGAGTCAAAACTCAAGAAAGCTGGAACAATTTTCCTACTTCTAAATTCCCTTCTGCAGGTACAGAAAAACTATTAAGATTTGTAGACAGGAATACACTGTAGTAAGAACCAAACAAGTGAGCAGAGCCCTCGAGGCAGCCTCTGTAAAGGCTCAAGTTACCTTCTTAGATTTCTTTCCACAGGAAAGAAATACACTCGAAACACCTGTAATAACCCAGGTTTACCTATTTTCCAGACCCACCACCGATGGAGACAAACAAAACTCAAGTGGGGAAGGGGGTTGCTGCTGGAGGGGGGAGGAGAGCCATAGAGAAAGGGAAGACCTATAATTCAAGGGTCAGGCTCTAGAAGGTGGCATGGATCACATGAGGAAGAATAAATGTACACTTATCAGTCTTTCAAAAACAGAAGGGATGGCAATATGAGAGACAGAGAGGGAGAGGGAATTTTAGGAAGAATGTTGTCTAAAATGATTACCATGACAGTTACATTTTTTCCAGACGTCTACACTCATGCTGGTGTCAGGTATTGGGAGAAAATATTACTTGCTGCAGAGTCAAAAGCTGAAGTTAGAAGAGTCAAACTAATTATCTAGAACATTCTGACATTTTTTCCCAATATACCACTGTATGAATTCTTCAATGAGGTATCAGTGTTATTTTAAATTGTGGTAAAATATACAAAACATAAAACTGGCCATTTTAACCACTTTTAAGTGGATAGTGCAGTGGCATTAAGTATATTCACACTGTTGTGCAACCATCACCATCGTCCACCTCCAGAACTTGTCTCATCTTCCCAAACCAAAACTGCAGACCTATCTTAAATGCACTCGATTATATGAGATCTGGCCACAGGGGATCTTAGGACAAGAATAATTTGCCATGGAACCCACATCATCCTTACCAACACAGGTCATCTTGGCCATGTCCAAGTGATAGCCATCGAAGCAGTCACAGGTGTAGCCTTCCTGCACCCTCACACAGCGCCCATTCTCACACCCATTCAGGATGCCACATTCTTCAGCCTGCAACTCCTCAAAACTATTTAAAAAACCTGAAAAGGAAACACCAGGAGCCAGGTTAGAAATCTGCAGTCTCTGGGCACTTGGGTGACCTCATCAGTGGGGTGGCCAGCTCTTGATTTTAGCTCAGGTCATGATCACAGGGTCAAGGAATCCAACCCTGCCTCGGGTTCCATGCTCGGCAGGGAGTCTGCTTGAAGATTCTCTCCCTCCCTCTTCCCCTCTCCCTGCTTGCCCTCTCTCTCTCAAATAAAATAAATAAATCTCTTTTTTTAAGAAAGGAATTTGCAGCTTCTTACACCATCTTTTAAAACTATATTTTTATTAAGGTTATGGTTCATCATATATATCTATTTTAGACACCTGTTTCAGATGCCTTAAAGTTAGCAGTAATATTTCATGCTGAATAGATCTGTATACAACATTAAGCATAAGATATTAAAAACTTTATACGTGTTCTACATTAATAGCCACACATCTTGAATTCTGATGTCCTATATTAAAATCACACACACACACAAAATAAAAATAAAATCACACACACAAAAATGATGAAGTATTAAAAAAAATGATGAAGTATGGTTTTTGGTCTTGCCCTTATTAATAGAAGTGCTTATCTAAAATCCCAAATTTCCTGAGTTCTCAGTAGGGCAAATGGCAGCACAACTTTCAGGATGGAACCAATGAAAGTCACAATCACAGTTCAGCAGACATTTGTTCAGAAGATCCATGAGAACTTCAGGCGGTGGTTTTTCACTTGGAGTTCCCCAAAAAGCAGTGAAAAGTCAAGCTGGCCTTGCCTTGTAAAGTCTGTTTGTTTGCCTAGCTTTGGAATGAGTCTTACAAAAGGGCTGTCAGGAGATCAAAGGATAAAGACAGTAAAAGGGACTCTGAAACATCCTGATAAATGAGAAAAGTACATCATACTTTTGTTGAGAAAGCCAAAAATCTTTTTTTTTTTTTTTTTTTTAGGGAAACAAAGAATTTTTTGTTTGGCTCTTTTTATAGCTTAGATATCTTTAAACGGATTTAGAGATACAGTGTAGTAATATAAAAACAGGCATCAAGAGCATTTTGGCTCTCTTTCTGGAGAGAGAAGTTGTAAATATAAACCCAGGGTGACACAAACACAGTGTTAATGTGGACTCTCACCTCCCCTCATCCCCATTTCTGAATCTCATCGTGTTTCAGCCTTAAAAAAGTTTTTTTTTTCCAAAATATGGCCTTAACTCTCTATCTGGCCTCTGAAGTAATTCTCCAGTGGAACTGCAGGGGGCAGCAAAATATCATTGCTTATGCAGGGCTATAAGGTGTAATTCAAGTGATTTTAAAAATTAACACATCCATGACAGGCCCTTTTAAAAATTTTGAAGGGGAGAAAAAAAAAAATACCAGCCATCAAGAATATGTCATCAGGTCCCCAAAGCCAGTTTGAGAAATACTTAAGAAAATAAAGTCTTAATCTATGAAAATATTTTCAAATTCCAGGTACTCTGGCAAAATCATTTTGACTTTATAACTACTAAAATTTTTTATTATTAGAGAAATTAAAACATGAAACTAAATTTTGAAAACTCCTATACACACGCATCAAGGAGACTCTCAAAAATACTTCTAGAGGAGTAGGCAAAGTATAGCCTCTGCTCCAAAGGTGGCTGGCTGCCTTTGGTAAATAAAGTTTTCCTGAAACACAGATATACGCATTCATTGACATGCTGTCCATGGCTGCTTTCCTGATATCCTAGTAGAAGAGTAGATGCAACAGAGACCACGCCTGCAAAGCCTAAAAATTTTACTCTCTAGTCCTTAAGACATAAAGCTGATTTCTGCTCTCGGAGGTTCTATTTTATTATTATTATTATTGATTGATTGATTCATGAGAGACACAGAGAGGCAGAAGGAGCAACAGGCTTCCTGTTGGGAGCCTGATGCGGGACTCAATTCCAGCACCCTGGGATCAGGACTTGAACCAAAGACAGACATGCTCAACCACTGAGCCACCTAGGCACCCTGGAGATTCTACTTTAAATTACTGCCTTGCCTTAACTGATACCCTCAGCTATCAGTTCAACTTTCTTAAATAACCAGAAGTCAGGAGATAAGAAGTGTCAGCCTTCCCTTTATGTTAACTCTCTACCCAATACGGTCATTTCTTTAGCAGGGCCAGAAAGTCCTTACTCCTTTCTGGGAAGGAGGAGCTATTTCTCAGAACTTGTAGTAAGTTTAAAGGCCACTGACACAGTCAAAGCTCAAGGTCTAAGAACTGCATCTCAGCTTTCTATGTTGCTAAATAGGAAATGGATGTGGCACCAACATGTTTATTTCTTAACATTTGTAGTGAATTCAAAGAGTTTTAAAGCAACGTCAGCATTAAAAAAAAGTACACAAGCCAGAACATTTCACTATGAAAATTCCTGGAATCTGGACTCTGTCTAAATGATAGAGGCTGCACATGGAAGCTACAGGATGGTGTCATAATTGCATATAGATTTAACCTGTTATTTCAGATTTATGGGACAGGCAAGCTGGGCTTTCTTTCAACCTTAATATTCCTCCTTCCTTTTCATTTTTTTAAAGGTAAATTGTTCTTTGACCTGTAATATATTCATAGGTCGTCAGTACAGAAATTCTAAGTGCACAGTCTTATACCTGTCAGTGTATTTATTTAGTGTACCTGTCATTTATTTGTCATGAAGTAGTGCGTGGCTGTATGTTGTTGATTAAAATAAATAATCCAAGTTATTAGAAGTCAAGATAGTTGTTACCCTTGGGTCAGGGGCCTGGCTGGGAAAGGGCTTTCGGGGCCTTCTGGATGCTGGTAATGTTCTACACCTGTGTGTAGGTGTGTGTTAATCAACTTGGCTGGATGGATACCATGCTGTTTTCATGTAGAACTTGAAGCGCTCTTAATTCTGAATAATCGATATATGCATCCATCAAAAAACAAAAGGAAGGCAGGGGAAAGAAAGAGAAGGGAAGGGAAAAAGGAAACACTCTTTGACTCAATTGAAGTAGCTCCAAGTGTGGCCACAACGCTTGGGTTGCTCCTTGGGAACCATGCCGTGGTAGTTTGCTTTGTTCATGTATAACAGGAGCCAAAGAAAGAAGAGTTTCAGCGTAGTCTGTCATTCAGCATGTCTCCAAAGTCCTAATTCCAGCTCCCTGGCTTCAAGGGATTCCCTGCCTTGAAAATCTGGTGCAGCTTTGCACACTTCCAGAAAGGCCCATTGGGAAGATGCAGAGGAGGCAGCTGGAATCCGCATTTCCCCATCCCCACTCATGAAATGAGGCAACCTGTGCTTTACCAATACTGCATTTTGAATTTGAAAAGCTATGGCTTCCCCCCAGAGAAACCTTTAGCTCCTATGGCTTCCTTATTGAGGACACTCCCGTTAACCGTCAGACATTTTTTTCCTAAATGGGATCCGGGTTCACACGGCCATGCTCTACTTCTACAGAAGAAATTCTGCCCACAAATCCAGGAGGAGTCAGCCTGCCATCCTTTCTTAATAAATCCCCTCACCCGGATTCTAACAATTTCTGATCAGAAGAGCAATTTTTTGACCTTCCATCTAAAATACCTGTAAAGATCAACTTGGCACAGTTCACATGTCATTTCTTGTGTGAAAAAAGATGGCAATTATAATCAGGCTTTCAAGAAAACCTTGACCCTTAAGACTACCATGTAATGAGTCAAGAAATGATTTCGTAAAGGTTATTAGAAGATAATTTTTTTTCCTTTAAAGAAAGTAAACATAAGAGCATCCCCACCAGCTTGCCAATAATTTGATCCAATATTTCCCAAACTCAAGCATGCACAAGGCTTATGCAGCAGGTGAGTAACACTGACTGTTGGGTCTTACCCCAGAGTTTCCAATTTAGCAGGTCTAGAGTGGGCCCCAAAAGCTGAGGTTTCTGACAAATTCCCAGGAGCTACTTTTTTGCGAATCATTGACTAACCTTTAACCATAATTTATTTTCAACGTAATTGAAAAATGGTGCTTACGGTCCTGAATAAAGTAGGGATCAGCTTCTGGAGCATACTGTTCGCTGAAGTCGACCAAAGCATCCCGTCCATATGGCCGCCGGCGTCCCGTGACAGGGATATTACACAGCTGGGCATAGTCGTCTAAGAAGGAAAGGACAACAACGTGAGACATCATCGCTGTTTGCTGGCACCCACATGCACCCACTCACCACTTGGTGCACCGTGAACGGGCCTGGGCCCTGTCCACCACATGCCCCCGACTCCTCCACACACGCACCAATGATCCTAGAACTCATCTCCATATTCTTTGTGGGAGCTGTGTTCAACCCCACACAATGAAATGCTATCTAGCGTAACTAAGATTCTACACTGAACATAAAAAATAGTAGCTGAGCGGTGGGGAGAATGTATTCCAAGAGAGTAAGGAACTGGAAAAAAAAAAAAAAAAGAGCCAGCATTGAGTGCTGCAGGCCTTCTGGAAGAACGATTTTACCTGAAACCAGCAGGTGGTATCATTTTAAGGGTATAGTCATTCTTACAGAGGTATATCTTCACTCAAAAGAGACAGAAAAGATGTTATCTCTGGTGATCCAGAAATGACACAACCAAGCAACGATGCCAGCAGGTACCCTTCTAACAGCAACTATTACAATTCTATATGCAAGGCCTGGTCTGTATGAATAGGGTATATTACGGTAACGACGAGGATGGTCATAAAGGGGTAGTAACAGCAGTAGTAATAATAGTAGCTAACAGTCGTATGATGCTTGCTCTATGCCAAGTACTGTTCGAAGCACTTACTACATATTAATGCCCTAAAATGCCCACAACACCCTATGAAGAAATACTATTATCAATCAACTCTGTTTTACCGATGAGGAAGCAGGAACAGTGGTTAAGTGACAGTTGGCATATGGTGTTGGCAAATTCGAACTCAGTAATGAAGGTCCAGTGAGCACACTGAATATTCTCTTACAACTATTTCAGCTCCTTTGAAATCCCTGCCTTTACCTCCTCCACACCCTAGATTGTTCTTCTGCAGTTACCACTTTCCAGAGGGCCTATTCTAAGCTGGGTCAGCCCCACAGCCACCTTTGTCTAAACTCTCCTGTAGTCCCCCTTCATGACCCGGCCAGCACAGCAGATCTTGGTTTTCCATATGTCCCAGGGCTACTGAGCTTTCAAGGCATTTCCTGGTCCTAGGGTCTTGCTTGAGTTTCAGAGCAGAGTTATGTAGCAGGTCTAGAGAAGCAAGCTTTAGAAGGGGGGGATTCGCATTCTGAATACATGCTGTAGGAAATATGGTGCCCAAGGGTTTATCTAGCAGATGGTGAAAATCCTGGGGCTCCTTCCAGAACCGGGGATGCCAGTCTGGAGGCCCTAGGACCAGCTGGACACACTCAGGACAGCCGCCCAAGGCAACAGCCACACTTGGCTGGATCGCAGTTTATGGGGGTTTCCCTCTATTCTGTTTCCTCCTGTGACACATGAAACTAAAGCAAAGCACTAGGGCAAGAGTGTGACACTTACAAGAGTCAAAGGAGTAAGTGGGTGTGTGCAGAGCACATGTGTACGCCCATACACTCACACAATGCCTTCCTAGAATTGCAAAAAGGAAGCATAAGGCCAGAAAAGACCCTGAGTAGGTAGGATGATGGCTGCCCCTTCCTCAACTTCTCCTTGTGTGGAAGCATTTCAGGAACAACATACAGACCTCAGATACCCCAACACTTGTGCACAAAACCATTTCATAAGAAATATTAATTTCATTAAGGAAACAGCTGAACCTACCTCGACTCCTGCCCCCTACCCCCGCCAAAAAAATCCACACATAATTGAAAGCAAAGAGAATGCAAATGGTTGTCAATTCTGCTTCAAGTTTGAAAAAGAATTAAGGATTTCCCTGTGAGAGCAAGATTGCTGACATGTTTACAAGTTTCAAGAGCTGAGGTCATTTTCTCTCCTTTTTTCTATATATTCATTGTACATCTGAAAGGGAGACTGTTCAATATTTTATATCCAAGCAACGGTTGTGAACAAGAGGTAGATATTAAAAATAAAGTCATGCTCTTATTTTGGAAAACAAAATCCAGAGATAGCTGAGCATGGTCCTACCCAACATCTGCCCAGTGGGGAAGCCTCGATGAGACTCTAGGTCCTGGGGTTGTGGACTGACACAGGGCCGATCGGGGCTGTCTGGCCCTTAGGCTTGGTCTTCCCCTAGATCATCACCCCTTCCACCATGAAATGAGCTGGTCCCTACCCTCCAAGTTCTCATCACCTAGCACTGCAAAAGAAATGGTTCAAATGTGAGAGGAAGAGGAGAACAGCTTCTGAGAAAAGGTGGCATGTGGCCTGAAATGAAGATGAGTAGGATTTACTTTGCTGGAAAAGGTCTTTTGGATTTAAAGAGCTTGCCCAGGGGAGCCCCAGTGGCTCAGCGGTTTAGCGCCACCTGCAGCCCAGGGCGTGATCCTGGAGACCCTGGATCGAGTCCCACATCAGGCTCCCTGCATGGAGCCTGCTTCTCCCTCTGCCTGTGTCTCTGCCTCTCTCTCTCTCTCTCTCTGTGTCTCTATGAATAAATAAATAAAATCCTTAAAAAAAAAAAAAAGAGCTTGCCCAAAGGCAACAGGAAAGCTAGCTATAAGTTGTGTTTGGGGATCACCCAGTGGTTCCTAAGGAAGGCTTCTAAATTGGACCCAGGCTGATAAAAGGGAACAGAGGAGAGAAATGCAGGTGGCGCCCCAGGGACCTGCTGTATTTTCTTTCCCCTCCTTTCCTCCTCAGCCATGCATTTTTTAGATTCTAGAACTTACTGTCTTTTGCTGCTTTACCTTCTCTTACATATTAAACATTCAAAATTTCAAAACAATTTTGGTCCATTATCAAAGCATGATTTCTGCATTAAATGTACACTTCTTGTATTTCTGGATGTGTTACATTTCCATCATCACTGGGACATGCATTTTGAGTTATTTTTCTGGGAGCACGGATGGGCCTCCTCTAATCCATCCATGCTGCCCCTCCTGTCATGCACATCTGCTCTCATTCTTGGCCAGGGTCAAGGGTAAAGTGAGCCTGGGGTAATGGAAGGAACACGGGCTCTTCTGGAGGCTGAAGCTGGGCTCATGTCCTGATTGGACCACTCTACTTTCCAGTTTAGCAGTTTGGGGCAGGCCTCAGTTTCCATCTCTCTCACATGCGGGTTATCTCATTTGCCTACCTCTGCGTTACTGATGTATGAAAAAGAGATACGGTTATGGAACTGTTCATAAATTTTTAATCACCAAGAAAATGGAGGTGCCAATTTATCTCATAGGTAAAAATCACTAAGACCCTATTGAACATGTGCAAATAAGGATTTTCAAAGACAGTCAAAGAATAAGTTTCAGTGTTGGCAAAACATAAAGGTGATTGTCCGTGGGCAAAGAAGTATATAGTAAATGAAGAGCAATGAAGCATACTCTCTAGATGTTTTTAAATATTCTTTCAAGGTTATTTGGAATTTTATATATATGGAGGGAAACTCTTGCTCAGTAAACACAGGAAGATGTCTTCATAGACCCTGCCTCAAACAACCAGGGACAAAATCATTTACTGCCTTGATGAATTTAATTACTTGGTGAGGCAGTGAGAGTAACAGCACATTTTAACACTAGATCAACAAAACTCAAAGTAGAAGCAGGACTGACATTCACCAACTCTTAGTATATGCCTGAATTCTTTAGAGATGTCTCAGGTAGACAGGCTTCTCATCACCTTCCAGGGGAGCAACTGGGATATCACAGAATTTTCTGAGTCCTCAGCAAGGCATCCTCTTCAGGAACTGGGCATGTGCATATTTCTAGCACCTGCTGGGCCTTTGTGCACCCCAAACCACAACTAGAGCCCATTTTAGCTCAGAGGTGCATGGCCTTGGTTATCCTTTCCTCCAGCTTGGGGACACAGTGAATTGTGGTCGGCAGAGGGTGCAGAACTCAGGAAAACCAGATCCCTGAACTATTTCCACAATTTCCCATGTGAGCACATGAGACTCCATTCCATGTAGCTCAACACGTGGGGATGAACACATACCGTCCCTTCTCCAAAACAACCTTTACTTAATCACATCAACAATGACTAAGTGCCTAGTTGCCTGGGGACTGCTGCAAAGGAATAGTTTTGCTTAGCAAAGCCTATACTTTATGAGGCAAATACCATTTCTGAGCCACCATACAATGTGTTCATCCAGGATCTCGCCCCACACGAATGTGAAATGAACAGGAAATGGAAATATTCACACCTCAAAGCCTGCCCCCTCAACACATTCTCCACTTCCCCAAGGACAAATGCTAAGCTCTTGATCAAAGCTATGAAAGACACACATGGGATGGTGTGGGACACCGTCACTAAGTGGTCTAAACAAGATCCAGGCCATTGATCACACTCCTTTCCCTGGCATGTCAGATTCATATGACAGATGGGCCTGCTTTGATTTTAATTTTAAATTGAAAAAATAAAACCTTAAAAATTACCCCCTGGAGCCACTGGGTCTGGGGCCTCTGCTGTCAGCAGCAGTGGGAAGCACATTACTACATCCTGGCAGGAAATCTCCCTTCCTGATGACAGACACATCTGCAGGGCTGGTCTGGACAGTCACATGTCACTATGCCACTCTGGCATGTGAGGAAACTGGGAGGTGAAGTTTTAGTCCTGCGACAGATTAAATTCAGCTGCTTTGAGAAATGAAGATGAGGCTGCATTTCACTGTTCTCACATCGAGGCTGAAAACTCATGGCTCTAAAGTTTGAAGCGCATTATTTTCAAATGCAGGAGACACAAGGACCAATTCTTAGGCATTAAGAAAAATGGGCCTCATTTTGCTCACATTTCTAGACCAGGTGTTTTTCTTAGAGTCTTCTACACACATGATTGATTGGTGATGGTATTTGGAAAACACATACCACCAGCAGGAAATGGAGGAAGACGACAGGGAGAATGGAATGACTGTTTGCCTCAGTGCAGGTGGAGCCAGCAGTAGAAATAGGTAGTTTTGACCAAAATTAGCAAAAACTCTGAGATTAGATAAAGAGTAACCACTGACAAAATATGCCCCCCAGCGCTGGTGATGAAGGTGAGAGGGCGTTCTAATGGCAATGCTGCACCCTGTGGAACCAGACACCTGTTTGGGTGGGTGTCTCTCTACTTACCCTCTTCTCAGAAAAAAAGCTTTAACCCGCAGTGCCTAAAGCCTGCTTCCAGGATATTAAAACTTACTGAGCTCTGAGAGAAAACAGGGGAGTCAAAGGTCTTGGGTCCTCATGCTGCTTCCCTGCTTTCCAGTTCCTTGGACTGGACCCTTTTCTTTTTTTCTTTTTTTTTTGGAGGGGAGGGGGTTCACCTACTCAATGGATGAGGGGAACTGCCTTTGTGATACTAAAGGCAAGTCAGTGTTTCATTCAGTGACTGACTCATTCACTTATCCAACCAGACGCGGATAATCACTATGGGCAGGGTGGGATCTGGGAGAGAGGACGGTTATCATGACACTGTGACATGTGCAACAGTTTACCGGGACCACAGAGAAGGTCATGACCAGAGCCAGCCGGGAAGAGTTGGGCAAGGCTTCACCTTGGAGGTGAGTGTCTCTCAGTCTCTATGAAGGAGCCAACTAGGTGAAGAGGAAGATGACTCAGAGTCACATATGTAATGGATAAGAAAGTTTTATAGAGAACCCAAAAAAGTACCATGTAAACACTGGCTACCATAGAGCTGTGCTAAAGAACAGTGGAAATAAAAGGAAAGTGAGCTAACACGTACCATTAAGTTCCCACATGTCAGGTGCTGTGGGCTTTTGCATGCACTTTTTCATTTAAATCTCAGAACACCCTATGAAATCATTGCAATTGACCCTTTTGTTTCTGATTTATAGTAGAACTTGTCCTAGTTTAGGCGAGAGATGCAAATCCAAGTTGGTCTATCTGCAAAATCATGTTCTATTCCACAGCTGCCCTTCGGAAACCCTACAGAAGAAAATTATTAAATACGCTCCCCAGACTGTAAGCACCAGGTAAGTACTTAGTTCAGCAATAAGCATTTGTGACTGAAATTCCAGGGAGAGTAATAACCATGAATGCTGATGAGCTCAGCCCCACCAGGGTCAGCTCTATCATTAGCAGGATTTATGTTTATTGAATTTGCTCGATTTATTAGGTGAAAGAGATCAAATTGCTTAATGTTCAATTAAATTGTACTTGTCGAGGACAGGGAAGTAATGAAGTCGAAAGTCTTGGCAGGGTTTATGTTCTGCGGGACTCCTGTAAATGTTAATGCTCTAAGGAAACTCGTGGACCACAGACCAATGGAGCTCCCCCACCCCAGCAGTCACCTAATGCTGCCCTTCCAAGTTAAGTCATTCCCTGCGTTTCCAACAGATTGCTGTTTATTTAGCCAGACTCTACTGGAGAGACAGATTTGTTGGGTATGAATGCCAAAAATATGGAGGCTCCCTCTGCTTTCTAAAACCTGGATCCAAAATTTATACACTTGTAATGGTATTAAATCATGCCACACACGAAAACTCTGAAATAATGACTGATAGCTTATGAATTTCTTATGAAGGACTGCATGAAAAGTTTTCCCCATTTCTAAGTATCCAGGGCTTTGGAAATACATCATTCAAGTCTTACATTCAGGCAATCGCAAGGGAAATGGGAATGAGGTAACCTCTAATGTGTGATAAGAGAAGACTGAACAGTACAATAAACAGGCAAACAAGAGGAAAGTTCAACATGTTGGTTTTCTCAATCCATCTACTTCATATCTTCTAACTGCAAGACATCTACACCATTTTGTTTTCTTCCTTCCTGCTCTTTAAATATTGCTCTGAAGTGACAACCCGAGAAGTCACAAGTAGGAAAAATCAGTAAGTATTATTTATCAGGAATACACTGGTTTCTCTTCTAAGTTTTTGCATTGACCAAGTAAGAATGACTTTAAAAAAGGACCTAAGTGTGTGCTTAAGAATAAGGGGGAGATTGTACAACATGGTGAGTGTATTAAATGCCATTGAATCAGTCACTTGAAAATGCATAATTTTATGGGGTGCGTCCAACTCTTGATATGAGCTCAAGTCTTGATCTTAAAGTCACGAGTTCAAGACCCATGATGGGCTCCACACGGGGAGTGGAGCCTAATTAAAAAAAAAAAAAACAACTGAAAATGCTTAATTTTAGGTTACATGAATCTCACCTCAAAAAAAGTCAAGAATAAAACAATGAAGGAGAAAATGTTTTTATATATTAAGTCTGGAGTTCATCTAATCTTTCTATTTTTAACTGGTAAAATGAGGAAACTAGTTGATCTCTGAGGTCCTTTCAAGTTTACATCTTCTATGATCCTGAACAGAAAATTTTTACTATTAGGCTGCAGAATCTAGGGAAGACAATTCGTCATGGAAATTTGTGGCTGGGATAGGAGGTAATAACCACTAGATGCCGCTATTGCTTCCAGCAAAGCTCATCTGGATGTTTTCAGAAGGATGGATAATCATGGAATTTAACACACTGTAAGCAGCCAGTGTAACCTATAAGGTTAGTCTCTCATTCACTTTTCTGCTGAGGAAACGGAGGCCAGAGAAATTTAATGATATTCCAAAGCCCATGTGACGACAAATTCTCAAAATATAACATTTTCTTTTACTAAAAACAAATTATTAAAATATAAGGGTAAAGGTAATTGGGTTCTAAAGTATATTTTTTTAACCTTGCTTACTTAAGCTTGGAAGCAAAGAAAGTTGTATTAATATTTGTTCAAAACTAGCTTGAGGGGAACTTGGGTGGCTCAGTCAGTTAAGCAGCTGCCTTGGACTTGGGTCGGGTTATGATCCTGGGGTCCTGCTCAACAGAGGCTTGCTTCTCTCTCCCTCTCCTTCTCCCCACCCTGCTTATTCTCAAATAAATAAAATCTTAAAAAAAAACCTAATTTAATATTCCGAAGTACAGATCCCAAGGTTATGGGATACTGTTAAATCTGTTATTTGAAGAGCAAATTCTAGATAGTTTATATAATATCAAAGTAACACTAAACATAATCAATATTACTATTATTCCATTCACTTATTACAAAGCAAAACTGAGCTTTTTTAAGATCCGTCAATTTTATGATTTTTCTATATATTGCCATTTATCTTAATCTGAAATGAGTCTCTTTTACCTTCCCCTCTGGATCTATTCAGAATTAGATATAGTCTTAGTAGCTCTTCTTCCTGGCAGTGATTTCTTCAGCTACATTTTGTAGGTGCTCACAGATTGGTATCCTCTAGGGTTGAGCAGTGTACAACTGGCACAACTGTTCACAACAGCTCTGCCTGCCACTGAAACTTGAATCTCAGAAGGAAGCATAAAGAAGGCAAGCTGTGTCCTAAGCTCCCCAGTGAGCTAATCTTTTGAAATTGCTTCTTTCTTAAGATACTGGCTAATAATATGGAGCAAAAACATGGCCCTCCCTAGCGTCTTCTCCTTGCAGATTTGTGTCAGCACAAAGACAAGAACATGATAGTTTTCTAATCACTTTCTAGATGCTTTTCTCCCAAACATCCAGAGGCACAATCTGTGTGCTGCATGAAGGGAAACCAGAGAAATTTTCCCTCACCTTCCCTCTGCCAGGCTTGCCTATTCCGGCCATGAGGTCAGCATTTAAAGGCACCAGCGGCCAGCAGCTTTGTTCTAACCACAGCTGTCTCATAAGCCTAATTAAGAAAAGGTCCGAATAAGCACAATATTATTTGAATTCAAAACCTCAAACATAAAACGTGGCTTTAAATAATTACGTGCTGGGATTTTTGTCACAGCCTCACTCATCATAGTTCATTCTGCTCAGAGTACATTAAAACTCTTCTTATCACCAAAGAGGAAAAAAACTGTAACAGCAGCAAAGTGTCTTTAAAATATGTGAAAGTAAAATTTCCACTAAAGAGCAAATCACCTAATAAAAAATAACACTGAAAGGTGTTCCTAGAAACCGAATGCCTATTTGTAATCTCTGATTTCAAGGGAGAAAGTTGAAACTGCTAACCACTGTATTTTTGAGACGAATTAAAAACGTTTGTTAATTAAAAATAAAAGTGTTGCTTTTTGTCATCAGATTGCTCATTTTACATGTATGTCTCAATGTTCTACTTTGGCTCTAAATGAGAAAGATTCTAATAGGACATCGATGTGATTGCAATCATTATCAAATGAACGCTCTGTCCAGAATATTTTATATAAGAATGGAGCCAAATACTCTCTTAGCACTTGAGTGCAGTACAGCTTTTAAGAAAATAAGCAGTGAATACAACTGACATCCCAAAGTCCAAGCTGTACACAAACTAAAGTATCAGAAGTCCTTGGGACACCACCTGGCAATCCTGTTCTCAAAGGCTGCTCACATTTAACTATTCTCGAGTTGTTCTGGGGCTCCTGCAACAATAGCTTCCACCAGTTCTCCCAAGAGTTAATACTCAGGTTTGCAGTCCAGCAAGGTCTCTGCAGCTGGCGTTCCAGACACTCACTGGCTCCCAACCCCAGGGAACTGGGTTTGGGAACTGCATCTCATTCCAAGACCAGCCTCCAGAGTGTGGTCTCCAGGAGTAGAGCAGGAAATGGAGTTAAGTTCTCCCATCAATTAGAGGTGGGCGGTTGTTATTGTTTTCTTTTTCCTTTTTAACCGTCCTTACTCTGAAACCATACCAGGTTTACTTTTCTCATAAAATGTCTTTAATCAGTGACTACAAAATATGATCCTAACCTGAATGGGACTGACTTGTCTGGTGCTTTCTCTTTGTCTAATGCACCCGCCAAAGGCAAGGTTTTTTGTTTTGTTTTGTTTTAGCTTTTTAGCTTCATCTCTAGTATTCTTCCTCTGATGCGCTGATCCTCCTTTTTGGAATGGGCCTCTCTGTCCCTCACCCCTGCTTGCTTCTTTCCTCTCTCAAGTCCTGGATCTCCTGCACAGCTTGGTTACAAAGAGCCCCTGACCTGCCGTCTGTCTAGTTGGGGACCCCTAGCTAAGTGTTCAGTATCCTACCTTCTCCAGCATCTATCTGGGGAGGGGAAAGAACCGAAAATTAAGGTCCTTCCCTAAGTGTGATTTTAGTGGGCAGTGCAGAAGGCCCACAAAATGCAAATACTTCACTTTTTTTTCAGTCCCACTCATGATAGCTAATTTCATGCGCCAACTTAGGGGTGGCCTGATGTAGTTGGTTAAATGTTCTTTTGGCATTTCTGTGAGAGTGTTTTGGGATGAGACTAACATTTAAATTGGTGGACCTGTGTAAAGCAAACTGCCCTCCATCATATCATGTAGGTGGGCCTCACTCAGTTCTGAACTGCTGAATTGCTGAAAAGAACAGAGAATGACCTTCAAGTCAGAGAAAATCCTCCAGCCTCCAGGTACAAGGGAAGTTTATCTTCAGTCTGAGTCACTAGTGTGGTACGGAATCTCTCTGCAGAGTGAGCACATCCCTTTAGGAGCAGGTATCTGATTCTTAAGGGTGAGTCATATGTTGTTGGACAAAAGCTTTTATTAATTTTATCTACCCTATTATTCCCTTGAGAGTCCTTTTCAGTGGAAGATACTGATTATAAAAATAATACAGGAGAAACATTTGTGGTTCCCTGCTCACATGAAGTAATGAAATGTGCTCGGCATATCATGCATGGATGCTCAGACTCACACATGAGCATACACATTCCACACTCTAGTCTTAATTCTTTAATAATTGACAATCACAGTGGTATATTTTTTCACCCAGTAACCTGGGCTGACTTGAGGTGGAAATTCTGCTAGTAGTGATGTACATTAAATATAGAATAGCAATATTTTTCTGTTAGACATATTTTAGAATGAAAATTGTTATTTTCTATGTTTTTAATGTTTAGGAGTACCCTATAATACAGAATCGGACAGGTAGACTTTGTGATTTTAGTTTGAAATAAAGCTGACTTTAGATTAGGATTTGTGTTGAATGAAAATTAAGAGGATCTGATTAGATTGGCAAATAGTATTTATATTTATTAGAAAATTCAACTTATCATTTCAAGTTTGACTTATTAGATTTATAAGAGCTGCTTATGCACTTAAGAAGAAAATGCTTATTAGGATTGCGGGCTGCCCTTTTGGGTATATGAAGTGCTGAGAAGAAAATCAAATACATAAAGTTTATAAATGGAGACCAAAGTGTTAAGAGATTTAATTCACATAGTTTCGATATAGAAGTCAATCTTGAGGGAAGTTTTATTTCTTCCTTGATATACTTAAATATTCATCATGAAATAAAACTTGATATTATAAAAATATTGGACTTATAGAAGCAGCATGGCAAAATGTGTAAGTTGAACTTAAATTCTCAGGAAAATCTAGGTTTTAACATTTGTAAATAATACTATTTGTAAACATATTATTTTGCTTTTTTAATTAAAAAGTAAAAAAAAAATTGAATTCACTGAATGTTCATTGCAAGGCAACATGAAGTCGTCCTTTTTAGCCATAAAGTCTCCCCTAGCTTAAACACTCAGAGCTTTGGAGCCTGGAGGGGAGTGGACAGAGTAGCTTCTCTCAGGGGTCACGGGGCTGTCTCTTAGTCCCCAAACACTCTTCCAAATTCTTCATTGTCTTTAATTCTTCCCTCCTTTCAAAGAAGACTCGTAGCACCAAATGACAAAGTAGCAGTCGGGAATAATCATTAGCTCAAACTCATTTCCTGGAACAGGATTTGATTTGCTAACACCTACAAAGCATTTACTGTAATCCAAGCATCTCACATGCATTTATATCACACTTAAGTCTCAAATGACTGCTTGTTGCTACTGTCATTTTACAAGCAAGGAAACTAATGTAATGATTACATCACAAAGCTGTATGTACAAAATTCATGACTAAACTTTATTTTGCACTAGTCCTTCTATAGTAAGAAAAGTATTTCTGCTCCTTTCTGGGAGGGGTAGGAAGAAGGAAATAAATTTTTTCAGTAAGAAACAACACAGGTTGCTTACTTGCCATTCCCTGTGGTATCCAATCCAATCTAGTTCTACGGATACCAAGAATTACGTCCCAAAGAACTGGATCACTTACTGCTCTGCATGCATACAGCATACATAATGTATGCATGGTAGCCAGACGATTCAGGAGGCCTTTTATATCTTTCCAGTGGGATTTTAATGTCCCACTATAATTTATTAACAGCTATACTTCCTTTAATCATACTATTCAGGCTCACTGATCAAAATGATAAATGCTTTCACACTCCGAGAGTATTAATTACCATATACCCTCACAAGAGTTCTCAACTTTGGATAAAGGAAACTAAAGGAACTTGTCCAGTGCAATCGACAGAAGCAGTGCCAGGAAGAGAATGAGATCCCTGGACTGCCTAACCCGAAGGCAGTGACCACTCACTGTGCCTCACATGGAGGATGTTCCAAAGTTATTATTAACATTCTTTGGAAACATATTTCTTGGAAAAGGCCTTAAACCATGACTGCTGAAAGGACTTTTGCAACCACTGCCCAGTTACAATATTGTTTCAAGTTCAGTCCATGAGTCAAATCCCTGTCTTCCTTCACACCTCCAAGGGTATTATGAAACTTCTTACATGGAGATATTTGGGAACATGTAAGAGCTCTGGATGGATATGGAAGAAATCACCAGCTCAGTTGTTCAAAAACAGATTCCACAGTCTTTCACTTTTGCAAAACCATACGAAAAAATTGGCAGTTGATCAGCTATTAGGAAGTATTAAAAAATCTGGTGTTGCAGCAGAGGGTGAATTTATTAATTAAGGGTATCACGTGTACATTCTGATGAGACAACATTTAGGAGAAAACTACTCTAATTTAGTAACATAATTGTATACTATGTTAGTTTTACAGAAGTGAAATTTATACTTCATGTAAATACCAACTATACATCTGTTCCAAAATTTGTTGGCTAGTGCATAGCAGGTGTGCAGTAAATAACGAAATGATGGAAGGAGTATGTAAGTAATTTAACGAAAACTGAAAACAGGTAAACTATAAATAACTTGAGATTGCTTTTCAACCATGGTTCTTATTTCTAATTGCACCTTACATAGAATAGTTTACAAATTCCCTAATGGCAGAATTGATTTCAAATTTTTGTAATGCTGGAATGATTACATTTTCCCCTCTGGCACTCAAGTACAAGCATGATCTGTATCCCCAGAACTAGAATTTCTGCATCAAGTGTGTGTGTGTGTGTGTGTGTGTGTGTGTGTGTGTGTGTGTATCTTCCAACTGTTCTCTAAGCAAAACTGAGAGGACAATTCCTCTGCATTTCGATTAATATTAGTGTTTTACAAAAATTGTTTTAACATTTGCCAATGTCTTTTGTGGCACAAGTTTCCTTAGAGGTTTTTTATTTTTTTTTAACAACTCTCACCTTTCTACACCTGACTTTCATTAAGAGTACTTCAGAGGGTCCAACATCTGTGGTGCAATACACTATACCACCCATAGGTGGCACTCTCCCAACACACTAAGGGTCCCGTCAAATTTCTTCAAAGTTTTAGATCAAAGACTTTAAGTCTTTATGTTCAATTTACTTACAATATGTCTAATTACTTTAATAATTTACTTAATAGAAGTCTAATTATTTTAACAAGATAGCCACAGACACTGGGAACCCTGGGTATTTTATTATTATTACTATTACAAGATTTATTTATTAGAGAGAGAGCATGCATGTACATGAACACACAGCATGAACAGGGGGAGGAGCTGAGGAAGAAGATTCTCAGACTCCCCGCTAGGCATGGAGAGCCTCTACAGGTCTCTATCCAAGGACCCTGAAATCATGACCTGAGTTAAAATCAAGATTCAGGGGATCCCTGGGTGGCGCAGCGGTTTAGCGCCTGCCTTTGGCCCAGGGCGCGATCCTGGAGACCCGGGATCGAATCCCGTATCGGGCTCCCAGTGCATGGAGCCTGCTTCTCCCTCTGCCTGTGTCTCTGCCTCTCTCTCTCTCTCTCTCTCACTGTGTGCCTATCATTAATAAGTAAAATAAAAAAAAAATTAAAAATCAAGATTCAGATGCTTAACCAACTGAGCCACTCAGGTGCCCCAACTCTGGGTAGTTTAGATTCCAGTACTGAAGTGTGCCTAATTTTCTTTCACATGCAGGTTAAGGGTTTTTATTTACAAGAGATAATGGCATCCCAAATATCTTGTAATTCATAGGTACTTTCTCCAGAAAATTGAAGTTGATACTTTTAAGAGTAGCAATAAAAACATTAAAAATTCATTTTGTATAAATGCAAGGCATTTTACATTTTACTTTTCAAGAATTACTGCCTTGCTGTAGTCCCTTAATTCATCAAACATAGATCATTCTGCCCACCAGTGTGCTAGACTCTGGTGCACAGCTGATGAGACACCACCTCCCGTTTTGCTCATTTTGGTACCTTATCACCTAGCTCTAAAGCTGTAGTTTCCCTAAGTCTTGCTTATGATATGGATAAAATGGCTTGTTTTCTCTGACTTGGTTTTCCAAACAGCTTTTCTCTCCCAGAGTCTGGAATGATATATTGATAATGAGCTCAAATCTCAGGATCCTCCCAAAGCAGTTCAGTCCCTCTCCCTCAAACATTTTTAAAGCAGGCAGCATCCAAGGGTACAGAGAGGGGAAGGAGAGGAAGAGGTGGGAGTGGGAATAAGGGAACTAAGGCCTCTAGGGGAGGCTGAGGATGGGAAGACTGTCAGCACACATGATGCCTTCAACAAACTGTGCACTGTCCCACCTGCTAGGTCTCCCTCAATTGTCTGGAACCTCTGCTAATGCGTGAGGTCTGGCCTCCATGACTTTCGCAGAGGATGAAGATGGGATCCTAAGCAGTCCCAGAAATGCACTGAATTATACATCTATATAATTCTCATGTAAAGTTGCCCTGCTGTATCTGTCCCCCTCTACTCATTTCCCTAGCATGTGGTACCAATCCGCACGATGCCATCCAACTACAGAGAACACTACTGAACAAGCCACTCCCACCTCCTCCAACTACCAGGATTCTCAGATGTAGTTGCTGCCTTAGCAAGAATTAGTGCCCATGACCTATTGGACCAGAAGTGTGAAAGCCTGCTCCAGAGCCAAAGCTTTACTTTACACTACACTTTAATGCTCAAAGCTGATGACAAGTGCTGCGATTTATTCCTCAAATTCCTCCAGCACTGTTTCCATCAGTAACTAATTGTTCCCCAAAGCAGCGCTGAGCTCTAGGGAAACTGGACGGTTCAGTGCCTGAGAGGCTGGGATTAATCCAGTGCTTATACTAACAGACAATGTGGTCCTTTTCAACTCTCAAGATATCCATGAACAGCATATTTAAAAGGTAAAATGACAGAAATTATGAATAAACACGTTTAAAGCTCACGTTGTTTCCTCTTAGCTACAGCATTAAAGTTGGTTTTTAACAAAATCACAGTGGATGCTCTTAGATGTCTTGAGGATAGCTTGCGAGTGTGGTCTGAGGACCAGCAGCATCCTCATCATCTTGAGACTTAATAGGAACACAGAGTCCTGCCCACCCCTCTGCACCTAGAAACCAGAATCTGTTTTTGGTAAGATCTCCAGGTACAGGTAACGGACATGCCCACTGATATTTATGAAGCAGCAGTCTCGAAAAGCAAGTCTTAAAATTGAGTCACACAGAGACAAAGTAACAAGGTTGCATAGATAAGAAGATGCCAGAGCAGGATTCACACTCAGGCGACCTGCTTCCAGAGCCCCTGTGTTGACATCCATGCTCTGGTTCCCCTCAGTGACCATATTCCAGCAGAAAATCTCAATGGGAGATGGTCTGCTGTAGGTACAACTAGAATGTCAGCTGCTGATCAAGGAGCATGGTCGGAGGACCTCTGGAAAACCTGCTTAACTGTGCTGTGGATCCTCTCTGTGGAGAATAAATGAGTCATTTATTCTGAATCCACGGAGTGTAGTGCAGGCCCATAATCTTAGGAGTATAACAGAAATACTCCTTCTGGGCTGCTTAACTGATTCCTATCCTCTGACGAAAACATTTAGAACAACAGTTTTCAACATGTGTTCTTTGGAGCCCTCGTGTCCTTCACAGATATCTCAAGAGCCTAAGTACTTCCTCCCCCAGGCAGCTCCTGCAGCATCTTTGAGGTTAATCAATTTATATGTTGGAGGTTAAAATTACAATTCAGTTGACATAATGTTTAAAAAAAATAAAAGATTGAAAACCAATGAGTATCATTTCCTGATAATCGATATCCCCCTAAAAATATTATACACAGGATGTATTTGTTCACATGTATTTCCTCAAATTTACATTTTAAAAATGTGTTAAGTCTCAGCTAAACATAATTGAGGCAATATTCTAAAATTAATTTCTAACAGTAATATGCTGGACTATTCTTCCAAAAACTAGGTCAATTAAATTTGATTTTCAAAGGAACTGGCTTGTCAGATTTACATGCAGTAAATACTTAATATCATAGGATCAGAACAGGGACAGAATAAAATGCAAATATGTGCAGAATCTCCATAAAGGAGTTTCCATAAGGACAAGCATATATACCATAAACCCAAATATTCGGGCTGTCAACAGAATATGTACAAAGCTCCTACAAATTAATAAGAAAAAGACATAAAGTCCAACAAAAAACGACCAAAGGATATGATAAACTCACTGACAAAGAAATACATATCACTTATAAACAGAGAAAGATACTCTAATTCCCTAGAAATAAGGGAGATAACATGTTAAGATACCCTTCTCACTCACCTGATAAATGAACTTTTAAAGAAACTGAAAATAGCCAATGGTAGAAGGGTATGAAGAAAGAGTCATTTCCTATGCTGCTGAGTGCAAATTTGCACAATATGTTCAGAGTAATACAGTAAATGTAAAGTACAGGTACTTCCCAACTCAGCATTTTCAGCTGTAGGCATTTTGCAGGTATGTGTAGGATACAAACATGAAAGTACACTGCAGCAATGGTTATAGTAGGAAAATCAAGATCGAGCCAAGACATGGGAGGCACAAGCAACCCAAATGTCTAGGGCCAGAGGTGACTAAAGAAAACCTGGTACATCCATCAAGCAGTCTGTGCAGCCATTTAAAACTTACCATCTTTCATCAATTCTAAGATACCACAGATTGTAAAAAGCATTTTGATGTAATAGACACTATTAAAATGTGAAACAAAGGCTTGTGGCTGTTGTTTGATGCCATCAATTATAAGATACCCCCAATTTCAGAGATGCTGAAGAGTAAGACAAAAAAACAAAGTGTGTTTTATGGATGATAGGGAATTCAGTTTTAAATAATGCTCTTAAATATATGGGCGCTTAGCTGGCTCAGTGGGTTAAGCATCCAACTCCTCAGATCATGATCTCAGGGTCATGATCTAACGGGTGGTGAACTCTAGCTCCACATTGAGCCTCAGCAGGGAGTCTGCTTGAAGATTCCCTCTGTCCCTCTCCACTCTCTCCTCTCTCTCTCTCAAATAAATGTTTAAAAAATATAAATATATAACAATAACTAATACAAATGTAGCTATATAACAACATTTAATGTGTAGGAAAAAGGTTTGGATGATGTAAAAAAAAAACCACAGTTGTTAAGAATGAACATCTTTAAGGAGGAGGGGCGTGCAACTGTGATGCAGTAGGTAGAGACAGACAGAACATCTTGGATTCATTCTTTAGAAGGGGTATGTGTTATTTGAAAAAAATTAAACAACAAAAACCACTGGCTAAGTAAAATGATCTGAGGGATTAGAGCCCTGTGAGATGTCTCAAGCCCCAGGGTGCTCACTTCCTGTGGATTTCACTCCTGCCTTCCTGTGGCATCTGCCTCCTGGAACAGAGGCCACAGAAATGCTAATAATTATACCATTCCCTGTGTTCTGCTCTACCTACACCCTCCCTGTCCTCAACAACTCAACAAGATAGATATAAATGCCTCTGTTTTCCAAAGAGCTGTACTGGGTGAGGTTATTTTTCCCAATGAACATTTCTGGATTCCCAACCCAGCCTATCTGACCCCAGAACGCATCCTCTTTCCACTTCCGGGCTGCTAACATCACCATCTATTTCTTTATGTATTTGCTCTTTATCCTTTGCAAATCCTTTTTCTTTTATGGCATTTCAAATCATTTTATTTTTTTATGCTACACTGGTTTTAAGTTATTGCTAATCTGAAAAAACTATAAAATAGCTTGAAAGTTGCATTCTAGTTAACTGGAAATAAATGCATTTGCTCTTTTTGAGAAATTCTTCCCCTTGTGGCCATTCTGAGAATTTTTAAATTATAAACTCCTTTATTTTATACCCACACAGTATCTTTCTAGCTTTAGCAAATAGATTTCATAGCTTAAGACTAAATGGTACACCAAACCTTTCCAGGGCTTTCTTTTTTTATGTATTTTTTTAATTGGATTTCGATTTGCCAACATATAGTATAACACCCAGTGCTCATCCCATCAAGTGCCTCCTCAGAGCCCGTCACCTAGTCACCCCATCCCCCCCCCCACCTCCTCCTCCACTACCCCTTGTTCGTTTCCCAGAGTTAGGAGTCTCTCATGTTTTGTCACTCTCTCTGGTTTTTCCCACTCAGTTCCCCTCCTTTCTCCTACAATCTCCAGGGCTTTCCTTTATTTATTTATTTATTTATTTTTTCTCCCCCCCCCCCCCCAAGCCCGGGACCCGTGCCCCCCCCCCCTTCCCGGCCTCGGGCACAGCCCCACCCCCACCCCCACCCACACCCCCAGCCCCGGCTCCGGCAGGGCCGCACCCCCTCCCCCCTCCAGGGCTTTCCTTTAAAGAGCAGTAAGTGGCTGCCGAGGTAAGAAGAGAAGCAGTCAAGGCACAAACCAGCAGTCACCCAACAGCCCAGAGTCAGCACCTTCCAGTCAGTCAGTCCTCCCCCAACACAAGGAGAGGGGATAGATCCAAAGCCTAGCAGTTGCATTTGCAATTTGACCAAAGATTTATCCTCAGATCTAACCCTTAAAATGAAAGGACATTTGTTCAAATACATTTTCACTCACTTCCACCTCTCTTCCTTTATTGTCCTAACCCCTTTTTGATCTCTCTCACCAAGAGGCTGACACAAAAATCGGGGCTTTGACCTACAAAGATTTTCTACAGTCTCTAATACTTTTTGCTCTAAGTAGACACTGTTAGAAATGAGGAAGACTGTAGGAAAAAAGGAAGTATCAGGAAATATAAATTCTAAAGATCTTTGCCACCAATTGCAAAGTTGCATTATGTTTCTTTGTGTCATTTATCTTACTTTTTTTTTTTTTTTTTTTTTGGTGAAATAGAATGAGGATTTCAAAAGTTAATGACAGGGTCTGGACTGGAGGTAAACCAAGAGCCAGATGTTTATGCGACCCTGCTCTTACACACACACACACACACACACACACACACACACACCTCTGATGAAAGGAATCAGGAGTGAAGATGAAGATACACAGAAGGCTCCAAAGGAGGGGAGATGAACTGGTTCCCAAAGGCCTCCAGCAGAAGGAGCTGGATCAGGGCTCACCTGAATCCTTCATGGGGCACAGGGCACACTGCATACCCCAGGCCTCTCCATACAAACAACAGCACTCAGTGTAGGTTGTCTGCTTGCCAACAAGAGGCCGGCTACACACATACTCATCACTCAGATGTTCCCAGCACAGATCTTGGTAGACATCAGTTTCTTCTATTTGTTCTGAAAGGGAAAACATGGTTCCATGACAATCACACTGTTATTCCTATTTCATAAACAGTGTGGTAGAAGCCAATGAGTCTCAAAGTTTCCATCTCTATTTCTAAGACTGACTTCCAAGTACAAGTTTGAAGCCAGCCTGGTCTTTCCATGGATCAAACCTGTCATCTCCAACTGGGTGTCATTCCATCAGCTGAAATTCAACCTGCCCATCATGTTTCAATTAAATCCCTCCCTCTGCAGCTTCATTATAGACAGCACTGCATTGTCTTCCTTCTATACTCCATAATCCTAAAGCACTTCTGATTTCCCAATCTTTCCTTTTTTACATTTACTCTTCTGTCAAATCCTACCATTTCTTTCTACATAACACTTTGCAGATTCATGTTTTCTCACCCAATTCATCCACCAAAGCCCCAGACTAGTGACACTTCATGCTAGATTTGATTCCAAACTTCTGCCTTTCAACTGACTCCATCCAAAGCAGTTCCTTACAGTGATGATGGATAGATTAATTATGCCAATTATGAGTAGCACATCATCTGATTGGGGATGAACAAGGATTCCAATCAATGGACACCAGGGGTCTCTATCACCTTGCTGGATTCCCCGGTCTGCTCTGCCCCGTCTCATCTGTATTCTCCAGTCCAGTCAAACAAGCCTGATTATCTTTCTCTCAACTCAGATCCTCCTCAGTTGCCTTTGAGGGTGAAATGTGGCAAATGCTGGCCAGAGAAGAGCCCCGCTATCTGCTCAGCCAGTCCATATTTTGTTATCTGTTAAATAAGCACATGCAGGGTATGGATTCTCCTACATACTGAAGATATGCAGCTTATTGTTTCTCTTACAATTATTCTCTTTTATTATTTTTAGTATCTCCTTTTAATTACTCCAAAATACCCAAGGAGTCATTTTTCTATTTCCCAGTAGCTCATATTTCAGTCAAAAGGAAAACCTTGCCATTTCTTTAGACACAGACTTGCACCTCACATCCGAACATACCATGTGATTCAGTTGGCCGTATACATCTTTTCTCTGAAGCATCCAGGACCATGGGATGGGTACAGAAGCAGTTGTAAGAGCCTTCTGTATTAACGCACTGGCCATCAATACAACTGTTGGGGTCCTGACATTCATCCATATCTTAAGAGAAAAAAAATTAGTAAAGAAAACCAGCAATCAGTTGTACCTCCTACACTTCCCACACTGCTAAATTTAGTCCAGATTCCAGGGGCTGCCACATTTTAATTAACTACACATCATCATCCAAGAAAGAACAGCTCTGACTCTAAAAATATTAAATTGTATTGATTGGAAAAAATAATAGTGTCCTGCTGCTGCTGACATTAAAGAAAGAAAACATTTAGGAACAGGATATGCTTAGAAATTGAAGATAAAATGCCTCTTTATGATAGTTTTAAAATTATTTCCTTTTGCTATGTTTTTCTGCCTAGTGTATATGGTTTTCTGCTTAAGCCTTAAAGTCTGGGTCAGTATTTAAAAATGACTCTCACTTGCATGGTATGAGTGATGAAACAGGAGGCTCCCCAGACCAAAAGAACACTTCAGTTAAACCAGTGACCTGAATTATAATTCCACATTGAATATTAACTCTTTGCTTGAAATCTGTTCAAATACTATGGAGGTTTTTTATTTTCTTAAATCTTACTCAAGAAAAGGATCCATAAAACATTTAAAGATCTTTTCGACACATAACGTAGATGCAAAGGAATTGTTTTTACTACACAGTATTACTTATTTTTTCCATCTGTGTATTTTCACAGCACCATGTATCCTCTTAATACTTACCAAAGCACTGCAATTTGACGGGATCATAGTATGTCCCCTGCTTACAGTAGCATTCATAACCAGGCTGAGTGTTCAGACAGAAACCATTTTTGCAGATTTCTTGCCCAAAGAGCATGCATTCGTCTGCATCTATGGGGGAAAAATGGAGAAAGAGAACAGTTAGCTTTGGTCGTTCAGTTAAAAAGAAGAGTCTAACCAATATGGGGCTTCAAGTTAAATATTATAATATTCATATTATATTTCATTCCAAAGAATCTTCAGATACAACATCAGAAAATTCTTCAAGTTAGGCCTAACTCACAGATGTGGAAACAGAATCTGTGATATTTGGGGACTATGTTCAAAACATTATTGGAGAAGGTCTTTTTGTAAATATGATTTCTGGGTTGCTACCTCCTATTTAATGAAATACTCGATGGATTTCACAATACAACTGACAATATTTTTTTAAATTTTATTTGATCTAAATTCAACTGGTTAACATATAAACAAGATTGGCTTAATAGCATACCTTTTAAGAAACGTGCCTTTCTATAAATGTGTATTCTGGCCCATTAACTAGTTGAGATGAAAGAACACTTCCAAGAAGAGTTTGATGGAATTTGATGAATCTTCCTTTTTGGTGATAATGACCAGCTAATAAAAGCACAAATTTCTAAGGGTGTTGGCAGACCTATTCCTTCACAGAATTTAGAATGCTCACCATCTGCAAACCTCAGTTTACTCATTGGTAAGTTGGGGCAAGAGGAACACCTGTCTGATACAATTAAATGATATAAATCCATGTAGAAGATTCCATAGATGTTCAAAAACTTTTATCCCCTTTCTTTCATTGCTATTGCTATTGTTATATTTATTTATTTATTTATTTATTTTTTAAAATTTATGATAGTCACACAGAGAGAGAGAGAGAGGCAGAGACATAGGCAGAGGGAGAAGCAGGCTCCATGCACCGGGAACCCAACGTGGGATTCGATCCTGGGTCTCCAGGATCGCGCCCTGGGCCAAAGGCAGGCGCTAAACCGCTGTACCACCCAGGGATCCCGATTGCTATTGTTATTATCATTGGTTCTAGCATTTTAGAACAAATACCATGTCATTAAAAATAAAAATCACATGCTCCATAGATGAATCACTCAAAGTTACATAGCAAGTGGTAAAGTCAAATCCATAATACATAGCTGTTTGGATCTGCAACTAATATTCCAATCATTTACAGCACTGCTAAGACAGGGTGAAGAGGAACTTATTTTTATATGAAAAAGAAGGTCACTTTGTGGTGAAATTAAGGCTCTGTTCCATAACATGAAGTGAGATTCAACTATATCCCTTCAAAAACAAAGCAGAATATTTGTGAACTTAAAAACCATTAAACATATATTGCAAACCAAGTCTTGTTATTAATTGTACTAAATCACTGATATAAAATAAAAAACACGTATGGAATTTCTTATTTGGCTACTATCATTAAAACAGTAGTTCTGAAAAACGGATGGAAGATAAAAATGTTTAGTCTGTTTTCTAGGCAACTTAGCAGTTTTCAATTATTAAACCGTAAAGGAAAAAAAGCCACACATTGTCTATAAGAGGTCATAATATCTTCATCATGGAAATGTCAAAAGTGAGTGATTAACAAAGAAATATTCATACATGTGGTTTAAATTTCGTCAAAATAAAAAAGCTGCCCATTTATTTTAGAATTACGGACTAATAGCATTAAATATATAAAACACATCTACTTTAGTTTTCTTTTCCATTCCTTTTGAGGAATCTGCAGCCATTGGTAAAAGTATCTTAGCAACAGTAGAATGACTTCTAAAGAAGGCAAAATCTTAGCTTCATTGATGGTCATAAAGACCCACATAATGATGGTCAAAATTATACGGTCTTAATTTATATTATTTCTAATATACCTCCCGAATAAAAGAATTTATAAAGACAGAATTTTATGTTAAGTATTTTTAGTATGTTACCTTATTTAATTCTCATGATAACCTCTGAGACATTATTCCTATCTCAGAGATGAAGAGCTGGAAACTTGGGAGGTTAACATGATATCCCAAGGCCACGCAGTCTTAAAGATACAGCTCTGCCCAGAGTCCACAGGGGCCTTCCAATAGAAGAATTAAAGGCTTTCTAATCAGTTTCCATGATTAGAAGAACTCTAATTCTGTTGAACCCCAACCATGCTTAAACTGGAACACTGGTATGCGCACGTCTCAAATTCATTTGTTTGGTTCTGACCTTTATAGTTCTCACCACTCGTGTCGTAAGAAGATTCTCCAGTGGGGACAAAACCTTTCCCTCTAGGACACATTTCGGTGAATTCAGCTGAGTTCAGGGGAAACCAAAAAAAAAAGAAAGAAAGAAAAGAAAAAAGTTGAAGAAAGGGAAAAAAAGAACATCCTCTATTAACCTGTGTTTTAAATTCAGTTCTTCTTTCTCAGACTCAGTAACTTTAAGGCAAATCTTGTCATCTAATTTGGGCAAATAAATTCAGTAAATCTCCAAAATTACAGATTAGATACAAATAAATCTAATGACTTTCTAAGTTTACTTGTAATTTTTAAAAACTTTCCTAGTTCATGCACCTTTTATTTACCCATGTTTTAACTGATGTGATGACTTACTTCTCCATTACTGTGCTTTCTAGCATTTTAAAGGTTTGGTAAGACTCCATTCAAGCAAGATCTTAGCCTAAATATGCAAGTTCTCATAATGGATAATGTGGTGTCAGTTTTAGCAAAAGAGACTGATTTCAACTTAAAAATGGAATAAAACTGAATCATCTTTCTGCCAAAATTCATATGGAACCTCACTGTAACAGGCTATTCTGTGATAGACTGAAATTAACTTTAAGAATACATCTGGAGGTGGGATGAAGGGGATGCTTCTAGCCTACAGTGAAACATACCGTAAGGTATTCTCATCTTGATTCCACTACGGTAGGTCCCAGGCAATGCTATCATTATAAGGCTTCAATGCAGCGACCAAAATGAGGACATTTCAAGGCCCTGGACACCACAGGACCAAACCCAAGTATGCACACACCACTCCACTGGTCCTTACCAGTCCCCACGACAGGGCACGGGAAGATCTCACAGTTGTCTCCCCACCCGGCACCAGATGTACAGCAGCATTCTTGTTTGGTGACGTTGGGGGCCAGCACATTATCACAGAGGCTGGCGTCGTTTAGATTATAGTAGCATTCTTTCTTTTCTTCTTTGGGTTGATCTTCATCTAAATCTAAATAGAGTGGAGAAAGTCAAAAGAGGACCACCAGGACCAATGAGATCAGTATCACACCAGAGCAGAAGACACAGTGGTAAAAAGACGTGTGTGTGGGTGTGTGTGTGTGTGGGTGTGTCAGTGACATTTCACTTCCACAAAGCTGTCTTTTCCTTTTGGTGGTGGATATCCACTGTGAGATAAAAAAAAAAATGCCCTGGAATCCTGAATTTTGATGGATTTCTAACACACCCCAAGAGTGTAAATCTGTCAAAATCATTTCCTTTTACGTTAACCAATTACTTTATTCTTGTACATTTGGCCGTGACAAGAGTTTCCATATCTGCTTTCTTGCCAAACGTAGAGCCGTCCTATATGAGCTATAACACCTACTTAAATCAATGAAAATTTTCCCCAACATTTGACCAGAAATGTGGGGCCGCACAAAGTATTTAACTCTTAGGTGGTTATTGGAATCAACCATGCCCCAATCTTTTCTGAATAGTACAAGGCAGCATAAGATAACCAGAAAAACACTGCAATAACCTAACGTCTATAAAAAAACCTTTTGTTACTGAAAGTCTACTTCAATTGCTGCAAAATAGGGCTTTGAATGAAATAATGAATGCCAGCTAAGACTCGGGGTAGAATTTCAAGGCTAGGTTCTACTCCTGGCTCATGTGTGTTCTAGAGGAATATGTTTTCCAACAGACTCAGTTTAACCCTCTATGATAAAAGACAAAGGGACATGATAGTATACAAACAGTGAGAACACAATCACCTAGCTTTCTGATAATACTATAAATAATTTAATCCCATCAGATCTGTAGTCTATGAACAAGTTTATACTTTTAAAAAATGGTCAATATTTTGAGACTAGGCTTGTAGTCTAATCTCTTCCCTACCATATGCCGTAGAGTTCAAATTACTGCCTCTGATCCAGTTAGAATTTATTAATAAGCTGACTACAGCCATTGCAATTACTGAGATTAATTTGAATGACATATTTTCATTAGAATGCTATTTCCTGATTCTTGGACACAAAGAAACTAGAGGGATAAAGGGAAAACATTTGCCAGTGAGGATAAGACTTTAATGTCAACACCAACCTTTGTTTTGCAGTTGGTAGATGATTGTATTATTAGGAAAGTTTAATGAGTTATTTTCACAATAATTTCCTATGTATTTATTTTGGCAGGGTCAGGTTGACTGTGAAAACTAGATTAATATGCCATATAGAAAGTCTTCTTAAAATATAAGTTCATAGACTTGTATCAGAAAAGCTACCACCTTTTCTTTCTTCCTGTGGCAGGGAAAACAAGCAAAATGGCAAACAAAACTAGTGTATACATATCTCTCAAAAAATACAACATCAATGAGAATGTAAAAGATCCCTTTCACCCTTGATTCTGGTTACTTCTTAGATCATTCTGCCTTTGACATAATTCAGTCTGGACTCTCAGTGTTAATAGCTGATGACAAATTCCAACCTAGAATAAGTGTCCAGGAAAAAGCAGAAATGCTGATTTCTACAGCAGTTTATGAAGCGGTTTTAAATCATTTCCTTGTGTGTGAAATCAGATAGAACCTGCCAAAGCCCTCGTCCTTTTTAGCTTTCAAGTGTGCAGAAGACAGAAATGTGTCTTGTCCACATGGATGGAGAAGACCATCACTTCATTCTATGAACTCTTATCCACAGAATTCTTTGGGAAAAGTCAGGGCATTTTAAGTTATTAAAATCCATCATGAGCCCTGTACAACATTTTATAAATTTTCCCCCAACACTTGTGAATAAATTGACAGCCTATTACTAATTATTCTGCTCATTTTAATCACTTGATCTAAAAGTGCACCTAGCTATTAACGAACGCATTTAGAAATACAAGTCAAATCAGCAACACAAGCAATTTGTCAATGAAGATAAAAGAGGACTGAATAACTGTCTTCTTGTCTTCAAAGTTGTAAGTATGTCATGGTGTTTGTTATAAAATGGAATACTATATAGTAGGACACCATGAAGATTGCTATACTCATAGGTAATCAGACACCACAAGCTTCTACACTAGTCAGAAACTTTACATATATATAAAAATATAGACATATATGGTCTGTTTTCTACACTGTTTTACTTACAGCACAGAAACTGAGAAATAAAATTATCTTTGTTTTCCTTTTTCTTTGGAAGGAAACTCACAAGTTATTGCATAAGGGAGATAATCAATAAAATCATTGTATTATTCAGGTTTTACATTGGTTGTTACAAGTTTTATTTTTTTCTCCAAGCAGACTGAAAGTTCAATGTTTACACAGCTGAAATTGGGGGTCAGTCAGGCCCTCATTCGTGTTTGGAAAGAGATGCAAATTCTTTTAAAAAAAACTGGTCCACAAAGGTTGTTCTGTGAAAAACAGGCAATTTCTCTATCTTTCTAACCTTTAAACAATTAACTTCCTAGAGCATTTTTCCACTGGGGGAAAACACAATGCAATGTGATTTCTTTAGAGAATCTCTGTAGGAGTTTAAGTCATTGCTGCCTCAGGAAGAATGGTTCTATCACAAAATAGCTTTAAGAGATCTAATCAATAGACATAAAAGTGCCAAGCATGAAAAAGAATGAGTTTTATTTTTCTTAAAGATGTTATGAGTCAGATTAGCCACATCACATACCTCAGGTCACAGACTTTTTTTTTTTTTTTTTTTTTAAACCACAGACTTCTAAGAAACTACCTCTCCTCTGGTATTTTCAGATGTTATTTGTCAATTTTATTAAGAGGCTGGCATAACATCTGTGTACAAACAGCAATTTGTGTAGCTTAATTCCAGGGTGTGGATGGTGATAAATGAGTTTTGGGATCTTTTATACATGTTTCTGAAGCAATTTTTACAAAGGCCCTTTCTTGTGATCCACAGAGTAACTCCATGAAGCAGATGGTGCAGGTTATAAGCCTCTAGAAGAAACCATTTAGGTTGGATCCAATGTGCCATGCCTACTGCTTTTCCCAAACCTCTTCTTTGGGGCTCAGCTTCTTAGCATTTGAACTGGCACAAATTTGCTTTGCTTTGCCTTTTTTTCATTTCTTTCTCCTCTTTGAGACAAATGGACAGTAGATAATCCCTGCTGGTGTAGAGTGTAGATTTAAAGTCACAGACGTGGCCATCATGGTTCCTTGCTCTCAATAGCAAGTTGTGGGTTCAATCATATGTGCTACTTATGAAGAGCATTTTCTAGAAACTTCTCTCTTGGTTTGTCAGAAAGAAGAGGATGTGGTGTTTATTTATAGGACTGTTTCCTTCTTTGGTCTTATCTTAGGTTTGCTGTTAGGCTGAGGAAATCTGGGACATTTTTCTAATTAAAGTGGACATGAGCATTTTAAATGGGCCCTTGCCTTTGCTTTCAATTTCCATTTGCAGTGTATTCTGAAGGTCTTTATGAGCTAATCCTCTTCATACCCTTCTGGGATGGACAAGATTATGACAATGACAAAAAGAGTAACATCACAAATACTCGTGAGTATACAATGCCCCCAAATAAAACACCTGCCATAGTCCTGATGTCCAGAAAAAGACATCAATGTATAAAACTCTAACTATGGTAATGTTCAGTCAATTACATTTTTAAATGACTTTATTCATGAGAGAGAGAGAGAGAGAGAGAGAGAGAGAGGCATAGGCAGAGGGAAAAGCAGACTTCCTGCAAGGAGCCCAATGCAAGAATTGATCCAGGATCCCAGGATCATGCCCTGAGCCAAAGGCAGACACTCAACTGCTGAGCCACCCAGGCGTCCCCAGTAAATTACTTTTAACACAATCATTCACGAAGCTTTAGTCCCTTTTATATATTTTAAAATCACCACAGGCATTAATGTTTTATACCAACTTGTATTTTTATAAGAAAACAATTTCTAGTGTAATATTCCAAAGAGAAATAAAAGAAAACTTGGAAATTCCTATCTTTTTTTCCTAGTTTTCTCAAAGACTGGCAGGACAAGAACTGTGTGTGTGTGTGTGTGTGTGTGTGTGTGTGTGTGTTTAAAGATTTTTTTAAAATTTTATTTATTTATTCATGAGAGACACAGAGAGAGAGGCAGAGACAGGCAGAGGGAGAAGCAGGCTTCCTGCAGGGGAGCCCAATGCCGGACTTGATCCCAGGACCCCAGGATCATGCTCTGAGCCAAAGGCAGACACTCAACCACTGAGCCACCCAAGCACCCCTAAGAAGTATGTGTGTTTTAAGTGGAGTTCAGGAGAGAACCATTGGTGAGTTTCAGAAAATAAGCACTGACAATAGGAAAGGGCTGGAAAGGAAGGGACGCAAGTGAAAAGGAAGACTGGAAATACGTGCTAATAACTTCGATGGTGAAGATGTGAAAGAAGTGAAAAAGAAGAAGAGAAAGCCAAGCGCAAGAGAATAAATATGTGCGAGAGGATTCCTCTACACAGTTTCTGTCCTGAAAGAAGTCAGGTAAATGGGGAGCCAGGACTTGACAGCGCTGGGAAGGTAGCTGCATAGGGCCAGGGCAGGCAAGGCTGCCACAGAAGACTTCCTGGAGGAGGTGACATTTGAGCCAACTTCTTTAAAAATAATTTCTGAAAAATAGGACAGGAAATAAGGAGAGACAGGGGTGAGGAGGTAAAAGGCACAACAGTACTGAAGGGTGAGGGGCTACGGGGCCTACAGAAGGAGTCAGGGAAGGTGACTTTGAGAGTCTGAGGACAGGGCAGGGATGCACTGTCATGGGAACATGGGAAAGCTATGTTCCTGACTTAGGTGTTGGGTAGAGGACAACACAACTGTCCGCTGGAAGAGGGTCACCTCGGGGCCTCAGGTTAGCAGGCAGGCAACAAATACTGGCCAGGGCGAGTGAAGGTTCTTTGTCTTTGTTTCTTTCTCTGGTGAAGGACTAGAAGAGAATGAGAGAAGCGAGCCTGAGACAGGAACAGGCTGGGGTGGGCAGGGTGGAGGGAAAGTGTATGTTTCACGGGGCCAGGACTCGAAACCGGAAAAATCAGGGCAAGAAGACTCCCAGAAGCAGGATGAAGTCCCAAGGGAAAGAATAACGGGTGTGACTCACTGAAGCAGGTGAGTAGGTAGTAGGTGGAGAACAGAACAGACGGCTCAGCAGCAAAAGCCCGGTCCCCACATGGGCACGGGTGCATCGGGAGGACTTGTGAACATGATCGGGACAGTGAAGCCACATCTGACATGACAGGGTAACTACCTGGAAATATTTCAAAGGACATGCACAAACCCTTCCTCTTCAGACCATATTCATAGCAAATGCTAGGATCCCACATCATGATCTCTAGTGCAACACCGTGGGTGTCCCCTGTAGTGTCAAGAACGTGAAATGGCTCATTCACAGTCTGAGTCTGTCACTTGGACCAACTGCTATCAGTTCATTCAAACACAGACCAGTCTCTCTACTAAACACTCAGATATTATTTTGGAGACTAGAGAGAGAGCAAGTAAAGAAATTTCATAAAAATAAAAGCATGGTTTGGTAAATTATTCAATCCTCTCTGAATGTGGGAAGAAACTTGACCCAACCTTTCCCCCCCACAAACAAATGAGCATATTTTCCTTAGACTTACCTACATTTATGGTAGAGATCCATCACCAATACACAATAAGACCACAGGAGTTTCATGGCATTTTACAATGTTTGCATTTTACATATTGTGCTCGGTCTTTAATTTTTTTTTCCTACTGAAGGTCTTTTTTTCTAATCAGAAATTATTTTCAAAAAATTCTTTCAATGTTAATTTATTCTACAGGTTAACTAAACACATTAAAAAAAACCCCTACTCTGCCAAATATAACAGTTGAATGATAATATTTGTGGTTTCCTGCCTTTAAAAAAATATGTACATACGTAAAACCTATAGCGGACCTCTCTAGAAAGAGAACAGGAATGCTGTCTGAGTTCCTCTGTCAGAACCATGAGATTGATTTGCACAGCAGGGAGACTCTTTTTCTTCTGTTCTACTTGTTATTTAAGGGGGAACCATCGCCCCCTACAGAGAGGTATAAATAGATAATTCCTCATTCAAGTGTGGCCTCCACTGTTGTCTGACCAAATGGATAATTATTTTGATTCTACAGTACTAGCTGGGAATGAGACAGTGAGAGACTGAGGGGATATGCTCTTGAATGCCAAGAGGCAATTTGATTCAAGAGTTAGCGTCTGCCACAGGTCAGGCAGGCACTGGGTGTGCTAAGCAGTGAGCAAGGTTACAGGGGATGCAAAGAGGACTAAGACAGACTATCGGGGTCCTGCTGCCCTGCTAATGGATTTGGACTTCATGCTTAGGCAGTAGTAAGGAGTTGAAGCTTGCTGTGATAAGCACCGGGGGTTGTATGTGAGTGATGAATCACTAAATTCTATACCTGAAACTAGCGCTGCATCATATATTAACTAACTGGAATTTAAATAAAAACTTGGAAGGAAAAAAAATAAAGTCAGGCTCATGTTTTGCAAACATCAACTGTGGCAACTGCAAGGAGCAGGAAATTGATGGGAGAGGTTGGAGAGAAGTCAGGAGGGTACTGCCATGGTCCAGGTAAGAGATGCTGAAGGACTGGCCCAGAGTAGAGGTAACAGAGGAGCAAGGACAGCTCCGAAGGACACTGTGGAGGGAGAATTGGCAGGACATTACGATGGCTTGGATGAATGGTGAGTGAAATAAGATATGATGTCAGGATTTCCAGTGCTGATGTTTGGCAATTAATGAGTGAACACAGGTTGGAAAAGGAATGGTAATGAATTTGGTTTTGGATAATTTCGGGCAGACTTACAAGACAACCTGAGAGAAAGGCCTAAGAAGCAGCTGGAAACAGGAGTGCGGCCCTAAGGATGGAGGTGGAGGGACAAAAAGATATTTACTTGGCAGGGCATAGCATGTAAGTAATAGTTGACTCAGAGAAGAGGATTAAATATCCCCAGAGAAGAAGGGAGAGTAAAAAGAAGCCTGAACATGCAACTTCCTGGGTCATTATTATTTCAGGAATGGGCAACAGAAAAAGAGTCTGGGAATGAGAAAGAAAAAGACCAGAGCAAAAGGAAGGAGGATGCAGGGGAGAGGACTGTCCTGAAATCAATCAAAAGGAAAAGAAGGGGGAAGAAGAGGAGAGCTGACCTCTGACCCAAGGGGAAGGTGCTTTACAGACTAATGAGACTGAGGGCCCTGGACCAAATGGGAGACAGTCCTGCAGAGGCAGGTGGAGCATGGATGTCCTCTCCCAAGAATCTGGAGATTATCGCCACATGGTGCCACTGCAGGGGATTTTCATTTTTGATCTATTTTTGTATTTACCAATTTTCTGAGAAGAATGTGCATTATCTTAATAATGAAAACAAAACAAAGAAATAAAGTGAAAAGGAAGCCAACTTTTAGAAGAGTTTGCTATCATGGGGTCCTCAGCCCTGAGAAGTGGAATGGTGAATTGGAAAAGATCTCGGAGTTGGGTTTCCTGCACAGCATGAGCCATCGGACCCAAAGGAGAACATTTAGAACTTCTCTCTGGGTCTTGGCTTCCTTACACTCAAGTACAGGAGCTGGGCTGGGAAACCACGAAGGAGCTTCCTAGTTGTAGAAGCCTATGCCCCAGCTCATGATGTAAGAACAAGCTCTCAAATCCGTTAAAGAAAAATGGGTATTTAAGGCAACCCTGAAATACATTGTGTAAAGGAAAATTATTTTCTAATGCAAATTATCACTCCAATTTGTTTCATAATTTCTGATCTTATTTATTTGCTTTTCTTAAAGTGAGGAACACCTGCCTCGATGATAACATACCTTTTTGTGTTCTTTTCCTTATGCCTTCTGTTTTAAAAATAAAACTCAGTTTCTACCCCAGAGTCTCCTCTGTGCATCAATCAAGCAAGAGCAGCATTTTGTGGGTAAGGCTTGAAGGCTGAAGTTGCCAAGACTACTTATTTACTGCTTCCTTTAGAGTGCCCAAGGACATAAAGTTTTTATTGAGCAATTATCACAGGCACTGAGGAAATAAAAGCATCAGGCTATATTTTATATCCATACCCTCTTACATGTGATGAGTGGCGTGGATATTTTCTAGTTATTTCTGTTGCAGGTGCTTTTAGGCGATGTACAGCAATGTAAATTAGTGGCCAAAGGCCCAGGCAGTGAAAACCATTACGCCAGACCTAAAAAAAAAAATCAAGTGGGAGCCAAGAAGTAGTCTAGAAACAAAAATCTTAGGACATTAAAATCCGAAAGTACCTTAAAGGTGACCTGGCACAATGTCCTGCTGGAAGTGGGTGCCTTTCTGCCAGCAGGTATCCCAGCTGTTCCAGGATACCTCTAGAGAAACACCCACATTTCATGAGTTACCTGCTATCTCTCTAGTTATCGGGAAAATCTGCAGAGTGATCTGAAATCTGCTTTCCTGACATCTGCCCCTTAGCTTCAGTTCTGTCCTCAGAACGATACCACTGGAGATTATTCTGCTATTGCTCACTGTTGGAATACCCTTTGTCCTGGGGAAATTTTACAGTTGAGTAAAAATGTTATAGCCTCTTTGCAAATTCATCTTTCCTTTCTGAATTACTTTTCAGGGAGGATGAGATCTGAGCTGTTGGTCTATCATATATATAAGTGGTATTAATCTGAATCCTTGTTAAAAACTTTCACTTGGTAAGCCAAGTTTGGTCCTATGTAACTGCAGATCCTTTGACTGAAGTAGGATACAAATGCTTTTAAGTGGCCTCCATTAAGCAACCTGTTGTATGAACCAGTGTTCTCTTGCCCTCTGAGAAGCACCCTGGCCAATGTCCACAGCAGGTGCTCACAGCCAGCAGGCTTCTCCCAGATAGGAGCACACCTTCTGCTCTTTCACGTTGAGCAGTAGGCTGACCAGGACTCAGTTGTGTTTATTCCCAAACATTTTGGCCAGTTTATTAATTACTGTAATTATATAACTAAACAGTATGGAAATCAGTAAAGTATGAGTTAAAAGGAGCTGTTTATAGAACAAGTTCAAGGTTTGGAAAGACTGAAGTTGATTCAGTAAAAACAACGCCATCAAATTAAGTGTGGATAAGACAACTATAAAAACCTAGAGGGATTTTACACTCATTAACTTTACAAAGGCCTTTAAAATCTTACTCAGTTTAAAGTAGGTGGTGTATGATGAGCACTGGGTGTTATACACAACTGACAAATTATTGAACACTACATATGAAACTAATTATGTTGGCTAATTGAACTTAACTAAAATTTTTTTTTAAAAAAAGTGGTGGCATAGGGATGCCTGGGTGGCTCAGTGGTTGAGCATCTGCCTTTGGCTCAGGGCATGATACTGGGGTCCTGGGATCAAGTCCCGCATCAGGCCTGAGGAGCCTGTTTCTCCCTCTACCTGTTTCTCTGCCTCTCTCCCTGTGCGTCTCTCATGAATAAATAAATATATAATACCTTTTTTTTAAAAAAAAGTGGGTGGCACAGATCATGCATAATACAGTATATGCAAGACAAGCCATGCAGGACTCTAAGAGTAGACTTCTACTTGAAGAAAGACCTTGGCCCTCCTTCAAAGTTTGGTGAATGAATGTACCTTTATGTGCTTTAAGTTAAAGTTTAAATATTTAAAAACTATATCATCTTCTTTAGGATTTCCAGCTTCAATTCTCTTTTTAAACAGCAGATCAATTCCTGGCCCTGATGAAGTCAGGGAGAGAAATCTCCTCCTGCAGTTTATAGTCGGCCTGTCTCTCAGGGTCCTGACAGAGAATTGCTCAGATGAAGATGTCATCATAGACAATCTTAAGACTGCATATAATCAGTTAAAGTTTGCCAAGAACTATGCAAATTGAGGTATGGTTGTCAGAGTTGCCAGGAACTATATAAATTAGTCAGATTATACTAACATGGACCAATAAAAACAACAGGGTATGTACAATATTTAGCAGAAGCCAGAGAACTATGAGGAAAATATGTATGAAACCATCATGGAAAGATTAGATACAAAATTAAGAGGAAAAGAAACTATGCATCCACTGGCAGACAAGATTTATGAAGACGAGTATTCAAAATGAAGTTCTTTTATAAAGGCAGGATAGTACTTAGTGAACTCTGACTAGGACACATTCCAGAACTTTTCAGAAAGTCAGTCACTGGGAGAGCCAAGGACACTAAGGGAGGAAAAAAGTAAAGCAAGTGTTTGGAACTTTGTTATAGAAAAACTTTATTTTTTTAAAATATTCTATTTATTTATTCATGAGAGACACAGAGAGAGGCAGAGACACAGGCAGAGGGAGAAGCAGGCTCCTCGCAGGGAGCCTGATGCAGGACTCAATTCCCAGACCCTGTACAGAAAAACTTTAAAATAGGAGATGAGGAACAACACTTACAAAAAAGGAATCACTGTTAAGTTTTAAGAGGCAGTTTATAATGAACTACTCCAGTTCCCCCAAAATGGTTCAGATGGTATTACAGTCCTATTATGGGGCCATTAATCTCTAAAAAAAGAAATGAGCAAGCTTTAGGATCTCAGACATGTACCTCATTTGAATCTATGTGAAGTGAATGAACTATTTTTTGATGTTGCTAAAACATTCTAGCAAAAAAAATCAAGAAAAAAAATAATTAAAAGGTCCACCATTTCAGAACAAATCCTAAAAAGATGAGAAATAGGTATCACTTAAGTGTTTGGATTATAGCTTACTTTGCCATTAACAAATGGCTTTTACATATAGGATTTAAAAAAAACTTCATAAAATGAGGTAAATATAACCTTTCTATTTTATAAGTGAGAAAACCAAAACTCATAAAAGGTAAATGATATGCCCAAGCTTGCACAGCTGGAAAATAGCAGACCACCATGGCCATTTCAATTTAAATATTACAAGAAGTTTGGAAAATAAAGGAAAAAGCTAAAATTTCCATTAATTCTAAGAATTATCTTTTTAAATGTGTTCTCGTCTTCCTTCCCCACCACTGGCATCTGTAATCACTGGAAGACCATGTTTTGTCACTTCACATTGTACCACTTATCTTGACTACCTAACCTTTGCATGACTCATTTAATACAATAGAACGATATGTGAATTATTTCAGTAAAAATAATACTGTGGGCGAGGTGCTACTCTATAGAAACAAAGACAAAGAAGAAAGAGATAGTTACCTAACCAATCCTAGTATGGGCCAGCCAGGTTTTTTAATTTTGTGTATGTCTTTGCTGTTACAGGAACCATTAAGATGAGAAGTCTTTTCTCTATGGCTCATGTGTCACAGTGGTAGTCACAAGAATGAAGAGCAACCCCTCCCTCTGACAATACTTCATCTCATCCCCTTCACATATTTTGGAATTACTGTGTTTTTGTGTAATTCTGCACCCCTCCTTTCTATATTTAATAATTAAGAAGGATATGTGTTGGTGAAAATATTTTTAATTTTTATTCCCTATCACTTCCAAAGACCGTTATTTCACACAGAACAAGTGTACCCTGTTGAGAAGTAGGGAGAGCTCTCATAGAAGCATGGATAAAATCAACTGAGATTGAGTAAGAAAGTCAAATGGCCAATGTTTCATTTTATTTGGCTCTCAAATGACCATTTTGGTCTTTTGCTTTCCTTAAAATACAACCAAACTATAGCTACATGGCACAAACTAAAAGACCGATCTGGAAGTTGATTAATTTATCTGGAAAACCATCAGCTCTCCATTTCAATTCGTGCCATGACGACACAGACTAAATCAAATTTTAAACGAATGCAAACACAGCCACTCTCTGGGCCAATTTCTGGAAAAAAAAAATAATAACCCCAAAAAAACCAACAACAAAAAAACCACCATAACAATTCCAAGTGGAAGTCTTTGTAGATCCTGAGAGGCCTATATGTTGCTTTTAATTTAGAGAAGTGTCAAGATACGTTTCTCCTAGGGCCAAGAAAGAAAGATTATGCAACCTAATGAGATGATGCCATATTAAACCCTGAGCTGATGGCTGAGTTGTGAGCGATTCCCAGTGAATGTTCTCATAATTTTGGATTCTTTGCCCTACACATGGCGTCTCGGGGTCGGAAAGCACGACAGAGGCCATCTAGCTCAAATAGTCATCACTGACCACATCCTAATTCACTGATAAGGCAGGCTCAGAAAGAGCAGGGATGCTTCCAGAGACAGCAGTGTGCCAGAACATTTGGTTATTCCTTACCTCACTCCCAGACTGTTTGGCCCAAACCTGTGTAGGTACAAGTCTCCAAGAGGAGCCACTGTGACTTACCTCCCGAGGCCCGGGAGCGGCACTGCCCAGTCATGGGGCTGTACTCCTGGTTTTCATCAGCACACACACATAGGAAGGACCCTTCCACATTTTCACAGAAGGCTTCACCACACACCCCACTGAGCAGCTCACATTCGTTCACATCTGGAAAAGGGAGCACAGATCAAGTCAGATGTGTGCCTCATTCCTGACAGCTCTCTATTTTACCAGGTGTACCAGGGCTCATGGTGCCTGCTGGTCACAAATGCTCCCTCGTGAGCAATCAAACCCTTCTACTATTCTGGGGGAATAGTAGAAGCCTAAGCTTAAAGGCTGGGCTGCATAATTTGGTTTGTGTAAAAGGATCATGAAAACACCAGAGTTTCCAAATTCCAATTCCACTTTAAGGAGGGCCCTGGAACTGTACTGCAAGGATCATATGTATACTCTGACCATTTAATTTTCTCTTCCTTGACTTTTTAACATAATGAGGTCTTAAATAACATGACAATGCACTCTCACTTTTGAATTCAAGGAAAATTAGTAAAACTGACACTTCAGAAACAATAACATTTCTTAACATTCATTTAAAAAGTTGTTTTCAACCTGTTCACGTATCTGAAAATACAGTTCTCTAGTAGCCAAAATGCCCATACTTCAACAACCAGAAATCAGGGTGTGTATCCCTTTGGGAGATAAAGGAAAGACCCTTGTAAATACTCACCAGGTTACACTAATCATTCACAAGAAAAAAAAATATTCCAGTAACATATAGTGATATGACTGGCTGTTCCTTGAAAAATTCTGTGGATGTTCCAGAGTGTCATTTCTATTTTGCTAAGTGTTTTTCATCTGTACTTTAGACTTAATTAAAACACAGTCCAGGAATCTACTAATGAGTAAATTTTATTTGATATTATGCAAGCACATAGCCCTAAAAAAGGTTAATCCTAATGTTCGGACTTGCCCAATACTACCTTTTACCTTGTCTCATCCACAGAAATTTCATTAACGAATGCCCAGTCCAACAAAGCACCTGACTTGACATCTGAAATGCTCATGTATTTTATGCATTAAACGTGTACAAACATCAACTCTCATGAGCACACTCTGAGACAGTTTATACAAAGTTAAATATTTGAGCAATTATCCAAATCATTCAGGGGAAAAAAAAATCTTATTTTCACCTGCTATACCCAGTTAATTGGACAAAAAGTTTATGTATCTTGACTTATTTGGATAATTACTTCAGTTTTCCGTTTCACTTTGTATATAAACAGATATAAACCTAATGAGCTGAGTTTTGCTTATGAAAAGATATTATAACATGAAGGAAAGCAAAGAGTTGGCATATTTAATCAACTCAGACAGTCATAATTTAGACCAGAAAAATTGACTTTAGAAATTTGCCAGTTCACATTTATCAATTTGGTAAATGTCAAATGGAACTTTCTACTTTCTAACTTGCATTATTTACATGACTATTGGTATCTCTCCCATGAGAATGAATTCACTCAATCAAAAAATACTTTCTAGTTTACTCCTGTGGGCCAGGCACTGGCAGAACAATGACGCAGGCAGGCCCAACTCCTGCCTTCACAGAGCTTATGGTCAAGCCAGGGAAATCAGCCAGATGATCTCACAGGCCATGCTAAGTGCTAAGAATGAAAAGTGCAAGGAAAGCATGGAGCAGTGGACCTTAAGTGGAGGGGTGGGTCACAGAAATGATACTGGAGCCAAGAAGTTGCATCTGAAGGATGAGTAGTAATATGAAACAGAGTTGCCAGAGAATAGGCAAGGGCTGAGGGGTGGGGAGGCACTGGCAGGGTCCAAGCAGAGGAGACAGCATGGTCTTAGTTTGGTCTCAGGGCTGTCTCAACCCTTAAATTCTATAAAACACCTCGCATGAAGTGCCCATAGTAGATGCTCAGTTAATATCTTTGAAAGAGTCAATGAACAGATAAAATGACACCTGTTGAGTTTGGCAAAATGATAACAAATATCCTTCCCCTAAGGGTGGTGTTTTGTGGGCTAAAAGAGAATGTCAAGATGGGTTCAGCGTGCTCATCTGCCTGGTTAGAAGTAAACATCACCAATTGGGACTCAGGAGTTGATGTGGAATCAGTGGCTTAACATCTGATATCTCAACAGGTAACAGTTAAAATTTACTGTGCATCTACAAATAGGCCAACCATTAGTCCCAACTAGGGCAGGGAGAGACGATGTTCTCAACCACAGGATCTGGAGGCCTCGGAGAAGGCAGCTGCAGGCAGTATGCCCAAATGACACCCCCCAAAGCGTGTAAGTACTGTAACTGAATCCGCTGAAGGTACTATGGAAGCAGGAGAGGGGTCAGCACTGAGCTGGAGAGAGAAAAATGGAGCAGGGACAGCATCTGGGAAGACAGAGACAGTATCCTGAGGAGTCAGTGCCACTCAGGCAAGGGGAAGCTGGGAAGATATCCCCAGCAGGAGGGGCACACGACAGCCAAATCACTGCACAGCTCTGTGAGAAACCACATGCAGTTGTATGTCACTGGGGTGCAGAAGGTGAAGAAGGAGGTGTGGAGGCTGAGAAGTGGGAGCCAGTCACGTAAGCTGTTTAGTCCAAATATTTAGACAATTTTTATTGCCTTTTAGTGCAAAGGAGACTAAAGCGGGATTTGGAACCAGCACTTATGACAGTGTTAGTTTAAAAGTGGTGACTGTTCAAGGGGGTGGGTTCATCATTAAACTTCCAAATCAATTTTGCTTTCCTTGTCTAATCTGGATATGAATTAATGCTTTGAATTGCATATGTTCAAACTCAGAAGTTACACAGCCGCCTCCTGAGACGTTGTCTGCTACAAAATGAACAGAGTCAGAGTAAAGAAAAAGCCTTGTTACCTGGGATGTTCTTAATTTAATAACCTTTCTTCTTTCTCATTTCATGGCTCTAATTGCAAATGTTCCATAATGAATTTGATTTAAAGAAATCACAGCTGATCAGAAAATGAAATATCAGATATATGGACTATGGGAGCATTTCCTGGACCCCTGTTCTAGGACATCTAATGATATTCAGGATGTCTTCCAGCTCCGTCAAGCCCAAACAGACTGAAGAAATACAGTTGCACAATTCAAAGCATCATTTTACAGGTGTCATTCCTGGAAAATGAAACTCTTGCCAACACTCTTCCTTAAGTGCACTGCCTAGGGAGGTACATCCTGAAGACAGACAAGCCATGCCACCCACCAGACTGTTTCCTGGGCAGGAGGGACTCTGCGCAAGGGCTCCATATGCACAGCTAGAGTTTAAACAGATGTTCTTTCTTAATATACATGAAATTCAAAGTTCTCCTTCTCTGTTTCTTAGGGCCCTTACAATTTCAGAAGCCATCTTTCTGTACACCCCCAAATTGTGTGACAAAATCAAATAAGGATAAAAGTCTATCCGAATTACCTTGCTTCAATCTCTCCTGCTGTTGATGATTTTGATGGCATTTCAGTAGGGGGAACGTGAAACATGTTGTGGAAAGAAATCTAAACACTCACCCACACACCCTTGCCCATCCTGTGGGGCCTGAAAGCCCTGATAACAGAGGCAGCGGAAGGAGCCAGCCGTATTGTCACAAAACCCGTGACTGTCACAAATAGTGTTGTTTACACATTCATCAATATCTGTAAAAAAGACATGTAACATCAGACACAAAACACAGACTGACAAACACCAGATATTAATGGATAGACAGAGGTGCTCAGCACACCTCGGTTAGCATGAGATGATCATGTTTACACAGAATGAACCTCTAAAACATTTTACATATAAATAAAATGTTTTGATGAAAAGGTCTTCAGAGACAAATGCTAGGCTTTGTGAGAAAACATTTACTTTTCCTTAGGAAATGTTTTCAAACAGATATAGCTGCTATAATTGCCACGGTCCGTGTTTTCTGCTTGCTTCCAACCCTTTATGTCCAAGGAGGGTATATTCTCCTACAGGGGAAACACGTGAAAAGTATTGTCACCTTTCTGGATTGCTGTCAATGCTCACAGTTCTATCTGCAGAGGTGGGTGGGGGCTGCAAAAAGCCTTGGCCTCCTGGCAGTGGCTCACTCAACCCTATAGATAACCTTGGGCAAATCTCAACAGCATTCCCAGGAAGGAAGGAGAGGAGGGGAGGAGGAAGAGGAGGAGAGAGACAGAGAATCTCATGAGTTCAGCAGCGTAGGCAGTCAGTCTGACTGATTCACAAGATTTCCTGTCACCAAGTTATAGCCACTCAAGGTCTTAAATATCAATGCTCCCACTGATCAGCCAGTGGCTGATTTGTAAATTCATTGTGTTCTCTATAAACTTGATGATAGTGGTCCTATGCCTTTGTTTCCAAATTAAAAAAAAAAAAATGTTCTCATAAAAGTGATGTCTCAATTACAAAGTTGCAAACAGACCTTTAGATACACTTCTTTATCCTCACAGTGACTAATTTCCTTTGGGTTTTTGGTGCCCTTTTCCTTGCTTACTGCCACACCACACACTCCCATCTGTCAGGTTCTGCCTCTCTGTCTCTGGATCACATAGTCCCAAAACACAGGCTTTTTGAGATACAGTTAAGAAAATGCAGTTACTGCATCCAAATACATGGGAAGAGAACAAATGATTTTAAAAAATGGTAAGTTGAGAAGCCCTTGACAGAATTTAGTTTGGAGGAGTCAATAAAACTGAGTTTTCCTCTTCCTCAATTTTTAAAAAAAGTTCTATTTATTTAAGCAATCCCTACACCCAACATGGGGCTCAAACTCAAAACCCCAAGGATCAATAGTTACATGTTCTTTCAAATGAGCCAGCCAGGAGTCCCTGCTCTTCCTAAAATTTTTTTTTAAAGATTTTGTTTATTCATTCATGAGAGACAAAGAGAAAGGGGCAGAGGCAGAGGGAGAAGCAGGCTCCATGCAGGGAGCCTGACGTGGGACTTGATCCCCGGTCTCCAGGATCACGCCCTGGGCTGAAGGCGACACCAAACCACTGAGCCACCCAGGCTGCCCTCCTCCTAAAATTTTTAATGTCAAGAAACTTTCCAGTAGAAAAATAAGATGAATACAATGATTACTTGGTAGCTGTCTCCATTTCCCTTCCTAATGTTCCAACATAACCGAGCTTAAGTTCGGAGACTGTCTCACTGCTGAATTGGAAACTACGAAGGACTACCCACTTTTCTTAATTTTCTCAACTCAAACACAACTGTCCCTTCTCCTTTCGAGGCTGGGCTCTTTCTTTCCTCCCTATCAGTTTCTCCTCCCCCTACTGATACCTGCTCACCTTTTTCTAGCATCCTCAGCCACTCACCACCACCCCCTTCACTGACTTCAAACATATTAAAAATCTCAAAAAAAAGAAAAAAGGTTAAAATCTCCTGGAAAACCGTTCACTTCACTATGTCACCTACTGTCCTCTTCCACTCATTCTACTGCTACAGAACGTCTCAGAAGAACTATCTACTATCTACTGCCTTTGTTCCTCACGTACCTCATCAGTTAAAAGAAAATACTAGCAACCTCACGACTAGTAACATTGGTAGATTCCTAAAATTACAGTGAGCACTCACCAAAATAACAAGTTATTAATTATTACTAGTATTCCTCTCCCTGTTCCTTCATGACCTACAAACTCACTCTCTCTTTACTCTACAAAGCTCCTCTGAGAAAGGCCACCAAAGGCTGACCTGTGCGTAAATTTGATGATCATGTTCCAGTCAGCCATCATCATCCTTAACCTCCAAGGCTGCCAACACCCTCCTTGAACTCTCTCTCTCTATCCCACGATGGAGTATTATTCTTGTTTGACTTTTAACCGTGTTGGCTGGCCCTCGTCCTTTTGCAGCCTGAAGATGGGGTCTGCCAAGGCTCGGGCCTCCCTGGGACCTACGGCTTCCTTAGGGCTGCCCTGTTCCACCCTTTCCAGACAATCTGGATTTCAATTACCACGGTCATCAGAATGAATCCCAAAGCTTCATCTCCAGCCAGGATACTTCTGATTCTTAATCATTCCCATTTCATCTTCTGCTCCAATCTCAAGCTTATCGGGCCTGAAATCAAATTCACTGTATTCTTCCTAAACCACACTTCCTGAGCTTACTGACAAACCTCTCTTATTTTTGTCCTTTTTTGCCTCTCTCTCTCACCTCAACTTGAACCAAAAACTCAATGACATTATTTCACATCTAAATAACTGAATCTCCTCTGCAACAACTAACACAAAGATGACACACAGTGACTCTATTCTGATGGATTTCCAATGTTAGCCTAAGGCCACAATTTATTTACCGGTCACAACTGTGAGAGCAGTAACTATATACTATTATCAAATCACTTACCATGGGCTCCTACTAATTTTAGACTTCTGGAAATGGATATTTGTCTAAGAGACTATTCATTGAGCCACAGGATTTAATGGCTGGAAAGAAACTCAGAAATGCTTCAAATTACCAATTATTATACTGATGATTTCCCAGTGTCTCTCAAAGGTTGATCTTTGTCCTTTGAAACCATTTATCTGATACTATGGGACATGTTCATGATAAATGAACTTACTATCACCCTCCTCCTCACCTCACTTACAGTTCTCCTATATTCTCTTCATCAGGGATTCCAACCAGCCCCCTTAGCTAGAAATCTTGGGGCATGCTTCTCTCTCTCCTCTGTCTTGTCCCTCCCTATCATACCCTCTTTTCTGTCTTCCCCACACTCCTCACACTCCTTTATCCCCAATCTGGCCACCCTCCCTCTAATCCATTGTCTACCAACTACAAATCTGTCAGTGACACTCCCTTGTTCAGAATATTCAGTATCTCTTCTTGGCTGGAGGACACCAACCACTCTCCTTGGCAGAGCAGAGGCATCCTTCCTCCTTAGGCTCCTGGCTAAACAGTCCAGCCAGAGTTTTTAGCCAACATTTATTTCCCAATTTACATCCTAGCCCTCTCAGTATACCAGTTTCTTGAAAACCCTATAGTCTTTGATTTCTCACTGACTTGGAACCTTCCACAAACTCTTCCTGGCCCATCAGGAGTCAGCCCAAGGGACACATCCCAAGTATCAAACTTTAGGGTCCCTCCTCTCTGCTCCCAGGGCATTTTGTGCCATTGCCGTACCCATCAGGGCCACTTTTTGGGGTGGAGAACACCCAACTGAGTCTCACCAGCAACTTAGATCCCTACTAAAACAAGACGGCAAAGACGGAGGAAGGAAAACCAGTGCCGAAAATCTGGCGGCTTTTCAGTCCAGACTCTTATAGTAACATCTCTTTGCTTTCTTTTTTATTAATTCTGTGCAGTCACAGCTGATGATGACTTTGTGTTAATGACCACCAGCTCAGGAACTGAGAAACTGACCTTAAGGTGAACAAGTCCTGAGACGGTTATGAATTACTGGGCGTCTTGCAGTCTCAGACTTAATGCACCAGTGATTAACACAGAGAGTTTAGATGAGCAATATTTTGGATTTAAATGAATAGGAAAAAATAACGTGGAATGCCTGCTGGAGACTAGCTCTTCAACAACTCATATTTTATGAAAATGATATACTGTAACTCTCAGCAGTTTCAGGTTTTCAACAATGAGGTAAAGTAATAGCTTAACAAAAGGACAACATTCGCTTTATTTCTCTAATGACCTGTATAAAACAACATTATTTCATTAGAATTGTCTTTGATGATGTGAGTGCTGAGATATTTTCCCATTGTTAGTCCTGTCTATAAAGTCCTAAGACCTGCTATAATTAAGATCAACTCTATAAAAATAAGACTAAATGCAAGAACATTTATTATTATTTGAGAATAAAAGCCCTTCCAAGATGCAAGTTTCATTAAATGGATAAGTGAAAGCCATCTTGTTTTGCTGAAGTTGATTTTGAATATGAAACTCAATTCTGAATGATGCTAATACAGCAGGATTTCTCTTTAATGAAGGGGTCACTCTACTAAATTACTAAAACCAATTTTGTTTAGACATCTGGAAGAGCCACGCATGATATTATCACCAGTCATACTGTCTACTAGATGAGTGATGAAGAAATGAGTTCCCAGAGATCTCCAGAGTTGGCAACCCAGATGAATTAGTTATGCTCCGATAATACTGTTGATTTCTCAGGCAAGTTTTCTCTATTCATATTTCATAGAGTAAGGCAGATATAAATATTATAGGTATGTGGATATGAATTCAAGGAGGAATTACACAGATCAAGAACGGTAGATCGCTGATATGAATTCTCTAATAACAAGATTAATATAAATGTAAGAAAGAGAAACAGAGCATCCTTTTGGATAGCTGGAATTACCAGCGGCTCATTTTTAAAGTAGCAATGCTGTCAGTGACTAGATAGGTCCACATTTTGAAGGTCTTAATTTCTGACCCATTTGGTAGATCTTTTTTCCTTGCCTATATATGCTTTTTGCCTGGTACATTTTCTCAACAGACCAAAGCTTTTCAAAACCTATTAATTAGTATCAGGGATTTTATATATAAGAGCAGAACTCCAACCACATTCCTAAAATTCTCAAATAAAGGCATAAGGCCAGATCTTTGGTGTCATCTCACTTAGGTAAAGTGAACTATGAAATGAGGTTAAAGTATGGAAAAGAGGCAGGATTTTCTAAAAGAGATTGGGGTCTAGGATAAGGCTTATTACTCACCAGAAAATTACAGCTATGTTCAAAGACCACAACAGTGAAATTCCTAATAAGATTCCTAATGATTCCATTAGGTATTCTGTACTATATACCAAAACGTATGGGTATGGGGAGAAAAGACTATTTGTAAATACTTTGTCAATGAAATGAGCTGGTTTTCTTCCTCTTAGATACACCACTCAGTTCCTTGTTCTGCACTAAGAAAAAAGTGCTTCTTTTTCTTTCTTAACATGTCCTACCTTTGTGTTGATTTTCTTTTTACTTATTCTGAGTAAGATACATCTACCTGCTGGAAGAAAAAGCTCGCTTATGAGCCTTCTGCGGCCACCAGCTCACTCTAGGGAGATGGATGACAGAAACTGAGTCCCATTTTTGGTAATGGATCATTCTCAGGAAAATCTCCACAGCTGCATGGTTGAGAAGACGACGACTTCCTGTCATCAAAACATTTTTTATATGAATGATAGGGTTCGTCTCAACTTGAAGGAACTTTGAAGATTATCCAGTTCAACCCTTTCATTCTAGGAATCAGAAAGCTGAGGCCTGGGGATGCAAAGTAACTTGCCTCAAAGTTACCCAACCAAAGCTGGCAAAGGAACAGAGCCTAGCAAAAGAGCAACCTTCTGAATCTAAGTTTGCGGCTCTACCTATCACAACCTCTTGCCTCCCATCATGGTGATGGTTCTAGAAGGCCAGTGCCAGAGGATGAATAGAAACAAATGTCTGTGAATCCAACAAGCATATTGGAGTGTTCTCACTACAAAGATGTAAGTCAGAACACACACTGTTCAACTTATACTGACTTAAGAGTTTAATCAACTACCTTACTCTTATCCTTAAACAAGTCTTGAACATCAAGTATTATCATACTTGAAACCTAAATACCCAAGGTGCTGGACGTCCTTCAGAGGCTCTTTTTGGGGGACACCCTGGAAGAAAGGCCCAGCAAGCACCGAGGGTGTTCCAGCCACGGAAAATCCCAGCACCATGTATAGTACTGGTGCTCTCGGAATTTCTTCATATAAAGGAACGACCCACTATTTCAGCCCAGGGCTTCATGACCAACTTCAACTGGTTAAATATTTGGTGCCAGAATCTTAGGAAAATAAAGCCAAAAAAGTAGGGGTGGAGGAGGCTTACACTGGAAGGGATGTAGGGTTCCTGCTTCAGGGGAAATGCAGCCCTCATACTTCTTATTGAAAGGAACGGAAGCCGAGCAGGAGACAGTAAATCCCAGCCAAGAAGTGGGACTGAACAATGTTAAACCAGCTGAATAGCTGCCCAAAGGAATTTTAAAATGGCATGGCGGCTGGCCCAAAAGAGATTAAGGTCTCTCTCACAGCAGAGGAGAGAAGCCAGGATTAAACGGAAGAGGAGTGCAAGGCCTAAAGAAAAAAAATAAAATTTAGCCAATAGGAAATTAAAAACTGGATTTGGAGATGGTCCAGACAATACAATAGGATATGGAAAGAGCCTTGAAAAGAAAAAGGTCCACTGAGGTCTGGCAATATCAACAGGCTGAAGAATATGGGCCTTATGTGTTATGGAAAATAACTTTGTTCTGAGAAATGGGGATGAGCCAGAAAACAGCAAAACTACATCCTTGTAAGGAGTTGACTGCCACGCCATTGCCTGACAGAGAAGGATGGCGGGAAAACCTGGGGATCTTGACGGTCATAAGTATGTTCTGAAAGCTAGTAGCCTAAAATAAGTAAGCATCAAAAAGTGACAGAGGTAGCAAATTATATTTCAAATCCAACTTTCTAGTACATAAATTCTAGAAAACAAGGCTAGTCAATGAGAGATCGCTCATTTTCTTCCTCATCTTGAAACCCATTGCTTCAGAAAAGATTTACTTAAAATATTCTTCAAAAATTACCCAGAGCAGCCTACCATTTGATTTCTGGAAATAGCTAGAAGTTCCAGAGAAGGTAAACCAAATTTTTGCCCTGATTTTCATCAATCATTATGTGGATGATGTACATTCACCATCCATAGTTAAAGACATCCTAATGAAAACCACCCTAAAAACAAAAATATCATCTCAAGTCCCAAAGCATGGGACTAATCCTTGATTACCTCCCTACATCCAATCATTGCACTCTTCTGATTTTCTCCCTTGACTCTATCTTCATGCTCTCCCCATCTCTCGACCTTATAGGGAGCTTTACTATCTCTAATCTGAATTCCCACAGTGGAATTCTAATGGGTTTTGTGCTTTCAGCCACTCCAAATCCATCTTCTAATGAGAAAATGATTAACCTACTGAAACAGTCCAACCAAGTAATTCTCTGCTTAGACCTCTTTGGGCTTTCTCATGGATCACAGTATAAAGGCCATTGACACATGTCCTCTGGAGCTCATCCACAGTTGGTTTCTCAAGATCTGTGCTTTTCTAACTGACCCTCTGCCCCTGCATCTTCTACTTCCCTTTTTCCCTCCCTACTGGTCATTTTCTATCAGGATCACAGAAGATGAAAAATCTCCAGCTATCATCTTAAAAATAACCTAGAGGCTCCTTGCATATGAGCCCTTTAGCTAGAATCATATTTTTCAGTCTAAATTCTAACAGCCAATGTTCTGCTGTGTCCACTCCACCAGTTTTTGTATGATCTTAGATGGTTCTCATATATACTAATCCACTGAAATGGCTGTTGATAAGGTCACCATTTTGTAAAATCCAAAGGACTCTTCTTGACTGGCATCTTTACAGATTGCTCAGTGGTATTTAATATAGCAGACTACTCTTTTTCTTAAAGTACCCTCTACCTTTTGATTCTATGGTCTTGTATGCTCCTGGGTTTCCTCTTAATCCTGTGGCCACTTCTACACAACCTTTTACTTTATTCCTAAATGTTGGTGTTTCTCAGGGCTTAGTCCTAGATCTTCTTTTCTTCTTATTCTATGATCTCTCTTGATAGCCCTACCCATTCTAATACCATCTGTATCTGACAAGTCCCAGGTTATATCTCCAGGCTAGACTCCTCTTCCAAGTACTAGATCTAAATTGATCCATCCAATTGCCTGCCTGATACACCCACATGAATATTTATTTCATGGTCAGCTCTAATCCCAAATCATAAATGTGATCTTTAAAAAAACCTGATTCATTTTTTTCCCCTGTGAGCAAATAATGCCAGCAAATATCTATCGCTAAATCCAGAACCAGAGATCTATTCTCAATATTCCTTCTCCTTCTTACCCTACATCCAACTCAACACTATATTCTAACCCAATACCAGGTTCCATTTTCAAAAGATTTCCTGAGTCATTCATTTTTTTTCATCACACTGTTACTACTCTAGCCTGAGTACCAATATGTCTGCCCTGAACAACATCCTGCAAGACTTCCCCTGACTTTTTTCTTGCCCCTTTAATCCCATTTCTTTTTTTTTTTTTTCTAATCCCATTTCTAAACAGCATTCTGGGTGATGTGCATTTTAAAAATATACAGCACTGAGTAAAATCAAATATTAAGAGTAAAAACACTGAAAAGGACACAAATATTTTATGTGCCTCTAAGAAAGGGGGAAAAATTCTACAAGCTATTTTGTACTGCTTAAAAAAAAAACCCATCAACTATAAGAAGCATCCAACTATTAGAGTGTGAAAAAAATATATATTTTCAAAATGATGACATATAGTATATCATGGTCCTTAAAATTAATCAATCTGTTTCTTTTACACTTAGAATGATATCCAAACCCATGGTGTTTTCTGGGAAGCTGTGCATCTTCCGCTCCTGACTCTCCAGCCCATGACTCACTGCCTCAAGTACTGAACATAGGTCTTTTTCATTTTCACTTCCCTGAATGCTACTACTTTCCCTGCCTCAGAGTCTCTGCCCTCACTAAAACTCTACCTGGGAATGCTCTATCCCACCTGCCATCCCCATCCCACTCTTCTAGCAGCTAACTCACTCTTTAGAGCTCAGCTCAAATGCCATTTCATAAGATAGTTTTCCCTCCTCCTCCTTCTCACTGACTCTTCTCTTTACTTCATAGCAGCTGTAAAGGCTTGTGGTCACATGCTGTTTGGAAAGCTTATTTGTGTATTTACTGCTTGCCCTGTGTACACAGATATTTGTTTTGCTAATTACCACATGCCCACATGGAAACAAGCCTGGTGCATAGCAGGTGTGCAAAGGCAATATTCAGCATATTATTTGCTTAATACCAAAGCTAGCATAACTTCCACAATCCAGCCTTTGCCTACTTCTTTATCTATATCCTATATATCCCTTTTTCCTCTTTTACATGTTCAACTGAAACTAATTTACTTATGTTCCTAAACTTATCCAATCTTTCATGTCTCCAAATCTTAGCTTATGGCATTTATTCCAAGCCCATCCTCCAAGTCTCCATGCCCACCAATTCTTAACCGGAGCCTCTTGAAAGCTTTTCTGACCCAATTTTGCATTGAAAAAAATGTATCTAAACACACAGCCTCTTCCTGCCCCTCCCTAGCCACTTATGAGGACCTTAAAAAGATGGCACATCACATTATCACCAAAATCCAAGGCTGAGCACTCACAGTCATAGCAGGGGACAAAGAACCACTGAAGCAGTGGTGCTAGGCTAGAAGAACACCTGGTGACACAGCCTTTTTCCCTCTGATCAAAAGCAAAGTACATTAAAGTTGCAATGGAGTTTAAAAAGTTGAATTTGTAACGCAGGAACTTGTATCTGAAATTTTCAAAGGCAACTTGAAAAAGAAAACTGAATGGAGGAAAATATTCACTTTTATACCCCAGAGTACAAAAAAAGTTAAATACAAAAACAACAGCACAGAGATAAAATACTCTAAGAAATAAAAGTATAAAATTGATCACAACAGAATACATAAAATGGCATAGTAAAAAGATAGGAAAGAAAAAAACAGCATAATAAACTTAAAAGGCAAATTAAAGAATGAGAAATATCTATAAAATATTGATAAATCATTATCCTTAATATACATAAATTGGTCAGAAAAACACAAACTCCACCTCATATAGGCAAAAAAAAGTCACATAAGAAATAACTATAAAAGTTTATTGATAATAAAGCACATTAAAATGAGATATTACTTCTTATCAAATTAACACAAAAATGGAGCATTAGCTTCTTGAGAGTGTCAAGAGCTAGGTCTCATCGGGTGGTGGTAGAAACAGAAAGCAGCACATATTTCTGGCAAGCAATGTGGTCCCAGGTGTTGTTAAGCCAGTAAGGTTGCCAACATTCTTTGATCTTGTATTAAGTACCTTACAATCTAGTCTAGGGACATGATCACTGATGAAAATAAACGTGTACATACCAGTATATTCATAGAGGACTAAATAGCAACAATCACAAAGGAAACAGTCTGATCTCCATAACTCACAAGACACTTTTACAAATATATGGTATGATCATGTTATGGAATTATGTGGTCATCAAAAATTTATTTTCAAAGATCAGCAAAATACAAATAATATAATGCAAAGTGAAAAAGTAAAGATAAAAGGAATAAGATCTTATTGTAATAAATTAATGAAGACTCTAAAAAAAAAACACCAATCTATCTGGCTGATAGATAAATGACTTTATACTTGAGAGGATTTTCTAAGTTTATTTTTTTAAGATTATTTATTTATTCATGAGAGACACAGACTGAGAGAGGCAGAGACATAGGCAGAGGGAGAAGCAGGCTCCTCGCAGGGAGGCTGATGTGGGACTCGATCCTGGATCCCAAGATCACGACCTGAGCCAAAGGCAGGCGCCTAACTGCTGAGCCACCCAGGCGTCCCTGGATTTTTCTAAGTTTTCTACAATGAGCACATGTTACTCTTAAAATTAGAAAATTTATATATTTGTTAGAGGAGAACACAGGCAACACCCTTTTTGATCTCAGCCACAGTAACTTCTTGCAAGATACATCCACGAAGGCAAAAGAAACAAAAGCAAAAATGAACTATTGGGACCTCATCAAGATAAGAAGCTTCTGCACAGCAAAGGATACAGTCAACAAAACTCAAAGACAACCTACAGAATGGGAGAAGATATTTGCAAATGACATATCAGATAAAGGGCTAGTTTCCAAGATCTATAAAGAACTTATTAAACTCAACACCAAAGAAACAAACAATCCAATCATGAAATGGGTAAAAGATATGAAGAGAAATCTCACAGAGGAAGACATAGACATGGCCAACAAGCACATGAGAAAATGCTCCGCATCACTTGCCATCAGGGAAATACAAATCAAAACCACAATGAGATACCACCTCACACCAGTGAGAATGGGGAAAATTAACAAGGCAGGAAACCACAAATGTTGGAGAGGATGTGGAGAAAAGGGAACCCTCCTGCACTGTTGGTGGGCATGTGAACTGGTGCAGCCATTCTGGAAAACTGTGTGGAGGTTCCTCAAAGAGTTAAAAATAGATCTGCCCTAGACCCAGCCATTGCACTGCTGGGGATTTACCCCAAAGATTCAGATGCAGTGAAACGCCGGGACACCTGCACCCCGATGTTTATAGCAGCAATGGCCACAATAGCCAAACTGTGGAAGGAGCCTCAGTGTCCATCAAAAGATGAATGGATAAAGAAGATGTGGTTTATGTATACAATGGAATATTCCTCAGCCATTAGAAATGACAAATACCCACCATTTGCTTCGACATGGATGGAACTGGAGGGTATTATGCTGAGTGAAGTAAGTCAATGGGAGTAGGACAAACAGTGTATGTTCTCATTCATTTGGGGAATATAAATAATAGTGAAAGGGAATATAAGGGAAGGGAGAAGAAATGTGGGGGAAATATCAGAAAGGGAGACAGAACATGAAGACTCCTAACTCTGGGAAACGAACTAGGGGTGGTGGAAGGGGAGGAGGGTGGGGGGTGGGGGTGAATGGGTGACGGGCACTGAGGGGGGCACTTGACGGGATGAGCACTGGGTGTTATTCTGTATGTTGGTAAATTGAACACCAATAAAAATAAATTTATTAAAAAAAAAGGAAAATTTATATACTTGAAAACAATTATTTGAAGATATTGAAAAAAGGAAAATTTATATATTTGAAAACAATTATTTGAAGATATTGAAAGGAGAAAATTCTTTGACTTGAGTGTATACCAAGTATAGATGGCACCCTAACCAGAAAAAGCAAATGAGTAAAATAAAACTATATAAACAAAAGTAGAATATTCATAAATATTCTGAAAACAATTTAAAAACTGAACATATTTTTTTTTTAAGATTTATTTATTTATTTATTTATTTATTCATGATAGACACACACAGAGAGAGAGAGAGAGAGAGGCAGAGACACAGGCAGAGGGAGAAGCAGGCTCCATGACAGGAGCCTCCAGGATCTCCAGGGTCTCCAGGATCCCGCCCTGGGCCAAAGGCAAGCGCTAAACCGCTGAGCCACCCAGGGATCCCCTAAAAACTGAACATATTTAAATATGTCTTTCAACTAACAAAAAGGCATAGAATGTCTTTTAAATAAATGTATATTTAAACACTTAGCTTGAAGTGATAAAAAGTTACATGACGGGTGTGTGGGTGGCTCAGTCAGTTAAGTGTCTGACTTTGGCTCAGATACTTCTCTGGGTCATGATTTCTGAGTCCTGGGATCAAGCCCTTTGTCAAGCTTCCCACTTAGAGGGAATCTGCTTGCCACTCTCCCTCTGTACCTCCCCCTACTTGTGTTCAGCCCCCCCCCCATATAAATAAAATCTTTAAAAAATTACATGAGAAAAATGCTATTATTAATAGTACACATATACTTATAAAAAAAACACAGCAGTTCTCAATAATTACAACTAAAATTGAAAGCAAGCAAACAAAAAAAAATCTTAATGCTTTTTAATCTAGCCAAGTTTTTTTTTGTTTGTTGCATACAAAGCTGTATTTGTTTAGTTTCAAAACCTCTGGAGACTCTGCCCAAAAATAAAATCTTCTGGAACTTTAATTCAGAGAATGTTGAATGAAAAGTAAAAACACTTTAGACCTAATCTCTTCCTCTAATATAAATGGTAAATTCCCAGTTATATAGGTTTTCTACTGAAGAATTACCTTCCTACAGTATACGGTTAAGTACTGTATACAAATTTACTTTTTACTATGTGAAAATAGATCTTGGGCCAGTATGATCCCAAAGTTATTTTCCTTTTGCACAATGTTTCATTAAATATCATAGGGAAATGTTCTTCAAAAAATATGTATAAAGAAGCAGGGTAGGAAGGGATCAATATAATAATAAATACTCCAATAGGCAGCCAAAAAAAAAAAAAGTCAAGGAAACAGATAAGACAAATAGAAAACAGAGTATAGATTTGAACCCCCTAATACCAGTATGTTAAATGTATATGACCTAAATTCTCCAATTAAAAGATGAAGACTGGCAATCTGGATTAGGAAAAAACTACTATATCCTCCTTACAAGAAAATGACACTTTCAAAATAAGAACATGGAGAACTGGGAAAAGAGAAACCATGCAAAATCTAATTGAAAGAGCCATATGTAATTATTCTGATAAACGACAGTAGATACATAGGTAGAGACAAAGTGGGACATTTCAAAGGGATAAAAGGGTCAAAACATGAAGATGACACAAAAAATTCAGTATTTAATTCCACGATCAGACAATATATAAAACAAAGCCCAGGAAACAAAAATTAGAAACAGATAAATTTCCATAATAATGGAAGATTATAAAACACCCCTTCAGTAAATTATATAATAAGCAGACAAAAACACAATGGGGATATATATGATTTAAACAATCTACACACTGGGCACTAATTAACATATATAGATCCAATGCAAAATATGTTGTTTTCAAGTATACAAGGAATATTTACCAAAATGGACTGTACTCTGCACCACAACAAATTCCAAAGATTGAAATCATTGAAATTTTGTTCTCTGGTTAGAGAGGTATTAAGATATAAATAACAAAAAGAAGGGTGCTTGGCTGGCTCAGTCTGTTAAGCATCTGCATTAGCTTGTCATGATCCCAGGGTCCTGTGATCAAGGCCCCACCTCAGGCTCTCTACTCAGCAGGGAGTCTACTTCTTCTCTCACTGCCTCCCTCTCCCCCTGCCTGCCACTCCACCTACATATGCTCTCTGTCAAATAAATAAAATCTTAAAAAAAAAAAAAAAAGAAAAATTCCCAACGTCTGTTTATTAAGCAAAACACCCTTAAATAATTCACTGGGTGAAGAAAAAAAACGACAATGCATTTGTATTACTTTAGTTTGAATAGCAAAAAACATATCAAAATTTGTGGTGCAGATAAAGCCATTCTTAGAAATATATAGCTATAAATATATATTAGAAAAGGATATATATATTATAGAAAAGAAGGTTGAAAACCCAATGATCTAAGGATCTATCTCAAGAAGTTATAAAGACAAATAAAGCCCAAAGAATACAAAAGCAGAAATTAACATAATGAAAACAAAGAGAAAAATCACCAAAATTGTTTCTTTGCAAGACTAACACCTGTGAAAGACTGATGATGAACAAAGCAAGCACAAATAAAAACAGAAAACCATCACTGACACATTCTACAGACACTAAGGATATAAGAAAAAGTATTATCAACAACTTGCTGGCAATGAATTGGAAATTTACCTAAAATTTTTACCTAAAATGGGTAAGTTCCTCGAAAAACAAAGTTACCAAAACTGTCACGAAAAGTCAAAGAACTGAGACCATTACTTTATCTTTTAAAGAAATCTTAACTGCAAATTTAAAACTTTCATAACACCCCCCCACCCCCAAAAGACACACAAAACAAAACAAAAAACTTCAGGTCCAAATGATTCTACTTGTGAATTCTTCAAGGAATTTGAGAAAGACTAACACCAATCTTACATATACTTTTCGAAAAAAAATTTTCGAAAAAAATACTTTCAAATTCAGTTTATGAAACCAGAGCAACTTTGAGTCTACAACTTCACAAAACATTAAAAGAAAGGAGGATTAAAGGTTAATCTCTCTAATAAACACAGATGCACATACTCTCAACAAAATGTTAGTCATCTGACTCCAGGGATATACTGTGTAAGAAGGATACTATATCATGACTGTTAGGTTTATTTTAAGAATGCAAAGGTTATTTTTCACTAAAAAGAAATCAATATGCCTTGAATGTGTATGTGATGGTAGACAGTGGAGCTACCACCTCCGACCATGATTTAGAACCACATGTCAAAGATAGCACAAGATAGGTGTCACCTGGGGTTCAGCACTATAAACCTAAATTCTTGGCCCTGGATTACTTATGCTCAAACAGAGAGAAACAAACTTTTATCTTGTTTAAAATAAGTAAATGGGAAAAAAAAACAGTCAATGTAATTCACTACAGTAACAGAATAAAGGAGAAAATACAATTAAAAAAAAAGAAAATAATACAATGATTTCAATAGATGCAGGAAAAGCCTCTGTAATAATTCAAGACCATTCATAATAAAGACTGTCATCAATCCATAGAGGGGAATTCCCCCTTATCTGATAGAGTGCATCCTATGGCAAACATCAAAGGTAAAGAAATTTTTTTTTAGTATTATTTATATTTATTGTTTTTGTAATTACAGCTAAAAGAAAGAATAAAAACCCACATACACATTTACAACATGCAATCAACTGTGTATATATATATATATATATATACACACACACACATATTTTCTTTTGCTCTGGAGATATATATATATATATATATATATATATATATATATATATATTGCTCTGGATAATTGAGGTATTTCTGTAGTTTTAATTTAATATATATATATTGCTCTGGATAATTGAGGTATTTCTGTAGTTTTAATTTTATCTTGTTAATTTTTTTCCTTTGGATCAAAATAAGAATTTTATTTTTAAAATATATATTTATATATTATATATTTTATTTATTTATATTTTATTATATATTTTATTTTATCATTTTGGTAAAGAAATATTTAATGCTTTTCCTGCTGAGATCAGCAATGGGGCAAGTAAGCTAGCTACCACCATTTCTATTGAAGTGGTGGTCCTAGATAATGTAATAAAAAAAGTATAATAATTATTGAAAGAAAACAAAGAAACCTAGTACTACATTATTTGTAGACAACATAACTGCAGATTCAAAAGCATCTGCAGATAAACTAAGAGAAATAAATTTAGCAAGTTCATAGGTACAAGGTCAATGCACAAAAATCAAATTGTTACAAGGGGAGAATACACTTTACCCTCTACAACAATATAAAAACACTGAAAACCTCCGAATAATCCTAAAAATTCTGTTCAAGACTACACAAAAAACTACAACAAAACACCAAAACACATGAAAGAAACCTAAATAGAAGGATGTGTATTTGTGTATTGGAAGACTCAATATTGTAAGATATTACATTGATTGATCTGTTGATTCAATGCAATTCCAATCAAAATCCTGGGAGATTTTTTTTCCAGTATAAATTAATAAGCTGATTATAAAATTTATATAGAAATGCAAAGGGCCATGAATAACCCTGACAACCTTAAGAACTGCACAATTTAGAATTTAGAGCACATATATTAACGTTCATTATAAAGCCACTATGGTTAAGATAATATGCCACTGGTGCAAGGATAAACCAACCTGTGGATGGAATGAAAAAAGATTTAAAAAATCTTTTTTAAAAGATTTTATTTGATAGAGAGAGGATGTGCATAAGCAGAGGGAGTAGCAGGCAGAGGGAGAAGGAGAAGCAGGCTCCTCGCTGAGCAGGGAGCCAGATGCAGGGCTCGATCCCAGGGTCCTGGGATCGTCATGACCAGAATGGAAGGCAGACACTTAACCAATTGAGCCACCCAGGCACCCCAGCAAGGCTAACCATTAAAAGAAATGACAACATCAATGGTTGACAAAGATGTGGAATTAAAACATCAAAAGTAGTTCATCAGATTCTGAAAATTGGCTATCTCTATGAAACTGAGACATTCATATATTTTAGGACCTGGAGATTATACTTCCAAGTAATATCCAACAAGAAATTAGTGATTATGTCCACTAAAACCATGCTCAAGAATATTCGTAAAAGCTATATTCTCAATAGTCCCAAACTGGAAGTAACCCAAATGCCCATCACCAGTAGAATGGATACATAATTATAGTATATTTATACAATGAAATACCATACAGTAATGAAGATGAAATACTGCTATAAAGAACATAGATGAAGCTTGCAAATCTAAATGTTGGATGAAATAAGTCAGACACAAATGAATACTTCCTATACACCACCAAAAAAATATTCAAAAACAGGTAAAACAAAGCCACAGAAATGAAGACAAAGTAGTGATTACTGCTCTGTGTGGGTAATAGGGAGGAGAGTGGGTTAAAAATTAGGAAGAAGCTTAAGGGAGGGCTCAGAGGCTCATTACCAAATTCGCTCACTCTGTAAAAGTCCATCAAGCTATACTCTTATGATTCATGTATTCCTTTTTATGCATTTTAAGCAATTAGAAAGTTCACCTAAAAAGAAAAGCCAATCCACACTACTGTATTTCCTGGTTAAAGACCACTTTAACCATTTCAAAAGTTCATTTTGTTTCCCTCTCTTTTTCCTATTGGTAAGATGTATATATCAAACTAAAATATTAAGGGACTCTGAATAGTAATCCTGATCACCATTTCCTATCTGTCCATAATAAGCCAATCAAAAACTGTGAAATTTAATTTCCTCCAAGTACAAAATAAAATCAAGCTATTTTTGTTTTTTTGTTTTTACATAGGAATACAGGTGGAAATAAGAGAGCACATGTGACATAATAATCCTCCTTAAAAATATAACTACATGGGATCCCTGGGTGGCGCAGCGGTTTGGCGCCTGCCTTTGGCCCAGGGCGCGATCCTGGAGACCCAGGATCGAATCCCACATCGGGCTCCCGGTGCCTGGAGCCTGCTTCTCCCTCTGCCTATGTCTCTGCCTCTGTGTGTGTGTGTGTGTGTGACTATCATAAATAAATAAAAAAATTTAAAAAAAAATAACTACAGTGTAGTCCCAGTGGCTCAGCGGTTTGGCGCCACCTTTGGCCCAGGGGCGGATCCTGGAGATGGGGGGATCAAGTCCCACATCGGGCTCCCTGCATGGAGCCTGCTTCTCCCTCTGCCTGTGTCTCTGCTTCTCTCTGTGTGTCTCTCATGAATAAATAAATAAATAAAATCTTTTTAAAAAAATGTAACTACACTTTTATGTGACCTACTGCAAGTCAGGGGAGTTACCTGATTCTCTGTTCCAAATATGCTACTATTTTTTTGTCTCATAGAAGGTTATTTGTCTCATAGAAGGAGATTATTATGGGGTGAATTTTTAAATCATTTACTTAAGATTATAACAGCATTTCTATGTATTCAGAGCAGACTAGAATTCTAGTCTAACTTAGGAATTATGAGCATTTACACATATAATAGAAAATGGAAGACACATTTAATGCTCGAAGGGGAGGTCATATTTGCTTGTTAAGTATTCATGATGAGACATTAGATCTGGATCAGAGCCCCTGTCAGTTCTGCTCCCTTCCCAGAGTCCATCTGAACTGTTAAGCGTGGCTCCCAGTTCCCGTTTCTTTCCTCACTCCACATTGCCCTTGCATGCATACGTTTACAGATAAATACAGCTAGTAAAACATTCTTTTTACATGAGGGTAAAATATAAAATTAGTAAGTTTTAAGTTTTCTAATTCTGTTTGAGCACCCAAAAGAGTCCTAAGAATTTTTCAAGTATTTAAATTATGTCCTTAACTCTCATTCACATTAGGTTTTCAAAGACAATGCAATAGGGCAAACGGACAGAAGATGATTTATCATCTAAAATGAGGTCAAGAATGGAAATCCTCATGAATGAAGTCATTTTAGATTAACTGCTTTAAAAAAAATCCAAGAAGAGAATTTAACTGTTTATATTTCAAATTGCATTAACAAATTGATGCACTAAGACCAAGAAGATGGGGCAAAATGCACCGTGTCTCAGTGTTCCTCATGGAGGGATCTTGCAAGGCTCAACTTCTGTAGCTGGAGAGGGCACATGTCACAAAACAGGTTCAAAAGCCTGCAGTTTGCCCTGGGCACCTATCCTCCCATTCAGTGAACCAGGACACAGGGTAGAGGCAAGGTGCTGTGTGGGAAAGCCAGTGCATGTGCCAGATGTTTGTTCAATTACAATAAAAAAAAAAAAAAATCCCAGTATTATCAGTTAAAATCTAAAACTAAGTATCTGTGACACTTACAGGAAAAAATCTGAATCAAGTTGAAAAGCATATTTTCAGTGAGACATAAAACATTTTTTCTTTTGACAGAAGCAAAACCTATAGACACAAGTTATTTATGCTTCTTTTGAGAAAAAGAGGATTGCAGTCTATTTCAGAATTTAAAAAAACATTTTTTCCCATTACAGACCAACAGAATATTATATAAAAACTGGAAAAGTGAATAAGAAGGATTTAAATTGCTATGGAAAAGAAACATCTCTAAAAACGTGGAGGAAAGAAAAGGGAAGAAAGCTTTTTTTTTTTTTTTTTTTAAAGAAAACCTCCTCTATTCCTGAAGATAAGAATAATCCTAATTTACTATTATATAATGGACTACCACAGTCCATTGTGAAGTGAAGTATTTGAATAAATTCTCCACAGTGAATAAATTCTATGCCATTCCGAAAAATTTCTTTAAATACTTAAGGAAAATAGCCTGAACTTAAGTTGCATATTTCTAACACAATTACTTGCAAAAGCTAATGTGTGAAATAGATTTTGTGTTTTTTTACACTCTCTAAAATTTCTAAAATGCACTATTTTCTCTGAATATATTTATTTCTAACCACTGGATTATCTTTGCATTAATTTAATAGTGTATATTTCTACAACCAAGATTTTCCAAGAAATAAACATCTTCTTCTAACTTTAGAGTCACACTGTACATTTTCTCTTTTCATATAGTCTTTCTTACACTAAGAGGTGCTGCCAACGAGGACCGGGAGAAAACTCTAAGCACAAGCCAAGCATATCAAACCCCAGATTCATCTTTTTGACACTTAGGCCCCAAAAGCAACATAAGATCAGCCAAAAAAAATTCCCATTTTTTTCACTATTCTAATTTTTCTCTTTCTATATTCAAATAGGAGGCCAAGAAAGATCAGTTATGAAGCCACAGAAAATAGACAGTGTATCTCTAGAAATAACATCTCCAATGTTTAAATGCAAATAAGTATCAGAATTAGCCATCAGTTTATTGGCAATTGATTCATGAAACATTTTAAACTTAGGGGGTGAAAAGGGAAAGTCAGTCATCTGGAACTCTTAGGGAAAACAAAGAGTGAGGAATTAGAGCAAATTATGTTTAAATAGGTATCCTATCCTATATTTTATATGATTTATAAATTATAATTTATATTAAATAAGATTGGGGTTTAAAAGTAGATAGACTATAATGCAGTACTTCATTTATATCCAGACCTGGACTTCAAACCAACAATTTAATTCACAAATACTTATGTAATCTGACTATATGTTGTCTATTTTGTAAGTACTGATCACATACAAATTACTAGGTGTCACATGCTCCCTCCTTTCAGATGTCTATGTATTAAGAAAACAAATATGGCAAAATAACCAGGGTATCAAGTTAAAAAGTGCTAGCATACTCAACATAATTCACATTCATGGACCATGTTCTATGGGGGCAGTTTCCATTCTAAGCTGATACTTGCCAACACGCATCAACATGTTTAATTCTTACAATGACTCCATGACTTCATTATGCACATGGGGAACTGAGGCACGGAAGCCTTATGCAACTTTCTCCAGTTCACACAGCTTGGAAGTAGAGTAAGAGTTCAAAGCCCACACACTTGGAATCCACACAGCCTAACTTCTTAACCACTTCTATACCCAATAATTATGCAGGGTGTGCTTTAGAGAATTTTTTCAAAAAACAGGAAAGGCTTCCCAAAAATACACAATGTACTCATTTTGGAATAATCTTATTGGCTGTTTCATGATATTCCAGGATGTACACATCGCTCTTCACCTTTTCATTCACTCACCATTTATTGTGCCCTAATTATTCTCAAAGCCATTGCTATCAGAACAAGATTGATAGCAATGTCTTATCAGCCTTATCGTCTAGGAGTGGGATCTGACGATAAGCAACGAGAAAGAAGTAGAATAAGGTGGTTAAACAAAGCAAGGGGGCAAAAAGGAAATGTTAGGGGGCGAATGTGAGAAAGGGTGGCCAGAAAGGGTTCCCTGAGAAAGAGACACTTGAATAAAGCTTTATACTAGAGAAGAGGTGACCATCTTCTAAGCTTCTCAGTATAATAACTTTCCTTGTTTTAAGCTGTTCATTGCAGCCAAAAGCATTCCAACTAATACTCACCCTACCCATAGAGTTGTCATGAAGATTAAATGAAAAAATCAGTACAATGCACTTCACACAGTGAATGGCTCACAAGAAGAATTCAACAAATGCTTGCTATTATTATCATCGCTATTATTATAATAAAGTCCTGAAATCACCTATAGGAAGAATCTCCAGCCCACTCAGGTTGCCCACTCAAGACAACCATGTAACATTCCATCAGCTAGATGACTAACAAATAACCAATTCTGGAATCGATACATTAAACATTATAATTTAACCCTAAAATACAAAGATACTATTTACGATGACCTTCATGACCTGTTAGGTACTCTGGTGGCAGATGACATCAAAAGACTCACCAAAATAGATGCAGGAAGCCTGGCGCCCTGGACGTGCACTGGGTGGCAGAAGAAGGTGTGAGGAGCAGCTCACTACCTACAGACTTCACTTTCTGGCAGTCCCATATCTATCTTTTGGCTGCAAGGAAAGTGTTTACTTCTCTGTCTATGAACAGATGATTTTCCATAGCTCTGGGGTTTTAAAAGGTCAGCAGTGATAAAAGGCTTAGGAAGAGCTCTTGAATTTCTTTGCTACTATTATGAATTTCTTTATAAAAATGTTGATATACGGAAGACAATCAAGCAATGCATGGAAAATATGTATTCCAGATCCAAAAGCAGCTTATTCCAGCAAAATTTCCTCAGCTCTCTCCCTAATGATTTAAACATCCATTTTCACTCACTTCTGCAGAAGTAGATTCGCAGGAGGAGTGAGCATGAAGAACAGTAGCCTTTACAACAGGAAGCCATTTCCCTTCTTTACCTGGAATGTTGTATGATCCTTTTCCATCTTACATGTGGGAGAAAAAGGATCTTATTGTTAATCTAAATTCCCATTCTTTAGAAGAGAAACACTAAGGTTGTATTCTCTTAGATTTTTTTTATTTCTGACCCTAAAGCTACTAAAACAAACTCCAAAACGTAAAACAAACAAAAAGCCATAAAAACTAAACAAACAAGCAAACAAACAAACACCTTAAAAATCTTTGAGCCAAGGAGCCAGATGTAATACATTACTATGTGTTAGGGCACCTCAATGTCCTATTTGGCTAAATCATTTTAAAAAATATTTTCTCCTTGGTGACAGATAAAAAGTTCTATCTCCATGCCACAAAGCCACCAATTGCCTTGGCACACTGTCAACAATAGTTTTATACTCTCTTTCTATACTCTTCATAGAAAATGTACCTAAGGGATCCCTGGGTGGCGCAGCGGTTTGGCGCCTGCCTTTGGCCCAGGGCGCGATCCTGGAGACCCGGGATCGAATCCCACATCAGGCTCCCGGTGCATGGAGCCTGCTTCTCCCTCTGCCTATGTCTCTGCCTCTCTCTCTCTGTGTGACTATCATAAATAAATAAAAATTTAAAAAAAAAATTAAAAAAAAAAAAAAGAAAGAAAATGTACCTAAAAGTTTGAAAACAAAATCATGCTTGCTCCTGATTAATTTGATTTGGCAAAAGTTGCCTTTACCATATTTTCTGGTTCCAAAGAACACAACATTAGCCTCAGAGTATGAACCTAACTTCTTTCAAGTTTTCTTTCTTTTTTATTTTTATTTTATTTTATTTTTTAAAGTAATCTCTACATCCAACATGAGGCTTGAATTCACAACACTGAAATCAAGAGTCCCATGCTTTTCTGACTGAGCCAGCCAGGCACCCCTTTTAGTCTTTCTGATATCAAGTTTTCAGAAAAGTTTAAGAAGCTAGCCATCCTGACCACTTGGCCTTTGATTACATTCTCCCTTTCAAATGAATGCATTAGCAAGAAGCAGTTTGTAGAAGATACCCTAAAAAGTTCCAGGATTAGAATCTCTAGAGCTACTTAACAACAGCACTGAATTCTTTGAATACTCTGGGATTCAAAGTTCAGGCTACATGTTGTAAGAAGTCTTCTTTCGGAGCACTTGGGTGTGGCTTATTAAGCGTCTGCCTTTGGCTCAAGTCATGATCCTAGGGTCCTGGGATCGAGCTCTGCATTGGCTCCCTGCTCCGAGGAGGAGAGCCTGCTTCTTCGCCTGCTTGTGCTCTCTGTCAAATAAATAAAATCTTAAAAAAAAAAAAAAAAAAGAGTCCTCTTCCAATCTTTTCAGTTGTTAAATTCTGAATCAGTATTAGAATGGTTCTGAAAGTGGGAGCAGAAACTTCTGGTCACACAGTCCGTTTGAGGTATTATTTTGAAAAGTAAGAAATAACATTCAGGGGAGGAAAATATAGGATAATACAGAATGAAAATGAAAGGTTTTGATTTTTTCTTCCTGATGAAAAACAGGTAATTCTAGAAATGCCTGGCTTTCAAAAACAGAGGTTATTATTAAGAGCTGTTTTAGATTCACAGTAAAATTTCATGGCAAGTTCCCATATTTCCCTGTCTTCCCAACCCCCTGTCCTCTTCCCCAGGCTCCATCACTATGAACATCCCTGAACATTTGTTAGGACTGATGAACATACACTCGTACATCATTGTCAACCCAGGTCCATAGTTTACATGTAGGTTTGCTCTAGGTGATGTACTCTGATATTTACTCCACTGTCTAAACAGAATTCATGTTGGCAAGAGGTTAACGGCCCTCAGCAGACCATCTCATGCCCTCTTGTCTATTTATTGACAAGCTATTGTCCCTCAGCCAGTGGATGATCAGTGTGAAAAAGGGCACCTAATATGGCTTCATTTGTTACCCAGACATAAAATTCCTACTATTTCTCTCAATACAGAGACAGAATGGCCAACCCAGACCATGCAAGTTAGTATGGTACCAGCTTTCCATTCTCTGCTCCAACCCTCAGATCTCCCTTATTCTCCTCTACTCGTTTTTCCCACAGGGTTTATGTCTCTGTCTAGCCTATCATGTATTTTACAAGAAAGCAGGAATTTTTGTTGTCGTTCACTGATACAGCCCTAGTGTTTAGAACAGTGGCTGGCCCATAGCATACACTTAATATTTGTCAAATGAATGAATAAAGATGCTTTCTAAAAGACAAGGCTTCAGGGAGTGATTCTGGTCATGGTATGGAGGCCTAGTAAGCCATGACTAACCAGGTTCTGTAAGCCATTGTTGCTGTGTTGCTGGGCTCCTCCAAGGTCCCTACTAGCTCAGTGTGGCCATTCTAAGGTATAAACAGGGCTGGAAAGCACAAGGGGTCTAGACATGTCTGATGTCCCCAGCTCCACTTGTTGTATAAATTCTCATCCAACCTGGATGCCCAACTGGGAGAGCACCATAGCTCCTGGCCAAGAGCAATATGCAGAGAGACCCATGAATGGCATGATGCAAAGTAAGAGGTCAGGGACACCTCTTCACAGGGGTCAGGAGACAGGTGACAGGAATCTGTCACAAGTTTCCCCCATTTTCCCACTCTCACACATTCTGTTGTCAATGATGAAACCAAACCCTAGGTCAGCTTATAAATGGGATGATACATATTTTTTATGAGTTAAAGCTCTACAACAACAAAATGAAAAAAAAAAAAAAACCTAAAAAACCAAAAGAATTGTAATTTTTTAAGACACATGAATAAGAAAGACTGGGATATAAAAAAAGTGACTTAGTGAAAGAGGTAAAAAAGTTTCTTTTGTAGTAAAGTTTCCTTTTCTTTTCTACACAAGATAAACATTCTGGCTAGAGGATGCAAAAGGTGATGGCAGGAGGAGATGAACCACACTTCTAAGAAGAAACAGAAATGGAGCAGAAAGTCCACAGAAGAGTCCAGGTACCCTGCACTTTTTTTTTTTCCTTAAAGATTTATTTATTTATTCATGAGAGACAGAGAGAGAGAGAATGACAGAGACTTAGGCAGAGGGAGAAGCAGTCTCCATGCGGGGAGCCCGATGCAGGACTCAATCCCAGAAATTGGGATCACGCCCTGCGCTGAAGGCAGACATTCAACCGCTGAGCCACTCAGGCGTCCCTACCCTGCACTTTTCTGACCCCCATGTGTGGGATGGGAGGAAAACGAACTGCATAATATATACAGCATGTTGCAACCTGTACTTATTAATTTATTCTGGGGGGAAGTGGGAGGGAGAGAGAGAGAGAAAGAGTCTTAAGTAGGCTCCACATCCAGCACAGAGTCCAACATGTGGGGCTTAATCTCACAACCCTGAGATCATGACCTAAGCAGAAATCAAGAGTTGGACACTTAACTGACTGTGCCTCCCAGGCACCCCAACAACCTGTATTTACTTATATCCTGGCTATCTTATATTGTTTAAAGACAAGCACATAATTTTTTGTATCTACTGTTTACCCATTTATCCCAGATTCCCCTCCTGGAAGGTAGGCTCCAAGTGGACATGAACTGTGTGTTTTGCCCTCAGAACAGTAACAGTGCCTGGCACATGATAGCCACTCTGTAAGTGAATAAATGAATGAACAGATCACTCACTACATACTTCCCACTCCACTCCAGTGGAATTTCAAAGAACACTGCTGTTCTTCATGTCATGCAGGAGAATCAAGGTGTTCCTCCTTCTCTATCAGGTACATGCTCCCCAAACACCGCACACAGAGTGGAAAGGAAGGATCCAGTGATGCTGTTCCTATGTCTGTACAACCCGCCATGCTACCTGAGACTTGAGATAGTTTATGTTTACGGAGTATAGCTCTTCACTGTGGTACAGTAACTGGGACCAGATAGCAACTATGCCATGGGAAATCAAGTAAGGACGCTCCCCTTCCCTCAGCCGGGTGGGATTTGATTAGCCCAGCTTAGAGCAAGCTATGCCAGCCCTGTGTCCACAAGTCTCTGGCTACTTAACCCAGAAGTTCAGAAATAAGTTGGTGGATGGAGATGAAGTAAGAGAGCCAGCTTCTCAGTGTTAACTCAAGTACTATGCACATCAGTTCCACAGCTAAACCCGGATCACATGGGCTGGCTTCAGGCTACACCACAGCCAGGGGTAGAATCAGGACATTCTGCTACTGCCACAAGTTTCAGGCTAAGTCCAACAAAAGAAAATTTGGACCAGTTTAATGTAGTGGAGTAAGCCCATAAAAAAATGAAAGCTTTGCAAAGCTTATTCTAGAAAGAGAAATAACATGCCTAATAATTAGGGAGATTTCTAGTTGTACTGCCATATATCAGCACAGTATTCTAAATTACCTATTTTATTACTTATAAAATTGTCCAGTTTCTAGAATAAAAAAACATGGACCAAGCGTCAAAGAAAGTATACGCAAGTATAGTCATTTACAAAGTACTAGAAGTTTTCTAAAAACACATTTTAAAATTCAGGTCTTTGCCAAGTAAATGCCTAAGAAAATTAGAACTGCAAGTAAATTAGAGTGATTATATAACTCCAGAGTTGCAGAAATCAGTGTTTAAAAAGACAGAATTAAAAGAGAGTCGTTGAGTACAAAAGACAAAATGGATGTGAATATATTCATATTGGTATATTCTTCTGGAACAATAACTTTGGCAAGTGAACATGTGAAAAAAACCTGTTTTTTTTTCCTGAACATAGTTTTTGCATGGCACAACCATCAGCGGTTATCATGTGGATCATTTTTCAGTGAAAGAAGCCCTTATGATCCAGCTTTCAGACCCAAATGAAGAACCAAGTCCGCATCTTTCTGGAATGCTAGGAAATGTGCATTCTGCACATCGGTGTCATCTGTGACTCCCAGAGGCTAGCACCATGACCCTCTGCCAGGGAGTGCCATGGTCTCTGCAGAACACGTGTATTCATGCAGGGTCTTTTGTAAGAACTCTACGCCCAAGGTCTAAATATAAAATTAAGGTAACACTCAAATCACTGCACCACGGAGTCCTTGCAAACCTCTTGTGGCCACCTTTAATGATGTTTTTCCCTGTTTCCCAACTTTTGATGGCTTCCAAACCCCTCAAAATCTGCTTGCTCAAACCGCACCCCGCACTATCTCTCTTTGACTTGAAGCCAAATCTGGCATCAATGTTTTGTCTACTCAGCAGGAGAGCAATTTCAACAATCTCCTGCTTTTTATAAGATCAGTTTATTCTTCCCAATAGAATAATTAGTTTCAGATGAACCTGGTCGCTGTTTCTCGGCTTGATTCCACTGTGGTACGAGCAAGGAGAGGAGGCACTTCCTGCTGCGCTATTTTTTAAACCAAAGCATTCGGGTACTATCACAGGCCCGAGACAAAAACTCTACAATTTACTTCTCTGAAACTTAGCTAGATGAACAAAGAGATGGACTGAAATTATGATGATGGGATATTCCCATCAGTTACTTTTTAAAAGGTTCGGCTGATTTATTTGGGCAGCCCGGGTGGCTCAGCAGTTTAGTGCTGTCTTCAGCCCAGGGCCTGATCTTGGAAACGACGCGGGATCAAGTCCCGCGTCGGGCTCCCTGCATGGAGCCTGCTTCTCCCTCTGCCTGTGTCTCTGCCTCTCTCTCTCTCTCTCTCTCTCTGTCTCTCATTAATAAATAAGTAAAATCTTTTAAATAAATAAGTAAGTAGGTAGGTAGGTTCGGATGGATTATTCCTCAATTTGTCAAACTACAATACATCATTAAGAACATAAATCTTATGAATATAAACAGTGCTGTATCCCTGCAAAACACACACGGGTTGCACAGAGAAAGCCAACGTTATTCTCTTAATGCCTTACAACACAACGAACAACTTTTAAAGAGATAATAAATACCAATGGGCAAGAAAACAGACTAACCTACAGCTAAGGATGTTAGAGAAATAACTGGAAGATCTCTGCTGACAGCACAAAGAAGAATCACACGAGACACGTTAACAGTGATGACGATGATCTGTATGACCCCTCATCACAACTGGCAGAGCCTTGAGTTACATCAGGGAGGGAGCTACAGGTTTCCTCCGGGCCTCCCATGTGTACCTGAAATCATCATGTCCTGCAGGTTTCCAGTAATTAATTCAGTACCAGCAGTGGAATCACCTGTGAGTATTTTCATCCACATAACCTGAGGTTATCCTATTTGTAAATCCCAGCAATTCCTGAGCTGTGATTGCTGGCAGGAGTCGCCTTGATACATACACGCTTTGAGGCTTTAAATCATGAGTATCTCGGAGTGTCTTCCAGGCTTTGCCTGCTTAAACAGAAAGCAATCTCCTCTCTGCTTTATCATGAAATTAATTACAGGACTCCCGACGGTTTATCTTACCTTCACATGTATGGCCATCTGCAGAAATGGAGAAACCCTGTTCACAGACACAGTGAAAAGAACCATCTGTGTTTAGACACTCTCCGTGAGGACCACAGCGTCCGGGCCGTTCACATTCATTAATATCTGGAATTGAAAAGAGTTCCAAGTATGTGAATTTTTTTTCCTTTGGTTTCATATGATAGCAGACATACAGCAAGCAAATCTATTACAAAATGGTTGGACACATATTTTGTGGCACAACTGTACTCTTTGTACATATACTAGACCACAACTTGGACTGTTTAAAGAGAGAAACTATTTCAGTTGAATCATATGAATTAGCCAATGTTCAACCATTTTCAGTCTACCAAAAAAGTATTTTCATTTTCATAGGTTCGACCTGAATATATATATATATATATATATATTTTTTTTTTTAAAGACACACTGGAAGCTTGAAGAACACGCTAACAACTCCTCTGAGAAATAGTCTTCATCTGTGAGTGTGCTATCTTCTTCTCTCCCACTGCCATGCACACAATTCTTGTAGCCCCCCAGCACCTCACTTTCATGTTGATCCACCCCTATGATGTGAACTTCTTAAGGGCCCAACTGGACAGGTCTTACCAATAGTGTTTGGTCCCTCAAGTGGCACTTCACAAATATCTGCTGAATATGTAAATAAAATAGCTTCCAAACACATCTCTTGCAGACCAGAGACGTCTATTATTTGCACAGCTTTGTGATGATGAAGTTAATGAATGAGGGTCAAGGGCTTAATGCAGCGCCTATCACCCAACTAAGGGTCAGAGAGTAGTAGCTATGACTATTCACTCATGAACAAGTAACACTGGAAATTCGTGCTGACCATCTTAGGACAAATCTCGTGCTGACTTGTTTTCAATGAAGAGTGATTACACTCCCCACTCCTAAACACTTTGAATGCCTGAAGTGAAATGTTCTATCAAACCAGTCCTAATTATTGTGGTTACAAGTGCCCACACTGACAACATAAGGGATCCTGGAGAATGGTCACCTACTCACACCGATACTGACAAATGCAACCACCTATCTGCATTGTGTTTTAATCAATGTTCTACTCAGCTGTGTTCCTTATTACACTGATTGCTCCTTGAAGAGGGTAACATATTTGAATGGAGTCCCCAACTCCTAGTGCAGCACATTAATGGTGCATTAGGGATGTCTGCCCATCACAAAACCTGTTATATGCTCATTCTCTCCCAATTAAACCATGACTGTTCAAGGCACTCTTAGTTAGCTGGGGCCATGAAAACTATCACAGGTTCCTAGCACCATGCAGGTAGGAGCCCTACGAAGGCCATTTTCCTACCTTCCTGAAGTTTCCTTTACATCTTAGTAAACAGGACCTTGGTACATCTTAGAAGTCTATCTTTAATTCGGTTAAAAAACATTTACTAAATGCTTCCTATGAGAAGGCTGAACAGGCCGGGGCCCTTGCCATTATGAAGCTCATGGTACAACAGTGGAGGCAGGAGCCAACATGAATAGTTGCTATGCTGAGTGGGCACAGGGAAAAATGTATGGATTATGAGTCCTTCCCAGAGACCTCTAAAACATGCTTAGCCATCAACCTGCAGTTCTCTTCCATAAAGTCATCCCTTTCTCTGCACCCAGGATCTCCTGGTGCTCTTTTTGACCTGTTCACCTCATGATGTGATAGAAATTCTGGGAATATCATTGATTTATTCATCTGTCTGTATCAATCCTTAACTCATTACCATTCTATCTGCCATATAATTTGGACTAAGTTGGCCTATCTACTGCTGAATCAAGGTAAGAAACCAAGCCGGAATTACTCCTATTTCTTAACAATCCCCCCACTCTTGCTATTGTCGCTAATTTAAGAGTATTTCAGGGAAGAGCAATGAATCATTTTCTACTTAACTACTTCTCAATGTGACTTCACTCTGAAATCCTTCAATTCTTGGACTGGTCATCTTTTTTCAACTCTGACCTTCTCCTGGCTTTTAGTTTCATTTTTTCTTTCCAGCCTGCTGCCCTGAGTTATCTCCATCTGGACTACAAGGTTCAATAAAGTTCCAATGGTGTGGGGGGCAAGTCCAAAGTCCATATCCACCTTGTGGAGCCCAATAGGTTATCAAAGACCTCATTTCATCCTATGCCTCAATGTGGCCCTTTAAAAGCTGCCAGCTTGCAATTTTGCATAGGGAATAATGTGCATGAAGTTCTTGCTTCAAGAGAAGCCACTGATTAACAAATAATTGTCTAAAAAGTTTGATGACAGGAACTGAAGACGAATTCCCAGACTTTTTTCCAGGAAACCGCTAAGAAAGAACAACATGAATATCTGGAACTAGAGAAACATATGCATTCAATTTGGGTTGTACTTACTGAGGCATTTCTAAACTATGCTGCTAGTAACTCAGCTGAAAGCCAGACTATATTTAAGTTGGGTTTCTTTCATGGGTCCGAGATTCCACAGAAATTCACAATTTGGCATGTGTAAGTCAAAACGCAAAACTGAAGTGTGTTCTAAATCTCAAATGTACGCTGTCACATTCCTAAAGAGACTATTAACATGGAATTTCCATGCTGTCTATATATCAGCCTTAATTTTGCTGAGGAAAGAGACTCCTATACTTTCAGTTGAAAATCCCTTACTGAAAAAGGAACTATCTTCAGATTATTAGGTAAACTTTAAAGCTTACATCTATCACACACTGTCATTCAAATATGTCCCATGGTTATTAGCAACGGCATCAATCACATTTTTAGCATTAAAATAGTCTATGCCTATGTACAGAATGTGAACTGGCTATGAGATTAGACAGAAGTAGGCTAGTAACTTCAGGCAGAGAGATCACCAGGCTGCCTCCAGTGACACAAAGGGGAGGATTTAAAACTAGATGAGTGTACATGCCATTATAAACAGCCTCTAATCAGAGAAGGTGGGTGATGGAGCAGATTCCTAGAGGATGCTCTTTAAACAGTACTAAAACCTTTTTCAGGAATATTATTCATTTGTTTCATTTTTCAAGAAGACAATTTATTCTGGAAAACAGGAATCACCAATGTGACAGAGCATGAAGTCAATTTAATAAGTATTTACAGTCAATAAAATATGTTTGGAGCAGTGACATATTTGAGTTGATATCAAATCACAAATTTAACATCCTGAGAGAACACAGTAGTATAATTAATTAATCAGATGACTAAATTACTTCCTTATGATTTAACTCTGGAAGTTTATGAAATCTGCAATATGAAATCACTGTCCATTTATAGAAGACTTAGTTTGCCTCTATTTGGTCAAAAACTGGGAGGAGAGGAATGAGAAAAGAAAGTATTGCTTTTAAACTGAAATGTCTGTAATAAAAACAGGACACTCGGGCAACTCTTGGCATTTTTATATAAATCAAGATTAATTTTAAGATGTAAAAGTTCCAAAGTGGAAATATTCACACAGTACTTTTATAATTTGAGTATTTCTTCTCTATTGCATTAAATCCAAGTGCATTTACTTTCTGCATTGGAAATACTGAAAAATTTAAATTCACCTTACTGCATCACGATGGCAAATGAATATAGGACAACAAATGAAGTACATCACAGTACAGTTAAATCTCGGGATAAGTTAATTAATTTTAAAAGATCTTGAGACAAAGACCCATGTCTTTTGTATCACAGTGACATAGAGATAACAGTACGGACAGTGGGTATAGTATTATTCCAGTGCTATGTCTTAGAGAGTACACACCATCCTCCCTTTCACATACTATACATCTGGGATATGTGAGAGAAGACGCAAATGATGACAACCCAGAATTAAAAAGTTATTCATGTTCAGTAGCAGTGGATAAAAAAAAAAAAAAGAACTCCAACAATCCTTACTTATATGTACTTTGTGATACACTTCAGTGTTCGTAATGGAAGGGGAGAACAATTAGAAAAAAAATTTATCCAAGTGGCAGAAATAAGGATAAAGGTAAATATAAGTGATAGTCTTCAGTGGAAAAAACCAGCATGCACCTATGAAGACCTATATGCACCTATAAAAAGGAAAAGTTGGAGGGCAGCCAGGTAGAACTAAAAATGTTGAGATGAAAGATCTAGACAATCTGATTTTTCAGTTCCAGCGTCACCAACAACTCAGTGTGCCACATGGGGAAAAACACTAAATCTCACAGTCTTCTTTCTTGTGGCTATAAATGTAGTAATAATTGGTAGGACAACATAGGAAAGAATAGCAGGAAAAGATCTTGGGTTCAAATCTCAGCTCTACTTACTAGGGAGGAGCATACTAATTAACTTTTCTGAGTCTCAGTTACTCATGCACAAAATGGATATAAGAAAAGCTGTCTCTTAAACTCTCCACAAATCTATGAGGTTTGTGGAGAGCAATTAGCAATTAGCACATACTAGGTTATTCAGTTAAAGCTCTTATGATTGGTGCTGTGTTCTTATTAGTACCTTGTATCCTCTTTATGTTTGCTTGGGAGATGTAATGTGATAATACTTTGAAGCAATAATAAAATCCTGTCCTCTATACCTGTATGATTTTGACCAAATTATTAAAGAGGTTCTTTTTTTTTTGGAAAAGGAAAAGCTAGATGTTGGATTAAAAAAACAGGGATCAAGGAAAGGATGGATAAATACCAGCTATGAAACAAAATGAAATATACCCACAAAGGACATCAAAAAGCCAGAAGATAGTTTATAATCTAGCACCAAGATTGGCCCATGGGAGGAACAGCACAGCACAGGTGATCTCAGTTACCACAGAAGCTTGCAAAGCCAGGACAGTTCCACAATGCATGAGTTTCAGTTGACATGGTGCAGTGCAGTGAGAACTTCCCACACTTGACACAGACCCAAGAAAGAGATTTTAAAACTACAAATTGGTGCAGTTCATTTACATATAGATGGATGAAGACACAGACTACTGTCAGGAAGCATTATAGAACTGAGCAACCACGTAAATTAGGACCTAAAAAGCAGAGAAGTACCTTGACATGCTTTATTGTCATTTAGCTGGAATCCATCTGGACAAGTACAATCATATGACCCTTCAGTGTTAATGCAGTCTCCTCCTTGGCAAACACTGTTGTCCTCCAAGCATTCATTGATATCTGTAAGTCAATTTTAAAAAATTTAAGAGATGGAATAAAGTATATTAAAAAATCAGGCATTAGTCTTACAAAAATCACATAAATGAACATTATATTACGTCTTTCACAATAACATAATTTTTAATGGAAGACAGCTTTTTAATGTTTAGAGTTTTTAAAAATGAAACATTTTGGAAGGATTTTGGCTTTGAACAATAAGTAAATTAACATTTTAACATCAAATGAAATTTGGAAGAGGAAACATCAAAGTCTTGTACTAACCAAGTTACTTGGCTACGTTCTTGCTGACAAGAGGAGATAAAAATATTCTTTAAATATGTATTAAGGGAGGTGCCTGAGTAGTTTAGTTAGTTAAGTATCTACCTTCAAATCAGGTGATGATCCTGGGGTCCTGGGATTGAGCCCCACTGAGCAGGGAGCCTGCTTAAGGGTACCTCGGTGGCTAAGTCGGGTAAGTATCCCACTCTTGATTTCAGCTCAGGTCATGATCTCAGGATCTGGAGACTGAACCCTGAGTCAGGCTCTGCACTGGGTGTGAAGCCTGCTTAAGACTCCTCCTCTCCCTCTGCTCCTCTGCAACCCCCTCCCCCCACTCCTTCTCTAAAAAATAAGTAATAAAGTGAGTGAGGGCTCCTGGGTGGCTCAGTTAAGTGTCAGTTAAGTCAGTTAAGTGACTCTTGATTTTGGCTCAGGTTATGATCTCAGGGTCATGATATCAGTCCTGCATGGGGCTCCACACCAGACATGGAACCTGCTTAAGATTCTCTCTCTCCTTCTCCCTTTGTCCTTCCCTCACCTCTCAAAAAAGGAAAAAAAAAATAAAAAAATACCTTGAGCATCTAGTTACATAAGATCCTGTCCTATGCATTACAAGAAAAATCTTAAAATATTTAGCATGATTCCTGCTCCCAGAGATGATTTAAATTATATTAATAAAAACACAAAATATTATATTGCTTTGTAGTCCCAAAGAAATTTAACCTAGGAGTTGTCAAAATATATAATTATTTGTCAAGAGAATAGTGCCAATTTCATGTGTCACATGGATTTAGAAAAGAGATATCATAAAGACCAAAGGTGGCTTCATGTACCAGAAGGGATTTACTTACAGCCCGGACAGGAAGGTACAAAGTGGAGGAGGGCAAGTAGGGGACTTGTGGCAGGAAAGGGAATCAGCAAGATCAAAAGCTTCATTGAAGTCCCTTACTCAGCAGCTATCACTGATAGGTTTGAGGTCGACTGGATTTTTAAATGCATATATTTATAGCATATGTGCAACTAAACATGGTTTACATAACCAGTAATGAGTTCTGACTGTGAGCATGTGAGACAATTAATGACCCCCCTCACTGCGTGAATGCTAGGCAGATCTCTCACAAGGGCTGTTTATTACCACATTTACTTCCAGTCAGAGCTCATTATTTCTAACATAGTCCATGACTCCCTCTTCTGTTGTCTGTGCAGGATTTCAATTATTAGCACTGAAGAAAGTAAGGAACAAAACCTTCTTTGTTTTCTCAGAATTTGGCATATGATGGCATTTCTTGCCAATAATTATGATTGCTGTGAAAATGCATGAGAAGTTCCAGGAAGTAGTGAACATGGAGACAGTTGCAGTCTCAGTCTCCTCACTGTCTCGTTCAAAACGCTGGCACACCAGATTAAATTTTCCTCATAGAACCCAATCCACTTATTAACTGGCTTCTGTACCGTTTATACGGAAAATAAAAGAGAAACAAGCAAGCACCTTATAATTTCATTCCACTAAAAAGAACAGAAGTCATGCTGTCCTCCTAGGTTAAAATGTTTCTGAATAATGATGCTAGTTCATAAAACACAGCTGATGTGACTTTGTCACAACTGAAGAGGGTTATCCCTTCTTCTCCAGTGTGTTTTTCCAACTTCACTCAAGTGTAATTTACATACAATACATGGATTTAATTTTAAGAGTCCAGTTCAATGAGTTTGAACAAATGTAGATACATTCTGGTAACTGCCATCACAATCAAGATACAGGCATTTCTTTATCCATTTACATCTGTTGGGATCACTGTTGGATTCTTCAATCATGGTAAATGCAATCATTTTTTGAAGGAATTAAGAGATATCTCTGTAAGAATGTTATTCTGTAGTTACAAACATAAAGCTTGGTGGTATTTCCCTTTGACTCTTTTTCCAGTCTGCCCTTAAATTTCCATTCCCAATTAATCTTATGCCACGAAAGAGACACTAAAGGAAAATTATGCACAAGACAGAGAAGACCATGCAGGAATGAGTGTCTCCCGTGAAGTGTGAAACCTTCAGGGTTCATTCCCATGCCAAAGAATGTTTTATTCACCAGCTAACTGACTCTTGGTACAGCAATATTTTTGAAAGTAGAAACACAGGTAATTGAGAATAGGCTTTTAGATATAAATTCCATGAAAATAATCCATCAGTTCCAACTCTGATTTATTTTCAGTAATGATTTGCCAAATGGGGATAAACGCTAGTCTACTGTGTATGAATCTCTGCCATAAGACATGTATTAAGTGAAAAAATTAGACCAACCATTAAAAAAAGGGCGTAGGCATGTCCATCACCCTAAAAGTTTCCTTGGGCTCTTTTTCTGTTTGGCTTCTTCTGATCAGCATAGTGTTTTCGAGATTGAACTAAGTTATTGTGTATACCAACACCTCTCTCCTCTTTATTGCCTAGTATAATTCTACCATATGAATGTGCCACAATTTGTTGCCCCATTCACCTTTGAGTATCTGGATTGTTTATAGTTTGGCTATTATGAATAGGGTTTTGATAAACATTCATGTGTAAGTCTTTGTGTAATCACAAGCTTCATTTTCCTTGAGTCAATTTCTAGGGGTGGAGTGGCTGGGTCACAAAGTAGGTTTAAACTGTGATAGAAGAGGCCCCTAAAGTGGCTACACCATTTTCTATTCCCAGAGGCCAGCATGAGAGCTCCAACGTTCCATATTTATGCTAAGAGCTCCACCGCTTTTCTGATGGGTGTTATGTAGGGTAGTCAGTTTTAGATTCACCTTTCTTTGTTCTCTGGAAACTGAGATAACAAGGAAAGGCGTATCTGATTGTTAGCGTTATGTGAAAAATCTCAATTCAAAAAAGATGAAGGAGGGATCCTTGGATGGCTCAGCAGTTTAGTGCCTGCCTTTCACCCCAGGGTGTGATCCTGGGGCCCCGGGATCGAGTCCCACATCAGGCTCCCTGCATGGGGCCTGCTTCTCCCTCTGCCTGTGTCTCTGCCTTTCTCTCTCTCTCTCTCTCTCCCTCCCTCCCTCCCTCTGTGTGTGTGACTCTCATGAATAAATAAATAAAATCTTAAAAAAAAAAAAGATGAAGGAGAGTCCTGAGAACATGAATTTCATTAACAAGAGAAATACTACATCACCTAGATGTTTGCCTTAGCATAATGGAAGCACACTGGCTTTGCACTACTTTAAAATCATTTGATTTTCATTTCTTTTTCAAAATCTAAAGAACGTATGTGAGGAAATGAAACACTATTCTGTTTATAAATAATTGTATAGATTTGAGAACTCAGTGCAATGTATTAGAGCTTGATTTATTCTAAATGCTTTTTGAAAAACCTCTATCTTCAAAAGCAAAAAAAAAAAAAAAAATAGTAGATTGAACATTAAGTGAGCCCAACATGGGATTGTCTGCACCCCCACCTAGGGTGGTGTGAAAGATAGAGCCCTTCTAGGATTTGGACAATAGGCTTTAAAGAAACAATGTCAATCTTGGTAACCTCATCACGAAGAATGCACTGGCCAAAGTCATTCTTTTTAAATGACTTTTTAAAGTCATGCTTTTTAGTCACCCTATCTTGTTCAATCCCATGGTCAATTCTGGGCCTTATCTTCCTTGGCAGCAATGTTTGACATAGTTCATGACTCTCTCCTCTCTTGAATGTTTTCTTCTCTTGGATTTTGACTTTCTTCCTTCCTCTCTTGCCACCTGTTCTCAATCTGCTTTGCTTATTCCTATCCTCCTCCTCACTTATAAATGAGAGGCCAGGACTCCATCTTTTGACTCCCTTCTCTCAAGCTATACTCACTCCCGTGGCGATGTCTTCCAATTTCACAGCTTAAACACCATCTACATGTTAATGACCCAGAGTCCGGGTCTCACTCCTGAATTCCATACACAAAGGTCCAACTACTTTTCAGATTTCTTCATTTGGATACTCATTACAGGCATCCTAAATTTAAAGTGCCCAAGTCAAACTCCTAATCTCTTCCACAAAGCCTATTTCTTGGCACCTTTGCACCTGCTATTCCTTTGAATGAATGGTCTTCCTATAAATAATCAAATGCCATGAACTCAAGGCAGCTTCTGTCTGCCTCTGTAATATCTGCTCCCTCCCCTCTCTCCTGTCCCCACATACCCCCCTTTTATTTTCCTCCATAGCACTTACTGTCACTTAACAAACTTTATATTTTACTTATTTATCATGTATATCTCCCTCACTAGAATGTTAGCTCCACAAAAGGAGGAATTTTTGTCTGTTTGCTTTATTGTTGTGTATCTTATGCCTAGGACAATACCTGGTACATCCCTGGCACTCAAATATTTATTGAATAATGCATACATGAAAAGAACTAATGATTTTGACTTGGAAAGGAATATCCTAATTCCTTTAGGATATATGGTTTTATATGCTAATAGAAAATACTAGCACTTCTTCTCACCTTTTTTTCATTTGGTCCACAAAGAAATGACCAAGAGAGAGGGGCCACAGAAAGGCAGGTAAATAATAAATCTTCTTTTTCAAGCTTTGCAAGGGACTAGCATGGAGCAATCACAGTGAGGGGCTGGGGAAGGTGGGAAGGTGGGCATGGAAGCAGAGACTGTATCTAGAAGGGGAATAAGTCAGAGGCAGAACCTCTGAACGTTGAGATGCCAAGGCCTCTAACAACCAAGACAACTGAGGCCACCCTTCACAGGCTGAGTGGCTACTGAGCATGCTGGAGCAAGTAACACACAGAAATTAGCACAATACTTGGGATTCTGACTCTGATTCTGACTCCCAGCAGGATTGTAGGATAACACTGCAAGAAAACAAGGCCTTTGCCAGAGTTGTTAGAGGAAAGTTACACATGTAAATATAAAAGCCAACAAGAAAGATGGTTCTTCCTCCCACAGCTGTGAGAGGCATGTGAACAGTAACAGCTCAGTTAATTTACGGCTAAATACCATTGGGGAGAGTCGGAAATACTACTAGTTGGGAATTAGCAGGCTGAAGTGCTATTATAGTTTCAAAGGGAGCACTGAGTTAGTTGAATGGACTCCAATTCTATTTATAACCTAGAACACTAGGGAAATTATCCCTGACTTTAAGAGAAAAAAGACCAATTATATACTCCAAAAGAAACCTTATTGAAAAAAAAATATAAACACTGATGAGCAAATTGGCTAAAAAGTTTTTGTTTGGCTTTTTATGTGGTTGATGTTGATAGAATAAAAATCCTGGGCTTCTGATGAGATGGGCAACACATTAAAACAGGCAAAACAGAGCAACATGTCCTCTACTGAGAAGCAGTCAATGGCCTGGTGACCCTCTGGGTCAGTCAGGAGTTAGGGCAGAAGAGATTTTGGTGATCAGGTTAGGTTTTCAGAGCCTTCGCAGGTGTCCTGTCATCTATTTGTTCCTAAAGAGGTTCTTCTGTGGCTGGCCCCCAGCTACATGCCTACCTCTTCCATTGGAAAGCCACTATGTTGAATCATTAACAGTTACCCATGTGTGAAATACAAATCAAACCCACAATGAGATACCACCTCACACCAGTGAGAATGGGGAAAATTAACAAGGCAGGAAACCACAAATGTTGGAGAGGATGCGGAGAAAAGGGAACCCTCTTGCACTGTTGGTGGGAATGTGAACTGGTGCAGCCACTCTGGAAAACTGTGTGGAGGTTCCTCAAAGAGTTTAAAAATTGAGCTGCCCTACGACCCAGCAATTGCACTGCTGGGGATTTACCCCAAAGATACAGATGCAATGAAACGCCGGGACACCTGTACCCCAATGTGTATAGCAGCAATGTCCACAATAGTCAAACTGTGGAAGGAGCCTCGGTGTCCATCGAGAGATGAATGGATAAAGAAGCTGTGGTCTATGTATACAATGGAATATTACTCAGCCATTAGAATTGACAAATACCCACCATTTGCTTGGACATGGATGGAACTGGAGGGTATTATGCTGAGTGAAATAAGTCAATCAGAGAAGGACAAACATTATATGGTCTCATTCATTTGGGGAATATAAAAAATAGTGAAAGGGAATAAAGGGGAAAGGAGAAAAAATGAGTGGGAAATATCAGAAAGGGAGACAGAACATGAGAGACTCCTAACTCTGGGAAACGAACAAGGGGTGGTGGAAAGGGAGGTGGGTGGGGGGTAGGGGTGACTGGGTGACGGGCACTGAGTGGGGCACTTGATGGGATGAGCACCGGGTGTTATTTTATATGTTGGCAGATTGAACTCCAATAAAAAAATATTAAAAATAAAAACAAAACAAAAAAAACAAAACAAAACAAAAAAAGTTACCCATGTGTTATAGAGTTCCCAATACACAATTTTTGAGTATTGGGAATATACAAAATAATGAAATCGAATTTCATTATTTTGATTCATCACTTCTTTGCCTATTTTTCAATAAAGATATGTTGACTACAACTTTTCACTGGAGTCATTAGCCCTTGAAGAACATCATTACCTGAGGATCAAATCCTAGATGATCTACTTATCCATCGATAACGTACATTTTAAGGCCTCTGAAACTGCCCCAACTGCTATCTGGAAAGGCTGTCCCTCGTTGTGCCAAGTTCTTTGGTCAGTAAAGTAGGATGCTACAAAGTATAATGGATCTTTCCTGACCAAGAAGGCCTGACAAGTGAGAAAGTGTCATGGCCATTTTTTAATGTGTGCCACACTGTGGCACAAATGTGTCACAAAAACCACTCACTGAAAAGCTCATGTGCTTCTGTCCAAGGTAGGGTTCAGCCCCTCACTCACAGACTCTGACTCTCCATGTGAGGCACAATCCTGCCCTCCTCACATTTCTAGTTTCACAACTGACAGTTTATATACAGTATGCCAAGGGATGAACCAGAAAAACAAACAAACAAACAAAAAAACGGCGAGCTGGGTAGACAATGTGTACAAAGCATTCGCATGTGACCAGCTCAGGAGCCCTAACCACCCCAGAGGTGCTGAGGCACAGCAGGTAGTTGGGTGGTGGCTGGTTGACAATTACACCATGCTGTACACCTGGAGTATCTTTTAGAAATGCTTAGGCGAAAAGCTCAAAGCTGAATTGAGGTTTAGCTCTTAAAATTTTTCCAGTTATCTGGAAAATTAACTTGCTTTTACCTACTTGGATGCTAGTCCTACATAAATAAGGTGTTACCATTCAGAACTATATATCCAGGATAAACCATCCAAAGCTGAGAAAAGTGAAACTGATTTTTACTTGTTTAGATGGCATAATTCTAAAACACAGCTTTGAGCAGTGCAAAGAAAACCTGGATTCCATTGGCTTCTTTTCATTGTGTGATCACGGGGAAAATGTTTTTGCGGGAACCTCATGTCCTGACTGTGAAGTCAAAAGGTTGGACTCAAGGAAAGAAGCCAGGGTGATGTCCAGATTTCTCTGGGATTCCGCAATCAAGACAATTCTCACCTTCACAGTGGTCCCCAAGGGCAGATGCTCTGTAACCTCGGTCACAGACACAGAGAAAAGAGCCCTCTGTGTTCCTGCATTGTCCATTACTGCAGAGATGGTGGTGCTGACATTCATCAATATCTACGAGCAAGAGAGTAAAAAGAAACTGTATAGGTTATACTTTAAGAATTTTTTTAACCGTATGTGTAAAGAAGTCTATAAACTATCTGGTTTATAATTAATGTAGACTCTTTGTTAGGTGAATTAAACCAATCTCTAGTAAAAGGTCATGAATCCAGGGCACCTGGATGGTTCAGTGGTTGAGCATCTGCCTTTGGCTCAGGACATGATCCTGGGGTCCCAGGATTGAGTCCCGCATCTGACTCCCCACAGGGAGCCTGCTTCTCCGTCTATATCTCTGCCTCTCTCTATGTGTCTCTCATGAATAAAGAAATTTTTTTAAAAAGGTCATGAATCCCCCAGTAGGAAAATCCAGATGAACTTAAAATCTTAACCAGTAAGCTAAGGATCTCTATATATTAATCCCAATATTCACTGTTGAGTGGCAAATACTGTGCTGTCACCTGTAAACCTCAACTTAGCTTCTTATATCTCTTTTGTAGGTTCAAAGACAACACTGAACAAAAGCATTAAGGCCTGTAACAAACTAAAGGAGAGGTTGGCAAACTACAGCCCATTGCCTACTACTGTAAACTAAGTTTTATTGGCAAATAGCACCAAAAATTCATGTACCATCTGGGCCTTTACAGGAGAAGTTTGCTGACCCTTGATTTAAAGTGTCAATGGCATAAACATCTTCATTTCCTTTTTGCGGATAAACCTCTCAAGCCTGCTAGCAATCAGGCTTCCATTTTTTTTTTTCCCTCTCTCCCAATGATTTTCCAGCCAAATCTAATGGCCTTTCCCTCCTCTCAGCCAATTTGCTATCTACTTTGTCACTGAATCTCTCTCTACCTTACCCACGTGTCCTCATCTTAGCGATGTTTTGTTTTGTAACCTCAGCCCTGAGCTCAGGCTCAAGCACACACACGTCATATCCGCACAACAGAAGGCACACTGATGTCTCGCATGTACTCAATTATTTCACGTTTACCATTAGATTTTAAGTTTCCTGAGGGCCGGACTATGTCTACTACATCCTTTATTACTTAGATGATCTAGTATTTTACAGTGAGCAGGCATTAATTCACGCTGTTTGTTGACAAACTTTGTTCTTCACATCTGAGTACATTGACCTACTTCTGGCAACATGTCTCTAGAAGAGTTAACACAAACGTCAGTTTCCACAGGGACCCTGCACAACTCTGCTCTCCCTCACTCTGCTGACAGCATCATTTTGATTATCATGGCATTTGGCACTTAAAATCAGTTTGCCCCTACTCATAATCTGTGGATGATTCTGCATGTATCTGACTTATTTTTGGTAGTGACATCACAGGCTCTTCAGAAGAAAGGATTATGAATATGATAGCCTTATTATATTACCTGTAGTCTTCTTCTATTATACATGCATTTGTAGTTGTCTAGGCCTGGTGGGCATTTAACAAATGCTTAGCTAATTAAGGTCAAGAGTTATAAAATAAAGTAAAAAACTTTGAGACAGACTTGTAGACTCTAGAACAAATTACTTAATTTACTTGTATATTATGAACATGCTTGCATGTGTTCTCAACTTCTGGATAAGGAATTGTAATGTCTTTCCACATTTAAGAAAGGGGAAACGGGGGCAAGTTATGATGACATTGGCAGATCTCTCTGTAGTGCCATCACTTACAATAGCATCTCAGAAGGCATCTGCACTCATTAAATATTCAAAGTTTACATAGAGACGTGGTTATGATTTGTTTCCTTACTGATCTTGTAGAGTGTGTATTCTGTTCTTAACTAAATGGCATTTAAATGACTTTTATTTTCAAGAACTCTAGATACTTGTACTGGTTGCCAGTGATACTGTGATATCTTCAAGCTCAGGAAACACATATTTAGTGAGAAGTGAAGGAATTCTGTGTGAGGTTCGATGACATTTATTTTTCAAGTCTAAGGTCAACCCCAGCAAGCTCCAAAATACTATCATGTGTAGAACAGGACATATTTCACAAGCTTTATCTATGACATGAGGGGGATGCTGTTTAATTCAGTCTTGATGAAAAGTCTTCTTCAGTAAAAATTTTTTAAAAAAGAAAAATTTTTGGATGCCTGGGGGGCTCAACAGTTGAATGTCTGGCTTTGGCTCAGGTCATGATCCTGGGGTCCTGGGATTGAGTCCAGCATCAGGCTCCCCACAGGGAACCTGCTTCTCCCTCTACCTATGTCTCTGCCTCTCTCTGTGTATCTCTCATCAATAAATAAAATCTTTAAAAAAGAAAAAAATTTTAAAGGGGAATATTACCCAATAACTAAGGTCATTAGCATTCCATAGCATAACGCTGGCCTGTTATAATAACCTTCCAACTGCTGAAATATGAGTAGGTAAAACTTTCAGATGAATTTAATTGAACTGAGAGAGCAGTACTTTTTCTTCCTAAGAAGAACACTCAGCCACTGATCACAAATACTGTATTTTTCCAATTTAACCCTAGTCCATCCTGTGTTATTGACTTTTCTGCCTTAGGCTGAGGTCCCTTGCTTTCTGGCACTATCATGCAACCATTCAGTTAGTTTCTGACAGACACTCCCTTTATCAAGGACGGTTTCTCAGGCCACGTGCCATAAATGCAAACCACAGTAGCTCACATAGCTACACTCCTACCTTCACACTGGTCTTTCGCTGCTGACAGCTGGTATCCCTGCCCACAGGTACACCTGAAGGAGCCCTCAGTGTTTTTGCATTGTCCATTTATGCACAGGTTCCCTTGCTGACACTCATCAATATCTGTAAAGAGAAACAAAATGACACTTATTTTAAAATAGGCCTCTATCTAGAACATACCATCACCTCAACGCTAAGCCTATGAATCAAGCTATGAAACCATGTCCTAAAGATGAATGTCTAACAACTTTTTTCTTCTGAAAATGTATTGCTTGAAATGCATCTGAAACATTTTGCCCAGAGAACTTCATTTGTGGCACAGTCCTTCCCCACAAGTAACCTGACAATTATCCATTTCCTGAGCAAAGCTGTAATTCTTAGTCTCTCATGTAGCATTAAAATTTTGAATTTTATCCTGATATAAGCAAGGTGTCACATGATCCCATGTTTCCTGAAATGGTTCACATAAACTATTAATGTCATGGGAGCTCATGAATTCGTTTTTAAATTAAGTTTTCAGAGAAATTAATTTGGCTGATGAGAAACTTTTGTCTCACTTATTTGTAAATAAAACAAATCAATCACATAGTAAATTCTGGCTGCCAACTACTGACTGCCAATGGAGAAACTAAACAAGCGAGCTGTCATTTTAAGAACGATTTTACACCTTTCCAAGTGCTCTAAGTCTATTAGCTTTAGGAGTGGTCGACAGCAAAGAACAGCCTACACCATATTTTCTTTCAGCACATTCTATTAAATACTTGAGACGTCGCTTCAAGAACTTAAGACCAACAGCAGCTCATGGAGCTGGTTGGATCTCACGTAATGTCTGACAACATTTTTAGTGCCTTGGACTCTTTTTGACTTTCTCAAAGAAGATGACAAATTAAGCATTCCCATGTGAAGATGTCTGCAGCAAGAATATACCCTCTATTCCAAGTACTGTCAGGGTATGCCAGACAACTTACATAAGTTACTCATTTATGTCGGGAGTACTGTCAGAAGTAATTCATTATAAGTAATGACACACACATTTGGAACAACTTGAGGCAACCCAGTTATCTCGAATAGGTGATCTTTGGGTCTTTGAAATGATCAAGGGGACAGAGGCAGTGTAATTCTACAGATTAAAAAAGCCTTTTTCTTTTTGTGATGAGGGACAAAATTCCTATGACAAAAGAACACATTCTAATAAAACAGGCATGCGGGACACATGTCTTCTCTCTTTTGTGCCAGGATATACACAGAAAAAAATCATTATCCCTGAAAAGTATTTCTTTAAGGGACTTTCACATGTATCACTATGACAAACCCAGCTCAGAGTTAAAATAGAGACTATCTCTAGGTATCTATAAATTTTGGACATATAATGCTAAAATATACAAAGAGATACAAAATCATAGATACAGGGATCTCTGGGTGGCTCAGCGGTTTAGCGCCTGCCTTCGGTGTGATCCTGGAGTCCCAGGATTGAGTCTCACATCAGGCTCCCTGTGTGGAGCCTGCTTCTCCCTCTGCCTGTGTCTCTGCCTCTCTCTCTCTGTCTCCCATGAATAAATAAAATCTTTTTAAAAGGATACAAAAAAGATACAAAGAAACAAGTACTGAATTCATTTTTTGAACAAAAGCTGTCAATACATTTAGTGAGGTGGAAACAAAGTCAATATTTAGCACTAAAGTGAAATGGGCAGTTGCTGGAATATTGGAAAGGGGACAGATTTAAGATCTGGGAAAAATGTGACATCTGTGAGCTGATATTGTTGGGAAATATTATGAAATAATTAAAGAAAAAGGATGTTATATAATTTATGATTGTAAAAAGGGTGGGCTTTGATTGGGGAGTAAGGAAAAGAATCAGCAGAAATGTAGGTTTCTAGAGCAGAAGATGGGGACCTTGCCTAACCCTATCCCACACTGTAATGCAGACACCAGGAAAATCAGAGTAGGGGCCCAGGTTAACTGGCAAGTGGTCGTAACTGCCCTTTCCCGCCTCCAACCTTTGATGTGTGTTGCTTTTTCTGCCTCCTAAATTTTCCCCCCTCCGCATTCAAAATTTTAAGACCAAGGTCGAACAGCAGACCTTCTGGGAAACTCTCCCAGAAGCACGCAAGCAGGATTAGCCACACTTCTTGGCTTTAACAGAACTTTATATATGCCTATAATGTGGTGAATAACAACATCAACCACGTGTCAGACCCTGTCCCTGCATTATCCCATCTTCTGCATATTATCTCTGTTTTTGTATTTTTTCACACAATCCTCACATCAAGAGTAGGCACCATTACTGTTGCCTTCTCACAGATGAGCAAATAAGGCTTAGCAAAGGAAGAAAACTTATCCAAGCTTACACTTCTGAGTGTCCAAGCTAGGTTCTGATACACTACACTCCTTTTTAAACTAAATTCCAGACTTAATTTGGATTTCACCAGTGTTTTCATCCATGCACTTTTCTGTTCCAGGACCCAATCCAGGGTACCACATTGTATTTAGGGGTCTTGTCTCCACAGTCTTTCCTTGACCTTCACAACCTTAACAGTCTTGAGAATATGGGCCAGACACCTGTAGAATGTCTCCAATCTGGATTTGTCTGATATTTCCTCATGATTAGATGGGGGTTATGGGGTTTTGGAAGGAATAACACAGAGGTGAAATGCTCTGGCTCTCACATAACGTCAGGGGTACATGACATGCCCATGGCATCACTGATACTGTTAACCTTTATTACTTGGTACTTTATTATCTATAATTATCTGCAGTAGGTTTCTATTTTTCCAACCCATTAAAGTTCTGTGAGAGATTAAAACCTCTCAGTAGCACCTGCATTTGAACACAGTGCCTGGAACATGTGGGTTTCTTGATACACCCAAAAGGAAGGGAAGTTATGAAGGGAAGTTTCTACTGTAGCCCAAAAGAGTGTCACATAGAGGGGGAAAAAGAGTATTCCTAGGGCTGGCATCAAATGATGGTGTGAATCTGGGGATGCTGGGGAGCATTCTTAGAGAGGAGCAGGCTCAGCTGGGATGGCTGAGTAAGAAAGAGGTTATAAGTCATTCATCCAACATGTGTTTACTCAGAGCATTATCCCTCTAAAGAGTCTAATCCCTGGATTTTAGAGACGGCATGAGACCTGGAACTCTGAGTTTATTTATCCAAGGTTGCATGGCAAACCACTAGACGAGCTGGGTAGGAAGGTTGTGGATGTGGGCTGGCAGAAAAAGGACTCAGAGGGAAAGGAGATGCTCACTTTACCTGCTGAGCTGGGAGTGGCTGGCGTTCCACTGTACACAAGGAGTTGGGCCCCCCAGGCTGAGGTTAGTGAATTTGCTACTACTAGTGGGAGATGCTATAATTCTTAAAGACAGTAAGATATCTGCTTACTACTTATCTACTGTGGTGAGAAACTAATCTCCACCCTAAGGCCTTCACTTTCATTGAGACACTTCAGAAAGAAGACAAACTTCACTTATTTCCTCTCCTCCTCCCCTGCAAAGACCATGGTTTTAGGTATAAAGCATGAGGAGCAGAAAGGAAGCCATCCAGAGATTGGACCACAGAAAAATCTAAATTTAAAGAATTATGCAAAGAAAAATTAGAGAAGCCTTGGACAAATTACAATATACCTCCAAAAAATGTATTGTAATATACAGACACATGTACATAGGTTTACACATTATATAGAAAGCGTTCATATAGACTGGTTAAAAAACCTGATAGGTGGTAACAGATATTAACATAACTTTTAGAAGGAAAAAAATACAAATGTTTAACAACCATACAAAATAAATGTAATAATTAGAAGTGCCCAGGGAATTAATATAAATAAGCATGAATAATAAATAATCTTTTAGAATTAAAAGAAACACATTTAAAAAATTATAAATTAGTGTTCTGTCAAAATAATAAAAAACATTACAAACATTTTACCCAATTATTCTACTTTCATAAATAAGGAAATGATCCTAGAATTCAGACCAAGTTTTATTTTATTTATTTATTTTTAATAAAGATTTTATTTATTTATTCATGACAGACGCACAGAGAGAGAGAGAGGCAGAGACATAGGCAGAGGGAGAAGCAGGCCCCATGCAGGGAGCCTGATGTGGGACTCGATCCCGGGTCTCCAGAATCATGCCCTGGATCCTGGGCTGAATGCAGCTGCTAAACCGCTGAGCCACCTGGGGATCCCTAAGTTTTATTTATTTATTTTTTTTAAAAAAAAGCTTGTTAGGTTTGTTTTTTTCCTTTTTTTTTTTAACATAATAAGTTGGAAGAAAAATACGGTTGTTCAACACATGAACAGCAAGAAAATGCTGAAATAGTAATATTTTGGACTATACAACCTTTAAATGCATAGTAAAAGTAATATGGAGCTTTTAAAAATAATACTTGAGAAGAGTTATTCATGATGTGTATAATGCACGTGATATACTGTCAAGTGACTAAAAGCAAGATACAAAATTATACATATATTATCTTAGTGATAGAAAACATCCATGAGAAAGGAGTATTGAATGAGATTAAGAAATTATTTTTCTTACTTTTTTGTGTTTGCTAGATTTTCTACAATTTTTTTTTTTTTTTTTTTTTTACAAATTTTTATTTGAGAGAGAGCGAGAGCACTCGTGCGTACACACACACACTCACATACACAGGAGCAGGGGTGGGGCAGAGAGGCAGAGAGAGAAGCAGACACCCCACTAAGCAGGGAGCCCAACTCAGGGCTTTATCCCAGGGCTCTGGAATCAAGCAGATGCTTAGCCAACTAAGCCACCCAGGCACTCCTACAATAAATGTTTTTTAATAGCAATTTTATTGAGATATAATTCACTACCACAATTCACCTAAAGTGTACAATTCAATGGTTTTTAGCATAGTCACAGAGTTGTGGAATTGGTGTATTGTTTTTATAAAGAGAAGAAATGAAATAAATAGATCTGTGGTTTACAGATGTTCTCTAAAAATATGCTGTTTTCCTTTTATGTAAACAGATACGGTCTGTATGTTACCACAGGGAGGAGTGACTTTCAAAGATGCCAACAAAAATATGCTCCAAGTAACTCAGTCAAAATAAATGACAGGTAGCAGGGTTCTTTTTTTTTTTTTTTCTTTTTGGTTCCCTTTTCTAAGCTAATTACTCTAACATATTCTTAAATGCAGTTCAAATAAAAATGAGAAATCTGATCACAGTATTTACCTTTGCAGTGCTTGTGGTCTGGTGTTGGGCTATAGCCCTTGTGGCAGGAGCACATGTAGGAACCTTCAAGGTTGGAGCAAGTACCATTTGTGCAGACCTGTGGTTCTAGGCATTCATCCACATCTTGAAGAGTATTGCATAAGGGGGGAAAAACCCATGAAGAGAGAAAAAATAAATAAAACATGAATAAAGTTGCATTTGGCTAAAAATAGAAATAGCACTTCTTCAAACAGGGACAGGTTTCTTTAAGATAAACTTTCAAATTAGCCCAAAGGAGAAACAGACGCTCTGGTGTGAACTGCATGTATGACAGTTCTATACCTTGATTTATTTTATGCAAAGTAACTCAAAAAAAGGAACCAAACATACTCTGTGGATAAATTCAATGGAAAGTTCATTGTAGAGGGGAGGGCAGAAGAGAGGGCAGTTTCAGAGCAGCACCCCTTACAAAATGAAGTATTCCAGAGAATCAAAGATACCTAAGTTAGGGAACTGACAAGTTTAGCAGGAAGAGATGGTTTGCCAAAGAAAAAGATAGGACTCAGGATCTGAAGAAACCCCCACCAGAGTTCTTAACAGAAATGTAAAAACAAAACAAAAAAAAAAAAAACAAAACTCGGATCAAATGTTCAAAGATGACATTGAATCAGTAATAAGCCACTGGGCAGTTTGAAGGTAAAGAACAGGCTGCAGAGAGAGAGAAAACAATACTCATCTTCACCAAGCACTTACTGCATGGAAACTCTAAAGGCTGTACGTGTATTAGCTTATGTAATCCTAACAGAAGCCATATGTGCCAACCATTGTATAGAAAAAGGAACCAAGATTCGAAGAAGACAGATTACCCAAGGCCATATGGTTTGAAACTGGTGGCTCATAGGTGAATCTAGTCAGCCTAACTCCAAAGATCATCCTTTAGACCCGTTACTACTAACACAAATCAGGTCTAGTGATAGGAACCACTGAAGAGAGAATTAAGAATGTTTGTTTTTATTATTTGCTAACATAGCATTAATAAATAAACAATCATCAAAATATTTATTGATTTCATTCAGGAATCATTAAGCTCTCACTAGAATATTGTTAATTCAGGGGTGCCTGGGTGGCTTAGTTGATTAAGCATCCAACTCTTGGTTTTGGCTCAAGTCATGATCCCAGAGTTGGGAGATCAAGCCCATCATTGAGCTCCAGTGGGGAGTCTGGCTGAGATTCTTTTCCTCGCCCTCGGCCCCTCCCCTGCTCACCCTTTTTCTCCCTCTTTCTTTCTAAAATAAATACATCTTTAAAAAAATAAATTGTAAAAAAGAAAAAAGAAAAAGGAGAAAAAATGAGTGGGAAATATCAGAAAGGGAGACAGAACATGAGAGACTCCTAACTCTGGGAAACAAACAAGGGGTAGTGGAAAGGGAGGTGGGCAGGGGTTGGGGGTGACTGGGTGACAGGCACTGAGGGGGGCACTTGATGGGATGAGCACTGGGTGTTATGCTAGATGTTGGCAAATTGAACTCCAATAAAAAATTTAAAAAAAGAAACAGGAAAAAGAATATATTGTTGATTGAAAAAGAAACATTTGCGTTCTATGCCCCATCTGAGTCCCTCTGGTAAGTCCACTATATGTTGCAGTGAAAAGGCAGACAGTGTAACATGAACAACCAAACCCTTAAGAGGAAAAATTTAAACCCCTACGTGTTAAACCTACACATAGCATCATGATTTAGGCTTAACTTTACAGCAGTCTGTGACTTAATCCAAGTATCTTAATCAGAACGCAGACAAACAATAAGGAGGAAAATGCTCTTGACTACATCCATTTCATTTTGCAATGCTCATCATGAAAGCAATAAAGCTTTCCACCCTCCTAATATTAACAGGCAGAGAGTCACGAACATATTAACATCAGAGATCTAGTTCTAACTCAGCCTTCCAGAGGTCAGACTGTACTCGTTTGCATGACATTTCATGAAAACTGTACGCTAGCTTTCTTACAATGCTATCTAGAAATAGAGGATTACCCAAATAGGGCAAAGGTGTGTGAGCACGCAAGTACACAGGCGCACGCTTCACATGCTAATTGAAAACAGCTAAGTCACTGGCATTGCCTGCGTGTTCTACTTTGCTTTCACAAAATCACTTGTTATGGTGAACTGACCCTACTCTACGACGGCAAAAATAGCACTTCCAGACTGACTCATTGTCCATCCTTTCTCTGGTTGTGGGAGTCCACTTTTATAAACACTGAACACAAACAACTTGAAAGAAGCAGCCAAACACTGAAGCCAAAGTAAATAATGGGACAAAATGAGCCTAGACTCCTGGCATGTAAATTCCAGACAGCAACATTAAAATGTCATGTCTAGTATGCGGATTGGTTTCAAAAATGTAAAAAAGTCAAAAAACGTATGGATTGTTCTCTTTAATTATTCACGTACCATGAAATGTGATTTATTGGGCTACAGAAAATAGCAACAAAATCAACTTCTAAGACCATATTTTCTCTAGCGAAAGCAAATTAACAGGCAGTACAGATTATCATTCATGAAATATTTTAAAAATACTAGATATTAGGGCGCCTAGGTGGCTCAGTCAGTTAAGTGTCCAACTCTTGGTTTTGGCTCAGGTCATGATCTCAGGGTTGTGGAACAGAACTCCACATTGGGCTCTGCACTCAGCATGGAGTCTGCTTGTCCCTTCTCCTCTACATCTCCCCCTGCTTGCACACTCTCTCTCTCTTTCAAATAAATAAATAAAATCTTTAAAAAAAAAACCACTTGATACTACAAGATACTTGAGTTAAGAGTACCACACTGCACACTGAAGAGTTGCTAAGAGAGTTCATCTTACAAGTCCTCATCATAAGGAAAAAAAAATTTAATTCTCTAACTATGGTAATAGACTTTCACTAGACTTACTGTGATCATTTTGTAACATATACAAGTATCAAATTATTGTGTTGTAAATCTGAAACTAATATAATGTTATAGATCCATTATACCTCAAAAAGAATATATAGTAGGAAGGTGCCTGGACTATGGGGCCTCACTTGATGGAGGTAAAAGGAGTGAAATAAACTCAGTTTTATCTTTCACCCAGACCTGTCTCTTAAGCTGCAGACCCCTACAACCTAGTTGGTCAGTGTACTGGACATCTCCAGTTGATATTCCATAGGCACCTCCAAGTCTTCACAGCCAAAACTGATCTTTCTTCCTCTACTTTATTCATGCTGACTTCCAGGTCAATATGCGATACCACTATCCACCTAGATGCCCAAGTCAGAAACTGGGAGATTCTTTATTCTCCCTCTTAACCCCCATTCATTTTATAATAGATCAATTCTAGATTCTTTATTCTCCCTCTTTCTAGATTCTTTATTCTCCCTCTTAACCCCCATTCAATTTATAATAGATCAATTCTATCTTCCCAGTATTTCTCAAATACACCTGCTTCATTTCATTCTTACTACCACCATTCTGTCTCACATGGATTACTGCCATAGTTTCTCTATTTCAAGTGTTGCTCTCTCTAATCCACTATCCAGCCAGTAGCCAGACTAATCTAAAATATAAACAAAATTGATGGTGTTGCTCTTTTAAAAACCGTCAATGGTTTCCAGTGTTCCTCCATTCAGTCAAAGATACAAACCTGTGGAGCTCTGAGTGTTATCAACAGAAAATGTATCCTCTCCTCCCAGTTCTTCAAACCCTTGGGAGGATCAAGGCTTTGGAAAACAAGATAGTCCCTATCTACCCCACCAGCCAACACCCATAGCCTCTTATCCTTCCTGCAGAGGGAAATGGCTAGGTCTTTGGTTTTCTATATTGGAGCTCAAATCGCATCTTACTCTAGAGTTATAGTCTTGTACAAGAGTCAGATTATCCAAATTCTTGTGTTACATACACATAATGAGTTCAAAAGCGAAACACCATAAAAAACACTGTGTTCACAGAAAAATGTGCTCCAAACTCCCAAAATACAATTTACCAATGGGCTTTTGGGACATAATTTGGCATCTGCTATTCAATGAATTAATTAAACCTCCCACAGTAAGGAAACTGCCAGGAGTTTATGAGGTCAGCACTTTGAGGATATAATCATTTAAAAGCTTATGAATCACCCTGGTATACTATTACCCAATCCAAATTGATCAATCTACAACACCCCGAGAGACTCTAACAGAGGCCTGTGGAAAACCAGATATGCCATGTCTATAGAATTTCATGATGTGCTCCTCTGAGAAGTCTATTAGAAGTCTATTAGAAGGGGCATTCTGGATAGTGGGCATGATTTGTCCTTAGTAAGCCCTGGCTGATTCTTATGATCGTCTTTTTCTTTTAAAATGTTTCACCTTGGGGCACCTGGGTGGCACAGTTGGTTAAGTGTCAGACTCTTGGGTTTCGGCTCAGGTCCTGATCTCAGAGTTCTAAGATGGAGCCCTGCATCAGGCTCTGTGCTTGGCGAGGAGTCTGCTTAAGACACACACACTCTCTCTCTCTGTCTCTCTCAAATAAATAAATAAGTCTTAAAAAATTTTTTCACCTCATCATTTGAACCCTGCAGCCTACAGCTGTCAACATGAACATGAAATTCATGGTCATTAGTTCCTAAACTCCACCTTCTTTTTCCTTTGGGGAGAAAGGAGGACATTAATCTCTATCCAGCTCTCTGGCAACCTTCCATTCTCCATAATTTTTACAAAGATGGCTTTCGTCTGGCCACCAAATCCACTTGCAAATATTCTCATTGTCTTGGGATGGAATTCCTCTGGGTCAGGAACCCTTTTGAAATTTCCCTTCCTAATGTCCTGGGAACATATGAGACAGCCTGAAAGCCCCTCTCTGGTATGCATGACATCTGAGGTACAGAGGGTGTTCACTGGCTGACCTCACGCAAGTCAGACCCCGGCTATGCTGCCTGCTTCCACTTCACCTATCACTTCCTTGAGGTTGGTTAGAGTTGGATCCAGAGTGACAGCTTACCTACTTCCTGTACTTTCAAGGAAATGACTCTCCCAACACTTCAAATTAGAAATATTTCATAGGCCATCCCAACTCATTTAATTCCTTAGTGACCACCACAGACTTCGATGAGCAAGCACCATTTGATATTGCACAGTAAACATCTTATTCTGTCATTCTGTCTACATGAAAATACAGGACTACTCCCCACCCTCAACATGGCATTACTTCAGTTATCCCTCTTCTGTGTACATAGTCTTTGATGGTACAGATAATGGCAGAATGTATTTGACAGAAAAACAAGCATGGTAAGGTTAAGACACGAAAACTGGTTAGGCCAGAGTGATGGAACAACCCGAATCCAAGGTGCAGTATATCCGCAGGATCTCAGGCACCCTCCATCAAGCCTGGCCGAGTTAAGCTGTGCAGTAGCAGTGCAGCCTACAAAAATATGTTACACATCCCTCAAAGACTCATCACTGTTTTTCAAAACTGGAAAACAGCCAATGCTATGTACATCCCAGTTAAAGAGCCAAAGATGATCTCAGAAAATCAATCCATTACTCCTACCAAATCACAGGCTTCCTACCTCCCCTATTCCAAAAGAACATTTTGTCTTTCAGCAAAACTCAACTGGGGCTATCTGTGGTGTAGATCCATTATACTCTGCCATCTGAGAGTTCAAGAACCCCTCAGCCATTGCTTATTGCTGCTTGCAAAGGATGATTCCCACACACGGATCTTCTATGAACTTCTCTTTCCTCATTATCTTAATCATATTACTTTGTTCTCTTATTTTCTTGGGTGTACAGGACAGATAGATGAGTTAGTGTAAAGGGCAGAACACGAGTTTTGGAGATAAGAGACCTGAGATCACGTCCTAGCTCTGCCATTTATTACCTATGACTTTAAGCAAGCATATCTGGGAATCAATTTCTATACCTGTACTATAGGGACTATTGCCCTGATAGCAAATGAAACAACAAAGACAAAGCCCTTTGTAGCAATGTAAGAGAAGTTTTTTGTTATAATAGTCTTCTCACACATGTACGTTTCCTGCTTTAAAAAGTAGTTTTTCTTTGCTTTTCTTATTGAGATATAATTGCAAATGACATTGGGTAAGTTCAAGTGATAATCGGATATGCTTATATATTGCAAAAATTATTAACACAGTTAGCTAACACCTCTCTTATGTCACATAATTATTTCCCTTTTTTGTGAACCTAATTATCATCTAGCCTCTTAGCAGCTTTGAAGTATATAACACAGCACCGTTGACTGTAATCAGTGTAATACAGCACAGTTGACTATAATCACTAATCTGTGCAAAAGATCTCCAGGGCTTATCTACCTGCCAGTTGCAAGTTCATACCCATAAACAACATCTCCCCAGTTCCCCCAGCTCCCAGCCCCTGATAACTACAATTCTATTTTGTTTTGCTTATTTACAACTTCAAGTCTTCTCTGGAATTAAGCACGTAATTAGGTATTTAATAATAACATAATGACTAGTGAAAAGACTTCTTTAGCTGTAGTGATTTAGGGATTAGACTGGTGTTTGCACATTTAATAATAACTGCAAAAGGTAGAGATGTTCAGTTCTGTTGCCATCTTGTATAAAGTAAGTAAATGTAGAATGAAAGTCTTTGATTTCAGGTTAAGTCTAAGAGTATCCATCTATTCCATAAAGGTTAACAATTCTTAAAATCTGAAGTAAATCCTAGTGTGAGAAGAACTAGAACAAGGAGCTTTCCATGTTTCCATGCAAGTTCTACGCACCTGGTTTTGGTTAAGACTGGCTAACCAGTTGTCAAGTGGATCAAATGACACTAAGTTCTTCAAATGCCTAAGACCCATTACATTTAGAAAACGTAAATCGGAGTCACAAAGTGACCATTAACTTAATTACGGTTTGACAGAGAAGGATTACTATGGTAAAAATTTCAGAAATTTGTGTTCCCAGGTCACATGGTCTTTCATAGACTCAATTATAAAGCAAGACAATAAAGTAACTAATAAAGGGGTAGCTGCATACATCCACCAGGTGACAGATACTGTGTCTTATGCAGGTGAGCAAAGAAAATGACGTTAAAGGATGGAGATGGCCAAGCTGCAGAAGGTAGAACATTTGTTAGAGATGATTGATGACCCTAAAGAAAAGCATTATGATTCTCAAGAAACAGATCCCAGCTAAACAAAATTGCTGAGAAGTTGAAAGGTAACTATAAAATTAAGATTACTTAGATTCATAAAAAGAAAACTCCTGTGATAGAGGGAGAGCTAAGAACTACAGGAAATGAACTTCTTAAAGAAAGTCAAAGACGGTTATAGATAGAAACTCGACATATAATTTACTTAAACAGGTACCAGTTATTACCACACTTCTTGTATTTCAGGTTTAGGGAGGTAAAAGAGAGGATAACAGAGTTGGGGGAAGAAGCATTATAATAACGTTCATTGGATCCTACCTTGTGTCACACACCTTACAGGTGCTTTATATTGCTTATTTAATCCTGACAGTAAATCCCATCAAGATTTCGTCTCCCATTTTAAAGATATTGAAACCAAGCTTCAGAGAAATCATATATAACCCCAAATCTGTCTAAATTCAGGGAAACAGGATCTTTATATCAGAGTTACTGAATGTACTTTCAGTACAAATTTAATATTTGAGAATCTCCTTTGGAGGATGGCTCCAGTAGGGTCTGAACCACGCTTGCTCATGAGTGAAGAGAAACCTGTTAATTGAGTACCTGACAGGCTAGCTTCCCTCAAGAAAGGTTCTAGTTGAAGCAGCCAGTTGGAACTGGCCAGAACCCAGGGTGATGAAATAGTCATTAGAGGCGGGGATCAAGAGGGCAGCAGCTCCAGGCTGAATGTGAGATCCAAGGAATACAATGGTGAATGATGAAAGCAGCTTTCAAGAGAGGACTGAAATCCACAACTTGAAAGAAGAAGCTACATTAACAGAGGAGCCAACAAGAGTTGCCAAAAGGCATCAAGGGGTAGATATTTTGAAAGTGGACAATAAACTACTGAGAATGAAGGATCATATGCCCTGAACTCAACACTAGAAAACCAGCATGGTCTCCCAGACAACACCTGCTGACATCTGACCTGTTTCTGCTCCAAACAATTTCTGTTCTAATTCATAAATCAAGGAGAAGCATCAATCAGTGAGATCCAGCGTACATGGCATGAATACAAGGAGGCCATTAATGGTTTCACCAAGTTCACCTTTGAGTCAGTAAAAGAAGCATAAAGTATAACTGGCATCAAATCTCTGCAGAATATGAGGGTCAAAACAGCAATTCTCAACTTCTAATGAATCCATTTAACAGAAAAAAAAAAAAAAGAGCAACATATGGATCAATGGACTTTAGGAAAAACCATGAGCATAATGCCACACATTACATATAACACTGTACAACTTTAATTATAATAATTTAAAAATATTCATTCAGTGAGAGCAGAGTGATAGAAAAAGGAAGGTACCAAGACTTATGGAACAGAATCCCCTGTGATGTAGGGATTATCTTTTTCTACAGAAAATCTACAGAAGATAACAAATACCAAATCCAAGACTTTCTTCAAATGGTGAGCTTTGGAAAAATTTTAAGTCTAATATTCTCATATATTTAAAATTGGGGGGAAAATCTTATCAATGTACTCTAAATGATCTGGACTAAAAGGATATTAAAAAGCCACAAACTAGTCCCAAATAACCATTAGAGACAAAAACAAATAGAAAGGAACACCATATAAATAGCTTATCATTTGATGCTTTCTCTGATCCCCCACTGACTCTCTGATACCATCTCCCTTAAGCTGCTTCTTTTTTTCCTTTGTGGCACTTAACACACATCTGACATACCATATACTTCTATCTGGTGAACTGTTTATTTGCAAGTACAATGTGAGCTCTAGAGCATAAGCGCAATGAGGAGAAGGCTTTTATTTTGTTCACTCTCTACTCCGGGGTCTTGAAAAAGGCCTAGCTCTTGGTAGACAACTGTTTAATAACTGAATGAATAAATATTTAATCAAGTTGTTGTCAATTAGCTCAACTCAGTGATGAGCTTAAGTAATGACTACACCTTCTGGAAGGTATTTTGGAGTACCAGAAGTATAAAGGTGAGAACTAAAACATAATATGGCTGGGTATTCAGTAGCCTTGTCGGAGTTTGTAGGAAAATCTTATTTGTTCATTGGTTCAATAAGAACAGAAAAGCATGTTGCAAAATCTACTTTTTGTCACACTCAACTTTTTAACATGGGAAAGCTCAACTACTGTAAAAAACTAAGATGGATCCATTTTGGTATAATCTGCAAAAGCCCCCCTGAGAATTTTAGAGGAGCTGCATGTCCTGTATGAACAATGAATGGAAGTGAAAGTATTTCAGAGAGGAGCTTCATCTGCAGATGATAGAGCCTAAAATTTCACCCAACACAGAAGGAAAAAAAAAAAAACAAAACATGGCCTATTTTTCACAGGAAATGCGTGATCTTAGCAATGCAAAAACGAAAACTAGTGCTTGGAATAAGTGGCTAAATGTGTGACTTTGTTTGACTTCCACAGTGAACTAATATTTCTGCTTATGATTCTATTAATCTGTTGACAAACGGAAGTTACTTTTAACAGAGGTGCTGTGTTTCTGTCACTAATCTGGAGCAAAGTGGCTGTGCTTAGACTGGTTGCATACATATAGGTATGATAACTCATTTAGTATTATTGCCCAGGCTAGATAAATCCATTTATATTAAACAGCAATCATTTGCCTGTTTGGTCAGTCATATTTTATGAGTAAGTTTGTGAAACAAGGCTGTGTTTATACCACTATAACAGATTTTAGTTATTTAAGGTAAAACTCAGACTCTACTCTTGGATTATAATATGCATCAGTATGTAAAAATGAGAACAAGAATGGAATCTTGATAGGCAACCGCAAAATGTATGCCAAACAGGAAAATTAAAACCAAATGTATGTTCTGACCAGCGCTGATCACATAAACTAATGCATATCAAATAAGTAATTGATAAACAAAAATCTTCTCTTCTCCCAAAGATCAATATCTCACAATTCCAGTGGCAGACATGCATGGAGATGGGCATGAGGTCCAGGGCAGAGGTCCACCTGTACCATGTACAGAACCGAGCATATGCAACCTGGTGTTGAGTCCAAAGCTTTGAAATTGGTACTGTTTCTGCCAAGCCTACTTATCTCACCTGCTCTGCAGCACCTAAACATCTTTCCCAGAGATGTAGGAGTGAAGGTGAATGTTTTAAACAGAACTGAGAGGGTCTAGCACCATCTGCCCCCTCATCCTGCAGCAAATCTCTTGTTCTCTGTCCTTTGGCTACACTTGCCTTTCAGCTTCTAGAACATAACTGCTTCCGCCTTCCCAAGCCTCCTGCATACACTGTTTCCTCTGCCCAAAACTGTCTCCCTCCCCACCCTTTCCCCAATTAAAACCTCAGGTAAACTTCAATCAAGAATTTCCCTGGAGGCAATTCGTTCTATCACACACTCTCACAGCATCATAGGACCCTCCTTCCCAGAACTGTCTCATTTGGGTTTTTCCATTTATTTATGAGATGCCTGGGTATCAGTTTCCCTCACCAGACAGTTCCATGAGGAAGGCCCTTTCTCTTCCCTCAACGTATCTCAGCAGTCAGCACAACTCTGGTATATGACAGTAAGTTCTTCAGCGTTTATGGATGAAAAGAAAGAATGTATGAATAAATGAGAAGTTTAACTCATGTCGTCAGAGTCTGGCGTTGAGTGTAAAAGATCTCAGCTACTAATGAAAAGATCACACAGAGACAGAAACACTGAAGAAAATCATTAAGGGGGAAAGCTAATTAGTGCACAGCTAATTGGAACTAAAGCAAATTTGTCATGTACTTTCCTCAGAGTCTAATGTCGGTATGCAGTTTCTTAAACACTTAAATGAATAAAATAAGAGGCTCGGCAGTCCATCAAGACTTCTCTTTCTACTTCTGCTGCATATTTGTGTTTGTATGTTCCTAATTCTACTAGTCTACGGTAGCTTCTTCTTAAGCTTTTTCTCTCTTTTTTAGCCTTTTGCTCTCCACCACTCTCCCCACTGTGGTGATTAGGATTTTACTCAGTCGTGGTTATTCATCACCTCAAGGAAAATTTGCTTTGATCAGAATTATTTCCCCTAGGTATAAATCTCACATTCTTCATGCCAATTTGCTTTCTTATTTTCTCCCTGGTTAAAAGTAACTTACAGCTTTTCTTAGAAACTTTCTCAGGAGGACACAAGTTTGCTATATTCCATTTTTTTTTCTTTTTCTTTTTTTAATTTTGAAAGAGGGCTCACTTGGCATTACACCACTCTGACAGAAAATGGATAAAACAGAAGAAACAAAACTATGATGAAGACACTTGAGCACCTACCAAGACATTGCCCATTCCAACCTCGGAACCCTTCTGTGCAGGGAACACACTGATAAGATCCAGGAGAATTCACACACTGCTCATCTGGACAAGTGCTTGGAGTCAAGCATTCATCAATATCTGAAAAATCAAAAAACTAGGTCACAAACATGTTATCACAATACTAAAGGAAAAAACTTACTTTCCTGATGAAGTTGGTGGGTGGGGAAGGTGTGTTACATCTACATTTTGGTGGAGAAAACTTTAAGTCAAACAGTAGGCCCACACTTACACACCACAGTGATAAAGCATGGCCAGGTATACCTGGATTAAAATAGTTACACACATTCAAAAGAACTTGGCCCCAAACAGTCCAACTGCCAGGATCAGACCTCTCCACCCCGGGAGCTGGCAGGTCCTTGGGGGCTACTTCCTGGACATCAAACCTTTGAAGTAATAGTGCAGCTTGCCAGAAGGAAATATAACGAAGAGGCATGTGAGTGACGAAGCCACATAGCCACCTGGCCAGACATGAATGGCCAGAGAGCTGCAGACAATGGATGCTCTAGGGAAATCCTTGCTTTGACTTCGTGGACCCAAAAATATCCTAGGTTTGGATAATTTAGAACCTTTCATAGGATAGGAATTCCTTGGAGGTGGAAAAAAACATTAGGAGAGAATGAACTCATCAAATACTTCCAAGAGTTTCCAGAAAACATGGTGATATGATCATATGGTAATATTTTCTAATAAAAATATACCTTATTGTTCACATTCACAGTTAACTGAAGTTCTTCATTATTATTCTTTTCCATGTGAATTGAAAAAAAAAAAACACCTTCAGTACAGTTGGGGCTATGACACAGGTTAGTACTACAACAGCTTTAGGCACTTTTAAGAATGGTAGAACAACAGAATGGGGGAGAAGCAGGGTACAGGAAATGGTTCAAGAATTTATCATGGGTGATAATACCATGGGTATCAGCCCCATTCAAAATGATCATTTTTCTGGAGTTGGATTCTGAATTCAAGTGAGTGGATTTAATGTCTACGTTCTCATTTAAACTGTATATAGGTCTTCTCATGCTTAAAATATAAACAATTTTCAGGACATAAGCTAAAAAGTGAAAGAAATATATAATGGGTACAGTCATTCATTCTGGTAAATTCTAAACAATTATCTCCGCTTATCACTAGACAAGTGTGAAAAGATGCTTAAAGCAAAAAAAAAAAAAAAAAAAAGATGCTCAAAGTAAAAAAGTTGAAGATGATATTAATAGAATAAGCACCAGGTCAGTGTGGTAATTTTTTTTCCTATCAGTGAAAAATCCTTGCCAATAGACAATGACACACAGTGTTGTTTTTTTTTTTTTTTTTTTAAGGTCAGATGTTCTGGGACTTCTTGTTCTACAAAAAGATGAGGCTTGCCAGTTTCATTTTCCAAACAGCATTACATTCTTCTTTGGAAGGAATTTTTTTTTTTTTTAATAGAACTACAACTGCTAAGTCAGAGAAGGTCATTGAGAAAGGCTGGTCCAATAGATAAGGTGCAATGCTGAGTAATATAAGACCACATCCCTGAATTCCCCACTGGTCTCACCTCTGCTTGCTTGTCCCCTCATTTAAAGACTAGGGACTACCTGCCTAGGAATACCTTAAGCGAACAAAGTAAGGATGCATGAGATAATGTCTGTGAACTACAAGAGACTCCTTGGAGACTGGCGCTGTTTGAAAGCAACTTTGTTAGTGGCAGCTGAGAAAATCTTCGGTGAGCCAGAAGCCTGGGGACCTTTGGTTCTGGTCCATGACGAAATTAGGAAACAGCCATGTTATTTAGCTCCTTTTTCTTTTCAAGCCATTTCATGGGGGTAGAATTATAGATCATCTACTCAGGGAACCCTGGTAGTATTTCTGTTAATTTCCATACACTGAATATTCCTGAATAGTCTCCTAACTGCTTCCCACTCGCTTACAGAACTTTCACATTTCTTTTCTATTCCTTCCTACTTTCTATACTTATGCTACTGTTCCTACTTAAGCATTTTTATTTTCCCATCCTGAAACTATATGCAGAACCTAACAATCAGCATTTGACGTTTTTGGGGGAGTGTTGCTGTGCACATAAATGCTTGTCAGGTAGACAAACCCATGCAATTTTTTTTAAAGAACACTTCCACAAATACAGATGGGTCTATGCAAAAACAAAGTCATCGGGGAAAATGGGGAGGTTCTTGAGAACTAGCAAGGTGATAGGCACCACACAAGATATCGCAACAGGCATTTATTCCTATGACAACCCAGAAAGTTAACTTTGCAGCTCCTGTTTCACAGCTTTCAGAAGGGCTCAGTCATTGGCTCCAAGCCAGAGAGTTACTAAACGTGGGAGTCAGGAGCCAATGCCATGGTCCTGCCCTCTCCCAGGGCCATGCTGCCTCTCAAGGGTGGAAGGAGGGTCCCCTGTAAGAGGAGAGGGGGATGCTTCACCCCTTGCTGACCCACGGCCCTCAGCTGCCAGGAGAGCCCCCTTAGAGTTCTGTTCTGATCTGAGTTGGTTAAAGATTCAGTCATGTAAAATGCTCCCACTTCTCTCCAGATCAGAATGCAAGGGGCTAAACAAGGGGCAAGGGGGAGCGGCAGGTGCAGGCTGCCAAAAAATATCTAATTAGCTTTCCCTTCAGGCCTGGGTCATTAGATCCATGAAGAAAACCAACACGGAGGAGCCAGGGACAGCTGAGAGCAGCCTGCACCAACTTGTCCATTCCTCCCTCAGCCTGGAAGCCCAGCCGTATTAGAAAACAGGCTGATCTCCAGGCAGCCAGGCAAAGAGCCCCATGGAACTGGCACCATCCACACAGCCTGGCTCCTCAGAAACGTGCTCAGAGACCCCTGCTCCTCTGCCGGCACACATCCATGGCAGCATCTAAGCAATGTATTTCTTCGTGAAAAGAATTGTTTAAAAAGTATCATGGGTGGTTTCAGATAGAACCATAACTGGGACACAAACATGAGCAGAAAAATTAAGTGGTTAATCATTCTGACCATGCTCCAAAAGCTTTTCAGAACTTTTTTTTTTTTTTTTTTAAATAACACTAGCAAACTCATTGCTGTGGTCACTAATAAAGAAATTTTATCTAGCATGGTTGGAATTTGACCTGGAGTTAGTCAAGCAGTGCTTCTGTGGAGGGTTTGTAAGCAAATCCCAGAATACACATAAAAGAAAGAAGCTGATAGAGAAAGGAATGTAATAAGGCCAAAAGGTGGGAAACTAAAAATCAACAGTGGGTGAACCTGCACCATGTTCCCAGATGAATGATCCAGATGCTGTAATTAAGTCGGGTTTATGCTAAAATAATTTGCAACTAACTGTTCTATAGTAATTCACTACAAATTCCAGGGAAGGGCAGGTGTTGAAGTGGACAAGGAGAACATGAAGACGAAAAATAATCCAGACAAAGCCACTGAAACGAGGCAAAGAGGCTGTGACTCCAGAAGGCAGGAAGAGCTTGGATGAGCTGGTGTCATATACACATCGGCAGAGGAGAGAAAGTACCGGGCCAGGAGCTGAGTGGCCCCGGCTGTGGACTCAGCCCTGCATTTCAGGATCATGTGTATTCCACACTTGGAGGTGGTACAGACTCACCCTCGCAACGGCCTCCCCGGGTCATGCGGTACCCGCTGTCACAGTATTCGCACCGGAAGGCGCCCACGGTATTGATACAGTGCCCTTCCCCACACACATCTGGCCTCAGGCACTCGTCAACATCTACACGAAGCAGAAAGCAGAATTGTTGAGTTTTATTTCCCACAATATCATTTCAAACCTGTTCCATCTCCCAGGTCAGTTTGAAGTCAAGAATAAAATAACCGATTCCTGCCACCATCTCTTCGATTCATGTGACGTGTTTCAAAATTGAGTGGTTTTGATTTATGTGAGACCCAAAACATTTAACACCTCGGGCTCTGCACACATCTGACACTCTTCATCTTTTGGAGAAAAGATTCCATTTTGATATCCTCCAGTATCAAGCAGATGACTATGTCATAAAAGGTTCTCAATAATAAATTCTGGGTTGCCTGAATAAGCAGTAAGATTGATGGGATCTTAGGGGAGCTAATAACCCAGATGGGGAAATTTATGCATCGGGAAGAACCCGGACATTACCTATGCAGTTAGTACCCTCCTCGCTGGCCATAAATCCTGCTGGGCAAATACACAAGAAACTTCCCTCAGTGTTTTCACAGCGTCCCTGGGAGCAGAGTTGTTGGACCTGAGTGCATTCATCAATATCTGTTAACAAAAATACAGATAAAAGGATTAGTGCAGTGTAGCATGAAATTCTGTCTCCTTGTTCATTAAATACTAGCATACTATTCCCTGTGCACCAAACCTTTATAACCGAGGAAAACAATAAAAGGAGACATGATCATACTTCCCAGATACCTGAAGGATGGTTATTGCAAACAGGAAATATGCTTAGGGTGTATTGTTTGAAAAGCTGAAACTACAACTATGATGTTGGTGTTTCTGAGAGACAGATTTGGGTCAACGCAGAAGGACCCACCAGATACATGGAGTCCTTAAAGCAATGAAATTCGCTGTGTGACTCCCAGGCCAGCTCAGCAGAGATGGCCAGAAATATTGTGAAAGGGACTCTTTCACTTACTGCACACATGGTTGAAGCTGGACCAGATAATCAACTGCCCCTTTCAACTTTTATATTCTAGGGTTCCAAATAGAATACATTACAGTGTACACGAATTCAAGACAAATAGCTATGGGAGAGGTGGATACTCCTCTTGACTAACCCCACATATATGTACAAAACCAGAAAGCACAATTCACACATCTTGCATAATGGTTAAGGCATATTAAAGTTGTATTAATTGGAATATGCCTTTGTTGCTTTACATTTGCCTTATAACTCTTAGTGCTGAATCTCCTTTTTCTAAAAAAAAGAGAAGTTAAATATAATGTTAATGTAATTGCACTGAAATGATTTCCATAATGCTATCCATCACTGAGATACATTCTTTCCAAAGAACCATGTATGAGATTCTGTGTTTGTAAATTCATTAATAGCTTTGTGCCAGCTTATTTTCAGTTTAGAAGTTGCTTTTAGAAATCAAATTTTATGCACTTACATGAATATAAGCCTTTATTGCTACATATAAATATTATTTTGCTAAATATATGTTAGTAGGTAGCTATTTCTATTATTCTATTATTTTATTCTATGTTTTATTATAATATTTTATTATACATAGAAATCTTTGAAAATTGTTTCATCCTTTTTTTTTTTCACCTTTATCTAATTGTATTACATTTGGCCAGGTAGGTAGCATTGGACCAGGAGATAAGAGCATCTCAGGAGATTAGCTAACCTCTTTTTGGGCTCCCTTAGTTCAGGGACACAAATTTTTAAAAATTAAGCACAATAACAATTCCCATGATAATTACATAAAACATGTTCTTAATGTGTAAACAGTTGATATTTAATAATTTCACCTATCACAAGTATCTCTTACCAACACATTTCCTCTGTTGCTCACTGAACTTGTAGCCCTCGTAGCATATACAGGTATACCTCACAGGCAGGTTAATGCAGTGTCCGGCTCCACAGATATCAGGGTTCACAGTACATTCATTGATTTCTTAAAAATAAACAACAGAGGAAAAAACAGACGTCAACAAAGATTTCATCGCTTTCAAACCATTCCTGTGGATTTCCTGACTAGTGCATTGTCAGGTATGCAATCAGAAGACAAAAGTCATCTCTAATTTATCCAAAGAAAATAAAAACATTAATTCAAAAAGATACACATGGACAGCCTGGGTGGCTCAGCAGTTTGGCGCTGCCTTTGGCCCAGGGCATGATCCTGGAGACCTGGGATCGAGTCCACGTCGGGCTCCCTGCATGGAGCCTGCTTCTCCCTCTGCCTGTGTCTCTGCCTCTCTCTCTGTGTCTCTCATGAATAAATAAATAAAATCTTAAAAAAAAAAAAAAAAGATACACGTACCCTTTTGTTTAGTGCAGCATCACTTACAAAAGCCAATTTCCAACAATTATGTCCAACCTCTTCCAAAATTTCTCATTAATTTTCAAGAAAGATTCACTTATAATCAAAGCCAAACTTCTCAGTGTAACTAACTCACTCTTAATCAGCCAATTTCAACATCACCATATTTATACTGATAGAGTAGAATCTTCTTCCCAATCTTCTCTGCTAAATTCCTCCCTTGTGCTCCTATTGATTCCTGCTTGAGACTTGCTTCTTCTATAAGGCCTGAGCAGATTGGCCCTGAGTCCTCACTTCATTCAGGTACACACCATGGTAGAGGCAGGGTCATAGGAGTCCATGATGGGTGAAGGACCTCAAAATGAGCTTAATTATCAAAAAGATGTAAGATGGCCTTAATTTCCTGAGGATTCAAAAATGGCCTTCTAAGAGGACTTACTCTACTTAGTCTGTTTTCTTTTTTTTTTAAAGATTTATTTATTTATTTACCATAGACAGAGAGAGAGAGAGAGAGAGAGAGAGAGAGAGAGGCAGAGACACAGGCGGAGGGAGAAGCAGGCTTCATGCAGGGAGCCCGACATGGGACTCGATCCCGGGACTCCAGGATCGAGCCCTGGGCCAAAGGCAGGCACTAAACCACTGAGCCACCCAGGGATCCCCTACTTAGTCTGTTTTCAATGACTTTTGTAAGGAGTTATAAAGGCATCATGGTGGTAGGGCAGTCCTGCTGGTAGAAGCCCAGGTTTGCAGACAGTGCAAACACAAATCTTGCTGCCTTTTCTTAGCTCAAATATTCAATGTCTCATTTTTTCTGCATGTGAGATAAATGGGAATAATCAGAGCACCAACTTGAGTGTCAGGTTCAAAAAAGATAAACAACGTACACAGCTCAATGTCTAGCACACTATACACGCTCAATAAAAGTTAGCCATTAAAAACTTAAATGTGAGAGCTGAAATCCTGAAAACCCTAAAGGAGAGCACAAGCAATAATTACTCGGACATTAGGCATAGTAACATTTTTCTAGATATGTCCCATGAGGTAAGGAAAATAAAAGCAAAAATAAACTATTGGGACTTTATCAAAATAAAAAGCTCCTGCACAGCAAAGGAAACAATCAACAAAACTAAAATACAACCTACTGAATAGTAGAAAATATTTGCAAATAATATACCTCGATAAGGGTTTAGTTTCCAAAATATATAAAGTGCTTATGTACCTCAACACCAAAAAAACAAATAATCTGCTTAAAAATGGGCAGAAGACACGAAAAGACATTGCTCCAAAGACCTACAGATGCCAACAGACACATGAAAAGATGTTTAACATCACTCCTTATTAGGGAAAATGCAAACCAAAACCACAATTAGATGTCACCTCATACCTACCAGAATGGATAAAATCAACAACACAAGAAACAAGTAGTTGGTGACGATATGGAGAAAAAGGAACCCTTGTGCACTAATGGTGGGAATGCAAACTGGTGCAGTCACTGGTAGAAAATAAGGAGGTTCCTCAAAAAACTAAAAACAGAACTACCATATGATCTACTTATTCCACTACTTGTTATTCACCCAAAGAATCTAAAAACACAAATTCAAAGGGATATATGCATCCCTGTGTTTACTGCAGCATTATTTAAAACAGCCAAACTATGGAAGCAGCCCAAGTGTCGACCTACAGATGAATGGACAAAGAATACACACACACACACACACACACACAGAAGAATATTATTCAGCTATAAAAAGAACAAAATCTTGCACCTGAAACAACATGGATGGATTCTAGAGAGTATAACACTAAGCAAAATAAGTCTATCAGAGAAAGACAAATATCATTTGATTTCACTTATGTGCAGAATTAAGGGAACAAATGAACAAAGGAAAAAAGGGACCAAGAAAGAGACTTAACTATAGAAAACTGATGGTTACCAAAGGGAAGTTGGATCAGGGGATGAGTAAAATAGGTCGAAAAGGATTGAACGTACACTTGTGATGAGCACTGAGTAATATACAGAATTGTTGAATCACTATAGTGTACACGTGAAACTAATATAATATGGTACAGGTTAATTATACTGGAATTTAAAAATTAAAGAAATTTTAAAAAGGAACTAATTCATCCATATGTTTTAATTTTTTTAATTTACTGATTTAACGGTGAATTATAAATAAATACAATGCCTTTCTGTGTGTACAAAACACCAGCTAGCCATTAACATCATGATTGTAAATGCTGTTCCTTTTGAAGTCATTTATTGCACATTTGTAACAGTGTTACCTTGGACTATTATCCCATGGCCATCACAAAATAAAGAATGTTTAAAAGGCATGCTGCCATGGGTGAGCCCAAATGCCCAAAGACTGGAGCCTCAAGTACAACCAGTTACAGCAACAGCTTTGTTGGAGGGGTCTGTGGTTTGAGTGAGAAGAAAAACAGGTGTGCTACCATCACCAATAACCTACTATGCATTCTGCAGAAGGATGTGAAAAACAGTGCTTTATTAACAAAGACTCACTATGGAAATGACCTAAATTCGGGCTGAGGTTGTTTTCCAAAACCCAAACCACATTCTTCATCAAGTGTTATTCACTGTGCTGTGACTTTAAGACAACTGGTTCAAGTGATTTGCAAAGTCACTAGACTTTAAAAGCAAGCATAGGAATACAGAGCTGCAGTATCTACTTGAATTCACACATTTATAAACTGCTTATACCATTAGGGAACCTACTTATGCAAATTTATTATCAGAAAAAGAAATTGGTTTAGTCTGTATAACGTAAAATCCTGGAAAAAATAAAATAACTCAAAAGAGTAAAAACATGGGTAATTAACATAACCGCTTAAACTTAAGTGACTGGCAGTAATGCAAAAAAATGAATTATGAAGCATATACAGCATAATTATATAATCATTGACAGGATAGGAAAATGCTTATTTGTTAAAAAATATAGCTGGTTACAAATACAGAATATAACCTAAATTACAATATACACAGAAAAGAAGACAAGAAAGAAAGCTCAATGTTATGATTATGGGAATTGGTATTTTCTGCTCTATATTTTTCTGCACTCTTTAGTGGAATAGTGTGAAAATCGTATCTCTAACCCTCTATTCCATATTGTAGGTAGATGCCTTCTCTGCAAATTATTGGTATTTACTTTTCTCAATTTTCTTTGTAATTACTGATCTTACTTTAAGAGTTTTCTCTGCCATTTTCTTACAACACAAGAGACATAATGATCAGATTTGCAAAAAGGGAAATTAGAAGATGAATTAATATAGTAGGGACGAGGATTCAAAACAACTTCAAAGGCTATAAGTCTGGAGTTTTCATGCAATGCTTGAGCAGGACTCACTGCCCCAATGCCAGTACATACCAATTTGTTGATTACCAAATATCTGTAACTTCTCAGGCATAGCTTTAGAATGGAAATTTTACATGTGTGAATAAAAACCTTCAAAAATATGTGATGTTTAATTCAAATATAATACATTCTGAGACCACAGTCTGCCAATATATTTAAATAGTTTCTTCTTACATCAGCTCTAAGACAGGAAAAATACTTAAGAATTGTACTCCTTTGTCTTGGGAAATGAAAAGAATATAATGCCCTTTCCTTCCATCCTAGAATCTTAAATAGAAGCTATGAGGGAATAAATATTTATGAGGTAAGTTTGAGGATCTTTAGCTGATTACCTCACAGATAAAGTACATGGAGATACAGCTTAAAAAATGTTGATCACAGTTGGCAGAACATTAACATATGTAAGAAAATGTTACTCTGACACCACTAGAGGGTACTAAGAGATACATCTGAGGAGTGGATTTTGCTAAAATATACTTGATTCCTACCTTGTTTGTCCCATTTTTTATACAAGTAATTAATTAAACTCATCAGTTTAGCCTCAGAGCTCCCACCCATCCCTGAGGTAGGACTCCACCCTTCTAAGTGGAAAGAAGAGTTGTAACACCTTCAAAACCCCCTTAGAATTTTTAAAACCAGTCTCCTAACCACCTCTTCCTGTGCTTTCCCCTCCTCTTCTATTAGATTTTCATTCGCTAGGAGGGTTTATTACACAGAAAGGTGAGTCCTGAGGGTATTGTCTTGAAGAAGAATTCAAAAAATTCTCTCATTTTTCCCTTTTTTTTAGGGAAAAAATATTGTATTTTTTATTTTTCTAAGAGGTCACTCATACATAGGGATGTTAACCTGCTCCCACATAATGGATCAATTTATGTTGAAACATTCATTTCCTTGAGCACTGTGTGGATATAAGCACAAAAATTATGGCAAAGCCTCACACAGGAAGCCTTAATTACTGGTCTCCAGGGGACTCTAGTTAATGAAAATGTCTTGTCTTCTTTAGCATGTTTGGTTTCCCAAAGAGATCATGAAGAGACTCTTCCCACCAGACTCACCCCTAATACCCATTACATGTCTCCCGGTCCTCAGGACCACCTGATCTTCTATTCTACATGCCCCTGAAACAATTTCACCTTCACCAGGTCAAGGACTATATTCTGTTTCTTTCACTAGAGTTCCATTTAAAACTTGGAAAAAGAGCCATGACCAAAAGCCAGTGGAAAACCAAATACTCTATTTATCCCAGCAACAAGGCCAACAGTGGATTTAAGAGTTTGGTATCTTTATTATATTTTTAAAAATGAAAAAGCTTTTGGCAAAATACAAAAATGAGTATGCTGACCTTTTGCTTTTTTCATCGGATGATTACTCAAAGTAAATAAATAAGTAAATAAATAAATAAAACCTGGAAATATTAAAGCTTGATAATTTTACATGTAGCAAGGAGCTCATTTTCCATCAGCATACATAGTTCACTGAAGCTGTAATGATGCCGGCAATATGCTTTAGAGACAAACTTTTTAAAGGGAAAAGCTCTGATGAGCAAATGGTTTTTATAATGTTTGGGCTATGATAACTACAAAGATTTCCACAAGGTAGTCATGGAAGTCAAAGAATACTTTCTGGCTGGTATGCAAGGGCCATTGAGGAAGTTTGGGAAAAGGAGGAGGAAGGCATCAAATGTTAACTCATGGAAAGGTTTACAAACATACCCTGGCTTCCTAACTGCCCTACAATGAGCATAAATTGTCCCACAACAATTGAAGCAGATGTTTCCAGTTTGTAAATATTTGCCAGAGGTTTGATTTTCCAACCTATCCTTGAGCTATTAAGACACTATGCTAAATCAATTTATATGCTGAAATGTATAATCTATTTGGAAACAGTATGCCAATAATGTTGCAAGCCACCAAATCAGCTGCTAAGAGTGAAAAAAATCACACTTATTTCCTGCAAATATGTGGCTCACTTTATAATTAATACATGTCAAAGCGTATATGAAGAAATCTGAAAAGGTTGTATTTCCAACCTCACTACCATAAAGATATCATCCTTAAGCAATGTGGAGCTGATTTTATTTATTTTAGATAAGATTCCTATATATTATTCTGCTCCTCTCTTCAATTTAGGAGACAAAGTAATAGTGACAAGTAAGATTTATCTCCTCTGTGTTTTAGGGAAAAAAACATTGTATAACATTCCTGACAGAGCCAATCAGATTGCTCCTTCAGTCTATATGTTTGGCTTTCATATCAAACCAATGGGAACATTTATAGCTTGATTTAGATTAACTTTGATACAAAACAGTCTTCTTGTTCTAGTGTAGATTACTGATTATTGTGTAGCTCTAAAGCTGCAACCATTCTAATTCAAAGACTATAATATTCTCCCCATGGATTGCTTCAGATTCTTCTACTATAAGAAGCAGGAACACCTACAAACGTTGGATAAAATTTTAATGTCACTTTGTTCCTGGAAGGAAATATTTGTGCTTCAAACATGTGATAGCAGATGTTAACCCTATATCTCTGCCAAACTCCAATTAAGCTGTCTTCTAACAACTTCATAGAGCACAGCTACCTTTAAAAAAAAAAAAAAATCAGCTCTGTAGTTCAGTTGAAGCTAGGTAATTTCAATTTGCTATTCCTCACACAGCTGCATTTAAGTAGCAAAACTGCATTTATCTAGCCAAACTTAATTAACCTCTACAAAGCTAGTTTGCAAAACGTCTACCCACTGAAGTCAGCCATTATTAAAAAGGCACAAAACTGTATTTATACACTGGAAAAGAGAAATATAGAAATACAGTATTTAGACCTAGTAAATTACAATGTCATGCTGCTATTTTTCTTTTTAATAATGAGGTCAACAGTGAGAAGATCCTTGCCATCCAAGATGGTTTATTACATCTTTGTATATCATGTTGCAGCGCATAGCAAAGTCTCTTATAGAGACTTATAGAGTTCTCTCTATAAGAGGCTCTGCTTAATAAAGTGAGCAGATGCATAAATCACTCATAGGGAAGAACTGTTTTAGCCATGGTTATATAGAAAAAAAAAATTGTTTCATTGTATCACTCTAGAGGTACTCAGAAGATCTGATATTTCTCTATCACTTAACTCAGTGTTAAGAGTAAAACCAAAGAGCAATTGCCATGCAATTACTGGGGAAGGCTATGGCTCTGGGTACAGGTGCCCTGAACTGATTAAAAATGCATTGTGGTCCATGATGTGACTTAGCACTCGTTTGCAAGTTCATTTCATCTTGGAACATACAGATGCTTTTTAAAAAAAAAAAAAAAAAGATTTTTTACTTATTTATTTGAGAGAGACAGCACAAGTAGGGTGGAAGGGTAGAGGAAGAGGGAAAAGCAGACACCCCGATGAGCAGGGAACCGGAAGCAGGATTACATCCCAGGACCCTGGGATTATGACTTGAGCCAAAAACAGAAGCTTAACCAACTGAGCCACTCAGGCACCCCAGGTGCTTTATAAACACTTTCCAGGGAACCTGGGTGGCTCAGGTGGTTAGACAGTCAACTCTTAATTTTGGCTCAAGTCATGGTCTTAGGGTCTTGAGATCAAGGCCCCCAACAGGCTCTGCACTGGTCATGGAGCCAGCCTGGGAGTCTCTCTCCCCCTCTCCCTCCCCACCCCACCACCAGCAAGCACCATACCACCCCCACCCCATCCGGCTTGCACATGCACTCTGTCTCTTTCTCTCTCAAAAAAAAAAAACAAACATAAAAACAAAAAAAACAAAAAAACAAAACACTTTCCAGTCTGACATCTCAATTCAAATATCTAAGAGAATTTACATCCACATTTTGGAGAAAATTGCAAAAGTTTTTAACATATAAAAATTATATATTTTAAAATATTTTATATTTTTATGTAATTTATGTAATTGTACTGTTTTATAACATAAAACATATATACATATTTAAGGTGTACAATTTGATGTTTCGATATATACACACGTTGTGAAATGATCACTATAATTCATCTAATTAACTTACTAAGCACATTTTTATTTGAATAATTATACATATCATGTTTCTGAGGAAGGAATATTTTAAGAAAGGCTGCAAACTCCTCTCTTAGCTCCTCTTGTTATATACTGCCAATCTCATCCTGACCTTAAGTTGGCATGATGCATCTTAGTGATCTTTTTCTGGCCATAAAAATATTTGTCCACTATACAGTATATGGAAAATAATCTACAAGATCCCCAAACCTCTTAGATCCTACTATAAAAAATAATCACTGCTAACATCTGGCATATTTTCTTCCAGTATTTTCTTAATGCATAAGTCTCTTTTATATAACTGGTATAGTTATAGTACAGTACAATCTACATTACAGTAATGTACAGTCTACATTCCTTCATTTTCATATGTTTCATCTTGTGTTCAACAGTATTTTCTGCTAGATTTAAAAAAAATTCTTCTAAAATACTGTATTTGATGGCAGTGTAATGTTTCAATGTATAGATGTAGCATAATGATCTACTTCCCTATAGTTAAATGTTTAGATTATTTCTACTTTTTCTCTATTACACCTGATGCCGTTGTAAGTATCCATTTATATAAATCATTATCTTAGTCTTCAAGGACATTATTTCCTCACACTAGATATTTTAATATAGGATCACTGAGTCAAAATTCTCAACATTTTTAAAACTCTTGATACATTATGCCAATTTGTGCTTCCCAGAAATGTTGAACCAGTTTACATTCTTTCACAGCAATGTGTTTGACCTCAATTTTACTCAAGTAAAAATTAAATGTTAATTTGATAATAATTTTTTAATCTGCATTTCTGATTACTGTTAGACATTTCCTATTATGTTTTTTCTATAAATTATCTGTTATATTATTTTAGTATTTCCTCATTTTTAAAAAAGGTTTTATTTATTTATTTGATAGAGCAAGAGAGCACAAGCAGGGGGAGTGGCAGGCAGAGGGAGAGGGAGAAGCAGGCTCCTCGCTGAGCCGGGAGTCCAATTCAGGGTTTCCTCCCAGGACCCTGGGACCATGACCTGAGCCAAAGGTAGACGCTCAACCAAATGAGTCACCCAGGTGCCCCTTCCCACTTTTCTGTTAGTATTTTTATTGCTAATTTATAAGAGCTCACTATATTTTAAGGATAGTAATTTTTATGCTGCTGATTTGTTTCACATTATCATAAATGTTCATGTGTCACTGATTAAAATTATTATAAAGAATTTTGAAAATATATAAAAATACATCAAAGAACAAAGATTATGACCCTATTAACTGGTGATAGTTGAACACTTTGATGCACTGTATCTTTTTCTGTTTGTAAACATTAAAAAAAAAAAGTTGAAATCATATTGTGTTCTGCATCGCTTATTGTTTTCTTTTTTTAATATTTTATTTATTTACTCATCAGAGACACACAGAGAGAGAGGAAGAGACACGGACAGAGGGAGAAGCAGGCTCCATGCGGGGAGCCTGATGTGAGACTCAATCCCAGGACTCCAGGATCATGCCCTGGGCCAAAGGCGGTGCTAAACCACTGAGCCACCCAGGATACCCCGCATTGCTTATTGTGCCATAAGTATCTCCTCAAGATAGTAAATATTTTTTTACAACATTAATAGCTATGTGATATTTCACTGTATATGTACCATAATTTATTTAAACATTCCTCCTTTTTAACAGTATTTAGATTATTTCCAAATATTTGCTGTTATCACTAACCCTGCCATGAGCGCTATCTTATACATCTGATACAATTTTGATAGTCCATTCAAAAGGAAGCTCTCCCTCATGTCTCCTGCACAGGCTGTATAACATAATACCACACCCACCTGTTACTTGCGTAGGTGCAATCACTTGGCTGGCACTCGATGTAGAAGCTTCAGGAGCTATTTCTACAGGCACAGGAGGTGACGTTTTTTCAATAACTACTGTATGAGGAAGGAAAGGATGGAAAAATTAAAGTCTGTTAGATGTTTTAAGATCCCATCCCAAAATGCAAGCATAATTTAAGTCTAATAGCATATCACAATTGTACTCGGATAATTAAGGACTCTTATAGATCCCTGAAGCTCGTGGTATTCAACATTAGCAAGAATATATGAGAACAATTCAGAAGCCAAGAAAAATGACCCTTCATCAAATGATGACCCTCAAAAACATTCTAATAATATGTACCTACTCCTGGCCATAGAAAATTGTGAGAATCTTATCTTCCTTTTACCATTCTAAAACTTACATGACCAACCCCACACTAACATTATAAGTATATTAAGATACTTAAGTATATGTTTCATATGGCACTTCACTTACGCATTCTAATGATTTATTGAATTTTTTTTAAAAGATTTTTCTTTATTTATTTGGCACAGAGAGAAAGCACAAGCAGGGGGAGGGAGAAGCAGGCTCCCTGCAGAGGACTCGATCCCAGGACCCGGGAATCATGACCTAAACTGAAGGCAGACAGACGTTTAACCAACTGGGCCACCCAGGTGCTCCAATTTATCAAACTTTAAAATCAAAGACAAAAGAATCCTTATCTTAGTCTTTTATTTGTTCATAATACACTTGTGAATAGCACAGATCAAGAGAGGTTACCTGGAAACTGTGGATGTAGATGAATAGTTGAGATGCCTGGAGAGAGCTGAGGTTGACCAGGCTCAAGTTTGGTTTTCTCTTGATCCAATGAAGGTATTTCCTGGATTGGTTGTATTAATAAGAAAAAAGAGAGAGAGAACTGAAAGTAGGAATTATTTTTAGTTTTCACATTATTACTATCTTATTTAATTCTACTCTTAAGACGGCACCAACCATCACAGGACACTGAACAACAACCTGCGCAATCCTGTGCGAAAAAATACCTATTTGCAGTGTTGTTGTGCCACTGCTGTAGCAAGCCTTTGATTTCCACAGCAGTGCTGACCCATGTACACACCCTTATCCATTTCCCAGGGGCCCACAGGAAAAGGTCCTATCAGACACTTTAAACAAATGTGTTGGCTCAGGGGCCCACATCTGGTCTCAAATAAGGTAACATCAACCCCAAAGGAGAACTAGACTGTCATCTCCTTGACATGTGGCTCTGCCCTAGGAAGATGACCAGCCACAGTACGCATAGTAAATAATGGGTATAGCACATGTGTCATAACCAAAAACACATAGTACATTAAAATATTTTAAGCTAGGCAGTCATTAAGGCCTTTCTGAACCTCCCATCTAGTAACTTTGTACCTCCAGCTCTCAGCAGAGTGGTAGTCAAGCAGAGCGACAAAAAAAAAAAAAAAAAAAAAAAGGGTGGGGGTGGGGGGACTCCAAGAATGCACCAGCGGCCTCCTCATGCATCCTGTTGCCCAATCCTGTCCTCGAGACCAGAGGTGAAGAAAGAGACTGGCACCTGTGGCTCAGCTTCCAGTTCCAGCCACCCAGGACTCCTGTAGGCTCTTTCATTTTTCCTTCCAAGCCCTACCCATCTGCACTGCTCTTTACATCTGTTGACCTTTCCATACCCACAGCCCCAGTCTGGACTCTCTCTCTCTTTCTCTCTCCTATTTATTCTAATCATCTAACTGGTCTCTTAAACTCCCTCTGCTCGCTGGTTCAGTTAATCCTGCTGTGATTTATCTTCCAGAAATACTGAGCACTTAACTACTTTTTCCCCTTCTTCTTAAGAATACAGACTAGTCTTTTACTACCTATTAAAGTGATTTCAGTCTCAACTGCAGCCCATGGTCAAGGCCAGCAAGGAGCAGACCGTCATTAGATGTTTATGCACTCCTGGAACTCAGAGAGAATTTCCCCCATCAGCATGGGGCAGCAAACTTTCCAATCAATGGGAAGTCTTCTCCACTTGACAAGTAGAGTCCAAGAGAGGAGCACAGTATTCCGCCACCGATGAAAACAGCAGTTTGGATCCCAACCCTTCCAAAGCAGGCCCAAGTTCTTTTCTAATCAAGCCTCTCATGCCCCTCTAAAGGACCTCTTGCTGTCTTCTCTGCTGCACCTATAATTTCCCACCCACGGGCTACCCTGCTTTCTCTTCATCAATATTTGTATCATGAGATCTTTGCAAGGAGTCAAGCCTGCAAAGACTATGAGTACATTCCTCCCGCTGCCTCATCTCCAAAAAATTTACAGTGTGAGTATACAAGAAAACGTTCAAGCCTTCTTTCAGATCCTAATGAGAGTTACCATAAACTCAATCATCGGCAGCGAAGAAGACAGAGGTTATTAAACAAGATGAGGTTATCAGGGACCTGGCAGGCCTGCTCATGCACTAATGATTCCTTCCACAGATCAAACAGAACTGAATTCAAAAATCGACAAAACTGCAAACTACTGCATACCACTGACCTTTAGAAACAGTATCCAGGAGCTGCACACGTGCATATAAAATATGCATATGTGCTGTACTTCTTTTGGGGTCAACATAACAACAGTCTTCTTTGTTGGGTGCTGTTACTCTAAAATCCTACTTCTTTGTTGTCTGGATTCTTTTCAGCACTTATGTTAGAACTCTGAAGTTATTCTAGCCTGTATTCATAAGCTAAATATTTTAAAAACTATTTATAATAATCTATATGTGTTCATGACATCTAAATTCTAACAATTATTCTTGTCTACTGAGTGACACATAAATGTATGAAGATTTAATGATCTAATTTTCATGCTATTAAAGAATCAAAGACTCAGATGGGGAACAATATTACACAAATAGGACTTAAATCCAGCCAATTTCTATCTTTCCTGTGAATAAATCTCACAACTCATGGTCCCATTTTATGCCAAAAAACCCAAGAGGCTGATTAAATTTCTCTCCGAAATTTCTAAGAACCAATATTCTAGTATTGGATTATAACTTCCAAGGGTAAGCTCTGTTCTTATTTTAATGTAATCAAACATGCATGTTAAATTTTAGTTGAATTAAGAAGTACTTTGCTCAATATATATGCACCCTAAGAATTTACAAGTGCAAACATACATCAGAACCTTTCTTTCCACCATCAAGGCCATGAACTGACTCAAATTCTGTTTTAGCCCTGATTCTATTGGTCCCACCTTTTTCTCTTTCTAGAATTTAAGTTCCATGAGAACCAGGAGTTTGGTCTCATTTGATCACTATTATTTTCCTAGCACTCAGGATAGTGCCAGTTACATAGCAGGTGCTCAATAAATATCTCTTGAATGAATGCTGTATTTCCTCAAACCAAATAATGAATAATAGGCATGTTGCTGTACTTAAGTCTAAAAAATAAAATCCACATGTACTCTAAAAGAAAATCATTTTGACAGTAAAAAAAATTTTAAAAATTTTTAAAAAAGAGAGAAAGAGAGAGAGAGAGACTTGCAAATAATGAATAAATTACCTTTTCAGGGGGTGCAGTCGCCACTAAAGCCAAAAAAGAAAGAAGGACATTAGTACAATTTAGGTCAATCCACCACATAGTTAAATTTTTAAAAAGCAATAAAAGTCCACTATTACTCCAAAAGAATTAAGAGTCAAACAAAATCAAATGCAGAATTATGGTCATCTACCATTTTGGAGAATTTTACACATGACCAACAGAAAACCTATCCATGCTGTATCATTCCTTAACTACAAAAGTTCAGTTAGATGTGATGAAATTCTTTCCAACTCCCTTATTAACTGAAAAGGTTAAAGGAAACAATACTTTCTGGTACATTATTTTATGCCTAATCTCAATTTCACAGAACTTTCCACATCAAAAAATTTTCATTAATTGGCCACGTACTTATTCTTAGCATAATATATAATGTTTGAAATACTTTCTGAGGATGTTAATATTAAAAAAGCAAGCCACTTATTTCAATAAAAGATCGAAGAATGGGTACTGTACTCCTAATCTTTATTGAAGCCCTGTGAGTATTGTCAGTAAGATAAGCTAACTAAATTAGAGGGAAAGAAATCACAAGCCCATAAAATTTAATTAGAGATTAGCATCAATATGATGAACAAATTACAAATTACACAATCATAATACTATTGTGAGGCAGTGGTAGTGGTTCTGCTTTTGTATTTAGGAAGACTTGCTTCTCATTCATCAGTCCTTAATGTTAGTCCTCAAGCCTATGGTGAACAATTAGTAGGATTTTCCTCATTAATCATTGTCTCCATAAACATGAGTGTACAGTTCTGGTAGGTGCTTAACTCCCAAAAACAATCAGAGCACAGATAGCTTATCACTGCTGCTATATTCTTGTGGTTGGAAAACCCAACTAAATCATCTGTCCTGCCTAACCCACCAAGAAAGTCTTGAGGCAGAACCTGGACCAAAGCCCATTTCCTCCTGCCTGTGCAGAGGATGAGTAGTTGCAAACATCTGGCCATTATAACCAAGTGTATAGGAACAAACTGGTCAATACCATCAATTCTACTTGAGGTCCTACTGGCTCTGCCTAACAGGAAGTGCAACAAGTGGGAGAGTGAAATAAAACAGGCTAGAACACAGAAAGATTCAGAGCCCTGAAAAAAGACCTCTCCAGAAGACAGCTTTGCCAAGCTCCTGCCTCTCCAGTAACCTAGATACTTTCTCTCCTCACAAAATCCATAAATGGGAACCCTCAATTCTGACCTAATAAACTGTGAGAAGCCAACAGGAGCTTCATTAAAGAAAATATATATTCCACACAAATCTAAAATTTTTATTCCTCCTATCTGGGGCAAAAACTTTTGTGATAATAATGATATTCAAGGAATTGAACATACTGGCTTATATAAAGACACAGTCAAGGTCAGTTCTTGGAATTGGCATAGCCACTTTCTTGGAAAAAATGTGCTCCTTGGCCCCAATACATACTCTTTATAAGACATCTGGCAAGCCATATCCCCTCTATAGGTCTCAGGTTTCTCAGAAAGTCAATGAAAGGACTGCATGAAGTGATTTCCAAGATCCTTTTGATGGACTCTCCTATTCTCCTTCATTTGCCACCCCCCACCCCCATTACCCCTGTCTGTTGTCCTCTATTTTATGGAAGCTCAATCAGTGCTTTAACTTAAGTCTCTGGATTCCACTTTGTAAAATACATAAATATTTATTAAATGATTCTCTAGGCAAAAAAATGAATTAAGGCTATTCCCTAAAGGATCTAAATTAACTCTTCAAGAATAAACAACAAGAAAAAGTAGCCCCAAGCATGTCCTGAGATCACCATGGAATATCGTTACCTGCTGCAAACACATTACTCTACAGCAGTGGTTGCCAATCAGAGGTCATTTTGCCCCACGGGGACATTTGGCAGGGCTGGACACCTTTCTGGTTGTAACAACTGGGGGATGGGGGCACTACTTGCATTTAAAAGTCAGAGGCCAAGGAGGTTACTAAACATCCTACCACATAGAAAGAAGCCCCTCACTAAGAATTATCCTGAAATATCAGTAGTGCTGAAATTAAAAATCTTATTCTAGAAAGATTATGAACAGGGAAACTAAAGACACATAAGACAGAGGGCTGGGGCCATGATCTATTTCCACTCTCACCTTCTGGCTCCGCCACTCCTGGCCCGTGTTCCCGGGAGAAGGTCAGGGCCTCCACTGGCTCTTCCTTGGCTGGGAGAGGTGGAGGATGAGTACTTTTAGCAACAGGTTGAGTGTTCTTTGGCTTGACAAATACAGGTCCTTTACCTACATGGTGATGGATTGGCCTGCGTCTATGAACGCCAGAAACCGTATAACCCATTCCACCAGGACAGATTTCCTTAAAAGCAGCTAGATTTGGGATGGGAAAATATTCCTTTTAAAAATCTAAAAGTGCAAACTTATACAGAGGAAAATATCATGATGAGTATTTCTTAATAAATCATCATTAATATAGTTACATTTGAAAACTTCAAAAACAGATGCATAATGCTTGAATTTGTTAAACTTGCATATTTACAGAAAAAAACAATTCTTTTTTTTACTCAACATTTCTCCATCTGTTAATTCCTTATCAGCATTATATATATAGCATATATAGCATAGAGAGAGCATATATTTATATAGATTATATATATTAGCAACCAATTAGGAGATATTATATATACATATTTTATATTTAATTTTCTCTATCATATATATCACATATATGAAATATATGTAATATATATTAGGAGGTTTTTATGTACAGAAGATACTATATATATTATATATATCTCATAGGGTGTAAGATCAGCAAACTCCAGACTTTCTTATTTTCCTCCTGCTTTGATGTAATTTCATTAGTTATTAACAAGGAACTCAGTAACATCTCTCTAAGCTAGATGACTAGCATGAAGGTTAAAAAAGAAAAATCCATCACTAGTCAGGGAAATGAGATGCTGAAATCTCCATAATTTGTTTCTAGTTGAGGAATCCAAAGGACTCAGCCAGAATGGAGTGTATCAGCTGATATGCTGAAGTTGGTTAAGAAAAGGAAGTGTTTTTCAAGACAGTCTCAGGATAGTGAGAACAAATCCAGCAAAGACATACTAAAGAGATGATGGATAAAAGTCAAGCACAACAGGACATGCCAAGTCAGGATGGAGTTATTTTCAAAAAACGGGATGAGTAGGCAACAGCCTGATCTTGACCAGCTGGCTTAATTATCCAGAGGACAAGGAGATGTTCTGTGCCCTGGGACTGTGATCCTCGCCAGGAAAGTGGTCTTGCCTGGGTTTTTTTTTTTTTTTTTTTTCCTTTTTAAAAAAAAGGTAGACTGGGCACATGGGATTTGCTAACCTCCACTGCATCATCTCCAGGAATAAGTCAAGGAGAAAGACAGGGGTGGCAAGGCAGTGTGTGGCCTAAGGAGGAAAATCCACCTAATGCCTTTGGTGTTGGTGTTGGAGGCAAATTACCAAAAGCAGACACTAAGGAGCTTATGGTCAACTTTTTTATTTCTACTTTTCAAATTGAAAGTAAAATAAGTCATTTCTTACTCCTACTAAACAAGAGCTCTCCTATTGAATGTTCTGGACCTAAAATTAGTTCTCAATTGAAAGGAAACTAAAGTCCTCCTTGAAGCATGCTAAAATATTGTTTTTCTAAGGATCACACATTAAATGGTGGAACCTCATTCTTAAATTTAACTATGACATACAATTCTTACTGGAAAGAACAGATGTTTCCAGAATAAAACATGTTTTCCTATCAAATATTTGCAGTATTAATGAATTAAATGCTATGAAAATCACATATAACAAAAAATTGGTTAAGTACAAAAAGTCTGTCTTCAAAATTATTTTCAAATTTAGTTACTGTATGTTATGGAGAAGTAGCCCTCTGCTGGATTCACCATCTTGATTAATGCTTCATCTAAGAGTTTCAAAGCTATTAAAATTGAACTTGAAGAGGAATGGGCCTATCAATTATGAAGATCACTTATTTCATGGATTATTATCTTTTAATAACCAGTAGTTTAGATCTCACAGATGGATAGTAGGCCCTTTTGGAGGTGTCTAAAATTATCCAGTCTACCAAAATACTGTCAACATTAAACTATCCTCTACCTTACCAATTCTTTTCGATCCTCAGTACCAACAAAGGTGGATTGTGAGATTTAAGTTTATATTTAAGCCTTGTCTGCTGCCATGTAAGCTATAGCTTTGAGACATTCAGTAGTCCTGTGAGAGTTTGTGCACTTCCCTAAGTGGGAAGCATCTTATCAAATAAGCACCTGACTAGACTTTTTTTATGGCCACCACATGTTCATGAAATAGGGATCACTTCTCCTTTGATTATTATCAAAGTATTCATAGGGTGTGTTTCTTTCTCTTCCATTTGATTCTGTTTGATCTTGCTTGAGAAGTTGAGGATTTCTTGGGAGAAGTAAGGTACTGAGAGAAATATATTGACCCTTTTAGGGCATTAGGTAAATATGTACACCAAACTAAAGTATAAAGAATTGTCAACTTCCACAGAGATTCTGACTTGAAGTTTCTCAGTGCACTGGCAGGATCTGCCTGAGTTAGTAATCTTCATAGCACAAATTCAATCATGAAGATAATTCCCTCCATTTCCAAGTGGAAAAAGTGACAAGCTCATGTTCAACCAGTGAGTGAGTGAGTCAACCCACGTAGGGGCTTGTGACCATGCACCTGACATGTGACCAGTATTTAGGACAGAGCCTGGCTCAGCAAGGGCCTCTGGTCTCTTTACACTTTTAAACACTAGACTTAGGGTCCTAGAAGATGAGGATACAAAGTAATGGCTTTTCATAACATTCAAGAGGAAGTCAATGTTACACAGAAACAGGAAAATCTCTGTATGTAGTATTTTCCATTGATTCAACCTTCCATGGTCACGTTTGTACAAAACTGTTAAAAAATACACTGTATTATCAACACAGAAATTAAAAGTTGGAAACTAAAAATAACGCATGCTGCCAAAGTCCTCCTGTGTCCTTATGTGGCTTAGGAAGGAATATGAGCATACAGCTGGTCATGTCTTACCTGTGCCTGGAAGGGGACATTTCTCACAGTGTGGGCCCCAGGCCTTCCCCACACTACAACAGCAGAGCTGCTTGGTGAGGTGAACAGACAGAGGGTGCATACACTGCCTTCCAGAACTGACAAGACGGTAACAGGGCCCCTTCTCTTCAGAGATCACGGGGGTATCCGCTGAAGCAGAGAGATAAGGCCTGATGTCACCCAAGAAACAACAAAAGGCTAGATCGACTTTTCCTGTTATAGTAAAATGAACCTTAAAATCTGGATGAGACACCATACTTTGGAATAACTTTGTATAGATTTAGGGCATCACCTTTCCTGATTCAGTCAGTTTACCAAATTAGTTTTAGAATCAGGGCCCCAAATGTCTCTTCCCTGTCTGGTCCCTTCTTCCATTCTAGCAAGCATTAGATCAGGTATGGGTGCATGAAATTAAAAAAAAAAAAAAAACAATTTCAACCAAAATCAGCTGCCTGACTAAACCTAGGTACCTATTATCAAAATCATGATCTCATTTTCTTGTATTTAGCCATAATAGAGGTATTTCTAGGGCAGAGTTTAGTGAATAATCAGGCATGGTGAAAATCAGGAACTCAACATAGTTGATGCTGAAAGCCAGCTGTTGCCCTTCTCACTTTAAGGACAATGAGAGGTTGCAGGGCATTGCTGTAGGCCCATCAACAGTGGATGAGACGCAGGGAACAGCTTCTGACCTGCCATGCCACATAAGACAGTACACCAGAAAGGCAATGGTATGTTCAGTCCCTTAGAAAACATGCAAAAGCACACCAGTCCATAAGCATCCAATACCTAAATCCTATTCCTGATTTTTCCAAGTATAGTAGATAAGACTTCGTTAATCTAACAGCCAGACACTCTACTGAGCACATAAAGCAAATAGGATAAGACACAATCCTGCTTGTGAGAAGTTCATTTTCTAATGTAAATGAGGGTGGAGTATATTCTTCAGGGCCGACTCTAGGCCAAGCCAAAATGCTGGATAGACCAGGCTTGATGGGCCCCTCTACGTCTCTTCTCCCATTCCAACAAAAATTCTTCTCTACTCTATCACTATTCAGATGAGAGTTTTCCAATTTGCCTTTCCCTTAACTAATTATTCTAGCTCCTGCTGCTTCCAAAATCACCTTCCCTTCCTGTTCAGATCTCAATTTTAATCATACTAACTGACATCTTAATTAGACACTATAAGAAAAAAACTGATAAAATTATAATATGCTCTGAATTATGAAGTTGAGTTTTTTTTACCCACAAATTGGAAGGCTATTGATAAGGGGTAATTCATTACACACTACATTGATTATTTTAAAATATGGCACACATCATCATATAGTCTCTTGAGTCCTAAGGTTTTATGCTACACTAAAAGAAACCAGTATTGCCAAAAGATTTATAAAGAATAAGTAGAAATGGGTATGGGATAGAGTACTGAGGAGCAATAACAAAGGTACTGACAAGTTCCTATATGTAGACACATTGAAAGAGTGGTTTTTGCAGATTCTATTTTTGCAAGATGCATAGCTAAGATTTAGGTGGAAAGATTCAGGCACTCTCCATTGATGGAAACACATTTCGGGAGTGTAAAACCTACTGGAAATGCCACATAAGGCAGTCAGGAACATAAATCTTTCTTTTCTTAGCTAGAGGTATAGAAATCCTCCAACGTAATAAACATAAAGCTCCCTACTCTCGTCTTGAATCATCACTATATAGCCACTGTTGATGGTGCCCCCACTTACAAAACCACTGTATGAAGGAAAGATGCTATGGTTCTCTTATTTGGGCTCCCCAGTGGTGTATCAAGGAACTTAATTATAGGGCTATACTATAAATCCAGATCATGCCTTCAAAGACATGCTTCCACACACAAATGATAAATATCAATAAGCAGATACAAATTAATCTGGCACTTAGAGGAAGATGAAAGATCTAAGATTTGAGAAGATGGCATATAGCTAGCCTGTTTTCAGCTCCCCTGCCCCGATACCCCCAATATCCTCACTCATCTTTTGGATGAATTCCATATCAGAGTTTCATCCCTTTAGGCTTAATATCTCTATGGGAGGAGTGTTGGGAAGGCAGGTGAAGTGTTATAAGGAGTCTGAGAGATGAATTTACTGAAAGAAGAGTCACCAGGCACTCTTTCTGGGAAACGGGCTATTAAATTCTGGGAGAACCAAAATAAAAGAAACCATGACTCTAGAGCCAGGACAGCACTACACCACCTACTCTATTGTGTGGTGAGTATAACTAAATAATAGCTCTCCTTAAGTAAAGGACTCGCTCCCATCAAACCAGACTAGTTCCTTCTTCCTAAGTCAAGGCTCAGCTTGTGGAGTCAGATCCAGCTTTAAACATGGGCTCTACCATGTAAAGTCTGTGTAACTTTGGGCAAGATCCTTACTAACCCCTCCAAGCCTCCATTTCTTTATTTCTAAAATAGAAAGAGAGAAACATAAACCTCATGGATGTCTTAGAAGTATTTTATCTGAAAAAAAAAAAAAAAAAAGAAAGAAAAAAAAAGTATTTTATCTGGTAATGCATACCAAGTGCTTAGCACATTGCCTGGCACTTATCAAGTGCACAACAAAGATGCTGACATCACTGCCCTGGTTTCTGCTGTTACTGTTATAGGGGGCAACCACTTTGCACAGACGTGTCTGTCTAATCCCCTGGCCACGATGCTACAAGACTAGTGAGCGAGGGAAGTGAAAGACCTAAGTTGGGATGGCCATGGGGGAGGTGGAAAGACAAGAGAATGGGTAAGGCAGATTACAAGATTTAACCAGTTTCTTGGAGACCAAAGGAGAGGACAGAGTCAAAAAGGGGAAGAGGAGTTCCCAGCCTGACTGCCTAGAAAATGCTGTCACATGCAGAGAACCACTAAGTCAGGAAGGAAAACCCATTTTGGGGGGAAGGGAGGAGGCCACGCAGTCGTTTACCCCATCAGTTTGTGTAAAATGATGATCTAGAACTGTGCTGTCCAACACAGTAATGCCTAGCCAGGTGTTGCTACTTCGACAAAATTTCAGGGAAATACAATTGAGGAAACTCAAATTCCTCAGTCACAGTCCCCACATGTGACTAGCTTCTGCTACATCACACAGCACAGACACGGAAGATACAGACGGTGATTCCCGTCACCATAGAGAGCTCTACTGGACAGTGCTGATGCAGCTCAAGATTAAGCAAACTCTTTCTGCAAAAGGCAAAATAATAAATAGCTATTTTGGACCTTGTGGCCTTACAGTCTCTGCTACAACTTCCCAACTCTGCCATTGTGGCATTAAAGCAACATTAGAATATGTAAAGGAAGGGACATGGCTGTGTTCCAATAAAACTTTATTTACCAAAATAGACAGTGGAACAGATTTGGCCCATAGCTTGCCCACCCCTGATCTAAGACCCTAAACATGGAGGCACAAAACCCAGTTTTAAATGTCAAGAGTCCGTGGGGTGCCTGGGTGGAGTAGTCAGTTAAGCTTCTGTCTCTTGGTTTTGGCTCAGGTTCTGATCTCAGGGTCACTGGGATGGAGCCCCCTGTCGGGCTCCACCCTCAGCACAGAGTCTGCTTGAGAGTCTGTCCCTCTCTCCTTCTGCCCCTTCCCAGTTGTGCTTGTGCGTGTGCTCTCTCTCTCTCTCAAAAATAAATATTTAAATCTCAATAGTCCCTTTACTAGTTGTCTGATTTTAAGAAGATGTGTAAAAAAAAAAAAAAAAAAAAAGATGTGTAAACTCTCCAGGCTCCAGTTACCTAATGTATAAACTGAAAGTAAAATATATCTCATTAAGATGTTAGGGAGATAAAAAGATATGATGGGCCTACCAGGACTAGCTTTTAGAAGAAACATGTCCTTCATCTGATGATTTCTAGGTTCTCAGCAGAAACTGCTGAGCACATCTCTCCAATCCTCTTTCTAAATTAGCATCAAGGCCATGGGGCAAAAAAGCTATCACACAGCAAACATCCAGACTCAGAGTTTTTCCACCTGGGCATTTTTCTACTAAATCTATGGACACACCCACTCCAGCTCTCATCCTGGTGCTCCTAAATACTGCAGCTCAGAAAGTCAGAAAATTTCCCTATTCCAACTGCAAAGGTTATTATACTCTCCTTGGACATGCTCTGACAAATCCTAAAATTTGACAAATCCCCCGAGAGCGGGGGAGGAGGTCTGAAGAACTCAGCCGCAGCACCCAAAGGCAGAGACACAGAGGTCCTGGGCAGCTGATGCCGGAGCCCTCCGAGCTTCCCTTCCTATAGCTCTGCTCAGTCAAGGACAGAGAGCGCACAAGGAGAGAAAGCGAAATGGCTGCAACCTTTGGCCAGAGTCAAGGAATTCGGAGGGTGTTCACTTCAGTGCATTTGAGAACAGGGAGAGCTTCCCGTTGCTCCTCGGCCATTGCCAAGTGGCTTTCTTTGCGTTCGCAGAGTCAGCCACACCTTTTATGGCCTGGATATGCCCTCAATTCATGCTGCCTGAATAAATGTGGTCAACCTCTTCCAATTGCTTGCATGCTCTACTGTGGTTGTGTTTAAACCTCTCAAAAATAGATACTCCAAGCATTACCAAGCACCAACTCTCCTCTGTGCCTCTGTGTGTCTGGATGCGTGGGTCTATGTGTGGGCGTGCATGCATGTGTATGCGTGACCCTCAGTCTCCTTCTGCTACGTCTATTAAGGATACCACCATCTTGCCAATATTTTTTTCCCTGACTGTAAGCATCACCTTCTTGCCTGATTTCTTCCCAACTGTCTTCAGACTTCCACACCTCTTCCACCCCCAATATTGATTTCTTCAAAATATAGTTCACAAACAAATCAGGCTGGACTGAACCAAGTCACAAATCCTGAAGGAACTCCACATATCTGTGATGTTACATGTGGTAAATTCACGGAAAGAGAAATAAATCTGCCACTTAACGCTGGTAAAGAGCCCAGGTTTTAACTCAAAGTCTAAACTGGAACATTTAACTAGCAACAAACCTCTCTTAATACTTATCATTTCAGCTGTTGTAGCTGAACCATAAAATTGAATTATTTATTTTTCAAATAAGAACGGATGGTTGTTTAATAAGTTCAGTATTATTTGAGTAATGACAGGGAAAATAAATGCTAAGGAAATGTGTGTTTCAAAAATCTTATTGGCAGATTTCTACAATCTTATTAAAACCTGGATGTCTGCCCTTAACTCTAGACATCAGATCTAGTCAAAGTTCAATAAAACATTTTGTGACCAGTCCTCCAACTTTACCTAATCTTCAATCTTCAATGTGGTAATTCTAACCAGACTACAAGTCAAATTAAGAGAAGAAAAACCAAATAAATATTCAAAGCAAATTCTATATCCAAACGTTATAAAATCTTTTACACTTAGAATTAAGAAACTATTTAGAATATTTACTCGTGTAATTCTAATCAGCCAGAAACAACTCCTGAATTATCTGGATATTGTCAACAATGTGATTTTTGGCCTGAACTTTCCAAATCCTTGCATTAGTTTTCAAACGTACCTTGTATGCAAACATCATTTCACAGTCTAATTTTACCACGTGTCAAAAAAAAAAAAAAAAAAAAAAAACAAAAAAACCTATAACTAGTTGCCTGTCTGCTTCTGATCAGAACTGTGAAAGAACATGAATAAAAGGAACTTACGTGCAAAAATTCCTAATCTGCATTTGACAGTTTTTAAAAGAAAACAATAATAATTAGTAACAATTTTCCAGAAGACTCAGTGTACTCTTAGAATTTTAAAAGTAATGAATGAGACTGTAATTTTTATTTTACTACATTTGCCCATACTTCATTGTGTCTATGCATCTCAGGGAGAGTTGCACAATTAAAAATAGATTATCATCCATCAAGAACGTGTCTTGACCAAATACCAAATTTAAAAATGGAGGCCAAAAGGATACAGCTTAACATATACCACATTAAAAAATAGGTAATAATAACAAAAACCTATCAGGATAGAAATACAGAATTGCTTTTAAAATTAGCCCAACAACAAAAAATAAATAAATAAAAAATAAATAAATAAAATTAGCCCAACAGTTTTCTGCCATACATTAATTTTCAATGTTTAAACTTTAATTGTATATGGCTTTTAATAACCTGCAGTGTTTACTTGCTTTGTAATTATGAACACAATTTCTTTAAAAAGGAGGGTAACCTTATAAAAAATATCTGCATGTGAGAACTTTATATCTAAATGCATCTTTCTCTGGTCTTTGAGTGATCTTTAGTGATTACAGTGGGTTAGGTTTTGTGACTAGAGAGTTTCTTTGGAGAGACTATATTTTCTGTATCAATATTAGAACATGGGGTTTAATGAAGGATTTTTACCCTTACCAGGTACAAGAGAAAAACTTAGAGACAACATTTGTAAGGCAAAACAGCCTAACTCTGGGGACACATTTTGGTGGTTTTTGAGGACAACAGAGAAGAATCTTAGAAATTAGACCTGAATAGAAAATCTGAAATGCAGGGCATTTATAACTATTTCCCAGACTCTACCAACTAAGCAAGTACAGTGAAACCTCTTAAATCAGACACCAGTGACTCAGATTTTGGACTAATTAAAGACAGAGGCTAGGACAAGTTTAACTCCGCCTAAATAATGTTAAAATGCTCATGAGGGAAAAAACGGTTTTCATTTTTCAGGTGTGAAAATTTTAAATAACTCTTCATGGGAGTTTATTTTCTCGGTGTGCTTCTTCCCTACCTTGAGTTACAGCTATTATGTTATTCTGATTGTAATAAAAATTTATTTTGGAGAAAGATCCCAAACAGATTTTAGTATATCGCAGGTCTGCCTCCTCCCAGTTGTCCTTTTAATGAGATTTCCCTGAACATTTACAAGATTCAGTTGACCACACTGAGTATTTATCTTCTTTTGGATATAAAAAAATAAATAAAAAAACTGATCAAATAAAAAAAAAACTGATCCAAAATAGGAATAAAAAGTAATCATTACTTACGAACACAACTTGAAAAGGTGGGATCCGGCCCAAATCCCATTTTGCAGGTACATCTATAGCTGCCCATGGTATTCAAACACTCACCATTAGGGCACACGCCTTGTAGCTGGCATTCATTAATGTCTGCAGGAAAACACAATCCTTTTAGAAGTAGTCAAGCCCAGTTGAACACATTCTGGCTGTAAACAGCATTCATTTTCTTTTTCATTACAATAATCTCTTAGTAAATAAGAAATGTTAGCTTTTAATGCAGCAGATAGAAGTGACCTGAAAATCAAACCAAGCATTCACTGAACATCCACAATTTACATAACAACCATTTATTATGCACCTATGATGTACCTGGTTCTGTTCTAGATACTAGAACTTTACTAGCAAGCAAAACTGAGAAGATTCCAGCCCTCACGGTGCTTACATGTTACTAGGTGTTAGGTTTTCAAGATCATATGGATAAGGCAGAGACTTTCACCCTGAAGACAATGGCAACCTAGCTGGACATACACCTACTTACAAACTAAAGAAGTGAAAAGAAAATAAACTTAGCACAATTAGAAGAAAGGTCATCAACTTGAAAAAGTCAAATTATGAAACTGCCCATATAGACAGGAAGAGCTGGACGAATTGGGTGAAGGTAGGGGACTCTAGAGCCCTGAGGTGGTGTTAAGATTTCATCAGCATTGAAGTGAGGGAGAAGGTGGATAGATGGATGGATGCATGGGAAGAAAGGGGTCGGTGACCTACAGGACTGACCCCCGAACATGGGCATAGAGGTTGCAGAAGGGAGATCAGGAAACCCTGAGTTAAACTGTTGGCTGGAAAAGTAGTTTCAGGAAGGTAAATAGTTGGAAAAAGAGCCAGTTAGAGCCAGGCTGGGTTTGGGTTCACTTTTACTGAGGACAGGGAGCAATCCTAAAGGTTTCTGAGTGCAAGGAAGATATAACCAAAGGCAGACTTCAGGGTTATTCATCTGGCCAACACATGGCTTAGTGAAAAGAGACCAGAAGTTGATGACTGAAGGAGTAATGCAAGTAGGAGACGGGACAAGCCAGGTTGGGATGGTGAGAATAATCTGGAAGGAATTTTTCTTTTGAGAAGAACAATGGGCAATGCAGAGTGTTTGACTGGCCAGCACAACAGTGGAAAGAAACAGAAAGAAAGGAGTAGAAGATGCCTGGAAGGCATCTAATCTGGGAAATGAGGAGAAGACATTGTTGGTTTTGTGGAAAGGTCTGAGGAAAAAAAGAGGCAAATGAAGAGATGAGTTTTACACTTGAAGGTCACATAAGGATACCCAAGAATAAAATCCAGCAGCAATGGCAGATTTAGGAATAAAATAAAGAGTTAGAATGGCTAAAAACAGAGATTTGAGGTCACCCACAGAGGGTGATTGCTATGGTCTAAACATTGGTGTCCTCCCAAAATTCAAGTGTTGAAATTGTAACCCCCAAAAGGTAATGGTAAATAGTAGGGGTGCCTTTGGAAAGTGCGTATGCCATGAGGAAGATCCCTAGTACCTTCCATCATTTGAGGACACGACAGAGAAACCTGCAACCAGAAGAGGGCCCTCACTAAAAGGCGATCGTGCTGGCACCTGGATCTTGGACTTCCCAGCCTTCAGAAATGGAAGCAACAAACATCTGCTGTTTATGAGCTACCCAGTCCGCGGCATTCTATTATGGCAGCTAGCACAGTGATCCAAAGGGAAATCAAAATGATTTGGAAGAGGAGAGATAAACATATGTGCTTTTAAAAAAGATTAGAGAGTCTTTTGTAAAGGTAATTAATTAAAAATGAAAAAGAATAGGACAAGTTAAAAGTGAAAACTTAATAGTAATTTTTATTTTTATTCAGGGTGGCTTATGAAGCTTAACAGTTAACAGACATGGTTATTAGCATTTCTGTTTCCAATAATGTTTGCTTCCTTCAATCATCAGTTCTAATAAACCTCTTACTAATGATTTTAAAATTAGTTTTCTAAGTTAAAATTGAACACAACTGGTAACAAAATATTACTAGCAAATTTATCACGTAAAAAGGCAAATACAGCCCCCAATACATCATTATTTGCTTGTATTTCATATTCTAAGTTGCTATGGATTTCTATAATGGATCTATTTTATCAAACACATGCAGTTTTTACTTTCAATGATACAACTCACTCTCGATGACATCTAAACAAATTAACACATCTATTTGTTGTATAAATTTTATAGCATTCTAACTTGGATCCAGCTGAAAGCTGGCACCACTCGATTATACCTGGCACAACATATGGTCCAGCACCTGATCATCTTATTCCTTCTCAGAGTGTACACTGTGCTGTAATATGCAGATAACATTTATGCACAGCATGTAAGTAAAAATATCCCCCTATCACTCACTTTTCTTATGAAAACCACCATGAAGAACCAGGAAGAATGCCAAGTCCAGTTGGGGCTACACGGTGCAAGTAAAGCCCTTATCATATGTCCCAACTTAAACCCCAAATTTGGGGAACCAGCCAGTTGTGGTCAAAAAGGCTGGACAAAGTCTGTAGTCTTCTGTTTTCCCTCATGTCCCTGCTTGGGTGTGACTTATTCACTTTCTTTTTCCTGTGAGTGGCCTGTACTCTTGCTCATCGATTACACCACTATATATTCCATGCTCACCTCTTGGAATGCAAATTGTCCCTAGACTAGAGTTTTCCATGAAGTAGTGTAGCAGCCGTGCGGCTGGCTGTCAAGTTAAAATGGAGGCTTTCTCCTCCAATGCATAAGCATCTGATGTACAACCACTTGCTTTTGCCCTCTTGCAATGTCCCCTCTTTGACTCTCCTCAACATGGCCCACTGCTTCAACCATGATGCCATGGGAATGGAGGATAGGAATTAAGACTTACCAAAAAACCCACTATGGCTAGAGACAGGAATAGGAAAATTCAAGAGGAAAGGAAATCATGCATTTCCTACTAACTCTATCCTGATCAGCTTGCCCTATCAGCATTAGCAACTCTACCTCCCCTAATTTTGGTCCCAGAAGCATGCAACTTTCTACATTACCCACTTTCTTGGCTTCCAGAAAAATTTCTACTTCCATTAACTGCCTCAATTTATTTTTTACCTTTTCTCCAAAATATCATAAATCAGAGATTAAATTTCCAAGTTCCTTCTTAATTTTTTTTTTAAGATTTTTATTGAGGCAGAAACACAGGCAGAGGGAGAAGCAGGCTCCATGCAGGGAGCCTGACATGGGACTTGATCCCTAATCTCCAGGATCATGCCCTGGGCTGAAGGTGGTGCTAAACCGCTGAGCCACCAGAGCTGCCCAGTTCCTTCTTAATTTATATACAGCAAAGTATATCAATCTTAAATACACAGTTACATGAATTTTTATACATACATATGTATATGTATATCCACGTGTGCACATGTATGTAACTGCGTAACCACCATCCAGACTGTGATTTAGAACATTTCCACTGCCTCAGAAGCCTCCTTAACTCTCCTTTTCCAGGTAACACCTCTGCCCCTATAAGTAACTATTATCATCCATTAGTCTGGCCTGTTCTTCTACTTCATATAAAGGGAATCCGATTGTATATGCTCTTTTGTCTGATTTTTATTCATTATTATGCCTGTGAGATTCATCACTGTTGCATGCAGCAATCTACTCTATTACTGCTGTTATATTTTATTGTGTGAGGATATCAAAATTAATTTACCCATTCAACTGTTGACTGACATTTGGGTTAAGTCTAACTTTTTGGCTATCAGTAACAATGCGTCCGTGAACATTCTTAAATAGATGTCTTTTGGTAGGCCCAGTTCTCATTACTCTCCTGTATGTATCTAGGAGTATTTCTGACTCACTAGTGAAGACTCATGATTACTTTAAATAAACAATCACATAGTTGTCTAAGGCAGTTACGCCAATTTCCATCCTGGTACCAACTGTTTCACATCCTCACCAAATTATTGTCAGTCTTTTTCATTTTAGCCATTCTGGCGGGAGTGTAGTGTTGTTTCACTGTGGTTTTATTTTTTTATTAAAGATTTATTTATTCGTGAGAGATTCCTTCCTTCCTTCCTTCCTTCCTTCCTTCCTTCCTTCCTTCCTTCCTCCCTCCCTCCCTCCCTCCCTCCCTCCCTCCCTCCTTCCTTCCTTCCTTCTTGGTAGCCAGGGAGATTAGCTGAGGAGTCTCAAAGGGGTAAGGGTGTGTACTTACCTACAGGACATTTTGGGTTGTCCCAAGGACTGGAGAACACAGAGGGCAGATAGTAGAGAGTTCAGCATTCTACAAGTGTGGGTAGTCCCCCTTGATAAAGAATTGCTCAGCCAAAACTGTCCACAATGTCCTCGTGGAGAAATTTACACAGAGATGATGAAACCATGAGTTTGTAAGTACAGAAGGGATTATTTTGAAGTGAGGCTCTCTAAGGAATGATGGGGTGAAAGTGGGTGCTAGCTACATGAGAGGACTTGACAGGTTTTATCCGCTTGACTCAGCATCTATATCTTGTCCATCTGACAATCTCCTGTTGTCACTGAGAATATGCTATGGTCTTAGCTAAAGGCACAAGAGACTGGGGTCCCTCAAATCCCTAAGTTTTGGCCTGTGTGGTTTGTGACCTACAAGGCTACAATCCTAGCACTACCAAGTCTGATCAGGTCTTTAACATGATTCATCAGACTTTACTGTCACCTACTAAGCTGTCCCTACAGCTTAGGGTACCTGGTACAGCTGTTTTAAGCAAGGCAGTTCTCTTGCATTTGCTTCAAATATTGAGCATTTATAATAAGACAACACCTCTCAAAATTTTTAAAAGTTTTGAATCCTGACTTATTTCTGTGACAAATCATATTGCAGGTTTCAAGAACTCACCCACTAATAAAACCTCCAAAAGCATTCCTATCATAAATTAATTCCTATTATATAAAATTTTACATCTAAAACCTAGATATAGGGGATCCCTGGGTGGCTCAGATGTTTAGCGCCTGCCATTCACCCAGAACGCGATCCTGGAGTCCCACATCGGGCTTCCGGCATGGAGCCTGCTTCTCCCTCCTCCTGTGTCTCTGCCTCTCTCTCTCTATGTCTATCATAAATAAATAAATAAATAAATAAATAAATAAATAAATAAATAAATAAATAAATAAATAAATAAAACAAACAAATAATAAAGCCTAGATATAAAAGAGGTTTTTTGTTGTTGTTTTCTGGGTGGTTTTTTGGGGTTTTTTTGCACTTCCTTCTTCCATCCCCTACTTCACTCCTGAGAAGACTGTAGGTGGTTAGGTAGTTATATGTTCTGTGTTTAAAAAAAACAAAAACAAAAACAAAAAAACAAGAGGTGCCTGGGTGGCTCAGTCGGTTAAGCATCTGCCTTTGGTTCAAGTCATGATCCCAGGGTCCTAGGATCAGCAAGGTGGGGGGAGGGGGGCACCCCTGCTCAGAGGGGAGTCTGCTTAGACCTCTGCCCCTCCCTTTCACTCATGCTTTCTCTCTAATATAAATAAAATATTTAAAAACAAAATAAGACAAAACCAAAATAAAGAGGTAAAAAACAGATTTCCCATGGTTTTTAATTTAGAACCTTAGAAATTAATAAGAAACATGAATAGTTATCCAAATGACTTTCTCATGTAGCCAAACTCTTTAAGATCTTTCTAAATAAACTGAAGGAAACTAGAGATTCAATATGCTTTAAGAACAAAACATGTATTAACATGTTATATCTGGACATGAGAGGATTAAGAAGTACACTAACAGAAGATGTTATCAGGCAAGAGTTTAACAATTACATGAAACATGATGGGCAAATCATGAATTATAATTCTATTTAGACTTCAACTCCTACGGCTATTTTTTAAAATCAAATAAAAGCTTCTAACTGGATTATCATTTTTTCTAAATAACTTATATTTGACTGATATAACTGTGTTTCAGAAGTCTCATATTTTAGAAGATCAGCCAATCTCCTTTAGTGTACTCTGATTAAACTGGAAATAGTTCAGTGTTTCACACAAATAGATAAACAAATGAACTTGGTCATTGTTCTCCCTCTGCCGAGTCCCAGATTTTTCTGGCCAACTGTGGAAATCTATCTTTCCAAGGAATGGTATAACCTCATAGTTTATGGAGTTCAAGAATAAAGATCCAAGTGAATGGCTGGAGGTGCTGGCTCTCTTGAATAAGCCAATCCCTACACCTCCCAACCCGAGCTGCTCTGTTAAGTCTAGAAATTGACAGAAGCAGGGGCACCTGGGTAGCTCAGTGGTTGAGCGTCTGCCTTCAGCTCATGGCATGATCCTGGGATGGAGTTCTACATCAGGCTCCCTGTAGGGAACCTGCTTCTCTCTCTGTGTCTCTCATGAATAAATAAATAAAATCTTTAAAAAAAAATAAAAGAAATTGAGAGAAGCCGAAAGAAGGAAAGAAACTCATATAGCCCCATGTGCTCCTTTCCAGTAGGTAAAAATCTATAAGGCTATGGGGGAAAATGAAGGAGACTTACATACTTCTCAACTCCCTTAAAACATTTATAGAGTTTCTCTGCCCACAAGAGCCCACCACGTGCTTCTGGCCATAACAAGTTTAATAATACAAAACTGCTCTTCCTGTTAAGTCTACAATGGTTGAATATTAGCAGCATCACATGGCTCAACCTATTATCATCAAAATTGAAGGGTGGGCATCTATTGCCCAGATTGCAAAAAAATACAGAGTAGCTGGACAATATGCTTAACAAGAGACTCTCTAACCTCTTTAAACTCTTTAAACAACCTAATGTAACAAAGCTTTAGTATTTCAATGGTAGGGAATGGTACAACAATCTAGTAGAGACAAGGTCTCTACTAGATTAGGTCATTCTTTGGTCATTCTTTCTTTACGTCTGTATGGCATACCTCCTCTTACTGGAACTTCGTAACAATTCTGGATGGTGAGCACACAATGGTTATTCTCATTTTATAAGCTTTGTCCAAGTTTTTTTTTAAGATTTTATTTATTTATTTCAGAGAGAGCCAGAGAGAACATGCCCATGCACATGTGAGCTGAAGGGAGGGGCAGAAAGGGAAGGAGAGGAAGAAGGGAAGAATTTCAAGTGGACTTCACACTAAGCGCCAAGCCCTATGCAGAGCTCAATCTCAGAACTCTGAGATCACAACCTGAGCCAGATGCTTAACCTATTGAGCCACCCAGGAACTCCAAGACGTTATCTTTAAAAAGGGTTAGGGAGGGCTGTGAAAATCTAAAGAGAAGTATATCCCATTAAGACCTATTTTTGGTGTAACTAAGATGCTAACTTATGTTACCTAGGGAAGTCACTTAGTTTCTCTTGCTCTCACTTCCTTTCCTGTAACACAAAGGGGCTGAGTCAGATAATTCCAAAAGTTACTTCCAGCTTAAATATTCAGACTTCACAACAACCTGCCAGGGTTGAAAATGCCAAGGAATAAAGTATGACAGTTAATGCATAATCTATTATGAATAGCTTAAATGTTCTTATGGGAAATAAACACATTTTTATGTATCCATTCTCCTAAAGGAAACTATGTATGTTTAACAAAGTAATAATTTACTGCCTTTTTAGTGACGCAAGTTTATACAGGAAATGAGGCATGTCCAGTAACTGAAAGGAATTAAGTACAAGGTGAGAAGAGTACATGAAGATCTTGGTACTGTGTGAAAACATGAAGCATTCTACACATTGTGCTATGTATATTCAGTTTTTGCTGATGGATAGAAATTCTAGCATATAATTTAGCAAAATGATTTCCACTTGAAAGCAGGAAAAAAATACCTTTGAGGGAAATATTTTCCTAGCCAGACAGATAATTTGTCTACTTATTAGAGATCTCTTGTTTTAGACAGAATGCATTCTCTCAGAGGACATATGTATCCCTTAAACTCTCACAGAAGCAGATGTGTGCTGGGCACATCTATCCCTACAGGCATACGACAATATGTCCCAAGGTACACACAGGCTTGGATATTTTTATTTTAGGGTATCAATTTCTAGATCTTAGCCTTCATGTGTTTCCTTCTCTAAAGGAATCTAAGAACACATGTGTCAATCTTCCTTTCCTGTCCCTCCTTCCCTCGGTGCCTTTGTTCCTCTTTACAAAGTCAAGGCACACGTTTTGCTCATCCAGAACATTTCCTCTGCTAAGTACCCTGCCCTACACAATATAAATTCTCAAAGGCACCAAACATATGAACATTTCATAAATATATGCCTCCTGAGGATGAGTCATAGGAAAAGTGTTAAGTCTGGTTTGTTCAAGAAGGTCCAGCTTTTGCCAGTTAGGTTAGATGGTAACATTATTCATAAACTGAATGAGCCATCTCTGAAGCTCTAAGATTTTGATGAAAATATGTTTAAAGTACAAATCTAACACAACTGTTCCAGAAATTACTCTACCGCATCCACTTAATTTTAATGGGAAAAAATGTAGATGTCAGCTTAAATATGCGTGAACTCACAGTTTTTCCAAATTATTTTAAGAGATAAGTGAACCAAAAAAAAAAAAAAAGTTTGGAGGTCAATGTTCTAGAGCAACTTCACCCAAGTTATGTTATGTAAAACAAGCTTTATGAGCTTATAAAGGGGTTCTATGGCCAAATATGTTCAAGAAACACTGCATGTTCTACAAACATGAGCACATTACAGACCTCGAGAAGTCCTTTGGCAAGGACTCTTGGTTTTCTTTAACTTGGTGTTTTTCACACCTTCGCCATGGGGCCCTTTTGCACACATGGTCTATTAATATCCTTCTGAACTGGTGGTCTGTAGAACACATTTTATGAAATGCTCTCTGGGGATGGCTCCGAAAAATATTGTACTGTAGGTCTCTTTGCAGTCATCTTTGTTTCAACCTAGAGCTCACCACTGCTGTAGCCTCCTCTCCTGACCTGTAAGTGTCTCACCTTTGTAAATTGATAATATAGCACAAGATAGATTTGATCACTAGACTCACTGAGAGAAGGCAAACCACTGTGCGAGCAACTCTCTTCCTTCCAATTCTTCTGTCTTCAGGGTAACATGATAAAAGATTATCAGAGCCCTGAGAACAGCTTGTATTTATTTCTTGATACATGTGTGCTACACATGGAAGATGCTAATAACATACACATCTCTGTTGGTCTTGGATTTCTAACTCTAGTCTACAGACGCAACATTAATTTCTCCTTGAAACATTCACAGTCACATGAATCCATCACGGGCTTTCCTCATCCCTTGTGATACAACAGGCATCTTCCCATTGATTTTATAGCCCCAAAGATTAAGGTCAAAGAGCTATTGAAAAATACAATGTGCTAATGACTCACTTCACCACTGTCTTTCCGAAGAAAAGTGAATAAAATAAACAGACATTTCCTTTTTGAATCTTATCCCAGTGATATAAGCATAGCAAGAAGACACACTAGAAAAAGACTCAAATGGATCAGAATGGGTCCCAAATTGATTTTTAAATGCTGAAATATGATGTCCAGGTTCAGACTAAAAACTATTTAAATTCTTAAAAAAAAATTTTGTGCCTATTTAAACTAGAAACTGCAGTTAGAGATCCAGGACAGTAAAATCACCTCTTCAGATCAGTAACACATCAATTCCCTCTTAGTCATTGACCATCGTAAAACTTGATTCACAATCACACTAAGTACCCCATAGTTTATGAGATTAAATCACTAGATAGAGCAGAGCATTGTGATGAATTTCTGGCAGGCTAAATAAAAAGAATTTTAAACATCCTTCAGTGTTTTGAAGAGCTGATTTATCAAATCTGGTGGATTCCAGCCTTAACCTCTACCTACTGATTTTTCTCCTGTAACTTTCCAAATACATGGTAAGAACAATGGATTCTAAATTTCATATCTATACCCATGTTACTCTCATATACATATTCCCTACCTCTAAACATCACAACACTCAATTCCCTTCTGATAACGGAACTGAAACCAACTTTAGAGAATACTGCATAGATGGAGACATCACAGAAGAAAATGTCAAAGGAAGGGAAAGAAGTATTGAAAAGACTTTAAAAAGAAAACATCGATGGATATTATCACTTCACTAGCCAGAATTCTGAATATTAGGAAGTGGTACTGGCCACATGCTGTTGAGTGAAAGAAGTCAGACACAAAAGAACACAAATTGGGTAATTTGAAAGTCATCAAAAACCAAAACTGACCTATTCTTGTAAGAGTCAGGCCAGTGATTACTTCCAAAAGAGAGTACACTCTACACATAGGTCATACATAGATACAAAGTTTATTTAAAAATATACAAACTGCACAGTTTCTATATAATCACCAGAATAGTGTTTTTTCACCAATACTTTGTCAATATGGCTCTATATGTAGATGTAAAGTGACCTCCCACTAATACAAGTAAATATCTTCATTTCCTTTTTTCCTAGGCAAACACACTTATACTTGCAGAATCAGGATAAACCATCAGGGTGTTATGGATTAACTTTCAAAATGACCCCAATTCTCCATCTCTCCACCTATCCATGCCTTTCACTATGTGATTTCAAAGCTCCTCCCATGAAGAAGTGGAGTCTAGTCGTCCCCCCCCCACCCTCTCGCGTGGGCTGGTCTTATGACTTCTGACTTGCAGCCATCAGGATACATTTGAAGTGACAATGTGTCAATTCCAAGAGTAGGCCTGAAAAGCTTTGTGTGCTTTCACTCTCTCTTGGAACCCTGCCGTCATGATGAGAACAGCCCATGTCAGCTGCCCAGAAGATGAGAGGCTATGGAAGGCGGTGAAGTCATCCCGGCCAAGACCATCTAAGAGCCCTGGCACTCAGCAGCAGATCACAGATGCATGACCAAGCCTGGTTGAGATCATCCACACCTGGTGTGGGTCAGCAAAACTACTCCATTGCACTGAGAAGTGAGAGAAATACCCAACTGTTTTATTAAGGCATAGGGAAGGGGGAAAGAAAGGATACCAGAAAAGGAGTGCCTCAGAATCCAAAAAGAATCCAAATAAAAACAAAAGCATTTAGAAGCATAAATATTCTGCTTATTAAAGACTTCTTGATAAAACTGAGGAGGTACAATAACTTACTAATAATATGATTCAAAAAAAATTTTTTTTTTTACTGCACAGCAGACACATTTACAAGGCAACTTGCTATAAAAACAAATGGTGAGGTTTGGAGAACTTTTAGTATCTAAATCAAACCAGTAAAGGAGCTTAAGAGTTAAACAGAGACTGTGAAAGTATCAGTGAGCATTTAATATCACTTTCAGAGTTGCCATTCATTGAGCAAGGTTTTATGTCATGGTTTCCCCCTATAACAAGTAGACGTGGTCACTGTTGAGAATTAAGAGAAGAAAAATGTGTTAAAAGTACTTTTCAGGGCACCAGGGTAGCTCAGTCGGTTGACCATCTGACTCTTGATTTCGGCTCAGGTCATGATCTCAGGGTCATGAAATCCAGTCCTGAGTCAAGCTCTACATTGGGCTCTGTACTGGGCATGAGTCTGCTTGGGATTCTCTCTCTCCTTGTCCCTCTGCGCCTCCTCTACACCCTGCCACTCTCTCTAAAATATATAAACGTATTTTTTAAAGTACTTTTATAAGCTATAAACTGCTATATAAATGCTAGTAGAATGCGGGGGGAGCTCAGGCTGCAGAAGTATGTGACTTTCTATCACTTAATTTCTTTGAGCCTCACGACTCAGTTTCATCATCAGTTAAAAAAAATAAAACTACTTATTTTACAGGGTTGTTCATGATATACCTGAAGCATCCAACACAATGGCTCCACTAAATAGGCACTCAATAAATGATAGCAAGATATATAAATGGGCAGACAAAAATACATAAACAATAATGACCAAAAAGGAAATTGACTATATTAGAAAAAAAAGAGAACTATCAAGTTATTCTTATGCCAATAATACAATGAGAAAAGCCTCACATCAATAAAATCAACAGTAAACAGAAATGGAGCAGCAGGGGCACCTGGGTGGCTCAGTCCATTAAGCACCCAACTCATGATAGCGGCTCAGGTCATAATATTGTGAGTGTGACAAGGAGCCCTGCGACAGGTTCCCTCTGCTTGAAGATTCTCCCCCTCAGCCCCATAAATAAACAAACCTTAAAAGAGAGAGAGAGAGAGAAGAAATGGAGCAGCAACTGGTGTTGCTAACTGCAAAAAGTTCAGTCAGAACAAAAGAGTATTAGAGGAAGAACTTAGATTTTGTACAAAAGGATCATTACACGGGGCCTGCATGCTGGAGAACATGGGAACACAGACCATCAAGTCACCTGCTGTGTTACAATTACTGTCACTGATAACATCTTTATGTCTATCAATTGTCATTATCTCCCTCGCACCTTGTTTCCATCACTGCAAGAAGGCACCCTGAGCAGGGTGGTGGGTGTACCGGGAGAGAGAGAGAGGGAGTGCACAAAGCGCTCACTATTGAGTTAAAGACATTTATTTCTATTCTATGCAAACTTGCACATGGCTTTTGAGGAAAACCGGAAATGTCAATGGCATAACATAATGAACAAGATACATCAATGCTCCATCCATTTAAACATAAACTTAAAAGAAGCTTACAGTCATTAGCCACTATGCCAAACAAATTTTGCATTCAGCGTACACTTCCTCCATCCCTTAAAAATTTACTCATCCACCTTCACCTCCACCTGTGGGATTCAGCAGGCACAAGCATGACACACGCTCTCCTATGCCCGCATCTTCATTTCTTTCACTCCTCATAACTTTCCCAACTCCATCACAGCTTTCCCAGATTACAACTACTTGTAGGTAAAATCATTCCTATGTAGAAAACTCAGAAGAAATTAATAAAACTGACAAGCATTCCAGTAAAACAATAAATAATAAATTACAATCCTGCTCACAGCCATATTCAATATAAAATATCTGGGATGGTGCACTTGGGCGGCTCAGTCGATTGAGTGACCAGTTCTTGGTTTCAGCTCAGGTCATCATCTCCAGGTTCTGTGATCAAGCCCCTTGTTGCATTGGGCTCTGTGCTCAGCAGGGAGTCAGCCTGAGGATTTTCTCCCTCTACTCCTCCTTCCCTCTAAAATAAATAAGTAAATCTTAAAAAAAAAAAAGAAAAAAAAACCTGGGGAGGGCCTAAATAGAAATGTACAGGGCCTATGTGAAGAAAAAGATAGTATTTCACTGCCCTTTGTATGTTTTCAAATTTATAAAAGAAAGAAGTAGGAGAGGAGGGGAGCAACATGGTGAATGAACTCTCTATCGCGAATGAGAAGGGAAAATGTACATCCTCTTTGAGATGTAATGTGCACAGGATGAATCACAGCTTGGAACCAGTAATTTCTCTTGTCAATATAACCAGGATTCAAGTTTTATGTTCAAGTATGCTGGTAACAATACATATATTAAGAAAAAATAAAAATCTGAAAATAGAACTTCAGGGGGATGGCTAAATGAATTATCATATATGCATTAACTGGGATACCTAGGTCAGCATTAAAATAATCTTTACAAGATTTAATAACATCAGAAAGTATTATCTATTAAGTGAAAAATGGTTTCACACTTATCCACGAAATATTTTCTCAAAATATATATGATTGGTAAGAACTCTAGCAAAATCCATCAGTTTTTGAAGGAGATTAAGGTAATTTATATTTTTTATACATTTCCTTAGTTTCTAAATTTTGAACAGTAAGTATGAATTATTTTATAAACAGCAAAGACAATGTGCTTATTTTAAAGAACAGGTTTTTAAATGGGAACTTTCTTTTTTCTTTTTCTTAAAGATTTTATTTATTTATTCATGAGAGACACACAGAGAGAGGCAGAGCCAGAGGCAGAAGGAGCAGCAGGCTTCCTGTGGGGAGCCTGATGCGAGACTCATCCTAGGACCCCAGATCATGCCCTGGGCTGAAGGCAGGCACTCAACCACTGAACCACCCAAGTGTCCCGGGAACTTTCTTCTGAAACTGCAGTATTTGGTTCATCTCTTGAGCATGCAACCTTGATGTTTTAATTATGCGTGAGAACAGGGATCCTCATAAGGGCAGTAATTGAGTCTTACTCTAATATTTCTCAGAGTACTCCCATTTAAATCATCTGTAAAATGGATGAGTTAATGAATAGCAGATGGTCAATATATTGATATTGTGGCTGCTCAATTACAAGAAGAAAATGACTATCTTTGAATAACATTTAATTTATATAATCTGAAGTTTGTCAGTGCTTTTCAACATCCTCAAAGAAAATGTATAATATATATATTAAATACCACATTTGAATATTGGTATCTTAAATTTTTAAAAGCTCAATCCTGATATTGATAAATGTTAAAGAAATGTAACACAGTAAGTTCGTGCTTTGGCATTCTCTCCTGTTCCAAAGACATAGCAATTGTAGATAAATTATAAAAGAAGATTAAAAAAAAAAGCAAGACAAATATCCTAGTAAATCTGAAATGGCATAGAAATACATGGTAGTGGATGAAGCCCCTGAATTTCTGGGCCTACTCTCTAGGAAGAAACACGAGCCAAGGATCCAGCAACTGAAAGTAAGAATCTGAAAGTATCTGTGCAGAATTGTTCTTCCTCACAACTGAAATCCAGCTAAAAAAATTATTAAAAACCTTTGAAATGTAAAAGTCTTAAAATTAAAAATAATCAATAGAGCCCAGATGGGAATAAAGCAAGAATTAGAAAACTATAAGATGGAACTGAAGTATTCATTCAAAATGCAGCCTCCCCCCACCAAAAAAGACAAAAGAATACAAGCATGAAAAAGACTTGTTCAGAGGCATAAATATTAGAGAAAACCCCTAAGTAGGCAATAAGAGTTTAGCTGAGAAGAAGCATGGTGGGAAAACAATATTTGAAGAGTGCATAGCTGATCATTTTTCAAATTTGAGGAGAGACATGACTGGATGGATGGACAATACAGAAAAAAGAAAAAATACAGAATACAGAAAAAAGAAAAAATCCAAAGAGGATCTCAAAAAAAAAAAAAAAAAAAGAGAGAGAGAGAGAGAGATTATTTACAAAGGAGAAAAAGCACCAAAAAGAAGTCAGAAGACATCAATATAATGTGGTCAAATGGGTTGCTAGTAAACAACCTAGAATTGTACGCCTGACCAGTCTCCTTATAGAATGAGCTCAATAGAAAAATATTCTCAGACATATAAAGTATATCCTTCTCAGTGACCCTCATTGAAAGAACTGTTAAAGAATATCATCTTAAAATGCAGGTTGGCAAATAAAAATATAGGACACACAGTTAAATCTGAATTTCAGATAAACAAGAACTTTTTAATATATATGTCCCAACCGAATTATTTATTGTTTATCTGAGATTCAAATTTAACTGAGTGTCCTGTATTCTAGCCGGCAAACCTACCAAAACAAAAACAACAAACCCAGAAAGTAAGCACAGAATCCAAGAAGCAATGCTAAATGCAAAACCTGACAAAATAGTTTCAATTCATTTAACTATTAACTGTATGGAAAAAAACCTTCTCAATTTCTATTAACTATACCTTTGCAAATAACTGTAAAATGATGACTCTTCTTCTGAGTGAACCAAGCACTATGCCACAGGCCACATTCTTTTCTCCAGCCAAGCAGGTTTTCTTAAAACCTGCCCTTTTTAGATTTCTCAAAGCAACCAAAGGCCATCTTCTTCTAGATGCTACCACCACCACAATTTTTTGTAATGATTAAGAGATCTAAAATAGAAGCTATAGTCTAGCCAAGCTCTTCATAACCCCCAAATCCCATGTATGGCTCACTGATGTGCAGTGAGTTGGGAGTTTCATTTAATAACAGCTGTGCCCCTGAAAAAAAAAAAAATGTCCACTATCCTTTCTATGTTCCAAACAATATTTGGTTTCGAATGCACTTTGGGGCACCATCTTAAAGGAGTTCTATGGTGAAAGTTTGGTATGGGTATGATGATGCCCTAATGTATCTGTTTTGTAAATTTATTTTATTAAAGCAGAAAAACTAGTGTCATAAAATGACGCCAAAAGAAAGTTATGTGGACAGCTCTTTCATATTTGCTTTTTAACGGGCTCCTCTGGAGTCAGCTAAAATTTAGCTAGTTGGGAGAGTGAACAAAGCAAATTGTGTCCTGCTGATTCCAACTGATTTAATTACACTAAGTCCAAGGTCAAGAAGGATGTCTTATTCATCATTTATCCTCAGTCCATAGCTCAGGAGAGCCCTGCCAATTAATGTTTGTGGATCATTGAATATTTTTTTAATGCTTTCAAGATTATCTATGAAAAAGGAATATATATACACTGGATTATGAAAGTGTAGATGTCTCTATCCCATATATTTTGGGATTCCCCCAGCACCGCAGGACATGCTAAAAAAATGTACAAAGTAATACTAGGTTGATTTTATACCTTATAAGCTCATGAAATGGTTGATTTCAGTGTATCAAAGAGGGTATTTGCTTTTAATAAAAGATTTCACTAAATAGATTGGTCCCCAGGTAATTTCAGAACCCAATGCATTTTTAAAACTTGGATTTATGCCTAATTTTTAAGAGCTCATTTATCTCATGACAAAGTTACAGGCAAGTGAGAGTACTCAATGCCAGCAAGAACTGAGCTCTAGAGTCAAGTAGTATGAGAGCAGACATCCCTATTATCATATTCATGAGGTATCACTCCATTTAATTCTAGCTCTCCATCAAACTTTTGCACAATAACCAAATGATGAATGCAGCTCTAGATCCACCAGGAAATATGCTTGTATTGTTTGTTATGATAAATGAAGCAAATTATAACAATTCCATAATGTTAAGGGTAGTGAGGGCAGGTTTTAGAGCTCCGTGTGTGTATATGTAATAAATCATTCCTTTGAAAAGATAATTGCAAGACCACTAGAGAGGAGGAAAAACCCAACTTTGAGGGCAATTACTTGAAAGCTCCTCGAATTAACTTGTGCACAGTTGGCTCTTTGTTACTGAGCCCACATTACTAAACGTTGTTTCAGGACATTAGTTCGCTTAGGTGAAGGAACTAATGTAATTCTAGTTATTAATCACTTTAATTTTAAATGTGCTTTGTAAACCGAGAAGACATTAAACTCTAAGAACAATGCGGAACGCACAAGTAATTAGTGGTTAAAGGGCTCTTTTTGAAAAACTCTAGGATAACAAAATCAAAGGCTTCAAGGCTCTAGGAAAAAGGAGTGTATGTATGTAATGTGAGAAAGTTCTATTTAATTTTGCTGACCAATAGTGTCACAAAGGGAGTGAAATTAAGCCCTTCTCTCAAAGGTAATTTTAATAGATTATGATGAATGAAATCATATTATTTTATGAGTCAATCTTCTCTGTAGTGTAATTTAGCAGTGCCTTTTTGAGGCACCATGAAATAGAATTTTCTGTGATACTTCACTCCAGAATCCATGCCAAAAAGTATAGAGCTGTTTTGCAAATATCCTCCTGAGACAAATGTAAGCCAGGATTTGGTGTTAACTGACCATCAGTGCAAAGAAGGAGGTGCAACCATTAGATATGTTTACTATGAACAAAATTTGCAAAAGGTCACTCCATATCAGCCATACCAGAAGAGGAAAATATGAAAATAACAACAACAAACATCTAGCAATTATTTAAAGGATTCTTCATTCTATTTTGCTAAGTGAGATAGCAAGTCCAATAGTTGACATTTTTGCTTTCACTTCCACCATGGTATTTTTAAAAATACTGGCAGAACCTTAAGCCAGCTAGAAGAAGGAATATATTAGATAACCATCTTTTCTTATTACACAAAACCAGATTAATATTAATTGCTTTGACTTCTATTGGCCTATCTTCTGTTCTAATGAGCTAGTATCTACATTAGTAATACTTCACAGATGTATATAAAATCAGTAAAGGAGGCCATGTAGCACACAGAAACAGAGGTGGTTTGGGAGGTTAAGCCTGGATGGGCCTCTTATTATCTGTGTGATCTTGGTAAAGTTACTTTCTGTGTCGCAGTTTTAACTCGGATTAATAATGTCCAAATCCCACCCACCCCCAATCCCAACCACAGAAACATGCTCATTCCTCATCATTTGATGTTAGGACATGATGACATTCTGGAGAGTCACACAGGCTTACAATGGGGAAAGATAAATAAGGCTCTTCCTCTGTCAATAGTCTAAGGAGCAAGCAGATACACAGGGCACACCTCAGAAACCTTCCTACCTAGGGGTTAGAATATGGGGGAAAGACCAAGATGTCATTTCTTTCTTCTCATCCACAACCTCTATCCCAGGCAACAGAGCAATGATAATATCAGACAACTGGAACATGCCTACAAAGTCACTCAACTTCACGTACTGCACAGGACAGAAACTCCCCATGGCATCCCTGCCTAGCTGTTACCATTGGATCGCCTCGGTGCACAGGAAACTCAGTACTTCCAAAGGCATTTCAGTACAATGTTGGGGAACGCTATTCCACACACAAAGTTTGGTTGTAGTTGTAAATATGCTTCCTTCTAACCCCAACCTATTGATAGGTTTTTGAAGCAATTCATCAAAGACTTGTTTTGTAAGACAGTTTATCAAACATTTAAAAGCGTGTTGTTAAAAACATTCTATTTCTCTTTAGTCTGCACTTCTCCAGGGCTAAACGCTCAGGTTTCCAGGCCCTTTCCAAGCTTTGTTGACCTTATCAGCCTAGAGACAATGAACACCCAAACCTCAAATCCAGTCTGACTGGCAGAGGACGAGATTATTCCTTCCAACACCCTGCTCATTCTGCTTCTACCAGTACATTCTAAAAATGGGCAAGGGCTTGTCATACAGATTGTTATCCAACCCTGTGAAGCAATCACTTCATTTACTCTGTAGAATACACATTCATTCATTTGATATATTTATTCTTCCATCCATTTAACTCACTCTTCCATCCATTTAATAGGACCTTTTAAGGATGTCTTAAATTCTACTGATCCCTACATAATACTGATTAACCCATTACTCCCATGTAACATGAACATGTACAGAGGTTTCTCAAAAAGTGTCTTAAGTGTCCACTCCTTGAGCTCCTTGAGAAAGTTAAACCTAACTTTCCCAATACTCTTTCACATGAGGGCTTATCATATTTTAAGACAAAACTTTTTTAAACACGTGGTACACCTAAGTGCATTTCAGAAGGAAATTCTTTATTTGCTAAAGCTCTATACATCATAAAAGTTAGATAGATACAATATGGAACAACTTGAGAAAATTCTCAGGGAATTAAGACAGTCCAGTGAAATGAGCCCTTTTAATAGGAATTGATCGATATTTTCTAACATTACCTTAATCTACTCTGTCCTATAAACAAGTACTGGTCAAATATACAGAGCCTCAGACAAGTTGGAACACATGTGCTGTGTTCTTGACATGGATTTTGGTTCACTAAGACTCTTTCAATGTACACATATTTCCAAATTAATAATAACACCTTTATCCTGTAGATGTAAAAGGAAATTAGGAGCATTCATTGGACATTCCACAAAGTTAAGTGACACAAAATTTGATATCATATAAGGGTAGTAAACTAAACCACTAGTAAATGTGAGTTCTAACCTCTGCTCCAGTTAGCCTAAGAAAAGTCACTTAGCCAGGCTGGGTTTGAATGACCTCATTATTAAGGTACAAACACTGGGCTAAATGATCTCTGAAGATCCCCCTGCTTGTTCGACTGCTACGTGGTTCAAAATAAACTGAGCAAAAGTACTCATGACATTTCATATTTAGTTACACAGCTTGAACTATCGCCTAAGAAATGTTTATTTACCCTGATATTTAATACTCTAATACTTCAAGGTGGCTAGCAATATTCTGATGAGAGGAAAAAAAGGGACTTCACTACCCAATCATGTGTCAGCAAGGAAGCAATACTGCTCGGTACACATGTGTACTCATCTGCACACATGCATCCATCCATGCAAACATAGGTAGTGACTTACAAATTAAAATAAGGGGAAAAAAAGTTCCGTGAAGTTTAACTGTTACTAATTCTGGTAACCAGACACTAGAACTCTTTCTTTCTTTCTTAAACTGAGTGTGCAGGCAGTTGGTCACTACTGTGACCTTTGCACACTGGGCTAATGAGCAAAACGTGGTCAAACAACTCACATTCCTAAAAAGCCCAAACAATGAAGTCTACACCAAAGAATAGTTAACCTTACCTTGACAAAAGGTGTTGTTAACCCGTTTGTAACCTTGTAGACATTCCATCATTTGGTTATATCCATGATAAGCTGTAAGGAAGAAATAATTCTGTTACATGCTTAAATTTATACAGTCCCAAACTACCATATGTGATAACCTAAACCAATGAAGTCATCAGTGGTCTATCTTATTTATTTCTAAGATACCCAACTCAATATGTGGCAGTTTTTTTTCCACATTATCCCTGTTTTTTCAGTATGCTTCCTATTCTGCAATAGATGCAGTCCCACATAGTTGTCATCTAGATTATGTTAATCCAAAGAATCGTAAGACTATTTTATATTTTCTTCCATTTAATGATTATTTTTATCACAAAGGATCCATTCCTCCCCAATGATGTGCTACAGGCATTTGAATTTTCTTATAAGTAAGGTGAACATACATCCTGGCCTACCTGGGACAGCCCTGGGTTAAGCCAGTTGTTCTAGCAAAGTTCATTAATAACAGCACTCCATTTCACTCTCAGAAGTGTCCCAGTTTTGACAATAAACTATGTGCTAACTTAAATACTGGTTCACACATGCTAATAAAGAGAGACTCTTATTGCTATGAACCCAAGAAGAATGGGAGATGACAAGAGGAAGTCAGGAGATGAGAAGGACTACCAGGATCATTGGTATTGTTCATCACCCAGAATTTTCATCAACAATACAATGTTGTCACTACCAAATTATCAACAAAACCCTATTCACTACCAAATTATCAACAAAACCCTATTCACTGATTCTGACACTCTTAAGTGAGACCCAAGAGATTTCTTGGCATAATGGATACAGCATAAGTTCAGGCACCAAGCAGACCTAAGTTCAAATCATGGCTCTGCCTATCAATAGCTCTGTGACTTTGGGACACAAGCTTTCTGGGTTTCGAACGAGGATTCCATACAATGGGAGTATTCACATCTCCTGAGCAGGTCAGGACTGTTGTGGATTTTAGATATAATTTATGCAAAATGCCTACCGCAGTGCCTCACAAAACCACTCATGAGATGACAGATGTCATTATTTCCTGCCATAAGGTATTCTTTCATTAAGAAGATCATGAGCAATAGAAAATGGGCAATAATCAAAACAGGATGGATGGTTAGACCACTACAAAGACTTAAACAAGGAGTAAAGAGGGAAAATTCAAAATAAAAAAGGAAATTTTCTTTTGGAAAATAAAATTATTTTGCCCCTAACACATGCTCTTTATTCTCACCACTAATGGAACAGGATGAATATGTACTAGTGGTATTTCTCTCTCCTCCTTCACTTCCTTTCTTTGCCATATGTCCCATCTCTTCAGATCCTTCTGAATTAGAAGTGGTTAGAGTGAGGAGTCCTGGAATAGTGACTTTTAAGGAGGGAGCAACTGGCATGTGGAGAGTTTCATTCAAGCTCCATTTAAGCTCCTTGGCCACATAACTAGTCTTCCATAGAATGAAGACCCTGTGGAGCAGGGTGCTTGCAGAGATTTGGGGATCTCTCTCTGTGAACCACTCAAAGGCAAAAGAAATGCTATCTTGTTTAAAAAGGAGAAAAAATGAGTGGGAAATGTCAGAGAGGGAGACAGAACATGAGAGACTCCTAACTCTGGGAAACAAACTAGGGGTAGTGGAAGGGAAGGTGGGTGGGGGTTGGGGGTGACTGACGGGCACTGAGGGGGGCACTTGATGGGATGAGCACTTGATGGGTGTTATTCTATATGTTGGCAAATTGAACACCAATAAAAAATAAATTTATAAAATTTATAAATTTATATATTATATAAATTTATATATATTTATATTTATATAAATTTATATATATAAATTATATATATTATATAAATTTATAAATTATATAAAATTTATAAAAGAAAAAAAAGTGGAAAAAAAAAAGTTTCAACAGGGCAGCCTGGGTGGCTCAGTGGTTTAGTGCCACCTTCAGTCCAGGGTGTGATCCTGGAGACCCGGGATCGAGTCCTACATCAGACTACCTGTATGGAGCCTGCTTCTTCCTCTACCTGTGTCTCTGTCTCTCTCTCTGTCCCTCATGAATAAATAATTTTTAAAAAAATACATAAATAAAAAATAAAAAGTTTCAACAGTCATCTACCTCAAAGCAAAGAGCCAGACCAGCTGATCTCTTCAGATCCTCCTCAGCTTAGGATTCCATGTTCATTTTCTTCTACAAACTTTTAAAGGACAAGTGACTTGTTCAAGCTAAGTACATTTTTATTAGATTACAGAGTATTTAACGAAATCATTTGCAGATTTAAAATTAAGTTTTCACAGTAAAAACTGATCAACAGTGAAAGGTCTTTCTGTATGTGGCTAAACAAAAACTTCAAACATTAAATAAAAGTCATTTGAAACTGCAGTTTGAACTCCTTTAAGTGAAAAAAAAAATTTTTTTAAAGGCATGGAACACAAAACCAGAGCACATAAAGCCAAGGAAAGTCTGCTCTCTTCCAAAATGAATATGATTTAGAGAGTAGTACCAACCAAGGAAAGGAAAGTTTCTAAATGACACAGGAAGAATGTGACCCTGCGTGTGTTTCTTGGGAGTGAGTCACTTAGGACAGCACAAACAAAGTAAATGTCAAGATGTTAATAGTTTATTTCAGTCATAATCCACATTGCCCTTCCTGAAATGAAATCAATCTCTTCAATTTTATACATTGCATGAGACAACATGAATTTATTTTCATCAGCACTTGGTCAGAAGTGATAGAAGCTTTATACTTTAACTTCCTCCTTAAATTATTACTAGCACTAAAATAGAGAATTAACAAAAAAAAAAACATTTAAAGCAGTGGATTTATTTATGCTCACACAATTAGAAATAAAAACAAGAGAAGGTCAGGAGTAGAGATGACGCATTAAAAAACAATCAGGAGAATCTAAGATTCTCTGTATCCCTAACTTCTGTCCCTTTCTTGTTATTCTGAGATTGAGACGATGGAGCAAAGGGAAGCGGTTCAGCAAAAGAGAGAGAAAAAGAGGGATAAGAAAAAGGCATGAAGATAATGGAGAAGATGGAACAAGTATTAGAGAACATGAACTTGGCCCCAGAATAAAGTTGGAAGAATTGGACTTCTCCTTCTTCAGGCCTTAGACCTAGAGGCGGGAAATCTATCGCTCACTCTACAATATTCCTACAGACAAACTTACATAGTATATGAGGGATAGGCTGAGAAAAGAAAAAAAAGAAAGAAAGAAAGAAGGAAGGAAGGAAGGAAGGAAGGAAGGAAGGAGAAAGAAAGAAAGAAAGAAAGAAAGAAAGAAAGAAAGAAAGAAAGAAAGAAAGAAAGAAAGAAAGAAAGAAAGAGAGAAAGAGAAAGAAAGAGAGAGAGAGAGAGAGAGAGAGAGAGAGAGAGAGAAAGAAAGAAAGAAAGAAAGAAAGAAAGAAAGAAAGAAAGAAAGGAAAGGAAAGGAAAGGAAAGGAAAGGAAAGGAAAGGAAAGGAAAGGAAAGGAAAGGAAAGGAAAGGAAAGGAAAGGAAAGGAAAGGAAAGGAAAGGAAAGGAAAGGAAAGGAAAGGAAAGGAAAGGAAAGGAAAGGAAAGGAAAGGAAAGGAAAGGAAAGGAAAGGAAAGGAAAGGAAAGGAAAGGAAAGGAAAGGAAAGGAAAGGAAAGGAAAGGAAAGGAAAGGAAAGGAAAGGAAAGGAAAGGAAAGGAAAGGAAAGGAAAGGAAAGGAAAGGAAAGGAAAGGAAAGGAAAGGAAAGGAAAGGAAAGGAAAGGAAAGGAAAGGAAAGGAAAGGAAAGGAAAGGAAAGGAAAGGAAAGGAAAGGAAAGGAAAGGAAAGGAAAGGAAAGGAAAGGAAAGGAAAGGAAAGGAAGCCAATGCTTTTCAACATTTTAGATACAGACTCTTGTTTCATGATCCATAAGACTCAATAGCAAATTACCAAGCTGAGAGTCAAACTCGAGTCTACTTAGCTCCAAATCCCTTGCTCTTTAAATCATACCAAATCTCCCTTAGATCTCGCTTTGGTCAGGCTGCCAGAATAGTTTTAGGCACACAAATCTCTCAGTGAGGAGGGACAAGCATACTCAACCCACTTACTGGAAATCCACACTACCAGTCATTATTGAATCACCATAAAAAGTCCACAGGGGACATCCTCAGTAATGAAGGTCTTCATTTACGTGACTCTCTCTCTAAATGAAGAATTCACTAGTTACTGGAAACTTCAGTGGGTGTTTTCACAAATTAGACCTCTAAAAAAAATAGAAGCAGTACCAACAAAATAAATGAAATTTGGGGCATCAAAAGATTTAGAGAACAAGGAAGTTTGAGAGACAAGGAGGTCCAAATGAGAGGCAATAAGAAATTATTAATAACAAGTCACTATGATGACTGAGCAAGAGTACAGAAGACAGAGCTATGGAGCACTGATCCCAAGATGGCAGTTCTAGGCTGAACAGTGGCGTGAAAGGCAATTAAAAATATCAAATCGATAAGTGCATAAGAATAATAATTAAAAATTATCCAACTGAAGCAAATGAGAAATTCCTTGTAACACCAAGTGTAAAAACCTCCTACAAAAATCTTCAGTTATACAAAGCAAAGAAAGATGATTGAGGGAAATATCACTTGCTTTCTTGGGAAAAATGTGATGAATGGATGTAAAAAAAAAAAAAAATCAAGTTACCCCTGTCTTTCTAAAAAATCTCTATTAGGAATCAGCCAGAGTTAATGTTGCATTCAAAAACTAAAAATAGTAACTATAATTGGGGGAAAAGGGAACAGAGAGACCTAAATCTGGATTTATTCAAATCAATAGGTTCTAAAACCCAGAATTTATAGACCAAACAAAACATGTGGGTATCAATACAGATTCATGTCACTGAGAACTGTGATGGTATCACAAAAGTGGTGCCTGGGGTGCCCGGGTGGCTCAGTCAGTTGAGCCTCCGACTCTTGTTGATGTTTTTTTTTTTAAAGATCTATTTATTTACTCATGAGAGACAGAGAGAGAGGCAGAGACATAGGGGAAGAAGCAGGCTCCCTGCGGGGAGCCCGATGCGGGGACTCTAGCCCCGGACCCCCAGGAACATGACCTGAGCCAGACAGACACTCAACCGCTGAGCTACCCAGGCGTCCCCCAACTCTTGGTTTTAGCTCAGGTCATGAGATCAGCCCCACGCTAAATGGGGTGGGGGGGGTCTGCTTCTCTGCCTCTTCCTCTGTCCCTCCCCCAACACAAGTGCATTGTGTTTGTGCACACTCTCTAATAAATAAATAAATCTTTTAAAAAAATAAAAGTGGTAACTAAGAAGAGAAAAGTACTGTGTCCTAGTAACTGTACCTTTATCTTTTACAGATTAGCAACCAATCATTTCTCCATTTTTGCCTTTTTTTAGTGACATCTGAAAATTGACAGTACAACTTCTGTTGTGGCTATTAATAAAAATGTCATTTAAGCAACTGAAACTAAGAAATAACAGCTTCACTGACATTTTATCGGTTTTTGAAACATTTACAATTTTTAAAGACCTCTTATTTTCTCTTCACCTGAGGGGGATAAAAACCACTCTAGTTTGGCTTACTGCCTTCTTAAAAGACTTTTTAAAATTAAGTAATCTAGCTGGAGAAGGCAACTGAAAACCGCTTATTCAAACACGGAATCAACAGGAAAGCTTTCTTACACCTGCAGCAATGTTTCTGGAAATCCACATTACACCAATATATTCTAGAATTCAGTAAGATTTCTTTCAAAGTCTAATGCTGTCTCGCCCCCCAAACAGTAATCGTAAGGAAACAGATATGCTACATTAAGATTCAAAGGAATGATGAAACGTCACTTACACGGCTTCTTGGGGCATTTCTGGCATTTGTTAAAGCCCCAGGAGGTACCCACAGTTCCACAGCAGTCCTCCTGCTTTGAAAGGCCAGGGAGCGCCTTGCCACACTGCAGTGATGAGATGGGAAATATGAAGGTTAATTGAGTGCAAGATGCCCAGCTCTAGAGCACTGCTGTGCTTCCCAGTCACATTATAAAACAGTTCCCTTGTTATCGACACAATTAGAGGGGGGAAAAAAACCCTCAAACTTTGAAATGAAACATCAGAATAAAATCAATACAACACTAATGAACAAGCATATTTCTAAGAGCTTCCTGGCATTTTGAGAGTCTTAAGAAAATCTGTCACTGCTCAGAGCACTTCATAAAACGTATGTTTCCAATGCCCGCCTTCCTTTTATTTTTTTTTTCCTTAAGAACTGCAACTCAAAAGTTCAACATAAACTTTTAAAATTTAGTTTAACTGTCTGTTGGAATCTCTGCTGTGGATCATCAGAGAACAGAGCTGTAAGGGTGTAGGGCATGTGTGTAAACCTTGAGAATGTGGCACAGGTCCCATCTGCAAGAGGCTTTTGGTTTTCCTACAACACCAAGGCCTTGGCAGGAACAGGGCAGCATAGGACGGTACAAGAAATGATCACGGACTGTGCCAGATCAGCTCTGGCAGAGATGAAAGCTCCACACAACCGAGTGGCCTGACCCAGGGAGGTCAGCCAAGTTAGGAAGGTGCTGGCAGGTTTAAGCGAGGCTCGCAGGCAGAAGAGCAGAGCTGACAGTTGTCAAATATAAAGACCCATCTCATCTCCCCTGGTAAAATCACAGGAGGTCTGATGAGGCTGAGAGGAAGGGGCCTTAAATCAGACTAACCCAGTGGGGTCAGGCAAACAGATTCTTCTCTGTGTACCCATCCCGAGGCCACTTGTGCAAAAAAGGCCACATGGCTTTCCACTGACACTCAGCAGACTAAGCCCAGACCCCACATCCGAGGGGTCACTCTGCCTTCCTCTGCCTCAACCTCTAAAAAGTTCTCCAAACAGCTGCCAGTGTCATCCACAGTCTAAAGACTGCAAACTCCGTGGGATGATACACAAGATCCTCGCTACCCTGCCGTAGAGCGTATCATTTTTTTTCTAGCCCCTCCACCTGTATACATCTAGCCTTTGGGCACTCTAAAAAGCTGTTTATTTTCTAAACAAATGTCTTTCCAAGAGGTGTCTCCTTTGGTATACCCTATGCCCTTCCTTTTCCCTTTGTCTAGAGACACTTTACCCCAGGAATCCCAGCTCTGAAGAAGTGTCACTATGAAGCCTCCTATCTCCTCAGCATCAGTGAGCTCCTTTCTCTTTACCCCACAGCACACTCCACATAGCTCCACCGCCTCTGCTGTGCTAATTAAATGCAGATGTATCTTATGTATCTTTATATCCCAAGACACAGTGCACATGCTCAATGAATTCTGAATGGAAGAAGGAGCAAAGAATATAAGCAACTAAGAAATGACCCAGGTACAGTCCATCCAGGCAAGCAGTGGCTCTGTGAAAACCAGGAAAAGGTAGCAAGTGCTATCCAGGCTAGTAAGTGCAACGTGGTGACAGATGACAGAGAGTCTGGACAGGTGGTGACCCTTAGAAGGGCAGCAGACACCAATCACCTGGTGGGCCTCTCCATTCGGATGGAGGCTCTAAGTAACCACATGTTCAAATTGTAAAATAAAACCAGGGAAGACCCGCACAGTTCATGAAGGTTTAGTGCCATCATAGTTTTGAGGTCCTTAGGTGTTTGTGGTTTTTAATGGTTTCGACAGGATGTTGTTGTGTGCTCTAAAAACCAGTCAATGATGAGGTTTGCTGGGGATGCGGAGGGCAGAAAGGCAGGAAGGAAAGTGAACACGCCAACAAATGAGAACCTGACAGAAGCAAAGCATACAGTGGCTGGAGGCAGGTGGTTCCCAAATTCCTTCAGCACAGTCACAGAAGTCTGAAACAGGAAGCTCATGAGGAAGGAAGAGGCAACTGACTACAGGCATCAGGCTGGGAGCCAGTGATGATGTGGAGAACATGGAGGTCTGTCTCCACCATCGGTTCTGCTGCCAGTGTGCCTCATGTTTCCAGGTTTATCAAGCAGGTTGATGTGAGACACCAGTATACCTCAGACGTACATCATTCGTGTACCAGATTCTTCAGGTTCTTCTCTTAATCAAGCAAAACTTTCAACACTTGCTGATTTTATATGCTCAAAATTTTAGTAGCAGTTAAAATCCAATTTTCACCTCAGATTCCTAGAATGTTTTATTTGGTAGGGTAAAAATAAATCATTTCTCTCTACCAGGCCTCAGAAAAGGTACAAGGTTTTCATTACAGGATTCGGGCTGCTTTATCCCATGGCTTTGTTTTTGCAGGTCCACAGCCAAGAGCAGCACAAACCATCCAAATCGATTAAATAAATGACGGTGTAGGTGGTACCACCAAACTGTGTGTTCTTCTCAAACTTGGGCCTGCACAAGATAATAATAGGCTGCAAAGGATGAAGTCAGGCTTATAACAAGGCACAGTCTCACACATGCCCCCTGAGGTAGTTAATTATGAAGAGGCTTCAGTGTGAGCCAGAAAAGGCCTGAGAGATCTGTGGCCATAGGCAGGGCTCTCACACAAGAGACTACCCACCACTATGAGGTCTTACTTGGACGTAGGACATATCCAGAAGAAAAGGCGGAAGAGGATCTTCTCTCCTCCACACTAAAGGTCACACTGGAGAGATTCAAGAAGAATAGGAGGAGTTGGCATTCAGATTGCCCTTCTCTCAGAGTAGTGGATTTCACTTCTTCGTGGGACATCATCACAAGGCCCCATGACTGGCTCTAACTGCATTTTTATGCCCAGATTGGGGTGACTTTTTACAAGTTAAAAACACAAATGGAATTTCTCCTATGTGATTCATTCACCGCATTTTCAGAGAAAGCCTGTCTCTCGCTTCAAGAAATATCTTACGTATAAGTGATTCAGAAGAAATGTGCTAAAAAATTTACAACCAATATTTAGCTATTTCAAGCCAGAAAGAAAAATCTATCCCATCAAATGAGCATTGTGCTGTAGCTCCTCAAAAAGCTCACCCAACCTTAGGCTGCACACCAGGGACGCTGTCATTCCACACATCTGTGCTCTAGGGTTTGCAGATGCACGACCCACCTAGAGCAGAAAGCAGAACAGGGCTGACTCTGGCAACCAGGTCCTGTGAGCGTCAAGTGAAGAAAGGAGAGGGGGCAGTGTGTGTGACCAAGATGACAGAGTTCAGACACGTGAAACAAGCTTGTGGCCTGCAGCCAGCTGCGTGAGAACATATTAGCAGGACTAAAGGTCATAAGTCACAAGAAGACAGGATTTATGTCATCCAGCAGGCAACCTTTTCCACAGCGAATGCTCCTCAATGATGGAAGGTGCGGACTTCTTCACTGGGAGTGGACGCTGGAGGACCACCTGTCAGGAATGTCCAGGGCATGAAGCAGATTGACTTCTAGGTTCCCTGCCAGGTCTGAGGTTCTGTGTTCAATACCTCCTGCCAGGTCACATTACTCGGTGTAGGAAAGGTGGATTACCAGAGGTTCCATCGCTCTCGTGTCTGCATTCAGGACTGTGCATGTCTAGATGCATCCTAACCACCTTCTCTAAAGTCTTCCTTCCTTCCTCACACCAGCCTCTCCAGGGCTGCTCACCCCAGGCTGAGCTTCCCCCTACGGGACTTATGTAAACTAGACAGGAGAAAAACAAACAGAGCTAGTCCCAGCCCCAATTCACCAATGCCCTGGCCATGCATGATTCTTGGAAGACTGAGCACAAAAAAATAATTCAGTGACCTTTCTTCCCTTCCCATGTTGGCACCATGCCTCAGAAGGTAAAGCTATTCAAGGGTTATCACAATTGCTCCATGAAGAGCTGTGTTTTAACTTCTACAATGCAAAATTATCGCGCGTGCACAATGGTGTAAAAACCTTTCGTTTTTAAAGCAGCTGTCAAGAATAAACAGATTGTAGGATAACATACTTTTCTAAATCTTGACTTAGTTGGGAACACTTCACACTTCAACCTCAGTTTTGAGGTACTACCTACCAGGGAGCATTCCTGATCCTCAAAGGTAAGGTGTGATTGCATTTGTTTTTAGATCTCCCTATAAATGTATGAGTAGGAATGACAGTTCAAAACTTACCATTTGGCAACCAAGGCCTGTCATTTTTGTCAATTAAAAACTCACCACTGGAGATGTTTCAGAGATGAGCAGTAATTTGAGGAAGTTGTAATAAATATTGGAGCATGGTTTCATAAGATTTAATTTTCATACCTTAAAATTACTAGTACTTACAGTATCCTCATTTTAAGAGTGTTTGCTGTATTGTGCCAGGTGCTGGGGAAGGAAGATCTAGTTGTGGGTAAAAGAAGAGGGTGCTGGATTGCAATTAGTAAACCTGGATCTAAATTCCCACTCTTTCTCATGAGCAATGAGATATTCACCACACTGTCCAGCCTCTCCCAGCTAAGAATGGGACAATGGGACAATAATCCCAACGGTAAAGAACTGTAGTGAGATTAAATGAAGCATATCCAGGAACGGCTGCCCTATCCCTTCAGCACCTGTGCAAGGACTAAAAAGAAGTGACCCGTAAGCTGTATTCAGCATCAGAACACAGCATTCAGGAAACAGAGCATGGGCTGGATCCCTGTCTGCCCTCTCAGCTGGTGTCCCATGTGAGTACAACCTATAAAATGTTCAAGTGCTGGCCATCTGTTAGCCTCCTAGCATCCTTTTCTGAAAACAGCTCAAATATTTCACTAGTAAAAGGGCTGCTCGATAGTGACAGCCACCATGTCAAGGACATACTACTTAGTTTTCCTACTAAAGACATTTAAAAACAATAATACCAAAATACTCTTACAAATCACCTTTATCACCCATACAGAACTCATTTTACTCTGTGATCAGGAACCATTCAGCAATGAGGCATAAAATACTGAGTTTAAATAAAGAAGGTTTTCTCAAAGAGAGTAAGGCACTGGAGCCAAAGAAACAAATACGACTGAAAATGGAAAAGTAGCACAGATTTTTTTAAATGCACTAAAGTAAAACATGAAAGAACAGAGAAGGCTGACTCACTGCAACTCTTGCAAGAGTGTGCAGGACTGTGTTTAGGCAAGAGCTGAAACAAGGCAGTGACTCAACTGCTGGATTGGAGAGAAAGATTCCAAAGAGATGGAGCAGCTCGAGCTAAGCCCAAGGCTGACCACCAACTGGGAGAGGACCCAGGGGCAGGTGGGTGGGAGGGGAAGGGCAGAGGAAGGCAGGCCAAAGACAGAGGAACAGAGAGAGTGGGTGGGAGAAAGGCAGAGAATGAGCTAGAACTAAGCCATAGAGAATTTTCCAAATTTGGGATTCAGTTTGTGGTTAAGTACCAAAATTAATCAGGAGATAGTTCCTTTTCCCAAATCAAGAAGTTTGGGATTGCTTCCAGTGAAGTATCTGGCATCTTTGAAGTAATGGCAAACACAGAAATATTGATAAAAAGGAGGAGGGGAAAATTTTTTCATATGACTATAGTTTTGTACATCTGATACTTCCCCTCAAGAGTAAAAAAGAATTATCAGCACAGAGTATATCATTCATGGGGGGGAGGGAGGGCAGGGCGGTGGTCAACAGAGGGGAAGAAATGACATTGAAGGTCAACATGAACAGTTATGAGAGAATGAAAAAAACACCCAAAATCGGATAATTATTAAATTGGCGATACTTTTCCTCAAAGAAAAAGCACAAGGGAAGTTTTACATTCAGCCCAAAATGAGCTTTTTTCCCCCAACAAATGCTTTCCCCAATAAGAGATGTCCTATCACAAAGCAAACCCCCAGACACCTCTGTGTGCATTAGAATTGGTGCTCTCTGAAGGTGAAATAGACCTTTCCACACCTTCACAGTCCCTGTGGACCAAAGGAGAAGTAGTGTAAAGATTACCCATAACAGTAAATGCTAAGAGCTTAGCTTTTGAGGTTGGACCAAGATGGGTCCAATTTCTCACTTCACCAACTACCACATATATTACCACCATGGGCAAAACCCTCAACCTCTCACTGCCTATATCCTCCTCTGCAAAACATAACTAAAAATGCCCATTTTCACAGAGCTCTCAAGAGACCAAGATAATACATATGAGATAGTCAGATGGCCACCATGCAGTAGGCTCACAACCAATGTTAGATCCCTTTCCCCAGGCTCCTCGCCTAGAAACCAGGGTTTATTTAACAAAGAACTAAGTAACCTAACAGTTACTCAGTATACAATGTCCCAGATTCAATTTATCAAGAAAGGAGATGCAAAAAATAATATAGAAATATGAAAATAAAAAGATTATGATTATGATTTTGCTACAAATGTTTAGGTTTTCACAAAAGTGTTCTGGCTAGTGAAAAAATGGAGAATAAATGCTGTGGAATATTTATAATTGTATGGACTTCATTTTAATTCTCCTCAAGAAACACAACATGATGTCATTGAATTTCAGTAATTCAACCAGTTAATGTCAATGTTCAAGCAGTAAGTTTCACTTTGGGGACATCCAGATCCTTCTGGTCACGTACCATGTCTTGGTGCCAAAAGATCAAGACCACGAAGCCAAAATAGCAGAGCCCACTCACACCTCTTGCCCACAATCATCCATGGTTTAGTCATAAACCACTGCAGAATGTGGAACTCACTAAGACAGGTCCCAGAAAATATATGTCCTTTTAGGTTCAACTAGTGTTATAGACTGAATGTGTGTCTCATCCCCTAAAACCCTATGTTGAAGCCCTGACCTCTAATGTGACAGCATAGGCAGGTGGGGCTTTTGGGAAGTAATTAGGTTTATTTTTTTCCATATTCACATAGCTTTTATTACAGTCTGTTATTATAATTGTTCTACTTTATTATTGTTGTTGTTAATCTCTTACTATGCCTAATTTATTTATTTTTAATTTTTTTCAAATTTTTATTTAAATTCTTAGTTTAGTAAGAATTAAGTATTGCACTATATGTTAACTAACATAGGTTAGTTTCAGGAGTAGAATTTAGTGATTCATCACTTACATACAATACCCATTGCTCATCAAACAAGTGCCCTCCTTAATAACCATCACCCACATAGACCACCCCCTGCCCATCTCCCTTCTATCAACCTTCAGTTTGTTCTCTATAGGTGAAGTAATTAGGTTTAGATGAAATCATGAGAATAGGGCTGCCATGATGGGGTTAGTGTCCTTGCTAGGCGGGGAATAAAGACCAGGGCACAGCCTGCCCCCCTTTCCCCCATCTCTGCCATGTGAGCACATCAACAAGGTTGGTGTCTACAAACTAGGAAAACAGCCCCACCAGGCACTGAAGCTGCAAGCATCTCAATATCAGTCTCCAATCTCCCAAACTTGTTGTTTAAGCTACCCAAACTATGGTATTTTGTTACGACAGCCAAGCTGACTTATATAGATAGCAATGGTTTCTTGTGAATACTCCACGTCCAAAAGAGATGGCCTAAGAGCCAGGGTGGTATAGGACAAAGAACTCTGGAACAGGAACCAAAGAGCCTCAGTTCTAGTCCTCACCAACTGCAAAGTCAATACAAGATGCAAAGCAAATTAACTTACTTCTATGGGCTTCAGCTTCCTCAACAATAAGTTCTGGGTATAGACTAATTACTAATACTCATTGATGTGCTTAAGTTCTGTGATTTTATAAAGGCTCCAGTGCAGGGGTAGAGAATAACAGGGAGCTATAAGTGGAATGCTTTGCTGTGCCAGGGAAATCCTATTAAGGTCAGTGCTCAAATGTTTCCTACCTACCAGACTGATACAGTACATTTCATGATGCCATGTGTTTGCTAGTCCTAACATCACACCCTGTCGTAGACCAGTGTGACCAGTGATAACCAGGATGGGCCTCCACTTCTTGACACTACTTTATGCTCACCCTTTTCCTGCTAGCCAGTACTCACAAAAAAGGCAGCTATGTCTTCCTGAAAACAGTCATGGCTTTTAAATAGCTATTTTCTTTCTTTTTTTTCTTTTAAATATTTCATTTATTCATTTGAGACAGGGGAAATAGAGAGAAAGAGAGAGAGAGAGAATGAGCAGGCAGAGAGGCAGAAGGAGCAGCAGACTCCTCGCTGAGCAAGGAGCCCAATCGCGGCTGGATCCCAGGCCCGGAGATCATGACCTGAGCTGAAGGCAGACGCTTAATCAACTGTGCCACCCAAATGCCCCTAAACAACTATTTTCTAGAGTATAGTAATTATAATGAATTGTATTATGATTATCAATAGGCAAAATATCAGAAATTATTCAAGATGGTCATGGAGATGCAGATTTTGCAGCTCTTGAGCTGTGACCTACTATAAAGTCACATTGTGATTGATCAACCCACCCTGAATGGGTGTCCCATAAATTAGTCCACCTGTGCAGTTGAGATATTCATCTCACCACCCCACCTCCCAACAACCGAGCTAGAAAATCTTATTCCAACATTCTGGCACAAAACTGAGGTTTTCTGGCAAACAGAAGCTATACCCCTCAGTACTCTAAATTTGGTTGAGGAATGTAAATCCCTTTTTTGGAAATCTTGGGCTTCTTTTCATAAGAACCAGGATGAGGTCCCTTATGGGAAAAGTTCTAACTGTATATAATGGGGTGGATGAATCCAAACTTCTGTCACAGCTCTTCTTTATTCCTATCATCAATCTTTTCACTATGATATAAACACATCCCCACTCCGGCAAAGTGACTTCTGCGCATCCTCTGAGCAAAATGGTGCTCTTATAGCCTCTGGGCCAACCATGGCTCCAAACTAAACTGGAAAATCTCAGGAGAGCTCTTCAATGTCCATGCACTAGACCATTAAATATGTTTATTTCTATGTGCCAGTAAGAAAGAAGGTCCAAATATTTAAGTCTATCATTAATGCAACTAGAGCAACATACTTGATCAACTTGTCCTAAAGGCCTGTTGTCATAAAGGAGAATACTGTATGGTAGAGCACTGGCGGGGTAACAGGCATTGTCTCATAAGAAGAGGAAAACGCTTAAATACTTCCAGATTTTCTAAAAGAACTTGTAAAAAATTTGCTTTGGCTTGAGTAGAACATTCTTTATAGGCAAGGTTTTTTTTTTTTTTTTTTAAATCCACCCAGCTTTCTTTTATTAGAGTAATTAAAACAATGTTAGGCATTTGGGGTATCTGATATAACCATAATCCTCTGATATTTCAGGCTATTGATTTTACAAAATATCTACTGTGACTAGGGCATTAACTGCTGGAAATGTATCCACATTGATTTCTGACAGTGTATTTGTTTAAAGCCTGCCGAAGCCAAACCATGGGCTTCAAGGAATTCCAGACAACTACTTTAGTTTATAAAACGGTATTTTAAAAGTTACACTAAGGCAAAAATGGTTTTAAAAAGTAACATACAAAGGGGAAAAAAATTCTTAAGCATGAAACTTGTGATTCTGCTTGACATCTCTTCTAAAGAAACAATTAAACTTGGGCTATTTTCTCCATCTCTACAACAATTTAAGCATTTCAACAGTTGTGATATATGTGTCTTGCTATTCTTACATTGTGAAAAGAATAAGTATTGTCATGATTATATTCTGACATCATAATTCCCATTAGCCTATCCTTGCAACAAAACAACACAAATCACACCATAAATCCTAACATTAGATGGTGAGAACATGAAATTTATTCAAAGTTCCATTACCAAGAATGTGGCTAAAAAGACAGACTCGTGTTGAGGAGGAAATAAGATAGGCAGACAGACATGGTTGTTACTATGCAACCAGATCACTCCCAAAATGATGAGCATCAAGTCCTCCTTTCCCCAGTGCTTATTTCTACAACTGCATTGAAGGAAATTTTCTATATTAAGCTTCAGTGCTTCTCGGGTTCTTTTTGTCTATGTGGAGATACTGAAAGAAATGAAAATCATTTTGGGTCTCATATCACTGTGTAAATTTTAACACGTGCCTCATCTGGTTAAGTTCTGTTTTTCTGTGTCTTATCCAAGTACACAGAACTCAAAACTAATAATTACCTGTGGTTTGGTTGCAAATAGTGTAGAAAAACTGAATGCCACAAATCATATTAATAGGTTTCTTTAGTTCCCTGGGAGCAGGAAACCAGGTCTGTCTTGACCACACTCTGCCACTTGTGGCAGGATGTTCTCTGTTCACCAAAGAACCACTTGTCCCAGCTTCCCGGTGTGTGCCGCTTCCTAACTACCATGGGTTAGCTAGACTACTCTAACAAAATATCATAGACTGGGGGATTTAAGTGACAGACATCCATTTTCTCACAGCTCTGCAGGCTTAAGGTGCAAGATGTAGGAGCATGGTCAACTCTGGTGAGGTCTTTCTTTCTGGCTTGTAGGAGCTGCCATCCTGCCGTGTCCAGATATGGCAAAGGGAGTGAGTTCTCAGGTATCACTTCTTAAAAGGACACTGATTCTATCATATCAAGGCCCTACTCTTACAATCTCATTTAATCTTAATTACCCCTTATTGACTCTATCTCCAAATATAGTCATGTTGGAGGTTAAGATTTCAACATATGTTTTGGGAGGGCCACAAGTGAGTCCACAGTCCTGACAGGCAGGGCCAAGTGACTCACTGTGAACAAGAACTGTAGGAAAAGGAGTGTCCCTTGCAGCATCTCTCTCTCACTCCATTGTAGGAATTAAGGAAGCCACATATTCCAGAGAGTACGGCGTTAATATAGTGGAAGCCCATCAGCCTGACACTCAGAGATATAGCACAGAGCTCTCTGCTCACCCCTTACACATCTAGCACTAGCAAAATGCAAGCTTCTGTCATGTTGATTTATGATCACAGCACAACCTAGCTGAACCTAATAATCCATTTTCTGACTATTCCTCTGCACCCAGCACTGAGCTGAATTCCTAAATGGCCATGCCCTCATGGAAAGGACAATCTCATGGGGCAAAGAGGATCAAAATCAACAATTTTTAGATAATTCAAAATGGCCTGATTGGATTCCAAACCCAGTGAGAGTTCAGGGAGGAGAGAGCAGATGTGGTCTGAAGGACTGGAAGGCTTTCTGGAAGCGCCAAGACTGGAGAGGAGGCTCTCGGGTCAGCCTAGATTTCTGAGACCACAGTAGGTCTTGATGTAGTTGATGTTTGGGCAGTTTGCTCTGTCCACAGATCCTGTGCATATGTCACTATCAGTGGCACATAAGACGGTGGGAAAGATGATGTCAAAATTATCACAGTCACAGGACTGCAGGGCTGAAAGAGACTGTGTTGGTTTTCTCAGCCAAAGCAGTTATTTGAAAAATGAAAAAACTAAGGGCCAGAGACATGGCAAGTTTGCAAAAATGGAGAAAGATCTATGGACATGGAAACACCAACAGGGCTAGTCCCCACTTCTGAACCTCGGGTTTCACATAAGTAAATGGGAGACAAAAATACCAATTTTCCTTGTGTTTTAAAGGTCAAGTAAGGTCATACATGTCAAAGTTCTCTATCAGCCATCAATTCTATAAAAATGCATTGTCTTACTAAGATGCCTGTGCCTAAGCCACAGAATGTTCATACCATTTTCTTAACAACTCCATTAAAGCCTGCACATTCTAAACCAGACCTCTTCAAAGTGTCATCTTGAAAGCATTGCTGTTTGTGTTCAAAATATTTAGAGCTCCTCTGTCTGGATTTCAGAATTCTCTTCAGGGCTGAAGACATACTATTTTAAATATCCTCAATGGTACAAATCCTCGCTTGCTGAAGGCTGAATCGACGTTGAAAGCCTTCGATCCATTGAGACTACAGAAAATGAGTGAGCAGCAGATCAAAGACATACTAATTTTCTTATGAGCTCATAAACCGATTCTGAAACAATTGCTTCAAAAAAACAAGTTGCAAGTCTATTTGCACAACATCACTAGAATAAAGGCACAGCCTCGTAAACAGATCTCAATGAAAGAGAATACTCTATTTTATACATAAATTCTCTGATACATAAAAGGAGACAATAGGAGAAAAAAATGGAAGGATAGGAAAGAAAAAGAAATCTGTACTATAACTGTTGTGGGAGAAGGGGCAGGGCAGCATGGGGGAGTCACTCTGTCAGCTCTCAACACAGGGCAATGTTGCTTTTTTTTCCTCCACAAATCTATGGGTCAGATTCCGGACGACTGGGGTTTATTTTGATTTTTTTTTAAAGTAAACAGATGATTCCACTTTGTGTTAGCAAATCTCAATTCTAAGGGATCATGTAGACAAAGCCAAGAAACAACAACAGACCCTAGAATACCAGCTGCGACTCTTTAAACATTTTTGTCATGGACAGAGTTCATTTTGTCATGAGGATCAACCGTTGACTCAAGCCTTGGTCCCTTAAAACTACTCCCAACGTACTCAGAATTATCATCTTCAAATTTAATAATCACAAAACCGTGCCACTTTGCCAACATCCGAAGTGACATAACATGCTTTCACTCTCAAGTGCCCCATAATTAATTTCAATGCCTGTTCCTCAACAAAAACAGGAGTCTAATTATTAATAGGTGTATTATTTTAGTGAGCCCTAGAGATATAGCACATGGAAATTTGATATTGCATGTCATGATAAAGGAATTTTCATTGCCAATTAAATGAAAAACATCTGAGAGGAGGGGTTTGAGGAGGACCAAGGAAGCATAAACTTGTCTATGAAACAGGTCAGGGTGAGTGAGCACTCAAAGCAGATACTCACAGGTGCCCAGAAGACACTGGTCTGGGGAAAGACTGGTATTAGGGGGTAGAAAGGGTAATGTATGGGTCATCGTCCAGTCTCTGAAGTACTCTACCTCAGTTCTAAGAATCTATGTTTTGATTATCCTAATGTCTCAGTGCCACATTCAATCCAAGTAAAACCAGCAGTTCTCCCTGCCAGTGGCAGAAGCCCAATGACATGCAGACATGTTCTCTTTCACATGCAGTTCTTTCTCCCTTTGGATCTTATCCCTGTCTTTACTGATCTTTTCAGCTCAGAGGGAGAGGGGACCTGCAGGAAGTATGTCTAGTAAATCTGCTGGAGCAAGACCAGCCTACATTGTAGAGCCTTGGGCATTCATCACTGACATATGTGTGACACCGTCAGTGCTACCTCTGCTGTTGACACAGGTAAGATCTAGCAAGGGTGGCCATTTGGGAGCCACTGGAGACAACCAGACTCATCAACATTTGATTACATATTTCTTAGATTATGCTAAAGGAGTATTTGAGTGGGACACTGAAGAAAAACCCTGATGTCCTACGAAATGCCTGGTGTTAATGACTTACTTCAACTGAAGGAGGCCAAACTTCAGTAAATGCAATTGGCACACCTCAGTGGGGCTCTCTGCTCACAGAAAGGGCAGAGGGCTGGTAGCCCTGACTTAGCCTTTCCCAGTCACTGCCCAGCAGTACACCTGCAAGAAGATGAAGGCCAAGTTCACCTGGGATGGCCCTGCCTCTAAAAGCACATGGCTGGGGAAATGGGGAAGGGGTGAGGACCACAGGCACGCCTGTACCCACTGCTGGCCCAGCCTGACTGTCTCCATTCCCCTTCCCACCAAAGGGATAATACATCAGTGAGAGGCCAAGCATCTTCGCTAAAATGTCGTTTACTTACTCCTTCTTTAGAAGGCTCAGCTACTTATGCCACTTGGGGACTTAGTTTAGGGAAATAACCAACATGAAAAGTGTTACAATGGGCAGCCCAGGTGGCTCAGCAGTTTAGTGCCGCCTTCAGCCCAGGGCATGATCCTGGAGACCCGGGATCGAGTCCCACGTCGGGCTCCCTGCATGAAGCCTGCTTCTCCCTCTGCCTGTGTCTCTGCCTCTCTCTCTGTGTGTGTCTCTCATGAATAAATAAACAAAATCTTAAAAAAAAAAAAAAAGTAAAGTGTTACAATGATTCCAGCATCATCCCCATCAGAATATCCTCAACTAGTTATTCCATCTTAGCTTTACGCCTCATTCTGGCAGTGTGGAAACTAAAGAAAAAGGTTTCTAAGCAGAGCTTAATGTTCCAGCCCCTGTAATTGAGGACCTAATCCATTTTCCATCACTGGAAGAGATTTTCATGGTCTACAGTCTGTCTCTATATGTACATCGGTAACAATTCACACAGGTATCTATCCATCTATCTGTATTTTCTTCTTCCACATGGAACTGACAGCCCTGGCATCTGTTTCCCTACTTTCTCACTGGCTTCTGTGTGGTAGAAACCAAAAAATATTTTTCTTCAAAGTCCTGTCACTGAAGAATTGAGACTTTTTTAAAAAGTACTTTCAGCCATAATTAGGATAGTTTTCCACTTTTATAAGCTCACACTTTCCTGCTAATTTCTCCATGACGCTTACTTTAAAAAAATTGTTTTTAAACAAAAGTGCATCTGTTTGGCCCTTCAAAAATTGTGTGTGTGTGTGTGTGTGTGTGTGTGTGTTAGTACCTAGGTTTAGAGATGGAGGATGTTATTGAATTTATCTGCCAAAAGAGATCTATCTCCAGTTATATCCAATTATTTCTCCAAAGGCCCATTCTGTTTCCACTTTTTCCTGTCTAAAGAGAACTGTTATAACAATTCTGGAACCTCTAAGAGGATCTCCCAAATAATTCTTGGGTTGCTTTAACTCAGTTTTGCCCCAGTTCTGATTATTTGTATGACCAGAAATTAAAGGAAAGAAAGGCTTTTCCAATAATTTCAGGATTTCACAGCAACTACTGCTGCTTTTTCTTCCTAATCTACATTAGGATTATTTTTTCTACAAAGAATTTCTATCTCTAATTTTAATAGAGAATTTAATCTTAGAGTTTGTTTCTTATGGGGTTTTTTTTGAACTTATGGACACTTTATAAGTTGCAAACTACAAAAAGTGGGTTTGCGTGTTGATCATCTTTATCTGTGCTAAAGCACTGTACTAAAAATATCTTTTTTGTTTACACCTACTTCAGGTTTTCCAGTACTTCTGTTCTTAGTTAATTCAGGTGTTTATATGTGGAATTTTCTGCTCTCTTGGCATTTGCAATAGGAAGGTCTTGAAGCACTTGACTTTTTTGTCTCGTCTTGTAATGTCTGTGTCTAATTAAGGGGCATGTTCCCGTGTTTAACAAAGAACACATGATTGCGCAACTGGGCAATGGCAGACCCAAGTGTGGACGCTGGACCCCAAGCCCTACATCATGATTCTAAACACTTCTCAGACAAGGTTTTTTATACCATCTGGCATCATTAGGTCACTGCAAATGTTTGTTTCCAGCAACTGGGCAACAAATAAAACATGCTTAAAACAACCAAAAACTCCAATGCCAAGTAAGTTTCAAATTTAGGTCACTGCTAAGAGAACCATTTTAAAACAAAGGAAACCCTTGTACAATGGGAAAGGTATATGTATTCAATGTCCCTGTGATGCAAAAAGAAATTGGAGGGGTATTTCCTGAAATTTGGCCTCTCCTTAGAAATGAAAACTAGCATGGAAATGTTCAACTTTTAAGCATGTGAAATAACATGAGATTTTCCTAAAAGTAGCTGGTAATTGTAATCATTGGAGATGTAATTCTACCTCAATCTATGCCATAAACAAACCTGCCAAAATGTTTTCAAACTTACACAGAGTACCATGATTTTCTTCAGGTAGCACACAGATATGTAAATGCCAAATCATGACTTGCTAACTACTTCAAATTTGATTTACATTCAAGAAACCCATTCCTCTTAGCCACACCATTCATTCTATTAGTTTCTGTCCTTTTTTGTCTGTACCTGTACCCAGCCCAATTCATGCAGAAACCAATACTTTATGATCTAAAAAATAAGACATTATTTTTAGGACTCAAAAAATGGAACACTTTGTACAACAGTAAAACAAGAGGACCAATTCCTCCCTCCACCCCACCCCTCAAACTCGTATCTTGACACAGTCTGTCAAGGTAAAAAAAAAAAAATTATAAATTTCCAATCCCATTATTCCTGCTCTTTTCTCTTCATAATACAACCCAAAGAAATGTCCTCTATTCTCATGAATTTATCACCACTAGATCTTTTTGCTGCCCACTGAACTTTCTCCATTCATCTACTCTTACTCCATCTCTGAAACAGTACTAGATTTCCTGATTGATACTCAAGAATACACCACTCTTGATGTCAGCCAAGGATGGGGCTGCTTAAAACAAAGATGTAGCTACTCATCTGCACCTTACAATCCTCCCCCAGGGTCAGTTAATCAATGAGAGTCAGGATTTATCCGCTTTCTCAAGCAGGTTAGTTCAGAATGGTCCAACTCATCACCATCCTTTTCTTTGCAACAGCCCATAATCAAATCCTGATGCTTGATTCTTCACAAAAGCTCAGACATTCATCTTTATTTTCAACTTCACTTCTTAGACTGGACCCTGGTCAATTCAAAATGGACCAAGGCCAACTTTTCTTCCCGGGCCTCCTCACATCTACCATTCCCACATCCACCCACCCCATTCTTTCCTAAGTTGAAACTTTAAAAATTACTTTCTTAAAATTCATAAAATGTATCAAAGTTACAGCTTTTAAGTTCAGTTTAAAATTCGATTATTCTACATTGAGAAATTTAGCATTTTTCTTTTCCTCAAGAATTTTTCAGATACTCTGACATATTCAAAGAATAATACAATGATCACTTGAATACCCACCCCTCAGAGTCTGCAATAGTTAAAATTTTGCCTTATTTCTGTGTAAAATGTATTTGAAAATAAATTATAAACATGGTATTTTACCCCTCAAACTTTCAACATTCATCTCTCAAGAATAAGGACACGGTCCTACATAACCACAACATCATTATCATACCTAAATAACAGTAATTCAAAAATATCATTTAATATCCAGTCCTATTTAGATTCCCCAATTATTCCTGAAATGCCCTTTAGAGCTAGGTGTCGTATGTGTTTCTAGCCAGGATTTGATTAAGGCTCATATGTTACATTTGTTGTTCTGTCTCTTTGCCTCTTTCTAGAAAAGTTACCCTGCTTTTTTCCATAAGAAGGTTTTTTGCAAAAACCAGGCAATAATATCCTACATTATGAATCTGTCTGATAGAGGAGATATGTGTGCAATATTTTTAGTTGACTTCTTCACTCCCTACGAACTGGATAGGTTAAGGTGTAAGGGCTTGATCGGATTCAGGTGAACCATTTTTGAGAAGACTACTTCAAGGATGATGTGTAAACTCCATACTGTAGCACATTGGGAGGCACATAATATCAGTTGTCACACTTCTAATGATTCTGACTTTGCCTGGTCAAGGAGGCTTCATGACATTGTTCCCTTGATGTAAGTAGTTTATATTGCATTATGCCTCAGGTGTAATGAGCTTCATGTATCTATGCCAATGCATGCCAGGAATACCAAGATATTTCACTTCTCTGGTCTTTCCTGACACTTGCTTCTCCATTTCTTGCATTGTTCTCTTCCCTTTAATTATTCTCCCTGTTTTCTGTAGGAGCTGGCTTCCCTAGCCAGTCATCCATTTTCCTCTACCATCCAAGTAATTCCCGAAATTCTACTGTACAAAGATCCCCTGAATTTAAGTACATGATCACAGCTCATGTGGGGTTTTCAACTCCAAATTTACTAATTATTAGAATGTGTCATAGAAACAAGGGCAATTTATGCCAAATTTGTTCTGTGTATGACTTCTCATGGCATAAACACAGGTGCTTATTGGTAACTCTAACACATTCAAAGTCTCAACAGCCAAAATCTGCAGCTAACAAGTGTTCCCAACTGAGCAAAGCAATGTGCAATGAGTGAGCATTTATGCAGTTGTTTCTGGAATTCATTCAAAATCTACCTACACCTCCTCCTGAAGTTTTGTTTGCAAACTAATCACAGCAAAAAAGTACACATATTTTCCAACACTCTTGTAGTATATATCTTATATATTATTGACTATTTACCAGTAGTGTGTATTTTTATTTTTTAAATATATTATTTATTTGAGAAAGAGGGAGGGAGGGAGGGAGGCGGAGAGGGAGAGGGAGAGGGAATGTACAAGTTGGGAGAGAGGCAGAAGAAGAGGGAGAAGCTCCCTGTGTCATCAGGGAGCCAGACACAGGGCTCAAACCCAGGACCCTGAGAGATCATGACCCAAGCGGAAGGCAGATGCTTAACTAACTGAGCCACCCAGGGTGCCCCAGTAGTGTATATTTTTAAATGCCTAGATCATCCTAATCACACAAATTAATTGAGCAACCACAGGCACCCAGCAGCATTTCTCAGTAACAAGAAGACAAATATACACCGAGAATGTTTTCTGAAAACAGGTCTTATTTTGAAGCTGTGTATTAGCGACTACACATGCAAAATAAATTAAGAACTGAGATCACTGTCTGGATCATTCTGACCAAAAGGCAGAAAAGTATCCAGATAAGGCAAAAGTATTCCATGGAGTTTGGATTATTTGGGTAACTCCACCAATTATCTAATTCACTTTGACTATATTGTCCAGCTTAGGCTTAAAAGTAAATAGTTTTTTATCCTTTCTAGTTAGCAATCATCTCCCTAACATTATACAAAAATTATAAGTTTGTTAATGCCTCGTTTTCTTGCTTTTTAGGCTCTACATTCCAACTTGGAAATTAGGGAGAAAGATATTGGGCACATAGTTTTAAAAAGACCTGCTTTTTCCTTTCTCATGACCAGCCCAAACTGGAATGACTAAACAACGCAAATGGCATGAAAATTATCCTCTCTCTCCAAAGCTAACCCAGGGCAACATTGTCAAGTTATGAAGTTTATCTTCAGCCCTCTATCCCTATTGAAACCTGCGCTTAGCACAATAATCCAGTCTTTACTTCTAAGCTAAATTTAAATTGATGATGTTCCTTTTCCATAAAGCATTTGCTTAAGCCTGGTCTTCAACTGAGTAATGAAAAGGTACCCTTCAGTGGGCATTCCGGGTATCTGCAGACAGGTGACAAAGGTTGTGTTTGGGGGATCAAGCCTTCCTTGCTCCAGTGAAATTACAAGACATAATCAATAATCTGCTCTATTTTTAAGTTTGACTCTATCTGCATAGAGGAGTAACCTCTAAGCCAATAACTACAGAGTTCTACAACATTCGCAAAGCAGTGCTCACATTACCTTGTCTCATCTTGACAAATCTCCATATTATTCTTTCTACCTTACAGATAAAGAAGCTGATTTCCTAGCACAGACCCTTAACTCTATCCACATGGGTGCTCTTTTCTATTAGGGTCTATAAACCAATTTTGTCTTACTGCCCTGGAAGAAAAATTATAGCCTTACCATGGACTGGTCCAGTACCTAAAAAGTGTTTTCTAGGTTCCTAAAGCAGTAACAATTGATTCTATTATCTATAATTACTTCACACACACAATATATTCTTTTTAATATTCAGGCAACAACAGTTAAGTAATAATACAGTTACCTCATCTACTCTTCTCATGGGGGATCCAAAACATATATGACAAGATGAGAACTGGAGGACAAATCAACATCATTATCATGTGGTCCCAAAGCAAGTTCACAAAGTAGTTTGGATAGAAGAACCAATGTTTTTATATTGCCTTTGCTATGTACATTTAACGATGAGTTTTAAAGAAAACTCAGCCTTTGTCCCATTTTATGATGTAAATATAGGCGTGAAGTGACATGTAAATTCAATATTAAAATGCACTTCAAACAACTCCTGCATTGTCATTCTAGTTATGAATTTTTATTAGGAGAGAAAAGATGCCAAGTTATTAGTGCACACAGGGGTTAAATTTCCTCTGTATAACCTGCAAGCTACTGTAAAAAGGCATAAAAGTTTTCAAATGTCTTTGCAGAATACATCTCACATATCATCTTTCACGCCCAACACATGTTTTATACACAGATCACCTTAATTGAAAAACTATATAAATAGCCAATCATGGACTTCCAGCAACAATTATGAAAGATCACTATTTAATATTCTAGACTGAGATGAGCAAACTTTTTCTGTAAAGGGCTTTGCAGACCATATTTTAGGATTTAGCTATCACATAAACTCACTGACACTACATAATTTTATCATCAATAGCATGTCAGCAAGGATAGACAATACATAAATGAATGGATGTGTCTGTGTTTCAGGAAAAGTTTATTTACAAAAAACAGGCCTGTGGTCAGTTTGCCAACCCCTTCTACAGAAAATCATTTTACCAGGTCTGGCTTTCCTACTAATATGAGACCACGCCTAGAATGCATTACTAACATGGGCTAGACAATATTGCTTACCTGTGACCCAATGGTTTCCTGGAAGCATCGGCCAAGCTGCGTCTTAGCAGCAACAGGATAGACATGGGGGATGACTTGTTGGTGAGAGTATGTGGAATGTACTGTCTGGGTCTTCTGGACGGGAAGCCCTTGATAAGAGATTTGGGATTGGCTCGGTTGAGCTTCTTTTGTTTTCTGGCCTGTTGGGCCATCAATTCTTGAAACCTGATGTATCTGGACTGAAGCCTCAGGAGGGTGCTTCACATGGATATTGACTATGTTGGGAGGAAATTTCACTAAAAAGAGATTGACAGGAAAACTCAGTCATGAATACTTAACATGCAAATCAGCATTAAAGCAAATATTATATACATACTTTTGTGTTTATTTGCATATATACTATCCCTGGAACAAAATATATATATAGCGTGTATGTATTTTTGCTGCTCAGCCATCAATTCTGGAGAATAAGAGGGTACGTCCAAAATACTAATTAAACTCGAATTTACATATTTTTAAAGAATAAAACTCAAAGTATAAAGAGAAATTAAAACATCTCACAGTGACACATTCATGAGACAAAAATATTTCTTTCAGAGTCAGAAAACTATGAAATCCATGCTGCTTATGGCCATAGGTGGGTACATTTTATCAAAAAATAGTAGTAAAGACTAAAGAGTTTGACTACTTCTGCATCTCTCAAAGTTTTCATTGCCAAACTTTCTACATCAAAAGAGGAAATACAATTTCACAGAGCATAATTCTCTTACCCTGAACATCATAGTATAGACATACTCATGTGCTTCATGAGCCACACAAAATACCTATATGTGATATTTTATATCTGTATTTACTTGCTGCAGCTTTCAAATAAAATTTCATCTTCTGATGCTAACATTCAAGTTTTAAAGAGTAAGGCCAGTAACACTTCTCTGACCCCTTTTCAAAAACTGTGCATGTATACATGCCAGGTTTAAAAAAATGAATTAGTCATAGAATTTCTGAGCTCCAAGTGACCTAGTTTACCTTCCTCTATAGATGAATAAATTGAAGTCCAGTGAGGTTAACTGACTGTTTATAACTAAAACTAAGCACTCTTCGACTAAAAAATAAACAAAGTATTCACCAGCAGGTAGTATGTGATCCACTAGCATATTACTGTATGGGCCTGAACACTGCCTTGCTCATCCTTCTGCTTCCTAGGCCCTGCCAGACATATGTGTGTGTAACAGCTCCTGGGGCTAAGAGCCAGCAGAAAAGGATAGACTCCTATTTTATTTTATTTCCTAGATACCAAATCTCTATGGCCTAGAAAGTACTGTAGCCACATACATGGGCCCATATTCTGTCCCCTGCTGCCACTTTTTAGGGCCACAGATCACATACTTCTTTCTGTTTCAATACCAGCCCTGCCATCTGCCAGCACTTGCTTCCGTATGGCTTTGGCAGGTTAACAGAAGTCTGATGAATGGGCAAAAAGAAAATAAAAAAGCTTACCTTTGACTCCTTGTTGGCTAGTCATGGTCAGAGGCAAGGTGTGTGTAGAGTGGACTACATGCGTTCCCAATGCCTTGCCTGACTGCTGGGAATGCTGATACAGTTTAGGCACACTGGCACCATGGACTGGGATCTGACAAAGCTTCCCTGTGAAATTTGGAGGGCACTGGCATTTGTCCCTTGAACTGCACTGGCCGCCATTCATACATGGAAGATGGCAAATTACTAAAAGGGAAAAGAGAAAACGTGGAGAGTTGGTTAGTTTCTCAAATGCTAAGTAACAACTAACCAAGAAAACTCCCAAAACACACAGCCCATTATAACCATCATATTCCTGACTTTAGAAACATTCAACAAAGAAGTCTCTACATAAAAAAAAAAAAAAACAACAGTCTCTATTACTATCTTCTTTACATCTATGTCATTTAACTTTCCAATTGCTTATGGTTGTTCCCCCCAACAATGGAAAGAATTCAGGGAGAAGAATATATACATATTTGCTCAGAATTATTATCTGTTACATTCTATAATTACTTTGCTTCTTTTGTACTTTATTACTTGTTTATTAACTGTCTCCCTAAATTATAAAATCCTTGGGAAAAAGAGATACGTCTGGCTTAGTGATTTTTATATCCTTAGCATCTAGAATAATTCCTGGCACATAGAAGTTAGTTCCTCAAAAAATAAAGAAACAAATGAGAGTGCTCAAAGTAGCTGTTGAGGGTTTTCTCTAAGACAGGGAATGACATGCTCACCAGAATCAGGGAGAAGAACAGTTTGGATCCTGCTTTACAGGAATTTGCAATCTCACAGGGATAAGACCCCAGTGAAACTCAGAAGTAGCAGAGTGATCAGCAGTATGGACTTTACTCGATTTAGAATAAAGAAAGATAAAAGGACATGGAGGGCAAAGAATTGTAAGGGAAGTTTTAAATTCTGGCTAAATTAAGCTTATAGCCAACTTCTTTATCACTAACAAATTCTTCCTATTTCCTATCAGCCTTTTAACCTGATCAGATTCCTACCAGCTTGAACGGTAAAAGTCCCTCAACTCCTCTTCCTTCTAGCTTCTACCTTCTTTAAACCTTCTCCTCCACGACCAACCTTTCAAAAGAATTGTCTGTTCACTTCTCCACACACTACCATCTACCTCGGACCCGGTTTTGTTTCCCTCTCTCCACCTCTCTTCTACATGACACTACTCTTACCAAGGTTACTCATGGGCTCCATGTTGCTAAACCCAATGGACAGATTTCATTCTTCCCTTGGTTTCCATCACATCTCACTCACCTATTGTGCTCCTTCCCCTTTGTCCATTGCAACTTAATATTCTCCGCAGGCTCCACTTTCTATGCCTTTTAATTATTGGTATGATTTAAGGTTTGGTCTTAACTTCCTCATCCTTCCTAACTCTATACACTCTTCCTCGATGATTTTACCATGTCTGAAGCTGATGTCACCCAAATTTTATTTCCTAACCAAAGCTTTCAATTGCTGAGCTCCAATCTATCTACTACAATATATCTTCACACAGATACCCCACAGGCAACTCAAACTGTAAATGTCCAAAATCAAACTCATCATCTTCCCCCCAATACTTCCATTCACCAAGTGGTCCTTAACAGAAACCTAACTGCTGGATGGAGACTAATATATGCTTTCTCCAGTGCCCACTCTACTCTGAGGTGTTAGGTAAAAGAGAGGAGTCAAAGCACTCCCAACCCATGGTCGGGTCAAACACTTCATAACTCCCAGTTCACTTCTCTCTCTCTCTCTCTCTCTCTCTCTCTTTTTTTTTAAGATTTTATTTATTTATTCATGAGAGACAGAGAGAGGTAGACATAGGCAGAGGGAGAAGTAGGCTCCATGCAGGGACCCCGATGTGGGACTCAATCTCGGGACTCCAGGATCACACTCTGAGCCAAAGGCAGACGCTCAACTGTTGAGCCACCCAGACCTCCCCCCAGTTCACTTCTCAATTCAATTTTTAAATCACTTGGCTACAGTAGATGCACTCGGTCTAACAGGCAAGGGGAGCCAGGCCAAGATTTAAATGTACTACAAACAATTTACTACCAGAATGAGGTACTCTTCACTTTGCATGGTTCCAATGGGTTTGAATTTCAGTGACCACAGTTTGGTCACATAACACCAGTACCCCTGACAGCATGGTTCCAACTTCAGTTGTCACAGTATACTAATGCTGAATTACAGAAAGCACAAAATTCACTGCTAGCTTTTTGGTCCACAAATCTCTGTGTGAATAACAGATGTGTATCATGATTACTAATCAATCGTGTCACTTCCACGACTGTGCAGGACAACCAGTCCCTGCACATCCGTTGTTCAATTCACGCACAGATAGATAGTAAACAGGTGGTTGTGTTGCCCCCTTAGTCTTGTGGTAAGAAACTCCCAGGGCACTTTGCAAAAGTGCATAATTGAAAGAGGATGTGGGGCCAGCACAAAAAGAAAGCGTAGCAAAGAAATAAAAAGTGGTAACACTGAACGCGAAATTGGAAAGTGGTTGTAGGAAGAGGATGGAGATGTCCCACAGGAAGCTATATTGAAAGAACACTCAGTTCACAGCTGTGGAAGCACCAAGGATAACAAGCTGGAAGCAGATCCAAACTTGGGAAGGAACAGGACAATTCACCGCCACAGAGAAGAGACAGCCCACATTGCAAGTTACACAGTGAGAAGAAAGCAAACATGTTCCAACTACTCTTGATAAGTTCTACTCAAAGAAATAAAACACGTTCTCAGTGTTCTAACATTTTAAATTATAGGGCATTAAATTAATATTAGCTTCACTTTTTTTTTTTTTTTTTGCATTGCCCTATACATTTATAACCTACAGTAAGAAAGCTTTAATGTTCTGACAAAAAATTTTAAAGGTCATGACACTGGTCATTTTCCCATTGATTATTAAGGTCATTTTGCATGGTTTCAGTTTGCAGATCATTTACTTGGTCCTCCAGTACCATGTAGACTGCCTACAATCTATACTAAAATAACTTCATATATGTTACCATCTTTTCTCTTCAAAGAAAGGTTAACCAATTCACTTTTGTGAGATGTTTCTGGTGTCAACCCATTGTGAATCTAATATCAATTTAATTAGTTTTATTTAAATCTACCCTTAAACTGCTGAGGCAGCACAAGTGTTTCAAGGATGCACTAGTCTAAGTGGAAACAGCAATGTCCCAGCATAGAGCTCTAGTAACCTTGTGTCTCTCTCGTTCATAAAGGAAATAGTTTCTGCCTGACTTCCTCTAACCAATAAGTGGGTACTATTTATAACTATTTATGATTGAGACGTAAAATATCTACTCGCTTATTCCAGCATTTCCTAAAATCTAAATTACAATATCAAGTTCTTTGCCTCAACTCAATAACTACACGTTGAGTCCTTTGTGGCAGGCACTCTTTTTATAGCTCAATAATCTTTTATATCAAAAAAACAAAAATCAACCTACAAACTTAAGGATTTAACTATGAACGGTTCCTTTCTGTTTCTAGAGATCACACAGCTCTCAAAACAATCATCTAGTGATATACAGTCTGTGCTGCCAGTGTTCTATAAAACCTTCTCAACACATGAAGAGTTAAAAGAATAAGTTATCTTTAAGGCTGACTTGAGAAGCTTGCAGTACGCTGGTTGTAAGTCTACCTATGGCACATATATTTTATTTGATTTTTTAAAAGATTTTATTTTATTCATGAGAGACACAGAGAGAGAGAGAGGCAGAGACAGAGGGAGAAGCAGGCTCCATGCAGGGAGCCCGATGTGGGACTCGATCCCAGAACTCCAGGATCATGCCCTGGGCCGAGGGCAGTGCTAAACTGCTGAGCCACCCGGGCTGCCCTGGCACATAAATTTTAGAACATGCAACTAGGAGGTGTAACATAGAACACTGGCTGAGAAATTCCATCTCCTCGGCAGCCTGACATTTTGCTGGCCACCACCATAATTAACTAATTCACTATATTGCATCACATGGTCACCTGGGACCTACTGCAAATAACGAGAGATATATGGGTCCTTAGCCTGTTATTCCAGAAAGTGTAATTTCATGACAACCACTCCGAATATCTCATACCACTACTATGTGAGGTCAAAATGTAGTAGTGATCAAAATGAGGGGAAAAAAAAAAAAGCAAAGGGGCCCAGGTTGGAAGAACAGTAAGTTGGAGGTCTTAAATATGTCCAAGTGTTTCAGTGTGTTCCACCCTTCACTCTAGAAACAACTAGAGTGACAACCGAGTTGTCTAGAAAACAACTCGGCATTACTCGAGAAATCGGGCCAATACAACAGTCACATTTTACGTCACAAGCTAGGAGTTAAACGAATAGATATTCATTATTTGTATACAAATATGAGCCAACTGAATTTTCTCAAGATACATACTATAAAAAGCCATATTCTTTCTTTCCTGTTATCTCAGTTGACTATAAAAATGCTTCAGCTGCTTGTCCCCAAAAGGCGCCCTAGGAATGTACTCGACTTTCCTGCAGCAACATCCTGGCCCCTCCACCCACCCCCTGGATTTTCGTGCCAGCAGACAGACCGTTTCAAGTTATTGTGGCTAAGGCAGAACAGGGAAAACAAACCTCCATCTGAAGAAAAACCTACATCTGTCATTTCACAGAACAGACACACACATGATTTTGATTTGAAGAGCTACTTAAAGTTTCCCACTTGTCTCTGATTAGAAGAATAATGTTCCCTGAAAGGGTTGCAGCATTTTTGTTGATATGCCTTGGAATATGAAAAAAAAAAAGTGGTAATATTTTTAGAAAGTCAAAAGTTATCACTTTATTTCTTCCCCTAAATATCTCTACGCTGCCCTCTTTTCAAGGGTATCCTTAAAGTCTATTCAGCCAGAAAGTGGCTTAATACTATCTACCAGATTCAAGTTAAATTCCAGAAGGTTTAATTTAAAAATCATTAAATAGGGAACCGTGGGTGGCGCAGCAGTTTGGCGCCTGCCTTTGGCCCAGGGCGGGATCCTGGAGACCCGGGATCAAATCCCACGTCGGGCTCCCGGTACATGGAGCCTGCTTCTCCCTCTGCCTGTGTCTCTGCCTCTCTCTCTCTCTCTCTCTCTCTCTGTGTGTGTGTGTGACTATCATAAATTTAAAAAAAAATCATTAAATACAGGATCATTCCATTGGTAAGAGGATTTTTTTTTAATGTGTGGAGAACAGATTCATATTTTCTTTTTTTTCTGTGTTCTTGATAATACAAGCAAAAGGCAAAAAAAATAAAAAATAGATAAAAAGTCCTAAGAAATATTGAGGCAAAGGGAGAAAACTTTCATAGGAGTTAAAATGGCACCCACCACCCTCTCCCTGCCAGAGGGAATCTCTCTGTTTTACCTGCTTTGGTAATTAGGAACACCATGTTCATCCCATTCCCACTTATCAAATCCTGAAGTTTATTATTGGGCTCGAGTTAAAGGGATTGCAGATTTCAACAAATGCAAAATATCAACCTTAATACAAACAAGAATTCCAAGAATGTCACTAGTTTTTAATGTTGGGTGCATTAGCAAATGCTTCAATACCATGTTCTGTTTACAATCCAGGAGATATGAAGCCCTGCCACACACATGCACACGAGAGCTTCCAACTTGGGATGAAGCCATTCATCATCTCAGCTTTGTTTATGGCTTTCTGTTGCTGTAGCATCAACCTCACCATAGCACTGAGCTATCTAATTTGATCTAGTTTAATCCTTTGCATAACCCAAGGAGCTCCATTTATCAATGCTATCACAAAATTCTACTTATTACCCTTCATCCACAGAAACTGTCAGAGTAGCTATCTCTTAAAAATTCCTGAACACCAGGATTTTTTTTACCCTTAGGGGGGAAAAAAAAACAGAAGCATTTGCAGGCTGCAGAGTAAACACAAGAATTCCAGACACCTTAGGATGGGAGTACCCTCTAGAAAGAATCTTTGAAAACTGAAGCAGATGTTTTCATTTTGTGCATATAGTGTCCCCATCTGCTAAAAGGGGTGGCTCCAAGATACAATCTACAGGTTCTTTTCCACCCCTGAAATTCTGGTTTTCAAAAGTCTAACCAAGTTAGTCAATATAGTGATGTCCTGATTTCCCCATCTCATCTAATGGGAATGGCAGGATTTAAATTTTAAAATGGGGAAGGATGTATATCCAGACCCTTGCAATTTTTTAAATTATTTATTTATTTATTCATGAGAGACACAAAGAGAGAGAGAGAGACAGAGACATAGGCAGAGGGAGAAGCAGGCCTCCCGCAAGGGGCCTGATGTGGGACTTGATCCTGGATCCCAGGATAACGCCCTAAGCTGAAGGCAGGCGCTCAACCACTGAGCCACCCAGGCATCCCAGATCCTTACAATTTCTGTAAAAGTAACTGGAGCTACTTTGTTAGGTGGTATGTTTTACTGAATTATATGTATAATCAGACACTCATTCAAATTTAAGTTTCATTCTTACTGACAAAGCAGTTAATAAAATGCTCATGGAGTTATGGAAAGAGCACTTTATTTGGGTAAACTATATAAGCATATCACGGAGGGAGATGGTAATGCTGCACTTAACAGTTTCATAAAAATGATGACATGCTTCATCCTCAGACCCTACTTTCTACAGTGGTACCACTGCAAAAATCTGCATAGACATATGCCATTTTAGTTACTGCAGCCTAGCATTTTCTTTAATATTACTGCAAAAATGCTTTCTCAAAACAAGTAATATCATTTATGCCTAGTACCAAGTGATATCACTTATCACTTATGCTACCAAGTATTATAAATAAAGGTTAAAAACCTTTTTGTATGTATTATAATTTGCAAACTCTGTGGTGTCTCCCAAGACCAAGTTTATACTCCTACTAAGTAATACCTGCTTGTTATTTGTTTATTCCTGAGCCTCAAGAAAGGACTTAAATGCTGATTTAGAATTTTAAAATATCTGCAAAGTTGAAACCGCTACAATACACATCTGACCTAAGAACACAAAATTGCACTAAAACCTTCTGACATCACAGCCACTCCAAATTCTGGCAGCCCTTTAAAGACTGGTCCAGAGGTACCTGGGTGGCTCAATGGTTGAGTATCTGATCTGTCTTTGGCTCAGGTCATGATCCCAGGGTCCTGAGATCGAGTCCTGCATCAGGCTCCCCACAGGGAGCCTGCTTCCCCTTGCCTGTCTCTCATGAATAAGTAAAATCTTAAAAAAAAAAAAAAGTCTGGTCCAAATATGGCCCCCCAAAAGGGAATGTTCCTCCAAAGAAAGAGGCATGCTTCATCAGAAACAATCCTAGTGCCATTTGCTAATTTGAGGTGGGCACCTAAAAAACTTGTATCATTTATCGATCTGCCTCCTGTTTTAATTATTTTTTGATTTTCCTTCTACTTGATTTGGAACATGGTAGGAAAGAAGCCATGGTGTTCTCATCTTTGTATCCCCTGTATTTCATAGCACAGTATGAATCTTACAGATAAGAACTCAACAAAAAATTCCCAACAATCTCCTAAAAATTCCAAATGGAAAAGAACCCAGCAAGTAACTATACCTCTTTTAACACTCCTTGTTTTTCTGGCATATGATAACTTGAGCATATACTGGAGTAGTTTTCTAACTACTAACTTTCTAACTAGGTTCCAGAGAGCACTAAAGTTCCACACAAGTGCTAGAAAATATCCATAAAATAAGTTAATTCAACCACCTTATTCTATAGATAGTGAGCTACAGACATTGTGTGTGCTTAGGACATCAAGGCTGTGTAGTCATAGTCACAGATATGGGACCAGAACACAGGTGTCCTAAATTCTAGTCCAGTGCTCTTGCTCACACAGCCCTTATGATGGAAGAACCAAGAGGTGTCCCTCAAGTATCACCACAGAATCTTGTCCCAAATCCTTTTAAGTTCTTCTTCCAGTGGCACATTTTTCATAATTGGTCATAGTAGGGTTTGCTAACAGAGCCCTAATTCAGATGGGTGGGTTTAGCTTATTGCAAATCAGGTAGACTAAATAAATAAGTTGCATCACACCAGAGCTTCTCGATCTTTTTTTTTTTTTAAGATTTTATTTTTATTCATGATTTTATTTATTTACTCATGAGAGACACCTAAAGAGAGGCAGAGATATAGGCAGAGGGAGAAGCAGGCTTCCCCATGGGGGAGCCCAATGAGGGACTCGATCCTGGGGTCATGCCCTGAGCCGAAGGCAGACACTCAACCCCTGGGCCACCCAGGCATCCCCTTCTTGGTCTTTTAACAGAAAGACACATAGGTTTGCTGGGCCATAGACATCAGTGGAAGAGTAGAGATACAGATTCAAGAACAATGAAATGAAAAAGGAAATGAATAGCATTTGTTGGATGGCATAGATTAGACCATTTCCGTCACTGAGAAAGTTCTATTGCACACTGCTGGTCTATCACTTGTCCCCTTGATTTCCAGTGAGGTCAGAAGTGACGGCTAGAAGCTCAAAAAGCGATGCTTGCTCATTCAATGAAGGCTTATTGTAGATCTACCAATGGCCATGTCCTATTCCAAGCATGAGGCATATATCAGTCAATGAAACAGACAAAATTCCCTGGCCCTCCTGGCACTATGCTTCTGTCATCTACAGCCCCTGTGAGAATCTGGGCATAAGGAGAATTGCTTCAGGGCCCAGGAGTCAATCGACAGGACACAGTTGGAGAAAGAGCTATTCTCCCAGTTATGCAGGCTACTACTACCAATCCCGCTCTTTCAAAGAGTGTCAAGAGGCATCAGGCAGGGCAGAGAGCTGAGAATTCTGGAGAGGGGCCTTCCCTGGGATAGGAAAAGGGCTCTCTCCTGGGACTCCATCTGCAGTGGCCCTGGAAGGATCTAGACAGGAAGACCTGGGCAGATGCTATGTGATGACTGCAAGTGACCAGCACTAGGAGGGGAACAGGATACCCGTGGGGATCCTCAGATACCCTCACAGGAAGGGTGGGGGTAGAAGGGATAAAGGTTCTGTGTAAGAAGGTAAGGGTTTTGGGCTAGCATACTCTGGTTATTTCATTATCACTATATTATCTATCCCCACAAGCTGCCGAGGCCTACAGGGACATCCAGGTTACAGTCATGATCACTATAGTTCACATTTGCATTCTTGTTACCACACAGCCATACTGTTTCATGTTATATATTGCTACAGAGTCCTAACATTTTTAGGAAGTACATACTAGTCTAGTAAGTTGACACCTGATAAATTACATAGCCATTCCTCTGCTTGTTTAGATTGCATTTCTTTTTAACTATTGCAGATAAAGCTGCAAGGAACATTGTCAAGTATATAGTTTTATCTTAGTAATTATTTGCTCATGCATTAAACTAATATTTATTGATTGTTTAGTATGCAAAAGGCAATGTGCTAGGTGACAGAGTGAACAAGTAAGACACTGATGAGTCAATTATACCTGCCTCATCATGAGGAGGACAGATGAGCACAGGCATTAAGACCAAGGGCCTGGAGCCAGACCTTCAGGGGGTGCGAATCCCAGTTTCATCATCATCAGTGGTATGATGTTGGGTAATTTACTGAACACTTCTCTGTCCCCCATTTCTTCACCTATGAAATGGCAATAAAACCATACCCAGCTTGGCTGGATTTTTGGCTTGAATGAGGTCATATATTCAAAGCACTCAGAACTCAGCACACAGCAAGTACTCAGCAAATGGGAGGCTCAGCAAATCAGCATCAACTTCATGAATAGGGTGCAATGGAATCATACTAAAGGGGAAACCAAACTAGCATTGTGATAAAGAAAGAGATATGCTAGCAACTAGTCAGGTCATGGACTCAACTGTATTATTTCAGTTGCTACTCTGTTCATAGAATCTATTGAGGAGTTGTTGAATTGCTGAGTACATCAATGGATGAATCTTCCAGAAAGAACTCATTAACATCAAGAGCATCTATCATTGACATATCAAATTCACATCTATCTTGTCAAAATTGGATTTTATTTTTAAATATTTCTACTAGTTTAATAGTTCCAAAATGTTAACTTTAGAGTTTTAACATTTCACCTATGATCAGATTATACTATCACAATGCTAATTTTGCATGTCTTTAGTTAGGAAGGAATTTTGACACTTCCCCCACATATTTGTTCACTTTTTATTTCCTCTTGTTTGACCTTTATGTATTTTACATATCCCTTCGAGTCTTAATGATTTTAATTACTTTCCTGACATTTTATGGACAATAGATTTCAAGATCTTGTTTGTCCTTTGATGAAATAATCTTTGCAAATATATTTCCTGTTCCTTTTAGTTTGTTTTGGATACATGCATTTTATTGTTTTCACATAATTAAGTTTGTAAGTTCTTTTCTCTATAGTATGTTCCCAGTTTCATTCCTTTAAAAGCTACTATATCTCCAAGTATCTGATAAATAACCTATTTCATGCTAGCTTTCTAGATTATTTTCACCTCTTTTTTGCTAAATTGTGTAACTAATTCCATCTGGCATTTTTACCCAGGGGATAAATATGAATTATAACTAATATTCTTCAAATTGCAATTTAAATATCTTAATGTTTGTTATTACTTAAAACTTGCTTTCCCACTAAGCAGCTATTTTGACGGGAAGGCCTCAAAATCAGGAAAACATAATGTTTTGGGGGAAAAAAAAGAAAAAGAAATGTGGCAGTTGAGGGTGGAGCTGGGGCTGGGAGCATGGGGAAGAATGCAGGGTAAACAGGAGTCGAGTCAAGGCATAGAGCTAACACAAGAGTGGAGAAACATTCCCTGTGAGACATGAAAGAAGAAACATATTGGGTAATAAAATGAAATGGGGTCTGTAAAATCCAGGCAGATGCCAAAAGGGATAAATTCTAGGTAGACAATGTTTGGGAACCACTACTATAAACATGAATCTGCATGGGCCGTCTACGGCTTCCTTTTCCCCCACCCTCCATGGATCATTACTTTCCCATGGCTCCCATACCTCACTACACAGCTACAGCAAGGCCCATTTCTCTATCGTTGCCCTGTTCCTTTCACAGGGCAGGTAACTCTCTCAGCCTTCTCTTCCTGGGTAGTATGCTGTCACCGACAAGCATCAAAGCAGAGGACATGTTGCTGTAGAACCAAGAGTCAAAACCACCAGCAATCAAGAAATTTTCCATTCCCAAGAGAGCGGGGTAGGCTGTGTAGCTGCTGAAGAGACAGATATGTGAGAAGCTGAGATCTCAGATCTTTCTAGATACCTGACTGGAAGACCCTGAAGGTGAAACCACAGGCTCCCAATGCCTTCTTTACATACTGAGGAGCCCAGATAGATTGTGTGCCTCTCAGGCTCCCTATAACACAAAAATGCCCAAGGAAAACCAGTGTAGAGGCCTCTCTGGACTGCTGGGTAATCTATCCCCAACACTGATGGTTCCAGACTCTTATAGACAGGTCACAGGACATACAAAGAGGTATGGACAGAGGTTACCCACACTCAGAGTTGAAATGGGCTGAATAACCATCTGACCACTGCTGTCATGATTACACAGCAGTTGCTGTTTCTGTTAGTAAGAAAAAAAACCCTGCTTTTTCACTTCTTTGACTCTTAGACCTACAGGCCTTACTAGAAGGGACTGAAATTACAGATAAAAGAATGGATTTTTACAAATACTAAATATTTTTTTAAAGATTTATTTATTTGAAAGAGTGGGGGAGAGGCAGAGGGAGAGAATCTTCAAACAGATTCCCTACTGAGCTCAGAGCCAGAGGCAGGGCTCGATCTCATGAAGTGTGTGTGAGATTCTTACCTTGTTTTTTGTTTGCTTTTTCATTTGTTTTTATTGAAGTTCAATTTGCCAACATACAGTATAATATCCAGTGCTCATCTCATCAAGTGCCCTCCTCAGTGCTCATCACCCAGTTACTCCAACCCCCTGCCCACCTCCCCTTCCACAACTCTTTGCTCATTTCCAGAGTTAAGAGTCTCTCATAGCTTGTCTCCCTCTCTAATTTTTCCTACTCAGTTCCCCATCTTCCTCTTAAAGACCCTTTCACTATTATATTCCCCGTATGAGTGAAACCATATGATGATTGTCCTTCTCCAACTGACTTATTTCACTCAGCATAATACCCTCCAGTTTCACCCATGTCGAAGCAAATGGTGGGTATTTGTTCTTTCTGATGGCTGAGTAATACTCCATTGTAATACATTCCACATCTTCTTCTGTGAGATTCTGATCTGAGAATATCAGAATTTCTGAGGTGAAACCAAGAATCAGACACTTAACCGACTGAGCCACTCAGCCACCCCTAATACTAAAAATTTCTAAGACCACATTCCAAGTTTCAACTTTACAGCCTGTTAGATTTTTAAAAAATTTTTAACCCAGATTTCTCATCTTACACAGCATCCCATTTTTCATTTTGTCCCTGCGCATTGAGAGGGATGAGAACGTGTAACAGGAACTAGAACGTGATCTATGGACATTACCATTAACATGGATAGTATACAAAAGGTTCTCAAGTAGTTTCTCCTGGATCATTCCTTCTAAGATACAGACTCATCTGAGCTCAAGGCTGAACACAGCAATATCCTGCCTATCTATTTCAGACATTCTGTGTATCCCTTGCAGAAGACATCAAAACCCAATCATGGCAGAAGGCTCTTCTTGATCTAGCTCTTGCTACCTGTCTGTTTTCCCACTGTTGCCATCATGTTCTCTTCAGTTCCATTTATATCCGACCATTGGTCTGTTCCAAGTGTGCCATGCTCTGTCTCACATATGTGGTTCCATATGGTCTCTTTACTCTCTTCTTCCCAACTTACCAGCCCAACCCTACTACCTCAAACCAAGCCTTTAAGTCTTACTACATCATGAAGGCCTTTCTGATAATGGGAGAGGACAGCTGGTAGATTCCACTCTGTGCCACACAGTATGAGCAATGAATATATGTGTATGACAGCCTGGCACAGAGAGCAATGAACTTTAACTATGGATGTGTGTCTGATTTCTCCAAAAGGTCACAAGCACCTGGAGGGAAGAAATCTTGATCACGATCTTGCCTCTTTCAGTGGCCCAACCTTAGAGTTTAGCAAAATGCTAGTCACATGGTCAATAACTGATATTTTTTTAATGAGTAAAGGAGCAAATGGAACTTTTTACAGAACATTTTCTTTTTACAGAACATTTTTTGATTGTGAAGCCAACTGAATGCCAAATTCTAGATTTTTTTTATAGTTTGCTTTCCAACTTCTTAATCTTGTCTTACCTGACCCTAAATTTACCATTAAAATTAGTCATTTGCTTTTATTGTCTTGCCAAACATTTGACTTAATTTTCATTTGAAAAGAAAACTCTTTTTTGCACTCATTTTTGACTGGCTTACATAAAACTTCATTTAGTGATGTAATTTCTGGTCAGAAACAAAAGAATTGACCCTTTTGTAGCCATTTAGCTCAGACTTGGGAAGTATAATGTATATGAGGTTAAGTATCAGGTAGGAAGATTCAGTATGTCATGGGCATCAGTTAGTATATTTTTTAAAAAGAGTGGAGGGGGTTGGTTAATTTGAAAAGTTAGAGATAGCTTTAGAGAGCTTCTACCACTGATGACTTAAAAAAAAAATTACATAGCAGAACTTTCCAGAGTCAAATGCTAAAGCTATTCAAAGCCACGTGATTCATTACTGACTGATGAGATGAGCCAAGATGTCTCCTTCTATTTAACTTAAATAACTTGATATGTCAAGTTCAGGTTATTAAAATATGCCTATTCATTCCTCCGGGCTCCATATATACTTCCTGGATCTGGAACATTCCATTAAATCAAGACAATATGTATCAAAACTGACTTCCTGAAGATAATTCTTTCTAATCCCCAGTATTGGCCCATGGGTATGTTTCTAATTAACTCTCTTGAGATGTAGCTCAGCCTCAGACTAAGTTAACTTTTGAAACATCTTCGTGTACACACTAATACTCAGTTACCACAATAAAACAATTGGAGGTCTAGATTTTGAACAGGATAAGAATCAGAGACATGGAAGAAAAGTAAATTAAAACTACCATCATTAATCAGGACTAGAAAAATTTCCAAATCCTTCTGGCAACTTTCCTAAATAAACCAAGTATCATCAGGGAAACTACTCGGGTATACGAAGAAGAATTTCAGAAACTTTTCCCTGATATTCCTCCTGTTTCTTCTTTCCTTTTATGGCCTGTCAGACACTGAACTTAAGGCAACTATATAAAGCTGTTTTAATTCAGAATTAAAACGCACCATACACTGATTTTACTGATATAAAATGAAAGACTTCCACAAACTATAATCATTTCTCCATAATTCTCACAAACTAAACAAACTGCCAAAGTGATTTCAACATGAAGTTCTATAGTATATAACAGATCTGATCCAAACAATAAGAAAAAGCCCACACGTTATTCTTAGATGTGTATCTACTTCTAGAATTATTCTCTTCCAGTAGAGGTGATTTCCACAACTGAGCTGGTAACTTGAAAAAGCTAATGGGGAAAGAGGGAAGCATTTCACACCTTTTATACCTATTAATAGGTTCAAACCACTGAGACCTATCAAATGCCATGCCAAAGACGTATATTCACAAGCAAAGCTATTTGAAGCAAAATGTTTTCACCTTTAAAATTCTACTAATTCTCTACCTGGAACTGATTTAAGCACTTTACACGGGATGCACTTTTTCGGATCTGTAACTTTTATCAGGAAATAGATCCAGATGATAATGATAACAATAATACTTCCTGGATATAATAAAATCATCTTCACCATAGAAACTTTTTCTGCTCAAGGTGAAAGTATAGCGTATTAGAAGGTCTCTCTTTTGGGAGCCAAGAGACCAAGTTCCAGTCACTGGTCTCCATTACACAGCTAAATGATCTTCAGCAATTCAATCTGGCTCTCTGGAACTTGATTTTCTAGTCAGTAAAATAACAGATCGAACGGAAGTATACATTTCCTTCTTGGTGCTCAACTTTTATGACTCCTATAATGTACAAAATGTTAAAGAATACTGCTTCCAAGCCACCAACCCTGGAGCCACTTCCTTCTCTGTCCAATAACCTGTGCACTGTGACCAAGTCCTACTACTCCTCTCTCTTCAGCTTCAGTAACCCTCCTGTTTATTTTTCTCCCTCCATTCCCTGATGCCTTTGTCCAAGTTCAGGCTACTGTATCTTGTGTAGACTACAGCAAAGCCTTCTTAATTTTTCTTACCTCTCTCCATACCATGTCCAGAATGTACTTTCTGACATATATATTTAGTTAGCTCATTACCCTACATGGTTTTTCTGTGGCTCTCTGTCGCCCAGAAGAAAAAAATGTTTTCTCAATGGAATTTGGTCTAAGACCCCAGGGGGGGTAACTGCTTTATGGGGTTTGTGGTAAGAATTCATGGCTCTACTCCTGGTAATAGTGCATGAAATATCAAGTGCTGCTGTTTTTTTCCACCAGGTCCTGCTTGGGGCATTTTTGACCACGCAATCAATCTACTTGTGATTTCCTGGAACATACCACTCTCTCTCTTTCATTCATGCCAATGCACCTGGCTAGATTCTGGAAGAATTCACATCTTTCCTTCTTCAGTTGTTGGGCCCCCCACCATTCCAAGTCCTCTCTTTCCATGAAGTCTCCCTTGATCATCCCCTGCAGACCAAAAAGCTCCTGCCTGTGCATCTTGAATGTCTAAGTAGATGCCCCAATAAATGCCAGTGGTTTGAATGGACCTCAGTGGAGCCAGCTTGCCAGCCCTCTGACAGAGGCCAGAGAATCCAGAGTTAAACTATCTCTGGATTTAGGCATAGACCAATTAAAAATTTTTCCCAGTACAGCTTTTTCTGTTTCTTTTTATTCCAAATGACACCAAAATAAGTAGAGTAATATGCTTGAAGTGAAGGGGTAGTTTCCGCCAGCATTCCATGATATTTTAGATTGCTTCCAACGCTTTTTCCACGACTTAGATAGCAGCAATCCTGGAAAGATTGAACACTTCTGCTACCTTGGTCACAGCCTCAAATTGTGTTAGAACTTTTAACATTATATCCAGAATATTTTTAAACCGTATTTTGTATTCTTTCCATAATTTTTAACATACTGAAATATTTCCAGGGTTAAGCGATGATTCAAATCTCTTAAAGCTTCCTATTTCCTAGGTCTAAAAGGAACACTCCCTCACACTCTTTCCCAGAACCCTTTGCCTTTGCATACACATACACATGTGTGCCACGTCTGTGAATCATGGGCTGGACAACAATAGTCCTCTTCTGTATCTGGCAGGTCTCTTCTGAATGCCTCCTACAAAATTTGACTAATTGCTCACTTACACTATTCTCCTTACAGAAAGCTTCTACTACCATTGGAAGAGAAATGCTATACATGTGGATAAACTTACAGCTTGTTCCTAATCTTCATGAGTGATTTATGGTGAGATATCTTCCAGCTTCCAAGAAGCTGATCAACAGCCATGCAGAGGAATGACAGTGAATCTTATTTGTCAACTATATGTATAACTAGTATGGTCCGAATTAGGAAAGCTTGCACTTGACTTGAGAACAAGAACAAAATTTCTGTTTTTGCCATTTGCACAGAACTGCAGACTTCCTATAATTAAAATGGAAAATTCTAGTTTTCATAGCTCAATACTCCACAGAAAACACAAAAAACAGGGATTGATGGAATTTGCCAATTATTATATATATGATCATGACATCCAGTCAGAATTCCTAGAGCCAACAAGAAAAATAATGTTTAAGGTCTCATTTTTAAGATGCTGTTTGACCGCCATCTTGATATGCTCTTGTGCACAAATCCATGGACACACATATGAATGAATACAAACCTACTGAATAAACATTCAGGACTGATAAACTTCACCCTTTATTCTGGCACCTTAAATTCAACACCTAAGCCACAAAAGGTAGGGAGGAATAATACTACTGTCTCCTTCCAAATTTCCTCTTCTGAGCCTGACCAAACAAATTATTTATCTGCGGCGGTCACTCTATTCTCAAATTGATGAGTATCAAATAAGTTCTTCCACGCGTGTTTTTCTCAGATGCCTGTGGAACTATCAAGGACTGCTAGCAAACATGTTCACTGGTACCAAGTCACTTCATTTCCACTTGAAAGTAGTGTTTCAAAAGGCCTGGAAAGAGTTGAATGAGTGCTGTCTAGAAGTACAGAAGAGATTATTTAGTAACTAATCAAATGACCTAAAATTTCTCAGACTGAGCAGTAAAAGTAATCATAGGTATGTTTAGTCTAAGATCCAAATTCTTCAATATGCCCAACATAAACCTGTTGAAAGGTCTCTCCTTCATTAATAAATTAAAATATATTAACCTGGGGCACCTGAGTGGTTCAGTCAGTTAAGCGTTCAGTCAGTTCAGCTCAGGTCATGATCCCAGGATGGTGGGACAGTGCCACACTGGGCAACGTGCTCTGCAGGGAGCCTACTTCTCCCTCTCCCTCTGCTGCTCCCCCTGCTTGTGCTCCCTCACTGTCAAATAAATAAAATCTTTTTAAAAAAATAAATAAAATAGAGTAACCCTTTTCAGCTAATACATCTAGTATTAAGTGATGGAGATAACTTACCTTAAAATGCTTTTATGCCAATATTGACATTATCTAAGCAACCATGTGAAAATGTTTGCAGAAGGCAAGGACAATCGGTTTCAATAAGGAAATGGCTATTTGTCCTCTGTGTAAGGGAAAGGTACTAATAATTGCTGGACTTCTACTCTTTCTAGGGTACTATACTCACTGTTTCATTTATTCCTTATAGCAACCCTGTGAATGACAGTTTCACATCAAACCATAAAAGAGATAACAGAGATTCTAAGACCACTAATTTCCTTCCCAAGGCACACCATCAATAAATGGCAGTCAATATTTACAGTCTACCATGCTATCTCCAAAATGTGCATGTTGTCCTGTCCTGAAAGATTCTGGAGAGTTCAGGAGGTGATAGCAAGGCCTGGTCGTCATGGCTATGAGTAGGGGCTGTGGCAAACACCCACAGAAGCAGCAGCCATAGGGCAAGGGCTACAGTCTCCCCTCCTAATGAAAATTACTAACCTCTCATAGCTCTTACTGGACCTAGAAGTAGACTAAATCCTTCTCAACACACTGTGAGGATTGGCTACAGGTAAAGTCGTTAGATAAAAACCCCTTTCCATCCCTAAGTACTGCAATCACCAATAACAATGAGGGAGAAATAGCATTTGTTACAAACCACAAGGGCCCAACATCTAGTTACCAGTGTCCTTGTCTATCATATGTAGTTATTCTCAGCAGAGCTGAAAAAGCCTATTTCTATTGTATGTCAACCCACTGTACTGAATTCTCATACTTTTCCATTTCTTATATGAATTATTATTAAAAGAACAAATGAAGATGTGGTGCCTCATCTGTAAAAGCTTAGAGGCCAGCAAGAGGAAACCAAACTTACACAGCATTCAAGCTCTTGGGAGGGCCACCCAAGGACGCTGACATAATCAATCAAAATATCCCCTTGGAAGCAGCGCTGCCCAAACCACATGAATGACCCGCTCTAAGGAATTCCAAGGCACTTGGATCCCATTAAGTTCAAGTTTTGCTATTCAACTACCAACAATTAAAAGGGGCAGGTCTCTTCAAGACCCTAATAAATTTTCTCCATGTGGCTATAGAAATGGAAATTGTCCATAACAGTTATTTTTACAGTTGGATTAAATATTGTAATTCTCTGGGTTGAGTACTTGGACTTGCTAGGCCTCACTCTTCTCACCAGTGAATGGGAATAATACACCTCTTGTTCTCAGGAAGAAGAGAAAAAGTATGTGAGAAATGCTGACAACTGTGCTGTGTGCACAGAAGGGACTCAATAGACATTAGTGTTCTCCTTTTCCTGCAACTCCAGACCAGATCTTTCCCTAGGGTTCTAAAAGGAATTTTTCTTCTCTAGAAAGCCACTGAATTATCACACATGGAGGTAATGCAGCCCAAATTGGACCTACCCATAGATCCAAGAGGCAGAGTCAGTATGTGGCTTCAGTAGAGACCTTCAAACAGAAGCACAAATACCGGAGTTCCTGTCTTTCTGTTATTTAAACATATTATTTAACGAGTTAAATCCTCAGAGAGCTTAACAAATAGAAGAGATGAGGAGCAGAATTCTTTGTGTGGCGAAAGAACCAGGCAAGGTGTCTTTAAAAGGGTGGGGGGATCTGGGTGGCGAGCACTGAGGTGGACACTTGACGGGATGGGCACTGTTATTCTGTATGTTGGCAAATTGAACACCAATAAAAAATAAATTTAATTAAAAAAAAAAGGGTGGAGGGGGGTGCGGCAGTGGTACCTTTTTGTTAGCTCAAACTCAACAGCTTGGTTAAGTAGCTGCTGAACCAGCTGAGCCCTGACTTGACAGCTAAGGACAGGGTTCAGAGGAACTATTGCCATCCTTTAGCTGCAGCTTAGAGGGACCCATATTTTTCCACTACTTGTTTTAGGAAGACCCTTGAGTTTGCAGGGCACACAGCAGTAGGAGGCTGCTCCTCACTGTGAAGACTAGCAGGGCTCAGTTAAGGCCAAGGGGAGGAAGCCAAGCTAAATGCAGCTGTTGCTATACGGTCACAGCTCACCAGGCTGCAGCTTTGTTCCCTCACTCAAAGAGGCACACTCAGGGCTGGGATTAAGCAGACCCAAGCCCCCCACATTCCCATCTCATTGCATTCTGTCTGGCCATGAGACAAAGAAGCACAAGAGACATTTCATCTTACCTTAACTGAGCACTCCAAAGAAATGTGTTTCCTGCCTCATTTACATGATGTGCTAGACTAAGCCTGTGTCACCAGTTTCACAGAATAAAATGTAAACTCCGCGTTTCTACCATTTCGAAGACCAAGAAGACTTTGATCTTCACAGCTAGGTCCAGTCCAGTTCATTTGAAATATCAGGGTTACAGGGGAGGGGGAGAATAGGAGAAAGGGGTGGGGGAAGGAGGGGTAGAGAAGGATTAGCATTATAGGAGAAGGGGAGAAGTGATGGGGTAAGGAGGGATAAGGAGGGGAGAGGAGACAGAATGGGGGAGATTCACTGATTTGTGTTACTTAAAAGTTATTATACTAAGAGATTTTAGTTTATATTTTAAGTTCCAGGAAGCCAAAATATTCTGGGTAATACATGTGAATCACTGGAAAGAAATCTCACATTTTCTGGCTAAAAGGTGACTCCTTTGATAACCACAAAGTCAATGAATCATAAGTACTTTATTACTCGACTTCCTTTCAATGAGCTAAGAAAAAGTTACTCAGGACCCCCTCAAGGAATTAGCCAAGGAAAGTGAGTCTCCCAGACTTGCACTCATGTGGAACATCCATCTCTCTGGATTCATTTCAGAAAATGGCATATGAGTGTGGCATCCAGTCTTTACCATGCCCTGCAAAACGTACGTGGGCAGTAAGTTGCCTTCAGTGGCTGGGACAGGAAGGCCTGTCTGCCAATGCCCTGGTCTACTTCTTCAGCATAACTGCTTGCATTTTTAATTCTTATTCCCTGGATATCTAGGTTTGGTATTCCACACATCAATCTCTATCTGAAGTTCACACAGTGTTACCTACTCACTGTTCAGTTGAGCAAAGTTTACACAATGACTGGGGAATATTCTGTTCTACATATATATTCTTTTTGGAGTATGGTAATCCTGGTTTCCCCCCAATGACTCTCATCTTGTTTCGGTGGGAATGGAGTCAGTAGGGAAGGCTAGAGCAGAATCCACCTCTAATAATCCCTTCTTCACATATACAAACCACCTTAGAAATCACCACACAGTGGCATCCTCTGACAGAAAGCCGCTTCAAGAAATCTCCAGAGGGGCAGCCTGGGTGGCTCAGCGGTTTAGCGCTGCCTTCGGCCCAGGGTGTGATCCTGGAGACCCGGGATCGAGTCCCACGTCGGGCTCCCTGCATGGAGCCTGCTTCTCCCTCTGCCTGTGTCTCTGCCTCTCTCTGGGTCTCTCATGAATAAATAAAAAAATTAAAAAAAAAAAAAGAAATCTCCAGAGACAGAACCTTAAACCTCAAGACCCCATTTGGTAATGCAAGAAAAGTCGTAAGTCCAAGTCTGAACCAGAGCTCTGCTGCCAGCTGTGATCATGAGGTAGTCCCCTTCTGTCTCTGGGCTTCAGTGTTCTGATGTATGAAATGAAAATGGTGAATGAGACATTCTCAGCTCTAAGGATCTCCCACTCACAGTGATGATCACTGGTGATCAACTCTTCAGAAACACATGAATGACCACAGAGAAGCCTCTTCTGGAATGCCATTTTCCTTCCCTCATTGCTTACTGTCCTCATAGTGATTCATTCCCATATGTGTATTAACCACATTTTAATGCTTTCTGCAGTAACAACTTCTTAAATAAACCGAAACCATAACAAGTCTCTGGAATCCAAACACCTTTGATGTTTGGCTTATCAATTTTTCAGCATCTCTAATTTTAAGGTTAAATTATATATTAAATTTCAAAGGCCAAATGCTTCAGAAGCAGGGGAAGGAGGGAGAGATTCCGTGTACTTTCCATGCTCGCCTTGACTCCAAATGAAAAATCTGTTCTTTAGTCACCAATGGAGCGACTACCAACTGTATAAAATCTGTCACTTGTGAAACTGTGAAATGCTTACATTCTTTATGAAAACTCCAAATAGCAAATTCAACTGAATCAAAGTTCTTTGGATGTTCCTAAAATTTATTAAAGCTATGTAGAGAAGATAATTTTTTCATATCAGACAGAGAACCACAGCTAAATGACATAAAAACCTAGACGTCCTAGGCAATGCCATCATTTATGTTTCATAAGTTTACCATACACAAGAAATTAAACATAAACTGGTTACATTTGTGAATGCCAAGCTTCTATCTTACAGTATGTTAAAATATGCTTGGCGTTACGGTTAATGGACTGCATTCTGATGTAATCAAGTATATGCTGTATGGTAATCAAGCAATTAATAATAATACTGAACATATGGACACTGCTCTGATCAGAAAGCATTCTGAGAAACCACGCTTCATTTAACTCTCTGAACAACTTTATGAGGTAGGTATCATCTTTCCTACTCTACAAATGGGGAAAGAGGTTCACACACACATGTGACAGAGCTTCCACCAAGATGCAAGATCCAGCAAACAGCTTGAGTCAGATGCAATGGATGAAAGGAGTGTGTGGGTCTGTCGGAGCCCAGCAGAAAAAAGAGGGATCAGACACATCAAATGCATTCTTTTCCTCTGAGACTTCACGCCAATGCTGGCACAGACGGGCCTATGAGACACCACCATGCACAGGGCAGGGTATGGCCCTGGCTTCTGAGGAAAGCCTAAGCAAGTGTGCTTACTCACATGCTCTGTGGCCTTGGGCAAGTTATTTACCTTGTCCGGACCTTATTTTCCTCATCTATAAACTGAGAACAATGATCTGATCCTTCAGGACTACTGTAAGGTGAAGACAGAATGCAGATAAAATGTCTAACACCGCGCTGGGCATACAGAAGGCACTCAATACTGGCATTCTGAAATTTCTGATCCACTTCAATATATGTATATGCCTACCCTGATCAACAAAATTCAGGCTTTCCTCTGGCATACCCCTCAGAGTTTGTTGTGTTGTATTGGAAAGGGGTCATAGCTGATCAAAGGACACAGAATTCGGTATCTTGATGTAATTAACAAAATTTTATCAAAAACAAATTTGTCTATCAATTGTATGTAAGGAAGAAGAAGCATACTGGTAACCCTGACTACATTAAAAAAAAATCGCAAGTCTCTTCATGACAAAAAAAAAAAAAAAAAAACACTACCATAAGTAAAGTTAAAATACCAATAATCCAGTGGAAAAGAAAAGCAGCAAAGGAAAAAATGTTTGGACCACTAGGTTCTCAACTATGAGTGATTTTTGCCTCCAGGGACATTTGGAAATGACTGGAGACATTTTTAGTTGCCACATTTGTGAGGGAGAGGGTGTGGGGAGGGAGAGAGACTATTACTTGAATCTAGTGGGTAGATAATGGACATACTGTTAAACATACTACAACGCACAGAACAGGCCCTGGAAACAAAGAACTGTCCAGCCCAAATGTGAAGGTTGAGAAATCCTACTGCAGATACATGAAAAGACTCACGGTTCAAAATGCTTAATAATCTGTATTGGAAAGAATATGGTCAAACAATCTCTCCATTGGGAGATGCAAATTGGGGTTCTAAATTCAAATGCAAATTCTCTGTACTGGGAGTGTAAGAGAGTTCAACTAAATTATAGATAATTTGGTAAATATCCATTCAAATTAAGCTGGCAATACCCTCCAACGCAATTTCACTTCTAAGAATTGATAATTCTTAAGATCTGGGTGGCTCAACGGTGAAGTGTCTGCCTTCAGCTCAGGGTGTGATCCCAGGGTCCTGGGATCCTGGGATGGAGTCCCACCTCAGGCTCCCTATGGGGAGCCTGCTTCTATCTCTTCCCCTCTCTCTGTGCCTCTCATGAATATAAATAAAATCTTAAAAAAAAAAAAAGTTCTTAAGATACACACATATACTAAGAATTCATCATTTGCTACAGTTCAGATGACAATGGCAAAAGTTGAGAAGGCAAATATGGAACACCACAGTCAAGATAACTCTGTTACAGTATATGCCAGGATAAAATATTATGCAGCCTTTAAAAAAAACAGGGCAGATTCGTTTGTGCTGATATTAACTGTTAAGCAAACTAACGAGACTTTCACTCTAGAGTAAGCCCTGCTGTGTTTTTTAAATCTGTGTCATATGTTATATCATCCAAAAAGTACATCATTTTTTTAAAAAAAAGAAGAAGAGAATCCCTGGGTGGCTCAGCGGTTTAGTGTCTGCCTTCGGCCCAGGGCGTGGTCCTGGAGTCCTGGGATCAAGTCCCATGTCAGGCTCCCTGCATGGAGCCTGCTTCTCCCTCTGCCTTTGTCTCTGCATCTCTCTCTCCCTTTGTGTCTCTCATGAATAAATAAACAAAATCTTTAAAAAAAAAAAAAAAAGGGGGATCCCTGGGTGGCGCAGCGGTTTGGCGCCTGCCTTTGGCCCAGGGCGCGATCCTGGAGACCCGGGATCGAATCCCACATCGGGCTCCCGGTGCATGGAGCCTGCTTCTCCCTCTGCCTGTGTCTCTGCCTCTCTCTCTCTCTCTGTGACTATCATGAATAAATAAATAAAATCTTTAAAAAAATAAAAAAATAAAATAAAAATAAAAAAATAAAAAAAAAGAAGAAAGAAGAAGGAAGGAAGAAGGAAGGAAGGAAGAAGGAAGGAAGAAGGAAGGAAGAAGGAAGGAAGAAGGAAGAAGGAAGAAGAAGAAGAAGAAGAAGGATGAAGATCCCATGCAATCAACTGTGTTAAATCTACTCTGGTCTTTAACTGTAATTTTGGTATCCATCAAGGTGCAGTCAGCACATGGTAAAACTGAACACAGTCTAATAAAGAGACACTTGATGGAGGTATATAGGAGCTCGACTGAGTTCTTGGAAAACCACAGTAAGAAGGGGATCCTGAAACTGCAGAAGAAACTGGCAAAGAGAGCTCCTCAAGACAGAGGCTGTAGCCTCAGATGTGAAAACAGAAACTCCCAGGGAGCCTGCAGACAGTGGCTGAGAATAAATACCCCAATCTCTCTCCCCTTCTGCCCTCCAGTCTCCTACTGAAGGGAGCCCACTGGTGCCTCCAGGGACACAGAGCTGGGCGGGGAATTTGGGCAAAAGCATTATTAAACTCGTATTTTGGCTGTTGAAGAATGCTCACTCATCTGGCCTTTTCTTTAAGTCCACACAAAGAAAAAATTCAAGGAGCTGTTAATCCAAGTAAATTAAGATAACCAGGCGAATTGGCAAGAGATAAATGAAGCCAAACATGGATCGGATGGAAAAAACGACCTCTTCAATTACTATAAAAACCATGCTCCTTAAGTTTAAAATGAGCTTTTGACTTTATCCCCCCCCAGTAAGGTGATTTAAATCCTTGCAGCTCAGATTTTTAATCCTAAACCATACATCTGTTACAGTTTGTAGAAGGGTCCCAGCATACTCTAAAGCTTGTAAGCTTTCATTTCAGTTTTCTGGAAAGGGGAAGGGGAAGGGGAAGGGGAAGGGGAAGGGGAAGGGGAAGGGGAAGGGGAAGGGGAAGGGGAAGGGGAAGGGGAAGGGGAAGGGGAAGGGGAAGGGGAAGGGGAAGGGGAAGGGGAAGGGGAAGGGGAAGGGGAAGGGGAAGGGGAAGGGGAAGGGGAAGGGGAAGGGGAAGGGGAAGGGGAAGGGGAAGGGGAAGGGGAAGGGGAAGGGGAAGGGGAAGGGGAAGGGGAAGGGGAAGGGGAAGGGGAAGGGGAAGGGGAAGGGGAAGGGGAAGGGGAAGGGGAAGGGGAAGGGGAAGGGGAAGGGGAAGGGGAAGGGGAAGGGGAAGGGGAAGGGGAAGGGGAAGGGGAAGGAAAGAAAGAAAGAAAGAAAGAAAGAAAGAAAGAAAGAAAGAAAGAAAGAAAGAAAGAAAGAAAGAAAGAAAGAAAAAGAAAGAAAGAAAGAAAAAAAAGGAAGGAAGGAAAAGGAAGGAAGGAGGGAAGGAAAAGGGAGGAGGAAAAGAAAAGGGAGGGAGGGAGGAAGGGAGGGAGCGAAGGGGAAAAAAAATGACCCCTCTACAACCTGACTGACCCAGCCCAAATCCACATCCTCTCATTTCACTCTGCAAGAGCTGTGTGTTCCTCAAGCCACCATTGGAGTCATTCTGTTTCTGGCCAAACTCTTCTGAGCACTTTGATTTAAAAAACTAAGCAAAACAAAAACAAAACAAAAAACAAAAAAAAAAAAACAGTCATTTGTAAGATTGTCAAATGTTTCAGGCCTCCCATTTTCTTTTTTTTTTTTTTTAAGAGTTTTATGTATTTATTCATGAGAGACACACACAGAGAGGCAGAGACGTAGTAGGCAGAAGGAGAAGCAAGCTCCATGCAGGAAGCCTGATGTGGGACTTGATCCCAGGACCCCAGGATCATATCTTGAGCCAAAGGCAGACACTCAACTGCTGAGCCACCCAGGTATCCCAAGCCTCCCATTTTCTGTTAAAACCTGTCAAGGGCAACGACATATCACTGTACAATACATCACTGGACTTATATAAATTCGCCCATTAACTTCCAGTGCAAAACACAGCCAGACAATACAAAAGGGAACACACTACATATACTAGGAAAGAATAGTAAATATTTTCAGAATAAAACATACTAAAGAAAGCCTAATCCTATTTCTATCTTTTTTTTTTCATAACACGGGCTTTATATTAGATCAGATATCATTTTCAGGCTACAAAGGATTTTGCATATCTACTCCCTAATCTCCTCCTTTTGCAGATGAAAAAATTAAGACTTTAAAATGAATATTGTTAAAGTGGCAGGACCAGGACTAGAATTTGGGTCTTGCAAAAGATTTGCAATCAGTATTGGCTATTGATTACACTGTAATTAAGTGCTTAGCCTAATGGAAATCTTCATTTTTAAAATATCACCTACAACAAAGCAATTCAAAACTGGACAAAGAACTTGAATAGATATTTCTCCAAAGAAGATATTCAAATAGGTAATAAGCCCATGAAAAGAGACTCATCATCATTAATAATTAGAAAAATGCAAATCAAAACCACTTCGTATCTATTAGGACGGTTATCCCCAAAGAATGGGGGTAAAGGAGAGTAATAAGCATTAGCAAGGATGCTGTGAAGTTGGAACCTAGCATGCCATTGGTGGGAATGCAAAATGGTACAGCCACTGTGGAAAACTGTATGACAATTCCTCTTAAATTAAACGGAATTACTACATGATCCAGTAATTCCACTTCTCTGTATATTCCCCAAAGAAATGAAAGCAGGGTTCCCAACAAATACTTGTCTACCAATATTCACGGCAGCCTTATTCACAGTAGATGGAAACCTAAATGTCCATCAACAGATGAATAAATAAACAAAAGGTGGCCTATGCATACAATGGAATACTATTCAGTCTTAAAAGGGAAGGAAATTCTGGCACCTGCTGCAACAGGAACGAACCCTGAAAACATCAGGCTAAATGACAGAAGCCAGACACAAAAGGACAAATACTGTATGATTCCACTTATATGAAGTACCACAAATAGGCAAATTCACAGAGAAAGTGGAACGAAGGTTGCCAGGGGCTGTGTGGGGGAAGAGGGGACTGGGAAATTATTGTTCAATGTGTATGGAGTTAGTTTGAAATGACGACAGGTTCTGGAAATGGTTAGTGGTCAGGGCCGTACATCACTGTGAATATACTCAATGCCACTAAAGTATATACTTAGAAATGGTTAAAACGGTAAATTTTGTGTTATGTATATTTTACCAAAACTGAAAACAAAATTGAAAAAAATCAGCCATGTGAATTATGGGCTGAGGGTCTCATGAAAAGCAGCAAGAAAATATTGCCGTACTGTTGGAATTAAGAACAGGCATTTTGTTCAAGGGAAAAAAGCACAAAATGACTGAAAATCCCAAGTTCCCTGGGTAAGATGACCAAAACCTAAGGGAAAGCTGTGTAAGAGGTTATGTGCAGGTGAGGGTGAGGTCTTACTTGCTCTCTAGGGCTGTTTCTGAGGCCAAAAGCAAATGATTTAAAAACATGATATACCTCGTTGTCCAGCGAACCTGGAGTGTTTGGCCACAAAGAAGCTTTTCTTTTTTCAACCAGTTAAATAATATGTCAGACTCTCAATGCTTGGATAGTTTTTTCTTTTAAACTTGGCAAAATGACCCTTCAAAAGGCATGTGTCAAGACATGTGGGTTAGAAATAACAAACCTGTAACCCTCCCAAGGTGCTGTGTTTATTTGAACATGTGATGATGCTATTGCTCAAATAAACACACTCAGCTTTCTCTCCCTTTCCAAGAGCCGTAGCGCAGACACTTTGCAAATGAATGTCCACGGTAGCAATGCTTAGTGTTGAAAAGTGGTTTCTATTATACAATCACTTCTGAGATGTGCAAAAAACGTCTCCCATGCTAAGCATTTTCCCACTGTTATTTCTTCAGTTTCCAAAGAATCCCCATAAAGGCCAATCAAGCCCATGTGAGTCATCCAGAGACACCGCAAATCATCCCAATCTTTGCACCCTCTGAAATCCAACATGATCATCAGGTATAAATTATCAAATGCAAATCTGGCTTCTGGGAGGCTGGGTCCTATCTACTAGTTAATACATGTGCAAGAAGGCCTGAACAAACTAGTTGTCAGTTTGAGCCCCAAGCACCATCACCAAAAAAGTGCACTGTGGGGGAAAATAATGCATTGTGACAAAATACTGAAGGTTTTATCTAGAAAACAATCTTGAGGTTTAAGAGGATGGGTTTCTTAGGAACTTGGACAAAATATCCAAGAAGGTCAGAGATATTGCCCAATAGGGAAAAGTAGCAATCCCTAGAGCAGCACTTCTCAGCTTTGCCACTGTTGATAAGCTGGACCAAATAATTCTTTGTGGTAGGGGCAGTCCTGTGCTTTGTAGGATGTCTAGTGGCATCCCTGACATCTGCCCACTAGATACCAGGAGTAGTCCCCGGTACGGACAACTAATAAATGTCTGACACTGCCAAGTGCCTCTTGGTGGGAAGCGGGGAACAAGACTTCCCCACGTTGAGAACCATTACACAAGCTTGGCTTTCCCCTTCCCATCAGCATTATGGGTGTGAGCCAGAGACTGCAGAGTAACTAACTGAGAGAACAGAGCATGTGCCACCTAGGATGTGCCTGGTAGATGCATGTGGAGAAAAAGGAAGAGGCCAGAGTGAAGAGAAGGAAATACAATGAGATTGTGGTGGCAAAAACAAGAGAGAGTTTTAGCTTTGCTATCCCAGCTAATGAATTCATTTCCCATTAAGTCAACTTCTCTAGTATGCTGTAACTGCTCTCAAATGTCACATTCATTAGTCAAAATCTAGGCACTGTAGGTATCTAGGGAGGCTTGGGTATAAAAAAGTTCAGGACAGAGATTATGTTATCAAAGAGCCAAGATGATGGTTTCGTGAAGGGTTTAGACAACTCAGTATCATTTGAATAAATCTTATCATGAAGACTGTATTCTCAAGTCCTTTCAAAATACTTAATATTAATCACAAGTAAAATTTAATTGGAATAAGGATGGATCTGTGCAAATATATCTCCCATTTCACTTCATCTAGAAAAACAATTCAAATTTATATCCTAGTACCAGGAGGCAAAGTACTGTTTTTGCATCTATTTGTGCAGACTATGGAATGGAACTTATTTTAAGATTTTTATTTTTATTTATTTGCGAGAGAGAGAAAGCACAGTGGGGAGGGGCAGAGGAAGAGAGAGTCTGAAGCAGTACCATGCTGAGCACAGAGCCCGACTCAGGGCTTGATCTCACAACTGTGAGATTAGGGCCTGAGCCGAAACCAAGGGTCAGATGCTTAACTTCTGTTATGGGATTTGAACTACATCTGAAAGCTGACAGAAGTAATAGTCATCTCACTGCCTGGGGTGCTGGCTGCACTGCAGAAACCAGCTTGCTGCCCTAAGGCAGAGAAGGTGACAATTGTCTGGAGAGCCTAACACATATCCCTTGAAATTCAGGGGACAAGGTGAACAAAGAGGCTATCTGACTGCCCCCTGGAAATTCTGAAGGCAAAGAGACCGGCCACAGCAGGCTGAAACAGTAGGGTCAAGAGAGAGGGCAGCCTGCACACCAGCATTTGATGCTATCCTTTGTGATCGTGCCCAAGAGACTATCTGGCAGGTAACCTGAGCTTAATAGAGAAAGAAAATGAGGTAGGAAAGTTGCAAAGGGTTAACATATTTTGATTATATAGCATTTATAAACCACTTCCCAACATAGTGTCAGATTCCTAAGAACCTGATCATTAATTAATGATAATGTATCTTTTCAAAACAATTTTTATGAATTAATAATACCTTAGATCTTTGCTACTGTGTGGGTGATCCATGGCCTGGTGGGATCCCTTTCCCAAGAGCTTGTACGGAATGCTGAATCTCAGGCCCCATCCCAGACCTACTGAATCAGAACCTGCATTTTGTCAAGATTCATAGTGATTCCTGAGCCTGGAAGGGTGACGAGCACTGGCTTAGACCACAGGTTCTCTATCAGAGCCACAGCTAACGATTGCCAACATTGTCCATTTTCAAAACACACCCAGGCATTACGATCCAGGAGGCCAGCAGTGTGGGTTGGGCATCTGTATCTTTTAAGTAATTCATAGGACATTCTGCTGTGGAACCAGGACTGAGAACCACCGATTTAGGGGTTGGAAAAGGCAGGCATCTGAAGTCAGGTTTCAGCCAGAGCTCCTAACTACTATCTTACCTCCCTCACCCCATAAACATTTTTATACAGGTGAATCCACTTCTCCTTCTAGAGGCTTCATTAAGTCACCACCAGCCTCTAACAATTAGCTACCATTTTGTCTCAGGATTGATGAGGAATCCCACTCAAAATGAGTAAACAAGACAAAAATGGCACACCCAATGGAGACACACAAAGCAAGACAGGTTGAAAAGAGACTGGACTCCTCCAACTTGAACCCTGTCCATGGCTGCCTGGGATGCGTCAGTTTGACTCGGCACTGACTTGTCAGGAGGGCTTGTTATTTGTGAATGAAGATGAAAGGAACCATTCAACAGCCACCAGCAAATTGTTAGGTTTTCTTGTCTAGATTTTGTCTTGAGGGAAGAGAGAACAGGACCTGATTTAAATCAGACCCTGATTTAGCTGCTGTTATTGCTGCATACCCAAATATTCAAACTCAGCCACCACTGGAGCAGATCGGATTTCAAAAAACCAGCTAAAAGAGAGCCCCAGCTCTTGAGTCCCACCCTAATTTCTAGGATAGACCATTAGGCAAATTGGACACTATTAGTCCCTCGTGCAGTATGTTTCTAAGAGTTAATTTCCTTAAACGAGATCCCTCAGAATTCTAAAGTTTTCAAGTAACTGCCAGGTAAAAAGAAGAAATACTTCTGGCAGAAAACGGTCTATAATATGATGGAGTTTGACAGAAGGGAAATGATAATTACTGTATGAACAGCACAGTCAGAAGGTCTTTTACCAAATAAGGTTACGATTTCTGCAGCGAAAGTGTTTCAATAAGAGGGTATTTTCAGCCAGAAGAGTTAGCTTCTTTTTCAAAACGGGTATAATACAGAGTAAATTCTGTTTAATGCTAATTCATCTATTTACCAAGTACACAACTTTGGCATGAATGTTATTTTTTTTTTCTTTTCCATACAACATCATGGTTTTCTGGGCACATTACAGGACTCTCAGATGTTTCTAATTACCCTCTGTGTACACCCAATAAAACAGCTGGCTCAAAATGTTATTAATACCACAAGAAGATCCAGAGGACTCATAAATCACCCTTTCTTCAGAAAGGGACAATGAAGTGGCAAAAAGTGACATATTCTAATCCTGCTAAATAAGACTAAAAATGTTCCAGTGTACTTCCTAATTTGCCAGAGAAAGGGCAGTGGTCTGCTTTCCTCACTGTAAAAATCTTAATGTCAAGTTTCCCTTTTACCTCTTCTAAGGAAAATTTGATGAAAATCAGGTTGAGGTTTTACACGAGGAAAGCTTAGAAACTCTTCATAATCCAGAACAAGTTTTTATTGAATCTGATGGGCATCCTAAGTTTGGTCTCAGAGTGAAGAAACCTTTCATTACTGCCGAAGTTTTCTTTTTCCCACCAAATCTTACAAAAGCCAATACTGCAGCCATGCCAGTTTTTTGGTAATTATTGCATGAATCTAAATTCAAGATAATGGTGTCAAGCAGGAAACCATTCTCTATAACTATATTCCAACTAAATAGAAAATCTAGTTGTTGTTTTTTTTTTTTTAAATCAAGTTTCAATAAGTGTATCAATGACAGCATTACATTAAATTGGCAAAGGAAGGGCATCTGGCTCTTCTCATTTTATTTGTGATATAACTTTGGAGAATAAATCTCAAACTTCCTAACTAACTTTATCCTTCCCCATTTGGTAGTTATTTTATTTTCCTGGACTGCGTAACATGAAGATGACTGTGTGGCTGCCCTCAAAAACATTTTCATATCATCTGTGATGTTAGTTCCAGGACGTTTTTCCAACAATACACAAATGCGTTATTCCTCTTCCACTTGGAAGAAATATATATACCTTGATACTAAAAGCCGATATAAATGTTTGACTCTTATACTACAGATGCAAAATTGAGCCCAACTTGTATGCCAATAAATGCTGCAGATATACACCATATCTCATAAATGTGAGTTCAGTATTTATGTTAAGTCCAACTTCCTTAAATTTACTATAACCAAGGAGCCCAGAGGTAAATTACACAACCGACAGCCAAGTGAGGAGCACAAAGCAGGATCAAATGTTACAATCGTACATCACTAGAGATGCCCCCATCTATGCATGATTACTTTTCCTCCTGACCACAGCTTTCAGTTCCAAAATGTGCTACACTATTTAAATGCTTTCACTCTTGCCAGCAGGCTTGGAAACAGGCAAGAGCTTCTTGGGTAAGCAAGTGAACCCCTCAAGGAGGAGCAGATCCAAGGCAGAGGGAACATGGTGCTACTACATTGTCTCCGCCATATGATAACGATACCTAATACTACTTTGTATGTACTCTAATCTGCCCAGAGCTAGCCTAAATGTGAGCAAGTACAGAGCCTTCTGTGCACTAGGATCAAAGGACCACAGTGAAGGAGTAATGGAAACATCCTTCTGTGTCTTTTTTTTTTTTTTTTTAAGAAAGAGGAAGTGGGGAGGGGCAGAAGGAGACAGATAATCTTAAGCAGGCTCCACGCCCAGTGCAGAGGCTGATGTGGGGCTCTGTCTCACGAGCCTGAAATCATGACCTGAACTGAAATCAAGAGTTGGACACTTAGCCAACTGAGCCACCTAGGTGCCCCATGTCTTTTTTGAAGCTAAGGTGCCATTAGGATCAGTAAATGAAGGAACCATGGTCTCTGTAGTATGAAGGGGACATACCCTATCCAAACTCCAGGAGCTCTAAATGCACTGCCCCCATATAACAGGACACAGAAGTTGTGAATTAAGAGAAGGATTGGTCATGTTTGGGATAAAGGCCTTCTTGAAATCGATCTAAGGAACCCATCCATACACACCCTCAGCCTGCTCCTTCTCATAAGCCTCAGAAAGGTACTACAAGAAGGTCGGGTCATTACAGGCTTCATCTTACTACTTCAATCACTAGCCTGGGCTTCCAGATCCACCAATAGTACAACTGAGCTAGATCACCAGCGCCAACTGACAGGGTAATCACTAGAAGGAGAACAGGAAAGAGAAAAAGCAGCACAGACAGAAACATATGAAATAGAGCTTGAAATTGTTCCTAAAGAGACTGTGGGTATTTAGACAGATGTAAGAGTGGGAGTGGGAAGTCCATGTAGCAGGAGCAGCTCAATATATAGGAATCTAACTGCACTTTGCCATGAGTAGAAAGTACACTACAGTCAGTGTTTAAAATGCCAAATCCAAACTCCATACGAGGTACTACAAATGTGTCCTTTTTCATGCATCCTGCAGCCCCTGGCATATGCTCTCCTATCTTGTGTCCCCAAACTCTATATAAAGACGGCTCAGATGGTTATTTTGCTCATGTGATTTCAGTTGCCTGAGGATTCATGATGAAGCTTTATCAGGAAAAATCTCTGTGCCACTATTACGGGCACCTGCATAGACAAACTGCTCTGTCAACCAAGATGCAATAACCATTTCTAAAATAATGCACTATGCTGGCACCAGGGAGACCAACAAAAAGCAGATAGGTCCCTGTCCCCAAGTAGTTTAGAATTTAATGAAATACAGGTATGACAACAAATTAAGGAAAGGAGGCTTTGTCACGTGAGCAGCGCTTGGCTGACTCTTGACAGAGCAGCGGGTGACTGCCCAGGCACACTGGGTGGGGAAATGCACCTGCCAGGCACAGCAGTGCAGAAGGCCTGGCGTGTCTGGGGACCTTTGGAAACCTGAAGAAGCAGAGATTAAGGCTGAGTTAAGGCCAGGGAACCAGGCAGCAGCTTATTCTGGAAGAACCAGCATGCTAAGGAGTCTGGTTTTCCAAAGTTCATCCCATGTGCTCACGCTGAGTGACTAGGAAAGAATACACACTTCGAGACAGTGTGTTACAGACTCCAAGGAATTCTGAAAGATCATTTATTCTAGGTTAGCCAGCACATCCCCGTTAAGGAGTCCCAGCCACCCTCATGATATAGGCCAGGCATGGCTTACAAAGAACAATAGATCACTCATGCCTTTCTCACAGAGCTAGCAAACTGCTGAACTCTTTTACCTACAGTTATTTCGTTTCTTTTCATTCTTTCCCTCTTTCTTTAACTGTCCTGACTATAGACCTCCTTTCTTATACAACCACTCTGATGCCCCTCACCTTCTCATCTTCAAAGATCTTCCTTTTCAACCAAAAGGACCTCATTCACTCCTGATTTTGGTTCTTAGAGTCAATTTATTGCCTCTCCTTTGTCCAACTAACCCCTGAAATCACCTTTCCATGCAGTCTTCCTCCATGATGGACCCTTTCCCTAAATACAGACACTCAAATGCACACACATACACATTTGCCCTCACAACCAGTTTTAATTTCCATTCAAAGCAAGCTCCATACCAAAATCACGGGATCTGTCTTATATAAAATACTGGAGAAAGAGGCAAAACAGCTTCTTTGGTAATTCTTTTCTACATTAAACACTGTATATTTTTCATTATAAATAATCAAGATTCCTTCTGCAATTATTCCAGGAACATTTTTACACCAGGAAAAAGGCTTGCCTCCATCCTCTTTGTATGAGGCTCTTTATTTACAGATGTTATTAACAGGATTCCCTGATAGACTATGTGTGTGTGTATAAATGCACCTATTCACAGATCGATAAAACCTAATCCAAGACAACATATAGGACAAATTTGCCTGAAAGCTCCAAACACCAGCCCTCTGGTGATGAACCACAGTTTAAATAAAACAATAAACACAGTGATAGATTATAAAGTTTATGATGTTCTCTTCCACAGCTCACTATTCTCTCCATTCAGGTCCCTGCTAAAAAGTCCTTTCAACAGACAGCCCTTTGGGTGGATTAAAAATAGCAATCCAGGGGAATCTGGGTGGCTTGGTGGTTGAGCAGCTGCCTTCATTGTGATCCCAGTGGGATCAAGTCCCACGTCCAGCTCCCCACAGCGAGCTCGCTTCTACCTTTGCCTATGTCTCTGCCCCTCTCACTGTGTCTCTCATTACTAAATAAAATCTTTTTTAAAAGGGGCACCTAAAAAAAAGGAGGGGGGGGACGCCTGGGTGGCTCAGCAGTTGAGCATCTGCCTTTGGCTCAGGGCATGATCCCAGAGTTCCGGGATCAAGTCCCACATTGGGCTCCCTGCAGGGGGCCTGCTCCTCCCTCTGCCTGTGTCTCTGCCCCTTTCTCTCTCTCTCTCTCTGTCTCATGAATAAATAAAATCTTTATTAAAAAATCTTTTAAAAATAATAAAAATAAAATATCATTCCATACCTTCCACCAACACTCCCATCTCTATCCCCCTCCCAAGTTTCTATTTCTTCATAGCAGTTATCAATATCTGGCATTATGTCAAATTTTTCATACATGTAATAAATTTTGGTAGTATACATTTGACAGTAGTGTACGCTCACACTACAGCTTAGGTTTTTAAAAATTTTTAATTGTGGTAAAATACATGCAAAATAACATTTACTCTCTTAACTATTTCTAACTGTACAGGTCTTTAGTGTTAGGTACATTCATACTGTTGAGTATTCAATCTCCAGGACTTCTTCATCTTGCAAAACTGAAACTCTCTAGCCATTAAACAGTAGTTCCCTACACCCCATCCCTCTTCCAACAGCCCCTGGTAACCACCACTCTCTCTCCCTCTATGAATCCGACTACCTAGGTAACTCATACATGTAGAATCATATACCATTTGGCACTTTGTCACTGGCTGATTTCACTTAGCATAGTATCATCAAGGTTCACCCACATTATTCAGCCACACTGTATTTTTTCAGTGTTGCAGGGTCAAGAATCTATTTTGTTCAGTGCTGTATTCCAATGTGATACCCATCCTTGGCCCACAACAGGTGCTCGATAAATATGTTAAATACATTCATGTTCCTATACCACCTCCACAACTCAATAAAATAAACAAGAAAATGCCTTACATTATGACATTTATTCAGTATCTGAAAATATTTTGAGAAGGTTAAATATATCTGGAGCAGTTTCTCTGATGAGTTCTTAAGCATTCCAAATTGCCCAACTGAAAAGCCACCACTTTTTTTTAATGTAGTATTTGATTATGTTTAAAAACATAAACCTATATAATGCATCAAGGGGAAAATATATGCCCCAGTGAATCGGAGAGTGATATGTTGGCATTTCATTGGTTTTTGTGTTGGATAAACATCAAGAGATCCATACAAAAACTGGCAGAGGACGAAAGACTCAGCATCTGAACTAAGTTGCTGGAAAAAAAAAAAAATCTAAATGCTTCCTCCTCCTTGAGCAGTTATTGGTTTACTGAGTGCCTCAGTGAGCGGGAACTGTTGTTCTTCCCTCCTCACAAAGAGATCCTATGGAAAGCGTGTAACAAAATGAACTGCTTCTATTCCTCAAGAACACTCAGGACTAAGTTGGTTCTGTGAGGTGTGTGGGGAAGACTCCCAGTGCAAAGCAGCAAGCCCACCTCAAAACCATTAAAAGGGGCTAGAGGTCATCCTCTATCAGGAGCTGCTCAAAAGCTAAATTCTGCTATTACAACACTAGTTTCCTCCCTTTAAAAACTGAGAAAACTGCCCTCTTTTTTCAAAATGATCAATAGTTATGTCCCCTTTTTGGAGACTGTTAGCAAGTTCTGAAAAAGTCCAAATTCCTAAGCTGGGAATTCAAGGTACTCCTCCAGTCTTGCCCCAACCTACCGTCCTGGACTTGTCATGTCTCTGAGCACTACCTCCCAGGCTCTCTACCTTTAAGTGAAACTCTTCCCACTCTGCAGAAACAACCTGAGCCTTCTGGCCCCCCCATGCCTCCTTCTAACAGGTGAAGTCATTCCTCCCCCATCAGCTTTATATCCCTTCTCACTCCTTCCCATCCCCTCTGTGTTTTGAAACCTAACTAATCTTTCAAGTTTCACTGCCCCCATCCATCTACAATCAGGCAACGTGCATTTCCCCAGCTCCCACCATGAGCCAACGGGGATAGCAGCTGGGGTAGCACAGTGAGCTCAACAGAAAAGTCACACACCATCCTCCTTCTCTCAAAGTATTCCTCCCTCAGCTAGACAGGGTATCTCCTTCTCTGAGCTCCTGCGAAAATGTGCTACGTTGCTTTCCATTTATTTACACATACTGCTCATCTCCGCAAAGCACGAGCTCTCAGGAGACAGCTTGACGATATGTCTTGGAAAATCTAGTACAGGGTTAAATACATACTCACTTGGCAACATGGAAAGCAGGAGGTATCTGGACTCTGGGACAGAAAACCCAACTGAAAGTCATCTTTAATCAAACCACCAGGGCCTTGATACTCACACCCACAAAATAGGAGAAGCAAGCATCAAATGAAATAACATATGGGAACATACTTTTTAAATTATCGAATAATTTTTGTAATTATTCAATTGATGCTGATGGTAACTATGTCCCCTGTAACTCCTCAGTGAAAGAAGCATCATATAAACCAAATGTGTTATTTTAGCAATCATGATTGCTTTTCACTGGTTCTACAAATAAGCTATGCTACGGAGAGTATTATTTTATTTCAAATAGTCAAGTTGTGACAACATGAATTCCTGTGTTCTTCTTAATAGGAGAACTTACGACTCTATAAACAACTTTAAAAATACCAGAAGGTCATCTTCGTTATACCCCTATGAATGGAAAGAATCCATTAAAACAACAGTGGTTAACCTGCTGGCCCACCCAACTGGGACTATGTTCCCATTTTTTAAAAAGGCAAAGGTGGGGAGAGCAAAGAGACAAAGCTCAGAATGTCACAAAAAAACTTATTAGAAATCTGCTTTAAAGGAAATGCCATTTAATGTAAATATTCTGTTACATCATATTAATATCATGTTCATAAAAATAAGTTTATTCTAGAATCTCAGAGTACTTCCCTCGGATATCATCGTCATTAAGGCCTCACAGTAAGTGGAAGTTATACTTAAGATGGGCGGCCCGGGTTGCTCAGTGGTTTAGTGCTGCCTTCAGCCCAGGGCATGATCCTGGAGACCTGGGATCAAGTCCCACATCAGGCTCCCTGTGTGGAGCCTGCTTCTCCCTCAGCCTGTGTCTCTGCCTCTCTCTCTCTCTCTCTCATGAATAAATAAATGGAATCTTAAAAAAAAAAAAAAAAAAGATTTCTCCAACTGGGGGTCCCTGCCTGGCTCAGTTGAGGGGTTGATCTTGAGGTTGTAAGTTTGAGCCCCACTGGTTAAGTATGGAGATTACTTAAAAATAAAGTCTTAAAAAAATTTTCCCCAACTGAATATTCAAGAATAGAGACTATATGCTTAATAGTCATGAAAAATACATCTGTCTCTCACATCTGAACAGTCCAGACTCACCATCACCATAAACCAGAAAGACTAATGTAGAAGCAGCATTAAAAAAGGAAGAAACAAATATTACCCCTGTGGCTGCCACAGAACTACCCTCTGTGTATCTATTATTACTTGTTTTTTGTGGTCAGTGACCTGAGTCCATGAGGACCTAAAGCCGGAATATTTCCAATGGCCATGATGAAGCCAGGACGCCAACCCAGAGCAGGTGTTGTCTCAGCCGCCTATGTTCTATCAGATCACTCATCCTTCCCACAAAACCCAGCTCCATGAGGTCCTTCACCTGTGTCCCTCCTACACATTGTGGTCAGACCCCAGGAAATTAAATAAACAGATGACTTAAGGAGATCTAAGTTTTGGTCCTAGCTAACAGACTTGCTGTGTAACTAAGTCAAGTTCACTTATACCACCCACCTAAGTTTCCTTATCAAAAAAATGTTAACAATACTATGTGTCTCGCTTCCTCAAAAAAAAAAAAAAAAAAAAACTATAAATCACCCTGGAAATGTTCAAAATTATTTCTGTATTCTGATTCTCAAAATAGATTATTTAATTAAGCTGCCTTGACCTTGAAGTCCATATGGTTTTCCCCGTATTATGTTGACTCCTTGGAGCAGGGGTCAGCAAACTATGCCCACCCAAGATTTTGTAATGCAGTCACACCCATTCTTATACATATTGTCTATGGTTGCGTGCAAGGGCACTTAGAGTTGAGTAGTTGCACGCCGCACAGTTTATGTTGCAAAGTCTCAAGTATTTACCATCTGACCCTTTACAGAAGTTAGCCAGCCTCCACACCTTACATACCAGAGGCCAAAGAGAGCAACAAGTTACAACGAATTTTGAATTTTTCCCAAGCTATTGTATTTTCCATACGTATATCTTATTTGTCAAAAGATTTAATATATTGTAATATTAATATATTGTTAATATATTGTAATATTGTAATATATTGTATAGAGAGAAAACCCACTAAGTTAGAAAGCCACTTTTTTGTAAGTAATAAAACTATATTAAACCATCTAAGCCCACAAAGATACAGGGCTGAAAAATGAATTTCTAAAATTTTCTGTACTTCTGACTAATCATCTCTGAGTTCTAGAAAATAACCATTCTTCAATTTAAAAAAAATGTAAAACTTCTCTTTGAAACTTTCCAATATTTGAATTAAAATAAAGGGAAGAGGAAAATAGCTCTGGATATAAATGAAATACTTCCCAGGATTTCCAGGGTGAAACTTTATTACCATGCCCTCTCTGTCTCTCTCTTTTCAAGTAGTATGCCAATCCTTTTGTGGCACAGTAGAGTTCTGGTTTTGAAATTTTTTTGTGTGTAAATAAGTTTGCTCCGTTTCATACTGTGAATAGGCTACGTGTATCCTGTTCCTAAACATCTGCTTAAATGCCAGACAGGAAAGTGTGCAGCATGTTTTAACAAGTAGACTTCCTCTGTTTCTCAAAGCCTTCAAATATTTAGTTTCAAAATGAATACACTGTAAGCCAAAAAATTACCACCCATCCGATTACTTTGTCATTCCTACTGTAAAGATTTATGAAAAATGCGAGGAGGAGGAGGAGCAGACGCTGTCGATGATGTTGGAGCTGGGAAAGTAATGAGAGTAACGAAGGCAATCAAGAAAAGTAAAAGTGGGAAAAAGCCATTAAAGCCCATAACGACCTACTGGGAAATACCTTTTCTTTTCCCCTCATTGTCTGTAACCCTCCAAAAAAAATTATTACTTGTTACCCATAAAAAGTCCTAAGATTTTAAAAACACACTGAATTTCAGAGGTCGCTAAACATAAGCCATTTATTTTGTGGATGAGACAAAACTGAGGTCCAGAAACACTAATTGTCACACCCTGTGGATTAGGGAGTTAGTGGCAGGACCAGGACCAGAATCTAGTTTCCTGATCCTCAGTTCAACACACTTCCCATTAGACTCGGTTCTCTGCCCTGCAAACCATAATGTGCCCCTTGGCACCTACCAGCTAAATTCTTTTTAAAATATGCCCAAACACCCCTATCAGAGCCCGGACATTCACAATACTCTTTTAAATAGTATCTGTGGGCACATGTTTTTTCCAAGCACAGACTATCTATCTAGAACACTGCTTTGACCTCATAAGACTAGGAGTCACAATAAAGCAGGAGAATAATCAAAGAGCTAATAAGGACTTCAGGCTGTCCCCTTGTATTTTGTCTTGATGATAATCAGTTTGAAAGAAACACCCTCTCTCCTACCCCCCAGACACACACACTCAAGACTAAACAGCAATATTCCATAAAAAGACCAGATCTAGCCAGTGTTATTATCTGTCTGACATTTGGGTTATTCTTGTGAGTAACTCATAAAGCAATGTGGGTGTCTGTGATTATTTGAGTACACATGGCAAACCATAATTGGTCAAAAAATAATAAAAGACATTTTTCCGTGACAAAAATACTGTATTGCATGACAACATGGCTGTGTGACAGCATTCAGTGGACCGCAATACTTTCTCCCTTTACAAAAAAGTAAAAACACCACAAAAATTTTAAAAGTGAAAAGCTTTCTTTTCAATAACCCCCATAGTTCGTATTTAAATTAGTTATAAAAGATTAAAAGGTTTTGAGTGCTGACAGCATGCCACTAGCATTTTTCCCCTAAATCCATGTCATATATCAATTTATAATCCAACCTTTTGATACAGAGCCGAAATGTGGCAAAAGATGCAAGTCCGTACTCCTCTATACAGCCGAAATTCAGTTTTTGACAATTTTTAGAATTTTTCTAGAACGTGGCTCTTCATAAAGGAGAAATTCTAACTTAATCACCACTATCCAAATTTTGCAACAGGAGTCAGATCCAATGCAAATTCTCCCTGCTACTGAGCAGACAAAAATCTCAAGCTGATCCATGCAAGTCGTGCACGAGGGTCTTCCTCTGACACCTATTCCCTTCTGTCCTCTTGATATCTCCTATCACCACAGGCTGCGTAAAGGATAAGCCATGAGGGGCAATATCCTGCTTGCCATTTCTCTGAGAAGCCAAAAAAGCAGAGTAAAAAAGTATTCGGCAAGCTATTTAAAAGATCTCACGAAAGCAGCAGAATATTCGCACTGAGAGACAGAAGCCCATTCAAGCAGGGAGCCGGGTGAGTGGAGGAGTAGGTCTAAACGCTCCGATCTCATAAAACTCTATTCGGGAAGGACAGTTAGGGACCGTGGAGGAACTCACCCACTCGGAAGTTCGTGGCCGTCAGGGTGTCGGCAGCATGACCATTCTCACTAATGAGAGTGGTGGTGTTCCCCTTCTCACAGCTGTTCTGACAGCTGCCCTTGGTGCAGGTCACTTTACAGATGCTCGGAGTAAAGACCACCTTGATGCGGCCAGTGTGGTTACTCACTAGGAGCGGAGGCAGGGAGAAAAAGAACAACAAACACATCAGCTTAGTATCCATGAACGTGCCTTGGAAGGTTTTTGTTTTTTTTTTTCTCTCTTAAAAAGAAGGGGGGAAAAAGGAAAGGAAAGGAGAGGGGGAACGAGAGAGAGCCCACAACCCGACAGGTTTAAGGGAAGAGGGAAGCCTTTAGTGCTCGCTGCTCTGTATCCAGTGGTGTCTCTGAAACAGGAGTAGGAAGCTTAGCAAACAGAACTCTGGGATGCACTCCAAAACCACATTTGAAGTCGAGTCACTGGAGTGGGATTACTAACCACAATGCTGCACTTTATTCACGGGCAGACGAAGAGCAATACGGAGGGCACGACATGAAAGAGCCAACCCTGACAGGCAGATGGAATGCAAAGAGGTTGGCCATGCACCTCGTGGTGAATAAACGCTTGTGTCCTCAACTTGCATACTTTCCCTGTTTCTCCGCTTATTAAGTCACTATTTGCAGTCCGACCCCTGGAAATGTTTTAGGCATGCGGCATGTCTGAAAACATCTGTCTCAAATCTCCTGGCACTCTCAGCTGAAGTGATCAAATCCTGTGACGCAGCTGTGGGAGCCCATTTCTTTTCACAACTCTGGGGCATTATTTCTCCATATTAATTTATGCAACCTGTATTTTGTTTTACTGTCAACAGGGTCCATCTAAAAAAAGGGAGGGCAGGTCACGAGGCTAAAGGGTTGCCCCTGTCAAACTGCCATCCTGGAGCCCTCGGCTGTTGCTATTCACAGGCCACCTCAGGCAGGTATTTCCTGCATTCACATGACCCTCCCCTTAAAACCAGATGCTATAACCAGACTGCACAGCAGAGGCAGCAGAGACTCACAAAATGGGCACTGATCTCAAAGTCAGATTCTGGTTTATAATCCTGGCTCAACCATGGTGTGACTCTGGACAGGTCATCTCACCATTTCTCCGAAACATGAGAGAATTGCAACTGATGTTTTCTAGCTAGATATGACTTCCAGTATCTCTTATCAGGGGTCAGCAAACTGTGGCCTGGGGATCAAATCTGAACCACTCCCTGTTTTTGTAAATAAAGTTTTATTGGAACACAGCCACACTTCCTCCTTTACATATTATCTATGGCTGCTTTTGTGCTGCAATAGTAGAGTTGCACAGAGGGTGTATGAGCTCACCCAGAACTGCCATTCATGGCCAAGTCTCAATATAGATTCTATGGCAGAGCACAAGACAGAAACTCTAGTCTGACTTCTATGTCTGTGATATGCTCCTACTCCTCCATCCAGGCCCTTCCTCTTTCCAGCATCCAAGGCAGAAAGCAAAGTGGTAGCAGCAGCTGGACCCAAACAGTTCATCTCTGAGACTAAGGACAGTAGGAAGTAGTACCCTTCCTATCACCACTGTGTTACTTTAGTGGCCAAAGAGACTAGCACTAGGCCAGGCTTTCTGTGGCTATCCCCTGCCTACCAGAAGCAACTCTGCCTTGGTCTGACCAAGATTATATTTTCAGGAAGTCATCCAAGAGGCCTCTATAGGCCCTCAACAAAATAAACTGTGGTCAAATCTGAGCTTTGGCGAAACAAAAAAACCTTAACAAAAAAACAAACAAACAAACAAAAAAAACACCATACACACACACACATTAGAATTTCAAAGATAGAATGGGACCTCAAAGGTCCTCTGACACAACCTGTATTTAAACATCTCTAGTGATAGGGAGCTCATTATCCACTAGGATAGCACATTCTAGTTATAAGCTGTTCCTAGCAACTGTTCTTCCTTTTTGAGCTCAAGTGTGTCAGTTGCACCCCTTAATCCCCACCCTGGTCCCTCCCCATGGTCTCACAATCTAATAATGCTTCTTCCACAAGACAGTCTTCAACTACTCAAAATTAACTACACCAAGTAAGCAAAGAATGCACAAGTTAGCAGGAACCTGAAGAGATCAGCTTGGGTTGGCCCTCTCACTTAACATGGAGTCTTCCAGAAAAAAAATAGCCTCAGTTCTTTTCAAATGTTTTTTCAAGAATATTACCCATTCTCATTCAGTGGTTCTAAGACAAGAGAAAGCACACATAGTGTGAAGTGGGGAGATATCCTAGGAGCTGACCAGATCTTCCAGCACCTTGCAAAATGGCATCCAGAAACTTTTTCTATAATGGGCCAAATAATGAATATTTTAAGGCTACAGGCCTAATGGACTCTTTGGGCAACTATTTAACTCCGCTGTGATAACAGAAAAGCAGACTGTCAAAAACAGTATGTCAATGAATGGTTGTGGCTATATTCCAATAAAACTTTATTTAAAGAAACAGTTGGCAACCACTGCTTTGAATGCTTACACGACATTTAAAATGTTTGGGTGCACCCAGAAATTTAAAAAACTACAATAGAATGTTGATTCCAGAGTCAGGCGAAATTCATATAGCTCGGCTTTTTTTTTGTTTTGTTTTGTTTTGTTTTTACAGTAGCATACATACACCCACACAAACAAACCAGCTCACACTCTAAATTGTCAGACCATGCTTACAAATATCTTGAGAATACTTTGTGTATCTAAGTGTGTGAAGCCATTTAAAAAAGAGAGAGAGACAATATCGTGCCACTTCAAAAGAATATAAACTTCTATTTTTTCTGGCTCTTGGTACAATAATGAAATTAGAAATGGTGTGCCAACTATTTTGTCTTCTCTGGCATTAACTCGTGGCACCAGCAGCTGCCATGCAGATGCTCATACCGTCACCTAAATTATGCTCACTTAGGCGAAGAGAGACATCCAAAGAAAGCAAGCACTTAATCATTATTCCCATTTCACCTCTCAGCTACAGTAGTCACTTTATAGGCACTTGAGATTCTCCGGGCCTATTGTTTTTAAAACTTATTCTATTTCTTTGCCAAAAAAATTTTTTTGGCCTGGAATCATTTGGATTTTCAAAAGGCAGAGACAGTTTCATATGACTTAATTCTGATTTTTACAATGCTCACATCTTCTTGGAAGAAGACACATTTTATTTCATATTTCCCTTTGTGTTTTACTAACATCTGCTATAAAGTAGTCTAATTCTAAAGCAGACACAAAATCCTAGCAGGTCCTCTTGTCTTCACAAAGAATTGATTTCTTCATTACACTAGCTCTTGTCTTCTACAACAATCTCAAAATCAGTACTGAAAAGCTCACAGCTTCTTTTGACGCTAGATGGTCATTTGTAGCTCTAATAGGATCTCCATAAATATTAAATGGATTAGAAAATACACTCTTCCATCCCCTTGTAAAATCAATTCTATGCATTCTATATATCATTTCTAGGGTATTATGTACAGTTTAAGTTTCAAAGTACCCACGAGTAAGGTAAACTGCTCTGAGTTTCAAATTCCTCACATGTGACAAGCTCAAGACAATACCACTTATCTGTTAAGAGTTTGTGGGAATTTAGCGACAGTGGCAGTAAACTTTCCTCCAGAGACCCCTTTGCAAGAGCACCTTCCTCAAATGCTTTGAGTAAACATATACTCAAGAACCCCACATGCTTGCATCTAGGAAGTACCTAGTAAATATAGAATACATGAAGTGACCCCAGGGAAGACTGTCAAACCCCATGGAGATCACAGATTCCACTGTGGTCTAATAAGGCCTTGCTTCACCGGCAAGGAGACTAAAGCCCATGATGAAATCAGTAGTCTAAGACTGTCCCTGGAGCACTAACACTGATTAAGAATTACAAATTTGGGAAGCAAAAGTCAGGCCAATCGGGAGTTAATAGGGAAAACTGCTTGGCACGGCTTTCATGCTTGGTCCCTCTGGTGAAAAAAATGTCATTTTTAGATCCCCATAGTCAAATCAGTCCCCAAAATCCTAAGCAAGCACTTTCAAACCTTGCATTTTGAGGTGTTGGCCAGGACCACAGATTGCCTGGAGCCATGCAGCACCTCCATTGGGCCTCCTAGTCAGCCAGTCAGTCAAGACACTCAAGAGTCAACATCCTGTCTGCAGGTTGTGCCAGACCCCATGCAGATTTCAACCTCCAGGAAGAGGTACTGGTACGTGGTTTAGAACAAACCACAGACATTCAGAGTGTATGGTGAATGGGATGGAAGGGAAGACAATATCTTCCCAGTATGAAAAGCTTTCACTTCTGCTTCCAAATCATTAACAGAGAAAAACTCAAAAATTTGAAAATTGTCACCGACCAATGGACTTCAGTCTAGAAAAGAGCCCAGCTGCCACCTTTCAATCACTAGCCTATGATGGAACCGAAAGCAAAGGCAGCCAAAGAAATGAACAGAACAAGTTCAAGACTCACATCAGATGTCATGCATAAATACAGCCTCCCCTCATGCTGTGACAGCACATGACCATTCATCCCATTTTAAAAACAGGGACCAAGTAGCATAGGCTCTGGGAAGGAGAAGCACCTTCTCTGTGTTTAAAAGACATTGCCCTGCATTAACTGAGGCTCTTGAAAGAGACTTTGGAGGTGATTCAATACACAGGACACATGTGAGAGACGGAGCAAAGGGCTTGTTCTCCTGCTGCAGTCCATGGCTGCCCGAAGGCCAAGAATTCTTTGAAGGACAAATCATAAAAGTATTAAATAATGCTAAGAATAACAGGGCTTCATTGTTCTGCTCTCCAGGCTTGCTTAACTCCTCACAGACTACTAAAATAATTCCTGGAGAAAACTCTGTGTTCCTCGAGAAAGGTGCAATGCAAACAAACTTGTATCACCATCTGTGACTTCATCAGGTGGCTCTAGTCCTGGAACATCCGCCAAGAGGGAAACATCCTCCAAGAGGGAAACTCAGAGGAGATTTCTAGGTATGATTGAGCACCTCCTCAGATAAGAATCTAGGAGTTACATTCCAGTAGCATCTCTTGAGGTTTTTGCCAGGTACATGTAACTAGGTGAAGAAGCAGAGGAAGAACTGGTTGCTACCCAGATGATACACATTTAAAGGAAAGTCCATGTGAGTTTCCTCTCCTGTTCAACCCTCCATTAATATCCACTCAAGGAAATTATATCAGTTACTTTTCTCTCTCACACATCTATACAAGATTTCCTCTCCTTTTTTATACATTAAAGGAAATAAATTCTTCTTCTTTGCCTTTCTATATGTCCGTTAAATCACTTAATGTAAGAGTAAATTTCTGGATATATTCTGAGCTCCTTACAGAATTGCCTACTGCTCATCAAAAAGCAGGCATCAAATGTATACCATGCTTGAAAATGTGACCACAGTCCCTAAAATATCCACCTGGGCAGAAACACAGCAGCAACCTAGTCACGTACTCTCTTATATGACCTCACTCCCTGAATCACTGAGAAAATAAAAGCTATAAAGACCCAGGCCTACCAACTTACCTGTATCTGTAGCTGTCCTGCCTTCCCCTTGATGAAAGAAGAGGTTCTAGCTAAAGCCAGCTCCCCTTCACCTAACCCCTTGCTAAACCAGTGGATCCCTTCCTCTTTTACAGACTCAAAGACTTGCTTTCTTCCCATCTGCTCGCATGCAAACACGTTGTGCTCTTGCCCAAAATATCAAGAATATTGTCTCCATGCCTCTCTACTGCAGGTAATGCTCTATTTCTCTGCTCTCCTTACAGCAAAACTTCTCCAAAGAGCTGCTCTACTGGCTATCTCCACTGCCGCCCCAACCTTTCTCTTTTGAACTTTGCTGCAGTTAAGCTGTTGCTGTCCATACTTCACCAAAATTGCCCTTGTCAAGGCCATTGGGGTCTCCTCATTGCCAAATTCACTGGTAAACCTTCTGGGTCTTTCTTCCTTGAACATTCAGCCTGACACACAAGGACATTCTGCTTCGTAACACACTTTCTCCACTGGCCTTCTGAGTTATTCTAACTCCTTCATGGGTCTACCTTGCTGTCCACTGCTCCTCATGACCCTATCCAGGGAAGGGCCCCAGAGCTCAGCCTCTGTAGCCTTCTCTTTTCCCTACTGACTTCCTAGATGATATCATCCTGTTCTAGCTCATGGATTTAAAGATGACCTATAAACTTACATATAGAAAATGTTTAATTCTAGGCTGGACTGCCTCTACCTTGTATGTGTGTGCACCCAACCAACCAATGATCTTTCTATACTATTTGATTATCATCATGAGAATATAATCTCCATGACAACAGGAATGTATCTGGTCACTATTATACGCCCAACATGTTTCTCATAGTAAGTGCTCCAGAACAGTAACTGAATGAACAAACTTCACTGAAAGAAACTAAATAAGTAACATTTATCTATGAGTTAATTGCCAGTAGTGTTAAAATAGTAAAGAATAATCCTATTAAACCTTTAGCCTCAAAACATACCTGCTATATGCTGTATGTTTTGCTGTATGTCAAAGAGTAATGTTTTAGCCATAAAAGTTTCAGATCAAGCAAAAACACAATTGTTATTCAGGAAACCCTGCAATCATTACAAAACACATTCTTCCCAAAATCATTAAAACATTACCCCAAAATGGCCAATGACAAAAAAAAACTGAAATTTTTCAATTAAACATGCCAATGAGAGAATAACTGAATAAACAGGAAACGGAAATTTCTCAAACACTTTTTCAAAAGAAAAACAATTATCTGCTCCCAGTTTCACAACAACTAATGCACAAATCAAACTGACGCATGATAGAAACTTCCTTTAATTTTGTAAATAAGAGTTATAATTATGTATAAGGAGCTTTTAAACCTATTTTTTGTTGTTGTTTACTAAGTATCCACACCCTTTGTCAGGCAAAGAACTAGGAAATCAAAAACATTATTATTGAGATTCTACAAGCCTGATATGAATTGCCACTGGGCCATAAAACCCACCCTATATACCAACCATGTTTGAGGGGCACATGGTTTGAGGGGCTCAGTGGGTTAAGTGCCAGACTCCTGGTTTCACCTCAGGTCATAATCTTAGTCAGGACTCAGTGCCAAGTCAGCTTAAGAGTCTTCCTCTCTTTCCCTGTCTTTCCTTCCCCCTGCTAATGTGCCTTCTCTCTCTCTCTGTCTCAAATAAATAAATAAATAAATACATAAATACATACAATTTTATGAAATACATGTTGGTTCCCAGCTCAGGGAGACTGGTCAAGAGACTAGTCAGAGATCCACAACAAAGATGGTAGATTTCATCCCAAAATTCCACATATTTCAGGAATCTGGTCTAATTTCCTATTTCATTCAGTCTTTGTTTTACCTTGACTCCAGACATAAAATCTCAGACTGTCACCTAGAATCACATTTTCTCGGCCTTCAATCTTGCCTTACCAACCAGACACCCACTGCACCAGGAGGACTCTAAGCAACACACCTTGAGACCATGGGATTGGTTTTCATCTTTCCTTTTTCTCCTCAGGATTTCTACTCTTTTAACACCAACCATAAGTTCCCTTCTCTAAAAATATTTTTTAAAAGATCCTATTTTTATCTCTGGAACAAAATCAAGTATGTTTAAAGGTGTAATATATTTTACAGTCAAAAGACTAACTTTTACCCAACAAATTGCTCACCCAGCAGGATCGGATCCAGTGTTTGGGGAAAAAAATAAAGTCATACTAAAAGTGGAAAACTAACACAACAAACCAATGCTTTTTGACATTTTCATATTCTGATCTTTTTTTTGTAAAATAATTTCTTTAACATTCCCCAAGGGGACTCAACTGTTCAGGCAGGCATATATCAGCTATCAGATAAGGAATACCCAGCAAAGTTCAGGGCAGGCTCTGGACTGCAGTCCAGGAAAAGAGATGACCACACTCTGAGGAACCTCAGTCATGGCATCCTGCAACTGCAGTAGGCTATTTCACAGTGGTTCCTTTGACAAGACTTTAAAAATTCTCCTGTCTAGAACATATCTGGAAATCTCTGCTCCTAATCTTGAATACCAGGAAATCTACTATTGCCAATCTATCCAGAAAGGATGGTGGCATCTGAAATGCTGTGGCACATTCCCAGGGCTCAGTCAGCTAAGCATTCCAGGTGGCTCAGTCAGTTAAGCATTCAACTCTTGGTTTTGACTCAGGTCACGATCTCATGCGTCAAGAGATCAAGCCCCAGGTTGGGCTCCCCACTCAGTGAGGAGTCTGCTTGGAGATTTTCTCCCTCCACCCCTCCCCACACTCATGCTCTTACACTCTCTCTCTCTCAAATAAATAAATAAATCTTTAAAAAGAGAGAGAGAGGGACGCCTGGGTGGCTCAGCAGTTCAGTGTCTACCTTTGGCTCAAGGCGTGATCCTCGGTATGGTCTGGGGATCAAGTCCCACATCAGGCTCCCCACAGGGAGCCTACTTCTTGCTCTGCCTGTGTCTCTGCCTCTCTGTGTCTCTCATGAATAAATAAAATCTTGGAAAAGAAAGAGATTGAGAGAAACATCCCCAAGGTGACAAGACTTAACTCAGTTCATAACATAAAATGAAGCAAAAAAGAAAGAGCAGAGGGGGGAATACTCACTGTATCTATGTTCTCAATACTGAATTGAGAATGTAGTCCACCACCTGGATCTAGAATCCTCACAATTATGGGAACCATACTTGGGAAGGGTTGTGTGAGTTTGTCCAGGGAGGTTTTCTTTTTTTTTCTTTTTTGGCATCAACATTCAAGATGCTACTCCCTCTCCGAGTTTGTCTCCCAAGAGAGAAATACCATTTAGAAGATGCATTTTTTTTTTTCAAGTGAATATCTCTACCTTTCTTTAAAAACCCATTCTGGTCTTTGCAGCAACACAGTTAAAGATCACACACACAGCCATGGGAGGACAGGCTTTCTACAACTGACAAGAGAGGATTGCACTGCTGTCCATGAGCCCAGAGAACAAGGTGCAGAGCAGTGAACACTTATATGTCTTGTACTCATACAATCTGGCTAGCTTGCATGGTCTCCTTACAGAAAGCAGGGATTAGATATGCTTCACATGATTCAAATTTTCTGTGCATTAATTTTGGAACAGAATTAGGTTTTATTTATCCCCACATTTGTTGTTTTTCCAAACAGAAGTAAATGGAGGCATTTGTTATCAGTCTATCACTCACCATTTCCATAAATAACATCTGTTTATTTGTGTGTGTGGAGAAGCAAGTCTGACTCAAAAGGCGGATCACCTACTAGGCTATTTGTTTACCAAAGAAAAAATTTCATGAATTATCACAGCTCCATTAAGTGGGGGCCACTTCTCATAAGGGTACCAGATTATATCTACTATACACTTTGAGAATTAGGATTCCGTATTATTTACATACTGGTTTTGACAAATCTTCTTGACACATATTTCTGACAAAAACAAACTCCTTCAAAGAAAGTTGAGACCCCTTCCCATCAAGAGCAAATCTAGCCTCACATCCTCAGCATTCCACACAGAGCCTGGGCATTAGTTGAACCAAAATGCCCAAAAGTCCTCTCTCACATGCCTACTTCCTTCATGTACAGTTTTCTGCCCTTAGAAAACATTTCTTCCTTTTTCTCCAACTTTTATCCTTTTGAACCAACCCACTTATCCCTTCTCTATACAGCTTTCAGCAAGCTAGACATGCCAGTTTGGACAGTGCATCTCTCCATCTTCCCTTGGCTTTTAGCACATAATTCAATTTACACATATTTTCCTACTTTACCAATCTTCCTTTGGCCTCAATCAAGCCCAAGAAAACAATTTGTATCCTTACCCTCGTTCTCTATTTGTAATGAACATCCCACTGGGTGGTTCTCCCTCTTTGAGACAAAAAACGCTTAGGTGGTGAGAGGGGAGCACCATGGGAAAGAATGCAGGGTTAGGAAATGAAGAGAAGTTGAATCAAAGGTAGTATGAATCCAGGTGAGGAATACACAGGCATTCCACTGTCTACCAAAAGGGCAAAGAAGCAACTTTTACTCCAACTAATAACTGGAAGTCACAAAACTTTAAAGGAGTTGAGAGCCATTGGGGTTCTATCATCTCCATAAGGAGGTTTAGGAACTTCCCTCTCATGCTCAAGGCAGACACAAAGAAGAAAATGGTCTAGCATACTTTACAAAATTTAAATTCTGCCTGAAAGAAGAAAAAAGAACTCAAAAGACAGGGCAGACTTTGGAGATCCAAACTTCCTATACCCTGTGCAAGTGAATCACTGGAGCTGCCAAGCTGGAAACAATACCTTGATGTGCCTCTCAGAAATTCCAATTCTGTCACAGAGGCAGTTTAAGTCCAGAGCAAAGAGATATAATTTGAAAGCATTTCATTGTAAGAAACCCTAAGGAAGGTGAAGATATGAACGATTTTGTAACTGCCAAAACAACTCTTCAGTTTGATGGGTTCTGTTGAAAGAAAAAAATCCGCTGAAGCAATTGGCTATATGGAAGAAAAGTGGCATTTTTAATCGCTGAATTTAGAAGTACAGAATCAGAGGAATCCAAGCTTGCAGAATACAGATTCTGTCATTTACTTTTTGTTCTCCTCCCCACAGCACGAAATTCTCTCTGGCTCAGTTTTCTAAATGACTCCATCAAATGGCCCCAATGATGCTCTCTAAGGGATTAATGCCAAATTCAATAGAACTCATCATTAGAAAAGATTTCAGCCTAAACATCCCTTTTCTCAAAGTTGTGTTAGATCGAGCTTGTATTTATCATGTGATAAATAAGATTGAAAAATGATTAACTGCCAATAAAAAAATGAATTGATGTGTAATCGCACATTGTAACTTCTCCAGCTTTCAGGTTAATTCTTTTTAGGTCACTCATTCTCCACTTTCCCCCTCCTCAAGATAGTGCCTCTCCTGTTGAACGCTGTGATGGTTTTAAAATCTATCCACAAATTCTTTTGAAATCCAATTCTGCTCCCCTTGAGCATGGGGCTAGTCTTAGGAACTCTTGTCTAAAGAATAGAATAAAACAGAAGTGATGGCTTCAACTTCAGAGACCAGATCACAAAAGGCACTGCAGCTTCTGTCTTGGGCTCTCTCTCTCTCCAATCACTCCCTCTGGGGGGAAGCCAGCTCCCAGGCCATGAGAATACTTACAGAGCCCAGGAAAAGGTCCACATGGCAAAGAACCAAAGTCTCCTGCCAAATACCATGTGAGTGAGCCACCCTGAGAGTAAATCTTCCAGCCCCAGGCAAGCCTTCAGATGACAGCAGCCCCTGCTGATACCCTGATGGCAACTTCATGACAGAATTTGAGCCAAAACCAATCAGCTAAGGTATTTCTGAATTTCTGAGGCACAGAAACTGTAAAATAACATTTGTTGCTTTAAACCACTAAGGTTTAGGAGCGCTGGGGTAACTCAGTCAGTGAAGTGTCTGCCTTTGGCTCAGGTCCTAATCCCAGAATCCTGGGATCGAGCCCCACATCAGGATTCCTGCTCAGCGGCAAGTCTGCTTCTTCCTCCTCCTCTGTGATCTCTCTGGCTCTCATTCTCTCTCAAATAAATAAAATCTTTAAAAAAAAAAAAAAAAAACACTAAGGTTTGGATTAATTTGTTACACAGTAAAATATAAACACACACACACTTCTCTGCTTCTTTTTCCCTAGATTCTGAGAACACAGAAACTGAATTTATAGATCTTTCTAAATGTACAGAGCACTGTCTACATAAATGATGGACTCGTGTGCTGAGCACCTAAATTAAGCTATGGAGCTCACAGGTACACCACTATCATTTAGATGATACTCACACCCCTTCACAGACTACGAAACTAAGAGATATTCGTCAGAAACCTAACCAAGGTCGTTTTGTCAGGAAATGGTAGAGCTGGCATTTCAGTGTGAGCCTTCCCTCTTTCCTCACTGCCCAATGCTTCTCCTACACTTCGAAAGAGCATTTACTATGAAAACTACAGGATACTAAGCACCTGGGAAGGTTGGAGCAAGGGAAGGAAACAGACTGAGCACATACTATATGTTTGGCAGTACGTTAGGTTTCACTCACCTCATTTCACTCTTACAACAGACCTACAGAATAACTGCTAAGATTTTTATTTGACAGAGAAACTAATATTCAGAGGTTCAATGGAAAAGAATACAGTGAAACGAGTCACAGGCTCCACCCTCCAGGATCTTGCAAACTAGAGTGGAAAAAAAGACACAGATTAATGCCACCCAACCCATCTACCTCGTGAGACCGTGGCAGGGGCCATATGAAATAATTTGTATGGGTATAATTCATAAGCTGTTAAATACTATGCAAACCCAAGAGGATATCATTACATGTGGTCAGTTCTTAGTGGAGCAACTGTGAGGGAAAGCTCAAACTAGTGGTGACATTTACCCCATGATATATTAGATAGCAAAACCCACAAGAGCTTCTAAGTATGGAAAATTTCGTCTCAAGATGTTTGCTTTATGGTCATAATTATTATTTAAGACTCTAGAATCAAGTAAAGTTCCACTGTGGACTTTGATTCCTACATAATTTCCAGATAAGATCTGATTGCTTGACTTGGTTTGAAAGGTATCAAAATGGATTTCAACAAATTGAAACCCACTGATTAGAATGGCTTATTCTGTAATTAAGTTAAACAATTCTTGCCAGAAACTCTAAGTTTAGATAATTTTTAAGAGTTACTATCATTAAAGCCCTGCATATAACAATAAAGTTGACAGCTTTGTTTTAATGTCATCAAATTTAGGGTTGCACTCACTTAAAAATAACACATAAAGAGCTAAGTAGCACTCCTGTTTTCCACCTTTATTACGGAAGTATAGTTGAAACACAGTGTTACATTCATTTCAAGTGTACAACACAGTGAATCAACAACTATACAGGTTATACTATGCTCATCACAAGTGTAGCTACCATCTGCCACCGTATCAGATAAAGTAGCACTCTTCCCAATGAATAGATTGGTTTTGGTAATTTTAAACTCATTATATTTTTGGTTCCTAACAAACTCACATGAATATACATGTAGGGTAAATTTAAAATGATTAATATACTAATGTTATAATGTAACACACTGACTTAATGCATATCCATCTCTTTATACAGTGGCTAGCATACAGTAAGTACTACACAGATGAGGAAAAAGAGAAAGATGGAATCTACATAGTGCCATTGGTGGGAACAAATGAGTTTATGTCCAAATTTCCTAATTATCTGATGCTCAGAGACAAGAATATAATTTCCAATACCTTCAGCAGGTCTTTAAAAATACGTATTATATGTTCTCGAGGTATATTAAGGTGTGGTTTGGAAACTGGGATCTCTGACAAGAAACATTATGAATCACTTTCTCCACTAAGAGTCTTTTTAAAACTTTAAAAAGAGGCATCTAATTTTACTCTATTTCCATGTTCAAGACATGGAAGAGCATGTCTGACAGGTATTTGCACACATACCCCACTGTGGTTGCCTGAAAACCCATACCAGAAAAAGATGCATAGGAAGCATGATGGGATTTCAGGGGTCTTACTGGAAAGGTTCCTGTCCATACTCCTTTAATGAACTGAAGCTAGACATTCTCCATTCGGTGTGAGCAAGAATCCAAGAGCTGAAAACATTTCTATTAAAAACCCAAATGGGTACTGAGATATAAATTTGGTAATACTGCAGGCTTTATGAAAGCCCAGGCCAGGCAGAGCAATTCTGAGTGCTCAATGTTCCCTGGATAGAATTGACCCCACCCACCTGCCTGTGGATCTATCAACACCCCGAGCTTTCTCAGGAAGAATAGGGTATAGACAGGAGAAAGGGAGTGAAGAAAAAAAAAAGCACCTGGGGTTTCTTCTCTAAAAGACAGCCTTTGGTGCTCTGACACATCAAGACACGCAGCTGTTAAAGGGAAGGGTTCAAACAGACTGTGTGCTAGCTGGGGTCTCTGCCTACAGTACAATGGCAGGGTGGGGGAGCACTGCACATGCTCTCTAGTGATGAGATTGTACGTTAAAGCTGTGCATAGTAATATGGGAGATGCACATCTCAAGACAACACAGGAATGACCAGCCACATAAAGCCAGACCTTATGGAGACTAGAATATATACCTAAATAACTGGGAAGACATTAAAAATACATAGTACTTTCAGCAACTCATTATATATTGCCCTGTATCCAGAAAATGCTGTTGAACTTCATTCTTGGATCCAACATTAACATGAAAGCCTCTCTCGGCTTTTCCTCTTCTACTTGGTGTTCTCTTTTCTGTTCCAGTTGCTTATTGTTCAACTCTAACTTACAAATTCTTGAAATATTCTAATTAATCTTACTTCATCAGTATCATCCCTCTGAGGGAATGTTTTTTTGTCAGTCCACCTTAGGGCAGCTGGCCAACTCAGACCGGTTTTCCTAGGTCAAGTGCTTACCCATCTTCTAAGTCCACAGTGGCAAGAAGGAGAGGTCACCCAGAGTAGCATTTTTACTATCCTATGGATAGTAGGATACTGTGTAACCTATCAGATTAAAACGGTATCATTTGCTCTGAGACTGACAATTGTCCAGATTGTCTTAAAAAGTAAATCCTCTGCCCTAAATTAATCTAAGAAATCAGAAGCCAAAGGAACTGGCATGTCAGCAGACCAGAGAAAAATGCGGTTTTCATAGTATAAGGAAGAGTGGAACCATCCAATTTAGAGCTGAGAGCTGGCACACTGTCATTCCACCCACACTCCATTAGTAAAAGCAAGTCACATAGCCAAGCTCAAAATCAATGGGTGGGAAAGTCCAGTATACCCACGAGGAAGCCACGGCAAGGAGGAGGCAGGAAGAAAGAATTACATGTAAATAAGATCTACATTTTTATTATTTATTCCAGGATAAAAAAAAAAAAGGTCATGAAAAAAGTTCAACAGGTCAGGGAAATACTAACAAAATATATGTGCCTCCCTCTCTCCCTGGAAAAACAAATTAAAGCACATTTAAACAGTGTTTTGTTTTTGTTAAATATCCACAGTTACAAAAACAAAGAAAAAGACCTTTGGACTAGATAGCATCTACCTAACTGAATCATCAAAGGCACCATGATATTTCTGAATGATGAGTAAAAGGGGAAAAAATATCAAAAGATTTTGTTTGGAGAGTATTACTCTGTAGCCCTCTGAAGTCAAGCAGAGCCTGCTTCAGCGGCTCTGCAAGGAAGGGAAATGAATGTGTGGGAGGAAGAGCTGGGGCTTCTGCTGGATCTGAGGCAGGCAACGGCCATCAGGAGATGCACCTGTAGCCATGAAGGGGCATTCATTCAAACAAGACGCACAGCTGCCTGGTGCACACGGTTCCAGACATCCTTAGCAGAGAGCACTCAATCCCACACAAGCAGCCTTAGGGGCCATCGACCAAAGGGAGCCACAACCACCGCCCTCCCACCTGCCGTCCAGATTCTTTTTTTTCCCCAAAGCTTTCTATGTCTGTTCCTAGGATACAAGGTTTTTTTTTAAAAACCATGATGTTTTTCACAAGAGCAACCACTGCCTGTTGCAAGTTTTCATCTAGTTAAAAAGCTGGGACCTTGGAAGAGCAAATGTGTGAAGCACTGATAGGGCTACACGCAATTTTTTTTTTAAATGGATAGTCATCAGATGGATAATGGCAGGCAGCTGCAAAAAAAGTAATTCTTTAAATAACACACATTTATATGTGTGATTGAATATACATGCCTATCTATGCATATACATACACATACATATACATCCTTACATACACATACACATTTCCTGGTTTAATGTTTTCCTGCCAGGAGTACTCCAATATAACCATACTGCAATTACCTCTTAGGGAAGAAGGGTTTCCCTCCCATTCCAGCCATGTGTGAACTTGCACGGGAACACAGAACGTGGGCAGCTGGGTTTCAGTAAAGATACATTTCAATGTCACAAGGGGCTAATACTAAGTAAATATCAAAAAATCATGCAGAACTAAAATTGTAGAAAATTACAACACAAACTCTAAAGTCATAAAATGTTAAGGGAGGTCTCTATCTCAGAGTGAGGAAGGCAGACTCACCGCAAGACAGTCATTATCAACGCTAAGAGGAGCCCTCCTCCTTCAGGGGACTACCCCTGAGCTGATACAAACTCTACTTCAATTCCCTTCAGAATATCTCATTAGCAATATTTTTTTGTGTGTGGAATCAAAACTACCATTTTTTGTGATATTTATGTTGAATTTATGTTGAATAAATGCATGTTGAATCAAAACTATCACTTCAACTCTAACAATGGTGATTCCCTGGAAACTATTTTCTTATTCAGAAATAAAACCAAAATAAAGCCCTCAGTTTCTGGCAGAGAAATCCACAGACTGAGGAGGCAGCAACTTTTCTTTTTCAAACAGGAGGTTTCCTCCTCCCAAAATGCTGCTTTGTACTTTCCAGGCATCCTGTAAATTCATTCGTGGTATTTTCCCCCACCAATACCACAGTTTGATCACAGAATATTCCGGAACCACGCTATCTATTTCTCAATATCTTAAACTTGGTCTCAACACCCAGAAATATCCTTGGATTACTTTATTTATTATGAAATCTTGGGCCCTTGGGATTGAAACCTCCTTCTCTGGCACGAAAGGCTGCCCATTGGAGAATTGAGATTACATAACCCTTCACTCTAGGTTTTCCTCCACTGTTGTTTTTAATATTGCTGGATAAGCTTCTTGGAAGTGTTTATGATCAGTCTATGTCTGCCATTTCCCAGCGATCGTCCACTGTGTGTAAGCAATCAAGAGGCAAAGAGAACTGTCATGTTCACCTACTTTCCTGGACTGGGATGTGATCAAACAACCCCTGGATAAAATACCCCCTTCCCTCACCACCCTCAACTGAGGCACAGCAGCCATGGCAAGACTACACATAGAACCTTCTCTTCAGCAGGTAATACCCTGCCTTTCAATGGAATATAGATTCTTAAGGGCATGAGCTCAGCGAAACCCTGGTCCTTCACCAACATTCACAGGAACATTTTCTTGAGCATCAGTTTGTACCAAGTAATACTGTTGCTTTGCCATCTAGGCTTATAAGCCAACAAGCACTTTGCCAGAAACTACTGAAGAACAGGTGATTTTCTTCCAGCCATCTATAGTGCTAACATCCATCCTGACATAATGGCTAGAAACTGGATCAAGGGTCCTTATTCCCACAGTAAGTGGTGGGACCAAACAGACCAATCAAGAATTTGATTTCATGAGGAAAAAAGCATAGAGCTTTACCAGAATTCCTTCTATAAAGCAGTTTTTTTTTTTCCACGCCTGGTATTTTAAATGCTAAATTGTTAGTTTCCAACAGCTTCTTATAAGATCTAGTTCCTGCAAAAATCTTACCCTTACCTTTTAGCCTCTCTTTCTCTCACATCTTACATCCAATTCATGAACAAATCTTACTGGTTCTACTGTTAGCATATGTCTGGAATGCATCCCCTTCTTACCACCTCATCTACCACTATCCTAATCTAAAAATACCATGACTGTCTCTCATTTGAATCCAATTCAGTAGTCTCCTGGTTGTTCTCCATGCTTCTTGCCTTGCCTCATCTCCACACAGCTCCAGAATGATCCTTTTAAAAGTGAGGACATATCCTTCCTCTGCTCAAAACTCTCCCATGGCTCCCATATCATTCAGAATAAAAGCCGGGGTCCTTCACCAGTAATAAATCATGTGGATATCATATTATCACCTGATAGGAAGTGATGACAAGGACACCCCACCTCTGTGGTTTTCTTCCCCAAACTTATGACCCTAGGCTAAAGATGAAGAAAGTATCAGAGAAATCCATATTGGAGGACAATCTACAAAATACCTCATCAGTAATCATTAAAATGGTAAACACGAGAAAGGATTGAGAAATTGTCACAGAGTGGAAGACACTAAAAATACATGTCTACATGCATTGTGGGTTACTGGATGGCATCCTGGAACAGAAAAAAAAACACATCACTGGGAAGACTGGTAACATCTGAATAAAGTCTAGAGTTTAATGAAAAAAAAAAAAAAGATCTAGTTCCTGGCTGGTCCCACTTTCACTGCCACCTTGTACCAACTGGATCAGTTATGGGGCCAATCCCAAAGACATTCATTTGCACCTGACCAAACCAAAGGTGGTCTCCATGCAGGGAAGGCCATCAGTGCTGCAGAATTCTCCTTCCCCTGAAATGCACACTCTGCCCATGTGTAGAGCTTTGATCCAGAGGGGCTCCCATCAATCAGTAACTTCTGTTTCTTTTCTCTCTTCAAACTCCTATCCTAAAGTGAGGCCCGGGTGGTTCTCAGGACCAGACTGTTCCTCGTGTGTATTTTCTAACTGTTCCTGCTCTGAAGATCTCCCTATCACAATTTATCCCATGCAGAAATATCTGGCTCTGATTTCCTTATCTCTACTGATTACATCTACATTTGTCTTTCTCCAATGGCCAGTCCAGGGTTTCTCTTGTCTTTTTTGTGAAGGGCCAATAGGTGGAAGATGAATTTGGCCTTTCTCCCTCAAACCACCTTCTATCCCATGTTGGGTGCTCTGAACTATACCACAGACCCTCTCTCCCTGGGATAATTCAAACTGGCACTGGGCATTCAGAGTCTTCAAGCAGTGCTCTTGTCTACCTCCTTAAAGTGGCTGGGATAAGCAGAAGAACTGTCCCAGCCAAATACCACCTGCCTCCTAACCTTCAGATTTGTTTTGTCAAAGAAAAAAAAAAAAAAAAACCTTGTCAGCTCTGAGTCTTTGCAGAAGCACTGCCTTCTCACAGTGAGGACAACCAGGAAACACACGGTTTTCCTGGTAACCTCTTTGTTGTACCAGTCTGCAGTCATACACGATCTTCACTCCAAACATAGGAACAGACTTTCTCAAGGGGGATCATGTAACTCTCAAACCCTGAGATGCCAGAACTGGAATGCAGGGGCTCAGACAGCAAGGATGCTGCTCTGAGAAAACAGAGTCTTTGCCTCCCCCTCTGAGGGCTGAGACCTGAGTGGCTGCTGTATCTTCAAGTGGGGGAGCCAGGAATTCCAGGTTGCCTGTGACCAACTGCTGGGCAGCTGCTGAGCTGGCTGGTCTATAGCAAGGACTCCAAGGAGCAGACAGAGACTACAGGATCCAGGGCTAAGGTGGCCCCAACACAGGCAGGATTACATTTTCTGCTGTCAGAAGGGGCCCAAGAGGGGCTGTGTACCTGCTTCCTACACCACAGCGGCTGCTTAGTCAAGCAGCAAGGCTATGTTTAACACTGAAAATAGTGGGCTTGTCCGAACTTCTTTTATAAGTGTCTGAAAGGCCAATAATCAATCTCTCCCCCATATTCTGGCACATCAGAGGATAACTGGCAATTCTTTTAAGAGTCTGATGTGTATCTGCTTTTCAAACTTTAAGAAGGTAGTATGTAAACTAAGACATGTGTCTATCCTGAAATTTAAATGAAAAATTTAAGTGAAGTTAAAATGAAGTTAAAGACAATTTGAATTAAATTAAACTAAAATTTTAGGTGACTAAAATGTAAATAGCCTGTTTAAAAGCTAAGTCTGGAGATCCCTGGGTGGCTCAGCAGTTTAGCGCCTGCCTTCGGCCCAGGGCATAATCCTGGAGTCTCGGGATTGAGTCCCAGTTGGGTTCCCTGAATGGAGCCTGCTTGTCCCTCTGCCTGTGTCTCTGTCTCTCTGCCTCTCTCTCTCTCAAATAAATAAATAAAATCTTTTAAAAATCAAGTAAAATAAAAGCTAAGTCCATCTTGATAGGAAAACAACTGGAACTGGCAATGGAAAATTTGATTTAGAGGAAGTTTAAATTTCTAAATATTTCCAAATACTAAAATATAATAGGAAAGGAGAATAAGCAGCTGCATATTTAAACCAGAGATTGGGGATCCCTGGGTGGCGCAGCGGTTTGGCGCCTGCCTTTGGCCCAGGGTGTGATCCTGGAGACCCGGGATCGAGTCCCACATCGGGCTCCTGGTGCATGGAGCCTGCTTCTCCCTCTGCCTGTGTTTCTGCCTCTCTCTCTCTCTCTGTGTGTGACTATCATGAATAAATAAATAAAATCTTAAAAAAATAAATAAATAAATAAAAAATAAAAATAAACCAGAGATTGCCCAGTCTCTTAGCTCATAGGACTCTTTGCATAACCTGCAAACCATTTCATTTACATGAATATTTCTGCTCCTCCTAAATATCTGCTTTTCAAGTAAGTCTACCAAATTTCTTAGTAAGCTCTCCTACTTATAATGTCCTTCCACCATAGACTATAATAAAAATATTCTCTGCTTCTAACATTATCAAGCATCCCATAGTGTTTTTACTACAACAGCAGATAGTCTGGTGTGGATATTCATTACCTTCAAGGTCTCTTTTCAAGGGAGTTACACCAAACTAATCTCTTTTTGCATGAATTATTTGGGTTTGCTCCTGAGCACAAACTATACTAATAGTCAAGACTGTTTTTATAAGATGGTCTTTCAAATGTTATCAAGTCATTTTAACTTTTCTTCCTCTGGGTTGTAAATACTAAAATAAACACAAGAGAATTTGGTTTACATATTCCATTTTTTTCCTAGAAGTCACCAAGGAAAATACTGGATAAAGCAGATCCCTCAGTTCATACCATCCATCTTTAGAGAGAGCCCAAAGAGCTGCATTCCTGGGAGTTCAGGCTAAGTATTTTATAACTATCTATATGGTGATAAAAAAAAACTTATAAGTACTTTAATTTTTGTTTAACATAACATGGTTTTTAATATATTCACAGGTCATACAATCACCATAACCATCTATTTCTACGATACTTATCAACCCAAAAGAAACTCCTTAACTATAAACAATCACTCCCCATCCCCCACACTCAACCCCTAGCAATCGCTAATATACTCTATGTCTGTATAGATTTGCCTATTCTGGACATTCCGTATAATGGAATTATATGTGACCTGAATCCTTTTGTGTCTGGATTCCTTCACTCCACATCCTTACAAGGTTCATTCACATTGTGGTATGTACCAGTAGTCCATTCCTTCTTTATGGCTGAACAAGGCATTTAAGACACACCACATTTTGTTTATACATTCATCAGATGATAGACATTTTGGTTGTTCTCACTTTTTGGTTGTTATGAATAATGCTGCTATGAACATTTGTATACAAGTTTTTGTGTGAACATATGTTTTCAGTTCTCTTGGGTCTATACCTAGAAGTGGAAACACAGGGTCATATAGCAACTATGTTTAACTTTTGGAGGACTTCAGGTGATAGCTTAATGTGATTCAGTCTAGCCAGATGGCAGTTACCGGTACATCCAAGGAAAATGTTATTTCTGTCAATATTAAAAGGCTTTCTTTAAACAACCAGGAGTAACATCCATTATTTTCCCAATTGCTGTGTGGCCTGTCACTCTAACATTAAAGGAAACTAGACTTATTGGATAAGAGTGGTCTCCTGGTAGTTCATACTCTTCCAGCTGCCTTCCAACTAGTGGAGATTTATCGGAGAACATTATGGTGTGGAGTTGCCAGGGCAGTGACAATAAAGGACAGTTGGATATAGACAGGGCCTCCTGGACAGCTTTTGATTCAAGGCTATGACCTAGGTACCTACAGATACAAAGTCTAGATGTTTTTTGTACACTGAGAGACTGAGCCACTAAATCAGCACCTGGCAAACTTTACAGACCATGAGACTAATCTAGCCAGCTACTCGATTTTTTTTTTTTACAACCTGCCAGCTAAGAATGATTTTCACATTTTTAAATGGTCATATTTTTAAAGGTTATGTAAGAACCTATATGTAATGTCCTCAATTATGTATCTTGGCTCACCAAGCCTGAGGTATTTACTATCAGATCCTTTAAGAGAAAGTTTACAGAACCCTGCTGTAGCTGACACTCATGTAAATTAAATTCTCTTAAGACCAATGAATAAAGCGTAGCACCATTATTAATTTGTCACCAGAGATATCCACTAAGCAGCGAATGCCCAACACAGGATGTCAAGTGACCTGGGAAGTGACTCAGGAGGGTAAAGCACAGAACCCAAATAGGAAAGGCAGTATGTATACAGTGGTTAAGGATGGCACATTAGGTGATCAAAACTCGGAAAATTCTAACAAAATGTTCATTCTTCACAGCAGAGTACACCTCCCTAGCAGCTTGATAGTTTGGTTCTCCCTATCTACTTTGTTCTATCTAGAGAGTGCTAGACATATTAACACACTTGGCTTTACTGAACCCATCACTCCCCGTGCCCTCCCCCTCACTCCCCTACCATCACCCTTTTCCTGCTTATTCTGACCATTTCTCTCTTGTCCCACTGGGTGTCAAGAGCAAATCCTTATTCACTTGGGTTTGGCAGGGCTATGGCCTCCTCTATTATCATGTGATTAATTTACACAATGCTTAGAGCTCTAGTTAAACATCATCATTGCTACTTGCATGATACTATTAAACCTACATTCATTATGACAGACCACCTTTTTCAATCCCAATTAAACAGGGAAAACACCACTTGCCTTTTGCCAATCTCAACATTTGCTCCAGTCCCAAAACTTCCCAAAAGTAACAGCAGTGGCCTGTTACGAGGCTCCTCAGTCTCTTCCCCAGATACATTATCTCTACCTGCTGGTCATATCTTCTGTTGTTCTCATGAGCTCAAATGATCTCCTCCTAAACCTGGACCTTAAAATTCTTTGGCAAAATGAGAGATTCATCTGTTTACATTTGATCTCTTTTATAAAGATGAAATTAAAGACACTAAAAGCTCCTGCTTTTCCTCAGACTTCCCTTACTTTCTCTTTTCTGTTACATGTAAGGTTTTCTTGGGGGATCCTTTCACCTAATATGAAGCTGAATATGGGAAGACATTACTTTTAGGTTCTTAGTATTACTCATTCCTCCTTTCTAGTTTTAATCTTTCTATTGTTGTTCTTACTCAATTTTGCTATTTCCGTAACTTCATGGTCCTGCCAAATTACCTCTTTTTAAAACTTTCCCATTAGCCTTCCAGCTCTCAAAAGAGTTTTGGTCTCAGCAAAAAATAGCCACATCTCCTTTCCTGGCCTTTCTATATGCCTATTTCAGTTAGTTCCTGGACTTTTTTTTTTTTTTTTTTTTTGAAAAGCCACTAACTCCTGGGGAGTATGAGCAGAGAATCCCATCAATGTGATTATATGTTAATCTGAATTATTCTCCTAGCTCCCAGCTATGGAAGAACTACATTTAAACAGAATGGGTGGGAAATTGATGGACAATATAGATAAACTTATCTTCCTGTTTTTCTAAAATATAATTTCATCTTCCAGAAGACCCTTGGACAAAGGTCTGAGAGTTTAAAATACACATAGTGGGACCAGTCATTCCAATAATGAATCATCGACAGATCAAAACCAGTCTCATTCCTAGTCTTAATACCAGCGATTCTCAGACCACCTTTTCCTGATACTTCCATGTAGTTCAAAATTCTCTTCTCTTTCAGCTTTCAAAAACTCTCCTCCCATCACATTCTAATTCTGGAAGGCTTCTAAGAAATTTCTATCTATGGTAGAAGGGGAGGAGGGCGGGGGATGGGAGTGAATGGGTGACGGGCACTGGGGGTTATTCTGTATGTTAGTAAATTGAACACCAATAAAAAATAAATTAAAAAAAAAAAAGAAAAGAAATTTCTATCTATATAAAAATCCAAAGAAATAAATAAGTACCTCTTTGGAGTTATTTTTTAAATTAAGATTAGAAAAATACTACATACTCCGGGATATTCACACAGAACAGGTTATGAAGCACTTAACCCAAAGGATCTTTAAACACAAGACAAACACTTGTATTGTTTTACAAATGCCTTGGAAGCGTCTTGCCTAAAGGACCAGGAGATGCTCTATAGGATTTCTCCATTCTTCCCTCTTGAAAATCCTCAGGACTTGCTGTCCTCATCAGCCCTACCAACCTCACCAAATTACTGCTCTGGGGTTCCTGCCTCAGGTCACCGAGCATAATTTTCTCAAAAGATGAAAAATGCAAACCTTATATTAGATAGTCTTTTTGTTAAGTGACCAATTCTAAGGGAAGAGTCAATCACTCTAGGATGGTGACCAACTCAGGAGGTGCACGTGGGCCCAGGGAACCAAACCCACACATATACAGACTTCTGAAGGGCCACATGGTTGTAAAACCTCTAGCTCAGCTATGGGCACTCCTTTTGGTGGTGAAAGATAGTCCTTTTCAACCTAACAACTGGCATCCTCTTTCATTACTTGTGGCGCAGGCAATCAGTCAACGTGAGACAGAGCAGGAAGCTGCTGGAATGGGCGCGTGTGTCTAGCTCTCGGCTCTGAATGGTCTGCGCCTCACTCCAGAACGTTTCCTCCAGATGCTGCCAGCAGACACTCTGTAATACCTAAACCACAAATCATCACATTCCCCACCCTTTGAGCCAGGGCTTGTCCTTGAGCTTCCCACATACTGAGATATTAACCAAGCTGGCCACTGATACAATAGCTCCTTACAAATTCAGAGTAAAACCTGCCACGCCATCTGCTCGATATACTAAAAAGTGGACCTCCTACCATAAAAACAACCACTGTAGGTGAACCTCACAGAGTAATGCAGGACATTTCAGGCATTTCACAAGTCATGAATCCTGGCTAGCTTACTAAAGAAAATATTTTATCAATGTAAACATGTCAGGCATACAACTTATCTAAAATGAGAACAAGTATCTCTCAGAAATGGAGCCATCTTGGAGAAACAGAATTACAGGCAGCCCACTTCAGTCTTTGCCAACATCCAAGGAAACTGCTTTCCTCAAAATAAAGAAACTGAATTGCTGTCTGGTTGTTTGGGAACCAGGGTGGGTTTGTTGTGTTTCTGGGTTTTGTTTTGTTTTTTTTAAACAACTCTTAAGTTTTATCTGCTATGACACATTAAAGACATCTAAACCAAACAAAGTGTTTCCAAACTGTAATACTGTAACTTAGAAAAATCATTGACTGGACTATACTCACACTGAAAAGGTGCCGTAACTTGACCCTGCCCGTATCTCAAAGGGAACGAACCTTCAGTGGACTGCTCTCCTGATATCACCTTCTGGGCTGCAAAGTACTTGGGCTTCAGTACATATTCCTGGGTCTGGCCATGATGAATCATCACATTCTGTGAGGAAAGGGGTGTCACTCTGGGAAGAAACAAAGTGGGGATAGGGATATTAATTACAGATTTTTTAAAACTAAGAAGGGAAAAATAAATTAAACTTAGAAAGGAAATAGACTCCACACAAGGCTCAATTTTTCCTTCAAATACTGTAGTTGCCCATTTATAACACAAGGGACTAACTGCTTACACTTAGAAACCTTAACATATGGGCACCTGGGTGGTTCAGTCAGTGAAGTATCTGATTTTGACTCAAGTCGGGATCCAGGACAGTGAGATGGAACCCCACATTGGGCTCCACACTCAGCACAGAGTTGGCCTGTCTCCCTCTCCCCACACTGGCATGTGCTCTCTATTGGAAAGAAGGAAGGAAGGAAGGAAGGAAGGAAGGAAGGAAGGAAGGAAGGAAGGGAGGGAGGGAGGGAGGGAGGGAGGGAGGGAAAGAGGAAGAGAGGAAGAGAAGAAAGAAAAGAAAGAAAAGAAAAGAAAAGAAAAGAAAAGAAAAGAAAAGAAAAGAAAAGAAAAGAAAAGAAAAGAAAAGAAAAGAAAAGAAAGAAAAGACCTTAACATCAAAGGGACTCTGCCTATCTAATCAAGAAGTGTAGGCTAAAGAGGCCACCACAAGTGGATTCTATCAGGGGATTCAGAGCACAGTTACCATAGCCCATATGCAGAACACAAGACATTTATATGTAAGAAAGACATATGTGAACAGGTACATATATTTAAAAAGTGCATTTTATATATGCTGATAAGTAGGCAGTACTGGAAATGCAAAGAGGGGGAAAGGAAGAAGAAAAAACAGAAAGGAGATTATGCAAGAGATCCCCAGCTTGATCAGTTATGCAAAATTAACTCTCAACGATCAGAGCCTGAACAGTAAACAGTGGGACGTCCCTAATGATAGAAAGCTCAAAAATTGGAAAAAAAGAATTCTTAATTACCTTTTGAAACATAATTACGATAAGGAAGAAACATATTCAACTTTTTCTAGTTCACATTTAAATATTTTATGCTGTATCTCATAACATTAAAACTATTATGGTTAAATGTTTTATAATTACTAGCTCCTAAGAATAATAACAATGGTAATAATAACTAATCACAATCTCATTTCTTCAATACCACAAGTCAAGACCTCTGGGGACTCCTGAACACAATTACTCTGTATTAACCCTCTGGCCCAATCGTTTTCTAGGACAGTTCTCTTTTGTTGCATGTAATGGAAACTATTCTCTTTTTAAGTAATTTTTTAAATTTTAATTCTAGTATGGTTAACATATAGTGTTACATTAGTTCTGATATTTCATCCAAACAATACAAAAACACTAATTCAAAAGGATACATGCACTCCTATATTTATAGCAGCATTATTTACAATAGCCAAGATATGGAAACTGCCCAAGTGTCCATCAATAGATGAACAGATAAAGAACATGTGGTAATATATACACAATGGAATATTATTCAGCATGTAAACTTTAAAATAATAAGCCTTTGCCCAGATTTAATAATTCCCTGGGGAACAGAACTAACATCATTAGCTAAGCAAGACTAATAAATAAACAATGTGAAGAAGATAGACCAACTAATTCCAGAAAATGCTTTAAAAATGCTTAATTGCTAGTAAAACTGCTGGGACAGAGTTTTTTTTTTTTTTTTTTTTTAAGATTTTATTTATTCATTAATGAGAGACAGACAGAGAGAGAGAGAGAGAGAAGCAGAGACACAGGCAGAGGGAGAAACAGGCTCCATGCAGGGAGTCCAACGTGGGACTCAACCCCGGGACTCCAGGATCATGCCCTGGACCGAAGGCAGGCGCTAAACCACTAAGCCACCCAGGGACCCCTGGGACAGAATATTTTAGCAGCAAACTGAGCCTATGGAAGGAGACCTCTCCAGAGTAACCCTGAATTTTACCGACCATGGCATAATTAAAGCCATCTAAACCAATCAAAATATTCCCAAATTATGATACTTTAACATAGGAAATAGATGACTGGGATATAATCACACTGATAAGTAGTCCAAAGCCCCAAAGATTCTCCCAAATGAGGGGCTCTAAATAAGAAGAAATGACACTATGACGGGTGAGTATGAAAGATCAATTGCCAAGCCACAAAAACCACCACCACATAGTGTCTCATCAAAAGCAGTAACAGTCCTGAATAAAGGCAGTCTACCCAACTGATCCTCAACTGGAGTTGATGGATAAGCTCTTCTGTAGGACAAGGCATCCGTGAGAAATGAAGGAAGAGGCTAGGATGAAGAGTACCTCCCCCTTAGCCAGTCAGTGATCTCGATCCACCACTTTACAGCTTAGAGTTGCAGGAAAACCTAGGAAAATCCACCCTGGGCCTGACTTTTCCCAGACACAATTCTATGGAAGGGCACTCCCTCTATCACTAGAATAATAACTTAAATTACTAAAAGCCTAAGTAAGGCTTAATGTTGTAAACACTTTTGTTTTGATGATGTAAGTGTTGGTTTGAACTTTAAGTATGTTTGGTTGGGATTGAGTAGAAAGTGTAACAGCTGGACACATCTGGTGGTGAATGATAAGAACCACAAGTCTACTCCATCAGCCTCCTGAAAACAGGAAGCTCTTCTTCCCATCTCCAGAGCAACTCACTCCCCAACTATGCTGTCATCCTGTCACTATGCTGTTGGCACCTGCTGGTAGAAGTATTCCTGTTCACAAAGGAACACCATTCCAGCTCTGATCACTGCCAGGTAGGATGAGCTCAGGGCTGGGGGGAGAGAGAAGGTCCTGCCTCCTACTTGAGATCCTCCCTACTCTCCCCTCTGAATCAAGGAAGTGAGAGGCACCAAGAAATGAGCTGAAAGCTAATATATGGGCTCTTTTTCCCTACACCTAACTGGAAAGTAATGAATAAACAAATAAGATGAGCTTACCAGGTCTAGAACTTGAGTGACAACCCCAGCCATCGCGGACTTAAGGAAATGAGCAGTGAGTAAATGCCAGCACAATGATACTTAAGTCTGACTACAGTAGAAGCACTCTCCAAGTCACAAACACAGTGCAGACATGGAGCTACACCTGGACTGCACTTCCCCTTTCTCCACCACCTTTCCTCTTCTCCAGTGCAAGCATATAAATGCACAGGAACAGACTGAAGCCACTCTGAGTGACGGCCCCACAGATTAGGAAGCAAAGCCATGAATGGTGGCAGCACATGGGACAGATGGAGGAAACTGTTCACTCATTTCACAAATACATGATTTGGATCCTCTTCAGTCTTCCTCCCTTTATGGTGGGTGTCCACTCTTCCCTCTAATTTCATCGTTCTGTTATTTCCACTCAGGACAACCTCTCAGTCTCACAAATATAAATCCTCTTTAACTCTTCTTTCTCTTTTACCCAAATATTTCAGGAATAATCCCTCTCCTTTCATTTCAACTGGGGTTTTCTCCATTCTTCCCTCCTCCTGGGTGTGGGAACGTAATTTAATTATCACTAGTGAACATCAGATTTGTCAGAGCATTAGTTTTTTTTGAGAGAACTAAAATACTAGGGAAAATTAAGCTAAGAATGAAAACTGTAGGACCACTGGTTCAAAATGATTTTTTAAGGTACCTATATATCTCAGTTTCCTCCAAAGATGTCCTTAAAATTATAAAAAATAAAAAAAGATTTAAATCCAGAGTTGACATGTGGCTGTTACACAACAGTATAGCCACACTAGTCATTACAAGATGGGAAATATTCTGTTCTGATAAACAGCTGTTATCCCAAAGCCCTTAGTGGCCCCGCCTCCCTCTACTGGGCCTCCCAAGACATACATCCCTTTAATCCTATAAATAAGGAGTTGACATGTGGCAGAGCTGGATCTCTGGATCTCTGAATCTCTGTTCAGCATCCCTTCTGATTAGTCAATACCTGTGCCACACAGGGTAATAAATATGGTTCATTTTGGCCATTAATAAACACACAAGAGAGATTTCAACAAATCTGTAAGACTCAAAGTAGATTGAGAAATGCTGACTGTTGTAGCAGCATGGAGGAAGCCATGGCCTGAGAAATATTTTAACTTCTTCTAGGTAAACCTGCAGTAAGAAGTCCATCATGCTTGGGAGACCCAATACATGTGTACATATGGGGTCTGTGTTTTCATATAACTCAAACAAGTTTTATACAACAATATTTACCCTTACCATGAGGAGGGCACTTTGATGTTTTGTCCTCTCATCTATTTTTTAAGTGACAGTCTTGAACCACTACATTGATTTCATGACTTCATGACTCCCTAATGGGTTGCAACCAGTAGGTTTAAGGGCACTGGTCAAGAATCATTCTGTGAGGGCACAGCCACAAAGAAAGCAATCTTCTTGGGGAAACACAGAGGCATTTTGGACCTTAAACCAAGTAAAGCAAAGGGTGATGAAAAGTAGGGCTAAACACTGGTGTCTTAACTAAAAAATCTATCTATAAAGGCAGCTATCCTCCCCAACTCTAACACACAGAGCATCCATTAAGTCAGACTTCTATCCTTCTCGGGGGGGGGGGGGGGGGGGGGACTAGTATTCTTCCCTAAAAGAATAGAACTGTATTGTATAAGTTAAAAAACTTACTGCTCCCCACTCCCAGAATAAGGCCTTCTCATTCTGGATTCTGGGTTCCCCTAGATCAAAGACTGCTCTCCCATTTTTCCCCTAAAAAGAAGCTTGCCAGGAAATCAGGAAGACCGCAGGCTCCAAGAGAGTAATGCTAGGGGGAAAAGGAGTCATGAAAATGAAAAATATGATTGCGATTTTGAAGACACTTGACTATATGGTATAAATACAACTGTTAGAAAGAAAAATGGGAGAATACATTCAAATTTGAGCTAAGAACACTTCTTCAAGAAGCATGCATGAGAGTGAAGGACACATAAAGAAAGAAAGTCAAGCATTGAGTGGTACATCCATGAACAAAATATTACAAATGCTGTAATGATCAGAAACAACCAGGTTACCAACTTTGGTGACATCAATGTACAAAATTAGCAAGAGAAGTTGGGAAATTTCTTTTTTTTTTTTTTAGGATTTTATTTATTTAGTCATGAAAGACTCAGAGAAAGAGAGAGAGACATAGGCAGAGGGAGAAGCAGGCTCTCTATGGGGAGCCTGATGTGGAACTTGATCCCAGGACCCTGGGATCATGACCTGAGCCAAAGGCAGACACTCAACCACTGAGCCACCCAAGCGCCCTGAAGTTTGGAAAATTCTTGGAGAAGAAAAGGAAGGAAGACTGGGAGAGCCACCACCTTCACCTTATAAAATGCAAAGTCATTAGATACTAGTCATGACCTTGATAGATGACATTGACTTAAGAAGAAACAGAAGCATAAATGTGCTGTTGGGGTGTACACAAGCTATGAAAATGAAATAATGATTGTGAGAGAAAGGGTGGGAAGTAAGAGGGAAAGCAAATAAGTTAAATCTTCACCTTCTATGGCAAGAAGTGTTTAGAGACATCTAAAAGGAATACATGAAGAAAAGGCTGGATGGAACTTACTATCAGAAGGACCAATATGACTTGAGGATTAAATGCTAGATGGCTGGGGACTAAACAGAAAAGGACTCAAGTGATAATGAAGGTTTCAAGCCTGGTTAACTGGACAGGTACTTTTGTTCAAGGTCACGGGAAAAAGAAAGAGCAAAGAAACATGCTGAGTTACGGCAGTCGGAAGAAAGGGTCAGTCTGCAAGGACGGTAATTATGTTAGAGACAGAACATGGAGTCTCTAAGGGCCCATTAGGGAAAGCCTCCAAGATGAAGAAAAGTGATGTTCTAAGCGGAGCCAATTTCTTCAAAGGCAAAAATGTTTCAGAAAAAAAGAACACAGAACTACATGATCTGGAGGATATTCACACTTAAGGGTAGGGACATAAAGAGAAAATGGGGGGAAAATTTGGAGAAAAACAAGAATAATGCAGATCTAAAAAGGACAAATGGAAGAATGTTTCCAGGGAAACTTTCTAGGACAAATAGGTGGCTCAGTGGTTGGGTGTCTGCCTTTGGCTCAGGTTGCGATCCTGGAGTCCTAGGATTGAGTCCCACATTGGGCTCCCCACAGAGAGCCTGCTTCTCCCTCTGCCTGTGTCTCTGCCTCTCTCCGTGTATCTCTCTCATAAATAAATAAAACCTTTATTGAAAAAAAAAAAAAGAAGAAGGTTTCTAGGAGGAAAAGAGAGAGGACCACCTGCCAATTGCAGCATAAGAAGCAGGGAAAGAGATTCAGGAAGGCCATGCCTGGGTTAGGGAGGCCACTGGCACCATCCACAGCGTGGTTTCAGTAGTGAGAGGAGTGTGGCTGCAGCAGGCAATACACTTGATAGGTGACATGCTGCGACACAAGGACAAGACAGACGAGGAAACATGGGCCAGAGCTGAGGGGTATGGCTGGCCATCTGGAGACCCGCATCTGTAGACACCTCTGTATCTTTGGAAGCGGAGGGGAAACAATCGCATACAACTTCTTTCCTTAAAAGAAAGGATTAGTCACACACTGTTTACACTGCTGCCTTCCTAGTGGCAATTTTTGGCACACATATGGACTAAACTTTTCCACATTTCTACTAGATTCATTATTTGACCTGTGGAACGGGTGGGAGGATCTGGCAAAACACAAGCCCCTTTCCACTTAAGAAAAGAGCTCTGGACCTCACAGAAGGAAACCCCCATCAGGCCATAAAATGTTTCCCACAGAAGGCCAGTTTAACGCGATCCAAACCTTTCCCCTATGGTTAGAGCCCTCAGGTTCATAATCCAGATGAAGAAAAATCAGAAGAGGAAGAAAACAGAACGACAGAAGGAAGCCACCAAGGGTCACCCCCAGGCTTTCAAGGCCAGTTTGTCCTTACAAAATTCAAGGGATCAGATGTGCCTTGCATGGGTTCCACGTTGTTCAAAACCATGGGCACATGCCCCTCGAGGAAATGGCAGTGCGCCCAAGTATATGAGATGTCAGCTGCAGTGTGATGGGGGAAACAGAGTTCTTGAGGATGATACGCACAGAGGGGAAGGACCAAGGAAAAACACACGGCAAAGAGGTCCCCAGGCAGCGTAACACACATGGAAAGGGAGACTACCTTCTGTGATGACCCCATTCACACAGAATGATCCCTCAGACCAAAAAAAAGATTAATAGGTAAAAGGCTGCTGATGACGAGATCAAAGGGTAGCACAGACTGCCAGTAACCGGATAAGGAGAGCTGGAGGAAGCCAGAACACACACAGTGAAAGTAAAGTGAAACAAGCAAACACAAAGTCTTGAGAACAGAAAGAAAGAAAAGAGACTATGAAAAATCTAAGTGTAGCGGATAGACCAGTAGAGGATTGAGGAAATGAAAATGGGACAGTAGATATTGCAAGGGGAGAGGGAACGCATGGAGATTAAGTAAACTTTGGTGGTCATTGTCAATAAATAGGGAAAACACAACCAAGTAGTTCGTGAACCAATTTTCATTTGTAAGTGGTTCTTTCCTGGGAGTGATTTTGCCCCCCAGAGGGGCTACTGAGTGTCCTATATTGTACAGGGCAGTCCTCCACAAGAATGAATTATTTGGCCCCAAATGTTAACAGTTCCAAAGATGAAAGACCCTGTTCTCAACATGTGCTATTATCACCAAATGATTTTAATAAACATACGTAAAGAGCAAATGGCCTGTGACTAGGGACATAGCCCTGTACTCATACTCAAGTTGCCTGAGTGGCAAACTGCAAGGGAAGCTAGCTTATCACTGAAAATGTTATGGAATAGCAATTTTTAAAAAAAGTCATTCACAGAAGCCCTTGTAGGAACAGTACAACATAGAGTTGGGAAGAACTTTTTGTTCAACTGCTTGGCATGGAAGAGTGCTATGAAGAGATGGTGGGCAAATAGTCACCAAACTGCTTTCTAAGGTAGGCAAGTCCAATCTACCGTACATGTTTAGTTATGCTAAGAAGGTCACCCACGTTTGGAGCTTGGTGCCAATTGTTGGGGTAACAAAGGTGAGTGCTGCATCTACAACTTCCCACATCTGCCCTTCCTTCAAATGGTCTTCCAAATCATCCCTAAAGAAATGTCTGATCTAAGGCGTCTCACAATTGGCCCCCCAAGAGGGAACCTGTGTCTCCACACAGCCCTGGTTAGGCGATATTCTTCTGAAAATGACTGCTACATGAAAACATCCCAGGAATTCTCAACTCATCTCATCCCAAGTTCCTAGAGGAGGGGAAAATATAATCAATGGGTTATAACGAAGAGGAAACTTTAAAAAGCAGCAGGGAAAAGTCCTCCTCTTGGAAAGTTTAACAAAATAATCCCCACAGTTCGGAAATAAAAAATGAAGTTGGCTGAAATTAGTGCTTGGAAAAAATGTAAATGGTCTAAACAACTCCATTAAAAGTCAGGGGTTGTCAGAATGGTTAGCAAGCAAGACCCAACGACACGCTGCCTACAACAAACCCACTTTAACTATAAAGACAAACATGTTAAAAGCAAAAGAATGAGAAAAGAGTTCACATGTTCACATGAATCATAAAGCTGGAGTGGCTATGACTACTATGTTAATAACATGCAGAGTAGATTTCAGAGCAAAGAATATTACTATGGATAAAAAGGATCATTTCATAAGGATAAAGGGTCAATTCATCAAGAGGACACAAGAATCCTAAACAGCTGTGCACTTGATAACAGAGCTTCAAAATATGTGAAGCAAAAACTGTTTTTTTTTTTTTAAAAAGCCATGAGAAACATAATTTTGTTGTTTTAGTTCCTGTTTCAATATCCGTTTAAAAAATTAACAGAACAAGTACATGGAAAATCAGTAAGGATATAAAAGACTTAACACTATCAACCAACTTAACCTAACTGACATTCATAGAACACCCCACCCAACAACAGCTTAACACATGTTTTCCAAGTACATACAGAGTATTTACCAAGATAGACCATAATTTGGGTATATAAAAAGTGTCAGTAATTTTTAAAGGATTTGAGTCATACAAACTATGTTCTCTGGCCATCATGAAATTAAATCAGAAATCAGTAACAGAAAGATCTCTGGAAAATCCTCTAAATATGTGTAAACTAATAAACCAAACCAGATTTGTGAACTTCAAAACAACCAAATGATTCACAGAACTAGAACAATCTAAAATTTGAATGGAAACACGAAAGATCCCAAATAACCAAAGCAATTTTGAAAAAGAAAAGCAAAGCTGGAGGCATCACAATTCCGGACTTCAAGTTAGGAAGTATATAGTATATAAAACTTCAAGTTATATCACAAGCTGTAGTGATAAAGACAGATCAATAGAACAGAATAGAAAGCCCAGAAATAAACCCACAACTGTATGGCCAAATACTCTTTGATAAAGAAGGAGAGAATATCCAATGGAAAAAAGACGGTCTCTTCAACAAATGGTGTTGGGAAAACTGGAGAGCCACATGCAGAAGAATGAAACCAAAACCAGACCACTTTCTTACACCATACACAAAAATAAATTCAAAATGGATAAAAGACCTAAATGTGAGACAGGAAATCATCAAAATCCTAGAGGAGAACACAGGCTGTAACCTCTTTGACATTAGCCATAGCAACTTCTTATGAGATAGGTCTCCTGAGGCAAAGGAAATAAAAACAAAAATAAACAATTGGGACTTTATCAAAATAAAAAACTTCTGCACAGCGAAGGAAACAATCAACAAAACTAAAAGGCATCCTACAGAATGGGAGAAGATATCTGCAAATAACATATCTGATAAAAGCTAGTATCCCAAATAAAGAATTTATCAGGGATCCCTGGGTGGCGCAGCGGTTTGGCGCCTGCCTTTGGCCCAGGGCGCGATCCTGGAGACCTGGGATCAGATCCCACGTCGGGCTCCCAGTGCATGGAGACTGCTTCTCCCTCCGCCTGTGTCTCTGCCTCTCTCTCTCTCTGTGTGACTATCATAAATAAATAAAAATTTTAAAAAAAAAGAATTTATCAAACTCAACACCCAAAAAACAAATAATCTAGTTGAAAAATGGGCAGAAGACATGAATAGACATTTTTCAATGAAGATATACACATAGCCAGCAAAATGTGAAAAGATGCTCAACATCACTGATCATCAGGGAAATACAAATCAAAACTACAATGACGGATCACCTCATACCTGTCAGAATGGCCAAAATTAACAACACAAGAAACAACAGGTGCTGGCGAAGCTGTGGAGAAAGAAGAATCCTCTTACACTATTGGTGGCGATACAAACTGGTGCAGCCACCCTGGAAAACAGCATGGAAAAAAAATTTTTTTAATTAAAAAAAAAAAAAAAAAAACCAGCATGGAGGTTCCTCAAAAAGTTAAAAATAGGACTACCCTAAGACCAGCAATTGCACTACTAGGTATTTACCTAAGGAATACAAAAAATAGTAATTTTTGCACCCCAGTGTTTATAGATTATCTACGATAGCTAAATTATGGAAAGAGCCCAAGTGTCCATCGACTGATGAATGGATAAAGAAGATGTGGGGGCTGTGTGTGTGTGTGTGTGTGTGTGTGTGTGTGTGTGTGTGTAAAATGGAATATTACCCAGTCACAGAAAAGAGAGAACTCTAGTCATTTGCAACAACTGGAATGGAGCTAGAGAGTATCATGCTAAGTGAAATAAGTCTATAAGAGAAAGACAAATACCATATGGTTTCACTCGTATATAGAGTTTAAACAAAACAAATGGGCATGGCGGGGGGGGGAGAGAGAAGCAAAACAAGAAACAGACTCTTTACTATACAGAACAAATGGATGGTTACCAGAGGGGAGGTGAGTGGGGGAATGGGTGACATAGGTGATGGGGATGAAAGAAGGCACTTGGTGATAGGATCCCCAAGTGTTATACAGAAGTATCTAATCACTATGCTGTGTGCACCTGAAACCAAGATTACACTGTATGTTAACTAACTGGAATTTAAATAAAAACTAAAAAAAAAAAAAAAAAGTCAAGTCCTGGGAAATCTAATACACACTATACATATAGCATGGTGCCTACAGTTAATATTATAGTACTTAATAGTTTAAATTTCCTAAGAAGATATATTGCAAATGTTCTCACCACAATAAAAGGTAATTTGTGAAGTAATAAATGTTAATCACCTTGACTGTGTAATTATTTCACAACACGTACGCATATCAAACCATCACATTATAGACCTTACAATATGTACAATTTTTGTCAATTATTAAAAAAAGAAGGATCAAAGAAGAAATCAAAAGGAAAATTTTAAATTATTTTGAACTGAAAAATGAAAACACAACCTACCTAAATCTATGGGATACTGCTTAACCCCTATCGAGGAGCAAACATGTGGGGCTAAATATCTGTATTAGAAATGAAGGTCTCACTCAAATCAATGACCTCAGCTTCCACAAAGAGAAACTAGAAAAAAAAAATTGAAGCCCAAAATGGAGAGGAAATAATGGTCAGGGCAGAAATTGATGAAATAAAGAAATAGAAAAAAAAATCACTAAACCCAAAAGCTGGCTTAAGATTAGTGAAACAAAAAAAGACACAAATTGTTACTATCAGAAATGGGAAGGGTGATACCACCACAGACTCAAAAGTTTTAATGGAACAATTTGAAGAAGCCCTCATTAGCCAAAGATGAAACAATTTTAGCACTGGTAAGAAAAAGTGATCATTTGAAATATTTCATATATAAATACACCCATTAATTTAAGAAAATAAGCCGGGGGGTACCTGGTGGCTCAGTCAGTTAATGTCTGACTCTTGATCTCAGGGTCATGAATTCAAATCTAGAGTTGGTTTTTGTTTTGTTTAAAGAAGAAGAAGAAGAAAAGAAGAAAAGAAGAAAGGAAGAAAGGAAGAAAGGAAGGAAGAAGAAGGAGGAGGAGGAGGAAAGAAAAAAGTTCTAACTCATCTTTGGAAAATGCTAGATAATCAACTCATTTCAAAACTGGTCAATGAAAGAACAGAACCAAGCATATTATACTCTCATGTGATGGCTATTTTTACGTCAACTTGGAGGGTATTTTTGAATGAGATTAACACTTAAGTCACTGCACTAGGTAAACAGATGGCCCTTCATAATGTGAGTTGAAGGCCTCCCTGGCTAACAGCAAATTCTTAGCAGCAGACTGCCTTTGAACTTTACCTCTACCACTGGTTCTCCTGGGTCTTCACCTGCTGACCCAAACCAAAAATTTGAACTTACCAGCCCCCACATCACATAAGCTAATTCCTCATCAATAAATCTCTTTATACATACACACATACTTACTGGTTCTGTTTCTCTGGAGATGCCTAATATGCCCACTACCTTCCTTATATAAACTGAACTCCAGCCAAATAATTGAGGAAAGGAAATAAAAAAGGAACAGAATTAAAACACCATGGTTTGCAAGCCATTAGAATATGGAGGTGCTGATCATCAATGGCTGCTAGCATCACAAAGACAGACAACATGTGCCCCTTAATGGAAGAGCAGGACCCAACTTATGAAGCAGTCCAATCAAAAATCAAATTCGAATCTGATCAAGCCTCTAGATCTATACACATTTATAGGAAACTCAGTGGAACAGAGTACATGTTAGTATCACAGGGGTATAACTAGCATACAATCCATGGTTGCTGCAAGAAATTTCAAGTAAAAAGAGAGGAGATTAAAAGATTCAAGAATATGAATCTGTGGCAATGGATGAATACTGTTTTGATCCTGATGTGAACAAGTAGGAAGCATTTGTGAAACATTTTGAGAAATTTAGATACCTGAGTTTTTAAGAACCCATGGCTTTTACAGATACATGCTGACACATTCACAGATTGATTTCAAAATAATCAGAGGGAGGCACAGAAACAGACTGAGTATAAACAAAGCAAGTGACTTTAAGTTATTAAGCATGAAAAGCTGGTGCATAGATATTTTGAGGGGTTTTATACTATTTTCTTTGTTGTTTTTGTGTTTAAATAATCTATGAGTTTACAAAATATGCCCTACAACAATTATCTTTCCTGATTTTTTAAATCTGTATCAAATTACATATTTACAAGCACTCTCTGGGTAAGGTAAGAATATTACTGATTCACAAAAAGAAAAATGGTGATCAATGAACAGCAGGAGGGAAAAAAGGATGAAATAGAAAATGCCAGCAATTCATATCCTCTCTTTCCTTCTATTGTTAATTATCATAGCTATGTGCTAATGAGACAGATATCGTGTCTGCCAAGAGTGAAGTAACTATTCAACAGCCCTGAAAAAACCAGAAGACTAAAATCATCAAAACTTTGAACTGGATTAAGTTATTTAGCAAGTAACCATGGAAGGAAATAATGTTAATAGCTAAAGTCCTTAGTTTTGTCAAAAAATGAGCTGCTACATTTGGTTACTTGGGACAATGTCCCTGAACACAAACTAAAAAGGAACTGTAGTCATCTATTTATCTAAACCAAGAAAAGCCAGAGGAAACCCAATTTAATGCAATCCAAAAAAATTCCAAAATGTAAACAATAAGGCCTCTACCCTATTGGGGAACTGCCAAACACAAGGCTTTTAAATCAAATCTTAGAAACCAAATCCTGACTCAACTACTTACCATGGGAAGGAAGGGGAGAATTGCCTCAATTTCCTCATTGTAATCTAAGGAGAATAACAACCACTTCATAAAGTTAACATGAAGACAAATACAAAATGTGATTTTTTTTCTGAAATGTGTGGAAATACCTAGCACACATGTGATTCACAAACAAGAGTGTTCGATTCTTTCTCTTCTACCAGGTATGGAGGACATCACAAAAAGAGAATTTCACCCCTCTGATTATATTAGATTTCATATTCAGAAATCACCCAAATGGATAGTTAAGAGAGAAAAGCAGAATTTGTTTCAAAGTTTTATAAGTAATTTCAGATTTTTTTTTTTTTAAGACCGTGAGTTTGGAACATATAGTCCCATTCAGCAACCTTAAGGGCAGTTGCTCATAATGATACACTTACAAAGGAAAGCTCTCCATGAGTTTGCAAGAGTCCAGGAACTCAGTACCACAGCTGCTATGGAATACAGTTTGGCAGTGTATCAAAAACACTAAATATAGTATTTCTGTATGATCCAGCAATTCCGCTCCCAGGTATAAACCCAACTGAAGGCAAAGAGTCAAACAGATAAGCGTATATCAATGTTCATTGCAGCATCATTCATAATAGTCAAAAGGGTAGAAACAGGGATCCCTGGGTGGCGCAGCGGTTTGGCGCCTGCCTTTGGCCCAGGGCGCGATCCTGGAGACCCAGGATCGAATCCCACATCAGGCTCCCGGTGCATGGAGCCTGCTTCTCCCTCTGCCTATGTCTCTGCCTCTCTCTCTTTCTCTCTCTGTGACTATCATAAATAAATAAAAATTAAAAAAAAAAAAAAGGGTAGAAACAACCCAAGATATACCCTTTGCAGATGAATGGATAAACAAATTGTGATACATACATACAATGGAATATTATCCAACTCTACAAAGGAATGAAGTTCTGACACATGCTATAATGTGGATGAACCTGAAAAATGTTATGCCAAGTGAAATAAGCCAGATTAAAAAGGACAAATTTTGTATGATTCCATTTTTAGGAGTTACCTGGAATAGGCAAATTTATAGACACAAAGTAGAATGAACAGGGGTAAGGGATGAGGGTTTTGCTTAATAGGCACAAAGTTTCTGGTTTGAGGTGAGGACAGTTTTGAAAACAGACACTGGTGATGGTTGTACAACACTGTGGATGTAATTAATGCTAATGCATTATATACTTAAAAGGGGTGAAATGGCAAATTTTGTTATCTATGTTTTACCACAATTGGAAAAAAAAAAAAAAGCCTACATAATGAAGATCTCAGATCCATTTAAAAAAAAATAGCACTATAGTCAGAGAGGAAAGGAGAAGGTAGGTTTCTCAGCCCCTGAGCTCCCTAGGACCCAGAATTTCTGGATAATACAGCATAAGACTTGTTCATCTCAGCAAAATCCAAGTATGTTCTTGTCCCCTTTTAGCCAACTGTTTCAGATGCCAATTCTATAGTAATGACCAGGTATATGGTTGCCTCCCCCATACTATATCATCTCAATCTTTTTTTCCTTCTGCTCTCTGACACTCTTCACTTGAGTAAGCCACTCCTTGAATCCACTGAGACTTTGGCCTCTATAGCCCTAATACCTTACGTTCTCCAATAATCCTCCTCTTACAGCAATGAAGGAATTAACATTCTGTTTGCCAGACATGAGAAATAACCTCTACCCACTTGCCTGGGAAGGCTTTCATACTGATTGTGCTCATTCTCCAAATTCTTCCTCACCCTCCTCGCCCCCCCACCCAGCCCAGCATTATTGTGTCTGTTACATTTACATGATTTTTTTAGTCAACTCTCCATCATGGACCCTAGTAGCAGCAAGAAGAGACACTCATGACTTTTGGTTTTGGATGCTACCTTCATATACTTCCTCTCATTACCTGTAAACCTAGAAAAGTGGAACAAATAGTGGGAACATGTCAAACAAAACCATTCTTTCACTATTTCCCCCTTCCTAATTACCAATATCTTCCTTATACTTAGTTCTTTGATAGGCATCTAGAGAGTGTCAAGGACAGATACAATGGGTATAAAGATCCAAGAGCTCAGTTCTCCAGGGCAAGGCATTCGCAGAGTTCAAGACAAAGGGAGGATCAACAGCACTGAATCAGATCTGGTCAATTAAAATCCCACTTTCTGTGCCACTGAATCTGTGAGCCAAGGGTCAGAGTCCTACCTCAGTCTCCTCACCCATAAAGCAGAGGGATCTATAAGACAACTTCTCAAGTACTCCAGCTCTGAAATTGTTATAAACACACCAACAACCCTAACTCCAAAACTGTTCTCTAGTCACATTAATAAATGTTTCATAAGTGACGTATTTGTTTTTAATGTAATATACATTTAGGTATCTGTTCAAGTAGAAAAGGGATCTCTCAACGTTTTATTTCCCCACATTCAAGCTACATAAAAAATAAAATTCTTTCAATTTTTAAGGTGAATGCAATAAACTCTGTTTTCCCCAAATGGTCTTGTTTTTTTCTATTACAATTGCTGCTAAACTAGGTCACCTAAGTAATAAATATTGAAAGCATTTAACCAAATTCAAACATCTGTTCCAATCCTCTTCTAGTGCTTGATCCAGCTGAAACAAAATACCCACTGCCCTACAGGACCTGCAAGATCCACACTGCTGGAAATGTTGGGGTTTTTCCTAAAACCAATATACCTGGTGAAAAAAATATGGCTATTTCAATATGTCTGGAGAACAATGAGTACAAAAGTACATAGGAAGCCGCAAAATCTAACCAAGTAAATCATGCCACACTGGATCTTCCTGTGCTAAAACAAAAGAACTCATAAACTTTGGCTGGTAGGTATCCAAGTGAAGGCTGGCTTGGTAGGTCTATTCAGAGACTGATGAAGGAAGTGCCTCTCTAGCTCCCATATACACTAGAAGAGCTTTGCTCTGAGAAGAGCTACCCCATTTTCCACTGGAATTTCTAAGCCAATAACTCAAATTTGACTTTGGGGAAAATTATATTGAGTTTAAGAAATAAAAATGGTTTTCATATAAAAACACACTTTTTTTAAAAGTTATTAATATAAGATTAGAAAAAAGTATCTGCAAGGCACATAAAAAATAAGGGTATTAGATACAGAGATCTCTTGTTAATTAATGACAAATTGGTAATCCAACAGGAACAAAACAAAACCTGGTAAGAAAATGGACAAAGGATATGAATGGGCAATTTACTGAAGAGTAAATCTTTTTTTTTTTTTTAAGCTAGAAAGAGGTGACAGGGAGGAGCAGAAGGAGAGTGAGAGAATCTTAAGCAGGCTCTATGTCCAGCACAGAGCCTGACAAGGGGCTCAATCCCATGATCCTGAGATCATAACCTGAGCCGAAATCAAGAGTTGGACCTTCACCAACTGAGCTACTCCGGCACCCTGAAGAGTAAATCTAAAATACTGTGGCATCCCAACCACAACAGTGATACAAACTTAAAATTGCTTTTGACATCTACTATGCTAATTTTTTCAAATCAGAACATTTATAACATGGAATATTATAACCGTTAAAAGGAATTATATACATATTATACAAGTTTCTATGATCTCTTAAGTGAGAAGATCATGATTCAGGAACATTTATGTATTTTGTCCCTATGGTTTATTATGCAATTTAAAAAAGATACACATGACAATATGGGCATAAGAAATACAGAAGGTTGTTTTCCATATTATTATTAGTTATTTGTGGAAGAGAAGTGGTACTGTTAAGGCGGGGCTAAGTTTTAACATCAAAATTCCATCAGGCAGGTTTTATTCACCTAGTTACTTACAGATTCTACAGAATTACTAATCTGTAGAATCTATAAACATATAAACTATCTCTGGCTGTTGCTTCCCCTAGATCAGGTTATCAGCAATTTCCTCTCCCCTTCTACCCTCTTGGAGTCACCAAATTAAAAAAAGATAACTCTCACTGGGTGCCTGAGTGGCTCAGTTAAGCATTTGATTTTTGGTTTCAGCTCAAGACATGATCAGGGGCATGAGATTGAGCCCCATGTTGTGCTCCCAGCTGGATACAGAGTCTGCTCAGGATTCTTTCCCTCTTCTTCTCCCTGGCTCTCTGCACACACACAACCCCCTCCAGGCTCCTGCATGCACATTCTTTCTCAAATAAATAAAATCCTAAAGCATGCACATGCATGCACTCTTTCTTTCTCTCAAATAAGTAAAATCTTTAAAAAAAGTAACTCAGAAGTTAAAATTTTTTGACTTTTTATTTAAATTTTAGTTACTTACCATATACATAATATTAGTTTCACATGTACAAAACAGAGATTCAACACCTCCATACAACACCTGGTGCTCATCACAAGTGCAATCAGATCAATGAAACAAGGAGCTAGTTCCCTGAAAAAATTAAAATTTATTTTAATCCGCTCTGCAACTACATCCTGTCCTTTTAATATGTGACCAATCTATACCACTATCACCACTTCCTTATCTTTCTTAATCCGAATTTCATATCATCTTCTAAACGCCTGCTCCCAATCCCGTGAACACGATTCTATGAATACATGACACATTAAAAACCTCTGAAAACTAAAAGCACCATAAAATTGCCATTGATAACTCTCTCATCCTTGCAAGAATAGGTTTCATGGATCTCACTACCTTTAAAATCACTACGGCACTTGTAATATATATAAAAATGTTAGACCTTAACATCTGCATATGTAATAAATTCCCACGCCATTATATTCAGTTCCTATCTGATGTCATTTCCCTTCAGCCAGAACTTCCTTCAGAATTTTTTGATGTACCAATCTATGGCAAATGGTCTCCATTTTCATTTCTCTGAAAATACCTTTATTTCACCTTCATTTGTGAAGGATTTTTCTTTGAACACAAAATTCCAAGTAGATAACTGGACTTCTCAGCATTTGAAAAAGTTTCAGCATTTTATAATCTCCGTTATTTCTGATGAAGTGTGACTCATCATTTATATCATTGTTCCATAGTATATATCTTTTTACTTTGGCTGCTTTCCAGATTTGTCTTTTTTTTTTTTTTAAGATTTTATTTATTCACAAGAGATACAGAGAGAGAGAGGCAGAGACACAGGCAGAGGAAGAAGCAGGCTCCATGCAGGGAGCCCGATGTGGGACTCGATCCCAGGACTCCAGGATCATGCCCTGAGCGTGAAGGCAGGCTCTAAACCGCTGAGCCACCCAGGGATCCCCCTAGATTTGTCTTTAATCTTTGATTTTCAGCTGTTTCACGCCTAAGTGCCTTAGATATGGGTTTCTTTGTATCCACCTTGCTTGAGCCCTTAGTTCTTCAAACTTTCTTGCCACATGCTCTCTCTTCTTGCCTTCTGAGATTACAAATATATATTAATTTATTTTACCCCAACAGTATGGAGACTTTCCATTTTTCTTTTATCATTTTTCTCTTTTCTCCAGATGGAGTAGTTTCCTTTCATCATTGATCTTTATCCTACTTTCATCATTTATGTTTTCTATTTTGCTATTAAAATTCCCCATCTGTTGCTTCATTATGACATTTGAAGTTGAGAATATTTACAATAGCTGCTTTGAAAGTTCTATTGCATATATTCCAATACCCCAGTTCATCTTGGGGTTGTTTTCTACTGACTGCTTCTTCTCTTGACTGAGTCATATTTCCTTTTTTTTCTCATGATTGGTATTATGGAAAGAATATTATGAATATTATGGTGCAGAGACTATCTTGTTCTGAAGAATTCTGGCTAGACAATTACTTAGCTAGATTTAAACTCCAAATTCCATTTCCCTATGGTGTGCAGTGGCTGGCACTACTCAGTTCTTTCAGCTTTCCAGCTTTTGCATTTCAATGGAAACTGTAGTCTCCCCCTGGATCAGCCAGGAATTTGGGCAGAGTTTACATACAAATGTTGGGCTTCCCCTGCTGTGGCTCCCTCCTTTCCTGGATGTGTCTCACTTTCCAGTCACTCTGGCAGTCACAAATGCATTCATCTCCTGACTCACGTCACTAACTGCCACTTTCTGCTCGAGGTCCAGCCACCCTATCCTGCACAGACCAGGGAATGCCATCAGGCAAAAACAACACATATCAATGTCACATTCACCCAAATGCAATTCACTGCTTTCAAGAGCCAACTCCTCTCCAATTTGTCTACTTTCAATTGCTCTCTGATATCTTCAAGTAATAGATTTTATATTTTACCAAGAGTTTATAAATGGTAGCTGCAGGAAGTCTAGTCTGATAAAAAGTCTACCATGGGCAGCCCGGATGGCTCAGTGGTTTAGCACTGCCTTCAGTCTAGGGCATGATCCTGGAGTCCCAGGATGGGGTCCCACGTCAGGCTCCCTGTGTGGAGCCTGCTTCTCCCTCTGCCTATGTCTCTGCCTCTCTCTGTGTGTCTCTCATGAATAAATATATTTTTTTTAAAGTCTATCACTATCAGCATCACCAAAATAAAAAACTTCCTCATTTATTGTTTAAAAACGTTTCTTTCCATCAAGATCACTAATATTTTGCATGGAGATGTTTAGTTTCCTTAAAAAGAAAAGGCATAAAATAGAAATATTTCCTGTTAATTTTTAAGTAATCAGATTACCTAAGGAATAAAGATCTGCATTTTCAGTTTCATGGCAACTCTCTGCTTACATTAGACAAAGGCATAGGGTATAAGCTTGGAAATGATCACATGCATATTTGGTAATGGAATTATTTCTAAAATGGGGGGAAAATATGTTCTCTTTAGAAAGAGGGACAGATGTAGTTTTTCCCATTTAGAAGATAGCATTACCTGGGGCATCTGGGTAGCTCAGCGGTTGAACATCTGCCTTTGGCTCAGGGCATGATTCCAGGGTCCTGGGATCAAGTCCCACATCAGGTTCCCCGTGGGGGAGCCTGCTTCTCCTTCTGCCTATGTCTCCACCTCTTTGTGTCTCTCATAAATAAATAAACTATATCTTTATTTTTTTTTAAAAAAAGGAGAAGATAGCTTTACCTCGCACATTAGCTCAGAAAGCCATGAGGTTTATTATCATGTCCAACGCAACTAAGGAAAGCAGCGTTTGCTAAGGCCAACAGGATTCATCAGATTTCTGGCACCTAGGGAATTTATAAAATCTAACTCACTGAACAACAAAATAACATCATTATGTGGTGCTCACTGAGCACTACAAGCCAATTACAGTGAATGGCTTTATGTAATTCCCCAGACTGAATCTGTAATTCATGTGATAATGGTCTGGTATTCTACATCCTGCAAGAAGGCCAGTTATAACTTCATTGATGAAAAGCAGTATTCAGACAGGTAAAAGAGACTTGGATATCATCTAGTCCAATCATGTCATTCTAAAGATGGGGAAACTGAGGGCAAGAATTAAGTAGCTTACTCAAAAATCAAAAAATTAACTCTCAACAATGTCAGAAACAAGTCAAGAGCCAAATGCTTGTTCCAGTATCTTCCAGTATTTGTCCTAGATCCAGAAAAAGAAAAGGAATAATTTTTTAATATGAAAGATACAGATGTAAAAAGTTTTGAGGGAAGAACAAACAAAACCTCCAAATTTTTACTCTCTCACTCTTTGTCAAGATTAGGTATTTAACTTTTTTATGCCTTTTAAGAATTGAAACAGCATAACAAGCTTATCCCAAAAGAGCTGTCTTACAAATATCAATAAAAATAACTGCAAGTAGCTTCTAAATATGAGTAACTGTTAAAACTGCTTTGCCCATTGTTGGTTATTAACTTACATCACTCGCCCACTACCTTTTTTTTTTTTAAGATTTTATTTATTTATTCATGAGAGACAGAGAGAGAGAGAGAGAGAGGCAGAGACACAGAGAGGAGAGGAGAAGCAGGCCCCTCCTCCCAGGGAACCTGATGTGGGACTAGATCCCAGGACCCTGGGGTCATGATCTGAGCCAAAAGCAGATGCTCAATCACTGAGCCACCCAAGCATCCCTCACTCCTATCTTTGATCGCCAGGACCCATTCATCCCATTGATATCTCTTTCTACATCCTTCAGTTCCACATTCAATTACCCATGTAGGGCCTGGGAGATGCTAAGTTCAACGTCCTCATTTCCACAAACGCCAAGTGCTATGAGATCGTGGTCATCCTCACTTCTGTAACAAGGCTCATCCAGGGAGTTCCATTAGCTGCCTTCTAATAACTGCAGTTTTGCAATTGTTTCTCAACAGAAATAACTGCACTTTTAAAACCAAAAGAACAAGAGTAATCTGTGTGTGTGTGTGTGTGTGTGTGTGTGTGTGTATTACACCAGTTCCCTGTTCTTAAGAAAGAAATCAAGAGAACAATTTGGAAACATTTACACTGGCAAATGCGGAGCCCATGAAGGTAAAACATTTTTAAAAAAATATTTTGAGCAGGCCTATCTTCGCTGCCAAAAAAAAAAAAAAAAAAAAAAAACCTGCCAAGAAACTGTTTCAAAATGCTTGGATTGTTCTGCCTTTTTTTTCCCCCCTCCCAACTGTTTCCACCAGGCAGTAAATAAAATCCCAGAGTCCTTGGGCAACAGTCTATCTCCCTGAATAGAAGGGAGAGCAGGAGCAGAAGAATATGGAGGGGAAAGAGGGGCAAGCCAAAAACGTTTGCATTTAACCATCTTAACTGCTGTAAACCAAATATTTGATTTTGCTCACTTATTTCCCTTTGAAAATACATGCACATGAAACAAAGGTTTGATTCAAATATATGAGGGACTGGTGAGAACGTTATGAGCAAAATGCTAGTTTGTTGAAAGGTATGTTCCACTTTAGAGAATGTCTGCTGGAATGAGTGAAGGGACCACGTGGTCTTCTGGTGCTCTGGATGCCCAGTGGGGTGGTCTCTCTCTTACTCCTTAGATTTCCTACCCTCCACCTGTGACAGGAATCAAGGAAATATGGGACGCCTGGGTGGCTCAGTGTCTGAGCATCTACCTTCAGCTCATGTCATGATCCCAGGGTCCTGGGATTGAGTTCCGCATCAGGCTCCCTGCAGGGAACCTGCTTCTCCCTCTGCCTCTCTCTGCCTCTTCCTCTTCCTCTGTGTCTCTCTCCTAAATAAATAAATAAAATCTTTAAAAAAAAAAAAAAAAAGGAATCAAGGAAATATAAAATTAGAAGTGACTGAAATCTTCCTACTAAGGAACAGCAGCCCAGGTCTCTAAAGCAGCCCCATGAAGTGGGTAGGATTTATACTAGAAAGAACAGAGTACTCTAGCAGCAAATGGGCTCACAAAGGGGGAGATAAGTGGAAAGAATTTCAGAGTTTAGGACCGTGGGAACCGTGGCTTTTCAGGGGTAATTCCTGTGTGCAGAGAGCAAGAGTCAGGGCAAAAGAAGATTTGAAACTTTTCTGTGGCACCCAGGAGCTCCTCAAATACTTGATCGAATATTTAAACAAAAACTAAACCTGTATTACTTCTGTTTCCCTATCGTTAAAACTCCACTCCATGAAATCTTTCTCTACTATTTATTCCTCTAAGGAAAACACATTTATCCCATTGTTTGTATGTAATATAGATGATAAGAGCATGGAGTAAAAAGTCAGAAGGAATAATCCAGAAGTCTTAAGTCCGGAGTTGTCAACATCTATTTGATAGGAGCCGACACTATAACTCTAAGACTCTAAGTCTTTTTTTTTTTTTTTTTTTTGGCACTTCAAAACATAGGCTGCAAGGTTTATGAATTTCACAAGTTCAAATTCTATTTTTTTAGGAGATAGAAGTTTATTGAATTTATTGTTATTATTAATATAACACAAGGGAGCAGCAGGACAGGAAGCAGAGGAGAGGCTGTCTGCCTACAAGTTCAAGTTCTAATAGATAAGACTATCTTTTCCATAAATTTGCTTAAAACATCAACAACAACACATTATCCTGGCATGCCATACACTGTGAGAGACAGAACCCAATAAAGACTTGATCCTTTTCAGGGGATAACTGGCAGGTGGATGGGCTTTGGATAAGAGGAATCTGAGTCTCACAGAATTGTACAACTAATTATGTATGTATGTATTTTTAGGTTTCTGGCAATTTAAGAGGTCAATAATTTCAAACACACACACGCGCGCGCGCACCCACACCTGGTATTACTTCTACTGCAGATAACCTGCTGCTTCAAGTCCTTTATTTACAGATGAGAAACGTGCGGTGCACCAAAAATGACCTCTCTCCAGAGTGACACACACAGCTTGAGGTGCCTCATCCCTGAGCACTGTGGTTTTAGGGAGCTATGGGTGGCATGAGGACTTCCTTCTCATGGCAACCGGGGAAGCCCAATCAAGGCATGTCTGAATTAAGAATCACACTGCAAGTCAACATCCAAACAGCATCAAGGAAAGTATGGCAAGCTTTCCCTGCCAGGGCTCTGGAAGCAGATTCAAAAGCTAGACTGGAGATTGAAAAATCCAGGCCTATGGAGACACAGGGCGGAGACTCAGAACACTGAGCTTCCTTCTAGTGCCAGTCAGGCTCCCAGTACTAGGGGCTCTTGCCACTTACTCCTATTCGTTTTCCTACTCTGCTTTATACCTGGGCAAGCACGATGGTTAGCTTCCTCCCAGAAGCATCCATGGGCATTATTCATTCATTCAACATTTATTAAGTATCATGTGCCTGAAATGCAAAGATTTAAAAAAAGGCAGAAAAAAAGATTAAGATGCAAGGGAAGTGGTGACGATGTTCGCATCAGACGGCCCCGTGTAAGAATCCTAGCTCTTCCACGCACTGGCTGGGTAATCTCAGGCAGTTCTTTCTGCCTCTGAGACTCCACTTCCTCATCAGTAAAACCAAGAGGGCCTAGAACACAAATGGGCTCTGTTCCTACTAATAGCACACGGTATCCCTGTCCTGAAGGGGCTCACAGACCAGAGATGAGGAGGAGAATTAACCAATTGCCATCCCAAAGGACCAGCATTCTACCATCAAGCGCCGAAGGGGGAGTCCACACCTTCCCCATCACTGCCAACTGGAGTCACGTATGATACACACGCATGTACACACACATATGGTACAAACCTGGCTTCATATGGCTTCTGGGACAAGGAGGCTCTGTAAAAGGGCTGCTACCCAGAGGTGCAGCAATCCCAGCTACTGGGCACACCTAGAGCCCCATGTGGCATGCAGAGGTCTGTCCAGACTGAAGACAGCAAGCGTGACTCTAGCAGGCTTCTCCTCACATCACACGTGTTAATCCCAGTCTAGACAGCCACATTCTGCCCCAATGGCAAACAATAGGGACCAAAATTGACTTAACAAGGTAATCCTCTTTGAACCCCACCTTCTACCAATAAGCATGTTCTCTGTCCTTGCAGAGCTGTAAGAAATGGTACGGAGTTATACTTCACTGATGTTTTGTTATTGTGCAATTGAGCATTCAGGTCAGATTTCTCTCTAATGCTCCCCTGGAAGTACCACCACCACCTCGATGCTTCCTTTCAAGACATCAAAGATCATTAGCAGTATAGCTTGGCCTATTCTGGCCCCACCACACTCTCGTTATACAACTATGAACAAGTCACTTAACCCTGCCTCAGTTTCCTTCTCTTAAATTGGGAATCATAATAGTACCTACCTAATGGCATTGCAATGAGGACAAAACAGTCATAGGTGAGGAGCATTTTGCACTGTACCTGGTACAAACTACGTTCTTGGTAAGTGTCACCATTTTCACAACAAGCTATGGTTGATATAGCACTCAAGAGCTGAACACAATGTTATAAGCATGAAACAGATTCATCATACATCAGAACCCCTTTTGGGGAAACATCAGACCACCCAAGGACAACGCCTGTTACCCTACCAAGTAAGTAACTCATGTGTCATGAAACATCCAGGAAAAAGGGTCAACTTTGAAGACGATGACAATAAATAAAGAATATCTTCAAAGTCTTTTTCCCTCCATACAATTCCTCAAACATGATACATTGACAACATCTAAATAAGAAAACAAATGAAACAATGGAATTACCTAAAGTTTCCAACTTTCTTCTCTTACCTTGGAAATTCACAATATTCTTCCACCAGAAAAAAATATTTTTTACATTAAAAATGCAAAATGCATTAAATGTTTTTAATGTAAAAAATTTTTTTCAAATTTAAAATGCAAGTTTTTAAGTATACATTAAGCACATAAGATCAATCAAGTTTAGCTCAATCAATATCATCAAGTTGATCAAATGCATTTTTTTTTAAGATTTTATTTATTTATTCGTGAGACACACACACACATACATACACAAAGGCAGAGACAGGCAGAGGGAGAAGCAGGTTCCATGCAGGGAGCCTGACATGGGACTCGATCCCAGGTCTCCAGGATCAGGCCCTGGGCTGAAGGTGGCGCTAAACCGCTGAGCCGCTGAGCCACCCGGGCTGCCTGCAAGTAACTTTTTAAGATACGTAAGTATATTGATGAAAAAAATCCAATACAAAGTAAACTACTTTAGGTTAGGAATCAAAGTATCACAAATTGAAAAAGTTCTTTTATTTGCTACATATTAACAGATTTTTTTAAAGATTTTATTTATTTATTCATGAGAGGCACAGAAAGAGAGAGACAGAGAGAGGCAGAGACACAGGCAGAGGGAGAAGTAGGCTCCATGCAGGGAGCCTGATGTGGGACTCGATCCCGGGTCTCCAGGATCATGCCCTGGGCCGAACGAAGGCAGGCGCTAAACCGCTGAGCCACCCAGGGATCCCCATATTAACAGATTTTAGTTGGTAAGTAATACCTAGTCCAACACAGGATACATACAGTGACACACACTTTTTATTTTGCTCAATATTTTAATATCATACTTTCATGACTGACCAGGACAGGACCTTGCTTGGCACTGCTTTCATGACATACTTTCTTGGCACTGCTTTCATGACATACTTTCTTGGCACTGCTTTCATGACATACTTTCATGACTGACCAGGACAGGACCTTGCTTGGCACTGCTTTGTGCCAGACAATTCTTTTTTCTTTTTTTTTTTTTTAAGTAGGTTCCACGGCCAGCATGGAGGTAAAAGTGGAGCTTCTACTCATGACCCTGAGATCAAGACCTGAGCTGAAATCAAGAGTTGGACTCTTACCCGACTAAGCCACCCAGATGCCTCTTTTGCAGATAATTCTTTGCTGTGGGGGCCTGTCTTACGCACTGTAGGGTAGTTAGCAGCATCCTGAGCCTCTGGCCACAGAAGCCCATAGTACCCTCCCTCAAATCATGACAATCAGCCGTTTCTCCAGACATTGCCAGATGTCCCTTTGGGGGACAAGACTGCCATTGTAGGAAACCACTGACTTAAGACATGACTGTTTCCTTTCCAGTTTTAACTGAAAAACATGCATGAGATCAAGAAACAATCATTCTATGCTATTATCCGGTAACATGTTCTACATACATCATCTCTAATCTCACAATCCCATTTTGTCCCCATTAAAGAAAGATCCAGCCAAAGTAGTCTACCAAGTCTTGAAGCCCAAAATTTGCCCATTTTTTTCATTCATTTATAGTACAGTTATTTTTCAATGAGGTACTATTTTAAATGATATATTCAAAGCATCATGATTACCATTAAGTAGCATACAGAGCTCTTTTAATTTCACTTGTCACTAATAAAAATCTATTTTTATTTTGTTTCTTGCCCCCTTTATATATCTATTCAAAAAATCACTCAACCAATACACATGAAGTTCCTACTTTGCACTATCTGAGGCCAAGGAATTTAGCAATGAAAAAAGTGACAGAGTCCTTACCCTCATGGAGCTCAGTCTAGTGAGCAGAATGTAAAACATGAAGGCACTGGCTCAGGTAAATCAAAAATCTGCCTTAGCATCTCTAATCCCAATCTCCAGGAATTAATGAAAGATTTCTATTATATTATTCTGTAGAATGAATGTAACTGCCTTAGCTATCCTATTTGTAAAAGCTTTTATGCTTTATATGACTGATATTATCTAGGAATTTTATCAAAGTGAATGCCTAAAGACTGAAATTTACTATTTTTTAGAAGATTTTATTTATTTGAGAGAGAGAGAGAAAACATGAGCAGGAGGAGGGACAGAGGGAGAAGCAGACTCCCCGCTGAGCGAGGCTCGATCCCGGGACCCAAGATCATGACCTGAGTAGAAGGCAGATGCTTAACCAACTAAGCTACCTAAGGTGCCCCTGAAATTTACTATTTTCACAACAAAAAAAATTTTAATTCATTTTGACTGTACTTAATAAAATTTTCTACATACCAGATAAAAATCACTCCAAGTCCTAAATCTACACCCCTGCACCATCCAGCCTACCCACTAATCACATTCAGTTTTTTAAGTTCTCTAACTTCTTTAGGTAGTAATCGGAACTTTCTAGTACAGCTTATAAAGTCAACTCATTCCAATTCCTGCAAATTTATGAAAACTACTTGAATTATTAAGGCAAAGAAAATTCTGTTTGGATAAATTGCACTGACAGTTCAAAAACAAAGTAACTTGTTTCTGTGGCCGGCTTTCTGAAAGATGACCTCAGACACTGTTATCATTTACATTCTACTTTCTTCCATGCTTGAATTTGGGGTCAGGGTGGCAGATGGAGGTGGTAACTGATGTGCAGAAAGAGAAGAAGAAATTTCTGACCTGAGATAGAATATTAATTTACTGTTACATTATCTCCATTCCCTCATTTAGAAAACATAGGCTAATCCTTAGGACTACCCTGGAGGAGCAAATGAAACCATCATTTTGGGTAGCCTTTGAAAATGGAAAAGTCAAATACCAGGGTAAAGGCAAAGAAATATCACATAAGTGAGATTGCCCCAAATCCAACATGACAGCAAATAATTGGAGACCACAGAACGATCTCTAGGATCAAGTACCCAGACAGGTGAGTTTCTACACAAATAAATAACCATAAGATGGGGACAGACTCCCATTAAAAAACAAAAACAAAAACAAAACAAAACAAAAACTGTTACTCCTTTTTCCTTTCCCACAAGTTAAAGATGGAATGGGGCCCAATGAGACAAGAAGTAAAAAATTATTCTGATCGCTGAGTCAACCAAAACTGTTCTTAATGCTTCTGATGATAAAAGACATTAACAAGACATTTACTGTCTTCGTAAAGATAATTTTACTAAAAATAAAAGTTTAAAGATTATATCATAAAGTTCACAGAAAGCCAGAAGTAGGCAGCCGAACCCTCTGTTCCCTAATTATACTGAAAACATAAATGAGAATAAGCCATAGTGCTATCAAGGGTTGATGCAAAGTTTCAGGCCTAATGTAGGTCCCCATCAAATCATAATTCTGGGGTCTCAACTTCAGGGTCTACCTATCTCCCATCATCAGCCTGCTGCTACCACACACCCCACAGTGAGTGCCACCTACTGGACCTGGGATCACTCATTTCTGGTGAACTGGACCTCTGGCTATGGGCCCCAGTCCCATCTCTCTGGACATGGGCATCCCTTAACTGGATACCCAGTTTACAGTCTAAGCCGACAGCTCCTTCTTAGTAACCTATTTGGTACCTCAGTTCCTCAAGACTAATGTCCTGCTACTTCCTGCCACCCTGTCACTGAGGAGCTTCTCTGTACCCGAACTCCAAGCAGTTGCTGATAGGTTGTGCCCTGCCGTGCTAACACAGGATCTGTTTCATAGCGGACTAGCACATGCAAAGCACTTAGAGCGTAGCCTGGTACATCATAAGAACTAATGAGAACCTCAAGTCTATCATTGCCTACATTTTCACTCCACCTGCTGGGACCTCCTACTCCCAACACATGGTGCTGTTTCAGACTCTCATTCCTGGTGGATCCCACCTTCTACCTGCCAGACTAGACCCTTTCCCAGGGACAGCTGAGCCTGTCACCATCCAGAACCCACCACACCCAGTGGCCAGGCCATGTCCACACAACATGGCACCCAGACATTTAAAATGTGGTTCCTATTCTCAATTAAGTATCACGGGTTTGGAGTTAAGTAAGAGGTTGGTTTGAATCCTGGCCTCAATTCCTACTTATACATGATCGTGTGCAACTGTCTTTGATACTCTAAACTTCACTTTGCCATCTGTAAAATGAGGATTCTAATCAATATTTGATAGGGTTGTTATAAGAGTAACAGTGTAGGTACAATGCTTGACACACAATGAGTGCTCAGCACCCAGTAGTTGCTGTAGCTATTCCCGTCACTCCTAAGACAAGGATGCATTATTATCAGGACTGAGGACCAGAATTCCATTTGTGGAAACGCAGATGAGTTTGAGCAAGTGTGTATAGATGAATCTGGAGAGGGTTCAGGAGATGAGTGTATTAAGTTCCTAGGACTGCCTAATAAATCACCACAAATTAGAGGGGGTTAAAACAATAGCAATGCATTCCCTCACAGTCACCGAGTCCAAAACCCAGGTGCTGACTGGGCTGCTCTCCCTCCAAGTGCTCTCAGGGAGAAGCCCTCCCTGTCTCTTGCTTCTGAGGGCTGGAGGCCTTTGGATCTGGTTGTGCCACTCCATCTCTGCCTCCCTCTCCACACATGGCCTTCTCTTCCTCTCCCAGGCCTTCCTTCTCTTCTGTTCTAAGGACGTGTGATTAAATTAGAGCCTAACCACTTGACCCAGGATGATCTCATCTTAAGTTTCTTAACTTAATACATTTTAAGATGTATTAAGTTAAATACATCTGCAAAGACTCTTTCCAAATAAGGTCACAATCACAGGTTCCAGGGATGAAGATGTGGACTTTCCATTCAGAGGGCGACCATTCCACACGGTAAAGGCTAGAAGGCAGGAACAGCAGAGGTGCTCACCACAGAGACCTGGATGAACCAGTAGAGGAACGCAGTAGAATATTCCCAGCTGCGGGAGGTGCTAGCAGGACTGATCCGCACAAGGCACCTGCAGGCACCCTCAGCAATGGTGTACAGTAGAGTATTTGAAAAATGAGAGGAGAGAAAAAATAATATAAATAAATAAAGAAAGAAAGAAAGAAAGAAAGAAAGAAAGAAAGAAAGAAAGAAAGAAAGAAAGAAAGAAAAAGAAAAAGAAAAAGAAAAAGAAAAAGAAAAAGAAAAAAGAAAAAAGAAAAATGAGAGGAGGGATGCCTGGGTGGCTCAGCGGTTGAGTGTCTGCCTTCGGCTCAGGGCGTGATCTCAGAGTCCGGGATCAAGTCCCACATCCGACTCCTGGCAGGGAGCCTGCTTCTCCCTCTGCCTATGTCTCTGCCTCTCTCTCTCTCCTCTCTCTCTCTCTCTCTTTCTTTCTATCTCTCTCTCATAAATAAATAAATACATAAATACATAAATAATTTTAAAAAAAAAGAAAAATAAGAGGAAAAATGTTTTTTTAAAAAAAGTATAAAAAAAAAGTATGCCTGTTTGTGCATAGGGAATTTTTTTGTTTGTTTTTTTACAGGAATGAACAGGAAACTTCGGTGGCCACTTCTAGAGAGTGGGATGCAGTGAGGAGGGAGGCTGCCAGGGATGGTGACCCTTTTTTTACGTTACATTCTTCTGAACAGTTTGAGGTTCTATCTGCTTGCCTGTAGGTTATCCAGATTTCCTAAATCCAGGATATTACTATTGCCCAGGATCCACAAGGAGCCCCTGCATGAATAGGCGTGGAAACAATGAGGATGCAGACAGGAGCCTCGGGAGACAGCCCTGCTTGCAGCACCTTCCCAGCTCCCAGACTCCTGTCTGCTCTGCAGTTCCCTGCACAACTTTAAAGCCTCTTTCTTCTTGTCTTCCCCTGAAGAGGCCTATCTGAACGACTCAGGTAATCCAACTCAGCTACAAATTTAAACACATATATCCCTACCTGGGTGCGTGCACACACACATACATACCAGGCTCTAATACATTTATGTGCTACAGTTTTAGGTTCATCAAGTTTCACCAAGAAATTTTCTATCTTCATCCTACAAAAGCCTTCTTTGTCTATTTTCTCAAGAGTCACAAAGAGCCTCGGAGATCCTCAGCTCACCTCTCTTTGAATGGAATGAGAAAGCATTTTCAGACCTCAGATCCCTTCACCTGTAATGCAAATTTAATTAACACTCAGCAAGGTCTCCCCAGGTTAATGAACTATTTACCCATCAAGGGAGCCCCCCAAGTACAAGTAGCTTCCTCTGTTTGAGTATCAAATCCCCTTCCTTTCAGGTCAAGAAGCACATTAGGAATTTCGGCTTCCTCCATCTTGCAGTGCATCAGAAGGTCAGGACAATGTTTCCCTTCAACAATGACCTTCTAGAACTTCCTTTTTCAGTGACTGTTTCTTGACCTCTCAAGTTCCCCATTCGAATGGTAACATTCTGCACTCCAACAGCCCTGCCTCAAGATCACACACAGAGAGGAGTTAATTCACCCCTTTTGGAGAGAAATCCAGGAACTAAAACCTCAGCGGAGGCCCCCCAGGACCTCAGCTGTGCTATCAGGGAAACTCAATGAAATGACAACCATGTCACCTGCTAGAGAGCCCAGACTCCACAATGTGCCTGAATACCCAGACCCTTCCCTCGCCCATTTGCTTACACTGTTGTCAGATGAATCTTCCTAAAGCACACCCCTGATCCTTTGTCACTTGGGCTTATTACCTCCCCAGGGGAATCTAGGCTCCTGTAGATTTCTAAGACTCTCCTTAATACTGAGACCCATCCTACTGGGGGAAAGGGGGGGGGGGCAATTAATATTTTATGACCTGAACCAGTTTTTCTCCTGGTATATTCCCCTTTTCTCCCCAAACTAGGTTCTTATGTTCATCATCTTGGGAGAGACATGGGGCTAATGAAAAAGCAGAACTCGCCTGCAAAGATTCCTGACATTTATGTCCAAAAGCCTAAAAGCCCACAGACGGAAAGATGGCTCTCACCATAGAGCACATAACCTGGCCAGAACTACCAAAAAGGGTATTTCCAGAAACTAGGAAGAGACTTCATCAGGCAGGATTGAGAAGAAAAAAAAAAAAAAAATCAACCAATAGGTTGATTTCCAGATTCAGAAGCAGAGCTTCTAGGAAGGGAACAAGACTCCAACAAAGAAAGAGCATGGTGGTAGGTCTCAGCCATCTGCAGCCTCACAAGGATTCCCATGCAAAAGAGAACTGGAGGGTCATAAAGACCAGGATGTTTTAGGTTTCCACAGTAAATTATGTGAGCCAACAGGAGTATATGCCCACATTCACTTGGCAAATCTAAGATTCCAGAACCATGATATAGGATAGGGAGGCCCAAAATGGACTAAGGAGATGCTTCCCACAACACAGTCAGATATGAGCTTGAAAAGTAAGTGGCATTACAATCAAAAATACTTCTGCAGGGGCAGCCCAGGTGACTTAGCGGTTTAGCGCCGCCTTCGGCCCAGGGCCTGATCCTGGAGATCCAGAATCGAGTCCTACATTGGGCTCCCTGCATGGGGCCTGCTTCTCCCTCTGCCTGTGTCTCTGCCCCCCTCTCTCTCTTTTTCTGTGTCTCTCATGAATAAATAAAATCTTTAAAAAAAAATACTTCCGCAGGTAACTTTATGAACTGAGATGCATTCCTACTGTGCTACCTTTCTCGCTATTTCCTTGTTTAGAACCCGTGTGACAACAATTCCAAATCCTTTTGACATGATGCACCCTGAGATGCCCTACCCAGCATATCTATGAGCATGATATTCCTCCTACTTTGAATTCCCTACTCATATTTTTATCCATTTACTCTTACTCATCCTTCAATTCCTAGCTCAATATCACTGTACATGCATAGGTGTATAACATGCGTTAAGTGTGTATGTTAAGCATGCCAAGTACATGTGTGTGTGTATGCACCATGTGGAAGCTTTAACCCAGGACAAAATCTGTAAGGGCACAGAGCATATCCTTTTCAGCTGAAAGACCAAGTGCTGTAGACCAGGTACAGTACCTCAACAACTATTCATCAAGGAAAGAAAGAAAGGAAGAAAGGAAATGGATAAAGAAAAAGAACTGATTGCTTTCAAGGGTTAATTCCTGTCAGTTAACTGAAACAAAATACTCTTAAAAAGTGTGTTATATATAATACACAATATAAAATATTGTAAATGTATGGTCTTTTAAAGATCTTATATTAAAATAGAAATTATTTAGAATCTGTGTCCTGAACACAGATACTATAAAAGGATGAACTTAGATTTAAGTAGATGACAATTAGATAAAGACATGAAGCTTTTCAATATAACTTTTGGTATTCTTCAAGGGCTTTTCCAAATGTGGACATAGGTTCTATTTTAAAACTTGGACTATCTTCACTCTAATGCAGCAATATGATTTTTTAAATTAGTATTGCTAGTCATGATGAGGACAACTTCTTTTTCTTTTAAGATTTATTTATTTATTTTAGAGAGAGAGTGTGCATGAGCCAGCGAGCAGGGAGTGGGGCAGAGGGAGCACGGAGCCCAACCAGGGCGATCTCACAATCCTGAGATCATAACCTGAGCTGAAACCAAGAGTTGGATGCTCAATTGACTGAGCCACCCAGTTGCCTCCATGATTAGGGCTTCTTTGGTCTATATTCACAACATAAAGTTAGGGTAGCACATCAAAAAGAAAAAGTAACCGCTTATGGATTTAAAAGAACAAATGAACAAAAAAAAAGCTGTCTGTTGGAAAATTAACTGCACTGTGAGTAGTCAAAGCAAAACAAAAAACAAAATCAAGTTTTCTAAGGAGCAAGAGAAGAATTCACAGGGGAGGTCACACATGATGCAATCCCTGTGACAGGCCCAAGGTGGCGCCAGCGGTTTAGGACAGCCTCGTTGCCCATAGAGGGACCTGGGAGGGGTGGGCTCTTCAGAACAATCCCGAGTGCACATGGGCATTTCAAAAACAAAACAGGATCTTTCTTAGGTCACATATTCACATAGGACATATTTCTATGGCTATCACAAGCTTTATTCTCAAGATTCAGATTTTTATCCACCTGGTAGAAACGGAAAAGCTTCTCAATGACCACCATTCATCTCACATATATCCTTTCCATTAACACTGGATTTCTTTGAGCTTTGTTGTTTTTAAATAAAACTTGGAAGTAAAAATATTGCTTCCCCAAAAGCAAATAAACAAATGGAGGAAGGCCTAAAACACCCTTAGTAACTCTTTGGAGTATAAATTCAGCTCAAGAAAAGAACTTTAATCTAGCAACACAACAACTTTCCAAGCGGGTAAAAGAACTGTGGCCTGGCCATTGGTTTACAAAGTGTATATGGGACATCACTTAGCCATGTGATCTTTAGTCATGGCTGCGTCCTCTTAAAATTCACAGCTTACCCACCTTCAGTAATGGTAGTGGTATCACCTCCCTCCCTAACTCTACCAGTTTACCTCCACTAGCAGAGAAGTACAAACACAAATCTGTCACAAACCACTCATGCTCAAAATACCAACAATCACAACGAGATACTCTTTTTTCACTTGTTGGCACACTGGCATAGAGGACCAGCCATGAATCATTTCAACAACTCAAAGAGGTTTAATTAATTAGTAGGAAATTGGAAAGTTTTGGTCATTTAACTCTAATACTTCAATAGCTGAACAACATATATAATAAACTGGAAAAAAGGCCCAATGTCTAAAAAAAAAACAGGCAAGCAAATTTTTATTAATTAGGAAAAATGACCCTTTTAAGGATGTTTTTGCTAAAGCATTTCACTTTGAAGCACTTGGAAATTACTTTTTATCAGAATACCATCATATTCTAAGCAATATGGATTAAATCACTTGCTTAGAGTATTAAATTTAATAACCCCCCCTTGAAAAAAAATAACACCCAGTAAAACAGGTAAATTGGTAACAGGCAGCTGGGTAACTTCAAAGTCAGATGTTGGTTCAAAGACACCTAAAGCCATTATGAAGGTACAATTTTACAGTCCATCATTCTTGCATCTTGCCAAGAAGGTTGGAAGGAATTTTTCATGAACATAGTTCCAAGATAACTCTCATAGTTGAATACTGTCAAGCCCTTTGACAGGACCAACAAATACATGTTTTTTGCAGATTTCTCAAGATAATCATTTAAAATTATACTAGTAACTTTAATGCATTTCAAGTCCTGAAGTTTAAAAATCACAATGCCAAGTTAGTAAGAAGTCAAAACACAGACCTAATGCTTGCTAGGAAGTTTTATCCCCCAAATATTTTCTAATCATTCACATATCAAATCTCAATTATCCACAGGCCACTGAAAATCTGCCTTAATATTTGACAGCTTAACCCATTTGTATAAGGGCAGCCTCCTAAGGAAATAGAATTGTGGTGTCTCAGAGATTTTAGGGATGCTTCCAAGTGTACTCTCACCAGCCTCCTCCTCTTACTTCAAATTCTACTTCTTGATTCCTGAGTGCAGACTTATTCCTCTCTCTCTCTGCACCTTCTGCAGAGCTGAGAAGTCAGCAAATCAACAGAAGCTGCTGAGAAAGAAGTGTCATGAATAGAAATGGAAACTAGTGACAGTGCTCGCTTCGGCAGCACATATACCAAAATTGGAAACTAGTGACAAGTCGTGGAGGGGGGGAGGGAGGGAAAGGGAGGGAGAGGAAGAAAGGGGAGGAGAGGAAGGAAAAGAGAGAGAGAAAGGGAGGAAAAAGGAAAGAAAAAGAAAAGAAAAAAGAAATCACAGCGGCACTTGGGCTAATCACACCTGGTTTGCAGCCAGGTCTATTCTCTCAACTCATATGTTGATCAAGTACCAACTTATCTAAATATTTAGTTCAGAACAACATATTGTATGTTAAATCTACTTTTTAAAATTATGTGAGATCAAATACAACTGACCTCTCGGTTATCAGTCGGCCGCCTCTTGAGTGCAGCTCACAACAGGAAAATATTCACTGTTACTCCTTGACCACCAAAAATTAATGGAATTGGTGGCAACAACAACTTGCGTCTATATCACTCTGTAAGTTACGGAGTACTTTCATATATCCTGCTTGAAATACTGAACTCAGCTAAAATGGAAAACTGATGTTTGGGAGCAAATTTGGAGATTGTATCAAATTTTATTATAACCAAACTTCCAAAAGCAGTTAATAATAATAAAAAAGGGCAGTATCAAGAACAACAAAAGTAAAGTTTCTTCAAACAGCTTGGCAGTCCTCATAATACCCCAATTTTGCCCCAACAGGAAAACTATAAAAAGGAGCAATTTCTTGTTTAAATGCAATACTGAAAGGGCACACAGAATTCAGTCAACTCCCACTGGTCATTTCTGAGATTATCTTCAAAGCCTGAGTGCAGAGCAGCACACTGCAGTTTAGAAAAATCTGCTGACATGTATCTGATAGACAACACAAAAACCCACCATGGTACCAGTCAATGATTAATGAAAAAGAAGGCAGAAAGAGCTTCTTTCTGCCTGAGAAAGCAGTTCCTACAATTTCTTCCAGCTAGCTCTCTCCACTTTCTCATCTCCTATTCAATCCTCAGCCCTCTACAATTAGGGTATGCCTCAGCTCTCCACAACACAAACAACGGTGACATCACTGCCAATCCCAATACCATGTCCAGTCATGCTGCCCTTTCTGAGGAGTGTGACACTCATGACTCTTCCCTCCAGGGCTGTCATTGGAGCAGATGACCAAATGTTTCCGGACCCCCCACTGTCTAGATAAATCATAGGAGGTAAGGCAGGCCATGGGACCAAATTTAGCCAGTGAGATATGAAAGGAGTAACAGGGGTTCAAGTCCTGAGAGCGAACACATGGTTCTCCCTAACTTTCCCTCTCCGCCATGGCAACCAGCAACATTGCAGGCAGTGGCAATTTCCTAAATCTAGCTCTGTCAGTTTAGGGCCCATAGTAAAAAAATGACAAGAAGAATCCCTAAGTGACTTTAATGGACATGTTCCGGGGATGATTATGTGGGCACAGAGCCCAAAGCAATCTGCAAAGAATATCTGCATGAACAAGAAACAAATTTTTGTTATTAAGCCTGAGATTATGAATTCTTTAACCAAATTGTAACATAGCCTGTACTTGAATTCTTTCCTCCTACTCCCTCGTGAGACCACATCCTCCTTATTCTTAACTTGCCTTTCCCATTGTTACTGCTGCTTCTCCACTATGCACTCATCAGCTCACCTCTTGGCTGCTGGGCCAGGGAGCCTCTAAGATGGTTCCCACCTCCTGGGATTCAGGCTTGAGTGTGAGGCAGACTGAATCATTTCTAGTGAATATGGCAAAGTGAGGTCACTTGTGACTCTGAGATTAGGTTATGATAAAGACCATAGCTTCCATCTCACCCATAATCCTGCTCACTCTGAGGGAAGCTAGCCACCTGCCATGTTGTGAGATGCTGTTCAGAGGGGCCCAAATGGTGAGACACAAATAAGCTTAACCCAACAGCCAGCAAGGAACCAAGACCTACCCAAAAATCACTTGAGTGACCTTCGAAGTATATCTTTTCTCAAGTCAATCCTTCAGATAAGATCACAGCTTCAAACAACAACTTGACTACAGCCTTGATCTGTAAAGATCTTGAAAGAGAGACTCCCATGTAGGCTGCACCTGGAATCCTGACCTACAAAAATTGTGAGATAATATATGGTTTTAAGTCATGAGTTGGGATAATTGTGTTATGCAGCAATAGCTAACTAATGCAGATTTGGGTGTTTCTTGGTTTCCCCTACTTTCATATGTAGGAGAATTTTATTATTTTCCGTGGTATTGACTTTACATTGATCACTCCTAAATCTATTTTGAGCACAGACCCTTCTCAAATGCCCACCAGATATTTTTGCCTAAACGTCCACACATCTCTTCAACCTCTAAACCAATACCTCTGATTTCCACCCTATGTAACGCATATGTCAAATGGTGTCAAGACCTTCCATTTATCACGCAAGCCAATATCCTAAGAATCAGCCTTGATTTCCTCTCCCTATTCCCCCACATTCAATCACCAAGATTTACCAATGTGACTTTAGCTGGCCACTGTCTACTTAACCAGTAGATTGACCTCTCTAAACAGCAGACCTAATTATGTCCCTATCTCACAATATTTCAAAAATCTAGTATACAAAACTCAAATCCCCAAGTCTGGAACCCAGAGCCCTTAAAGATGAGCCTGGTTTTCTAATGCTCCCTCCACTTCACAGATAAGTAACATCTATAGTCCTTGGGGTTCAGCGTGTTATGCCATGCTGCTGCACGTGTGTGCACCTCCACCTTGTTTTCTCTACCTTACACATCCACCTGTCCCAGGATGCCAAGTCAACTCCTGTCCAGCCTTCAAAACTACTCGGACATCACTTCTGTGAAGCCCTCTCTGATCACTTCACATTTCCCAAGAGTAAATTATTCCCCTACACTCACAAATGACTGTGCTTAGCAAATTGTATTTTACTTACTTTTTCATAAACCTGTCTCCATCTTTTCAGCTTCTCATCTTCTGAGAACCTCCAGCATCTAGCACAGAATCCATTCCATTGTAAGATATAACATATTATATTAAACAGAATTTTATTAGATTGCATGGGAACACCCCTCAGTGTCTAACTCAGAGATGAAAAAATGAAAAGTGTAAAAACCACTCTTCAGTCTTTGTAAAAAAACAGAAATTCCAACCCTGTGCTCAGGCACCCATCTGCATCTCTTTTGCTATTGTCCCTAAGCTATAGTCCCAACTTCCCTGTGACCTAGCCTCAGAGTTTCCATTTTATTCAGAATGGGATGTTCCACATGTCAGAGCACAAAACAATCCTGAGGTTTCTATTAAGGGGGGAAAAGTGTCCTATTTCACCTCACTCCATTTTCAGTATTTTTAAAACCCACCCAAAGGTCCTACTTAAGACATGTTAACATATCTCATTTGAAATATCTTTAGTCAGTCTTTGCTCCTATTACCTATCTACTTAGTTTTTTAATTTATTCATAATGGACAGATGTGACATAGGTAGTGGTCCTCAAACCTGGCCATAAAGAATTCCAGAAAAATACTCATTCCTCAGGCTCTACCCAGACCTGCTAAACCAATCTAGGAGATGACCTCAATCATGTATATTTGCAGACTAGAGAGTCTACAGTGTTTCTAATGGATAGCAAGGATAAGAACCAGTGCATTAGACAATCTCTCACTCAACCTAGTAAATGAATAACAACAAGGAGATACCCAGAGAACTGATGTATCTTATGGTGACTGACCAACCTGGAATTCTGATCTGGATCCCCTATACCACACTGCCTTCCCTACTGGGGTCTGCTGTGACCTAACACTATGGGCAAACACAGGAGCAAGACCCCTGCCTTCCAAGGGGCTGCTTGCATAGGATCAATAAATTAGAAGTGAAAGAGCCTATTAGAACATGCCTCTTCCAGCTGTAAGAATAAAGAAGTAAGAGCTCCTTTTCTTGTAAATTAGGCGTGGTCCCTTGGGTTTCTGGGAAGTTCCCACTGTGGGTTGGGAAGTTCTCAGTGCAGGCTAGCAAGTTTAGGCATTCTCTTGGCACAAAACTACTCAACAGTGAGGAAGTATCCACTTTGGTGAGCAACTGGGCAGGCATCACTTAAAGGGCTTCTCTGAGCGAATCCCAGCCACACTTGAAGTGAGGACCCGTGGCCAGCAGCCATGGCTAGCCACCCACCGCCTAACAACAGCTCTGAGGTTTCACCTTCCCAGACAGGCACGCTGCCCCAGTTTGTTTTACCCTCCACTTAGGGCCACAGTCACCTTGCCATGGCCCTAAGCAAACCATTGTTGGCAGAGCAACAACAAACAACTCCAGATGGAGAAATGACAAACTATTCCAACAAACTTTTCAAAGGGAAAAAAAAAAAAAAAAAGATATTTCTGAGTTTGTTTTTTGTGGGCAGCTGGAAAAAAAATAATAAATCTACCAAATACCAACACCTCTCCAAGAGGTTTCTTGCCAGGACCATGATGACTGGTGCTAAGAATGTGAGTTTCCGGCAGAGAGAATGTGACACATCACTTAGTCAAAGGCAAGCCCAGCCCTGGCTGCAAATCTTTGTCAGAACTAGGTTATGCTTTCCCTGTAAGAAGTTTAAAATGAGGGCAATGGTGAAGTCACAGCAATGAGTCATTTTCCCACATGCTATGCTCACTTTCGACATGATCAATAGACCAAGTTCTCCAAGAACTTCCTTTGGTCTGAGGGCTATATCCAGCACCTTGAAGGAGGGTCTGGCATTCTCCAGCAGTCAGAAGCACTCTACCCACCCCCACCCCCATAAATTACCCAGATAAATTAAAAGTGCACAGAAGAGTAATAACAACGCACATTTGTGGACAAGAAAGAGGAAAAGAAGAAACTGATAGGCAAACACTGAAACTGCACCATGGTCACTCCTTGATCTAGTTGTTTTGTGAGCAAAAAACTGGTCTGTGAGCGGATGCCCCTGCCATCTAAGTCTGTAAACTTGCAAATAATCCTGACCTACGACTTACAGACTGTGGGCATGTGTCTGTACACACACATGCACACTCACCAGGGGTGTCAAGGCACCAGGGTCACTGTTACCTGGCTTCCTTTTCCCTCTTCTTTCCAGGAAAGCTTTAGGAAATAGTGGCAACTCTAGGGTAGGCGACTCCAACTCATCTAAGGCCTTCAAGGAAATAACACCATCTTCCATACCAAAAGGGATTGTCCAGAGGGAAAGGCAAGGATGTGTGCTGAATCTCTAACAGACTGGAGATGTGTTTCCTTGAACAAAAGGAGACAGAGAGGCAGACAGGGGTGGGGGCCAGGGAGGCTGGCAGGGAGGAAACAGTGCACGGAGCCAGCAGGCCATCCTCCTCCTCCTCCTCAGTCCAAGTAGGCCTGGAGGGGGATATTTCTCAGAGTAGAAGGATACCTAACAGGTACAGGGAGAGAGAATTCATGCCTTGTTTTGTGTTCTGTCCTCTCCTGGACAGTATTACGTTAAGAACAAGAAGAAAGTTTAAGTGAGCTTCACTCCTAGAACAAAAGAAACTCAGCCTCAAACAAAATTTCCCTTACCACTATTGGTTTTCTGACGTTGATCTTTATAAGAACACAAAAGCATTCATTCCCTGAGTTTGGATATAGAATTTTAAAAAACACATATTAATGAGAGTTTAGCAGATTTTTTCAGTTTAGGGCCATAGAGTATAAGTTTTAGTCTTTGTGGGCCAAGAGGAATATCAAGGATATTTTAGGTGTATGTAAAAAAATAAAAAAATTAAAAGCTTCCCACAAATTTTATACTGAAAAAATTTAAAACATAATAAAATACAATTATTTGTAATACAAGCCTCCTAAGATTGGGAGATGATGAGTTGCTTATTTGGGGTTCAAAGTTAACATTCTCTATAATCAAAATCAACTGCAAACGTTTACCTGTTAAAACAGAATCTATAGTGTGACTTTATGTATTTCACCTTTGAAATTTCTTTTCACGCATATATGCAATACTGATCCATGAGAATGATTTTAATTATTCAGCACATGGATGGCATTTAAGAAATTCTATTAGATTCTTCCCCTGATATTTTCCTTTTAGCATATCATATTACAGATTCCAACTGAAATTAGGTGGAAGCTTCTCATTTGCACAGTTAAATGGATTTTGACATAGGGAAATATCTTTTGTACTTGGACTAAGGTCTGAAAAGCACTGCTGGTATTTCATTTGAGCTAAGAAAAAAAATTTTTTTTAAGATTTTATCTATTTTATCTATTTAAGATTTTTATCTATTATCTATTATCTATTTATTCATGAGAGACACACAGAGAGAGGCAGAGACACAGGCAGAGGGAGAAGCAGGCTCCCTGCGAGGAGCCCGAGGCAGGCCGTGATCTCAGGACCCCAATGCGGGACACAATCTCGGGATCCTGGGATCTCAACCTGAGCCATAAGGCAGATGCTCAACTCCTGAGCCACCCAGGTGCCCCTGAGCTAAGAGAAATTAACCACTGCAAACTGGTTTGAGAACAGAGATCTCATTTCTTATTTTAACTTGACAACATAGGAAGTACATAAAGCAGACTGACATTGCTAGTGATTCAAACATTATTAACTAAATAACATTCTAAATAACTAAATAACTTCAGTATTAAGTTTCACATATAAGCAATGTTTTGAGTTGTAGTTTTGTGTTAGCTCATTACCACATCTGCAACAAAAGCTAATTTTCAGAGCCATTCAGTGTTCAGTATTAGTGGCTAAAGGCAGTTCTTCGTGTTCAGAAGAACTTTCATCTTGGCCCTAAATTTTAAAAATTCACAAAACACAAATACACTTTTACCAGTGCTAAGCCGTCCAAATGCTGTGTGGTAGGGCAAATGAGGATATTCAGCTTCTATTCCTGGCAAAAATTCACAGAAGTTACTGACTTAAAAGAACAAATGAAGTCTACCATTGGCACCACTTGTTCACTGACAGAAGACAAATTCAAGGATCTCCAAAATAATAAGTAATAAAAACAATAATCATAGACATTCAACACCCTATATCTTCACAAGCTCTGTAAATTTATCCAACTAAGCCTTTTTCTGATCTATGCATTTTTTTTTACGATTTTATGTTTAAGTTATTTCCATACCCAACGTGGGGCTCAAACTCACAACCCCAAGATCGAGTCACATGCTCTACTGACTGAGCCAGCCATGTGCCCTTGAGTCATACTGTATCACCGGTCATAAACCATCTTGAATTCAGTACAGTTAGAAGTAGAATCTATGTTTTGTTTGAGGATATTCCCTCTAGTATGTAGCTGTTCTGTCCAGACTGTTCATAGATGCTAACTTTCCATCACTTCAAACTGTACATTGATCCAAGTAAGCAAACAACTGAGCAGAATTAGTATCTGTGGACTCATCAAGAACCAAGGAAAACCATTTGCCTTGTTAGTTGACTACTGACATCAAGCCCAATATTCTCAATTCCTAAAAAACTGTTCTTGTCTAAAGAATACTAATAGTTTGAACAATTTTGTTCTCTCTCAACATATTTCTTCAACTGCTGCCATGAAACATGATTGCATTAATTCACCATCAATAACTGGCTTTTCTGACTGGGCTAACAAGCCACTTGAAAACTTACTTTGGTTGAAGCCTCATTTAATTTGGGGAGTCAGGGAGAGAAACTACCATAATGAAATTTGGTTTTAAATTCTCATTTTTCACTGCTGCTTTCTTGTGAGTAGGGCATACTGTGTTGAGTGCTTAGTCTCCTGAAGGAGATGCCTACAGCATATTCTTTCATCATGGTCTCATCATATAACAAACACAGTGTTTTGCCATCTCCTTGAGTAACAAAGGGATATTGAGGCTGTAAAGGGATACACATGGCACTCAAAACACTGTCAAGTTACAGCTGCATCGTGATTTGTAGCACACCAAATGGCAGCACAAAGTGACGAGGGAGCTCTATACAGCCTCTGTCACAACTCCTCAGTCTTGCTATTGCATTGAGAAAGCAGCTGTAGACAATACGTAAACAAATGAGCAGGGTTGTATTCCAATAAAACTTGACTTATGACACTGAAATTTGAATTTCATACATTCACGAGTCGCAAATTATTCTTCTTTTGATTTGTTTCAATCATCTAAAAATGTAAAAAAGGTTCTTCACTTATGAGCCAAACAAAGGCAGCAGGCCATTGATTGCCAACATCTGATTTACATGAGTTATGGTTCCATCAGCACAGTTATACCACTATCAGACTTTTATCTTTTCCATTTGAGGAAGGCAATCAGAAAGTAGAATGCCACTGGGTCCATGAAGGAGGAAAGGAGAGGTCAACAGAGAATAAGAGGAATTAGAAATGCCATGGATAAACTTTATCCATTTCATAGTGTTGCCTGAGTCAAGTCCATTTACCTTTAGGGAAGTCTCAGATAACCAATTTCCTGATGCCTGATTACAGGAGTGATTATTATTATGGTAACCACCACAATCTATGGACTGAAGCTTTATATTGAATCCTCTCTATACCACAAAACAGGTAGGTATTATTCCTCAATCAGAAAACTGAAGTTCAGGGGTGCATGGGTGGCTCAGTCAGTTAAGCATCCGCCTTTGGCTTAGGTCATAATGCCGCGGTACTGGTATCGAGCCCTGTGTCGGGCTCCCTGCTTCTCCCTTTCCCTGTGCCCCACCCCCAACTCCTGTTCTCTCTTGCTCGTGCGCTCTCTCAAATAAATAGATAAATAAAATATTTTTAAAAAAAGAAAAAGATACTGAAGTTCAAACAGGTTATGTGATTGCCCATCAGTCCTACTACTGGTAAAGAGTGGAGCAAGAATCGGAACTCAAGTCTGTCCAATCCTTAACTACTGCTCTAACAGTTCAAGGTAAGGTACGTGGGCCATCAGAGAAGTGAGCTCCTGAAAACAGCAAATGAGGCCAGAAAAAAAATAGCTCCTTTAGCAAAGCACAGCCCCTGTCCCTAGGAATGTCATTCTCTCTCACCGAGACTAAGGCTTACTATGGGCACACGTGGTTTAGAGAGGAGAGAAATCAGATTCTCAAGGCAGCCACAGCTTCTAAAAGCAGGAACAGCACAGCACAGCCTAATCACCTTTTCCTGTAAGAATGGCAAGTGTGGACCCCACGCAGAGACACCTGGCTTTGGATAAGCATGATTTCCATCCTTCCTGTGTGCCTGCTCTGGGCCTATAGGAAGTAGGAAGAGGGAGGGGAAAGCATTTATCTGATTTGATTCCTATCCCATCCCACTCCTGGGCCCTTCCATCCTCTGAACAGGCTGACCTTATTCAAAGGTGGCCTTGGAGCCTGCCAGTAAGGTAAGGTTTTAGAGTACACAAATCTCTTCATTAGTTCCACCAAAATGAAGAAAGTCCTGATTAGAATGCTAGAACAGGAATATATCATAAGCCATTGTCATCCATTAATATATTGTTAGTCTTCCAATATATTGTTATTTCTGGCCTCCTAAAAAGTAAAAACTTTACAAAGAGCCTCCTTTTCCATGTCTACTCACAAGCCCCTCCAAAAACTTCACCACATTTTCCAGATGACCGAAGAATCCATGAATACATCCATTAATTTTTAAGAGCAGTCCATATTCCAACATGCTTCCTAGCCCAGTATTTTCCCAATCCTTATTAAGGGTGTTTATACCTTTGGGAAGTAGACAGAACGTTGTTATTCATATTTTACTAGAGGTAAAAGTAGGTAGGCAAACTGACTTCCCTCAAGTAACATACAGTTAGCAATAAAGCTAAAAAGAATAGAATTAAAATATTAGAGCTCAAATTCATTTTTTAATTTCCTGTTCTTTTGCTCTCCCTCAAAAGCATGCTGACTGCTGGCAACATACGAATTTTGGTCATTTTGTAATGTATAAATATTGAACTACCATGTTGTATACCTGAAACTAATATTGCATGACAACTATTCAATTAAAAATTTTCAAATTTTAGAACTTTTTATATACCCTATAGGTCAAATCACATTCCCCATATAGCTAATTAAGTTTCAGAAACCATTCTTGAGGTTAAAATATAAAGACTTTACAAATATTTAGTTGCCAAATTCATGACTAAAGCATCTACCAAGTTCTCAACACTATGATGAGCACTGAACAACACAATAAAACATAAACATCAATCCACACATTTTTGGGAGAACAAAATCAGCATAAGCAGAGAGCTATACCAGTATTGTCAAATGAAGGAAACACAAAATGGTTAACCTCTGCCTTTTTCTAGAACAGTGATATTCTCTCATTCTATAATTAAGTAACTACAACTGACTAGGTATGTATTAACTGATGTATAGCTGCTAAATCATGCCCTAGGTATTTAGAAAAGAAAGATTAATGGTTATGGGGAAAGTGAACAGGTTGAGGAAGTATTTAATAGAACTGGGGTTTGATTTATGTCTTGAAAACGAGGTAGTGTTTGGAGAAGCAGAAGGAACACAACATGCCAGGGAAGAGAACTGCCCTCAAGAAAAGTCTCAGAGTAAAAGTAAGCATCAGGATCACTGATGGAAGTATGAGAAGTAAGACCAGATAACAATGCAGGTCTAAGGCATCAGAGGACCATAAACTCAAGACTACAGAACTAAGCCCCCAACTTAAGGAGTGAAATGATATTTCAAAACAAGGTCTGAGAAGCTAGTAGATTGAGAGTCTATACAAAAGATAAAGTGAAGGGGTAGAATCAGGAAAATCAGAAGGAAAAAAAAATTAACTACAGTGGTAATCAAAAGGAGAAACACTGTTGTGTTTCTTCAGCTCTTGTACCAGCTTTTCATCTGGATAACCTTTTCAAGGATGTTTTGGAAAGCACACAAGAGAAAGCATCTCCATCTGAGCAAAATAGATTTGTTTGCTGTCCAGGAAAATGAAAAGAACAGGTCTCTCTGGGGCAAAGGTTAGGCAAAATCTGTTAGCAGCTTCTTGTTGATAATGGAGTTTCCTAAGCTCAGGGTTCTGCCTACGACACAAACCCAAAAAGTCAGTAGCCCTATGGGACTTAGGAGCTATGGCAATGAATGTGAACATGGAGTTTGTGCCATCAGTAATAAAGTCCTTTATCTCTAGGAATTCTCGTATCTTCCATCAGCATCCACAAAACTGTAGGAGGCTGAATTGTTGCTCGCAATCAGGAAAAAAGCTCAAACTCTTCACAATTCTTGAAATGTGACTTACCAGACTGAGGTCTGAATTTCACAAATTCGCAGGATATAAGGTCATCCAGTATAAATCAAATGTATTTGAATACATTAGCAAGCCATTGGAAAATTTACATAGCATCAGAAAGAATATAACATTTATCAAAAGGTTTTTGTTTTCTTAAAAGGTTGAGAGAGGACACGAGTGCATGCATGAGCAGGGGGGCAGGGGGTGGGTAGGGCAGAAGGAGAGAAATCTCAGACTCCCCATTGAGCATGATCCCTAGCAGGGCACTGGATCCCAGCACCCTGAGATCATGATCCAAGCTGAAATCAAGACCTGAATGCTCAACCAACTGAGTCACTCAAGCACCCCTCAAAAGATATTTTTGAACATCTATACTGAAAACTACAAAATATAAATAAATGTGGAGATATACCATGTTCATGAATTTTAAGAATGAATCCTATTAAGGTAAGTCAGTTATCCCAAATTCAATCTATAGCAGCAATTTCCAAATTTTCTCAGGATTCCTTGACATTCTTAAAAATAATGGGGGGATCCAAAAAGCTTTAATTTATGTAAATGATATCTATCAAATTTACCAAGGGAAATTTAAAATAATGTTGCAATTCATTTAAAATTAATATTCATTAAACATTAACATTTTTATGAAAATTTTTCCTAAAATAGTAAAATTGAAAATATTGGCATTGTTTTAGCATAATATTATATTTACATTTTGTATAATATATTTAGAATATAAGGCAGCTGGATTTTCCTATCTGCTTCTATTTCAAGATCACACATTATAGACTCTGAAAGACTATTGTACACTCTAAAGAAAATAAGAGTGTGAAAGCATGTAATGTCTTAGTATTATTTTTTTAAAGGTTTTTTTTTTTATTTATTTATTCATGAGACACAGAGAAAGAGAGGCAGAGACATAGGCAGAGGGAGAAGCAGACTCCCCGCAGGAAGCCCCATAATTGCAGGATTCAATCCCAGGACCCCGGGATCATGACCTGAGCCAAAGGCAGACAGATGCTCAATCACTGAGCCAACCCAGGTGCCCCAATGTGTTAGTATTATTATGAAAATAGTTTGATCTGGTAAACATCAAGGATCCCAGCTTCATGACAATGCAAATCATAGTCCCACCATAATTCCTATTTTGTTTAAAAAAAAAAAAAGTTAAAAAAAAGTAACAAGCTGATTCTATAATTTACATGGAAACACAAAGGCTCTGCAAATATCAAAAAGCAGTTTTGAAAATGATGAACAAAATTGGAAGACTTACACAGGGTAGCCCCAGTGGCTCAGCGGTTTAACACCACCTTTGGCCTGGGGTGTGACCCTGGAGACCTGGGATCGAGTCCCACATCAGGCTCCCTGCATGGAGCCTGCTTCTCCCTCTGCCTGTATCTCTGCCTCTCTCTCTGTGTTTCTCATAAATAAAATCTTAAAAAAAAAAAAAAAAAAAAAAAAGATGACTTATGCAACTTTGTTTGAAGACTTACTTTTGAAGCCACAGTATTCAAGACAGTATGGTTCTACATTAAGGATCAACACACAGATCATTAAAATAGACTAGAAACTACCCAACAGACTCATACAGATATAGTTAATTGATTTTTGACAGAAGGCACCCCAAAGGAGAGAAAACACTTTTCAAAAATGACAGAAACTTTTCAAAAACCTTTCAAAAACTTTTCCATATCAGTATGGAAAAAAAATTAACCTAGATCCTTACACACAAATACTAACTCTAAGCTAACCACAGACTTAATCTTAAATATTAAAACTATAATGCTTCTAAAGAAATCATAGGAAAGCATATACCTTGGGAATAGGCAAAGACTTCTTAAATGGCACACAAATCAATCATGTGAAAAGAGACAAATCAGACGTCAAAATTATTATCTTCTTCTCATCAGCAAACATTAAGGAAGTTAGCAGGCTAGCCACAGACTGGGAGAAAAAATGCATTGTGTGTGTAACAAAACAGACTGGTGTCCAGGGTAAAGAATTCCAACTCAGAGAAAAAATAATTAGTAGGTGTGCAAAAGATTGTACAGACATTTCAGAAGGAAAAATATACAGATGGCCAAAGTGTACCTTAAAAGCCATTCACTGTTATTAGTCATCGGGGAAATGCAAATTAAAAATATAATGAGATACCACTACACACTAGAAAAATTAATATTAAAGCAACTGACAATACCATATGTTGGTGTATGTATATAGAGAGCAAACAGAACTCTCATTCTTTCTCTGCAGGAGAGTAAAATAATAAAACCACATCGGAAAAAGATCGTAACAGTTTCTTATAAAACTAAGCATATGCCTACCTTCCAACACAGAAATTGTACGCCTAGGTATTTACCCAACAGAATTGAAAGCATATGTGCACAAAAAGACTAACACAATGATGTTCATAGCAGCTTTATTCATAAAAGCCACAAACGAGAAACATCTTCAATATTCATCAATAGATGAATGGCTAAACAAATTGTGGTTTATTTATACAGTGGAATACTATGCAACAATAAAAAAGGCATGAACTACTTCTTCAGATGGCAACATGAGTGAATTTCCAAAAAAGTACAGTGAGTTAAAGAAGCCATACACTACAGCACACACTATATAAATTCATTTATACGAAGTTTGCAAACAGGGAAAACTAACTTAGGGTGAAAAGATGAGAACAGTCAAGGTCTCTCAGACAGAGGGTAAGACTGAGTGGGAAAAGGCTGACAGAGGTCTTTGGCAGGCTTAAGTTCTCTATCTCAATTGAGTTTGGGTTTCACAAGTATATCCATTTCTCAAAGTTCAAGGGTACACATGTAAGAATTCTTCATTTCAGTGCATGTAAACCGGATACCAAAAAAACCTATAAGCAAATACTGACCTTTAGTTAATAAAATGCATCTGAGGTGCTGATGGGTAAAATACAGCACTAATATCTGCACCTCAGTCTGAAAACAATAAATCAACAAAATGGATTTATGAACACACAATGAAGTACACCATGAGATGCTCAGTTAGGAAAATGAAAGCTTTCATAAATAGAGATTAAATTATCTTCCATAACCACTTTGATGATCTTACCCCTCATTATCTCCCTAAGTGAAAGGAACATTCCCTACTAATCTGCTTTTCCATGTCAGAAGCAGGCAAAACACCGATACTGTTTTATGATCTGATATGACATAATCAAGTACAAGGCAACAGCTAATTTTGGCCAAATGTGTACCAGAGCCATTTCACAAAACATTTAAAGTAATGTCACTTTTTGTTTAAAAAAAAAAAAAAAAAAAACTGCCAAACAAGAAAATTCCAAGAGTTATAAAACCTGAGTCTTAAAAAATATAAACATTGTACTTTCCATTTCAAAACCAGAAGCCTCTCTGACCCCTCAATTTTCTTTCGAATATGAAAATAATCCATTGTCTCTGACCTCCTTTTTTTTTTAAAGACCACAAATATTTCAATTTAACCATCATAAATGTATTTCTAAAAAATGTATTTCTAAGAAAAACAAAAACAAAAATCAAAAAAACACATAAAATTTTAAATTCAGTGCAGCCAATGGCATTAAGACCAACTCCCCACCCAGGCCCACCACTCCCACCCGTGGAATACATACATGTGCCACATTTTTTTTTTTTTAAGATTTATCTGTTTATGAGAGATACAGAGAGAGAGAGAGGCAGAGACACAGGCAGAGGGAGAAGGAGGCTCCATGCAGGAAGCCTGATGTGGCACTTGATCCCAGAACTCCTGTGCTGAATCACGTCCTGGGCTGAAGGCAAGCACTCAACTGCTGAGCCACCCAGGAGTGCCATATACATGTGCCCCTTAAGATGATTTACACACAGCCCAAATTAAAATAAAAACCTTTATTACAAAATAATTGTACATTACACCTTGGATTTAAATGATTCCCAGTAATAATAAAAAAATAACACGTCACTAAAATCTATAGAAAACTATCCTGTATGCAAATAACTTCCTACAGCTTTCAGAATCAAGTACCTTTGTGTCTTCTAGGACTCCAGTGAGTTTTCAAGGGGGAAAATTAAACAAGAAAGGATCCCTATCACATGGTCTTTTCCTCTCAGTCCACTTCTAACACCACTTCACAATCCTAAATTCTCATCCCATCATGCAGCGGCATGTAGACTTTAAATAACCCCTGGTGTCAGCACTTGACCAGCATAAGGGTGAAGTATGTGGGAGTAAAATGGAGTCTGCTGTCTAAAATAGGCCTATGTGTACAGTCCAAAGTCAGCTTGCAAGAGAGGAGCTAAGAATTTGACACTGCCTGAACCAACAACATCTACAGACCTTGGATCTCTTACTCCAAACATCTTTGCCTATTTTCTTTCTGTTTTTAAGAACAAAGTTAAAGGCCAGTCTCCCCGCCAGAAGCCCAGAAATAGCTTGCCTTCGTATTTGCCACAGATGTACCTGAAGTCTGGAAGGCATTTCTCTGTTCTTTTAGGGAGGTGTCCAATTTATTCACTAAAGCTCCCACTCCTTCCCTCTGTCTCACCTGAAGTTTCAGAAGCCCACTATAATTATATACTGAAAGGAAAATACTCTACCCTCTTGCAGTCGTCTTGGGTTTTCTCAGATAACCTATGTTTGGTTATCATGAACACCAATACTGAATACTCTTCCACCTCTAAAGGCCCAGACTTCCCAACCACAAGCCTGTCCAATCCATGAAGGGTAAGCGTGAGAGTGTATGGCTCAGCTGCTTCAGTCCTAGAGAAGTTCTCTGTTTTGTACCTAGATTTTTCAGCTCAGCCATTACCCTGGGCACCATCGTCCTAGAATGTCTGAACCCAAGAAAAGGAGTCCCTTTACGGTGTTTGAAATTAGATCCCAAGGCTCCCTGAAGTTTCCATGTTCATTCCATTGATTTATGGGTCTCATTAGTGGGGAAGGCTGGAATAGCCCTCTTCTTTTCTCTGCTAGTGGCTTCAAAGCACTGTACGCTTGGTTACCCAAGTACATTAAAACTAATTTAAATCATCATCTTAAGCACCAGTGTGCTCAACAAACCAGAAAAGACCCTGGAATCCAAAATATATGGTCACATTTTATACTTAATAGGACACAAAGTAGCAAATCCATCAACATAATGGTATAGCTTTTTACCGGCATAGACAAAACACTTCTTTAATGTTGTTCTAGCTAACGCTGCCTTTTAAAAATGAAATTCACATCATCTGTCCCCTCCTGTATGACCAAGTTAATTTAATGGTCATCACTTGTAAGGATAACACCAACTGGGAGTCAATGTGTATGGCTGTGAAAATAAGATAAACACCTACATTTGTATAAGCCACAGGTAAAATTAACAGGTCGGTACCACACATTTTCTATCCTCTCCTTGTAGCACTGTCATTTCAATTGCACACATGCCATGTCACTTTCTGAGCATAAAAGGAAATGCTTTCTATCATGCTACCTTTATACTAAAGCTGACATTTTCAAAATAAAATAGGAGCAATTGAATTAGTACCAGTTAAACAGAACTTCTGAATCAAAGTAATCCAAAAAACCTGAAACATCGGTTTTCTGTGCTGAAAAATAGGAAATTCAATAAATTGTTTTTAATGTGCTCTTAATAACAAGCTATCAACTTCAAATGTGAATGTCAAACAAGCAAAATTCATCCTCTAGCATATTTATCATTCATAGCACCTATGATTCTGTATCTGCAAAATGTTCCAGAGTATTCAGTTTTGAAAACGTAAAAAGAACAAGAGGAAGATTAACTGCTTGACTCCGTGGAAAGAACTAGGCTTATAAGTCACTGGACTGAATGTTAGACCTGGCCTTGTACAGGCAAATCACTTAAACTTTGGAAGCTTTCATTTCTCATCTATAAAATAAAGGAGGTAGGGTGGTTATTTCTAATTTCCTCTAAGCCCCTAAGAATCTATGATCAATGGTCTTTTGCAGAAATTAATCTCTTTGAGACAGCTTTTAATGCTAATGATACTGCTAAATGCTTATTACTTTCATCAACATTGGCAAATTTCTATATACTTCCTTATAGATAGTTATTATTGGTCTAGAAAGATCATAAAATGCTTCTCATGTAACAGTTACCACTTTGAAGAAGTGGAGAAGTCCCAATTTATCCAAGCTAAAATAACTGGAAACATTGAGGTTTCTTCTTACTCAAGAGGCAACTGGAAAGAGCTCTCAACAGCCAAAGGTGAAATAACTTGAACAATTATTATTATATAATCTAAAGAATAAAACAAGTATCCAGCTAACCTAATATAAATAAGGGACTGAATAATAAAATGAGAAGGGACAAGTCCTCCTTACAAAAGAATTCCAAATAAAATACAAAGATATGCCACCCCCACAAACACCCCCAGAGGTAAATTCCCTACCCCTTGTGTGTGGATGGTACTTAGCGACTTGTAAGAAAGGATGGAACAGGAAAATAGTAATTTTCCAGTAGAAAAACATGGGAGACACAACCTTAGCAAGTGGTCAAGATTATTATCACCAGTGAAATCATGTTCCTGTCATATACCTCCTCATTTGACATGATAAGAAAGGCATTGCACCATTGCAGTATTTTTCTCCCAAAACCATAATCCCAATCTCATCATGAAAAAACACTGATAAACCCAAGTTGAGTGATCTACTTCAAAATACTTTCAGAACTGTCAAGGTTTATAAAAAAAAGAAAGAAAAGAAGAGAAAAGAAAGAAAAGAAAAGAAAAGAAAAGAAAAGAAAAGAAAAGAAAAGAAAAGAAGAAGAAAGAATGACAAATTAATATATTATGGGGTTTATTGAGAAGACAGGATGACCAAGTACAAAGTGGTACCCTAGACCAGACTTGGAACAGAAAAAGTACATTCATGGAAAAACTGGTGAAATCAGAATAAAATCTATAGTTTAGTTCATAGCACTATACCATGTTAATTTCTTAGGTTTGACTAATTTACCATGGTTGTACTCTTAATGAGTACATTAAAATTAATTCAAATCATCACCTTAAGCACCAGTGTGAAAGGTATATGAGAAGTCCCTGTATTATCCTTGCAATTTCTCTGTAAATCTAAAGTTATTCCAAAATAAAGCTTGTATAATATTAATAAATCAAACACTTGAGTCAAATTTACTACCTGGTGACTCATACTCCATATTAACTCACTGAAATAAAATATGCCAATACTACAAGGAATTTTGAAATATACTGAATAAACATTTTAGCACCTTGTGGGTATTCCCAGAAGAAAAATCATTTTAAGAGATTCAGAATTTTTAACTGTTTCTATGGTAACTCATGATTTTGTGGAATTATAAAGAAAATCCTCTCATTTTCCATAAAAGAAATGCCCTCCCCTCCCATATGCAAGAGGTATCTATTAGGGACTTGGATGCCCCCCACCCTGTAACTCCAAACCCAAACTATAAAGAAGAGGACTGAGAAAAGAATACAGAAGAGAGGAATCAAGTCAATAATCTTGTGGGTTACTGAGTCTTTCTGTCAAGCAAGGAAAGATAGTCTAATTGAACCTCTTGTAAAATTTGGGATTTCCCACCGCACAGAGAGGCTGGCAATTGTTCCCCAGCCAGGCATCTGCTTAGGCAGTGCACTGGGGGATCTACACCCCTATCCTCATGCCTGTCCAAACAGAATAGAAGAAAACAAGCAACTGGAAAGGATGGAGCTGGAGACTCTAAGGCATCATTGTGAGCCAAGGCAGAGTGAGCTTCCCCTGAGTCAAGGGATGTCACAGAAACGTAGTGGAGCAGTGACAACATATTGTGTTTGCCAATTGTTTTGTTTTGTTTTTTTCCTTCCTGGGCCCATAGAGGGACCCTATTTCCCTGTCTTCCTTGAATTTAGGTTAGGACCACTAAGTTCTCCATGGGAATGTGAGTGACAGGCAAGTAATTGTAGGTATTTTAGATCTCAAAAAACATAAAACAGGGATCCCTGGGTGGCGCAGCGGTTTGGCGCCTGCCTTTGGCCCAGGGCGTGATCCTGGAGACCCGGGATCGAATCCCACATCAGGCTCCCGGTGCATGGAGCCTGCTTCTCCCTCTGCCTGTGTCTCTGCGCCTCTCTCTCTCTCTGTGACTATCATAAATTAAAAAAAAAAAAAAACAAAAAAACAAAAAACAAAAAACAAAAAAAAAACAGAACAAAACCTGTCATAAAGGGGGAAAAAAAAGAGTATGTGTGAATCTCCAAGAGCTCTCTCTCCTTCTCTCTCCCTCCCTCTCCCCTCTCTCTCCTGAACTCAGAGGTGGAAATGAAGAACCACAAGATGAGGAATTACAAAATGGAATCCACTGGGCCTCTGATTCACTCCTGGAGAAGAGCTGGCATAGTGAGTGAGTCATGTATGCCACACTGGACTGTGACATAAATGCATTAAGTTACTGAAATTGTTACCATGGCATAACTTAGTCTACCCCTAAAGATAATTAAGAATTAAATCCTAGGGATGCCTGGGTGGCTCAGCGGCTGAGCGTCTGCCTTCAGCCCAGGGTGTGATCCGGGGGTCCCGGGATCGAGCCTGCTTCTCCTTCTGCCTGTGTCTATCATGAATAAATAAATAAAATCGTAAAAAAAAAAAAAAAAAAAGAATTAAATCCTAAAGATTATAGATAGCTTGAGCTTTCTTGTGAGTATCCTACCAAAAGGGTTGTCCATTGACATCACCAATGGACAACCATATCTTACACATCCCTCCTCCCTACCCCAGCCTCGGAAGAGTAGACCATGTACTAGTTCCTTCTTCCAGTCCTTCTAGCCCAACTGTAAGGGGGGGAAAGTGGGAGGGGTATTATTGAATAGTGAAAGTAACTCAATAAGTGGAAGCAACCCAAAAATCATGGAATCCATGACAACAGATTTTAACAAAGCCATGTTCTAAAACAACACTTCAGGGGAAAAAACATTTATTATTAATATCTCTTCAATAAACTAAATTCCTTTAGCATCTCAGTTTCTGCTTGGTCATGTATCTTGGTCTTTCTCTTCCAGACAGCCTCAGTTTATTGTCAAAAATATCTACCAAATAGCAAATCAGATTCTTAACTACCTCACATATTAGACATTAACTATTTGGGATTTTTTAAATCCATTCTCCCAGAATACGGTCTAACAACACAGCCTTCCACTGCACATCCAGAAAGCCCTGTTCCTGGTTCAAGTTTCATGGCTCTTGACAGAAAAGTCAAGAAGTCCTCATCAGCCTGTTCACCTGACACATAGGCAGAAGACCAGGCTGCAACCCTCAAAAGCACTTCAGTAAAACTGGAATGAGATGTGCAAAGCCAACCCCGAGCATTGCACACACATGGCCTCTGCTGCACAACACAGGCCGAGTCGGCCACCCCCACCTCACCCCCACAGCTCTACACACGTCACACAACTTAGCAACACAAGCTTTGGGAACCCAGGAGCAGCCTGGCAGGCAACTGAGTCATCACAAATGCAGCCCTAAATGGTATAGATATTTCAGAGGCCCTTCTAGAGAATTCCCTATCTTAGCGAGGGCAGGGTCACCCCAGTCCACAGAAGGCAGCTACTGGACATTTCCCGGTTCTCAGTCTTCACTCAGCAGCTCTGCAGAGCGCTCTGCAGTTTTTCACAGAACTTTTTACAGCACTCCCCCTGCCTTAAGTCAGACTTGACTCTAATACCATGACCGACCACAGTGTTCATTTTCTAGCTTAGGAAACTTCACTGGGGGGTCCACAGATTTGCCCAAATGATAAAGCTGCTATGGAACAAAACAGAAACCTGAAGCAGCATGTTCTTTCCAAATCTAGGCCCGTTCCCCCCATATCTAAGCTCTTCCACATCACTCTAAGCACATTCAGGTGACAAAATAGGTTCAGAGACATTTACGTGACCTTCCTTGGAGAGTAACCTCTCTTCATTGAGTCACAAAGATAAAAAGTAGCAACTCTGTCTCTGTCTGGAAAAAAAAAAATTGAGATTCCAGAAACAGTACGCAAGTCTCCAGTAAGCTGGCTACCAAAAAAAGTGTTCAAATCAGTTAACTATTCTGTATTCTTTATGAACATAGGGGACCCTGAAGTCCCTGGCTCAGTTGATTGAGTACCTGACTCTTGGTTTCAGTGTAGATCATGGTCTCAGCGTCATGAGATCGAGCCCCATGTCAGGCTCTGTGCTTTGGCAGGGAGTCTGCTTGAGATTCTCCCTCTACCTCTGCCCCTATCACATGCTCTAGCTCATGCACACTCCCTCTCTCAAAGCAATAAATAAATCCATAAAAAAAAAAAAAATACACAGGGCTTCAACTTTTTTAAAATGGGGGTAGGAGGGGCGCCTGGCTGTCTCAATCGGTAGAGCATGCTACTCTCGATCTCAGGGTTGTGAGTTCAAGCCCCACGGTGAGCATAGAGCTTACTTAAAAAATATATGGTGAGTAGGAGAAGATCCTTAAGCCAGCCAGGCCTCCTAACCCACAAGCTAGATGATCTCCAGGTTTCTTCTAACTTTGCTCTTTCTTTTCTTTTTTTTTTTAAGATTTTATTCATTTATTCATGAGAGACACACAAAGAGAGGCAGAGATACAGGCAGAGGGAGAAGCAGGCTCCATGCAGGGAGCCCAACACAAGACTCGATCCCGGGTCTCCAGGATCACACTCTGGGCCGAAGGCGGCGCTAAACCACTGAGCTAATGGGGCTGCCCTGCTCTAACTTTCTGATCGATGTTCTAAAGCCGCACCGAGCACTGGCTAACGAGCACAAAAACCATGGCTAATCCCAATTGAGGAGTTGTAAGTGTCAACTATTCATTGGTTTTAAAAACTTAGAATGGGGGGGACCCCCAAAATCTCATTACTATTTTATACTGATTACATGATGAAATGATATTCTGGGTATTTGGGGTTAAACAATGTTATTGAATAATTTCATCTGTTTTACCTTTTAGTACAGCTAATAGAAAATTTAAAATTACACATGTGGCTCACATTATATTGCTATTGGACAGTGCTGTCCTAAAGACAGAATTCAGGATCAAAACCATTGCTGCCAGAGATGGAAACCAAAACAGGCCAGGAAGAACCTCAGCAAGGCATTTCCTCCCGTCCTCCCACATGCCAGGTCCTCACCAGCAGGACAGAGTCCTGTCTCCTTCAGAAACCCCCCTCCCCACAGCCTGGCCCAGGCAGTGCCTTCCAGCCTCAATCTTCCAGGAAGGCTGCTAGCTCTTCTTTCTCCTCTACCCCTGGTGCTACCATTCCAGGGTGGGAGAGACTCAAATCCCCAAAACACCCCCCAATCCCTCAGAGACTAGGATGGATTTTGTAGGAAAGTTCCTAGCAGCTTTCCTTCTGTTGACCAACAGCCTCCCATCTTTTAGAGTTGTGTGCTGTATTGGGGGGGGTGGGTAGGGGAACAACTTTACTATAACTCCCAATACACACATGTTCTACTGGGTTAACATCTCATATATAACCATACTCAAAAACATCAACTTAGAAGGCTGAAATAAAGATGAAATTAAGAATTTCAATACTAATTCTGCTTTTCTTAATCCTTTTATTTTCATTAAAAATATTTCTTCCCAGCGGTTCTGCCACCGAATGTGCTTCGGTATTTTTCTAAATCTTGGTTTAACATCTTGTGATGGAATCAGATCTTTGAAATACCCCTAAGTACAGTGTATTTCAATATTTAGCTTCAGTATCTGGTCTAGCTTAAAAATAACACCTGACACAGACACATAGATCCAAACAGCAGAACTGTTCTTAAAGTCCTCATTCTCCAATTTCAGTCTCCTACATTAATTACTCAAAGGTTTCTTGACTAAAATTAGTAACTTTCCATTTTCCTTGTCAGTCCGTTGGTCTTGCAAACTAATTGGAAAATGTTCCATTTTGACAAAAATCTTCACTGGGTTTGAAATCCTCTGCAAGGTTTTAGTTTAAGGTTTTCGAGTATAAAGGAATGAGTTTGCATAACACACAACCACTGCTTTTCACAATGAAAACCATTTAATAACTGAAGTGTGTCCATACACTTAATTTATAGATGTTCACTGTGTAGCACAAGATGGTTAAAAGAAAAAGCTCACTTGCTTCCTTTTTTTTTTTTTTTTTTTTAAGATTTATTTATTTGAGAGAGAGAGAGCACAGAGGGAGAGTGAGAAACAGACTCCTCCGCTGAGCAGGGAGCCCAACAGAGGACTCGATCCCAGGATCCTGGGATCATGACCTGAGCTGAAGGCAGATGCTTAACAACTGAGCCACCCAGGAGCTCCAAAATCCCACTTTCTTATTCATTAACTTATCGTCTCTACTTTGAAACTAGGTTATGTCTATTAGCTTTTAAAATATCTGTGGGGTAACAATACTTCAGCCAAATATCATTTAAACGGCCAAAAGTCTGGAAATGACTGCCTTTGCAAGAAAAATTCCTAATCCACATTCAACAACTCCTTTAGGTAATCTGCTCCTATTAGCTTCTGTGGTACCAAAGATTATAAGGATCACTCTCCTTGCCATTATGATGTGCTGTAAGATTTTTCTGGCTCCTTGAGATCTTGTAATCTGTCAATCTATGTAACTGGGGAGAAATGAACCTCTGTCTACAGAGCCAGCCTCCCTCGTCAGCAGAATGCACACCCTTCCCCTAAAATGCCTGGGGCTCCAAACCCTGCTCCTGACCTTTGTGCACTGAAGGCAGCAGAGGGCAATCTGTAGATTGACTATCAGTAAAGCCCAATTCCTATCTCCAGACAAAAATAAATATAAGCAGCATATCTCCTGTTTTGTTTTCTTGCATCCCAGTGGATGTCTTATAGTCTTACACAGGTCTGGAGTGTGAGTACCTACCTTCCTTTGGGAGGTGCTGCTGTAGACATGAATGTGCCAGGTCAAGATTTTCACTGTAACAACCACTTCTTAACCCGGTTAACTTGTCTTCTTCCGCTAGTAGAACCAACAATATTGTTCTCCTCCAGGAGGAATCTGGAGGATCAGTACTGCACTCCAAAATCTTTTCCTAGTTCTGGTTCTGTCATAACTGCCAACACTTGGCTGTACTCTAAGGAATGGGTTCAATTACGGTCATACACCTCCTTGTACTAAATAAATGCTCTTCATCTCTTTCCACCAAGACCATTGGCCACCTGAAATCCTCAGCTGCTTCCGAGTCCCTCTCTGCTTTTCTGTTCTCTTTACAGCACCTCTCCAAATCCACCACTCCCAAATGGTGCCTGGTAACAACACTATGGCTCTCAACTTATTCAGGGTTCGTCCATTGTCATCTTTTTAAATTGTCTTTTCCTTTAAAAACTCTACTGAATAAGAGGTCCAAACAGTTCTCCTTCTGAACATTTGGAAAATTGTTTTTGTAATCAAACAGAAATCTATACTTTGAACCCAGAGTTCTACGTGTCAGTAGAATTTTCTGGTCCTCACCCCCTTTCCTGCTCTACAAAACACCTGCCTCTACCACCAGATACATTCTCCAAACTAGCATTTGGCCTATGTTGCATTTTCACACCCACTTGCATCTATTCCCATGTATAGGAATACTACAAGTGAAGCACGTTCAGCCCAATCTCTCCTTATATTGCCTCTCCTTTTGGCCTATCAGCTACTACCCATCCATCCATAGCTAATACTTGCCACACCCCAGCCTGAGCTGCTCTCCCCTTCTACTGCTCTCATGCTCTGCTTAGAGAGCCCTTAACTTCTCAATAATGTTTTACCCTGTTCTGTCTTCTCTAGTGCAGAGCATGGTACAGTACATAAATTCAGCCCACCCTAGAAGCTGGGTTTATTTTTTATTAGACACTATAGATTTTTTTTATAATTATAGCTATATAATCAGGAACACACATTATCTGGGGTACTTTTAATAAGTGAAAAAGTTTTGTCTTGGCCAATTATTAATTATGTCAGGAAGAAAATCAAAGCTGCTCTACAAAACCAGAAAAGACTCTGGGCTCAATCCCACTACTTTAATGTATACCTAATTTCATCTGACACAGGACTTCCTGCTGTAATGTTTTCAAGCTGAGACATGGAGTGTTTACAATGCCATCACCACAGCCAATTTGCCAAGCACACCCTCTAGATCAGAGATTCACTGGTTTCGGGGATTATAAGCTCTTGTAGAACCTCAATGAGGCCGTGTCACCATTGCCCCTAAAAATACTCATATGCACAACCGTTTATAGACAATGCCCTGGTCTTTCCAATGTCACAGCGCCTGCAAGTCAGGTGACAGGCAGGGAGAGCTTCAGCCTTATAGATCCCTTCCCAGAAGTTCACATATAAGCCAAACAGTATTTTTAAAGAAAAAAAAAATTAATGTACCAGTATAAATGTTGAAAATATGTACCTATTGTCAATATCTAGGCATAAATTAAAGCATTCTTACCCTTCCTTAAAGTATTCGATATCCACTCACTCTAGGTTACAAAATAATTTGACGTCACTGCCCAGTGGTAGCAACCTCCCACTGGTCCAGCCTCACCCATTTCTGGACAGGAAAGGATGGACAGTTCTTCCTTCTTGTTGTTCAACTGCTTTTCTCAGAGTAAACCATCACTTTGGCATTTCTAATGCTCCCAGCTTCCATTGGCAACCAAACAAATCCTGTTTTCCTTTTTAGACTGAAGATCAAAGTCCCTCCTGTGCTTTCTGGCTCTTTTCTCTTTCTCCCTTTTTTCTGTCCTCCTGTTTCAAAACCACACTGAGGAAAGCACATCCTCACCACTCCTGCCCCAGTCAAAACCAAAGTCCATCTTAGTTTTCCTTGGCAACCACTCCCAGAGCATCTTCTTTGAAGCACTTTATAAACTGTTTATATCAAATGCACTGAAAAACCTAATTAACAAATCCCTGAAAAGGAGGTTCTGTTAAGGAAAAAAAGAAGTCATAACAAGAAAGCAAACAGCCCAATTAAAAATATGGGCAATAGAACCAAACAGACCCCTCAAAGAAAATATACACATGGCAAATAAACACTGAAAAAAAAATGTTCACCATTCTGAATCTAGAAAAATTCGCATTAAAACCACAGTGAGCTACTGCTATACACCTATTAGAATGGCACAAAGAAAATGTGACACTACTAAGTGCTGGCAAGGATGTAAAGCTACTAGAACTTTCACGCACTACTTCAAAGAATACAAAATGGTGTGGTCACTGTGGATAACAGTTTGGCAGCTTCTTATAAAGTAAAATATATACATGTCAAATGATCCTTGGCCAGCTACCATCAGAGAGCCATCTAGCTAGAGAAACAGGCTAGACCCAGAGGAAATGATAAACATGAGACTCCGAATGACTACCTACCAGCTATGTGAAGTGGGATGGTGGTAACACGTTCATGATCATTTTTGAAGGTCAGAATGATTGGGGTTCAAGGTCTGATCCTCGCTTACTAGTTGTCACTTTGGCAGGTCACATTTCTAAAACTAGTTTTCCTGATCTATCAAAAGAGGGTATTAATCATGGGGCTGTTGCAAGGCAGCGTGACAGTCAACTGGTAGGTACCACAGGACAGTGTTACCATGATAAAACTGCTGGTCTTCTTACAGAGCAGACAGCAAACAGCCCTTAGTGCAGCTCCGCCCAGTAACCTCCTCCAGCTCTCCCTACAAAACAATGCTAAAACAATAACCTAAAAAAAAAAAAAAAAAAAAGGAAGACAATAACCTCCAGGACAGTGGGAAGCCTTGTCCCGCACTACAGCTGGCTGTCTACTCTGCTCCGTGTCTCGACTATACAGTCATGATTTGAACAACGCCCCTGTTACCAGAGCACGTATGCACAACACCCAACATGTTGTGAACCTTGTATGTTCTCAGTAAATGCTGGCTGTCATCAGAGTTCTTGGGAAGCTCTGGGAACAATAAATCATATCTCACAATTCAAGGAAGGATTTGACAGATGGAGGTGAGAGAAAGTAAGCGTGGAGCTTTGAAAGACCACGGCAGAAGTCAGGGGATAAAGAGTCAGGAAACTGGCCCACATGGTGCAGGAGGCATCAGTTAGAGAACAGCGAAGAACAGCACTGAGCAAGTGGTAGATGGACCTATATCATGGAGGCTCTTAAAGAGTTTAGGTCTGGGCAGCCTAGGTAGCTCAGTGGTTTTGCGCCGCCTTCAGCCCAGGGCCTGATCCTGGAGACCTGAGATCAAGTCCCATGTCAAGCTCCCTGCATAGAGCCGGCTTCTCCCTCTGCCTGTGTCTCTGCATCTCTCTGTGTGTGTGTGTGTGTGTGTGTCTGTGTCTGTGTCTATCATGAATAAATAAATAAAATCTTAAAAAAAAGAGTTTAGGTCTGACAGAGAAGGAAATGGTAAACCATGTTTCTTTCAACTCCCAGAGCACCTGCTGCAAAACCTCTCCCATGATCTTTAGCACAAGTATTCTGTGCATGTGTGTGCATATGAATGTACATACGCCTTCTACAGAACCGTGAGCTCCTCAGTAGCAAGTAAAGACTCTATTCCCAACACACATAATGAGGAAGCACTCTCTGCAGCTGCAGTTCACAATACCCACCCCAAATCTCAGTCCACACCCATCCTCCAATCCCCTGTGAATCTCCTGCTTGCAGATCCTTGGGCACCACCGATCATAGCCTCCAGTAACCAGTACTCATGATCGCAAACCCAGGCTTTGCCCTCGAGTAACCCAGGCTCATCTTCTTCTGTGCCAAGAGATGAAAGCTCTGTAGATTGCTGTTTTCTGATCTACTTGGACTTTACCCACCCCTTCTGGACTGCAAAACCTGTCCTGTTGGGTCTCTCCTCTGATCTTTCTTTGAGAATGGAACAGAATAGAAAAGAAGAGAGAATCAAAGAATAGAGCATTTCATAACTAAAACCTCAACTTGAAGCAACCACAGTCAGCCTGCCCTCACCCCAGGACCTGCCTTTCCAAACTTATCATCCCAGGTTTGATACTGACAGGCTAAACTGAGGGTTATCAAATTCCAACCCGGATTCCTGAAAAAGAAATAATAAGGGACCAAAAAAAAAAAGTAATTTCATTCACTCCCTCAATTCAATTTAATTGCCTATTATTATATTATTATACCCCCCCCCCCAGAAACATAACATGTAATTTCTCAATGACTTAGACAAGTCTGGGATTAGAATTGGTCAGCCAAAGATATACTTGATCTCAATTTCGGTTAGAAAAGATGTTTTACTTGGTGTCCTGATATTTTTGGCAATGCTCTACAGGCTGCCAAGTTTACAGGTGGTCACTGTAAGGGAAGACTCTAGAACATCTAAATCTAAATTAAAGGATTATCATTTAAACCCAAGAAAAGAACACGGTCGAAATAGATAAACTATTTCCATTACTATGCAGGTATACTAATTCAGAAGTATTAATGGCTTAAGAAAATAGGTATCAACGGGGCTTCTACTCTCCCTTGTCACAGCAGTTAGTTTTTCTTTCTGCCACAGGAGTAGAAGGAGCAAGTATCTGTCTGTCCTCCTACCCCAAATCACTATCCCTCTCCACCTCCCTTAAAATGAACAGAACTTCAACTTTCTCTCAAACTCTAAATAAGAAAAGTGGGACTGGAGCACACAAAAGCCAATTTAACCTCTGCATATACTAATAGGTTCTCTCCTGTTACATGTTTGTGAAAGCTGAAGAATCCGCCCCCCCCCCCCCACCCCGGCCATGAAACCACTGAGCACAATGAAGCAATAGGAGACAAGGTTTAGCTAGTTGTATGGGCACAAAAAGACAAGGGGCAAGAGGTAGAGTCACAGCCCAGAACACAGGCATCCCAGGCAGGGTGCCAAAGAACAGATATGGAGAAAAGCTGCCCCGAAGTATTCCCTCAGGCTCACTGGCCATTTGGCTGAAAGAGCCCCCCCAAAATGAGGTTTTCATAAGATTTCTCATGCTATAAATGACAAGGAAAAGAATGCATGAATCTCTCCAACAACCTGGAGTCTAGTTATTCAATTGTGATATGAGCTCCTTGCAGCACAAGGAACTTTATGGCTTATCCTCCAAATATTAGGTTTCTAATTTCTCAGAATGAAAACTCTTTAAAATAAATTACTCCTGGCAAAACAAAGGGTTAGATGTCCAGAGAAAATGTGCCAGTATCAAACAACTAAAATTGCTGGACAAAATATCAAACTATGGTTGAGCTGGCACGAGAGTAAGAGAAACTCTCAGAGAGGCCAGAAACAACCAGAGACCATGAATCCAGGGAAATGAGTTGGCATCAGAATAGGAATTTGCCTGGAGGGGCATCTGCCATTTCTGGATGCCTCGATTACAGGTTTTAATGTGCTGCATGGGGCACAGGGACAAACCTGGTAACTGTACAAGATAACCGATTCCACGTAAGACCAAACAGAAATACTTGTAGTAAGTGAACCAAAGAAAACCACCCTACACTGGGAACATGAGGATATGTGGCTGTCTCAGCTAGGGCTTTGGATGAACATGAAAAATTATGGTATAACAACAAAAATAATCTCAGGTGAGAATTCCTAATGACAGGTCTACCCTTATGCAAGTTTGGCAGTCAACTGAAAAATATCCAAGTGACCAAAACAAGAGCAACTCCAATTTAGTAAAATGTTGGCCTGGATGGGTAGCACCTCTAGGAACTTCTGAAAAGCAAACACAAGTGCCCTCTGTAGGGACATATACACACATACACACAAATCAAATCATAGGCTCAGTCCAGTAACAACTGCCAATTATTCAACTGGGATTTTAAGATACAGGATATAAGTATATTTAATATGCATCAGGAAGATGCTGAAATTATAACTGAATATAAAAGATTACTATAGACTACAGAGGTTTGAAAAATGAATAGATCTTTTAGACAAAAAAAAAAAAAAAGAAAAAATTAACATTTTAAATGGAGAACCAGAAGGACAACAGCAGGTACAGCAGAGCTCCATCGATAATTAGTGAACTGCAAGAAATGAACCTCTATGCAGCACAGAGACAGGGAAACAGAGAGATTAAAACACAGGGAATAAAAGGAGATGGTATAATGCTGTCTAATTACACTTGTAAAAGGAGGAAACTGGAAAGAGGCAAGATTCAAAGAAAAAAAACTAAAAATTTCCCAGAAGGATAAACACGAATCCTTACATGCAATTCTAATAAATTCCAAGCAAGACAAATTTTTAAGATCTAAACAGAGGGCCACCTGGGTGGCTCAGTGGGTTAAGCATCTGCCTTCAGCTCAGGTCATGATCCCAGGGTCCTAAGATGAAGCCTTGCATCAGGCTCCCTGTTCAGCGGGGAGCCTGCTCCTCCCTCTCCCTCTGCTGCTCCCCTTGCTTGTGTTATTGTCTCTCTCTTAAATAAACCTTTTGAAAAAATAAAATAAAATAAAATCTAAACAGAAAAGTGCCCATAAAGAAACAAGAGTCAGATGGACCACCAGCAGCCACAGCTTGTGGCAAAATGGCTTCCAAATCCTGAGAAAAAAATAACTGACCAGCTTCCACTGCTCACCCAGAAGGATTTGATAGAATAAAAAGACCCTCACCATAGAAATCTATAAAAGGGGCACTTTCAGAAAAACTGTCCCAGAGAGAATGTATGAAATGCAAGTCCAAATGGAGAATAACAACAAAAGGGGCAAACACGTGCAACAATCTAAAATAAGCCATGACTGGTATCTAGATGTTAAATTTCCTGATTTTGATAACTGTACTGTGATTGTGTAAGCAAATGCCCTTGTTTCTAGAACAAAATGCACATGATGTACTTAGGAACAAAGAGGTATGATATCTGCAACTTAATTTCGAACAGTCCAGAAAAGACATGTATCCACATACAGAGAGAATGATAAAGCCAGTGGGGCAAATGTCAGGCTCACCACTGAATCTGGGGAAAGAGTATACAGGAGTGCTTTGTAGGATTCTTGCAAATGTATAGCAAAGTTGCAATTATAAGAAAATTAAAAGTTACCAAATTAAAAATAAAGTAAGCATTGACTATATAAAGCTATGATAGATCATCTAATTTGTAGAATTAAAGCTTTTGGTTTGGGTTTTTTTTCCTGGAAAGTTTGAAAGGTACTAGCACAGGGGCACCTGGGTAGCTCAGTTGGTTAAGCATTTGCCTTTGGCTCAGGTCATGATCTCATGGGATTGAGCCCCACATCGGGCTCCCTGCTCAGCAGCAAATCTCCTTCACCCTCTTCCCCTGTGCGCTTGTTTGTTTGCTCTCTCATTAAAAAAAAAAAAAATCTTTTTTTAAAAAAATGAAACATAATAGCACAGACCTCTGGAGGAAAAAAATCAAAGTTTAAGTATCCAAAGGCCTTATGTTGTTTGATAGTAGATAAAAATACTAAATACCTTTGCCTTGGTTAATTTAAATACATGTTGATTTGAGGTAATGTCTGTGATAACCAGTTAGAACTGAAAGAGAGTATATAATCCAAAGCAGTTTGTGGGGAGGGAGCAAGGAGGAAAAGACTAAATCTAAGAGAACGGTATACTCCCCTCCCCCCAAAAAAGGAAAAATAAAAATTTTAATACAAATAAAAAGTACTAAATGACACAATAAAAATTAGATCGCCCTACATGGAAAATACCCAAGCAGTTTTACAAGCAAGTTCTACCAAACATCCAATCTTACACAAAATTTTCAAGAACAGACGAGGAAAGATTACTCCCCAGCTCATTCTATCATGCTAACATAACCTTAACACCATACTCTTATCAAAGCAACATGAGAAAGCAGAATTATATGCCGGTCTCACTCATGGCTACAGATGCAAAGTGAAAGCAACGACAGATTTAAACGAGACATCAGTGAAGTTTATTCTACAAATGCAAGGTTGTTCCAACACCAGCGAGTCTCTTAATCTCCACATTAAAGATAAAAGGAAACCGTATGATCAAACCAACAGATCAAATGCAACACCTGTAACAGATACTCTCAGCAATCTAGCAATGAAGGGGCTGTCTTTAACTCGATAAGGGTATCTACAAAAAGCCTCCTGCAAATGTGGTCTCCAATAATGAACTAATGGAACGCTCTTTAAGTAAAGGACCACACCCACTCCCGCTGCTTCTGTTTCACAAGGAACTGAAGGCCCCGGACAGTGCCACAGGCACAAAAATGACAGATGTAAAGATCAGAAAAAGAAAGTCATCATATGTGATGTAATTCTCTGTAGAAAACTCAGACTATCAGACAATGTACTAGAGTAAGTTCAGCAGTTTCAGTGCACAGAAAAACACAAAACCTCATTTCTACAGGAAAGCATGTTTGAAGATGAAATTTTAGAAAAGACTGCATTACAATAACAACCAGGAATACTATTCTGAGCAATAGATCTCACAAAAGATGTGCAAGATCTTATCAGAGAGTATTCAAAAACATGAAAGATGACCTAAATAAAATGGAGAGAGCTTACATTTACAGATAGGGAGACTATCAGAAAGATGAATATTCATGTCAAAATTATATACTGGTTCAATGCAATTTCAGTCAAAAAGGTATCCAGGTTTTTGGAGGCAGGGTTTGTTTTAAGTGACAAGCCAATTCTATAATTATGTGGAAACCTAGCTTAAAAACGAAGAGGGAGGGGATCCCTGGGTGGCTCAGCGGTTTAGCACCGGCCTTCAGCCCAGCACGTGATCCTGGAGACCCGGGATTGAGTTCCACATCAGGCTCCCTGCATGGAGCCTGCTTCTCCCTCTGCCTGTGTGTGTCTCTGCCTCTCTCTCTCTCTTTCTCTCTCTCTCTCTCTCGTCAATAAATAAATAAAATCTTAAAAAAAAAAACAAAAACAAAAAAAACAAAGAGGGACTATTTGCCTACCAAGATCTGTTATCCAGTTAGAGTATTTAACATGTTGGCTCAACGTCAGAGACCAATGTACCAGGACAGAGAATCCAGGAACAGATTTGCATTTATTTAGAAGTTTGCACATGACAGTGCTTGCTTCGCAGCCCATACACTAGAAGTCTGCATGTGATAGCTATGGTATTCGTTTTTGGGCAGAGGGGAATTAGTCAATAGACAATAAGTTACCCATATGGAAAATAAAACCACACCACACTCAATTCCAAGTGCATTATACAAATGTGAAAGGAAAATTAGCACAGAAAACTACATCAGTGATCCTCTTAATGTTCATCAGAGATACTAGTCTGTAACTCTCCCCTGTTGTGGGGTCTTTGGTTTTGGGATCAAGGTAATGCTGGGGTCTTAGAACGAGTTTCAGAGTATCCTCTCCATTTCTATCCTTTGAAACAGATATAGTAGAATAGGTATTATTTCTTCTTTAAATGTTGGGTAGAGGGGATCCCTGGGTGGCTCAGTGGTTTAGCGCCGCCTTCGGCCCAGGGCGTGATCCTGGAGTTCTGGGATCAAGTCCCGTATCGGGCTCCCTGTGTGGAGCCTGCTTCTCCCTCTGCTTGTGTCTCTGCCTCGCTCTCTGTGTGTCTCTCATGAATAAATAAATAAAATCTTTTAAGAAAATAAAAAAATAAAAAAATGAAAATAAAATAAATGTTGGGTAGAATTTCCCCAGGAAGCCATCTGGCCCTGGCCTTTTGTTTCTGGGGAAGTTTTTGATGACTGCTTCAATTTCCTTGCTATTGGCTGTTCAGGTTTACTATTTCTTCCTGTTTCAGTTTTGGTAATTTATAGGTTTCCAGGAATGCATCCATTTCTTCTAGATTGCCTAATTTGTTGGCATACAGTTGCTCATAATACGTTATTAAAATCATTTGCACTGTTGGTGGGAATGCAAGCTGGTGCAGTGTGGAATGCACCCTGGAAAACAGTGTGGAGGTTCCTTAAGAAGTTAAAAAAACAGAGCTACCCTATGACCCATCAGTTACACTACTGAGTGTCCCAAAGATACAGAGATAGTGAAAATATGGGACACCTGCACGTCAATGTTCACAGCACCAATGTCCACAATAACCAAACTGTGGAAGGAGCCACGATGTCCTTCGACTGATGAACGTTTAAAGAAGATGTGTTCTATATATACAATGGAATATTACTCAGCCATCAAAAAGGACGAATACCTACCATTTACAGTGACATGGATGGAACTGGAGGGTATTATGCTGAGTGAAATAAGGCAATTGGAGAAGGACAGTCATCGTATGGTTTCACTCACATGTGGGATATAAAAAATAGTGAAAGGGACCATAAGGGGAGGGGGAAAACTGGCAAAAAAAAAAAAAAAAAGAGAGAGAGAGAGAGAGAGAGAGGAAGACAAACAATGAGAGACTCCTAATTCTGGGAAACAAAGAGTTGCAGAAGGGGAGATGGGGGTATGAGGTAACTGGGTGATGGGCATTAAGGAGAGCATGTAATGAGATGAGCATTGGGTGTTATTTGTTGGCAAACTGAATTGAAATAAAATTTTTTAAAAACTATGTTAAGAACAGTGTATTAGGGAAAGATTTTTTTTTCTTTTATAAAGAGGGAGAAGGGGTGTGGGGAGGTGTAGGGGTGGGGGAGAGAATCCTAAGCAGGCTCCAGGCTTAGGGCAGAGCCTGACACAGGGCTGGATCTCACAACCCTGAGATCAAGACCTGAGCCAAAATCACAAGTCATATGTTTAACAGACTGAGCCAACCAGGCACCCTAGGGAAGGATTTAAAAAAACAAACAAACACAAATAACACAATAAAAGAAAAACATTGATCAATATACCCAAGACAAGTGGTTTTAAACTTTGGCAAGAGCTCACAATAAAAAAGTTATTATGTCGCCTCTCTCTTCCAGCCATCCAAGATGCCGAAAGGAAAGAAGGCTAAGGGGAAGAAGGTGGCCCCAGCTCCTGTTGTCGTCAAGAAGCAGGAGGACAAAAAGGTGGTCATCCCTTGTTTGAGAAAAGGCCCAAGGATTATCATCAGACAGGACATCCAGCCCAAAAGAGACCTCACCTGCTTCGTCAAATGACTGCAGCAGCAAAAGGCTATTCTCTAAAATGTCTAAAAGTGCCTCCCACAAATAAGCAGTTCACCCAGGCCTTGTTCCACCAAACAAACCAGAGACAAAGAGAAGCATCGGAGACTGTTGGCCCAGGCTGAGAAGAAAGCTGCCGGCAGACAATGTCCCCACCTAGAGGCTGCCTGTCCTGCAAGCTGGGGTTACTACTGTCATCACCTTCATGGAAAACAAGGATTGTGCACGATGTGGATCCCACTAAGCTGGCTGAACTCCTGCCTGCCCTGTGCTGTAAGATGGGAGTTACCCTGCCTTAGCAAGGAGAAGCCCAGGCAGGGGTGTCTGGTCCACTGTCACCTTCCCACAGGTTAACTTGGAAGACCAAGGAGCTCTGGCTAAGCCGGTGGAAGCCATCGGGACCAATTGCAATGACAGGAGGAGATTCGCTGTTACTAGACAGGCAATGTCCTACGTCCAAAGTCAGTGGCTCATGCTGCCAAGCTGGGAAAGGCAAAGGCTGAAGAACTGGCCACCAAACTGGACTAAGTGGACATAAATTTTCTGTACATAAAAGTAATAAAAAGTTCTCTCAGCCAATGTCAAAAAAAGAGCCATTTCACATAGACTGTGTCTCGAAAATATCAGTCTCATGAAACAAAACTTATCTTTAATACTGATTTTTATTCCATTGTGTAAAAACTCTTAAAAATGTTTAACAGAGGACTTATACAAAAATGCTCATCACAACACTGTTGGTATAGCAAAAACTCAAATGCCCTTCATCAGGAAAATGGATATATAAATTGTGGTATATTCATTCATATAATGGGACACCAAAAGAGGGAAAAGAATGAAGCCCCTCTATAAACTCTCAGAATTATCCTTGGTTCTCCAAGTGTGGTCCCAAGAACAACAGCAGTAGCATCACCTACAAGTTTGTTAACTGAGCGAACCCTCCTCCTCAGACCTACTGAATTGGAAACTAAGTAGTTGGGGGCAGGGGCTGGGACAGCAAGTCAGGTTTTAAAAGTCCTCGAGGTGGGGGCACCTGGGTGGCTAAGTTGGTTCATCTCAGGGTCATGAGTTCAAGCCCCACATTAGGCTCCATTAAAAAAAAAAAAAAAATGTCCTCCAGATGAATCAGAAAGACTCGAGTCTGAGAGCTGCTATTATGAATGAAGGTCAGTAACACCTGGGCAAGAAAAGCTAATCTCAGAAGAATATAAATAGGTTTACTGAAAAACGAAAAACTGGCTAACCAAAATAAGTGTTCAGAAGTACCGAGAAATATAATAAAGCTATTTTCAAAAAACCGAAAATGATTAATACAAGTTACTTTGTGGAAGAGGGTAAGTATGGAAAAGGGTCACACCAAGAACCTCTAAGAGTGACAGTGTTTTATTTCTTCAGTTAGACAGTGGGTATGAGAAATCTGGTTTATTAGTATTATCCTTGATGCATGTGTTGTAAATTATAGTTTTTTTGTACATGGTACTTTCTAAAAAAATTTTTTGAAGTATCACTGGAAAAGACGAGAGCCTGAGAACATATTGAAAAAAACAAACTATGAACATAAAGTAGGCTAGCCCATATGAACTCATTTCTAACAAAAGGCACAGGAAAAAAAAAAAAAAGAATGCACAGCAGGTGTTGCATATTTTTGTAGACTACTCAATGTTAAATATTTACAATGATTCACATGCTTCTTCAGTCTTCTGTTCCCTTCAATTTTTCCACAATGCCTAACTACCCAAAAAACAAGTTTTATATAGGGAGTATAACAGTTGACAAAATAATTCAGTGCCCACCCTACTATCACTCTCACCTTTGACTGAGTCTCTTTACCAGACTGGGATCCAAATCCTGACTAAACACAGAGTACAGCCTAAGGGAAGGCAATGGTTTTCAATCCTGGGCTCAAAAGTATTTTTCTTCTCTAATTTTCCAAAAATTCTTTCATAGAACTCCATTAAGTTCTGTTTATTTGTGATAAGGTTTCTAGTCAGTTAAAAGTGATCTTTTTTTAAGTGGAAGCAAAATAAGTTATGTGTGTGTGTGTGTGTGTTAGCATTAAGACTGTACAACAAAACCTCTTACAAACCATACCCAGATTGCCTCAAAAAACTCATTTGTTTTTAATTTATTTTCTCCCCTACAATGTGTTACTAAAATCATCAGAGAATAAAGCGTTGCTCATATGAATTAATTCCCCCAACAAGGGGAACCGAAGGATCAGCTTCAGCATCCAAAGAAAGGCAATTATGCACAATGAGCAAAGGAGGTGGTTCGAGGTTGCACTGCCAAGAAATGACATATTCCAGTGGATTCAAACCACCCTCTTCAAATTTTGGCATTCTATGGTACAAAAATAAAACTGGAGTTCATTGAAAAGCAAAGCTTGCCACCTGCTGCCCAATGGCATAATCGTAAAAGTTCAAATTATGTTCACATTTCTCAGCTGACATCCTTTTATGAATTGATCTGTGTTGATGTTTGCATTTTCTAGATTCATTAGTTCCAAGTCTTTTTTTTTTTTTTTTTTTTTTTTTTTTTTTTTTATTTTTTTTTTTTATTTATTTATGATAGAGAGAGAGAGAGAGAGAGAGAGAGGCAGAGACACAGGCAGAGGGAGAAGCAGGCTCCATGCACCGGGAGCCCGACGTGGGACTCGATCCCGGGTCTCCAGGATCGGGCCCTGGGTCAAAGGCAGGCGCCAAACCGCTGCGCCACCCAGGGATCCCCCAAGTCTTTTTTAAGATAAGAATATCAGCCCCAAAGTTTTTAAACCAGACACTATTTCAAACCCTTTACATAATCAACTCTAACCAATGCATGTAAAAGCAAAATAAACCAAAAAACAAAAACCCAACTTCCAAACTATTATACATGTTGTGTATATAATAAATCAACCAAACTGCAGTTGTGTCTATGATGGTATCCAGACCAGGGAAGAATGCCTTTGAAAATGTGCCAGCACTGTCCTATACTTCCATGGCCTGTCATCATTCTAGAGGATATGAAATACTAACTCCATTTTCTGATCCATGCAGACTTTAAAATGCAAACGTTAATAGTTTAACTGAGGTTTATACACACTTACACTACACAATCTTAAGTAGCAGTCCAGCTAACCAAAAAGAAAAAACTCGCCAACATGTCACCACTGCTATGTCAACTCCAAACACTTAAGCTTTTAAAAATCTTCATTAATATTGATCAGCATTTGTATTGTTTAAATGTTTCTAGCATTCTTCTTCATTTGAATTTATTCCAAGAAAATCTGAGAATTAAAACTATTTTTAGCCTTTTTTTTTAAGAAGCAAACCTTCAGGTTTTGTCTCATTTTCCAACTCTGTGGATATGTGTATTCATGTCACCATCCCCTCAAAAAAAAAAACTCCAAACGCTGAGAGGAAAAAGTCAAACTCTGATTTCAGGGGGAAATTACCATCTTGAGAGGAAGAGGTCTTGGAAACCCATCACAGGCTGAATCAGGAGAGAGAAGGTGCACAGGCTGTGCCATAGATTCTTCTTTCACCCACGAACCTGGACAGGTGTGTAGTTCTTGGGAGCTTTGTGGCAAGCAGCCTCATCACACCACAGTGAGAACTCCCAATGTGATTCCCCTTTGAAATAAAGCTTTCAAGGCTCTTGCCTGAAGGAACTTGTCCATACGCAAAACAGCACCCACCCTCATTGAAGTTTTCTAATTGTCTGGAAACTACTCTGAAGGAGACTATAAAAAATAATTCACTTTCAAGACAGATGGCACCCTAATGTCACAGTAGTTCTTCAGATAGGTTTTCTCCCTTAACACTAGAGGCAGCATCTCCGTACAAAAGGAAGCCTGTCCAGCTGCACCCAGTTAAGCTCTTAGACACTGCTGTTTCTGCGAAATATCTCTCACACACATACAATGCCCTTTTTTCCTGTGGCTGGCCTCGCCCTTTCTTCCAAACCCTACAGGAACTATGAATTCACACACTATTATTGCTGCGTGTTTCTGACCAAGCAAAAATCTCTTTCCCAGCTCTCATTTAAATACCCCAACTAAACTGGTTTGAATTTGTAAGGTTGGTTAGGGTTGGGTTTGATCTTCCAGAGCACTATGTCTACAAGTCGGAAATGGTGCCTGGTGTGATGATACAGCAAGCTAATCATTTGATTAATTAATTTCAGGACTGTTAATGCTAGAACTGGATTTTGATGAAACAAGTCAAATATCTGACTTAGTGCCAGAAAATGAAACAGCACTACATATACTTTGTCCTATAAAAATACAACACTCTACTAAAAACACCAAAGTAACTATTCATCCTACAAACAGAAAAGAAACACAACAGGTACAGGTTGTTTGCTGAAATTAAAGAATATTTACTTGAACCCCTAGCACAGTATCTGACCCATAGTAAGTATTCAATAAATACATGTGAGATTGGAGGGGAGGTCCCAAATCATTTCTTTTGGTTTCCTGCCAAAGACTTCCTAGTAAAGCTTAACCAAAAAGCCTTACGGGTTTTTTTTTTTCCAAGTCTCTATTTAAATTCTAGTTAACATACAGTGTAGTATTAGTTGCAAGAATAGAATTTAATGGTTCATCACTTATATACAACACCTGGTGCTCATCACAAGTGCACACCTTAATCCTCATCACCCATTTAGCCCATCCCCCTACCCACCTCCCCTCCAGCAACCATCAGTGTGTTCCCTATAGTGAAGAGCCTGTGTCTGGGTTTGCCTCTCTTTTTCCCCTATGTTCATTCATTTTATTTCCTAAATTCCACATGAGTGAAATCATATGGTATTTGTCTTTCTCTAACTTATTTCACTTAGCATTATACTCTCCAGCTCCAACCACATTATTGCAAAAGGCAAGATTTCATTCTTTTTTATGGCTGAGTAATATTCCTGTGTGTATGCATGTGTGTACCCACATCTCCTTTATCCATCCATCAGTCGATGGACATTTGGGGTTCCTTCCATAATTTGGCTATTGTTCATAATGCTGCTACAAACATGGGGTGTATGTATCCTTCAAATTAGGAAAAAATCCTTATGTTCTATGAACATCCCAAATTAATTTGAATATAAAGGTGATATATGGAAGTTTTTTTAAGAGAAGCACAATATTTACTCACTAGCTTTGGAAAATATTTCTGATTTTGTAATCCTAGCATTATTATCAAGTAGCCTGGGGCTGGACTGATTACCTTACAGAGCAAATCACAAAAACTTTCCTAGGAGCCCCTAGGCCTCAAGAGCTAAGTTAAACAAGTCTGAAACAAAATCGATAATTTGATATTACACAATAAACAATAAAATTTGTTTCAGATTTTAATTACTATTATTTCTTTTTATTACATGGCTTTCAACAACTAATGAGAATACAATCCAACTAGAAGCCAGATAATGCAATCCAACTAGAACAATATCTAGAGCTGATCAACATGTAGGTTGCTACACACCTGTGTGTGCACATGCACCCAAGTACCCAAGACTCACTTTCAGCGATCGGTAATAACATCATGAACAACGTGGAATTTCAGTCACCTACTAAAGGAGAAGTATAGGTGAGCTGAACATTCCTAGTATAGCACAAAAACCAGAGTGGATGCAATGAGATTTATACTGGAAAGGATAAGATAACACACTACAGCAAAAGCTGCAAAGTCAACAAAGATAAAAGGTAGAAAATTGGGAGTCTGATAACTGAAAAAGAAAAAAAAGACCTTGATTTTTCTACAGAGTATGATGAATGATCACCAAATGCATTTTGAAGAGTGTTAGTTTGATTAACACAGAAGGAAATAGAATCTGCTTCTGATTACAGGTCAGTGAACTTGAATCCAGGAACACAGTGGAAGACGGAAAAAGAAAGCTTTCAAAGACACCGCCCATTTTCCATTCCTCAAGTGGCTAAGATGACAGATCCTTTGACTTAACATCTAGAGACAATCATTAGACTCTACATAACTCCTTAGCCTGCATCCAAAGGAAAGGTTTTCTAGACTACTAGTCTGCATCCCTTCTATTTTTAATGAAAATTAGATCTCCTTTCCAGAAGTTACTGTGAGAAGCAGGTGGGCTACAAGGCCAGCTCCTTCAGGAACCTTTTTCTCATCTGCACGTCAACCTGGGCTCTCCTAGCATTTCCCCAGCACTGGCCTGACCTGGCTCCCCACAGGTAATAAATCTTATTCTTCTTCAGGCACATCTCTCCATTTCTCACAGGCCCACTCAAAGTCACACTCCCCAAATGTCAAGGCCTTCCATAATCTGGATCTTGCCACTCAATCTCACTTCCTACTGTCCTTTAATTCCCCCAAAAGAGATCAATCTCCCACCTGTCTGGTGGAACTAGGAGATGTGTTCCTTGACTTATCTTCCATCCTGTCATTTCCTTTACATAAAGGCCAGCCTCTCCTTCACAAAGTCCTCCAGATTCTGGCAACCCTTCCTTATTCTCCACTAGAATCTGTAACAGGTACCCCCTAATCTATCAATCAATAAGGTATTATCCCATATTAAGGACTATCTTTCTAAGCACATTAGCCTGATCCTCCAAATGGAATGCCTAGAATGTACTTGCCATATGGTTAGCACTATTTGTTGATAGACTAAATCAAACAATTACAGTAAATTAAATTTTGTTTTGCAGAAGTGGGGAGAACAGAGCTTCTATTTCATTATGGTGAACCTGGGATAAGGCAACTGGGTTAGAAATACACTAAGAGCTATTCAAGCTTAGAAGATTAAGATGGTTCAATAGTACCACAAGATTTATGTTTTTGTCAACCAACAAGCCTCTCAAAAGACTGAAGAATTCTGAAATACATTACTCAAGTCGTTGATTATATTCTTGTCCTCCCAGATGAGGAGAATTTTTGAATTTTCAAAAATTCAATGTAAGAAATTTCTTCTAAATTAGGGATAAAAAAAATTCAGTAGGTACTAATAACATTCCTTGCATAAAGGGTCCTCCAACCAACCTTGAGAGTTCTTGAAATGTTTCACAAAAAGGGAGGTTCCTGGGTGGCTTAGTTGGTTAAGTGTCTGCCTTCCGTTCAGGTCATGATTCCAGGGTCCTGGGATTGAGCCCTGTGTTGGGCTCCAAGCTCAGTAGGGAGTCTGCTTCTCCCACTGTCCTTCCCCCCACTCATGCTTGTTCATGCGTATTCTCTCTCAAATAAAATCTTTAAAAAAAAGTTTCACAGAAAGATATTTAATATGAAAAAAGCTCTTACAAATAAGAAAAAGAACATTTATAGAAATTATATGTAAATAGAAATTTAAATAAAGAATGTTAATAGAGAGACACTTGAGTGGCTCAGTAGTTGAGCATCTTCCTTTGGCTTAGGGTGTGATTCCGGGATCCAGTTCCGCATCGGGCTTCCTGCATGGAGCTGCTTCTCACTCTGCCTGTGTCTCTGCCTCTCTCTCTCTCTCTCTCTCTCTCTCTCTGTCTCTCATGAACAAATAAATAAATCTTTAAAAAAAAAAAAAAAAAGAATGTAAATAGAGGGACTCCTGGGTGGCTCAGTGGTTGAGCATCTACCTTTGGCTCAGGTCATGATCCTGGGGTCCTGGGATCAAGTCCTACATCAGGCTCCCTGCAGGGAGCCTGCTTCTCCCTCTGCCCATGTCTCTGACTCCCTCTGTATGTCTCTCATGAAATAAATAAATATTTTTTAAAAAAATGCTAATAGATTATTCATATAAAAATACAAAGGGCTAACATTTAGAAACTGTTCAATAAAAAAAATTTAAAAAAACAAAATGAAATTAATCTCTGAGCAACAGATAAAAACCACACTCCATAGGAATATTCAAAACTATTAAGGCTTTATAGACTATAATTCATTTGATTTATCAAAGTCTTATTTGACAGTGACCACATGTACTCTGTTCAAAATATTAAGGATCTGAAATGATCTAATACACACATCACTAACCTCTTTATTTTCACATAAAAATCACTACATTCAAGTAATACAAAGCAGCATGGCAACAAAAATTAAGAAGATTGCAAAGTGGCTCAACCTCACATAAAGTATTTCCAATACTCTAAATTCCACAACTATTTAAATTCACAAGTCACCTTTCAAGACATGAAGGCAATTATGCTGTGAAATACTTGCCTCATTCGTGGAAATGGGTCTTTTTTAGGAATTTTTTTTTTCTCCTTCAAAATAGCTTCATTAAGCCAGAAGATAAAGAGGAGCTACAGCCATGCAAGAGGAAAAGAAAGAGAAGACTTTTGTGAAGGGCCTAGAAGGTGAATTGTTATACTCCCTGAGTGAGGTAGGGGAAACAGAAAGCACTTCTTGCAAATTCCTTTTCTCAGAATGAACTGCATCCTAATCATCTCAAAATGTCTATGTCGCCTTCCTGTTGGAGTTAAGAACATCCTTCCTAGAAATATAATTAGGAAGGATTAGCTGCTGTGTAAAGAGGCTATGAACAAATTAAGGAAGAATGATGCCTCACTTTAGACTCTGTCCATCAAATCTCCAAATACCAGCAGTTGGCAAAACACCAACATCCGGCGAAGAATAAAGGCAGCATGCTTCACAAGCAATAAAAGTGATGCCTATGTCAAGAAAGCCCTAAGATGAGGGGCACCTGGGTGGCTCCGTCAGTTAAGTGTCCAACTCTTGACTTCAGCTCAGGGTCGTGGGATCGAGCCCTGCATTGGGGCTTCCTACTCAAGTGCAGAGTCTGCTTCTCCCTCCCCCTCTGCTCCTGCCCTTGCCGGTGCTCTATCTCTAAAATGAAAAAATAAAATCTTTAAAAATAAAAAAAAAAGGCTCTAAGATGAGAATTTTTAAAAAATAAGTTCTATATCTATGGCAGACAGTCCAATTACTTTTTAAGGATTGGAAAACAGCTTCTACATTGGTAACATACAATAAAGAAGTAACTATCAAATTTTCTCCTGGAGATGGGACACATTTTGGTAAGTGAATCTTGATCGTTTTGAAAATAAACAACTTCTGGCAAACAAGTGTTTTGCTTGAAAATTCATGAAACAACTCAAAATTTTTCCATCGTTCTCTATCTTTTATAGGTTTTGGGCTTCAAACACATTGTGCAAATTTTTTTCATAACTTTTGATAGTAAAGAATCAGACAACAGCATATAAAAAACTGCAAGGAGTATGTAGAATAAGAAGAGGTAAGGTTCAAGTCCCAGCTCTGCTACTACCCACTCATGTGACTCTGGGTAAGACATTCATCCTTTTAAGTTATAAAATTTTATGATCTGTGCTGGATGAAAGATGTTGGAAGATGGAAAAAAGATTGTACCTAATACATTCTTGTTCCATTTCCCATTACACTCAAGTAACTCTCAAAAGGGACAAATACCCAGGATTAATTCTTTTCAAAGACACTGATATCGATAAAATATTTGTGTTTTGGTGAGAGCTAACTCCATGAATCACCTAACTCTGGAACGATATGAGCTCGAAGTGAAAAATGATTTCACCCTTAGTAAAAAATAACTCTAAATGAAAAATAATTAAAGTTTGCCTGCCCCTCCCTGTTTGCTTCTGAGAACTGAGCCAAATCTTGCATCAAGGTGCAAATCAATTAATATTTGATTAAATACTCATGAAGACTAGGAAGTTCAAGCTCATAAAATGGATTTTCAGTGTCCATCTCAGTCATTTTCCCAAGAGACTGGCTGCCTGGGCTTAGCTGTCACTTTGCTGCTTGCTAATGTGCCTCACAGCTGTCACTGGCGTTCGAGGAAGTGCAAGAAGAGGGAAGACCTGGCATGGCAAAGGTCAAGAAGAGAAGACCCAGAGAACTAAATATAGTCCAAACAATGAAAAATCCTTGTAACAGTCAGAGATACACAGCAAGTAGGTCCTAACTATCACCTGGAAGCACCACAAAAGACTGAACTGCTGCCCCAGAATGGGGTGGGGTATGACTGAGTCAGGTTTTGCTTACTTTCATCAATGACTCATTAAACTGATTTCTTCTGATTACTTTGGAGAAACTGAGGCAGCTTAGCTGATGGGTTACTATTTGCATTTCTGCCTGGTCAGAACTCTGGACTCAAAGCAGCCAGAGTATCACCTACACTTACTCATTCACCGAGGAAGCACTGTGCCAAGAAGAGTAAATCACACAAGCGGAAATGAATGCTATGAAGAGAGGGATGGGGAAATGGTGCCATGAGATCATCCCTGAGGGAGTAACAGAGGTGTCAGGGAATTCTTCCCTGAGGAAACTGAAATCAGTAAAATGAGCAGGTGTTAATAGGGAAGAGGAGCACGTGCAAGGGTAGACTGTAGACAAAGTGTGTCAGGAAGGAGCTGGACAGAGTGAAGGAGGTGCCTGGGACATGGTGACAGGCTGCTGCCTGGGGATGATGACAACCAGGGGATAGGGTACAAGGTGAGATCAGGGAGTCTGTCTCTCAGGAGGGGAGAACTCATCTTTCCCTCAGAGCGTGGAGAAGCCACGGAAGGCTGTTACATAGAGGAGGGCAAAAGGAGACTGACATTTTGAAAGGATCCCTCCAGTTGTGACTTCACACTTGATAAAACCCCAAGCACTGGGTTATAGTCAGAGCCTTTCCACCCCACTCATGGGAAAATCCACCTAACTCTAGTGGGTACAGGAACATTCTTCAGTCCACTATTTAATTTCATCCAGTCTTCCTGGTTCCTCCTGCTATTCTGCATAAACACATAAACATCTCGACCAGAAATAGCAGTCCTGAAAAATGACAGACATTTTCTGCTGGATTAGAAAAATCTAGGGTTTCTTTTCTACACAGTGTTTACGTAGAACATTCTTTCCCTTTAGAAGTTCCTGACTCTGGGACCAGAGGATCAGCTCTTTCTGCTAGGTCATCTCTAACACATTCAAGGAACAGATAAAAAGGTAAAAAAAATACTCAACCCTGAGAACCACGGTGAAAACATACTAACTAAGCATGTTTACCATAGACATTAACTTGTTTTTTTTTTATTTCCTTCTCACGCATATTTTGTATAATGTGCACTGTACTTGTTGTCTCCCTCACGTAGGACTTACATCTTATAGGTTCTTTATTCTGATCCCAGACAGCTCTGGGGCAGAGAAATGCTATAAAAGTTTAGTCTTAAAATTTAGTCTACACTTTGCTTGAACATAAACAAACTGTTAAGCCAAGGAAAACAAGGAAAGAGGATTTAGTGCAACCCTAGGGGCACCTTGGAAGGATTCATGGGCAGTATCTACGGAATACCAAACATATCCAAGTGTAAAGAAGAATTTTTACTGTAATCTATACAACATCCAAAGTCAGACTCTAAAAATTATTCTCGGGTTTGGGATCAGCCGTCCAGGCCAAGGGTAAAGCCCATGGGTCCCACGTGTCCACCACGTTGCATTCCATTCTTACTGCTTATCAGTGGATTCATGTGTGTTTCCATCCCAGTTCCATCGTCAGTGTGCAGCAAATCCTCTGACAACTAATTCATTTCCGGTGTACAAATTTAATTTCAACACAGGATAATCATATGGGAAATACATTATCAGGCTCAAGGACCCCAGTCTAATTGTTGAAGGAAGGGACATTCCTAGCCCTCTCCCCACTCCTCTCCATGTCTGCCCACCCCTTCCCAACTCCTCCCAAGAGCGCTGCACTCAGAGCCCCCAAACCACATGTCTAGTGCTTGGGACTGTTATATGTCAAAAAGTACTTATGAGTGGTGTTGACTTTTCAATCCCTCGCTCCACAGGGCTAAGGGCATAAGGAGAGTCAGGGTCCCTGCTGCTGCCTGGACATCTTGAGGCTCTCGATTTTTCCCTCTTCTAGCCGCCAAAAGTATCTGAGAGTGCTGGTCCCAAGATTTCAGAGAACAGTGGGGACCACAAATAGGCCTTAAATCTATGTGAAGTGCTGACATCTAACTTTCATCAAAGTCATAAGGGCCAGCTATGCTATTAATTGAAGGCTACTTTGATGACTATTTACTATCCCTTGAGATTATGTTTTGCTCTTGAGTATCAGGGAAGATCACCAAAACAAGACTGGGTCTTTGGTAAAATACTCTGGAAGCCAGAACAATGGCTTTAGCATCATTACCAAAAAATTTTACCAAGCTCCTCAAAGATATCCACATCCAGGCCTGTGAATATGTTAGGGTACCTGGCAAAGGGAAATTAAAGGTGCAGATAAAATTAAGGCTGCTAATAAGTTGACCTGGAGATGGGCAAAGTTATCCTGAATTATCCAGATAAGCCCAATATAACTACAAGTGTCCTTAAAAGGAGGAGGAGGAGGAAGAGTTAGATGAAAGAACTGGCACAGAATAAATACTCAGTAAATATTAGTTATAATTATGAGTATACAACACCAAAACAGCATCCTGACTTCTAGCAATGAAACTGGAGAGCACACTCTATCCCAGCACTTGCCCTTTTTATTGCACACTCTGAGTTTCCAATTCCTTACATACCTTTCACCAGAATTTAAACCCAGTCAATTGCTGGTTGAATCTCAAAACTGCTCTTGGTCAAGTCTTCCTCATGGGACCTAGCAGGGTGCAGGCAGAGCAATGCACAAGTGACTTCCCCTACCCTTCCCCTGCCTCCTGCACCCCCATCCCACAGTTCACTCTTCCTGCCAAGCCCCAATCAGAAGAAAAGGTGCTTTGCTTCCAGTTCCTCAAACACCATCTCACCCAACCATGTTCCCTATGCACTGACAAACAAAATAGCGCTGGCCCACACATACTAATATGATCACACTTTATACAATGGATTATGAAGTCCTTCTCAAACATTGATGTGGCTGTGTCCAGCTGGGCTTGGTTTTCTGATGAATTCACAAAGGTCTTCTTCTGGAATTCCCACACATACCAACCTACACAACATTATTCCTAAGAACCAAAAACTAAAAAATTCCAAACATCCATCAAGAGCAGAATAAATCATAAATTGTGGTATATTCACATGATGAAATAATCTCCAGCAATGTAAACGTGAACTACAGCCACACACAACTACACAGATGAATCTCAGACATACCAATGAGCGAAAAAATAGGCACTATATGATTCGTTTATACATACGTTATTAAAAAACTGGATTTCTGGTGTCAAAAGTCAAGCCAGCATCTCCTTTTGGGAAGGAGGGAGAGGGCAGATCTATGAACAAGGGGGCTTTGTGGTGCGGGCTATGTTCTACCCTTTGGAGTGTATGGTACTTACAGGTGTTGCCACTTTGGGATAATCACTAGGCTTAATGCACTTTTGATTTGTGGACTCTTTTTTATGTAATTTCAATTTAACTTCAATTTTTTAAGTTTAAAATATGCATATAAAATGAGAAAATCAGGGATCCCTGGGTGGCGCAGCGGTTTGGCGCCTGCCTTTGGCCCAGGGCGCGATCCTGGAGACCCGGGATCGAATCCCACATCGGGCTCCCGGTGCATGGAGCCTGCTTCTCCCTCTGCCTGTGTCTCTGCCTCTCTCTCTCTCTCTCTCTGTGAGTATCATAAATAAATAAAAAAAATTTTTAAAAAATGAGAAAATCAATCATTAGTTCAAATTAATGAGTTCTCACCCCATCCCTATGGTGTCATAAGATGTACACTCAATCCTCAGGTTGAGTTCCTTTTCTTCAACTTTCTGCCACTTTGCCCTTTTTTTCCACATCATAAAGTAGGATCAAAACCTCATTGCATAGACATGTTTGGTAGATCAGACACCACAGGAATGCAAAGTACTCTGCAAAACGTCCAAGGCTTTACAAAGGGAAACAGTATTATTCCAAGAGAAAAAGGTAACTCCTTGCAATATACATAAGTATTCATGAAACAGTACTCAGACAAGGATTTAGACCTTATTTTTTTTCTCTAGAAAAAGAACTCAAAAAATGTATTAAACATTTATCGAGGCCCTTTGGTGTACCTATGTTAATAAACAGATGGAAGACCGTGGAGAGTGAGTGTTATGATAATGGAGAGTAGAGGAAGCACAGAAGATAGTCCCGAGGGATGGTAAGTAGAGTGGGGACTGGGGATCAAGACTGAGCAAGGATCCCCCTCTAGCTGGAGAGATCATTTGGGGAAACTGCCCATTCAAGTACTGACCACTTCCTTGGCTTCTTTAATAAGTTCAGGTTAAGGGATCCCTGGGTGGCGCAGCGGTTTGGCGCCTGCCTTTGGCCCAGGGCATGATCCTGGAGACCTGGGATCGAATTCCACGTCGGGCTCCCGGTGCATGGAGCCTGCTTCTCCCTCTGCCTGTGTCTCTGCCTCTCTCTCTCTGTGTGACTATCATAAATAAATTTAAAAAAAAAAATTAAAAAAAAATAAATAAGTTCAGGTTAAGATCCCAATCTCAATTCTTATTCGACAAAAAGCTTAAAACTTCTCCCCAGAGTTTTAACTGTTGGTGCAGTTTTAGAATTAGGCTTTTCTTTTCCCCTCTTGCAGGGTAGTAGGAGAAAGTCCAAATAAAGTGAATGAGCTTACATTGCATTGTTGCTGCTGTTAACTAGGAGAGAGTACTTGAGGGAATGTTACACGAGCCTCCTGTCCTTGTAGGTATCACAGCATATGGTTTTTGTTTCTGTTCTTTTAAAGACTCACAACCACAATGACAGGAAGCTAAGAATGAGGCAGAGATAAAAGACAGTGTAGCACCCTCTTCTCCATCTCATTCAACGCTGCTTCCTATCAACTAACCCATGGTAAATGCAAAGCATTCAGTTCTCAAGAACTTTGAAAGTGGAACCCATCATCTCCATGTGGATTCTAAAGGGCCTTGCCTATATTTAGAAAATATCTGGCATACTATGAGCTCACTTGATAAATATAGAATGCATTTGAATTACTCCTGTCTTTTAAAAGAACATTTGCTCATTTGCTTCTTCTCTTCACCACATCCCTGGGAAGAAGATAATGAAAAGGGATAGTGCCATTAGATAAATGCAGTCCCCTCACCTGGATTGAGACTGGACAGGATTTTTCCAGGGAAACTATCATCCTTTCTAACATCAGGACACCATAAGATGATGAAAATAGCCATCACCAGGGAAGAAAAAAGATGGGACACATGTGAACTCCCTAGATAGATTTGACATCCATATCCTGAGTAAAACCAGACTTCCTTCTCAAGCTCATAGAGAGGAGACTGGGTACAATGCCTCCCATGAAAGTGCTTCCGCCTTATATGGTAAGATAACAGCTCCCATTTGGCACAGCAGTGGTCATTCGTACCAACCCTCTCTCATGACCAAAAGACATCAGCAGCTAAAGAATGCCCCTCACGACCTCCACTTTGTGGTTTCACAGTCAATGCCTATAACATTCATCTTGATTAACAAGGATAAAGACAGACATTTTACCAACTCAAAACAGTCTCAGTGAGCAACACAGAGAACTAACAACAAACTTTGATGGGAAACTTCAATATACATGTGAATAACGATACTGACAGGTGATGAAAAAGCTCTGGAGAGCTGAATAGTTTTGAATTTTGCTCCTTTGTGGACTCTCCCAGCCATAACTTATAAGCATTAACACCTTTTTTACATAGAGGACTAAAGACGGACACTGGAGAAGCATCTGCGACCTAACGGTGACAATTCCTCAGCAAATGCATTAACAGCTGCATGCCAATAACAGTTACGGGATACAGTGTGAGAGTAACCTGAAGTGTTAATATGGACTTCCTAAGGACAACAGTATTATAAAGTGAAGCAGAAGTTCAAAGAATCGGAAATCGCTGCCAAAATTTGCACACAGGATGATGAAGCATCATTTGGTCTTCTGTTTAGCTCACGGAGTAGCTGTGATGTGGTCCACAAAACTGGATAAAGGAACACCATAATAATGAACACCTTCCATGAAGAGCAGGAATAAAACTACCATCTACAGCAGGGATTACTGCCAGAATGCACTGGCAGGGGATCTTTCCAAACCAATACCCGATCAAGTGTCCAGCCGTGAACCACTGATATCCACTTGCTTTTAGCCCCTGGCGGGGTACAGAGAATGATCCTCACCATCATCCATAAAGCTCTACCAGAGACCATCCATTCACCAAGTATCAACCACTTCAAAGACCTTGGAGATCCATGATATCACCAAAGAAACCTTCAAAAACAACAGGATGGCAATACCTCCACATCTCCCCTTCGTCTCACATTCCCAAACCTGGTTCCTACCCAATCCTCTTTATCTTTGCCTCTCACATTTCATGATGTGCCAAGGTTTTTCATTTATGGTCACTCCTGATTCACTTCCTTCCTCCAATGATTTCTAGGGCTAATTTACTGCAGACACTACAGCCAGATAAATCCTCCAAGGCAGAAAAAAATCATAGGATTCCTTCCACTTGAAATTGTCTTTTGGTTTGTTCTACTGTTATTGTCAATCTTCATTGTGGAAGATGTCAAAGATAAGAGTTCTGTGAGAAACCTCCATGTACCCATCATCCACCTTCAGTAATAATCCCTTTATGGCCAATCTCATTACCTCTATACCTCAACATACTGAGTAATTTCAATGAGAGCTCAGACATGATTTCATGTGCAAATAGTTTCATATCATTCTCCTTACATAATTATAACACCTTCATCACGGCCCCCAAATCAACATTCTTTTCTACCATTAAATTTCTAATTAATGTCAGCATTTTTATGATTCATCTATACATCATCATCTTTTTCTTTTCTTTATGGTTTGTTTGAATCAGAATAGATATAGTCCAAACATTATGATTAGTTAGCATGTTTCTTAAGCCTCTTTTAAACTATAGTTTCCCAAATAAATTATAATTTCCCTCTCTATTCCTTTTTTTATTCTAGTTTGCTACGTTGTATATCTTTTTAGAATTGTTATGTTGAAATCTTAAATGTTTCATCTGATTTTTTTAACCAATCCTTAAAACCTTTTATTGCTACTAGCCTGCATCTATATCAAGTTCCAAACAAATCATATCCTCAATGTGGTCTTTTTTCGATACATCCAAAACTTCTTTGATATCTGTCCCTTCTAGCAGAGCAGCTTAATTTCACTCTCTTTGAGGGTCCATTCAACTTAATGACTCACTTCTAATGAGTAGAATAAGGCGGAAGTGAAGGTGTGTATTTTCAAGGCTGAAAACTACAAAGGCTCGGTGGCTTTCTTTTCACTCTCTTCTGTATAGGATCACTGGCCTTGGAGGAAGCCAGGGGCCATGTGGTGAGGACTCTCAAGTAGTTCAGTAGAGAGGTGCATGTTGAGAGGAAGTGAAGTTTCCTGCCAACAGCCATGGGAGTGAGTGAACTTGACAGTGAATTCTCCTGCCCTAGTTGAGCCATGCTTGCTGACTGCAACCTCCTGACTAATGCTGAGCCACAACTCCCAGCTAAGAACCTCCTGGGTTCCCCACCTCCAGAGACTGTCAGACAATCAATGTTTATTGCTTTAGGCTGTGGAGTTTTGGGGTGATCTGTTACACAGCCATGGTTACTAATACGCCATGCTTTCTGATGTCACATCAATGTCATTCCTGGAAATGCCCTTCTTATCCAGCTCTTTGTGTCCAGATTTAGCCATCTTTCCAAGCTCACCTTCTTCAGAGCCATTCCTGGACCTCCACTTCACCAACACTCCAAAATCTGGAAACAATTGCTCCTTCTCTTTGATTTCCTAAAGAACTCTATCTGGTTCTAAATCAAGCTGTCTAAAACCAATCTGGAGAAAGGTAAAACCAATTCACCTACTGCTCACACACCTAAAATGTGTAGTTTTAACTTTTTCAGTTTTACTAAAGTAACTATTACCTCAAACATGCCAGGCACACACCCATATAAAGGGTTCATGCTCTCACTTCCTTTAGGCTTTTGCTTAAATGTCACCTTCTCAGTTGAGTCTTCCCTGACAGCCTATTAAAATCACCAGAGCCCTCTTGCTTTCCCACCCTGCACCAGTCCATAACTGCAATTTTCACCACAGCACTTATCACAACGGTTTAATTATGCCACTTTCAGTGGCCTCCCACTTTGCAGCCTGTAAGTCCCAAAAGGCAGATATTTTGTGTATACATTCATTCTATACCCTGGGCCCTTATGATGGTGAATGCATGGCACACAGAATGTGCTCAACAACAACTTGGTGGATGACTGATCAAGACCATAGGGCTTCATATGCCACATAACGAATATAATACTAAATACACACTTTGATATTGTAGCTATCTTTATGTCTACAAGCACTTTAAGGGAGCTTAATCAATCTCCTCCTTCAGTAGATAAAAATAAAACAAAACCCTGAAACTCCCCTAAAGTAGGCAATCTTAAAAAAAAATAATTTAAGGATTGCTACATCTCCCCCAAAGTCGCCAAAAATGGTCCTATCACATTTGTTCTTTGGTGGTCTGATTAAATAGGATTTCAGGTGATTAGGTCATTACCTAAAATCATCTGTGGGCCAACTGCACCCCTGCCTTTGCATACCTCGTGAGTTATCGTTCATCGATCATTTCAAAACCTTAAGAGGTGAACTGGACCTTTAAAAAAAAAAAAAGATTTTACCTATTCATTCATAAGAGACACAGAGAGAAAGGCAGAGACATAGGCAGAGGGAGAAGTAGGCTCCCCATGGGGAACCCAATGTGGAACTTGATCCCAGGACTCAAGGACCATGACCCAAGCCAAAGGCAGATGCTCAAACACTGAGCCACCCAGGTACGCTGAACTAGATCTTGTACATCTTAGTGTTCCCTGCAATGCCCACATAATAGGACAACCTATAAAACTTTATTAAGAAATTGTCAGAATTTAAAAAAATAAATAAAATTAATTAATTAATTAATTAAATAAAAAAGAAATTGTCAGAATTGTTATCTCCTCTCCTTACCCAAAAGCATGCCACAGGCACAGCCACACACATACACATGTCCTGTAACAATGCCAGGGTAAAAGTGTCTTCATTCAGCAGATGAAGCCTCTGAAGCAAATTTATCTACGGATTTATTTTTCTAAAGCCATGTTAAAGCTGAAACCTTAGCCACCACCTTTTTGAGTCACAACATTCTTGTCTAAATTATACTCCTGCTACCAAAAAAAGAAAAAATTGCTCCTTTATCTGACTTCTGACATATGGTTCTTACTAACAATCTATATATATATACACATCACAGAGGGTCAAATTGTAACAGTAGATGGTGATATTCAAGATAAATGATATTGCTTGTAAATAACTTCACAGTTTATGTAAGTAGTAATGCAAGAAAAAAATAATTGCAATGCACAGTAACCTGACTCTTGATTGCCAAGGCACAGTTCAACACAGAATTGTTCTTTGTTTTTAAGATCCAGAATAATGCTGGAGGAGAGAGGTCTAGTAGGATATAAATCAAAGCTTTGTATCATTTCAAGGACACACAGTTACATTCATGTTCTGGCCCCAAAAGGCACCACTATATTTTAGAGAAAGGGTCAGAAAATCACAGCTCATAGGCCAAAGCTGTCCCACAGCCTGTTTTGGTATGACCCACAAGCTAATAATTCTCATATTCTTACATTTTTTAATGGTTGAGGGAAAAAAAAGAAGAATATTGGGTGACACGTTAAGTTTACACAAAATTCAAATTTCTGTGTCCATCAATAAAGTTTTATTGGCTCAGTCACACACATTCATTTATGCGTCATCTATGGCTGCTTTTGTTCTACAATGGCAGAGTTGAGAAGTTGCAACAGAAACCATATGTCCCACAAAGCTGGAAATATTTATTACCCAGCCCTTTACAGAAAAAGTTGCTACCCTCTACTTCAGGGAATGGATGCTGCTTCTATTTAAAGCCTGACATTTGTTGATATTATTCACTTATTTACTGTGTGACTAAATCACATAACCACTCTGCCTCAGTTTCCAGATTTGTAAAATGGGGTTAATAATAGGCGCCACCTTATGGGGTCCCTGTCAGTTGTAAGCTAAGAATACAGGCAAAGCACTTGAAACAGTCCTTGGCATACAGTAAGCCATAACTAAGGATTAGCTGGAACTACCAACCCTTCTCGTTGAGGACGGCAGGATGTGTTTTCCAACTGAAATGTTAGCAAAGGAGTTAGATTTCAAACTAGCCCCCCAAATCTCTTTACCATGGCAGAATGACAGGACATGAAGAAATGAAAGAAAAACAGAAAGAAGAGGGGTGAAGAGCGAAGAAGAAGAGAGAGGAAAAAGTTGAGGACCCCACTCAGCAGGGACAGTAGGTGGCCTACTCGAAGGGGAAGTATAAATTAGGATAATTTCATCTATACTAGCAGATTAAATAGCTTCTGTGGGCTGCCTGGATACTAATCACCATGTGGAAGCTGTCTCTAGGGGGGGAAAGTATTCCAAATTCCCAGCAAGTGACTTACAAATGAACTGCTGGGTCAAGCCCATTTTCAAGGGGAGAACTTCCTGTATTTTACATTCCTAGACAAATGACAAGTGAGAGCTGCAGTACCTTCTGCATCTTGTTATCCATGTCGAGCAGCTAATTAAGAGGAAACAATGGGCATTAAAGACCCTGTGCAGCGAGGAGCTGTTCCTCAGGCCGCTGAGAGGAGGGCAGGGATAAGCAATCTTATCCAGGAGTCCTCATTGTGTTCCGAATGGCACTTACCTCCAAATGCTAAGGGAAAACAAACAAAAAAAACAAACCACATTCCCATAAATAGAACACAAGCTCATTCACCAAAAATGGACCTGGCTGGCAACTGGGAGGTACACACGGTGCTAATGGAAGAGACAACCTGCTACAGAGGTTGAGAAAGGTTTTCCCAGCACTCGCGCTCACTTGAATACCTTCTCTGTGCAGAGCAGAGTTCCTGCCATCTCTTCTTAAATTATTTCAAAACTCTAGACATTCCCCTCCCCCTCTGCCAAAAGAAGAATTTTTTAACTCACAAGTGGACCACAAACAACTATCTTTCTAATGTCCATCCTGCCTTGATTCCCCTAGTCCTCTCTAATGCTCCAGTTTATGTTTATGGTCAATCTTCCCTGCAGAGGCTAAGCATGCATACCAAATACTTTTAAGAGACCTGATGTAGGAACTTAGAATGTAAAACTTTAAGGAAAAACAAGACATCATTATCCAAGTGATTTCAGCAAATTGTGCAGGAAAAGTGGATTGAAAGCAATGCATCCCGGACAATAATTAAGGTGCGCCTGAGTAGAAGCAAGTTGAAACTACTCACTGAGAATGAATCTGCTGGGAGAGTCCTACTGAAGGCTTCGGCTTCAGGGTCAAGGTCATCTGGGCCACAGGGCTGATTCTTGGGAGATTGTCTGCCTTCTTCAATGAAGTGTGCTTTGCTGCTTGCTCAGGGGGGACCCAGGAGGAAGCAGCCCCAGGACTCTGTCCTCCAAAGCCTGGTGATGAGGTGTCCTGGGCAGCTGTGCTCTCACAGGCTTTGCCCTTGGTCCCCGGTTTACACACACAGAGCTGAGGCCGGAGACACATCCCTCCATTCTGGCACGGTGGAACACAGCTTGCTGCAGAAAGGCAACAGAAGACACGACTTTGAAGAAAAACATTGTAGACTTCACAAATTCTTCCAAAGCCTTCACAGTAGCACCAGGATTCCCTCCACCAAAAACTAAAACTATCTAAAAACATGATGGAGGGGCGCCTGGGGGGCTCAGTCACTTAAGCATCTGATGACTCTTGATTTTAGCTCAGGTCATGATCTCCACACTGGGTGGAACCTACTCAAGGTTCTCAGGCTCTCCCTCTGCCCCTCCCCCCCACCCACCCACACTCTCTAGAAAATAAATTTAAAATAATTTTTTAAAAAACATGATGGCAGAGCACCTGGTGGCTTAGTCGGTTAAGCATCTGCCTTTATCTCAGGTCATGATCCCGGGGTTCTGGGATCGAGCCCCACATGGGACCCCCTACTCAGTGCGGAGTCCGCTTCTCCCTCTCCCTCTGCCACACCCTCTGCTTGTGCTTTCTCTGTCAAATAAATAAATAATCTTTAAAAAATAAATAAAAATAGGGCAGCCCAGGTGGCTCAGTGGTTTGGCCCTGCCTTCGGCCCAGGGTGTAATCCTGGGGACCCGGGATTGAGTCCCACGTCGGGCTCCCTGCATGGAGCCTGCTTCTCCCTCTGCCTGTGTCTCTGCCTCTCTCTCTGTCTCTCTCTCATGAATGAATAAATAAAATATTTAAAAATAATAAATAAATAAAAATATAACATCATGGCAATGACAACAATGAGGACAATGACAGCTAATATTTATTAACAGGTTCTTATGTTCCAGGCACTATTCTAATAAGGTATCAACAAATTTAATCCCCCAGCAATCACTGTAAGTAGACATTTTATTTTACCTATTTTACTGATGAAGAAACAGACCAGGGTTACGTAATTTGCCAAAGGTCACACAATTATGAGTAAATAGAAGAGCTAGGAATTGAATCCAAGTGAACTGGCCGCAACACCATCATTCTTAACCACTTTATTAGGGTACCTCTCAGAAATACATCAGAAACAAAGGAAAAACTTAAGAAAATGCTTTGCCCTTCTTTTTAAACTGTGCTCTGTGGCTCAAGTTTACATTTTAGGTATCCAAATAAGACTTGGGAGAAAAAAAAAGGCCCAAGTCCCATCCCTAACCCCAAAAAGCGTGACAGACTTCACCTGGCACAAGCTATCAGAGTTTGTTTCAGAAATGTAGTTCAACCCACTATTTTGTTTTTACAGGACAGAAGGCTGCACGGATTAGAATCAACCAATATACACTTTTTTACTTTTGTTTTTTTTTAAGATTTTATTTTATTTTATTTTTAAATTTTTATTTATTTATGATAGTCACAGAGAGAGAGAGAGAGAGGCAGAGACATAGGCAGAGGGAGAAGCAGGCTCCATGCACCGGGAGCCCGACGTGGGATTCGATCCCGGGTCTCCAGGATCGCGCCCTGGGCCAAAGGCAGGCGCCAAACCGCTGCGCCACCCAGGGATCCCTTAAGATTTTATTTATTCATTCATGAGAGACACAGGGAGAGAGAGAGGCAGAGACACAGGCAGAGGGAGAAGCAGGCTCCCTGCAGGGAGACCGATGTGGGACTCGATCCCCCGGTCTCCAGGATCACACCCTGGGCTGAAGGCGGCACTAAACCGCTGAGCCACCCAGGCTGCCCTCTACTTTTGTTTTTAAAAGCCAGTGCCCCCCCTCCCCCGATGTTTATAGCAGCAATGTCCACAATAGCCAAACTGTGGAAGGAGCCTCGGTGTCCATCAAAAGATGAATGGATAAAGAAGATGTGGTTTATGTATACAATGGAATATTCCTCAGCCATTAGAAATGACAAATACCCACCATTTGCTTCGACGTAGAGGGACCTGGAGGGTATTATGCTGAGTGAAAGAAGTCAATCGGAGAAGGACAAATATTATATGGTCTCATTCATTTGGGGAATATAAAAAATAGTGAAAGGGAATAAAGGGGAAAGGAGAAAAAATGAGTGGGAAATATCAGAAAGGGAGACAGAACATGAGAGACTCCTAACTCTGGGAAACGAACTAGGTAGGGGTGGTAGAAAGGGAGGTGGGAGGGGGGTACGGGTGACTGGGTGATGGGCACTGAGGGGAGCACTTGATGGGATGAGCACTGGGTGTTATTCTATATGTTGGCAAATTGAACACCAATAAAAAATAAATTTATTATAATAAATAAATAAATAAATAAATAAATAAATAAATAAATACCAGTGCCCTGTACACCATTCCTAATGTTACAATGAAAGGCAACCAAAAAAAAATGAGCTCTTTATTTCCTATCCAATAGGATACATGTACTCTGAATCACCAGATTTGTGGCCAGAGTTTTAATGTCAGTAGGGCTATGGGCCGTGGGTAAGGTAAGTAGACTTCATCACAGGGAAGGTACAATAGGAGTTTAGATTTCAGACTTAAATTTTATTGGGTTGATGTTATAGGCCGATGGATGGGATTCCTTAAGTTTCTTCTTTATTTGTCCAAATGCATTGATTTATGCCAATTGATTTTGTTATCAGTTCACTTTTGACTTAAACTCTTGGTCCTTAGGCAGATCTTACTATTAAATCTCCCATAAAATTCAATGCCAGATAGTCCATAAATATTTACAAAATAGATGAGGTACGATATGAACCAGAGAAGCCTCAGTTATGGATGAGCCAAATGACCAAGATCTTTTTTTTTTTTTTTAAGATTTATTTATTTATTCATGAAAGACAGAGAGAGAGAGAGGCAGAGACATAGGCAGAGGGAGAAGCAGGCTCCCTACAGGGAGCTTGACATGGGACTTGATCCCAGAACCCCGGGATCACCCTCTGAGCCAAAGGCAGACGCTCAACCACTGAGCCACCATGCATCCCCAAATAACCAAGACCTAAAAGCTCTTCACCCTCCTGATTTTCTATAAAAGAGAGAAGATACTTTTCCCATCTTCCTACAATCTCATTCCTATTAGTTATAGAAAATAATGGTAAGAAATGACTGTCAAGTGTCAGAATACTAGGCTAACAAATCTTGCAAAAGTAAAAGGATTCTTAAAAAGCAAAGAAAAATGCAGCCAGCTCCTTGGTGACTTTGGGGTAAATTATTTAATCTTGGCCTCTGCACCTGTACATGTTTGGGGGCAGAAAGAGGGCAGTGACTGCTTTTTCTAAAATGGTCCCCAAGAGCTCTTACCAAATTAGGCTTCTAGAATTCAAAGCCCAAAGCTATGCACTTCCAGGGTTCAGGATTCTAATTTATCAGCATTTTCTTGGCCAACTGATGACCACTGAGTCCCTACTCAGCCGTGGTTATTTATGGAATGTCACAGGAATGGAAATGGGCTCCACCCAGAGAGAACAGAAGTGGCCACGAGGGAGGACAGGACTGGGCTTTCAAAGCTGAGCCTCTGCCAGAGATCACCCCCCAGGCACTTTCATGTATACATTCTCTTCATGCTTTCAATTAGAAGCATGTTTCATTTTAACATCTGAGACTGATTTCCGCTTCTCCTCCCTCCCAAGGTGTACTGCAAACGTCCCCTAATCTACCAGGAAGACTGCTCAGAGCAGCTTACAGAAGTTGGTACCTAGATAGGGGCCAATCATGAAATCTTCCAAAATGCCACTGAGACCATATAAGAATGTGGGTTTAGGAGAACATGGATGGATTAGAAATGAAAAAGGGTATAAGTATTGGGGTTGGGTTTTTTTTTTTTTTTTTAACTCTTCAAATTTGGTAGGCTGTGGGAGGCAGGGAAAGAATTTTTTAAAAACTCACAAAAATTTTCTACTATGAGAAAGAACATGTTATATAACAGTATGACTGCATACAGTATCACCCTTTTGCAGTAACTGTTGAAAGAATATAAGGAGAATGACTAGATAATTTGCTCTTCTACCTAAAGTAGTAAGGCTCAGGCAGCAGCTCCCTGGAGCAGCTTGACCTGGGGCTGGAGGTGACAGGGACAGAGTCCCTAACTGCCAAGATCAGCCCCTCACCCAACATGAAAAGAAAAGCAAAATTCTAGTCCTGCAACCACATTTTATCAAGCCATTCTTCCTAGGAAACTGGGACCTCACGTAGTCGTGGTTCTCATGTAGCAGTCCCCAAAGTGTGGTGCCTGGACCAGGAAGCACCTCAGAAGTGCACATTCTGGGCGGTCCCAGGCCTGCTAAATCTGAAACTAGAGTCCAGCAATCTGACTGCTCTCTAGATGAGTCAGATACATACTCAACTTTGAAAACCACTGACATATAGTGTTTGGAAACCAGCACTCTTCCACCAGCAAGTTTTTGATTTTTTTTTTTCTAATTCCACTATAATTAACATACCGTGTTGTATTAGTTTCAGGTGTACGATATAGTGAATCAGCACTTCCATACATTAGGATTTATATTTTTATACTTGTGAATTTGGTGTTTTCACACTACAATTGCATTTATTTTATTGAATTCTTGCTGTGATAAATGTGTTTTATGTTGTTGCCCTTTTATTTTTAATACAAAAAGATTTTAAAACTTTCCATGTGACCAAATTCCCAAGATTATTATGAGTGCTTTCCAAAAGTTTGTCACCATCTACTTCCAATGTAAAAATTGGTGGGCACTTATGAGAAAACGGTTATTCTAACCGAGGCACCAAACTATGTGGAATATTATAAATAAATGTTACAGAAGCACTTTAAAAATACTTTTTCCACCAGTTGATTCTGCATTTTCCCAGCCAGAAGTGGTTCAACACAATGAGTAAACACTACATCAAGATCTTATCAGCGGGTTGGGCCCCGGTTCTCAGGCTTTGCCACACATTAGAATCACCTGGGGAGCTTTTAAAACTCTCAAAACCCCCGGCTAACTCCAGGCTCTGAATCAGAATCTCTGGGGAAGGGGCTCAGACACCAGTTTTGGGTTTTGCTTTTTGTTTTTTTAAAGCCTCCAGATGATTGCAATGTGCAGCCAAACTCGAACAAAATCCTAATCCAGACTTGCTGACAGACTCGGTTTGGTAAAATGCAGCTCTGTGGATTTTTTCTCCTTCATTCAAAAACTTTCAACCCATGTTAGCTGCCCATGAGATACACTCAAGACCCTTTATACCTAACTCGGGGAAACGAACTAGGGGTGGTGGAAGGGGAGGAGGAGGGTGGGGGTGAATTGGTGACAGGCACTGAGGGGGGCACTTGACGGGATGAGCACTGGGTGTTATTCTGTATGTTAGTAAATTGAACACCAATAAAAAATTAATTTATTAAAAAAAAAAGACCCTTTATACCTACCCCAACCCCCTTTCCACCCTCACTGCCCATGGCTCATCCTGCAGAAGCCTGCCACTCCTCACCTCTGTACATGGTGCCCTGTTGTGAAACACAGCCCCCCCACCAAGCTCTTGCTCATGTGAAATCTTCTCTATGAAGTCCTTCCCAAATGCCTGCCCGCTGCACCACAATCTGTTCATCACCCAAATGCCCATCCCCTTTCATCAAGTTCTTTTATTTCCCAAACTACATTATCATCAACCGTGAGGTCAGTTAATTGGCTTATGTAGAACTTTCTGTAGCCTAGGACAGGAGCTTTAATTTCATCTTGGTCAACTAACTAGTATGAAAGCAGAGCCACTCCTTTCCAAAGGATCTGTAAAGGGAATATAATCAGAAGGCTCCTAATCTGTTACGTCATAACGTGTACACCTCCAGACTTCATTTGCATCCTGCCTCTTCAATCAAATCTCCAATCCAACAAAAATCAGTATTAAAATATACTCTGCTAGTGTGTAAGCTCTGTAGTGGCACTTAAACAATATGCTGTTGGGATGCCTGGGTGGCTCAGTGGTTAGGTGTCTGCCTTTGGCTGAGGGTGTGATCCTGGAGTCCCGGGATCGAGTCCCACATCAGGCTCCTGCATGGAGCCTGCATCTCCCTCTGCCTATGTCTCTGCCTCTCTGTCTCTCATGAATAAATATTTGTTTCTTTTTAAAGATTTTATTTAAACAATACGCTGAAAAAATAAAATAAAAAATAAAATAAAATAAAATAAAATAAAATAAAATAAACAATACGCTGTTAGGGACACCTGGGTGGCTCAGTCAGTTAAGCATCTGCCTTAGGCTCAGGTCGTGATCTCAAGGTCCTGGGATTGAGCCCCACATCAGGCTCCCTGCTCAGCAGGGAGTCTGCTTCTCCCGCTCTCTCTGCCCCTCCCCTCTGCTTATACACATGTTCACACTCGCTCTCTCTCAAATAAATAAAATCTTAAAAATAAACAAACAATATGCTGTTAAAGAAACCATTTCAGAAGCCCAGACCCAATGTGTTCCAGAAGAACTCTGAAGGGATGTGACACTCAAACAAGCTGGTCAAGGACTATCAGAAAAGAACATCACAATACACTCATAGGAGAGGTGGTAAGTTACTAAGCTTCCAGTGGAAAAGCACGTTCCAGTGGAAAAGGGAATTACCTAAGAAGTTCAGATGCAGTAGAAGCAAAAAGTGCTCCTGTGAGGTACTACATGCACAGAGTAGTTCAGAGATCTGCAGACTCTCCCGAGCCTTCACCTGATCCTAAGCTCCACAAGCATGGGGTAGAACACCATGAGGCCAAACTACCTAGGACCTGCCCCTACCAGAGTCAGGAGAGTCAGCAGATCCCCAGTATTAAACTCCTTTAAGGAGAGGGAGGTGGGTGGGGGATGGGCTAGATAGAGGATGGATACTACAGAGGACACTTAACCCCATGAGCTCTGGGTGTTGTGTGCAAGTGATGGATCACGGAATTCTACTCCAGAAACCAACACTGCACTGTGGTTTAACTAAGATTTACGTTAAAAAAAATAAGAGAGTAGCAAGACCTCAATGTCAAAATCAGGCAAGAACAGTAATACTTGAAAGAAAACTAACACAAACCAATTAAAAACACAGATACAAATACCTAAATAAAATCTCAGTATTTCAAACACAGAAAAGCAAGCAGAATTCCAGAAATACAGGATGGCTTTAATGTCAGCAAACCTATCTATGGAATTCCCCATGTAAAAAAATTAAATGAGAACTTATCTCAATCAGTGCAGAAAATCTTCCAATAAAAGTCATCACTTACTCCTGATAACAAACAGAAACTGTTAACCAATCAGGAATACAAGGGGATTTCCTTGGTCTGGTAAACAGTATCTACACCAAATCCCACAATAAACGGCATACCAAAACCTACAGCAAATGCTCTGAGACAAAGGCAGAAGCATTCCTATCAAAGTTGGAAACTAGTATAAATACCTACAATAACCTCTAATAATCAACGCTATATTGCAGTTTCCAGCCAACAGGACAAAACAAGAAAATGAAAAGGTCTAAAAACTGGAAGGAAGAAACAAATTTATCATCATCTTCAATTTAAGTAAATGTCTATGTAAATAATCGAAAAGACTCTACAAACTATTTTATGTGATAATGCAGAATTGGTTCAGACAAAAAGATCAATACAATGTAATATAAAGCTTAGACTAAAGCATGGAGTCTTGCTACATGAAGAAGATACAACAAACCTGTACAGAAACAATGGACTATTTAAAGGTGTTGGAACAGACATTAATCTAAAAGAATTAAAATCTGAGGGCTGCCCGGGTGGCTCAGCGGTTTAGCGCTGCCTTCAACCCAGGGCATGATCCTGGAGACCCGGGATGAGTCCCACATCGGGCTCCCTGCCTGGAGCCTGCTTCTCCCTCTGCCTGTGTCTCTGCTTCTATCTCTCTCTCTCTCTCTCTCTCTCTCTCTCTCTGTGTTGCTCATGAATGAATAAATAAAATCTTAAAAAAAAAAAAAAATCCGAGCCCTACCCATTCTAGATCTTTAAAAACTTAAAATGTGACAGCATCTCTTCATGATTTGGGGCAAGGAAGAATTTCTGAAATCTCTAACAGTTAAGTAAAAAATCAAAAAAGCATTGATGAACTTGACTATATCAAGACTCTTAAGCAGTCTCCACACCCAGTCGAGAGCCCGATGTGGGGATCAGTCTCAAAACCCCGAGGTCATAATCTGAGCCAAAATCAAGAGTCAGATGCTTAACCAACTGAGCCACCCAGGTGCCCCCCAAACTTGACTAGATCATAATTTAAAAAACACCATACACAAAATTGGAAGACAAATGACAGACACTTGAAATAGATTTAACAAAGGATTATAACCAGATATATCAAGAATTCCTAAAAATCAAAATACAAAAAAAAAAAAAGGTATGAATTGGTTATTCATAGATGATGAAACGAGAGGGGAAATGAATGTGAAAAGGTATTCAACTTCTCCAATTGTCTGAAAACTGAAAATCAAAACAACATTGAGATGCAATACTACAGTAAAGAGACTGGCAGTAAGGCTGTTACCACCAAGTGTTAACAGAGATATAAGGAGATGGGAACTCTTATATGCTGCTCGCAGGATATTTTATACTCACCTCTCTGAAAAGCAATTTGGCAATATTTAGTAAGGTTCTAATACGAAAACCTTAAGACCCAGCAACTTCACTTCTAGGCTGTCATGTACTCAAAGAGACACAGACAGGACTGTTCATACAATGAAATACAGCAGTTAAAACCATGATCCATCTATACCTAGCCACATGGAGGGATCTTGAAAATAACACACTGAGAAAGTAAATTATATGATCCTACTTTATGATACCGTTCTTTATATGATTATAACTGTCCATGCAATTTTTTAAACATATTAAATACTAGTTATTTTTATAGACATGAAGTCAACAAAAGCATAAAAATATGTACTGGATTCACACTAAATTCATGACAGTGATCACCTCTTAGAAAGAAGCAGAATAATACCAGAGAAGAAAATAAATCACTTTACTGAAATTTTTTTTCTTATAAGAAAGATGGGTAGCAAATATGGCAATGAGCCTACCTATAACAGCTGTGCATAGTATATAAATAGGGATTTACTACTGTACCCCTTTGTACTACTCTGCATATTTTCCTATTTTTCAAAATCAAAATAACTTTTTAAAAAAATGCCACAAAAAGAAACTAAGAACTGAAGGCAGTTAAAAATTGTTCCTTAGTCTGAGGGTGAAAAGGTGCTAACCAAGATAAGGCAGGTCAGTGTCAGAAATTGCCCCCTGGACAATGCAAATTCTGGATTTGCAGAAAGCCAACATCAAGATGTGGGTGAACAAGATATGCAAAAAAATCTTCCTCCATCCTGAAGGCCAGATCAGTCTTCTGAAAACAGCTTTTCATCATTTGAAACAAATTCTCAAATTTTACTCCAAACGAATACTCTCCCATTTCTTCCATATTTGATTCCGACTCCAGTTGACAAGCTGATCCTAATGTTTTTTTAAAAATTCAGTGACTGTATTTTTAGGAAGTAACCCATGCCTGAAGCTCAGCCTCTACTGCTTTTAATTCTAAAAAAGTAACTCTGAGTTCTATTTAAAACTCGTCCCAACCCACACAGGGCCAACAGTGGGACTCTCTGCCCCTTGCTTTTCTCTCCAAACAAGCTGTAGCATGTCTACTGCATGTGTCCCGCAGAGAAATGTGAGTCTAACTGTGTCTTCTGTGATCAGAGACAGCAGGTGAGAAATGGCTTTGCTGTGTGTGTCTTCACAGTAATTCCCAGCTGCCCTTTGAAGTTATTCAATAACACTGAGTGATATCAGATCACAAGAAACATAGCATGAGGTCACACATTTTAGTCTAACTGTCTGCTCCGTGTACCAAACCCAAATAAATGCTGGGCTTGCCTTGCAAATGTCCCCAGGTCAGCTTCCTCCAAATCCCTCAAGAGCAAAAAATATTAGCATAACATCCCACTGCCTTTCTATCCAGCCTTAAGGAATAATGAAGAATTCCACATCACTGGATTTTCTACATAGGGGAAACCAAGCACCAAAACATAGACTAATCCTTTTGGGTTTTGATCATTATGAACACCCACGTGAACTACCTAAGGGGTGTGTGGGTCTCATGTCCTCTTTCCAAGTCAGGTTGTCAAGTAGCATGGGCTTTCTCCCACTCTTTCCTACTTTGCTTGCTCTTGTAATCTACTCAATCTCAAGTGACAACTTAACCAAGCAGACAGTCAGCACAAATTACATAGAATACAAGTCACAAAGGTCGTGGGCAGAATTTCATGGCTTTTTTTTTCAGGAGTTGAAGGCCTTGATGTTAAGTACTGAGCCGCCATCTGCCTAATTCCCCAGGAGCTGTGTTCTGGAAGGTTGAGGTTCTGGAAGCCTGCACTCAGCAGGAGTAGCCTGTTACTCTGTGATTTAATTTAAAATAGGTGGTCAGCTGAGGCCAAACACACTCCTCCCAATGCCATCAATAACTGTGAAATCACTCATGGAATATAACGTAATTAAGTCGTAAGTCATGTAATGAAAAACCACCAGCGGTTTTTTCTGGGTTCTGTTTCTGGTCTTATTACTGCCATTTTATTAACGTTTCTTAGCTTTTTTTTTTTTTCTTAAAGTCAGTGAGAAAAGAAAAGAAAGCAAAGTTAAAGATATACCATTTAGATTATGTAAACGTTTGATTAAAAATAGCAAAAGGAAGAGAGAAGCCAGAAAAAAAGTTTCAGAAAATGCTCTTATATATATTTTTTAAAAAGTGTCTTTAACAAATTAAAGACAAAATTGAAAAAAAAAAGAAAAGAAAAGGAGGACAAAGAAAATTAAGACCAAAGAAAATGGAATTAGTAAATAAACTTATAGGGTAATGTCCAAATTAAGTCATCAAAAAATACAAACAAAACTGAGGAGATAGAATATTTGGCTAGCTTTTTCAAAGTCATGTAAAAGTTTTACTATAAAGTGCCACAAAGGTGGTAGAATAGTATAAGCCTTTTTTAGAAAGTTTAACAACAGGTTTCAAATATTTCAGTTGGCTTATTTCTAGAAATATATTCTAATAGTCAAAAAAGGAAATAATGCACATAAGTCAGCTGCCCACAGCCACGTTATTTATATCAATGAAAAATCCAAAAGAAGCATATATGTGGAATCAAGCATGGTATTACAACCATTCAAAATGAGAATCTTAATGTCATACTGTTGAGTTTTTTAAATGCTGATACTGTTAATGTGACTAAAAGCCCAATGTTATTTTGTTAGCTATTAACCACCTCCTCTAACAGCAGTTTTATTTTGTGCACTAGTGCTAGTACACATGTATGATAAATACAGGTTTGTGACTAATCTTGAGTTTTACAGACTGTAAAATATTATGCACGTATGATTATAATTGACATCTTTATAGTTCATTAGAAGAAAGGCCATTTATTTCCAAGTAATAAACCTGTAATGTGTTTTAATCCCATCATATTATCTTTCTTCACTCATTCACACATTAAGACCCTCCCCCTTATATGGTAGCACTGTGCCAAGCATTGGATAAAGACAGAGGAGAAAAAATCTTCTGCTCTCAAGCAGATCAGAGTCCAGTTAGGAAAGACAAGTATTAAAAAATCACTGATTAGTTATGTGCGGGAACAAAAGGTATAGAAGGAATGAGAAAGGAGGGGCCCTCGCTGGGTAAATGACAAATATTTTGATTTATTGTATCCAGGGGATCACGAAAGATACAAAGAATTCGTAGAATGGCTTGTTTCCTAGAGAAGCGAGAAAATCCCCGCCCCAGGCTCACCTACTGATGAAAGCAGAGGAAGCTGGGCTCTGGAGTCACACCACGCTGAGTCTGCATCACCCCAACTCCACACCCTTGCTGTGTGCCCCAGGGCCAGTTGCCAAGTTCGACCTGTGCCTTCCTTGGTCCTTCACTGAACCAAAAACTGAGTGGCAATTCTGCATTCCATTTTGCACCAGGCACAGTCATATAGAACCACAAGCAAGAAAATGTCATCTCTACCTCGAGAAACTCATGGCCCTAGCAGGAGACTGACTGGAATAGTCATTATCACTATTATAAGCATTTCAAAAAGAGCATGGTACATAGTGGGGGCTCACCCATATGAGATTTAGGGTATTAGGAAAGACCTCCCTGAGATCATGAACTAAGGACTGGATCTTCTGAAAGCTGAGAGAAGTAAGTAACACATAGGCCTGGCCCTGGAGTATGAGGCCAAATGTTAGAGAAATCTACCACAAAGCCATTAAGTAGCAAAATGCAAGGGGGCCTGGGTGGCTCAGTCAGTTAGGCATCTACTATTGATTTCAGCTCAGGTCATGATCTCAGGGTCCTCGGATCCAGACCCACACTGGGCTCTGCACTCGGCAGGTGTCTGCTTGAGGATTCTCTCTGCCTCACCCTCTGCCCGTTTGGTGTGTGTTCTGCTATTCCTAACCTAGGAAATCTGATACCCAAATATGTTCACTGCAGTATTACAATCAATACAGTAGTACAAAATAGAAACCTCTTACCCATAAAACAAGTGGATAAAAACCATGGAATGTGAGAAGTCATTAAAAATAATGTTTCCAAGACATTTTTAATGGCCTGATTAATAGTAATGATGTAAAGCCAAATTAAAAAATAAATACATAAAGAGTTCGTACTCGGGGATCCCTGGGTGGCTCAGCGGTTTGGCGCCTGCCTTTGGCCCAGGGCGTGATCCTGGAGTCCCGGGATCGAGTCCCATGTCGGGCTCCCTGCATGGAGCCTGCTTCTCCCTCTGCCTGTGTCTCTGCCTGTCTTTGTCTCTGTCTCTCTCTCTCTCTCTCATGAATAAATAAATACTTCAAAAAAAAAAGTTTGTACTCGCTCTAGAACTCTCTCCCCTCAACTCTACACCTCTACCCACTCACTAAGCCAGATCTTAATAGAGTTGCCTATGACCTCCATGCTGCCCATCTAGTGGGCTTTCTTCCTTCTTGGCCAAGAGCAGCACTGGCCAGAGTGGATCAGTCCCTCCTTCCTCACTACTGTCTTCCCTTAGCTGAGAGGTCACAGGCTGACAGCCCCTCTCTCTGTCTCCCTCTTGCGCTTCCTTCCTTTCCTGACCTCTGCTGAAATTTCCCAAAGCTTGTTTCGTCCTTGGACCCGTCTCCTGGTGACCTCCTCCAGTCCCACGGCTTATGGAGACTGTGCCCGCAGTCAAATCTAGGCCTTGTCCTCCTATCCGAACTCCAGATTTCTACGTTCCACTGCCTCATAGATAGCTCCATATGGAGACCTAACAGACTTCCTCAAATGGAGCCTAGCCCCTCCCCAGCCCAATCTCCACCACAGGCTCCTCCTCAGCATTCATTTCCTTAGAAGGCACTGCCATTCACCAAGCTGCTCACCAACTGCATTTGTCTACGGGGGCTGCTGTCAGGAAATACACTGGATGGCCTGAATGACAGCAAGTCACCATCTCACTGTTCTGGAGACAGGAAGGTGGAAATCAAGGTGTTGGAGGGGTTGCTTTCTTCTGAGGGGTGTAAGAGAACCTGTACCACTTCTTTCCCCTGGCTCCTGGTAATCTCAGGTGTCTCCTGGCTTGTGGAAGCTGCCATCCCTCCCTATGGCTCCCCTCTTTGAGGATCTGTGTGTCCAGCTACCCTTTTCACAAGGACACCAGTTATATTGGATGAGCCACCCCCTCCACTCCAGTAGGGCCTCTTCTAACTAATTACATCTCCAATGACAATTCTCTCAAAGAAAGTCACATTCCCAGAAACTGGAGGTTAAGACTTCCACAAAGGAATTAGAGCAGGGTAATATTTCAACGCATAACACCCAATTGTCATATTTGACTCTTTATCTCATACCACCCATCCAATCCATCTCAAACCTTTTAGCCCTACCTTTCAATACATTCTGACTTTAACTATTTCTCTCCACCTTCCCTCAAACCCTTCCTCTGGCTACCTTGTCCCTTGCAGTCTGTGCTCACTCGGACAGGCAGAGGGATCCTGTTAGAAACAAAGCCAGACCACATCACCCCTCTCCTCCAAATCCTCCAGGGCTTCCCTCTCACACATGCTAGACCCTTCTGTCTATGGCTGCAAGTCTCCACCACTTGTCCCACATCATCTCCTAGCATTCCTAGAGTGCCATACTCCCCTCATACCTGCTTCCACCGTAAGGCCCTTTTACTGGGAGCACTCCACCTGTAATGTTCTTCCCTAGATGTTATATGTCACATCACTCAGCCTCCTGTGACCAGCTGCTCCAAAGCAGCAGCCTCTGGGTCTCTATTCCCTTACTCTGCCTATTTCTTCAGAGCATTTATCCCTACATGACATTTATCTATTCAATGTCTGTTCTCTCACTAAGACATCAGCTCCACAGTGAGAAAGACTATTTTGGTCACTACTTTTTTCCCTTGGGCCTAGAATAAAGTCTGGTTCATAGAAAATAATAAATAGTTGTTGAATGAATGAACACATGACTGAAGGCTGGAAGAAAAATACACCTAAATGCGAACATGAATTGTTTACCTATGAGTGGTGAAATTACATGTTATTAATTTTGTTTATACCATATTATACTTTCCAGATTTTCTAAAATAGCCTGTTATTTTATAGGATGGCAAAAAATCAACAATACTTTTTTGAAAAGTAATATTAATTCACTTAAGGGCTTGTGTAAACATGCTTAAATTTTTAAGGGCTGTAATTTCTACAATCTAAACAATATGTGAGACAGAGTACCATACACTAGACTTTATGGTAACTGTACTATATTGGAACTTACATTTTTACTTTGAAACTTATTCTTAACATACTATGATTGGGTAATATGTCTCGTACTATTATTAACATGTTTAATCTGCTTCAAGAGCTGACTTCTTTTATTTTCATCAACCAAAAATGTTATATAGGAGAAGCTTTTTTGAATATAAGAGCAATAAAAAATAAGTTTTATAAGGCTAAAATGACTGCCAACTTGAGAACTGAGTATCTGAAACTTGAATTAAAATAAAAGGAAAAAAGACTAAGACAGAAATCATTACTTTGATTATGGAGTGTCACCTAGTGGTAAAGAACCCACTGAAGCCAGGAAGCCCAAACCAAGTCCCCTCTCAGATGGTGACTAGCTGTGTGCCTTTGAGTAAGTTTCTATGACCTTCTTTTCATCTCAGTTTTCCCATCTGTAAAAAGGGAATTTTTTAAAAAAGCATTTCTATATTGATTAACTATATTCAAGCCACTTAAAACAGTGCCTGGTTCAGAGCAGCACTAGACAGGTGTCAGCTATTAATATTATTACTCTATGTACCAAATTCATCCCACGTGTGCCCCAAAATAGCCTTTAACGAAGCTTTTAAGAAATAGATCATATCTATATCTGGAATATAATTTTATTTCCACATTTATTTTATTTCCACATTTATTTTATTTCCAAATTTAATAAAATTTCCAATTTTATTAAAATAAATTTTAATTTATTTTAGATTTTTTACATTTACCTAAAACAAAGCAGCCTTTCACACTGAATTAAAAATAAGCAACTATCTTTTTTTCTTTCTTTCCCATACTTAATCATCCAGAGTAAAACTGTGCTGGCAACAGACGGACAGCATCATTAAGCTAAAATGTAATTATTCTCATATTTACAAACTAATTGTCTTAAGTGAATAAAGAATAATAGCTACATGAGTGAGCAGAGCCTTTGAAAATTACCATTTATTTTGACAGCATTCCTTAAGGTAAATTAAGAGTATTATGTGACCAAGGACACACCACCCTGGAAGACACACACACTCCAAGCCATGCCAGAGCCTTTCCTCACTAAAATAAAAACACTTGCGAATGTCACTGATGCCTGAGCGTCACTGCAGAACACAAACATCTGACAGCCTGTGGACATGGCCCCTGCTGCAGAGGCCACAATAATTAGGTTCTTACACCCTGCAGAGAATAGTTGAATCCTCCTTGTGAAATAGAAGGCCATTCCTCTAATGAAGGAAGCTGCACAGCAGATGATGTTATTTGTCAACAATTAGTCCCCTGGCTGCTAACTCTTATTGTGAAATGTGATAGAAGTATTTTCAGAATTGAAGCTGAAAAAGAACCATGGACTCTGAGGGCTCATCAGCAAGCAGCTGAAAGGAACAAGCAAAGCTCCCTTTCCAAAACCTTAATATATAAAATTGTTGAAAGAGGATTCTCATTTACAACATCCTTATGAAGGTCAAATTAGTCTAACGGCTCCTTTTTTACAGTGGGCCTACCCTTCCATCTGTATCTCAATTACCTTTCAATTTAAGCGATCTCTAATATCTCTTCAACAATCTGTAACCTCTGATCAGGTCAGAAGTAAAAACCGTGTCATCAGTAAACAGAAATTTAAATAACTATTAAAAGCTAGGATTATCTTTCCGTTAGAAATTGTCAACTTTAACTATTTCCTTCGAAAACTGTATGCAAATTTATTAAGTGGATGATGATAATTGAGTGTTACTCTTCCCAAAATCTTAATGCTTTTTTCAGGGAAGTAAATAGTCACAGAAATTTTTAAAGACTTAATCCAAATAATTCTTTGTATTGTTCAAAATATGCCATGAATAAACAACTTACATTACTAGTAGTTTTGTTTGCCTGTTTTCTTACAAAGTGGAACTAAGTTTTCTAATCAATTCTGGAAAAATATAATAAAGAGAAGGAAAATAAGGAAATTTTATACAAAATTCTGGAAGCAGAGATTTTAATAAAGTTGTGAAAAATACAATCATCATGAATTTCTTACAACTGCCTGTTTAACAGACCATGAAGTCATTTATTCCTAAGCCATAATCCCCTAAAAATAGTGTATTCCTGGTACCCTTTTTTTTTTTTATTTTTCTTAGATTTCTACCCACTGGTCATCACCAGCTCATACTGTGATTAGCAGCAGGGTTCTGTGGAGTGGGAATGAGAAAGAAAAAGAAAAGAAGGCTATTATGGTTCTTTGCGGTAGCCAGTTTCTAAAGAGGGCCCCAAATAATTCCACCACCCCACCCCTTAGCGGCAAACACCACTCCTCCCATCAAAAGATGAGCTTATGTTCCCTTCCCTTAAATCTGAGCTGGGTGTATAACTGTTCTACCAAAGAAATGCAGAAGCACCATTTTGAGACCTTAGAGCCCAAACATTAAAGACACCAGGAACCAATACTTCTTACATCTTGGACCCCAGCCACCATGTTATAGGGAAGCCCAAGCAACCATATGGAGAGACCCATATGGAAGAGAACTGAGACCCCCAACCAACAGCCCCTGCTGAGCTCCCGACCACAACAGCCAGAATCCAGCATCATCTTGCCAGCCATGTGAGTATTCTTTCTTGGAAGTAAAGCCACTCGTAAGCTACCCAAGCTGATGTCACATGGTACCAAAAGGAGCTGTCCCTATTGAGCCCTGCCAAATTGCAAAATTACAAGTAAATCAATGTTTGTTTTAGGCCACTAAGTAGTAGGATAATTTGTCTTGCAACAATGCATTACAGAAACAGTCTCAAAGAAGAATCATCGATCTCATTCCAGGCCTTCTACTAACTCTACCATGCTCAATTACCCTGTATGAACACTTAAAGCTGTGGCCGTGTGATCAAGTCCTCTAACTGAAAACTAGCAGATGTGATTAATAACCTCACGAATCCTGTAAAGCAGGGAGAAAACCCAACACAGGCTTCTGTTTCTATGCATGCTCAAGCACTGAACTGATCAAATACGAGGCCAGATTTCCAAAGAGTGCCTGCCTGACCAAGATACCAGGTACAGAAAGAAATACTCACCTTTGATAATAATTGCCACAACTGAATACAAATTTTGTTATATATATTTATTACCGTTTTATAATATGTAGAAACAAAACTAAAAAAAAAAAAACCACTTTAAATGGGTGAATTACATGGTATACGTATTATATCTCAATAAAGTTGTATAAAACAAAATCACCATGCCCGTATAAAGCAATTCCACCAAACAGCTTATAAAACTCAAGGAAATCTAGGACAACAGATAAATTGGCCCAGCTGTGGCCAAAGCTTAAGTCAGAGACTCTCAGACTAAGCAGGACCTCATCCAAGCATTAAAATTCCCCTACAATCTAAGTCAAGTACCTCCAGTAAGGATCTTCACCTACCAATAGCTCAGGTCATCTCTGAACAGTTGATCTTAAAAAGATTTTTCCTTGGGGTGCCTGGGTGGCGCAGTTGGCTCAGTATCCAACTCTTGGTTTCAGCTGGGGTCGTTATCCAGGGTCGTGAGATCAAGCCCTGCATTGGGCTCCATGCTCAGGACAGAGTTGGCTTGGGTTTCTCTCTCCCGCTGCCCCTCCCACTCATGCTGTCTCTCTCCCCCTCCAAAACGGATAAATCTTAAAAATAAATAAACTGACTTATATTGAGTTAAAACCCATCTACCCATAGCTTCCATTCATTAACTCCTTTTTCCCCAGTATTTAAAGAAAGCTCTACCACACTGCCTGTGGCTTCTTTCCTCCTGACTCCATGTATACTTATTCTTGCAGCTACTCCTCCTGTGGGCACTGTTTCAAGTTCCTCCATCACCTAGTTGCACAGCTCTGAATATATGTACTCTGTCTCAGTGTCCAAGAGTATGAGGGTTGGAGTCAGAATCTTTACCCTCTTAAGCTTCAAGTTCAACATTATAAAATGGGGATAGAAAGAAGTCTCATCTTTTGGGGAGGAAGCAGGATGGGACTAAGTAGAGATGAAAATCACACATAGAATGACCCCTGGCCCTTGTGTGTGTATTTAGGAGGGCCAAGGTACAGTCTCTCAAAAGGTCTTTCTGCTTTTGAACAGGTCCCCATTTCTTCAGTTAAACACAATCTCCCTCAGCTAAACACATACACATACTTCAAGCTTATTAAGCACATAAATGATACAACTTCCCTAAAAAGAACCTACCTCAATGTTCAACAACTAGCACAGTGTCTGGAACCCAAGAAGCCCACTCAAATTTTTAGGTTTTATTATTCCATCCATTGTGATTCTAGGAGGGAAGGACAAAATTCTAATCTGATGTTTCCAAAGTGGGCAGCCCAGTGCAGAACAGGGCAGACCTACAAGTGGGACATTTTTTCCTAATGTCATACCCAGGACTTTCTTCTGTTTTCAATTATCTTCTACTTCCTTCAGCAGGCAAGATAAAGAGAGCTAGAAAACCTATGAGAGCACCCTGGAGAAGAGACCCTGATGCTACCCTCCCCAGGGTACCCCCTGTAAGTGCCTACCAGCAGCTGTGTTCGTACTCATCTGGAAGCACTCATCCTAATTCCCAGACAGCACTGACCCATACACACCAGCACAAAAGGAGAAGGCGGTTTTGCTAACTCCACCCCACTGAACGTTAAACACACACATTTTCTATTCACCACCCCACAGATGCCTGCCCTATCACCTGCACAAATGTAATTACCTTATTAACTAAAGCTTTGTGTTTGTTCAAGACTAGTTAGTGGAGTCATCCAGGTGCACTGTTGAAAACTAAAATTAAATATATTTCACCATAGAGCTGAACCACTACCCAATCAAAAAGCTTGAGGGCTTTTTTTTTTTTTTTTTATGTAACAACAATTATAGCCATTTGCCTGATCAAACCATTCAACAGCCACAGGGGATTTTCCACCAGTGACTGGTGACAACCTGTGACCTGATGGCAGGGACCACGACCCTGTGTCTGCCTGGCCACTGGGAGGCCACCCCTCTCTGCCATACCACCACACCCAGCTCTGCCCAGAAGTCTGAGGCTGTAAAGGGGGACACTCCTTAAAAAGGAGCCATTAATCATACTTTTTCCTTTCACTACTTGTTTCAGGGAGGAGAAAATATTTGCATTTCTAATAACCTGTGTTCAGTGACAGTTTGTCACACTCTCACTTGACCAAGCCCTAGGCAATGCAAAGCAATTGCCAGATCCTTGTCACTGTCACAACCACTTCTGGCAGGGTCTGTGTTATGAGTGGCAAGGGAACCCACTGTGCAATGCACTTTCCTGCAGAAACCATGTAGTAGACTGTTGTCAGCTTGGCAACCTTATGAGTACATTCGGGACTGAGCCATAATCCTCCCCTACACGGAGTTCTTCATTCTACTTACTGGTTACTCTTCAGGCAAGACCTTTCCTCTTCTCGCATATTTTAACACCAAAAGAGGACTGCCCAATGAAAGAAACACATGTAGTAGGAGAAACAGGCTCCACCGATATCAATACTATTTAATCTTAAGGCAGGGGCTGTAAGGATGGTCCATGGACTAGCAGCATGCATCACCTGGTATCTTACTGGCAATGCAAGTTCTCGTGCCCTACCTCAGACATATGGAACCCAGCAATCTGCTTTATCAAGCACTCCAGGTGATTGATGTATGGAAAATTAAGTCACAGTCATGTTTGAGAGTCACTTGTCTTAAGGTACCATGAGCTGTGCAGTTGGGATCTCTGGGGTGACCAGCATTGCACTAGTGGCAAAGTAGCATGATACCTGGGGCAAGAGGCAGTCTGGCAATTCCATGATAGGAGTAGGGTCATGGTCATTCAGCACAGTCAGCACCACAGGACAAGGACAAGGCAGCTCAGAGACTGAAGGTCAAGGGACAGGAAGGATGGGTGGTCATAATGCAGATGCTGTTCTCAACTGTGGCTTCAAAGGTCATTGAGCTAACAAATTCAGAGTAGTCTGAATCCATGGGCAGCTAGGACTCACTCTCAACACTTAATAAAAGGCTAAATCCTCTCTTTAGATGCAATTCTACACTGAAGCCTAATATATGAAACAAAGCAGGGGTGTTTGAGGGCCCCCCGACATACACACCTTACTTCTCCTCTCACCTCTCCCCCTGGGTAGCCCCTGATAGACTTCAGTGGATACCTGAGGGTTTCTGAGAGAATCTGAAAGGCAGAGGCTGCTTATTAAACATAAGGATTCCTGGGATACCTGGGTGGCTCAGTGGTTGAGCCTCTGCCTTCAGCTCAGTTGATCCCCGGGTCCTGGGATCGAGTGCCGAATGAGGCTCCCCACAGGGAGTCTGCTTCTCCCTCTGCCTCTCTGGGTCTCTCATGAATGAATAAATAAAATCTTAAAAAAAAAAAAAATACGGATTCCAGAGCCCTGCCAGTCCCGCTGAACTAAAAGAGCTGGGGATGAGCCCTGAAGACCTGTATTTTTCAGTTTCTCCAGGTAATCCCCATGACCAAAGAGAAACTTTAAGCAGTGTAAGTCTCAGAGGAGGGCACTGAAATTTTATACCAGAATCACTTGGAGGATGTTAACCCTGCCAATTCCTGGGCCCTTCCCAAGCCCTAAGGAAACTGGCTCTCAGGGCCCAAGAATCTGCACTGTTAGGGTGGTTCTCGGGTGCATCAGGAGTGAGAAGCCCTGTGGCCTGAGGCTACGGAAGAGACTCCATCCCTCTCATTTCCACACCTGGTACCAAAATGTGTTATCTATCCATCTCCTCCGCCCCAATCTCCTTCAATCTCTCAAACTCTTCCCTGAAACTATCAAGCGAACTTATCCTTCCTGATCTCTTTGGGCAGGGAGTCCTCCTGACCAGTCCCTGAGCCTTCATCTCCAGAGCCTGGGTGTCCAGTCACATTCTGGGAGCAGGAAGGAGGAATGTCTTGGAGCCCTGACTCCTTCTCAGTCTTACCCCATCCGTTAAGTATGAGAACAGGACTGCAGACAACTAGGCACCAGTGAACTGCTTTGACCAGTGGACCATGGTTTGCTCCATGAGAATCACCTGAGAAATTTTACAAACTAGATGGCTAGGCCCCACTCAACCTCACAGATTTTGCTTTAACTGCCTTGGGTGGTGGGGGAGATAGTGCACTGGTATTTTTTTTAAGGCCTCTTGGATTATAATGCACAATCAGGGCACCTGGGTGGCTCAGTCAGTTGAGCATCTATCACTTGGTTTCAGCTCAGGTCATGATCTCATGGGTCGTAGGATCGAGCCCTGCATTGGGCTCCCCACCAAGTGCAGAGTGTATTGGAAGATTCTTTCCCTCTGCCCCTCCCCCCTCAAATCTTTAACAATGCACAATTAGTTAAGAAAGAAAATCACTGTCTAGAGCAGGGCTCTCAAATGTGGCTATGCAGAGACCTCATCAAAATGAAGATTTTTGACTCGGTAGAGGTGAAGCTGGAGGTCTTGCATTTCCAACAGACTCACAGGTAATGCTGGTCCACAATTTGGAGGAGCAAGGATCTCATGTTCTCAAACTTTAGAATCACCTGGAGGGCTTGTTAAAACAGACTACTAGACCCAGCCCTATAATTTCTTATTCAATTTGTCTGGGGTGGGGCCTCAAATTTTGCATTTCTAACATGTCCTCAGGTGATGTTTATGCTGATAGTCCAGAAACCACATCTGGAGAACCATGAAGACCATGGTTTTAAATATTTGGTTACATCAAAACAGTCTGGGGAACTTTCAAATGCAGGTCACCAGGCCTAATCCACATAAGTCCTGGGAAGGAGCCCAACGATCACAGTTCAACAAGCTTCACAAGGGAATAGTGTGGTCCACTAGGCCAGAGACCACACTTGGGTCTAGACTTTGCATCTTGCAAATACAATAAGCATTTCTGAGACCGATAGCAAACTTTACTGGAAACAGTCTGAATATCACAAATGTACTTCATAATGAAGTGCCACCACTGCACACCTGAGATACTCTCATAAGCCACTACTAGGTCCACCATAAGGAAAAGAGAACAAGGCCACTGGGAACCAGAAAAGTTCCTAATAACTACTGAGTTCCCTGGGAGCCTTTTCTCTAGGGTTGCAAACCTAACCCATGGGGTCAGAAAAGACAATGCCATACAAGTTCTTCTTGGGAACAGTACCTACACGGATAAGGGAAAGCAACATAGCATAGCAGTTAATCACACACGTGTTAGAAGACTCAGGCTAGGATTCTGGCTAAACTCAAGAGACTTCAATTTCCTCATCTTGGAAATGGGGAGAATGGTATCTCCTTTGGATGTTGCTGAGAAGACCAGAAATCATGTCTGTAATGTACGTAGCAGAGGGCTGACAGTCGGTAAGATCACAAAGGCATGGTAGTTCTGACGGCAGAGCCATAAAATCTTAGAGCTGGAAGGGATCTTGATGATTAGTCTTCAGCCAATAAAGGAAACTTAAAGAGCAATAACACCGCATCACCTGTGTAAAAAATGCCGTATCTCAGACCCACTCCAGACCTTCTAGGTCACAATGTGCAGTTTAATACGACCTCCAGGGGCAGCCTGGGTGGCTCAGTGGTTTAGCACCACCTTCGGCCCCGGGCCTGATGTGGGAGACCCGGGATCAAGTCCCGCGTCAGGCTCCCTGCATGGAGCCTGCTTCTCCCTCTGCCTGTGTCTCTGCCTCTCATGAATAAATAAATAAAATCTTAAAAAAAAAACAAAACAAAACAAAACAACAACCTCCAAGAGACTTCTGTGCCCATGAGTTTGAAAAGCACTGCCCTAAGGGCGCCTGAGTGGCTCAGTGGTCAAGCACCTGCCTTCAGCCCAGGGTCTGATCCTGGAGATCCAGGATCGAGTCCCGAGTCAGGCTCCCTGCATGGAGCCTGCTTCTCCCTCTTCCTGTGTCTCTGCCTCTCTCTCTGTCTCTCATGAATAAATAAATAAAATCTTTTAAATATATATATTTTTTTTTAATAAGAAAGGAAGAAAGCAAGCCATGCTAGCTCTTCTAACAATCATGAGGGCATAGCAATAATCATTCACGTCAGCCCTCTGTCCTTTCCCACAGTCCAGCTATCAAGCACTGGAGCTGCATGGTCCCTGAATAACCCTGTCCACCACACATGCACACATACACACATTCCTCGTTGAAGACCCTGGGGTCTGGGCCACCCACCTGGGAATGCAGCCCAAAGGTCCTGGTCTGGGAAGAATGGGTTACTTCAAGAAGCAGGAACGCTTAGCATCAGGCTGCAGGCTCTGTCTCTAATGAGCTGTGTGACCCTGGACCAGTCACAATGCTCTGGGCCTCAGTTTCCTCTCTATTATACAAGGGGTTTTCTGTGGTCCCTGCCAGTGTCACCCTTCTTGGGTTCCCTGGGGTCACAAAGGACCAGTCACATTTTTTGCTTCATGGGCTTCAATAGCACAAAAAAGGCAGCTTTCTACCCACTGCCGTGTGTAATTTACATTTCTACAGTCTCTTGGTGCTTAGCCCATAAACGAAAATGTAACAATAGGCTTTCTCTAAAAGTCTTCTAAATATAGACACATTCTCTGGGAGAGCAGAGGATTTCCTGAAGGGTTTTTCTGAGGAAACTAACAGACCTAAATAATAGATGGTGTTTGGATTGAACTTGTGTGTGAGTGTGTGTGTGAGTGTGTGTGTGTGAGTAAAAACAATGTGATGATTGTATTGGGTTTTCCCTGAGAACTCTTAAGACACCAGGAATCATCTGTCAGACTGTCTCCGCCAATTTTGCTTTCACTGGGTCTCTTGAATTCATTCCTTCCTCTGCTTTTTTAAATGAGCCCCTTTGAGGTTCTGGCTCCCCGGGTGCCAGCCTGGACGGAGTCTCCCCACCGCCGCTCACCCCTCACGTTCAGCCTCCCTCTCCACCGCAGCAGGCCCCACGCCCAACACTGCCTTCTGGCCCACCGTCCTTCCCTCGTGAAAACCCGAAGCGACTTCTCTCCCCTCTTTCCCCTGCCCAACACATGAAATCTGACTCTTCCTCCTTAATCCATGTCGGTGCCTCCTCTCTGCTCATTTACACCTTCCTTCCTAACCTGGGGCACTGCCTCTGAAGTGGTTTTCCCCTGCAACCACCCTGCACCCCACTGCAGCTCTGTCCATGTCACCCCCCAGCTTCTCAAAGCCTGTCAAATTCAGAAATCCTAACAGCTCCTGTTTACCAAGACTCTGCTACGTACCAGGCAGGGTACTGAATTCTTCACTTACATTTTGTATGATCCCCCTTACAATGGACACAGATCTCCATTTTGGGATCCACAGTCAGGACAATACCTGGACTCGAATCCACGCCTGTGCTCTTGCGATGGAATCATGGTGCTGCTGGATGAACAAGTGAGGTGGGGAATCCAGCTTTTCCCAGCTCTTGGCTCAACCTACCACCTTCACCCAGTCACCTTCCCTTCCTCTCCAAGCATCCTACTGTCTGAGCAAACAAAAACACTCCCCCACTCCTGGACACAACTTATGGTTCGCACCCCTGGACTTTGGTTCACACTGGTCTCTCTGCCTGGAATGCCCTACTCCCAGACTCAGCCTTCAAAAACACCCTGCACCTATCTCCATTCCCTCTGGATCCTGCACTGGCACTTTTCTAACAGAGCTGAGTTTAGGATCAATCTCTCTCCTTTGAACCCCAGTGGCACTTGGCTTCTCTCTTATCGATCCATGGGCTTTTCTGATCCATTTCACACTGTAGCATACTCTTCAATGGCAGGACCCATTGTCTTTGTGTCCCCACAGAGGTCTGCCACCCTAGCACCCATTGAGGATAGTGCTTCCCATACAGCTGGTACTCAGCAAATATTTGCTTTATGGAGATGTTTTAAGATGCCATCAAGGAGAAGCAAACTGAGAATATACAAGAGTCATAAACTATATGTAATTATCTTACCTCTTCCAATATTTTGAAGAATTCCTATCCATGTGGGACTCTTTTTATCATCTACAAGTAAAAGCTAGCAAATGAATGGAAGTTATAAGGAAGCATGTTTCAGCTCCAGAAAATCAATTTTATTTTTCACAGTTAAAGTTGTCTGTAAAGTGGGATCCCTGGGTGGCACAGCGGTTTGGCGCCTGCCTTTGGCCCAGGGCGCGATCCTGGAGACCCGGGATCGAATCCCACGTCGGGCTCCCGGTGCATGGAGCCTGCTTCTCCCTCTGCCTGTGTCTCTGCCTCTCTCTCTCTCTCTCTCTCTCTCTCTCTGTGACTATCCTAAATAAATAAATAAAATATTTTTTTAAAAGTTGTCTGTAAAGTAAAAGAGGTGGTCATAAGGAGTAAGGTTCTTGTCTCTAGGAGGATTCAAGTATGAGCTAAGTGGTCTGTGCTAAAAGTGCCTGGAAGATTCCTGGGTTAGAACGGGGATGGGGCAGCTGAATTAGATGTCTGACTTCCTAGATCATTTCCAAATAGGAGTCTAAGCCACCCCCTTCCCATTGTCAGGACGCCCACTGAAGATGACGAGCACGTACTGTCATGTTGTAACAACTGAAACCTTACCCCATGTCACTCAGCCAAGCATCAATGTCACTTAACCCTGGAGTTGTGCAACAATGAAAAGTCAAAGAAGCCAATGAGTTCATCCTCTGATCCCAAACCCTTGTTTTTCTCATTTTCCTTTTACGTGTGATTTTAAAACATTTTCCAGATCCACCAAAAACCAGCTTAATATGTAGACAGTTCAGGTGGCGACTGCTTTGCAAACTAATGCAGTTAAGTGACACAACTGTAAGTCACGAAAGATTATTTAGGTCATTAGAATCATAAAGGTTTGTCTGCAAGTAATAATGATGCTGTGCAACAAACCCAAAGGTATGATTCCTGCAATTCTGGACACCCGAGGTCCATCTAGAAAATGTATGGGCTCAAATTCTCTGTGGTTGCAGGTACTGATGGGGACAAATGTTTAAAGAGACGCTAATATGAGGTCATCTTTTGTAACTTTCAGCAACAAGTTCTACGATAGGAGATAAGAAGTGAAATGAGTAACAATTTCAAGCAAAAGAAAATAAACATTTTCTTCTTCCCGAGTCAAAATTTTGTCATCACACTTTCAAAAATCTGCTACGGCTATCTTTATTAACTGAGTAATCCCACTTTGAGCCAGGGGGAGTAGCTATTATAATCTCTGAAAATAAACTGTCTCTCTGTGAGGGATGAACTGTCTGCTGTGAAGAATGAACAAAAGCCACCGCTTCTTGAGAGAAAGGACAGCACCCAACAGCCTTCCACAGTTCCATGGCCACTGGCTTCCTTACATGCATCTGGATGTGTGACCCAAAAGCTTAATTTGTGTCCCCCTGCACATGAAAATGCTGCACAGACAGGTAGGACCCTAACACCAAAATGAGTCATAACCTTTACTAAGGAAACACAACTTGACCCACACAACTGCTCTGCAATGCTGTGCTATGAATCAGACCAGGTAACCTGTGGATCGCTCCCAACACACCTCCATTTATGTAACAGTTTATAAAACAGTTCTCAAAAAGGGTGTTCAAGAAACCTGTATGAAAAGCATCCACGGGGCAGCCCGGGTGGCTCAGCGGTTTAGTGCCTGCTTTCGGTCCAGGGCGGGATCCTGGAGACCAGGGATCGAGTCCCACATCGGGCTCCCTGCATGGAGCCTGCTTCTCTCTCTGCTTGTGTCTCTGCCTCTCTCTCTCTGTCTCATGAATAAATAAATAAAACCTTAAAAAAAAAAAAAAAAGAAAAGAAAAGAAAAGCATCCAGGGGGGATGCCTGGGTGGCTCAGAGGTTGAGCATCTGCCTTTGGCTCAGGGCGTAATCCTGGAGTCCGAGAATTGAATCCCACATCAGGCTCCCTGCATGGAGCCTACTTCTTCCCTCTGCCTGTGCTTCTGCCTCTCTCTCTCTGTGTCTCTCGTGAATAAATAATAAATATTTAAAAAAAAAGAAAAGAAAAGAAAAGAAAAGAAAAGAAAAGAAAAGAAAAGAAAAGAAAAGAAAAGAAAAGAAAAGAAAAGCATCCGGGGTGCCTGGGTGGTTCATTCAGTTAAGCGTCTGCCTTTGGTTCAAGTGATGATCTCAGGGTCCTGGGATCAACCCCACATCAGGCTCCCTGCTCAGCAGGGAGTCAGCTTCTCCCTCCCCATGCTCATCTGCTCCCCCTCTCTCTCCCTCTCACAAATAAAATCTTTAATAAAAAAAAAAAATGAGAAGCATCCAAATCCATGAAAATGTGGTTAATGACCCACATGTAAACATGTAAGTAAATAGTAAAGGAGAAGATCACTCCAGCCCAATGGTATTAAGCTTTGGGAAACTCACTCCATCTGTTTCTAAGTGACATTTTTTAAATGGAACTCTATTAGAACTTTATTGAAAGGTTCCCAAAACTAAAACCACAATAAAAAAAAAATGTATTTTTATGTACCCTACACTTTGTCCCATATGATGTGATAGAAATATTGATCCCTGTGTTAAAATTTGAAAATTAAATTTGAAAATTTGAGCTCTAGAAGCAGTCTGGTCCCACAGAATGCTCAGAGATCATCACACCCAATAGACAAAAGAGACTGTTAGTTAACTGGCCCGACCTCTGCCGGCTGCATATGAACAGAGTATTGGTGAGCACAATAACTATCAGATCAATACAGAAGCTCCCAAACGGTAAAATACAGGACTTAAACTTGGTTATTATTATTATTATTGCTTGGAAACCAGCAATAAGTAACACTTAACCTAATGCTATTTTTTTTTAAAAAAAAACAAAGGTTCCCACATTTCCATTTCGCACTGGGCCCTGTAAACGATGTAGCTGCTTTGGTCCTGATTTGATGATTCGAACCCTGAATCCAGGGAGGCCTGAAGCCAGTATAAATCTTAGGATGTCCAGCTATTTGGCAATAAACAGCCTCTTTCCCTTTAGCCACTCTGTGTATCTTTCACTTAGAGCCATAGGGTCCTGCCTCAATGATCTCCTATCTACCATGTCTCCTGTCACATCCTACAGACACCCACCACACCACTCGGCTCGGGCTGCCTCTACACTAGCCTCCAGTCAACCTGTTGCCTCTCTAACACCATCCTAAAAGCCTCAGCTGATCCTCTGCCCTGGCTGCTGAGAGTCTGGATTTCCCTCAGAAATACAGATGAATTAATTGACTCCATTGTCCCTGTTTACAAAACTCACCTAATTAGCCCAACAGGGTCAGAAAGATGGCTAAGATTCACTCATTAATTAATTTAAAAAGTATTTCTTGAGTGCCTACCATGTACTAGGCAGAGGAGATTAAAAAAAAAAAAAGAACCTTTTGCACCTGCAACTAATAGTAGAAAACACCCTCAGAAAGCCTTAAATTAGCTGTGGCCTTCCTTCAGAAACAGGTGGAGAAGCTTAAAGGTGTGAGGAGGAGAAAAGAAACCAATCAGAAGGTAGGTATGGGAGGGCTGGAAAAGAGAACACCTAGGTTTTCCCTGAGATTTCCAGAGAAGAAACAAGAAGTGTCCCTGGAGGGTGATACAGTGCACCACTCACCCCTGAGTGTCCCTGTGTCTACCCCACAATATCTCCCGACCCATCTGCAGGACCCCTGCCACCCCATGGGGGCCTGGAACCTAAGAGAGAAAGAGGGGTTCCCTGGGGCATTAGACCACGAACAAGAATGCCAGCTCCTACAAAAGTTCTTCATGTTTCTGGGAACAACTACACATGTATGCTTAAAAGAAAGAAGTCTTGCTCCACTCCATGAGGATGGAAGGACATGTAACCCTATAATCCCAGGGAAAACCTGAAGCGTACTTCCCATAGAAACATCTCTAGGTAGGTTGCCTCTAAACTAGGCTGAGCACCATCCTTGGTCTTTAGACTGAATTCCTCCCGGTGAAGCACTGGAATGCAGAGATGAAGAGGAGCTGGATCTGGCTTTGAGACCTGCTGCAAGAATTTAACCCTTCTAAACCTGTGTTCTCATCTATAGAATTGAGGTGCCAAATGGTAGCTCATCATTAGCTTGTTGCGAGGATTACTTGAAGTAATCCATGAAGAAGTCAGCCTTGTGAGGCATATCCAGGCTTCAGTAAGTACAAGGCCCTGTGTCACCTGGGAATGGAAGACCCGCACTCAAACCACCAATTTATAAAGATCCTTTGGGGACACCATTTGTAGAAAAGCAGGGCTACTCTGAGGTCCAGCTGAAAACAGCTTTGTTTTTATTTTTTTACTTTTTTAAAGATTTATTTATTCATGAGAGACACAGAAAGAGAGAAAGGCAAAGACACAGGCAGAGAGAGAAGCAGACTCCATGCAGGGAGCTTGATGGGGGACTTGATCCTGGGTCTCCAGGATCACACCCTGGGCCAAAGGCAGGCACTAAACCGCTGAGCCACCCAGGGATCCCCAACAGCTTTGTTTTTAATATTAATACTATATCAATGCAGTTTAGCAACATTAAAGTGAGATACCTTCTCCAAAATACATGACTAATTATAGTCAATATTTACATTTCTTTCAAGTAAGTTTAAGATGTGCCTTACACATTATTATCAAACCCTATGGAATACTAGGCAGACTCTTTTAAAGCCCTTTCTGTAAAGAGAGGCCATCCAAGTCCACAGAGCCTGGGAAGTCACTGGCCCTTACCACCCTCCTACAAAATGGAAGGCTCCGAAAACATGACAACATGCCCACAGAAGAAGACCCTTCTGTCCTCCCATTCTGGCCCCACATTTCCACAGGTCAGGCCCACAGCGACAGGTGAAGCTGAGCCACGTGCCAGAGTCTGCTCTCTTGTTCCAAAAAAACCATCAAGAGAAGATTCCACATGATCACAACATCAGATGGCCCTTCAAAGCCATGTTTTCTACTACCAAGCTGAGCGATGAGAAATGTCAGGAGAGATGAAAGGAGAAAGTGACAAAACAAGAGACTTGACCAAAACCACTTGTAGTATATCAGCATAGTGAGATGATCGTTAGCAGCAGCAGCACAGAAGCAGACAGTACTATGTCTGTCCAGGTACACAGGACACAAGATGCACACCAGTTCCCTTTGGACTGCCATGTTTAGGACCTCATGGCTATGTGTGGGGCCACCCTGTCACTGACACCACCCTGTAACATGGTTAGGTACTTGCTGTAAATGGCATCCTTGCTGAGGGTCCCTGATGGACCTCCCTTGAGCACCCTCAACTAAAGGTTAAAAATACAACATTCATTACCCTCAGATCCTTAATATGAGAAAACACCATAAAACAAATGTCTTAGAAGAAAATTATTCAGGACTATGTTTACAATCTGGCTTTATGATCCAATGATTCAATTTAGGACTTCAATTAAGGGGAAGAATAATCAGAGGATGCCTCAGAGCCTTTATGATTAGTAATTTTATTGTTCTTAAAAGTTAATGTTGTCTACTTTGGCCATAAGAGCTCACCACTTTAACCCATGACTGTACCTTATTATTCTACTACAATGGTATTCTTCTATCCTCAATAAAGACTTGTGGTTAAAGCAAATCCAAGCCCTTCAAACTGTAACTGAAGAGCATCTTTTCTAACCACACTATAACATCAGCACCACCCATTACCTGAATGGCCTTCCCATGAGATTTCCTCTATCCTCAAAACCCATTTCAAACAATTCCTACTCTAATTTTTCCCCAAGGGAGAGCAATGTCCGTCCCTTGAAACCCAACTACTTCAAACTGGGAGCTACCTGAAGATACAACCACGTTTTGTTCATATTTTGTATTTCCAGGGCTGGGAAAGGGGCTAGCACATAGAATCGGCTCATTAGGTGCTTATTGGCTGGATGGATGAGGCTCCAGTCTGAGACACTCTTCTGGAACCTATACATTCTTCCTTGTATTAGTTTCCTCTTACTAAGAAGTAATCACCATCTTCATGGCCTAAAACAATACACATTTATTATCTCAGATTCTAGGAGACGGTAGTCTGGGCACAGAATAAGTGAGTCCTTTGCTTCAGGGTCTCAAGGGGTTACAATCAAGGTGTCGGCTGGGCTGCAGTCTCATCTGAGGCTCAACTGAGTAAGACTCTACTTCCAAGATCATCTAGGTTGTTGGAAGAATTCATCTCCTTGTGGCTGGAGGATTGAGGGCTCCAGCTTCATCCTGCCTACCAGTGAGACACTGCCTGCAGTTTCCTGCCACGTGGCTCTCTCTACAGGCAAGCCACAAGCACAAGTCAGCTTACTTTTTCCAAGCCAGCAAGAAGTCTCTCACTCCAGTCAGCCAAAAAGGAGTCCTATACAACATAACATAACCAAGGAGGTGACATCCCATCACCTTTGCCAAATTCTACTGACTAGAAGCAAGTTATAGGTTCTGCCCACACTCGAGGGGAGGCAATTATACAGAGGTGCATCTGCCATAGTCCTAGGGCTGTGGTCATCCTGGCCTTCCACTGGCTGTGAGCTCCACAGAGCAGTGTCCTCACTGTATTCTTAGCCCCTGGCACACTGCCTTCTACAAAGCAGGCACTTCAGACAAAGTTAGTGAGTTGAAATGAAAGGTTGAGGCAGAGGTAAGAAATAGACTTCAAAGGACATATAGAGAGAGATAAATCAGTTATAGAAACATTAGCAGTTGTTTAAAACAAAAAAGAGATTATCCACACAGAGACCAAAAGTGTGAGAATTAAGGATTTTTAGGAGTGCCTGGGTGGCTCGGTTAGTTAAGCGGCTGCCTTCAATTCAGGTCATGATCCCAGAGTCCTGGGATCGAGCCCCATGTTGGGCTCCCTACTCAGTGGGGAGTCTGCTCCTCCCTCTCTGCTCCTCCCCCTGCTTCTCCCCTTGCTCATGCTCTCTCTCTCTCTCACTCCCTCAAATAAGTTAATAAATAAAATCTTTTTTAAAAAAAAAGAACTAAAGATTTTTAAAATCCAGCAATTCCTCAAATTTGTTTTTTTCAAAAATCTGAATACTATTTTCTAAGATTGTGGCCTTGTCTACAGGATAAACATTTGGGTGTATTATCAAAAGTAACATGTAGAAAATTTGCTCACACTGGGAAAAGAAAATAAAATATTTACTTTTAACCAAGTAGAACTATTACCACAAAAACTGATAATTTAACTAGAAGCCTTGCCCTGCCCCCCAAATCTTTCTACTTGGAAAGAAAATAGATATTTTTAGACCTAATTTTTCTTCAATATCCAGGTAAAGTATCTTTGCATTCATTTATTTTGCAGAAAGGAGATACATAATGGGGGGGGGGGGAGGGACTCCCTATTTCACAGGACAAGCAAAGCAACTCCTTCTTCAGCTCTTTCTACAAAGGTTCCCAGTCTCATAACAGGCAATTCCTTTCCTAAAAACACACTAATAAAAGTGTAGATCATTGCTGAAATTCTTCACTGGGCTGTTTCCAAACATCTGATGCATTCCTTCAGCAACGTGCAGGCCTGAATCAGCAGGACCCCAAGGAATGGCCAAGCAACACCGCCTCATCCCTTCTCCGTCTCAACTTCCTCATCCTCATATGAGAAAGCTTTGTCCCTGCCAATGCTGAGGGCATGTTCTGGACAAGAGCTTGGTCTTCATTTCACTTCTGAAGTATTTTGGAAACCAGTAATGGCACCTTCCTCCAAAACAAAATGTCACATTCACTCCTGTTACTTTTATTAATTTTGTAATACCTTTCTCCTCCCTTCCTGGCCCTTAACATCTTTCATTCCAGTATACTCACTTTAAACCTGGCATCCTCAGGCCTCAGTGTGGCTCAGCTGCTCAGCGCTTATGAAAACCAGGGTCACGGGGTCACCCCTGAGGGTTCCAGTTTGGTAAGGCTGGTGGGAGGGGGGCCACAACCTGCTTCTGCTATGCATCCCATGGGGGACTACAATGCACAAGGGAGCCAAGCAGCATACCTTGCTACACGCAGCTAGGAAGAATACGAAGAAGTATGATTTAAGCATTTTCCATATTAAAGAACAGAAGAGAACTAGAAAGTCCTGAAGGTACAAAACTCACATTCCCCGAATGGCAAAATGGCAGCCCAGGGCCCCTCCGTGAGCGTGCAAATAGAATGTGTGGTGACGTGTGTGGCTCAGATTACCAGGTGGCCCACCTGAGACTAGGGAACTGCTCCATGCCCGGGAAGGAGGAAAAGACAAGCTTCTAGTCCCCAAGGCCTGGAACCAAAGGGAACCAATTTCCCTGAACCCCTCCTCTGTCTACACATGATGAAAAAGAGGAGGAGCTGGGTGTAGCTAGAGCAGTGGTCCTCAAACCACAGCTGCGACAGCACTGCCTAGAAGGCCCATTAAAACAGAGTGCTGGGGTCATGATCTCGAGGTCCTGGGATCCGGCCCTGAGTTGTCAGGCTTCCTGCCCAGTGGGGGTCTGCTTCTCCTTCTCCCTCTCCCTCTGTCCCTTACCCCCAATCACGTTCTCTCTTGTTCTCTTCTGTCTGAAATAAATAAAATCTTTAAAACACACACAGAGTGCTGGGCCCCATGCCTAGTTTCTGATTCAGCAGGTCTAAGACAGGGACTGAGAATCTGCATTTCCAGCAAGTCCCCAAATGCTGCTGCTGCCCCTGATTTAGGGACCATACTTTGAGAACCACTAGGTTTGTGAAGTGCCAGTCAAGCAGTCTATACTTTTGGACAGAATGGGGCAATTTTACCAAAGAAAGAGCCTTGAAGGCTCAAAACTCAGCGTTAAAAATGGTTACGCAGGAAGATTTGCTGTAATATACATTCTCTCATGCTTAATAACATAATCTCAGTAGCCACTGATTTAAATGAATTTCAGCTGGTCTTGCCCTCAGAAACAAATGCGACTTGTAATGCTTATTAATCAAGAAACCTTACTGAGGGTCTATTGTGCACACAGAACTGCTATGTAGTCCAACTTCCTAATGGATAAAAAGTAAAACAAAAACAGGGTCCCTGCCTTTAATTTATTTATCGTCTGTATTATTTCACCTCCAATTACTAAGAAGTTTTGGACTAACTTAACATAACCATTCACTATCACAGTAAAGAAAGAAAGAAACAGCTCTCTCGAAAGGATTCTTGTCTTTCCTTACCCTCTACTTTAAGGAAGACACAGCAAGTCACTTGACGATGGGAAGGAGGGGATAAAAGTGGGGAGTTAGGTATTTTTGTTTATTTTCAAACCAACTTCCAGCCTATTCCCCAGAGACCATAAACCTTCAGTAAATGGCACCATCAACATAAAAACATGAGACACAGACCTGTAATCCTCAAACACCCACTGTAATACGTTAAGACTTCTATTTTTCCAGACAAGAAAATATACCAACACGATAGAAAAAAAAATTCACAAACTGAAAACTTTTCACAAATAGCCAGAAAAGCCTTATTAATATCACCACATGTTTTCAGAGCTCTTTTGTGAAACATTTTCACAAACCCCATTTTACTTGCTATTTTCTACAAAACGGGGGGTGTGTAGCCAACGGGTGCTATGAACCCCATTTAGAAACAGAATAAAATTGCCCAGGGACAGTGAGTGACCACCCAAAAGGCCCAGCAGAGGTAGCCTTTGCACCGACCTCAGGTTTGCCTCACAATTTGTGAAATTTAGATGGGTGGGGGAGTCCTGTATTGTAGAAAACCTCAGAACAGCATTCAAGTGTATTCCAAAAATTTTATATTCTGCATCTAACACATCCTAACTGCTCTCTGAATTTTCCATGGTGGCTAGATTGGGATTCTTAGCTTTTGTTCTTAAAGGATATAACATCTTATTTTTTATTTAGAACCATATGCAGATCCCCACTAATTTCCTTTTAACATAGCAGTGACCAGAGACTTTATTTTTTTTTTTAAACCCTCAAACTTTCATCCTAAATGTTGGCCAGTGGCTCTGGTGAAAGTGTCACCTTTTGTCTGTCAGAGCTCAGCAGAGGCCTGAGGCTGCCATTAGCATAGGGCCAGTCTGGTGATCTGGGCACAATGCAGGTGGTCAGGCTATGATAATAATTTGTGTTGCTGGCTTTGGGTACTTCACTGTTCTATATGCAGTTTTTGTCATCAATTAAAAAAAATAGCATCAGTAAAAAAAAAATGAGCTTTCAATTTAAAGCATTCTTTGTCCATACCTTCAAAGAAGTGCTGTAAAAAAATCAGATCCTGTCTTGTGTTTTATTTCTTAACAGTAAAATCCACTTGCATTTACAAGTCCCCTGTGTTATTTATGGCCTTACGCAGCCTACAAGACCTAATAGGGATCCAGATCTAGCTCCAGATCACTCTGGCCCTCACTGTGACAACCCAGCAAACCCACTTCTAGGTCCCTGCACTGGGCCAGATATATTCCCTACCAGGGCCTTTGTACTAGCTGTTCTCACCTCTGCACAACTATCTCCTCTGTAAAGGTTCTCTCTTAATTCATCACCAAAATACAGCCAGCATCTATTTCTCCCCTATGAAGAACTGATCCCATCAGTTCAGTAAAGTGGACCACGTCAATTCCAGATGAACAACACCTTCCTCAAATTCATCTTCCCACCCACCAACCAAACTCATCTTTTCCTCCGGTCCAGCAGAACCAACAGTGCATATTCAAAAACCAACCCATCCATCTCCTAATTTACAAAACACGACATTTCGCAAACTGTTTACTTACGTCTGTGCCAACAATATTACTCAAATGCGGTGCAGTGAAAGAGCCACAGGGAATAGAGAAGCTGGCCAAGAGCAGTATTCAGGGATCTAAGATTACAGGGAAAATCATACAACATTCATTTTACTTGGTCCCAAATCTCTATCAGATGATGTTGAACAGAAAGATTCTAAAATTGGCAGGGAGAAAGGAAAAGTTGTCTTAAAGTTTGGGCCATGCCAGGGCAGCCTTCAGAAAGAAAGCTGAAGGAAACAGAATAAGGTGGTGTGCCCTTGAAAAGCTGTCATAATAAGCAGTGTCTGTAGGGCAAGGATAAGCACGAGGGGAAAGAACACCAAATGGAAAGGATTGCTAAAAAGGTGAGAGTACACAAAGAAAGGAAGGAGAATTCTCTAGATAGCATTTAGAGGACAGTATTTTCAACACAACATCAGAGATGCTGGTTCAGTTCATCTCTATTCAATTCGGCTAGCATCTGTACTGTGGCAAGGAAGGGAGCCTGGGTGCTTAACACAACACAGAGTAAATCCTGCTCCACACGGATGGGGAGAGAGATGCCTCTCCCACGCCAGGTCCACCTACACCCAAAGTCAAGAAAGAGTGAAATCACAGTGCTCTGGGAGAGGGAAGGAGGGAGCCATGGTGTTCACCAGGGGACCTGAAAAACAGAGACAGGGGTGTGTAAAAGGCTGGGGCGCTCAGGAGGGGGCAGGCCTAAGCAGAATGGAAGCCCCTGAGAACTTGAATACGGTTGGACAGGAATCCTGTTCTGCATGCACTTTTTATATATTACTTCATGTGGTTCCCCAACAAGCTTCTGAATGGTGAGTCAGACCATTATTGTATCTGTAACCTAGCCGTCCCCCCCTCATCTCCCCAGTCTCACAGTGAGGAGGTGTTAACATCCAGACAGGAGCCCTGTATCCTCCAAAGAATGAACTTTTTTTTTTTTTTTTAAGAGAGGGATGGGGGAAAGAAGCAAAGGGAGAGGGAGAGCGAGAATTTTAGCAGGCTCCCCACTCAGTGTGGAACCCAACATGGGCTCAATCCCATGACCCTGAGATCATGACCTGAGCCAAAATCAAGAGTCAGATGCTCATCCGACTGAGCCATCCAGGTGCCCCCAAAGACTGAACTTCTTTTTTTTATTTTTTTAATTTTTTATTTTTTTAAATTTTTATTTATTTATGATAGTCACACAGAGAGAGAGAGGCAGAGACACAGACAGAGGGAGAAGCAGGCTCCATGCACCGGGAGCCCGACGTGGGATTCGATCCCGGGTCTCCAGGATCGCGCCCTGGGCCAAAGGCAGGCGCCAAACCGCTCGCTGCGCCACCCAGGGATCCCCAAAGACTGAACTTCTAACCACTGACCTACACTGCCTTCTAGCTTAGGACAAGAAAATATAGAGCCACTAAGGGGAGAAAGAAGAGGAAGGCAAGAAAGGCACAGGGGAGACCAGTAACAGGCAGCATTTCCTTCTTGCAGCCACACTGTGTTAGGCGCACAGATTCCTGGCTACCAAGGCACTGTGCCTACATGAAATGTTCAATCCTTAATAAGTAAAGCAAATTAATTGGTACACATGAGCATATACAAATACTTTCAGCTCTGATGTGTTTTTCCATAAGTACCGAAACACCTAATTTGTGTTACTTTCATATACTTTTTTCTCTCTACTAACAAGATAGGAAACATTAGTAAAACATGCATTTAGAACAAGATAAGACCATAGTCTCTTCCTTATCTATAAATCATTGTGTTTAAATATCACATCATGGAGTCTTTAAAAATATGACCCTGATGAGTAGCTACTGGATGCATTTTCTATGTTTTTATGTATTTAAAATATTTTATAATTAAAAATTGAATATTTTCAATTTCAATTGGGGAAAAAACACCCAATGAGTTCCAATGTGTTTTAAACCTTTTTTAGAAACACTTTAAGTACACCTATTATTTACAAGTTTGCATATTTCCAACTCTTATAACAATGTATATATATTTATCAAACTTCCAACTAACTAATGAAAAAAACTGGATGAAATAACCCCATATGCAGCAGACTCTGTATGTACTATTCAAAATTAACCTAATCCAATATTCAGAGGGCTTTTGCCTTGAGAAATTTCTAAATTGTTAAGTGCTGGGCTTGGTCTTTAAAGTCCTACACAAAGAATCACAAATAATGCCCAGAAGAGGGTTCCTTCTGGACAACTGCTTCTCAAAATCTGGACTTCCTTCATCAGCATCATTTGCGGTGCTTGTTAAAAACCCAAGAGATGTTGATTCAATAAAGCAGTTTAACAAATTCCTCTTGGGATGAGTTGCACATTGACATTTAGGAGCCATCAATCTTGAATTTTTTTCACTAACGTTTTTTTAAAGATCTATTTATTGGGATCCCTGGGTGGCTCAACAGTTGAGCATCTGCCTTCAGTTCAGAGCATAATCCCAGAGTTCCAGGATCGAGTCCCACGTCGGGCTCCCTGCATGGAGCCTGCTTCTCCCTCTGTCTGTGTCTCTGTCTTCTGTGTCTCTCATGAATAAATAGAATCTTTAAAAAACAAAACAAAAATCTATTTATTTATTTGAAAGAGCAGGAGAGGCAGAGGGAGAAAGAGACAGAATCTCAAGCAGACTCCACACTGAGCATGGAACCCAACACGGGCTTGATCTAAGCACCCTGAGACCATGACTTGAGCCAGAATCAAGAGTAGGACACTTAACCACTGTGCCATCCAGGCACCCAGATCTAGAATCTTTTAAAAAAGACCACATAGAATGGCCAGTCATAAACAAAATCAACAGTGGCCAGTTCCTTACCTCTCCCACTCCCTGGCACAGCCAGAGCTCCTGCATTAAGAAGACTAGAGAGATCCACAGTCACAGATGCATGGGAGAGGCCCAACTCCGCTTCTGCCCACCCATCCTTGCATCTTTGGGTCATTGCTAAGGATACCCCAAGTCCCTAGGTAGGGGTGGCCCAACTCTTGAGAAGCCCCCCTCTCAAGCCCATGTGCCCAGCATCTTCAGCCTTACTTTATGAGTTGAGTATATCCTCCCAACCCTCCCACCCAAAAAATGTGTTGGAGTCTTGACCCAGTACCTGAGTACATGACCTTATTTGGACCCCACTTGGAGTCTGAGTCTTTACAGAGGTAATCCAGTTTAAATGAGGTCATTAGGGGAGGCTGGGTGCCCTGACAAAAAGGGGGAATTTGACACAAAGACAGAAGGACCATGATATAAAGGGACACCGGGAGAAGAAGGCCTTCTAGAAGTCAAGGAGAGAGGTCTGGAACAGACCTTCCCTCATAGCCCCTGAAGGAACCAACCCTATCCACAACTTGATTTTGGATTTCCAGTCTCCAGAACTCTGTGACAAGAAAGTTCTGTTGTTCTAAGCCACCAGTTCATGGTACCTTGTTATGGCAGCCCGAGCAAAGTGACTTGAGGCAGTACAAGCCAATCCCTCTGCAGGCTGTCAGGAGGGGTCACAGCACCGATGTCCAGGCATCCCAGACCCGTAGAAAGAACAAGGGATCAGGAACCGCAAGATCTGGGGGGGGGGGGTGTCCAAGCAGTGCCCCCTCACCCCCGGCCTGTAAAACGCGTAGTAAATCATGCCTGCCTCTCCCACCCGCAGAGTGTGTGAAGATCAAGAAAATGCTCCCCGCCTGCAAGAAAGCACTATGCAGGTTGTCCTCATCGCTCAGCAGCTCTTCCGCGTAGGCTCCGATCCTGGTCAGCACTGGAGTGGCGACACAGCCCCAGCACTCCAACTCCCCCTGTTAATCACTAGGAAGGACTTGGAAACAAAATCTGCATTTCAGGAAAATTCAGTTCGAGCTCCCAAACATGTTTGAGTATGTTTGGAATATCCAAGACAACAAATAACAGCGTCAGAGACAGCAAACTCTCGAGGCTGCCAAAGGTCCTTTCAACAAGTCAGGCTTCCTAAGGGCCAAGGGTTCACCGGGCAGAGAAGCACTTCAATAAACCAGGCCAGGCAGGAGCAGGCGGTGTGTCCAGGCCAGGCCATGGGCCGGAGGAGGGCTGCACAATGAAGGTTTAAGTACTATCACAACAGAGAATTTATGGTTTCTCAATGTTTGTTTTAACTAGTGTTGAGAACACATATTTGACCCAGTGTGAACTTGACCTCCAGGTCCCTCTCCCTTTGCCAGGCTGTCTGTGCCACATGACAAGATTTTCCAGCCGACCCTTCCACCCCTGCTCCCAGCAGCTGCCATGGTAAACCTCACTGCAGATCTATTGGCAAAGCAGCTGTCAATGGCCATAGCAGGCATACGAAAAATGTGTAATCATTCTGGGCCTGACTCCCAAGCTTGGCTAGCCAAAAGGGAAGGGAGACAGCCTGAAAAGTCCTCTTGGTCATCTGAACTCCAGCCACATCACTCCCTCCTGGATGATGCCATCTACTGCATCCCTGAACACCAAGGGTATATATGTAGCTGTCTCCTCTGCATCTAATTACGGAACATTTCTACGTTTGGTGGTAGTGTTTTGGGGTTGTTTTTTTTTCCAAAGCAGTGTGGGCTGAATGCCAATGGAAAAGCAATGGAATATCGATTTTTCTGTTTCTTGCTAAGGAGAGAACAAGTCATTTGATGTGCCATGAGTTAAGTGAGTAAAAACAGACCCTGTACTCCCTACAGCTGGCTGCATTTCTCCTCTATTCATAGAACCTGGCACATGGTAAAAGCTAAACAGATATCCGTTAAATAAATGAAAGAACCATCCATGCATTTATGGAGAGCCTGCAATGTGCCAGGCACCCGCGCAGGACTCTTACCTGCCATCTCTCCTCTTCCGTCCTCCTCACTCTGCCAACCTGGCCTCACCCTCATCTCGCCTTTACTCTTTTATGTCATCTGCTCCCAATCCAGCCTCCTCTTTCAAGCTGAGCCCACTGGCTGTGTCTCTCTCTAGGCTGCACTTACCCCACAGGGGCGGGGGGGGGCCGGAGCAGCAGAGGGGGTGGGCAGTGTGGACACAGAGCGAAGAACCAATAAGGCGCAGATTCAGTATGGACAGAGGAAAAACAGGCAAAAATGAAGAAAGGCACAAATGGGGCACATTAGGGATTTAATGCCCCAAGTGGAAGACAAAGTCTCAAAGCTACAAAGACTCTCCTATAAATGTCTTGTCTTTGGAAAGAGAAAAAAATGCGGTGCCATTACTTTTGCCCAAAACAGATGATTGCCATCAACAGTCCCTCAGTATTAATAACTAAAATGACATATCTCGCACTAACCTCTTAGCTTCTAGAGATCCACACACAAAGGATGTCTAGTAGAGCAGCATTAGCATGCAACTGGGCATCCCTACAGAGACTAGATGACTGGAGCGCCTAAGACCACCTCTGTGGAGACACACACACATTCCCCGCCACGGTGTGGGTCTGTGCCTGCCTGTTTCCCATCTGATCTGCAATGCAAGGCTCCCTTAATCTTTAGTCTTCAGAAGCATTTGCCTGTGGCACAATATTTAAATTAAGTTTCACTAAAAACAACAGAGTCTGGCTCCAAGAGCATCTTATTTTTCTTCACTGAAGTAAGCAAATGGAACAACATAAATACGACCCATCTCTCACAGAAACATTTTTTGCATCAATTGGACAGGACCTATATAAACTGAAATTATTCAGCTAACCCCTTTCAATTATCCTCAAAATAGAATGACAATTAGGAGGCACCCTGGGTGGTACGTTTAAATGCGCATTCACATTTTATGATGACTAGGAAGGAGGGAACTTCCGAGGTTTTGTATTAAGTATAAAAAAGCATACCCAAGCGCAATTGTTCAATTCAGCAAAATAAGGAAATGAGACACCAATTTCAAATCAATTTCTTTTACAATCCAAAGTTCACTGGTACTTACTGACACAGTTACCGTCACAAAAACGGTGTCAGGATTTTTTTCAATTTAATTTACATATACTTTAGGAGAGTATTTCTCCCTCTGAACAGCAAGCTTTATCCAAAAAGAACTAGAGACACACAAATAGTCTAATATTTAGTAATTTTAAAGTTCTACTAAAATGAATCATTCAGAACAAACTGCTTTCTTTTTTCTTGGAAATCGAAGCCAAGACAGCATGGGAGTGACTGGCCTTTTCATTTATTCTCTGCCTCTCCCCCCCACCCCAATAATCTCTATTAAGGAATAATTGACAAATAAAAATTGTATATACTTACGATATATGATGTTTTGATATACACATACACTGTGAAATAATCACCACAATCAAGCTAATTAACATACCTATCACCTTATATAGTTAACATTATTTAGGGAGTAGAACACTTTAAGATCTATTCTCTGAGCAAATTTCAAGTAGACAACCTCGCATTGTTAACTATAGTCACACTGCTGTACATTTGATCCCCAGAACTTACTCATCTTGTGTGATGAAACTTTGTACCCCTTGACCATCATCTCCCCATTACCCCACCCCCCAACCCTAAACTACTTCAAAGCTATAATACAAAAAGCGATCCATATCAATATTACTTAAAAAGAAGACGATGATGACACCAGCTGGGGAGACACGCATAGGAAAGAAAAGAAAACCAAGTAATAAAGAAATGAGTCGAGATTTGCTTGGCTTGATCCAATAATAAACTAGGAATCTTTCTGGTCTCATCAAGGCTTTTTTATACCCTTTCTTTTTCATCTTGATACCTGGAATGATCCAACAAAGGGAGCGAGGTTTATCACAATCATTTCTGGATGAGAAGATACAGGGTCAGAAAGGTTGAGTGAATTCCTCAAGGCCACACAGCTAGCAAAGGCTCCGGGATCTGAACTCAGGGCCAAGGGCTCTTCTAGTAGCACACTGCTGGGCCGTGGACACCAGTTTCACAGCATGAGTTATAACCCCGTCATCCCATCCAAAAGCAGACGCTCCTTCATCTCTCTGGCTCTCCCACATATACAAAACAAGTCTCCCATTGAAACATGACTACCTAGTAACTATATTACTTTAGGTTGGGCACTGGCCTACCCCAGCATCACTTTTAAAATTATGCCTGAAAGGAGTTGGGTTGTAAGTTTCTACCACTTGGGCCTGAATTAATTTGTCAGATTGGGCAGCAGAGGAAGGCCAATTTTCTGAATGCTAAAAATCATCAAAAAAGCAAGTGATGTTGCATGGCTTAGACCCTGTGCTGTCCAAGGGCTAACTTCTAGGAATCAGAAAGAGAACATGAACCAAAGGCCAGAGATATTTCTTGTAGGTATTGTGAGACTAAATCAGTGTAGCAACTTCCTCTGAGACCCTGCAAGTGCCTGTTCCCCCAGAGCCTTCTGCAGCTTCTCTCTTTCTGGATCACCAAAGGACAAACCTGGTCAAACCTAGGCACCACTATGCCCTTGACTTCCTCACCTGGAGAAGCAGGAACCCATGAAGTGGTGCCTCAAGATCCAGCTGCTCTCCTTTCTAAGGCATCTTTGGGTCTTCTGAAACATCTTTGGATCCTCAAATCTTCAGACAGCCTTTTTCAGAGAAGGCACTCAACTGCACCATTTGCCAAGTAAATGTCTCCAAGTCTTGATGCATTCTAACAGGCATCAAAGAAGAGAACCCACCCACTGTCTCTAACACCCTGCTCTGTATCTCCAGCCTTCACACAGCGGCATCCCACTGCAATGGTGCCTTTATGGGTGGGTTAGCTCCATGTTCTAGGGAAACTACAGCATGGCAGGTTTTGAGCAGGAGATACTGAAGGGGAAAGGGTGTGTAATTCGACCTGATTTCATCATAAATTCAGGAAAATGCTGGTCCACTATTGTCAAGTATAATCTAAGAAGAAGTGAAAAATTATGACAGTCTAAATGCCTACAACCCTAAGCATTTCTGATCTAGTGGTTTGAGTTCCATAATCAGGAGGCTGACAGTGAATTCGTATCTGCCATTACTCCTTGACCACAGTTAAATCATAACCCATCCAGACACTCCTTTCTACAAAACCCAGGCCACTATGCTAAAGCCCTCCTGTTTCTTTCAAGGAGTGAAGGTTTTTTTTTTTTTTTAACAAGTAGTTCACCAGAATGACTGTACTAGAAATTTTTGCCATTATTTTAAAATCCAAACTATATTTTAAATATATTTAAAATATTAAATCAATATTTAAAAACCCAAACTACATACAAGACAAATTGCTAAATGTGTGACTTAGTATGCTGAATACCAATAAACACCTCAATTTTGGATTCTGATTCACGATATTTATGGCTCAAGCTCCACACAAAGAAGACCTAAGAATGCTGAACTTTGAGTGAAAGATTTTTTTAATTTCCAATTAGCGACAAAGTCAACTTGTCCAGAGGAGGCTCAAAACACGTTTTAACTAAATCCTTCACTTTACAATAATCAGGGAAAAGTTTTCTGGTGTTCTCAAACCTTTATGTCCCGATACACATTCTTCTAAAATGCTGCTAAGATGTGTACAAATTGGAGAAGCACTGAAGGAAACCCCACTTGTAAGTTTTGAAGAACATGAAGTGCTCACCTCCTGGGAAATAATCAGGCCCCAAGGATGGAGGATTCTTGTGGCTGTGTTCAGAAAGCTTTAAAAACTGCTGATATTTTATTTCAGGACAGGGCCACCTACTACCCATTCCCCTCCCGCCATCAACTTAAAAGTTTTGCATTTGTCAATATCTGTGTTTGAGTTCACTGTACTGGTTTGGCATAGGGTACATTCTCCAATGGGAAGTTTCTCCAGGTGTGACAATGGCTCATACTGGGTTGGGGGCAGGGAAACCCCTGAATGCATGGCACGGTTCTGTACAATAAATTGCTGTCCTGATACCATCATCACTGTGACCCAACCCTCCACGGCTGGTAATGAAGGCTGTCGATAACGGGGTACACTGCATTGCAGACATTAATTTCCCCAGGACAGCATTAGCCCCTTCATGGGACTCCCGTGAAGCCCCCCTCCCCCATGTGGACAGTCCCACTATTGCCCACCGTGCAGGGCCACAGTGAACATGGAAACTTACGTTTGGTGCACCTCTGGGAGCCGGGGGCCTTACTCCAGCCATGGCAGCACTGGCCTCCACAGACATTAACCCTAAAACAAAGCAAGACCTCTGAGTCCAGCAGTAGCAACCTTCTGTCCCAGAAAGCCCAATTTCTGAGGGTCCCTGCAAGCCAGGCTCCCGTTTCCACATTCCTCTGGCTTCCAGAGAGTGCCAAGCCATACAGAGGATGCCCGAGCCGAAGCTGCCCGGGGAAGAAGGATAAAGGCCAGGTATGGGGGAAAGCCCGGAGAACCAAAACGCCTGCATAACCTAGAGCTACACAGGAGGGAAGAAGCAGGTCCACAGAAGTGATTTTCGTAACGACCCCCCCCCCCCACGCGCCCCAGGTGGAGCCTAGTGTCCTCTGCACGTTATCTCACCCACCGTTTAAACCGAATCAGAGTTTGGGACAGAAGTGTCCAAACGGGTGAGATCACAGTGCCTGGAACCATCCATGAAGAAAAGAACCAAAGAGGCAACGAAACAAGTTATTCGCCCCCCTGCCCGCAACCTGGGATGGATGGGGAGGAGGGCAGGAAGGATGTTTCTGAGCGCCCAGCGACAGGAGCTTCCCAACCGAAACTTCTGCCAAAGCGGAGACGCCCCCGGCCCCCGGCCCCCGGCCCGGGCCCCCGCCCCGGGGAAGCAGCCCCCGCAGGTGCACGGAAGCTCCAGCCCAGCGTCTCTGGGATGCTGAGCGGTTCTAGGGCACCGACCACGGGCTGATCGCTACAGCCAGCCCTCCCAAAACTTTTTTTTTTTTTCCTCCCCCACTAGCTAGGAAAAAAAAAAAAAATTATGACCGAGTTGCAGAGTTTAATTGATGCTGAGGGAGTGAGCTGCAGTGACTTCATGCGTCCGCCCATCTGCTAGGAGCGGCCGGGGTCGCGCTCAGGAGGTTACGCCCCAGGCAGAAATGCCTTTTGTGTTTACCCGCAGCGGAGAGACAATGCGCTGGGGCTCGTCCTGCGGCCCCCGGCGGCCCGCACCCGGCGCTCCCGGCCCGGCCCGGCCCGGCCCGGCCCGGCGCGGCGCGGCGCGGGGAGGGGGGGGAGGGGGGCGCCCGCCGCCCGGCTCCGAGGGGCCCCGAGCCCGCGGGGGGCTGCGCGCGGGGGCGGGGGTGCGCTTACCCCTGCAGCTGCGGCTTCTGCGGACCCTGCAGCCGCGAGCCCCCGCCGCCCCGGCTCTCGGGCTGCGCTGCTGCGCGCACGGCTTGCCGGCCCTGCTGGGCGCGCGGGGCGGCCGCCGGGGGACCGCCGGGCCGGGGGGCGCGCTGCCCGCCGGGGGCCCCGGGCCGCGCCGGCTCGCGCGGCGGCTCGCGCGGCGGCTCCTGCGGCGGGGGCGGCGGCGGGGGCGGCCGGAGCCCCTGCAGGGCGGCGCCGCCGGGCGGGCTGGTGCGGCGCGTCCGCTCCGAGGGCGCCCCCGGGGAGGCGCGGCTGTACCTGGCGTCGAGCGCGACGTTGAAGGTCCGCGGGCGCGGGCGCGGGCGCGGGCGCGGGGGCGGGGGCCCGAGGGGCAAGGCGGCCGCCGCCAGCCCGGGGCCCGGGCGCACCACGTACGTGATCCTCCGCACCCGGCCGTGGGCCGACGACGCGAGCAGCCCTGCCCAGAGCAGCAGCCCCCACCTGAGCCAGGGCCCCGCCATCGCGGGCCGAGCGGCGCCCCCGGCGCCCGCCCCCGGCCGTGCGGCTCGCCCGGTGCGGCTGCCCGAGCGCGCGGAGGCGGGACGAGGCGGCCCGGGTCGCAGGAGAGGAAGTGGTGCGGGCGGCCGAGCGGCCCCAGACCCCAGCCGAAAGCGGCGGGGAGGAGGGGGCGGGCGGGGGTGGGGAGCGGAGGGGAGGGGCGGGGCGGGGCGGGGGAGCGGGCGGTGCAAGGTGAGGTCGGGGGCGCGGGGCGCGGGGCGCGGGGCGCGGGGCAGAGCGGGCGAGGGCGGGCGAGGGCGGGCGTGAGCGCGCGGGACGCTCGGAGGCAGCCCCGGCTGCAAACTCTTTAAAAAGTTGCTCTCGCCGTGGAGCCGAGGGTCAGGTCTGAACAGCCAATCTCCGGCAGACGTGACGTCAGGCAGTAAGTCCTAATTGGGGAAAGCGTGAGATGAGCCCGAGGACGCGCCGCCACCCTCCACATCCACATAGATGGTCCCTGTCCCCGGCCCCCGGCCCCGCGTCCCGGGAGGCACCAAGGGAAAGGGCTCGGCGAGAGCCGCTGCCCGCCCTCCGCTCCCAGGAGCCCCACGGGCTTCGCTCGATACCGTTTGGAAGGGCCTTTTCTTATCCGTGTTTGTTCGGGTACGACGCTAGGTGTTGGATTAAGATACCAGACCGGGCCCCAGCAGCGCCTGCTCCGGATGCCGAGCTGCCCACCGCAGGGCGTCTAGATGGTTCCCCCTGAGGCTGAAAGCCCCGCGGGGCTGCGTCTCGGGCTGCAGCCTCTGGTACCCGGCTCGCTCCTAGCTTGGCGCGGACGGGAGTGCAGGGTGGGCAGCAGGGGGCGCCCGCCTGGACCGGGAAAGCCCAGGCCAGAGTTGACCCCCAGAGCAGCCTTGCTTTTGGAGAAAAGGCCTCCGGGATAGGCATACAGACTTTAGGATCCGTGACAACCCCGAGCCATTTAGTATTCCAAAAAAACGAACAAACAAAAACAAACCAAAAAAAGCTCAGTTCCTTGGGCCCCCCGACCTTCCCCTCCCATCTGAAAGGGAAGGATCACTCACTCATTTGGGGAGAAATGACCCAAAATCACATTAGGGAAGATGCAGGATGTCCTGGGGATAGTCCCTGGAGTTCATTGGGCTCTTTGGGGAAAACTGTGAAATCCTGTACTCTAGCATTTGAATTTAAAACAACGTCTGCAGCAGAGTGCGCAATTTTATTATATGAACGCAATAGAAAACCCATAGTCATAGCAGTCCAGTTTTGTTTTGTTTTTTAACTAAAAATGATACTTGGTTTCCAAGGCTTTGGTTGTTCTCGGTCATATTTATTTGTGGCTAATGTTTTTCTTCTGTTGTCTGCTGGCATTGGCTAGTGGACAACTGGTAGCAGGTGATGATGGTTTAAAACGAGTTAATGGAAAATAATTTAAAGTTGAAGCCAATTCATTAATCTCTTCTGTACCTTGGAGAAAGACCTCCAATATTTGATTTGGCAGGAGAGGGCCTCACTCAGTACATCTGCCTGAGCACCAGTTTCATGGGAGAACACACTGAGAGCCGCTGCCATAGCTTAAATAGCACTGGGCTGGAGGGAGACACCACAATTCAGTCCTAACCCTGTGGATAATTAGCCAAAAGACCACGGGCAGTTCACCTCTCATCCCTGAACCTCCACTTCCTCCTCCATAACAGAATAGTTGGATTAAAAGTACCTTCCAGCACTAACTGTCTGTGGCTCTAAGAACATCCGGGGTCCCTGTGGACAGGATCAGTGAGGTCATTCAAGGTCAGTCTCTGAGCTAAGCCAAAGAGAACTAGCTGAGACGATTGAGGAAGGAGGGTGGGTCAAGAAACTGCCTCCCAGCATTGGGTTCTTTAAAAAACACAATAGGAGCTAGGAAATATCCACCCAGTGCCTACACAGGCAAGCGCAGAGGCTGACCCTCTGCACATACAGTGTCCCAAGGCACAACCCCTTTGTCTTGGAGAAACTTCCCATCTGGTTAGGGAGACAAGATGTAAATGAATGAAAGCTTAAAAAAAAAAAAAAAAGTAACAGCTGAATTAAGCAACACTTAGATAATAAAGCCCTCACAAGGCACAATCTGATTTGTGCAAGGCCAGTGTCACAGCAGCACCCATAATTCTTTGTCGTCTCATGGAAAATTCACATTATAGAGGGAAAATATTTACTACTTGGAGTGAAAATCAGCCTACAGAGATTTTTACCTCACAAGTAGGGATTATATAGCAGGAGTTGAAATGGATGGGAGGGAAGAGGTGTCCAAGCACTAACTCCATTCTGAAGAGGCAGGCCAGAGGAGGAGAGGCATCAGGCAGGAAAAGCTCAGGAAACAGTGAAGGACAGCATCCCCAGAGAACCAGATTTTAGTCGGCTGTGTTGGGTACACTGTTTTTGTGGGCCACTCACGGGACCCAGACAGCTGAGCCAGTTTCTGTCACTAAGAGGCAGCTGCCTGTAGAGGGCAGAGCCTGGACAGGGAGCCAGAGCCCCGGGCTCTCTCCCTGCTAGTTTGCTTTCCCGCCAGGAACTTGAGCAAGTCATTTCACCTCTCTGCACCTGTTTCCAGGGGGCCTTGGGGTCAACCTGAAGTCCTCACATTTGGGGAAAGCAGTCACCTTGACCATGCCCTGTGGCTCTACAGAAACATGTTCTCTAACGTCCAAAGGATACAACGCGGTCTTCCTTTCTCTTGACCCAAAGCAACCAACAGGCGGATATTTCAACTGATCTTCAGCCTGATTACAAACTGCTTTATGACAGATTTGGATATATCATAGATCAACTCTGAAACATAACCACAGAAAGAATCTCCTGTGTGATTGTGGGTCTCCTCCCTAAAGGACTCACATCCGTGATGGTGTACATGTGTGTATATGCAACCATTAATATGCTAATATATGCATAAGTAAGCACGCTAGTCAGGAAACACCAGTAAAGTCATAGTGTTCCACATCAGGCTCTTGCTGTCTACATAACTAGCAAGATGATCCTTGAAAAATATGCGGTGCACCCTATGTACCGTCAGATGAGATGATTACTCATCTAAACACTCCACTCACTCTTCTTCTGAAAGTGAAAGCCCAGTTGCTGTCAGGCATGAGGACCAGCCTTTGCCAATTGTAGACCTAGTTTAATGTCATGGTTTCTGGACCCATGCCCCCTAGGTTTCAAGGTCCATTTATATTGGCAGTACACAACTTCCTGGTTCAAAAAAAAAAAGTCTTTAAAGATCTCATAAAACTTCTTGGACTTTAGACGATTTTTACAAAACAATACTCTGATGAGCTAAGTGTAAATGAATCAGAAAAGAGGATTATGTTTCCCATAAAAACTCATGGGTGTGAGGATTAGGGGAAGAAGGGAAGGCTGGCAAATGCCAAACTCTTTAAAGCACTTTGAAACCATTAGTCAAACGCAAAATGTAGCCAGGTCCCCTCATCCTTACATTTTATGAGTTTTGTAATTGAAAATCTTTTCCTACATTTAGGATCAACTACAAATCAAATTTAGTGGCTGCCTGTGATCAGAACAGCTTCCACCCATGTTTTCTTCCAGCCAAGACTTCATGGAGCCCCTTTTAGCCCTCTTCTCATTGCATCAAGAAATTCTTAAAAAGAGAAGAGGAAAGAGAGCAACAAGGAAGTCAGTGGGTCACAGATAAAAGGAAGAGAAAGGAGGAAAGAGCAAGCAGGAGAGAGACTGAGGAATGGAGAAGTGAGAGAGCTCAGGAAACAGGAGAGAAGGAGCGAGAAGACGGGACATAGTGGAGGAGGGACGAGCAGAAGTGGCCAGAGGAAAGGACGGATGAGGAATGAATGGAGAGGATGGAGGAGAAATCAATGAATGGGGAAGGGAATACATAGAGCAGTGAGAGGAGGGGGAAAAGGAAAAAATTACAAGGAACATGTAAGGTCACGAAGAATTATACCCAGAACCTGTGGGCTAGTTTTCTCAGGCTGCTCACTGGGACCCTGGCAGCCGAACATTCGCCTGTTCTGATCTAAACATCGGTTTGTCCAGGTTTGGACTAGAAGTAAACCTGCAACCCCACAAGGTGCTGGCAGGCTGTGGCTGGTTGGCTGCCTACCCCTCACGTGAGATAGGAGGATCCCGAAGCCCCAAGTCCTCCCACCGCAGGAGGTGGCCAAGGACCGCAGCTTCAGCTCAGATGTCCACAAGTGGGTCCTTCATTTGCTGTCTCCCTTGTTCCTTCAACCATTTCATCCAAAAGCAGGAGTGAGGAAGATTAGAAATATGTGACCTCCTCCACATTTAACTCCGCTTCCAGGAAAAGTCACATGCAGCTTTACAAATGAAGAGTTACAGCAGAGGTCCATCTGATGAAGATGTCAGTGTGTCTGCCAGCTGTGTGAGCAACATGGAGGCGGGCCTGATTTGCAGAGAAAGATGAGACACCCCTGGAATTGAGCAACAAGTAGAATCGAGGTTTATCCCAGTGCTTCCCCTCCCTTTAACGCTTCAGGTTTGAAAGTTAAGCATCTTGAGTTGTCACTCAATAAACACTGATTGAACAGCCCTGGGGCCCTGAGCTAGCCTGTGTGGCCCCTTACAGCAAAGCCAAAGCAGACTTCCAGTTCAGATGGAGACATTAAAATAATGCCTAGTTGGATTGCAGCCCAGAGATGCCCCTGGGCCAGCAAGTGCCTTTGTGCCTGGCCATGGCAAGACAGACCCTGTCCACATGGAGCGTGAGTCTAATGGGGTCAGGCCCGAGATAAATAATTACATGGGTGGCGAGTACTGATAAAGGACGGTCAGAGTGAAAAACGAGACCCCTAAGAGGAAACCAGGTCAGGGGCATGGGCTGCCTTCCTCCAAATTTAGAGGAGCCAAGCAATAAAAGTAAACTCACTAAAAGTACATTTTTGTGTGCCCTAAATTTCCCTAATTATTCTAGTCCCCTTCTCACTCGTCTATCAAATTAAGGACGAGTCAGGCAGCCTGGGGATGGGGGGGACTCAGAGGTTTAGCACCGCCTTCAGCCCAAGGTGTGATCCTGGAGACCCAGGATTGAGTGAGCCTGCTTCTCCCTCTGCCTCTCTCTCTCTCTCTCATTAATAAATAAATCAAATATTTTAAAATTTTAAGGACAAGTATCATCACACAATGGCAGCTTCTGAAGACAATGAAATGCCTCACTACATCTAACTGAAACCTGTCTGTTCATGTAGCTTTCACTAAAGTTCTTCATACCCATTCATTCAGAGCTCTTGAACATAAAACATGAGGCTACATAACAATTGGGGAGGTATCAATACAATTGTACACTTGTCATTCACACTTTCCCAACCTCACTGGGCCACCAGCAGGTCAACATTTAAGGGAGCCCAACTGAATTCTATTCTTTGTCTCAATGAGTTTGAATCTTGGAAGACACTTGGGTGTAGGTATACGTTGAGCTGTGGGGCACTTCTACAAAGCAATCTATGAAACATTTGCCTTTTAATCACAAATAGGTTTCCAATTACTTGCATTGCCCTTTGGTATCTCAGTTTTAAACACTCCTTTGACCTTCCCTTCAGTCAAGGAATATTCCTAGTTTCCCTGCTTAGATTTACATTCCAAAGATGCCCAGACACCTGCAAGATTGGCGGAATGCCAGGTGGGCAAACAGAGTAATGTTCTCTCTGCTCAGATACAACTATTTATAAATTGTGATCCAATTTTAAAGGGAACCTTCCTGCTTGACGTAAGCTTCAGCACTTCCCAGGTTGCTAAGTTGCTGGAATTGCTTCTCAATCTCAACTTCAGGACATTATTAATTATTACTCCTCTTGCCTATTTAGAATTTTCACCCAGTGACACATGACACTGCCTGAATTTAACAATTGATCCTAATTTTTTTCCATAATATTCTCTCTGCTTCCCATATAGTGAATAAAGCAACTGAGAAAAAAGAAGAAAGTGAGAGAAGTTACTATACCACCTCTACATACCAATCAATTCCTAGCCAGTCTTTCTGTTTCCTGAGATCCAAGGTCCTTCATAGGTTGCCTCCTTCTCACTTTTTCAACCTCATCTTGGGCTACTCCCCTAAATGAACCTTGTGTTCCAACTACGTTTATCTACCTGTATTTCTTCTTTCTCTTTAAAAAAGAAGAAAGAAGAAAGAAAAAAAAAGAGAAAGAGAAAGAGAAAGAGAAAGGAAAGGAAAGGAAAGAAAGGAAGGAAAGGAAGGAAGGAAGGAAGGAAGGAAGGAAGGAAGGAAGGAAGGAAGGAAGGAAGAAAGAAAAGAAAGAAAGAAGAAAGAAAGAAAGAAAGAAAGAAGAAAGAAAGAAAGAAGAAAGAAAGAAAGAAAGAAAGAAAGAAAGAAAGAAAGAAAGAAAGAAAGAAAGAAAGAAAGAAAGAAAGAAAGAAGAGAAAGAAAAAGAAAGACCAGCTACTGGTCTGCAGAAACAGGACCTCACATGTCTTCCCCTAGCCTCTGCTCCTGAAACATCCTCATCTCCTTAACCAAGTCCTTCTCCTTGAAAATCGAACTCAAGATCCTTTATTTCATGAAGCTCCTGGGACCACCACAAGCCTCAGCTGATTCCCATTCCTAACCCTTGGAGCATCTATTGTCCATTCTGGGCAGCAAGCACATAATACATGCTTTGTAACACATGTAGAACATTTCAGGCAGGGGGAAAGCTTTTTTTATTCTTGGTCCTAGGAAGATAAGCCAGAATTAAGGCAAGTAGTGGCTAATAACCGTTGAGGTTTGGTTCTGATGTAGTCAACTTATCTTTAGATGTTTATAGGCAGAGTTCTGCTGAGCAATGGGGTTTGCCCAAAATTTCCCCCCAACCTAAATTAAGTTGCTCTATCCAAATTGAGCAGTGGCCCTCTATACAAAGAGAAAGTTTCCAACCTCTGAATTAATGGTTTGGAAAGTTCTATAGAAAGAATTTTGTTGTATTTGTATATGAAAAATGTTACATTGCCAGAGATATATCATTAAAATAGTCAGTGCTTTTATAACATCTCTTTTTTGTTGCCCTCTCAGCTTGCCCTATTATTGGAGACTAGGACATACCCTGAGAATGCAACTAGTAAAAATCCACATAACATGGATGCACTGAGCAATATGCAGAAGTAACTCACACCACTGAAGAAACACCAGCTCTATAAGGAAAGGCCTGGCTTTCTAAACAGTGAGGGGAGACCAGTAAAACCAGCTCAGTGTCTGTGATTCCTCCAGGTTTCCAGGTTTTAAAACCCAGGCTACTGCTGAGAGAGATCAAGTTACATCTGCCAGCTGCCCCAGAACTTTCCTCTTAACCCTTTCCAACCCACCACCTGGATGTTACACTTCCATTTCACTTACTAGAAAGAGCATCTTCAGTCTTCACATAGCTCCCCGTCCCCCACTCTTGCCCAACCAACCCCACCCTCATGTTCTTCCCTACAAGTTACTGGTCAATGCCCACCCAGCTTCCATTCCTCCACCTCATCCCTGGAGGCCTATATGGAGGGCAGAGACCTTGTATATCATGTTCTCAGTGCCCAGCATGGTGTGCAAGTCATAAAAAATGCTTGCAGAAGTGTTTGTTGAGTAAATGACAGTCTCTTCAGACACCTAATTACAGAGGGTGGTCCACAATAACAAAACTATCTCTTTTGCATCATGAAAACCTTGTCCAAGATCCTTAAGTCGTCAAGGATCTGGAAATGGATTCAGTCAGTCATTGACCCTTTTCATTCATTCATTCATTCACTAGCCAAAGTTGATGGCCAACATTTTTTCAAATAACACAAATGGAAAAAGGGCTTCAGAAATGTTTGCTCAGGGACGCCTGGGTGGCTCAGTGGTTGAGCATCTGTCTTCAGCTCAGATCATGATCCCGGAGTGCTGGGATGAGTCCCACATCAGGCTCTCCACAGGCAGCCTGGTTCTCCCTCTGCCTATGTCTCTGCCTCTCTCTGTGTCTCTCATGAATAAATAAATAAAATATTTTTTTTAAATGTTTACTTAGGGGGGCAGCCTGGGTGGCTCAGTGGTTTAGTGCTGCCTCCAGCCTAGGGCATGATCCTGGAGACCCGGGATCGAGTCCCACATCGGGCTCCCTGCATGGAGCCTGCTTCTCCTGCCCCCTGTGTCTCTGTCTCTCATGAATAAATAAAAATCTTTAAAAAAAATAAAAAATGAAAAATAAAAATGTTTACTTAGGGACCTAATATTCCTGACTAGGTTCAAGATTCTCTCTGAAAGTTGGGGAAATTTGTTAGAAGGCATGAAATAAAGAGCTGGTTAAGTGGAATCTCTTTCTTAAAGAAGGACCTATAGTCCTTCTGCAGCTCAATGCTGGGGAACTGCTGGCAGAAAATCTGTATGAGCACATGGAGCAGCATCTGCAGAATGTACATACACAATCCTGGGTATTTGCATGTCGGGAAAGAAAAGAATGCATGGTTAACAGGACAAACCTCAGTGCCAAACAACCTGAGCTCAGTTCTTAGGTCTGCCTCTATATATGAGAGTGAAATTGGGGGCAGAGGCCCAAATTCTGGGTGAATCTCGGAAGCAGCTGGCTGGGCATTAAGCAACTAAACTCTTGAATCCCCCTTGAACAATCACTTTTATGAGGGAATGTTTTTGAGTTACTCAGCGCTGTCCTGGGAACCACTTCTCAGCTGGAGGCAGTTGGAAATAGATAATCTCAGCCTTAGATTCTAAGGCTATCAAGGCTGCCACTTTAGTTTATCACTTTATGGTTCAGCACACAGAATAAGTCCTTAGTGATGGTGAAGTATGTCTTGGTAGTCAGCTCAGCCAGTACACATTTACTGCCCTAACTCCTTCCAGTAGAAGGAAGGCGTTCTGGAACAATAGAGCTTTCTCCAGGGGTTTTAGAGTCACGAATACCAAAAGCTGATGAGTCCCTCATGTGATTCACCTGGTAGAGAGAGGTCACAGGGTCACTATTTCAGGCCCACCTGCCTGCAGAAGACAGACTCGGTCAAAGAGAAGATTAAACACAGAGATGGAAGAGGTGACCTCAATGTTACAAAGGGGGATGGTGGAAGGAAGTAAAGAGAATCCTTTGTATTCATTCACTGAGCACTTAAAAGGCCCATAAGTGGGCATAGGAGGGTTCCGCACCTGCCATCACAGAAGGAGGTCATTCTATAGCCAGTTGCCCCTGTAACGAAAAAATGGCATTCTGTGATAAAAATAAATAAATAAGCTAAATAAAATAAAATAAAAAAATAAATAAAGCTTCTATTTTCTTATCTATAAAATGCAAATAATTTCTACTCAGGACTCAGCAATCTTTTTCTTAAAAGCCTCAGATAGTAAATATTTTCAACATTGCAAGCCATACAGTCTCCACTGTAATAACTCAACTTTGCCATTATGGTGTAAAAGTAGCATAAACATTACACAAAGGAATGAGCATGGGCAGAATGAGCATGCAAGCTGTGGGCCATAGCTTGCATGTCCTCATCTAATTCCCTGGTCCAATAATGTGTTGTGAGGCTTAAATGAGCTAATCCAAGTAACACTTTTTAGTACATCATACGGCAGGTCATTGCTAATAAATATTAGCTATTATCCATGCTTAAATTCTAGACCCTCCCAGCTATATATGCTGCCTTTACTCACTTTAGTGAGTGGGGTTCACCTCAGAGATATTTCCAGCCCTCCTCTCTTGAGCATGTTGTGGGTGTCATAGGTCAGATTCTCTGAGAACCCTGAGATGCAGTTCAGTGTACAGAATATTCATTAAGGCGTGTCAGTGGGAGAACCCTTGTGGAAAGGAGGGGAAGGAAGCAGTATTGTGCAGAGAGAAGTCAAATTGCCCAACAGGCTGAGTCAAATTCACAGGGATCTCTGGAGCTCAAGTGGCCATCAGAGTTTTACATTAGGTTAAAGTAGCTAGGCCTTGGTAACCTTACCTGGAACAATCACTACATGTGGGCTGCCCTAGGAAGGGGGTAGCCTTGGGTAAGGCAGCCATGAAACTCAGGTACTTCTGGAGGGTCCAACAGGTGATACCTGTCTACTGACAGCATTCCCAGCAACGGCAGGGACACAGGTGGGAGGGGAAGTTATGACCAATTCTGACCATGAAGTGCATAGAAATGACACAGTCATTTGCAGACCAAACATTTAATTGATACTGCAAGACCCTCCAGAGCTTCTTGCCTGTGTAGTAACCAGCAATTTCAAGATGGGTGGCTGTTTCATCAGTCTGGGTCCCTGGAGAACAATAGTGAACAGAATCCCCTATCAACCTGTAATGGAAATACAGTGTAAGCAAGACTTAAATCTGAATTGAGTATTTTGAAGTGAAGATGCCCTTAAAATCTTGAAACATCAGGGAACTGATTTGAAATCATCATCATCTTGCCAGCAGCATCACCAAAGCTAACACTAGCATTTATATGATTTCACTAATTTAATGCTCACAACCCATGTACAGCATAGGTAGTATTATTGTATTTATTTTTAGAGATGATGAAACATGTTCATTAACCCCCAACTCACTGCCCACTTTTATCAATAAAGTTTTACTGGAACACAGCCATGCCCATTTACTACATTGTATGTGATTATGGCTGCTTTCCTGATACTGTGGCAGAACTGAGTAGTTAAGTATGGCCTACAAATCCCTTTACAGAAAAAGTTTGGACCCTCCCCTTCTCTCCCCACCCTGTGCAAGGCCTGGTTCCGACCCAGGCTGTCTGAGTCCAGAGACATCACACATAATTTAGATGTAGGTAAATACTAGGTAGGCTTAGAACCTATAGGGCTGTTATATTTTCACATTTCCAGTATTCTAAGTGTGCATTTTTTAATTTAAATTTTCTTTTTTTTTTTTACATTTTTATTTATTTATGATAGTCACAGAGAGAGAGAGAGAGAGAGGCAGAGACACAGGCAGAGGGAGAAGCAGGCTCCATGCACCGGGAGCCTGATGTGGGATTCGATCCCGGATCTCCAGGATCACGCCCTGGGCCAAAGGCAGGCGCCAAACCGCTGCGCCACCCAGGGATCCCTAATTTAAATTTTTAATGACACTTATTTCCAGCAACATGATAGACTCCGTATCCTAAAAATTCTCCCCTAAAAAATACCTGTAAAATACTGGATAAAATGAAAAACTGACTTGGCAAGAAATTAAGGCATATCCTCAGAGGTGAAAAGTGAAGTAGAAGCCAGAATCCACAATGAGCTGGTAAATGCTCACTCAATCGGGTCTTAGGGCCTCAAGACCTCTGAGGGCCTTTGACTTCCCAGGGTGAGTGTAGGGGACAGAGACGTAGCAAGCAGGTAGTGTCAGCATAAAGACTTTAGAATAAGTCCCCAAAAGCCTACATTTCCAGTGAAAGAGTGGACTATATGCCCTGCAAAAGGGGGACAGCAAAGAAAAGCTTTATGTCTCAGCTTTGATTTTGGTTGGAAAAAAAAAAGTCCTTTACCTTCCCCCCTCCACACCCAAAGCCTAACCACAAACCAGGCCTCAACCTGTGGTTCAAATTCACTATACTTGCCTGTTGCAAAAGTATTTTAAGCCAAAGAAACAAATTTAAAGTAGTCCTGGATTAGTAGTTCCCAGGTACTTGGCAAAGTAGACACAAAGTGAAGGAATATTCTTTCAAATTAAGTATCACAAAATTCTCACAGATTATGCCCCAACAAAATGAGATCCCAACAAAAAGAAAAATCACAGAGCAAGACACTATAAGAGAGTTAGCAGGAACATCAAGCAGCAGAATCAGAGACACGAGGTCTTCAGATGTTAGAATTATCATGTGTAGCAGGGCTTGACAAACTTTTTCTCCAAAGGGCAAGGTAGTATATATTTTAGGTTTTGCAAGCTATATAGTTTCTATCAAAAAGACTCAATTTAAAAACAAAAACCAAAGCAAAAAGAAAATAATTTTTTTATTTCAAAACCTCTACTTTCTATTCTAGAGTAAAAGCAGACATAGGTAGTATGTAAATTAATGGGCTTAGCTGTGTTCCAATTAACCTTTATTGACAAAAATAGGGAGTGTGCTCGATTTGGCTGGCAAGTCATAGTTTATAAAATACATATGTTCTCATTTTTTTAAGTTTAATACATAAGCAAAAAATAAAATAGTATCATAAATATCGAGGCAGCTTCTCCAAGTAGAAGATGTAGTTAAAATTTTAAGATTCAATATATGAGTTAACTAACAGATTAGAAAACATAATTAATGAGGTGAAAGCTGGATATGACAAAATCACTTAGGATATAGAACAGAGACAAAGACGAGGAAATTATGAAAGAGAAGCTAATAGATGTCAAGGTCTGAATGAGTAGGAAAAACATGAGAGACAATATTCAAGAATTTTCATGGGTCCCTAAATTTAGGACATATAAAATACTGAAAAAAATACTTGTAGCCAGAGCATCCTGGTGAAATTGCAGAATGTTAAAGGCAAATTGAATAGTTTAAAAAGAAAAAAAAAAAAAAAGAATAGTTTAAAAAGAGCCCAAACAACAAGACAGCTTACCTGCTTGATGTCTGATTTCTCAAGAACAATAACAGACACCAAAATACTGTAAGCTAATGTCTTTGAGGTTCTGAAAGAAATGATTGTCAATCTATAATCGTATACCCTGCAAAGTATATGTTTAAAGAAAGAGGACCAGAGGTGGGTTTAGATGAACAAAAGCAAAGATAATTTATTATCAACAGACCCTTAGCAAAGGAAGTACTAATAGGGATATAGTTTAGGAAGAGGGAAAAGGACCACAGAAGGGAGATGTGAGGTGTAAGAAGGATGGTGACCATGTGAGCAAAGAAAATGGTGATCATATGGATAAATAGGAATAAACAATGCTAATGGTAACACCTGATTTGTGAAGTTAAAAAAAATTGGGGAAGAGGGTGGTACATGGGCCTCTAAAATAGAGATAGTATTCTGTTTCTTAAAATAGTAAATACATAGTGTTCATGAGTGGCTGTGTGTGCACTACACTCTATATACATTTTGCAAAATATTTTTAATAGAAATAAAATTCTGGACAGTGATAGCCTATAAATTGGAAAGAGTTAAAGCACTAAGTTTTAGGAAGAGAGTAAATATAACAACTCTACCCATTGAAAAAATACAATAGACTTTATAGGTTTCCAACCACTAGAGTAGGAAAAACATGGAATTAGAACTTCCTAAGACAAATAGAAAGCATGAGAAAGATAGTAAGAATAAACCCAAATGCATCAATGATCACAAAAAAGAATAATTAATTAAACCTCCCAGTTTAAAATCATTTTTTTTTAGATCTTTATTCATTTATTCATGAGAGACACGGAGAGAGAGAAGCAGATACACAAGCAGAGGGAGAAGCAGGCTCCATGCAGGGAGCCTGATTTGGGACTCATCCAGGGATTCCAAGATCACACCCTGAGCCAAAGGCTCCAGGAATGGTTAAACCTAGGAATGGTTAAAGTGCGAAGCATATGTGGATGCTCAACCGCTGAGCCACCCAGGCATCCCTAAAATCATTTTTTAAAAACCTAGCTATATTCTTCTTACAAGAAACACTTAAAACAGAAGTACAACAAATGCTTGAAAATAAAATAATTGAGAAAGTTCTTTAAGGCAAACAAATTTTTCCAGTAGACAAAAATGACTTTCTATTTGCTTTCCAGAGTAACCTTTGAATCCTCATGGAAAGTGATATTAAAATAAAACAAAGAAAAGAAATTAAAAAAAAAAAAAAAAAGAAAAGAAATTAAATGTGAAGAGAAAAAGGAGAAAAAAATCAAGGTTCAGAGTTAATATTCTCTGACAAATCTAAAAATATGAAAAAAATAGTCCCATTAGTGCTATCCCTGTGGAATTCAAGCAAGCATTGGTGGAAAACTGGGGTTTAGTAGTGAGTCAGAAATAAATACAATCTGTCAGCTATACTGCAACTAAAAAAATAATAATTTTTAAGATAAATGTAATTCGGGGTGCCTGGATGGCACAAATACATACATACATACATACGTGCAAGTTATCACTACTCCAGTTTGAGCCAGATTTCCCGACTTAAAAATGAAGTTTATAAAATAATTAGACAAAATTTCAAAGTAATTTGCATTTTGAGACAAAAGAAAAGAGTCACTTTTCATTGTGACTAATAACTCTGAAATTTGTGAGAGATTATTAATTTAAATATAAGGATTCATTAAATACAGGGATTCTAGGAAAAATCATAAATCATTTTGAAGTGTGAAGGGCTTTGAAAGTCTGGGACAAAAATATAGGTATGAAGGTAGAGAGTTGCTGCATCAAACTGAGAAAGATTAGGAAAACCTAAATGAACAACCTAGGAATGGTTAAAGTGTGAAGCATATGTGGAATAAAATGTTTTTATAGCTATTTTAGTGGCATTGGGAAATGCCCATATTATAATTATTGAACAAAATATACAAAACTCCAAAGACAGACCGATCACAAACATATGTATTTAAATTTGTAAAATGCATCTAGACACAGGAATAGAAGAAAAAACAATTTTAAAAGTGATGGGGAATGAATAATTTGTATTTTCTACTTTATACTCTGTTTCTCAAGTTTTTTACAATGAGCACCATTATCATCAGAAAACAGAGTAATTGTATCCTACTGACATCTTTAATACTTTGTTAGTAATGTGTATGTAAGGGCTCAGAATCCCTGTGAATGGAAGAGTACAGGAAAAATGAATTCTGCAAAGAGAAATCATGGCAAGCCTTTAGGAGAACGTTTTAAGAGGCAGGGAAATTGCTGCATTTCTAATTTGTACGTAACCTGATATAAAGTCACTTCCTCACTTCAAGTTTCAAGAATGTGCAACAAAACCACACCCAGAGGTTGCCATGGCTGCAGAGGTAAACCTGATTAGGCCGGCATTCACTGCGCTGCAGAGGTGAGGTGGGAGAAAGAATGCAGGATTCCCCTTTCTGCCTCTTGCTCTCCTCCCCCAGCTCCTCCCTCTGCTCCCCCCGCCCCCCCTCCCCGCCTCTTAGCTGCCCACACTGCAGTCCCTGCCCTTCCGGACTCCCCTCCTCTCTGGTCCTCCACAGGGTGCTACACTTTTCTGAACCCTTCCCATGAGCTCGGGAAGGCAGATTTGTTTCCCGCTCCCCCCTCACCACCTCAGTGCCCAGGATCTGCCCGTGGCAGGGGCCCAATAAATATTTGCTGGCCAAATGAATGAATGAGTGAAATGAATGGATGCACATCCTTCATCTCTTTTGTGGGGACCTCATCATCTGCTCACCCTTAAATAGAGCTAGTCCCCAAAATTCTGGGCTCAATTCTTTTGAGCCTTTTCTTTTCTTCTGTACTCTTCCCCTGGCTAATCCATTTTCTCTTTGCTTTCACTGACACTCGCAGGAAAATGAGTCCAACTTGACAGCTCTACCTCACCCCTTTGTCCTCACCTGTACTTCTGCTTCTTTCACGTGGACCTACAGGCATTCCTTACTCTCCTCCCCAACTTATCATTTTCTCTCCATCCTTCCTCCTAAGAGCTGTGACTCAGTTAACATCACCATGCCCTCAATGTTCTGGATCAAAACTGGAGGAGCCTTTTACCCTCCTGCACCCTCCCTGATGAGCACTGCGGTCTCTCTGGAGTGGCATCCTTCCTTCTATCCCATTCCCACCACCCTCTTCTCAACAAGATCCTCGCCAAAGCCCAAAGAGTTTCCTGCTTTGAATCTGCACTCCCCATGGCTGCTGGATTTATTTTCTAAACGGCAGAACTCAGCAAGTCCCAACTTGCCCAAAAGCTCCTCATGTCCCGCACCCCCGCTTCAGAATGAAACCCAAGCACACAGGGCCCCCTCCCACTCTGATTTGATGGATCCCCTGCTCCATCTCCTGTCACTTGACCCCAGGGCCACCACTCTGCCATCCTTGACATTCTTCTCTCTCCTTCTGCCTCCCCGTGGCCCATCAGCACTTCACCACCACTCTGCCCAGATGGAGTGTCACCTCCACTGAGAAGCCTTTTCCCAAACCTTGAGTCGGGATTAAGGGCGCTTTCCTCTGCAGCCAGATAGCATCTTGATTATGCCTCCATTAGAGCACAGTTGAGGGTTGTCAGCTGCGAGGGGCTGGACAGAGGGAGACAGTGAGGTGCCCTCCAGAACCTGAGCACAGAGATGTGAGGGTTCCCTCTTCCAAGGAGCCCAGAAAGACAATACAGGATGGAAAAGCACAAAAGAGCCTGCTTGCCTTACAGAAGCTACGCCTTTGACTAGCCACAGCTGTAGCTTTTAGTCAGTGATGCTAATGAAGCTGCCAAAAGGCTGTTAACAGAAGCAGGGGTTGTCAGATTAGGGTGGGCTCCAAAGCACCACATTTTGGCATTTCCCCAACCTTCTTCAGGGAAGATGATGCTAATAAGGGGGGGGGGGGGATGCCAGGGGAAGGGGCTTTAGATTCCAGACACTGGAATGATCCAGTCTGGCCAGGGACAGGGTTAGTTTATTCTTCTGGTCTCACCTTGACTCCCAGCTGCTATGGGGGCGGGGGGGGGGGGGTCCTACAATCTAGTCATGCTCCTCAGGAAAGCTCAAGAAAATCAGCCACACTTGGGTAAGTGTCACAGTATGCACAAAGGGTGGCCCCCTAGAAACCAGTCCAGTCCCTGAAAGGGCTATCCCTCCCAGTACACCTGCATTTAGGCTGTACACTGGTCTTTGCTTTTGGTGCCTGTCAATCCCTCATAAACTATTGTCATGACCAGGTGAACTTAAAAAGTTCAGTTTCTGGACCTGTAAGGCTGCAGGCAGGTCCACCAATTATGGCAATGCCCTTGGGCAGCAGCCAGCCAACCAGCCATCTCTGCTCTTCACCCCCATCATCACCCAAAGCCAAGAATTAGAGTTAACTGGGCATATGTCTCTCCCACAAGAACAGGGGTTGACATTTTCTGTAGAGTTAGAGAGTCATACAGTTAATATTTTAGGTTATGTGGACCAGAAGTCCTCTGTGGCAACTACTCGACTTTGCTGTTATAGCGGGTGCTAAGGCAGATGTAGACAATATATAAGGGAATGGGTGTATCTGATTCAAATAAAACATTGTTTACAAAAATAGCAAACCAGATTCAACCCACAGGCCATAGTTTGCCAAGCCCTGCAGTAGACAGTGGTTTTTTTTTTTAATTGAGATGTTACTGACATATGACATTATACTAGTTTCAGGTGTACAACAAAATGATTCTGTATTTGTGTATATTGTGAAATGATCACCGCAGTAAGTCTAGTTAACATCTATCACGACACAGTTACAAACTTTTTTTCTTGTGATGAGAACTCTTAAGGTCTCTTCTCTTAGCAACTTTCAAGTGTACAATACAGTATTATTAACTATAGTCACCATGCTGGACATTACATCCCCAGGACTTACTTATTTTATACTGGAATTTTATATCTTTTGACTCCCTTCACCCATTTTGCCCACCCAGACTATGAGTTCTTGGTGGTTCCTCTGCAGAACCCCCATGCATGCATACCGCCGACATGTTCACTGGGTCTGTAGAGTGGAGCTGAATGCCTTCCCCTTAGATCGCCCGCAGGCCTTTGATGGTAGTCATCGTGGTGAACACAGAAGCATGTTATCTGAGGAATCCTAGAGGTGCCTCCTCATCATGAAGAACTTGATAGTTTCCTTGACTCATGACACCTACTCACAGTCCTGTGATGCCTTTCTTTAGTGCATTAATCTGTTTACCCACCTGAGGGCTGCTGAGGCCTTCACTCTTATGGTTACTTCCAAGAACTACTCAGTAAATTGTTGCTGTACAATTGATACTTTGGAGGCAGAAGAGACAAACTGTCTACTGAAAGCATATAGTCTTCTTGGCTGTAAACTCAGCTGTGAGGTCACCTGCCTTCTGCTGAGTGGGATGGAGGTTGTAGCGGACACCTGAAGTGGGCAAACACACTCCTCCCACCGTGGACACTTGGATCTGGGGGATCTCCCTGCAGCCTGGACCCTGGCAGAGATGGAGGCTCAAAGGAGGCTGGGTGAGTTTTTTAAGACACTCACATCCACTCTGGAGCAGGCCTTAGGATGTAGGGGCTGGAAAAAAAGACCTGGTTGGATTGTGAGCTCCTAAAGAACATTATCTTTTAATCCTAAACACATAGAACACGACAGGTGTTCAATAAAACTCCTATGGGTTGCCTCAGGAGGTATTTCTATATCCTGGTTACCTGCATCTGTATCTGACCTCCATCTGACCTTGGCAGGGCTTCTGGTGATACCCTAACAGGAGGCACCACAGATTACAGAAAGTCTTATCCATAATTCCAGTTCTATAGCACTTCAAAATTTGCAAAGTGCTTTCCATGGCCTTTCTCACTTTTAATCAACACTGAAGCCCTATCCGGTACAGGTATCTCAAATGTCCCCAGGCCTTACCAACTTGTGAGGTCCTATTAAGGCTCCATCAGGATTGTAAGGCCTCAACAGCTGCCTAATCGCCTCACCCAATGCCTTTATTACCTAACCCTCCCCTCTTCACTCCGTGGCTTCTGGATGCCCTAGAAGATGCCACAGATTAGCTCATGAATAAGTGTGCAACATCCCTCTACTCATCCTTCCTCTGGTCACACACCCATAGCCCACAAGCCACTTGAGAGCTGCACTTGGATGCTGACATTTGCCCTGAGCCCTTGGGCTGTCACAGATTCTGGGCAGGATGGGAACAGTTATTCTGCTCCATCTTCAGATGAGGCTTTATCACCTGGGCCCCAAGGCTGTTCCACTCCAAACCCCATGCACTCGGGTGGGGGCAGGGCTCAGAAACAGGAGTAGGTACTCATACCCCAGATGAGGAATAAGGGCACAGGACACAGATGCCATACTGACCTTCCATGGTCCTCCTGTCACCTCTGGGCCTCCTGCATTCAAGGACACTCAGAAACTACTCTGTCTTCTCTAGCCAAAAAGAGGAAAATCCTCATATATCTTGACACATTCAGGCAAATGCCTCCGGGGAAGGGTCACTTGCACTGCAGGTCATTCCTGCTCAGCCTCAGCCAGTCCTACCAACTGGGTGTTGTCTTCCCACTTGATGGTTAATACAATTAAGATTTACATCTCATTTATTTATTTTTATTTAAAGATTTTATTTATTTATTCACGAAAGACACAGAGAGAGGGAGGCAGAGACATAGAGGGAGAAGCGGGCTCCATGCAGGAAGCCCAATGCGGGACTTGATCCCGGGACTCCATCATGCCCTGAGCCGAAGGCAGACACAACCCCTGAGCCACCCAGGCGTCCCTTTCATCTCATTTAAATAAGTGAGTAGGAGAAATGGGGCTTGAGCCTAAATGTCTGACTTTGAACCTTTCACTTTATGGCAACTAAACAATTAATGCTCTATCTCATCTCCTCATTGAACAAGATCTGGTCCATTTTCTACCCTTAGCAATCAATGTCAGTGTTCAAGTCTAGCCCATTCCTGACTCCTCCTTCTTCTTCCCATGTGTGGTTATTTGGCACCATCAAGAAGTGGGAGGGAGGGTCATTGGCTCCAAGAAAAAGTCACTGCCATCCACAGCGAAAGCCATAGAAGACTTTCTTTATAATTTTGGCAGAACCTGGTTGTTTTCTGCAAACATTTTAGCAACTGAAATAAGAATCATGATTGCACCATATTTCCAAATAAGTGAAAGTTGCCTCTGTTGAGCTGATGCTTACTCCTGCTCTCTAGGAAGTGGAAAGTTTACAATAAAAGTAATTCATCTCATCTTTCCATCATCCTCACAATGCAGCCTCTGATCTTTAGGACCGCCACCAAGAGCCAGAGTGTAGACGACTAAGTAGGAAAAAGAAATGTAAACCACAGGAAATAAAGAGTTCATCACACAAAGTGTTACATTGAAGCCATTGTCTCAGATGTTTTGGATACTCTACTTTTCAATTTAGGAAAGCAAATCTGAAACAGAACAATTACATCACAAATGGAACATTTATATAGTTACTAGGATAGAAAAATGTTCAGCAAAGAGAAAGTCTGCACGATTTCAATGAGATCCAGGTGGAGCGGCCCTTTCAGCAAACGTCTACACACCAGCCCATAAAAATGATGGAAAAGGCATCAGAAGAAAAGCACCAAAGTACCAGGTGCTCATCCTGGCTAAACCCACATCCTCTCTGAGCTTGCCCTTTCCAGCTGCTTCTATGCGCCATTCTCCCTCTCTACCAAGGGCTTGAATCTCTGTCATACCTTCTGGGATCTTCTGCCCATGGTTCTCCTCCCTTTCCCAACCCACCAGGCAACCAGAGTCTCTCCTGGCCCCAGGGCTAGGAAGGGCAGCAGGAGAATAAAATGATCAATATGATCAGGAATAGTAACAAAACCTTCTAGAGACCTCGGTAAGCACCAAGTGCTGGGTTGCATGTCTTACATGGGTGGTCTCATGCAATCATGACAGCCCTAGCTGGTGAGTTCTTTAATTGTTCACATTTTATAGTTGAGGAAAATGAGGCTTAGAAAGATTAAATATCTTACCTAGCATCACACAGCTAGTTAGTGGCAGAAGCAGGCCTCAAACTCAGTCTGACTCCAAAGTTAATAATCACCCTAACCAGTAGCCTACCCATCTCCCCGCAATAGCTTTTAATTATGGGTACTATTTAATGTACTTGCTTATCTTCCCTCAAAGAAAAAACAAATAGTTGGTGTTATTTGATCTACTTTATAGAAGGAAACATCAGCGTAAGTGGTGAGCATATACTCTTTTTGTGTGTGTGAACGGGTGTGTGCACGGGTGTGTGCTTCGTGAGGATTATTATCCATTTCTTATGTATTGGGGCTCTGAGACTCAGAATGATCTCCTGGTTGGAAATAGCAAAATTTGGATTTAGAACCCAAGTCTGTATCTTGTGTTGACTGCATACCTCACATGGCCTACAAATGGGTTGTTTAATAAGCCTCCACCTGTAATCCATAAGTCCATGCTGCTTGTCAGGTGCCCAGCATCAGGTACAATGCAAGAGGCCAGGTGGGAAAAGCAGAGATGCAGAGACAGCAGAACAGCCTGGGGGGAGGGGGTGGCGGGGTACGGGCCACAGGCCTGGGCAACTTGGAGACTAAGCAGCCTGCTTCCCTGAGGTCCTGGGTAGAACCAGAGCAGGCAGCACAGGGCGGGGGATGGGTGTAGGTGGGACACAATCCTAGCAGGAAGAGGGGAGGCCATGTCAGAGCAGGATGGGGAAGGACTTTCCTCCCAGCCCCATGGGAGCCAGAAGGACTGTCCGGTTCATCTGACAGAGAGGAGGGCAGAGGAGGCCAAATCACATGAGCCACTCCCCGGCCCAAGCCTGCTATCCCTCCTCCAGTCCAACCTCCTTCCCTGAACCTCCTCTTCACCCAAGCGCAGCCCCCTTCCCTTCCTCCAGGAACAAAGGGAAAGCTGCTTTTGTACCACAAAGAGAGCCACGCTGCCATTTGTGTGGGCCCCTTGTACGGGTTGTGGTCCCCTGTCTATACATCTTGTAGGCTTCTCGGTCAAAAATCACACTGTCCGCAAAATGAGGATCTTCCCCCTCCTTTCTCCCTCCTTCCCTGTGCAGCGTGTATCCTATTTTTGCTCCTGGGTAGCCACCAGCAACATTGGTTGTGATCAGAAAAACAGGCAAAATCCCAGCAGAACTTCCCATACACAAGATTATTAGCAAAAACCAACTGAGAAGAGTTGGAATATAAGGAACTTGGAAGGAAAGTCTCATCAAGGGGATGGGCTCAAGGATGAGAAGAACAGGGCGACTGGGAGAAATTGCTAGATCAGATCAACTGGTACCTCACACCCGAAACTCATCAGGAAAAGCCCTGATGTGCTAAAATATTTCTCTGATTTTGGGGATCCCTGGGTGGCTCAGTGGTTTGGCGTTTGCCTTTGGCCCAGGGCGCGATCCTGGAGTCCCGGGATCGAGTCCCGCGTTGGGCTCCCGGCATAGAGCCTGCTTCTCCCTCTCCCTCTGCCTGTGTCTCTGCCTCTTCTCTCTCTCTATGTCTATCATAAATAAATATTTAAAAAATAAAAAATAAAATAAAATATTTCTCTGACTTCGATTCACAGTGGATGAAATGCAAAGAAAGAGAACTTGGAATGTTCACATCAGCACAGCCATTCTCATAGAGGTGAGATGGGACACCTGCCCAAAATGCAGCAGAGGAAGGAAGCAGACTGTGCACGAGATACAGGAGGAAGCAGTCTTACATATGAGTGAGGGATGGGAAAAGATGGCCTGGTCCTGTACAGAAAGACACTAAATAAGAGGAGAAGCAGGACAGAACTACAGCCAAAATATAAACAAGACTCCATCTAGGGTGGGTGTTTATGGTGCAATGGCCCAGGCAAGGACGAGGCTTTCTGAAGGCCGACCGCACAACCGCAGGCCAGCAATCATGCCGACAGGGACTTGAGCTATCTTTATGTCTGTTGGAAGTCACATTTTGCCAAAATAGAGTTGCTTATAAAAGTTTTTACATTCCTAGCTAACGATTCCAGCTCTCAGAAAGAAGGAGAAACTGCCATTCTGGATATAATTTTAACCAATGAGAACAACCTGTTTTCTGTACAGAAATTATAGGGACCCGGGGAGAACATGACCATGTCCCATTTGGGAGTCCATAATAGCAAGGAAGGGGAACATTACATGAATTCTAAGGCGATGTAATAATGAACAATTCCAGGGGAAAGGCAAAGGATAAGTAAATTCCTAAGCCAGTGTTGAGGAGAGTTTCACAGAAACTTTCTCATGAACTCATATTTTTTAAAGGACATGTTCACAAAAGAAAGTGAGAGAGACACATACCCAAGAACCAATATAAAAAAATGAGGGTTTTTAGGAAGGTTAAGTCCTCAGCTAAGGGGAAGTGCAAGAAACATGAGAGATTTCACCAGAGAAACCTGAGAAATGATGTTCCAAGAAAGGCTTGGTTCAGAGAGAGAGAATGAGATGGGAGAAGAAGAAGGAAGGAGGGCAGGAAGGAGGAAAGGAGGGAGGAAGAGAAGGAGGCGAGAACAAAGAAAGATAAAAGAAGGAAAAAAAATAAGAAAGTGACACATTCAAGAAGAAGGTATAATGTTAGCAGGTGACAAAAAGTCCAAATTACCAGATACTCAGCACAATGAGAACAGATTCTGAATTCTAAATGTGGGGCAAAGGAGACCCTGCAAAGGCTACTGTGCACAGTAAATTGGAAAAAAAGAAAAACCTAATAAATGACTGCAAACCTCTAAGTCCAAACAAATCATATTCCATAGTATAAAAAGAATTTGAAGATATAACCTCAGAGCCACTGAAAGTGAGTTCGAAAAAAAATTAAATAAATAAATAAATAAATAAATAAATAAATAAATAAATAAATAAGAAAGTGAGTTTGAGTAATCATGGAGAATGGGAAAGATGCCAGAAACCTTGGGAAATGTTCTATTTTGCAATGTGTCAGGGGGTGGAAAACAGACCCTAAAAATTAAAGATCCATAAGCTGGATGTGATTCTCATCAAGGAGGATGAGTCCAAAAGGACTCTGTGGGTCACAACATAATAGCTTTTTTTATGAGGGTCATTGTCACATTAGGATCTTCCAAAAGAGAGTAATCAGCATGATGAAAAGTGGCAGCCACGCCACAGTGAGGAGGATGAGAGGAGTATACAGCATAGAAATCACAGATGACTAAAAAAGGTAGCAGAGATTTGAAATGTGATCATCTACAAGGAGCTGTAGAATTATTTTGTGTTGCCTTAGAAAACAGAGCTAGAACAGTAAAAATTTTAAGTAGGTAAATTTTTCCTTAAATTTAAGAATATTTTCTGTTTGGGGCACCCTAGTGGCTCAATTGATTAAGCATCTGCCTTCAGCTCAGGTCATGAGCCCGAGATCCTGGGATTGAGCCTTGTGTCAGCTCCCTAACCCTCTGCCCTACCCCCCCCCCCACCCCCCGCTTGTTCTCTTCTCTCTCTCTCTCAAATGAATAAATTAAAAAATCTTTAAAAATTTTTTCTAGTCATTCATCTATTCAACAAGTGTTTATTGAGCACCTACTTTGTGCCAGTGCTAAGCATGGTACATGAAAAGATACATGAAAGTGTATACATGAAAAAATGGAAACTTTAAAGTATTTTCAAAACATTGTATTATGCTGCTCAAGAAAAAAATATATAGTTTCTACCTTCATTGGAATTAGAGTCTTTGGGAAGAAAATAAACAATAAGCAAAACAAGAAACATAATTACAGATCATAACAGCCAGGAAGGAAAGAACAGGGGATAGATAGTAACAGTGAGTACCTACTTGAAAGATGGTTTCAGAGAAGACTTCTCTGAGGAGGTGACATCTGTGTTGAGATCCATATGACAAAGGCAGGGTTATATGAACACTTTGGGGCAGAGAGAACAATGGATACAAAGACCCTGAGACCCGAAAAAGCTTGACTCATTCGAAGGAACTGAAGGAAGCCTGGCTGAGAGACACAGCGCCAGGAGAGGAAAACCTCAGAGCGTGAGGTAAGGCTGCCAAGAGCGACAACACTCGGGAAGTAAGATGTTGCCATCTTAAGGAACTTAAAATGTATCCTAAGAGATGAGGACAGCCATTGCAAGTTTTGAGCAGGAAAGTCCCACCATCTGCCTGATGGATGTGTTTTGGTCATGACCCCAGCAGTTCTGGGGTGAGTGGGTCAGCCTGGCCCGGGGGAAGCAGAGAGAGAGCCTCTAGGAGGCCACTGACGCAGTAGTATAAACCGAGGGTGTGGCATCAAGTTGGAAAGAAGTTCATTCAAAAATGTGTTGAGGTAATGGAGACGGAATTGATTGATGAATTGAAAATGGAGTTTGCAGCCCAATGGCTAGAATGATCCCAAGATGGCCTCAGGTAGCAGGCGCTGAGCGGCCATTGGACAGGGAGCTGCAGAACGGGGCTGACAAGAAGGACCTGAAAGACTACGGCTGGATTGATTCATGATGACAGCAGAACCTCTAAAGATATGAGAAGGGGGATCCCTGGGTGGCGCAGCGGTTTGGCGCCTGCCTTTGGCCCAGGGCGCGATCCTGGAGACCCGGGATCGAATCCCACGTCGGGCTCCCTGCATGGAGCCTGCTTCTCCCTCTGCCTGTGTCTCTGCCTCTCTCTGTGACTATCACAAATAAATAAAAATTAAAAAAAAATAAAAAAAAAAGATATGGGAAGGTACCTGCTTCCTGCTGCAAGTCTACTAAGCCCTCCGGAAAATGGGCTTTAGCTGCCACTATTCAGAATCTTCCATCACAAGCACCAATAAATCATTTCTTTCTTTTTTTAGAGAGATTTTATTTATTTATTTGAGAAAGAGTATGTGTGCGCACAGAGGGGAAGGGAGAAGTCGACTCCCCGCTGAGCAGGGAGCCCAAGGCAGGGCTCAATCCTGGGACTCTGGGATCATGACCTGAGCTAACAGCAGACACTTAACCAACTGCGCCACCCAGGCGCTCCCAATAAGCCATTTCTACGAGAACATACAGTGCTCCCGGGAAAAACAACATGAATACCAGCAAAACTGAATGTAAACTTTGCCATATGTGTATGTATGTAATATGTGCTTATTGCTTATAAAATTTAGACTTTTGCTCATAAATTAAAATATAGAAGGCACCTATGCTTTCAAAGCACATAATATACATTGAAACCCTCCAAACACAAATACCATAAATGTTCCTAATGGCAGCACAAGCATCCTCATCTTGTTACAGCATCAGGAGAAACTCTCTCTTGAAAAGAGAGGTTTTTGACATTTAATAACCTTAAGTGCTTTCATGTCACAATGGATCTCCAAAAATGAATCCTCTCATCTCTATTTTACTCCAAAAAAATCCCACCTTCCACCTATGGAAACATCCCTGCCTTCAAGTGTCATATTGAGTCCAACAGCAGTGCCCACGAGAATTCGATTGTAGCAAGGATGCTTTTCTAGAATACATCAATCTTTAAACAACAAGCAGGACCAAGCTACAGATAACTGTTGAGACTAGATCCGCGTGTTCTCAGCCATTTATGCTGCACCCAATGTCTGCCAAGAGTGAAAATATCAGGATTTAAACTCCAAATCAGGGCAGCCCCTGTGGCTCAGCAGTTTAGTGTCACCTTCAGCCCAGGGGGTGATCCTGGAAACCCAGGATCGAGTCCCACGTCGGGCTCCTTGCATGGAGCCTTTTTATTCCTCTTCCTGTGTCTCTGCCTCTCTCTGTGTGTCTCTCATGAATAAATAAATAAAATCTTTAAAAATAAATAAATAAACTCCAAATCACAGACAGCTTGGCCTCAGCCACGCCACTCAAGCTATCTATAGTTAGGCCACCTAATAAATCGCTAACTGAATTAAGTTTCTGTGGGAACCTCACCCTGCATGCTTTCAACATTAAATTCATTTGACATTTAATTTTCTTTGTTGGAAAGGAAAAAAAAAAATCAGAGGAAGAAAACACAAACTGCAATGTGGTCCAGCAGGTGTGATTTTGCATGTTTCTGGTTCAAGGGCCCAGACTGTGGTTTCAACTCCAACGGGGTGTTTTGTCTAACTGTCTGGGCTGTAACGTGTATTGTCCCACAAACAATTTGTCACACCACAAGAGTTGCATATTTGGGGACAGAGATAGCCCATACCATATGGGAAAATGAGCTGCCCTTGTCAATTATTATCCTTGGTGACAGGTAATTTCTTAGACGAGACGTCATGGACTCGTCAGAATTGTGTGTCTACTGAATGATGGGTGATAACCTCTCCCAGGCAAAGACATGCCTGTTAAAAACCACAAAGTATAAATGGTTAAAAAGCTTTCACACAGTAGCAACTTCTGGATGGTTCTTTGGAGAAAACAATGTTTGAAAAAGAAAGATTTTACTACCAGATGCAGGTTTTGGCAATAGATAGGCTTAGTGACGTTTGGATAGGTCTTAAAAATATCTACTTTTGATTTTTTTCCCATTCAACATTTGTTTTATCCAGCTGTCCTGGTGAAGCGTCCTCACAGAAAAGTGCACAATGTAAAAGATAATGGGATCCTCCAATTGAGCAAAATGTCGCAAAACAATGCAGTGTCAGTAAGCAGGCTCAATTAGGAAGGATTCAGCTCCATCTGAAGCAGGCCTGTGGAGAGCTTCTCTTTATAAAAATCATCCTAGTGGCTTTCTGCTCACTTTTATCCATAAAAGAAAAATAAGTATGAGCTCCTAAGTAAATGTGAGCCAGAAGCCCAGGAAAAATATGGGCCTGCTGATGTGGAGAAGCAAAAGCAAGCAGAAAAATAACGTGGAAGAGATGGTGCAAGGACCAGAAAGAGAAGTCTGGAAATGTGGAGGGGCAAGTTGAGAAACTTTTTTTTTAAAAAATAATCGAAAAGAGATTCAGAGAATGTAAAAGGGAAAGATGGAAGAAAAACAGCTTGGGCCCCTGTGGGAGCTCTCTTTTCCTGAGTCATAAAACCCTTCTGGTTTCCCTTGTCTGGAATCACTGTCCACAGTGCTAGAAACAATGTGTTCTTATTTTCAGTTTTGAAAAGACAACCACAAAAACAACTTTAGGGGGTAGTTTGGGTACAGAGAAGAGAAAATTTTCCTTGTACTAAATTAATTAGTATATCAGGGAAATGGATGTTCACTCGGGGAAGAAACCAGCGGTGACAACTGTTCCCAAGGCTTTCAGCCGTGCCTGCCTGCACGCCAGCTTTCCATAGGAATGGTGGAGAATGTGTTCGCTTTTGTCAATAGTAATAATAAGTGAGCTACAGCATACTTACTGGTGAGCATTTTGTCATGTATCTAATTGTTAAATCACTATGCTGTATGCCTGAAACTAATTTATTATATGTCAACTATGCCTCAATTAAATTTTTAAAAATTAAAAAAAATTTAAAGAATATGTTTGTTTTAGAGTTGACTCAACTGAACAAATCTGTATTGAATATTTATGACAGCCTTCCTGCACATTCAGAGGACTATGTGGCCTAGGCAGATTTTTCTAAGGCAGCGCCGGCACTTTGATCTTCTGGGGGCTCTTGACATCTGTTCTTGTCATCTGCACATTCATATGCTCCTAGCAAGGCTCATAGCAAGACCATGGAGCAGCAATCCAAGGCCTCAAAACTTGTCCAAAGCTAACAGAGCTGAGATTTACATTTATTGAGATAATAGCATCTCACAAATGCAAGCCCATTTGGATTATGAAATGTTCTACGTGCTACAGATGAGAGAATATTGTTTTAGAAATGAAGCCTACATTTTCCCAGGCTTGCTGGCCCTTGAGTGCAGTATTATAGCTCAAGTTATGATGGCTCTTCGCCCCTACATGGGACTTTGGCTACCACTTCTTCGAAGGTTCTCCCAGTTAGCAAGGGGGCACCATGGTAGTAGCATCTCATGGTGCTCAGGAATAAGCCCCCCCACCCTCGCTTGCTAGCTTGTTTAAGCTACTGTGAGGTGCTATCAGGGAGGCTAGTGTGGCCCATACACTTATGGCCTGAGGCCAGAAATCACTTGCTGGACTCCAAGCCTCCAAGATTTTTCATGAACACAGCTCCTGCAACTGCTGTCCTGAGCTCCTTGGTGTGGGATGTGCTTCTAGCTTGCCAGCTTGCCCAGTTCACTCTCTCCCATTACACTAGCTTTTCCACTGGTGAGCCCTTCGGTAAGGGGGGCTGGCCATGGTGGAACTGCCAGGACCATAGCAAGTTATGGAGCATGGGGACTGTTTGGAACAAGTAGAGGAGGCCTACTTCCCTCTCAGACCCCACTGTGGGAGAAGTCATCTTCTCCATGGGAGCACTCCCATCCCAGATTCTTGTTGGACTGATGGTTCAGTCTGGGTGAGACTCATGGGGTTAAAGCATTCATGATGTAAAGTGGCTGATGTAGTTGGGAGATATAGCTTTGTGCTTGTCTTGATCACCCACTGGCTGGCTAACTCGTGGTGGTCACCTCACCTCTCAAGGCCTCATCAGTGAAAGCAGTCTCAGGCACCTCAGTGGCTCAGTCAGTTGAGTGTCCAACTCTTGATTTTGGCTCAGGTCATCATTTCAGGATTGTGGGATGGAGCTCTGAGTTGGGCTCCCCACTCAGCAGGGAGTCTGCTTGGATTCTCTCCCTCTGCACCCTCACCCTTGCTCATGTACACAGGCTCACTCTCTCTCTCTCAAATAAATAAAAAATAAATATTTAAAAATAAAAATAAATAAAAAATAAAATTAGAGTCTCTCATCTTAGGTTCCTTAGAGCGCTAAATGCTCTAACGGAGTTTTCTACCTTTTGATGAGAAAGCTTTATACACGTTAAGAAGGGAATTACAATCTTTCTAAATCAGAATTTTTACAGCCTTTAAAATATACACAAAAACATAAGAGAAATGAAAATATGACCATACAAAAACTTATGAATGAATACTCATAGCAAGAAAAAAGAGGAAACAACCCAAATATCCATCAATGGACAAATGAGTAAACAAAATGTTGTTTATCTATTCAGTGGATTATCATTTGGCAACGAAAAGTAATGAAGGACTGATACATCTTGCGACTGGGATAGACATAGCTGAGTGAAAGAAGCCAGACACACACACACACAAACACACAAAGAAGCTAGAGACAAAAGGCCACTCATTGCATGATTCTATTTATATAAAATGTGTAGAAAAAGCAAATCAAAGGAGACAAAGTAGATTAATGGTTGTCAGGGGCTGCCAGGACAATGGGGGGAGGGGGTGGGCAAGGGGAATAAATATTAACGTGTCAGGAGTTCCTTTTGTTTCTCTCACAGGAACATACCACATTTTGTTTATCATTAGTTGATGGGCATTGGAGTTATTTCTGCTTTGGGACTATTACTAATAATGCTGCTATGATCATTCATGTACACATTTTTGTATGAACATATGTCTCCAATTCTTGGGTATATACCTAGGAGTGAAATTTCTGAGTCATATGGTAACTTTATATTTAACTTTTTAGGGAACTGCCAAACTGTTTTCCACGGTGGCTACGCTATTTTATATTCCCAGCAATACACGAAGGTTCCAGTCTTCACATCCATGCCAACACTTATTTTCCATTAACGTTTTAAAATTATAGTATCTTAGTAGATGTGAAGTGGTATCTCATGCAGTTTGATGTATATTTCCATGACTAGTGATGTAGAGCAGCTTTTTATGTGCTTATTGGCCACTTGTAAATTGAAGGGGTGTTCATTCATATCCTTGACTCATTTTTAAATTGGGTTTTCTCTTTATTGTTAAGCTTTAAGAGTCTTTTGAATATTCTCAATACTACACCCTTATTAGATATAGGATTTGCAAATATGTTCTCCTGTTCTGAGGGTTGTCTTTTCACTTTCCTGATAGCCTTTTGACATAGAAAAGCTTTTAATTTTGATAAAGTCCAATTTATCCTTTTTTTTCCTCTGGCTATTTGTGCTTTTGTTCTCCTATGTAAGAAATCATTGCCAAAGCCAATGTCACAAACTTTACACCTATGTTTTCACCTAAGAGTTTCATAGTTTAAGCCCATACATTTAGATTTTTTATCCATTTTGAATTTTCATGTATGTTGTGAAGTAGGGTTCCAGATTCACTTGTTTGCATGTAGACAAACAGTTGTCCCAGCACTATCTGTTGAGAAAACGATTCTTTCTCCATTGAATGATCTTGACACTCTGGTTGAAAATCAACTAGTCACAGATGTATGAGTTTATTTCTGGAATCTCAATTCTATTCCATTGGCCCATATGCCTATTCTATGCCAATACTACACTATTTTGCTTACTGTAGCTTAGTGGTAGGTTTTGAAATCAGGGAGTATGTGTCTCCAACTTTGTTTTTTTTTCAAGACCATTTTGGCTATTCTGGGTCAAAAAATATTAATACACTTTCCATCCACATTGTGAAACTGCGCTCTGGGAGATGCCCCATAAAGAGAACTAAAGAGAGCAAACAATAATGTTTTAATACCTTTACCTTTGTGCTCTCACTTCTCTCACTTGGCTACACTACTTGATCTTAAAAAACAAAAGATCTTTCTCCCTGTCTGCATTTCACTTCACTATCACCATGGACTTGTAGGAGATTTCTCTATTTGTAAAACCCAGAATCCATGTCCATACAAACATGGTAAAAGATACGTATTATCCCTTTCTGCCAATGTCATGCTTCCTGGGCAAATTCCATGATGATTCCGAACGGGTAGAATCCCTTAGAGTCTTGTGTTTATCATAAAGTACACGTTCAGGCCTTTGGTCTATTATTTCCATTTGGGTTAAGTCTGTAAGAAGTTTAATTCTTTCTAGAGGACTAAAATAAATGGCAAACAACAGTTACAAAGTGAAAGCAAGAAGAAAATTAGGTACTTTCTATTTTAAATGTCAGAGCCAATGTATATTACTGAAAATTAATTAGCTGGTGTTTATTTGAAATCATACTGGTGTTTGAAATCAAGCTGGTGTTTGTTTGAAATCAAGCTGGTGTTTATTTGAAATCAAACAGAAATAGAGTTCTTAAACTATCTAGCCTTCACAGGTAAAATGCATGGCCATAGATCCCAGAAACAATTGGTGTATTTGACTTAGGTGCTTTGTGGAACATGACAAAATAGAAACGTACTTTTTTCTCTATGAACTGATCCTGCAGTCAATACTCCTGCCCCCCCCCCTTTTTTTAAGATTTTATTAATTTATTCATGAAAGGCACAGAGAGAGAGGCAGGGACATAGGCAGGGGGAGAAGCAGGCTCACTGTGGGGAGCCCGATGTGGGACTCGAGCCCAGGACCCCAGGGTCATGACCTGAGCCAAAGGCAGATGCTTAACCACTGAGCCACCCAGGTGCCCCACCCTTTTTATTTCTAATAGATTCATCTACTAATAAATATATAAATATAACAAGGGTTTTCAAGAATGTCACAGAAAAACAGTAGGCAGTACTTATGATCTGCTTTAGGGGCACACAAAACACTGGGTTGCTTTCTGAAAGTTATAAGTTTAACAGCTATATTGGGGGCGACAGAATTGGTTCTAAGGGCCTTTTCTGCTTTAATTGGCTTTCTTAGAACATGCCGGAAGGCCCTCGTAACAGCAGCCACACAAGAGTGGAGCACAAGCCCAGGCAAACCTGCTGTTTGGACTCCTCCGTAAATCCTTCCATCCTTGAGTGCGGACCTTCTGGAGGACCATTAAAGGAAGAAATCAAGTTCTGCATGCGAGGCCTGTATTTAAGGTATTTAAGGAGGCCCTGAATTTGGACTTCTTTATCCTTCTTCCTTCATAACAGAAACAGCTCTTGAGAAATTCTCAGAGATGGAAATAACTTCAGCTGAGCAACGTCAGTTGGGAGAGACTATTCTGTTTAAGACAGAAAACACGGAGAGACCACAAATCTATAAACCCATAACCACATGGGACAATTGCATGGGATAAAATGTAGCACGGCCTTAGTTTATAAATATATTCTTCAAATACCAAGCCAAGTGCAAACAGACTAGCATGAGCTGGGGGAATTTAATATTATTACCTAATCCTTGAGAGTAAAAAAATAGGCAACAGTGTGGTAGTTGCTACCCCTGTGGTAAGGTTAGGACTGATTTAGAGGGGGAAAAAAAGTATATTTTTAGATTCTGTTTCACAGGATATCCAATAATATGGCAAACATTGGGATCAGATCTGATGACAATAATACTGGCCCCGAGAAAGCAGCAGGTGGTGTGATACTAAACATGTTTTGGGTGTGTCTATTAAAATATTCTGGAACAGCAAAGAGAGGTCAATAGAGGTACTGACCACGTCCTATTTCACGGTAACTGTGTAGACCTTGGTTTGCTGCTCTGTGGCCATTTAAACTTCTCCGCCTAATTTTTTTTTTTTTTAAGATGCTCTTTCTTCCTCCCAGCTTGAACCACATCACAGTGCTTTCTCCCAGTGTAGGGGTGGAGTTCCCTCAGAGAAGGGAGCACCTCCAGCCTTCCATCCTTATTCCCACTGGCTTCAGCCTGAAGTTCACGCATGATATTTTTCAAGGGTTTTTCATGAGAAGGGTTTGCCTTTCTGATTCCTTTTGAAAATCACACTCCTAGAAACAGTCAAAGGAGACCAGCAAACCAGCCTGCTTGGGAATGACCTTCAGCTGTGGATGGAATTCACCACAGGACTCAAAAGTAGCAGAGTATTCTTCATCTCCACAGGGTAACAGCCACCTGAAATGTGCTAACACCACAGGAAGTTTTTGTGTTAAACATAAACCAAAAGCTTCCCAACCACCACCTAGGATTTGCTCTGATGTCACAAAGAGAGGGTTCTAGAACTTGTCTCCAAACCACTGACACATGATGATGGGGTCTGTGAGGTTTTATAGAGGCCTGTTAAAATCACACAGAAAGTCTAGAGCTGTGCTGTCCAATACAGTTGCCATTCCACATGTGGCTCTTGAACACTTAAGATGGGGCCAGTGTGATGGAGGCTTTGAGTTTTACATTTTATATCATCTTGTTGAATTTAAATTTTAAATTTTAAAATTGAACTAGTGTAAAATATCTTTCACGACTTTATTGTTTTGGTAAGCCTACACTGCTATATCACATACAATATTAATGTATGCATGTCAGCACATATATTATTTCTAGTATTTATTAATAATTTTAAAAATATTGATTACAGGTTCAAATGATACTTTTGACAAATTAAAATATACTATTAAAATTAATTTCACCTCTTTCTTTTTACTTTCTTAATGTGGCTACTAGAAAGTTTTACACTGCAGATGTAGCTAGCATTATATTTTTACTGGATGCTAGTCTAGCGGACAAGAGAAGATCTTCAAATACAGGAACAGCAAAGCTGTGGCAGGCCCAGACAGGAAAAGAAGAGTTTGGGACAGGGGTTATAGATCCCATTATTCCTTTGGTTTTCATCCAAGGGCTTAATTTCTTTCCAACAACTGTGAAAACTGAAAATGTTTAACGTTTGAATTTTTTATTGTGCAACAATAATGTGTAAAATGTTCATATTTTGCCAACTGGCCTTCTGCCCCTCAAATAAATTCTTCAGCTAGGGAATAGAATAACTTTTGTGCACAGAGGTCTAGGGGAGCATCGATTGTCCCACAGCCCCAGAGTCTTGGGAGAACTTGGAGTTATAGCACAGTTCACAAACCCATACGGGCCATGCACTATTTGCAGACTGAATAAATAACCCTGGCTTATCCTGGCACTACAATTTTTCAAAAGTGTTGATGTTGCCATGATTAATAAAATGTTAAGTTCATTTTAATGTGTTACTGAATTTAGAGTAGTTAAGGGGTCATTATATATTTTTGCAATCAAAAGAATCTACAAGCTAGCTGCTCACACCTGGGGCCTGTGGAGGGTTGAGTCTTTGCTAGCTTATTTGGTGCCCTTGTGCGAATTAGAGCCAGACATGCCAGGGATTTCAACTCTGACTCATCCCCAGGGTGTGACCTGCAGGACAATATGCTGCAGCCCCGATATATTTTTATACTTAATAAATTCTTTACATTTGAGAAGGCTTAACTGTATCCTAAAGAATACCAACAACTAGCAAATATGAAATGGATGCTCCATCTCCAAGGAGCCCTCCCCTTGCCATTGTCTTGGGCCAGGGTTCATGCCCTCCCCCTGGAAGTTAGTGAGGTATTCTCCTGGGCCTGCCTACCAGTGGCACTCATGCCATTCATCTCCATGGCAACCATAGTTCCATTGTCCAAAAACTTCTGCAAGTAGCAAAGTTGGAAGGACACTAGAACCAGGATCCTTTGACCTTGACCGAGGAATTCATAATGGAATAAAAAATATGCTATTTCTTCCAATTGCGTTAGAATTTTTTAAAAATTTAGACCAGAGTTTCTTCACCTTGGCGTTATTGACATTTTGGTAATTCTTTGTTGCATTATAGGATGTTTAGCAGAATCCCTTGCGTTGACCCACTAGATACCAGTAGCACACCCCTCTCAGTTATGACAAAAAGAAATGCTTCCAGACATTGCCAAATGTCCGCTCGAGGGTAAACTTGCCCTGGTGGAGAAACACTGATTCAGATTATTAAAACATCATTTGTGACATTAGCTTATTTTTATGCTTTACATATTACCACTACAAGTGCATGGACTTTGGAATCTGACATACTCAAATTCAAATTCTCACCCACATAGTACTAGCTGTGTGACCTGGAGCACGTTGCTTCACATCTCTGCATCTCAATGTCCTTACCTGTAAGATGAGGCAGTAACTCTGCTGACCTCCTAGAGAGGTTGTAAAGATTAATAAAATAAATCTCCTGGGGCACTTGGGTGGCTCAGTCGGTGAAGCATCCAACTCGTGATTTTGGCTCAGGTCATGATAGCAGGGTCATGGAGCCTGGGGGCTCCACACTCTGGGAGTCTGCTTGAGATTCTCTTCCTCTGCCCCCACCCCCCGCCACAAATAAGTAAATAGATCTTTAAAAAATATTTGATAAAGCTCCTAGCAGGTGGTCAATAAATAGTGGCTAGTACACTCTGAAGCCCTCTTCTGCACTGGTCAAATAACAGAGATCTGGGGATTCACCCTAACATCAAAGCTGCTTCTGGTCTCTATGTTCGTATAACTGCTAAGGACCTGGCCTCTGAAGTCAGAGTACCAGGGTTCAAACTCCATATGCAATCTGGAAGGAGTGGCTTAACCTCTGAAGCCACAGTATTCTCATCCATTTAAAAAACAGAAAGAGAGAGAGGGGGAAAGAGAGAGATTAAGAGAGGTGTCTGGCTTAGTTGGTTAAGCATCCCACTCTTGATTTTGGCCCAGGTCATGATCTCAGGGTTGTGAGATTGAGCCCCCAGGTGGGGTCTGTGCTGGTCATGGAGCCTGCCTAAGATCCCTTTCCCTCTCCCTCTGCATCCCCCTCCACCACCAGGCATGCACTTTCACATTCTCTCTCCCTCTCTTTCTCAAAATAAGAAATAGGGGTGCCTGGGTTAGGCAGTTAGGCATCTGCCTTTGGCTCAGGTCGTGATAGTGGGGTTCTGGGATCGAGCCCCACATCCGCACATGAGCAGGGAGCCTGCTTCTCCCTCTCCCTCTGCCCCTCCCCTGCTTATGTGCTCTCTCTCTCTCTCTCTGTCAAATAAATAAATAAAATCTTTAAAAGATAAAAAACAGAGATAGGGAGAGGAAAAATAAATGATTTTAGAAAGAAAGAGACTGACTCTCTCTCAGGGGGGTGTGGAGGGAAGGGAGTGAGGCGGGCAGCCGCTGAGCTGGTTAACGTGACCAGGTGCTGCTGGCCCAGGTGTGAACACAGGTAAGCGCAGAGGAAGATGTTTCCTAAACCGGCAACAACCCGCCTCCCAGCTGCTGCCCTGCGCCACCCCAAGCCACCCTGGGGAAATCCCCTGGGTCCCCAAAGCCCTCACACTCACTCCGTGATCACATCAGTTCCTGCAGGGCACCCCTTGGAGACTGTCTACCTGCCTCTGGAAGCTCGCCTCGGCCTGCCTGGCTGAGTGTCCCCGGGCCTCCAGGGTGCCCGGGCCACCCCACAGCCACCGAGAAATGGGCCGCCCAGGGACCCCCCCCCCAGGACGCTCGGAGCCGCCAGGGACAGGTGCCCCTCATTCCTGCTGCCTTCGGCATTCTATGTCCTTGGAATTCCACCTCTCCTTAAAATGACCCCGCTTCTTTCTCTAAACCAAACTCCCTTGGCTCAGGGACTCTATTCCATAGATCCTTATATCCCATGTCATGGTTCCTGCCACCAGGCAAATCCTCAATCAACATGTGTTGGAGGAACAAGTGGGGGAGAGCGGGGCACCGATCATTTTGAACGCTCCCAGGGTGACAGCCTGGGATTTTCTTCCCTCCTCACCCTCCTCTTGCCCCACCCCTAATTTCATCCTCTGCTGGAAAAATAGGTTTTGTTTTGTTTTGTTTTGTTTTTTTGAAAATAGTTTTTGTAAGAAGAAGCAGAGATGGAAACTCCGGTCATGTAATAGCTCATGGATGCTGTGCAGGAAAGAAGTTAATATTTGCAAGATAAGCATGATTTGATTTGGGGGAATTTGGTTTCTCTGGGAAGAACATAAAGTATTTGATGCTGTCCCTTCAGGCTGAAATATGTGGCTGAGAACAGAGAGCGCTGGGAAGGGTGGGTCCAAAGGCAGAAGGGACTGTGACATGATGCGGCCACAGAGAGAAAGGAAACCCCAGTTGGTCTCCACTGATGTGGAATGGCAGTGCCCTGATGGGAAAGGAATGGGCATGCAGCACCATCCTCTGGGTTCTGTGAGTCTTCACTCCTAAGCACCTAAGAGTAAGACTCTTCCTTCTGGAAATCACTATGCCTGGAGCCTCCCACCCTCAGTCTCAACAAAATGACCTAAGTAAGCGATTGCAGTCAGAAAACAAAGTTGGTATTGTGGTTTATCTGCTGAGGGTCAGGACGAAAGGTGTCCTTTTGTGTTAGGTACAGAGCGACGGTTTTATTGACACTCTTGAACCCATGAGACCACAGTGATAGCCCTATTGACACAATTTATAGCCAGGTCAAAACTCAGATGCCTAGGTCCCAGTCTCCTCTCTGCTTGTAAAACTGAGAACGTTTATCACTTTACTGGAGGTCAGCGACATGAACCAAAGCTTCATGGTGTCATGGCAAGGAGAGAAGAGTAAGAAACAGGACCTAACATGAATTCTACCAATAATTTGCAGTGTGACCTTGGTAGAGTCACAACACTTCCAGATTTCAATTTTCTAAACATGTTCAATGGAACTATTACTACTTATGTTGAGTTCACAGGGATGTTGTAGAGATAAAATAAGATGCTATATTCAAAAACATATCAAACTGGTTAGGTGCCATGTACATTCGAGATACTTCTGCTATCACTTTGCCAAATAACTAATGTGCGAAGGCTCCTATTCATCCATATATTCATGGACTATAAGAGCCTAACTATGGTATGGCAGTTGCTAAGTATTGGTGGAGAGCCAAGGGCAGGGGAAGAGGCATGGGGGTGGGTAAGAGGAGGGAATATGAAAATGAGAACAATATGTTCCCTTGCCTCAAGGATCCCCTCTCCCGAGAGAGATAGAAGCACATACTACACTAAGTTTCAGGCAGAAAGAGTTGAACACCAAAGCAAACAGATGAAGTGTTTCTGGAAGGCAGCTCACTTCTCACCACGCACATCACTGCCATTCACAACCGGAAAACACTGAACTCTTGGGAAGCCGGTGGAGGTACATGGATTTGGGGTAGTTAACTCTATTCGGTACAGTTTCTCTTTTGATGCAAGTTGGATCCAAAGTTAGACTAGTTAAGCGAGATAGTTTTGCAGCTCTTTGGAGAATATTATGGTCAGTAGGTCTGAGTCAGAAAAAAAAAAAAAAAGAAAAACCAACCCTCAAAAAAACCATTTGTCAAGTGTAGATGAAAGTGAGCGGCACTATGCGATGGCTTTCAGCAACACTTTTGCAGGCTGGACTCAAACAGACACGAGCATGAGTAGAAAAATACAGAATGTGTTCAAGGGCGGGGAGGCAAAAGGAACCAAAAAAGGCCATTTGGAAGAAGTGCCTACAGCACTTTCCAAAATAGTCTGAGCTCCCCTCTGAGGCCCAGAGAAGATGGTAGAGAAAGTGAGTCTCATCTTCTCCACCACCACTCCCTGGACCTCAACAGCATCCGCAGTCCTTGGGACTAACCCAAAGCTTCAGGGGAGGGAAGGGTGAAAGGACCCCCCCTTATTTGCCCACAAATATTTGTCACATCTCAGTCATCTCATATCCAGAGCTTCTTACTATTTCCCAGTGATCAGAGATGACTCCAAGCTCAGACATTTTTTTTTTAAGATTTTATTTATTTATTCATGAGAGACAGAGAGGCAGAGACACAGGCAGAGGAAGAAGCAGGCTCCATGCAGGGAGCCCAACGTGGGACTCGATTCCAGGTTTCCAGGATCAGGCCCTGGGCTGAAGGTGGCACTAAACCACTGGGCCACCTGGGCTGCCCCAGGCTCAGAAATTTTATTTGGGAACGTTTGTTCCCTAGCCTCCCTGAGTTTTCCTTTGCCTCGTTTCAATTTTTAATTTCTGTCTGGTCTCCAAAGCTTGCCCTAGAGCATGTTCCCTCTCGGGTGTGCTCAGGACCATTTATAGAAGGAAGGTCTACGCATGCCTTGATTGACAGTCAAGCTATCAGCAGGAACCGTTACATCATAAATGTCCACACATATAGTCCTCTTCAGCATTCCTTCAGTTATTTTAAGGAAACACCCTTTTGTTCTAAAGTAGTACATCAGCTGGGACCCAGCCTTCCATGCTGCTTTGGAAGCATGCCCTTTGGGTCGATGTCCTTCTCTTCCTCCTTGTCATTTATATCACTTATTCCGTGGTACGTACCTCTAGAACAGCATCTAGAAGACTGATGGTGGTTGCCCGTGCACACCAAAACCCCAGACTCTTAATTCAGATTGTACAGCCTTAATGTTCACTCCATTACTTTCCTATGACTGCTGTAACAAATTATGACACACTTGGCAGCTGAAAGGTCAGAATCTACGACCAGTTTCTCAAGTCAAAATCAAAGTATCGGGAGGGCTACACGCCCCTTGGTGGCTCAGGAGGAGAATCTTTTTCCTTGCCTTTTCCAGCTTCTAGAACTGCATTCCTTGCATTCCCTGGTTTAGGGCTCCTTACTCCATCTTCAAAGCCAGCAGTGTAACATCACCGTTCAATGTCCTTCTTCTGAGTCAAGTCTCCCTTTGCTTCCCTCTTGTAAGGACACCTGTGATTGCATTTAAGGGCCACACAGATAAGCCAAGATAACCCCCCCATTTAAAAACCTTAATTTGGGGATCCCTGGGTGGCTCAGCAGTTTGGCGCCTGCCTTTGGTCCAGGGCATGATCCTGGAGTCCTGGGATCGAGTCCCACGTTGGGTTCCCGGCATGGAGCCTGCTTCTCCCTCCTCCTGTGTCTCTGCCTCTGTCTGTCTGTCTGTCTGTCTCTCTCTCTCTCTCATGAATAAATAATAATAAAAGAATAAGTAAAGGATTAAAAAAATAAAAACCTTAATTTAATCATATCTGCAAAGTCTCTTTGGACACATAAGGTAACATTCATAGTTTCAGGGATTAGGACCCAATATCTTTAGGGGCCATTATTCAGCCTACCACAATGTGGCAAATGCATGGTCTCTTTACAGTGTCTATCTTCTGTTGAGGATCTGAAATAATGTTCAAGAAAAGTGCTGGACCCCCGGGTTATCATGGATCCAGGATAACGCACTTCATATACTTAAGAAAAAAAAAGGAGTAAAATGCTAAGCATAATCAGTGCAGAGAGCCGTTCACTAGAAACAAAATGAACAATGCTTTTCACTTAGCATTTTAGCAAACCAGGGTTCTAGGTTTGCAGGCACTGGGAGGAGATTTTGTAAGCGACCCATGAGTAATGACCATACTCCAGATGCGTTCAGCCTCTGTAAGGCCAGTGAAGAGTACAAATGGAAGCCCACATAGCCTGTGTCTAGAATGTTTAAAAATACAAATCAAGATAACACAATATTAAGTAAAATATATTCTCTCCTCCTACTTTGACCAACAGACCTTCATAGTGAAATGAAAGCCATTAAGAAAATGAATGAATTTAGAAAATTAATTTAGAAAATGTGAATTCCCCATATTTTGTCAAGGAGAGGGGGTACAGAGAGCTATCCATAGCCCCTGACCCTAGGCTATTCCCTCCCTCTCTTCCCACCTCCTGCCAGCATGTTTGAGGGCTCACATCCACATGTGGACACTGACCCATGCCTCCCTCCTAAGCTCCAACCTCTCTTCCCTATAAAGAACTACCCCTTGGCTACCCTCAGGCCTAGGATCAGTTCAGCAGCAGAGCTACATGCCTTTGGATAGACCAGAGAAAGGAGACTGAGCAGGCTCTGGAAGCTGGCTTACCATCATTTGTGCAGGGAATTTGGGGTTCTAGATACCCAGATCATGAACTAGAAACTGTGCTCTCTGGTGAAGAGCTACTTCTAGTTATTTTTTTAAAATATCACTCTACTGTGAGCCAATACTTTTGTAAAATACAATTAAAATGTTTGAGAAGTAGCAAATTGCCATAGCAAGTATGGAACATTAACTCTCACCTTCTGTATTTGGCTCACTATGGACCAGTAGTAAATAGACATACTTTAAGTGTCACCAATTATAGGATGAACATGGGTGAACCAGTGGTCTATGCTGTTATCTCAAATCATTGCAAACATGGTGGCTAACAACAACAGATATTTATTATTTGGTACTACTTTTGAGGGGACAAGAGTCCATGCATGGCTTATCCTGGTCTTCTGCTCAGAATCTCACCAGACTGCAGTCAAGATGTCAACCAGGGCTGGGGTCTCATCTGAGGCTCCAGGTCCTCTTCCAAGCTCATTGGTTGTTAGCAGAATTCAGTTCCTTGGGGCTATAGAACTAATGGCAACTTGCTTCTTCAAGGCCAGTAGGAGAATTTCTCTTTTTAGGAAGGGCTCAGTCTTCTTTTTAAGGGATTTCACCTAATTAGGTCAGATTCACTCAGGATAGTATCTCTCTTGATTGACTTATAGTCAATTGATTAGAAGCTATAATTACATATCCCAAATCCCTTCACCTTTACCATATAATGTAACCTAATCACATGAATGATATCCATCATATTAATAGGTCTTGCTGTATTCAAGGAGGAAGGAAGATATAGGGGATAGGAATCTTGGGTACCATCTTAGATTTCTTCCTACCACAATGGACTTAAGGTGGTACATCCATTTGTCTATGGGACTTTTCTCCTCACGGAGATAGGAAGGCCAGAGTATGACCCTCAAAAGCTCAGGGCCCAGGGCAGGGGCCCTCCATGACCCGGTTTCACTTTCTACAATTGTTTAGGATTAGAATTATACCAACATCCCCTTCAAAAGCTCAGACACCAATGTTGAAAGACACTTCTCCCAAGGACTCTGGTTGCTTTCTTTTCAATATTTCTTGTTTCTCTATTATCACAGTAGTTACTTACATACAAGACAAGATTTTCACAGCTGTGTGAAATCCATATTTCATAATTCTAGCATGGCCAACAATTGGTTGCTTGGAGATTAACATTATCAATAAGAACTGCAGAGCTCCAATTCCCTCTCTATCAGAGGCTGAGAGTTTACCTGGGCTCCTTGTTCACATCACCATGCCTTCCTAGAGATTACTGCAGGATCAGCCTATAAGCATCATTCGGATTCAGTACATGGGGATATTGCTATACATGGCATGAGAGTCTAATGCAAAATGACTGGCTTATTAAACAAGCTAACAGGAAGTTACACATTCAAGTGAATTTTGGCCTTCAATGTAATACTCTTGAAGAGTATACTCTTACACTAATGAGGCTGCAAGTGCACAAATAATTTTAGGAATTCCTCTTTGGGAAGAATCTTCCAAAGCCTGAGGCATCCCCTATTTAATAATCCAGGGGTAGCAAATGCTCATCCATTGATAGTGAATTTTATTTTGGGGAAGAATCATGTCATTTAGAACCAAAGGTCATGATCAATTTGTTAGTAATCTGGCTGAATTACAAAAACGAGGTACATACAAAAGTATTTTTTTCAAGTTGCTCAAAATATTTGTCAATGCACTCCAAAAGTATTATGTACAATAACCAAATTATTTGTGAATAAGGCCATAGCCTACCAAAGTGACTTCTTTGAATAATTTATGACTACTGCTTTATAAATTAGAAAGGGGCTATCCTATACATATCTATGAAAGAGAGAGTGGAAATATTTTTTAAGACCAATTGTCATTAAATTAAAGAAATTGAGGCTCACAGAATTTGTTTTCAAAGATCTCACAGCTGGTAAATGGCAGAACAAAGATTCAAGTTCAAATCTTCAAACCCAAATCCAGGGGTCTTACCGTTTAACCAGGAAGGTAGTTATACAGCATGTGTGTTCCCACTGTCCCCAACCATGCTCATGGCAGATTTTGATAGTAGAGAAAAGCCCTCTTTCCTACCTAGATCCAGCTCTTCAGGGCACCAAACCAATGAAGTGGTATTGATACTCAACTTATTGGTCTTTTTGCATTATACCCTATTGAAGAGAACAGTACTCATTTGAATGTAGTTTCTGGTATGCTTGTCTAAAAATTAGCCACATCATATGTCAGTTAATGTCTTTGGCTCTTGGTATTTGTTCCAGGCCTTGAACAAATTTGGGGCAAATCAAAATTGATTAGGGCATAGTAAATCCAGATATTTTCATTCACTTATATTCCTCTTTAGAGATCCTCAAGAGTTATACCAGCCCACTGGTACAAACAAACATGAAGATGTTCTTGTTTATCCAATGTCTCCAGTTGGCTTACTGAAGAGCTACAGCCCAACATGAAATTAATACCATCTGAAATGGAGCAACTTCCTGGCTTTTGGCAATTTTAGGCTGTGTCTGTTTCCATGTGTACTTATTTGTTTAAATTAGGTTTGTTTTTTTTTAATTTGTGTTCAGTAAAGCAATCTGATAGCTTTGTTGATAGTCTTACTTACATCTCAATTGAGGCTGATTTGCATTTTCAAACTGCCAACTACTTATTTTGACTTTAGGCTTTAAACAAATGAGTGTTTTTCTTTTCTTTTTTTTTAATTTTATTTATTTATTCACAGATACAGAGAGAGAGAGAGAGAGGCAGAGACACAGGCAGAGGGAGAAGCAGGCATCATACAGAGAGCTTGACGTGGGACTCGATCCAGGGTCTCCAGGATCACGCCCTGGGCTGCTGGCGGCGCTAAACCGCTGCGCCACCGGGGCTGCCCCAAATTAGTGTTTTTCAAAGGGTGGCTGGGGACTCCAGCGTGGGTACGATTTGGAGAATTGTTTAGTACCCTAGATGTATGGTGTCTGGTGCCATTTCCAAAGAATATGAATTTTAAACAAGTTCCCTGGATGATTTAAGATTACTTGAGAATCACTGCAGGTTCTACTTCCCACTAACATGTAGACAATTATGAAAGAATGTTGCTCTTGACAAGGGAAAATTTATATCTATATCTACATTTATATCTGTGTCTTTAATTCTTGAAAGCTAGAGAATAGAGAAGAACCGTGGACACAAAGAAGAGTAAATGAACTGAATTCCTGAGAATAAAGGACACAGGAAAAAAAAACATTGGAGAATTTGAAGACAAGTCAATATAAATGATTCTAACAAGAAGCACAGAGAAATAAATAAATAAATAAATAAATAAATAAATAAATAAATAAATAAATAAATAAATAAATAAATATCTCAATCAAAGGGGTGCCTGAGTGGCTCAGTTGATTAAGCCTCTGACTCTTGATTTTCACCAGTAAGGAGTTCAATGAGAAGACAAAGACATGAAAGAAGGCATTCCTTTCCCCACCAAGATTTTTGTGAAGGCTGACAGGACATTTGAAATCAAGATTGCACAACCCATTGTTTCCTACTTTCTGAAGGCAACTGCTGAGATTGAGAAGGGGGGCCCGACAGACAGGGAAGGAGGTAGTAGGCTAGGTGACCTTGAAGTATGTGTATGACATCACCTGAGTTAAAGCAGGATGTGTCCTGTCCTCTGTTGTTTGCTCCATCATTGGCTCTGCCCATTCCCTGGACATTCGTGTGGTAAAGAACCTCAGTTCAGAAGAGCCAGCAGCTTTCCAGAAGGAGTGGGTCGCATTCCTGGCTGCTCAGAAAGAGGCAGATTTGGCAGCCCAGGCAGAAAAATGCCAAGAAATGACCCCTGTCCCTCACACTCCAGGATTTTTAAGAGGACAGCTAGAAAGAAGGCCAGTTGGAAAAGCTGTGCCAAAAGGGAGGAAGAGAGGTGACACCAACCTGATTGTTATTTCCCTCACTTTAAATTATATGTTTTTGCATTCATGGCAGTATCAAGGGATCAAACCTAAATCAACATCCTTTGCCTCCCCGCCTCAGAAAAAGGCCAGAAAGGAAAAAGATACTTTAGGGGAGAGAGTCATCTGTCAAACACAGATGACAACTGACTTCCAATCAGAAATAACAGAATCTGAGTGGGTAGGGGGTGCCTGGGTAGCTCAGTCGTTTAAGTGTCCAATTCTTGATTTTGACTCAGGTCATAATCTCAGCCCTGTGTTGGGCTCTGCCCTCAGCAGGGAGTCTGCTTGAAATTCTCTCCCTCTTCCTCTGCCCCTCCACCTGATCTCACATACTCTCTCTTTCTCAAGTAAATAAATACTTTTTTTAAAAGAAAGAAATAATAGAATCTGGAAGATAATGAAATACCACCCTTAAAGTGCTGAACAACAACAACAAAAAACAAATATCAACCTAGAACTCTACATCCAGTGAAAATATACTTCAAAATAAGGAAGAAATAAAGACATTTCGAAACAAACAAGATCTGAGAGGACGTGTTACCACAGTATAATAAATGGGCCATTTTGTTTACATCAGTACAGTCTCTAGAGATTTTTGTGAATTAAAGAGAAGTTATGCCATATGGAAGTCTGAATCTACAGGAAAGAATGAAAATCAAATATGCCAGTAAATAGAAAAGACTATTTTTCATTCTTTTAATTTTTAAAAGATGTTTAAATGTTTAGATAAAAATAATAGCAAGTATGTGGGGTTTATAACATATGTAGAAGTAAAACACATAACAAAAGAGTGCAAAGGAATGAGGGGTAAATGGAATTAAAGTGTTATCACTTCATCCATGAATTGCTGTAATATTTCTTCACTGTAGACAATATACTAAAGTTGCATACTGAGGACACTAGAGCCACCATTCAGAAAACATAGAGGCATAGCTAAGGGCTAGAAGAGGAGCTAAAAGGAATATAAAAATAATAATCAGGGGTACCTGAGAGGCTTAGTTGGTTAAGTGTGCAACTCTTGATTTCAGGTCATGAACTTAAGTCCCACATTGGTCTCCACACTGGGCCCAAAGCCTACTTAAAATAATAATAATAAAATAATAATAATGTCTGAGAAAAGGCAAGAAACAAAGAATACGTGAGACAGAAAACAAAGCAAGATGATTCATAAACCCAATCTATCAGAAATGATATCAAATATAGAAATTAAACATTTCAATTAAAGGTAGAGATCTACAGACTGGATTTAAAAAGTGGCAGCCATCTCTGTGCTATTTATAAGGCATGCACTTTTGTTGATTCTGCTGTTGTAAGGAAGAATGTTGTTAGCTTTGTTCTAACTTCACTTATCTTTTATATTCTTACTTTTTTTCTACTTTTTCTATCAATTACTGAGAAAAGAGTGTTGAAATCTTCAGTGAAAACTGTCCAGTTCTCTATTCTGCTTTCAGTTCTATCAGATTTTCTTTTTGTCTTTACTTTTTTCTATTATTAGGTAAATACATATTAAAGACTGTTATGTCCTCTTGATAAACTGATCTCTTCATTATTGTGAAACATTCCTCTGTATCCCTGGCAATATTCCTTGTGATGAACTTGACTTTGTCTTATACTATTTTATCTGCTCCAGCTGTCTCTTGTTTAGTGTTTGATTGGCATATGTTTTGTCATCTTTTTAAAAATCTGTCTACATCTTTATTTAAAGCAGTTATTTACACAACATACAACTAGAGCTTGCTCTTTTTTTGAAAAATGTGATCTGACCATATTTGGCTTTTAATTGGAGTGTTTAGACCATCAATTGATGTAATTTTCTATACACGGTTGGGTGAAATCCATCATCTGCTGTTTGTTTTCTATTTGTTCCATTTTTTCTTTGTTTTCTTTCTTCTTTACATTTTTGTTGCTGTTGTTATTGCTGTCCTACTAGCCTGGTTATTTTATTTTGATTAAATTTTAAGTTTTATAATAGTTTTGGACAACTAGAACAGTTGCAAGATAGTACAGAGTGTCCTGGTATACCTGACTCCCAGTTTCCCTTACTGTTAACATCTTAGATTTATATAATACATTTGTCACTAATGAACCAACATTGATACATTTGAATTAACTACACTCAGACTTTATTCAGATATCCTTAGTTTTTGCCAACTGTCCCTTTTCCATTCCCGAACCCAATCTAGGATACTGTTACATTTAGTTGTCATGTCTTCCTTTTTTTTTTTGTTTTTTTTTTTTAAATTTTTTTAATTTTTATTTATTTATGATAGTCACAGAGAGAGAGAGAGAGGCAGAGACACAGGCAGAGGGAGAAGCAGGCTCCATGCACCGGGAGCCCGACGTGGGATTCGATCCCGGGTCTCCAGGATCGTGCCCCGGGCCAAAGGCAGGCGCCAAACCGCTGCGCCACCCAGGGATCCCAGTTGTCATGTCTTCTTAGGCTCCTCTTAGCTGTGACAATTTCTCAGACTTTTCTTATTTTTGATAACCTTGACAGTTTTGAGAAATATTGGTCTGGTATTTCATAGAATGTCCTTTCGTTTGTGTTAGTCTGAAGTTTTTCTCATGGTTAGACTAGGGTTATGGGTTTTTGGAAGCAAGACTGTAGATGGAGATAAAGTACCTTTCTCATGGTATTATATCAAGGGTGCATACTATCAAGATGACTTATCTCTGCTGATATGAACTTTGATCACCTGGCTGAGGTTGTTTGTCAGGTTTCTGCATTGTAAGCTTCCTCTCTTATTCCCACATTCCATCTGGACTCTTTGGAAGGAAGTGATCATATGTACTCCACACTTAAGAGATAAGAAATTACATTCCATCTCCTTGAGAGGGGATATCTACATAAATTGTCTTTAATTCTTCTGCAGGGGAGATTTGTCTCTTCTCCCCCATTTGTTTATTTATTCAATCATTTATTCATATTAGTTTGGATTAATAGGTCTTTATTTACAATTTAGGTCATAACCTGATACTAAGTTATTTGTTTTATTGCTCATATTTTTTCCACTTTGGTTACTGGAAGACTTTTCAGTTGGTTACTATGTCCTTTTGACATACTCCTCATCGTTTGTTTGTTTGTTTGTTTGTTTGTTTTAGCACTCCCTTACTTTCTGGCACTACAGGATCCTCCATTTCTCTAAGCCATTTCTCTAAGGAGCCTTGGTTCCTTCTATTGAAGAAAAGCTTTGGAAACCAAGAACTGGATGCTGGATGCACTTGTTACTACTGAGATGTTGTTGCTTCTAGGCCCTTAGCTGACAAAGCAAGCAAACGTATGCAGTATGCATGCAGCATACTAACCTGTGTATCTACAGATAGCTGTACATTTTCTATATATAACCATGTGTGTTTCTATATATAACACACATGAGTTAATACAGAAGTCTACAACTCTCATCCAGTACCACATGGATCACTCTAACCTTGCCACCTAATAAGCACTTCTTTAAAAATGTCATTTCCTGGAGGGCTTGGGTGATATAGTTGGTTAAGCTACTGACTTTTGGTTTTAGCTCAGGATGTGATCTCAAGGTCATGAGATCAAGCCCCATGTCTGGCTCCTACTTAGCGAGAGTCTGCTTGAGATTCTCTCTCCCTCTTCCTCTGCTGCTCCCACTTGTGCACTCTCGTGTGCACATTCTCTCTCTCTGATATAAAATAAATAAATCTTTTAAAAATGCCATTTCCTGTTCTGGTCACTTTCTCCCTCTTTCCCCTTAACAATCCCACTTAGAAATATTTCACCTTTCACATTTACTCAATAGAGTCACTCTCTAGCCCTGAAAAGTCTGCTTAGACATTTAAAATGTGGAAGATCGGGGCAGCCCCGGTGGCGCAGCGGTTTAGTGCTGCCTGCAGCCTGGGTGTGATCCTGGAGACCCGGGATCAAGTCCCACGTCGGGCTCCCCGCATGGAGCCTGCTTCTCCCTCTGCCTGTGTCTCTGCCTCTCTCTCTCTCTGTGTGTGTCTCTATGAATAAAAAAAAAAAAAAATGGAAGATCTACACAGTAAAGCATCATACAGTTGCTGCATTGGCTTTGGAATCTACCATTTGCCTAGTAAGTCTTTAGAGGCATATTGAATTCCTTAGTACCTCAGTTGCTCAAACTATAAAAGGGCATAATATTTGACCTGTTCTCTCAGTAGTTTGTTGTGGGAACCAAATACATAATGGGGTTAAAATAACTTTCGGGGCAGGGCTCCTGGGTGGCTCAGCAGTTCAGCGTCTGCTTTGGTTCAGGTCATGATCCCAGGGTCCTGGGATGGGGTCTCTGCAGGACACTGCTTCTCCTGCTGCTTGTGTCTCTGCCTCTCTCTGGGTCTCTCATGAATACATAAAAAAAAATAAAAATCTTTTAATAAAAAAATAACTTTAGGGGCACCTGGGTGGCTCAGTGAGTTAAGCACCTGACTCTTGGTTTTGGCTCAGGTCATGATCTTGCTGTCACGAGATCGAGTCTCACATCAGACTATGTTCAGCATGAAGTCAGCTTCAGATTCTCTCTCCCTCACCCTCTGCTTCTCCTCTGCTCACATGCTTTCTCTCTCTCTCTCTCTCTCAATTAATTAATAAATAAAATCTTTAGAAAACTACTTTATAAAATAAAAAACACTGAGAATTGATATAGAATTATAGTGACTTTGGCCAAGTTCCTAACACCATACCTGACCCCAGGGGGAAGGAACAGACACTGTCTTATTTAATCCTCAAAATGGGGATTATTATCCCCATTATTATCCCCATAAGTGGGAATTATATTATCCCCACTTTACTACTAAGGAAATTGAAAAACTAAGAACTTAGTAGTAGTGGTAATAATAATAAGTACTTTCTGAGAACTATTGTTCCAAGCACTTTACGTGTATTAATTCATTATAGCTTCACTACAACCCGCCAAAGCCATTTTCTATTAGCCCCATTTTACAGAGAAAGAAACTGAAAAACAGAAAAGATTCCACAGCTAGTAAATTACAGAACTGGCATTCAGATCCTGGTCTTCCTCTCCCTGTCACTTTTTTTCCAGGTGCCTCTTAACCAGCAAATTAAAATGCCACTACCATTACTCATTCTTTTGGCAAATATTTGAGGACCTACTATATGCTGTTCATTGGTCTAGGCACTGCTGGTCCAGTAGTAAATAACACAAAATCCAGGCCCTTGTGATGGTTATGTTACACAAACCAAGGCAAAGTCATTGTGTTAATATGGAAAATGTACATCTCTACCTAGAGTAGCCTCTTTCATTTACGACTTTGAGAAGACATTTTGTCCTCAAGGCATTATGCCTAGAGTAATCTATGGAGCGCAGTACTGTTTTCACTCAATTTGCTGGCTTTCTTATCTCAGAAGTCAGGAAACAGTGACTGCAGGGAGTGTGTCCTCCTCAAGAACTGGGGTTATCCTGTTCCCAATCACACATCTCTTTCCGACTCTTACAGTACCGCTCAGCCTCTTCAACATCAACCACCCCCAGGGCCACTGCTTTGAGCACCAACTCACTGAGAAGAGTCCATTTCTGGGATTGCCCGATCAGGACCTCAAGGCTGGAGCTAAACCTACCTCAAGACACTGTTGTGAGTGGATGTGATGCTCAGAACTGCTGCTGGATGAAGCCAACACAAAGAAAAGGAGAAACCCAGAGAGGCGCAGAGAAGCAGAGCCAGCAATCTGTGCGTGCTGGGTGGAGCGTGCCTGCTTCAGGACTTGTTTTGCAAGAGTGCGAACCCCCTCAGGGCTGAAGCTATCCTCAGTTGGTCTGTGGTTACTTGCAGCTAAAAGCATCCTCACCAAGACAGCATCGAAAAGGCCTCTTTGTTATTAAGAACATGTATGCCTGGGAATCTTTGCTCCAAACCACCCCATTTCCCAGAGGTCCTAGCCAAGGAATTCTCCCACAAACCAATGAAATTTGCTCAGTCTTTGTGGTCAGATGCCCTCTGTCTGCCCTCTTCTTTCCTTAGCTTTATTCCCTTAGACAACTACTCAAAGACACTTGGTACATTGAAATCACTCTAGCATTACCAAAAGCTATGCGATGCTGATTGGAGACACTTGAAGAGAAATAAAGCTTTGAACTAAAGCATGTTTCCTAGTGTTATTGAACAACACAAAAATAGGACCTACTTAGCCATATACCCCCACTGTGTTATTCATCATCTGCCTGCTTTGGTGAGTGCCAAAGTGCTTTTGGGGGCCTCCTGAGCACTTCTTTCCTTTCCATTCCTTTCCTTGATTGCATTCAAAAGAACTAAAAACAAACAAGGCATTTAATTACTAAGGGTTATTCATTATTTTGTTCAAAGCCTAAAAGCTCGAAAGAATCAGAACAATTTATTTTCTGAATTCACTCATCACAGTTTCCAAACCGGCCAACATGGGCCAATCTTTAGTACGCATTGAAAATGTTCTTTCACTATAGTGAAAGGGCTGTAGTACCCCAGGACCAATGTCATGAGATGAGCCCGTGGGCTGGGCACAACAATTAAATCTTTTTCAAAAGATGTGAAGATAAGACTGCTTGGGATTTTGGAAGCAATTTTATTCTTAGGAAGGCCAGTGAATTCCAAATTAATATAATGTTGACATTTCTTTTGTCTATGATAGGATTTCTTCTGCTTTGTCAATTCCATAAATTGTATTTATTCCTTTTTATAATAGTAGGCCCAGAAAAACACAGAGAATAATAAAACCAACATCTATGTAGTAACCATAGAGATTTAACAGACGCAATATTTTGCCATATTTCTGTCAAGTATAAATACAATGATGGATATCTCCATTTGACCCACGAAATAAATTGTTGGGTTAAACCAACAAGCCCTCTTCCGTTTTTCTCTTTAAGGGACATTTACAATTAAACCTTTCATTTCTGAGTCTTTCGCAACCATGATTTCAAAACAGAAGAGACAGGTTCCCGAGTAGACCATAAATATTTCAAACAGGACTTCAACAAAGCTTTGCTCCTGCCTGAAGTTGGGTGAGAGAGGGCAAGAGAGTCTGTGTGGACACTGATATGGAACATCTAGGAGAAATAAATGCCCTGTAAGCAAGAGAGTGGCTAGATCTGAAGATCATGAGCTTCAGAGAGATTGAAAGTCTAAATTTAGTTTTACTTTACTGATTTCCTTTAATGCAAACATATTCTAAGATTTTATCTTATAAGTGTCTCCATTTTAAATAACATCCATACACAGTTTGAGCTGCTTAGTTTAGCAACTAAATTGCTATCTTACTTTTTACTCCTATCTTACTTAAGCCCTATTTAGTTAACATGCACCATCACATCTCACCACTATGGGACTTAAATGACTTTCATTTCTTCCAAATAAGAACATAATAAAGTTCCCCTCAACTCCCATACCAGCCATATAGGCCTGGAACTTCTTTTTAGAGCATTTAAAGATTTTTGTAGCTTTTCATTAGTTTACAACCCTCGTAGAATAAAAGCAGAGTTCAAAACAGATTAAGCACAACATGTTGATAGATACAGACATACTTACCTAGAGCTCTCAGGAATAGTCTACACTCCCAGGCGGGAAGACTGCAAACAATTGCTTCTTGATCTCACCTTAAAGCAAAGTCATGGGGATCCCTGGGTGGTGCAGCGGTTTAGTGCCTGCCTTTGGCCCAAGGTGCGATCCTGGAGACTTGGGATTGAATCCCACGTCGGGCTCCCGGTGCATGGAGCCTGCTTCTCTCTCTCTCTCTCTCTGTGACTATCATAAATTTAAAAAATAAAATAAAAAAAAATAAAGCAAAGTCATGTATCTTTTCCTCTTATGCTTAATCACCCTATCTTGGTAAAGCTTAAAAAATAAAAAATAAAAAAAATAAGTTCTGGAAGCAGATAGTCATGATGGTTACACAAAATTGTATATGCACTTAATGATTAGTCAATGTTATGTTCTGCTACAGTTTTTTGAAATTAGAAATAACAAAATATTTAAAGAATAGTTGAATAATAGGTCAAATGAAATTGTAAATAACTGGCTTTTTATCATGTCTTTTGGGCAAACAGAAAGATTTCCAGGGCAGCCCAGGTGGCTCAGCGGTTTAGTGCCGCCTTCAGCCCAGGGTGTGATCCTGGAGACCCGGGATCGAGTCCCACGTCAGGCTCCCTGCATGGAGCCCGCTTCTCTCTGCCTGTGTCTCTGCCTCCCTCTCTCTCTCTGTGTCTCTCATGAATAAATAAATAAAATCTTTAAAAAAAAAAAAAAGAAAGAAAGATTTCCAAATTGACAAGATACAAGTCCAGGTAGAGTTTACAAATATCAGGTGCAGTTCTATTTCTTAAACACTCTGTAGACTGAAGTCCACTCATGCTTTTTGCTTTCCAAACCAGGAAAAGAGCAAGGATATCCTACGATTAAAGCTATAAGCAACTCCAAATTTAAAATATGTTTGATTCTGCTTTTGGATAGGACCCTCTCTGCTGTTTCTCCTCTCTGAACATCCCCAATATCAGTCATCTGTCACCTAAGTTCATGTGGCATTATTTGGCACTAAAAAAATACAATTTGGGGGCACCTGGGTGGTATAGTCAGTTAAGTGTCTGACTCTTGGCTTTGGCTCAGGTCATAATCTCAGGGTCTTGAGATCAAGCCCCGCCTTGGGCTCCATGCTCAGAGCAGAGTCTGCTTGGGATTGTCTCATCCCTCCCCACCAAGCTCTTGCTCATTCTCTCTCTCTCTTTCTCTTTCTCAAAAATAAGTAAATAAATCTTTCAAAAAGTACAATTTTAAACTGTGTTAGGTCATACTTGTTTACTTTGATATGCTTTTTCTACAGATACCTTATGTAGATTAGGTTACTGTAGAAAAGCCCTAACAAAGCTATATTTGGATTTAGCATCTGTTTCCCAAATCCACTAGTAAAGGACTCCAGAAAGGTAATAAGGTGATCCAGTTCATTTTATTATTCTGACCTGTTGCCTAGGAAATGTGCACCCTGCGTGCCCCAGAAATATCTGACTATAACCAAATAGAAAAACAAGCCTTTAGAATTTCTCCCTAACATGGCCCTAGTTTACAACCAGCCAGTATATGATGAAAGTTTATGCTCCTTTTCCACATAAGTTATTTTTCCAACTGAAAATTGTTCCCAGCTGTTCTGACCCAGATGTGTTGGCAGCCCATGCTGTGAGGGCCATTTTACAGGTGATGAAGCCCTCAGACAATAAAGTTTACACAACTTGTATATAGCTGGTCTCCAATACAATGTTGGACTTCTAACACCACCCCCACCTCCATGCCCCTAAAAAGGTAGTGATTTCCTGACACTTCACTTGGGGCACAGTTAAAAGGGGATTTCAGTGTTACAGACTCAAACTTATGTAGGCCCTAGGCTTATGAAGCAAGGGGAGATAAATTACCTAGCTTTCTCCTGCTCCTCAAGAATTCAGCTTGCTTTTGCTAAAAATAGCTCTGGACCAGTAAGAAAATGATCAGAAATTGTCTCTGGGATTTGGCTTCCAGGAGAGGTAAGTCACGATATCCAAATGGGTCCCCTGAGCTGCCATTCATCTTGTAGCTTTACACTATCCTGTTCCAGACTGTACCAACCTCACTCTTTCCTTCACATTTAAATGAAAGTTCATTTTTCTGATGTAGAAGTTATTGGCAAAATAGTGCAATATTATGTTTCAGCAAAGAGTCATAGGACAGCCAAAGCAATAGACGATAATCAGGTATGTCTAGGTTTGTCTAGGACAGTGCCAGGCAGTTTAACATATATCAGATACTTCATTTTAAAACACGTTAGTAATAATACTGGAATTAAACACACTAGAATGGGCTTCGTAGACCTGCACTTGGCATTCTCAGCCTCTGCCAGTCTTGAACAGTATGTTGAGACACAAGTGCAATAAACTGAGATCTCATTTTTTTCTTCTGGTAAACCCGGAAAGATGACCAACAATGCCCTTCTCTTTTTCCCTGGCCATTTCCTGGTAAGGTGCAACTAACAGTGCCTTTGGAGGACAGCATGATAAAATGCCACCAGTTGCTAGGGACTAGGTAGTGGTGCTAAGTAGTCCTGCTACCTGCCACCCCTCACTAGTCACACACCAGCAGGGGCGGTGGGAAATGTGTGCAAGCCCAGGGTGGGTGGAAGTGAGACACATGCAGGAAATGGAAGCTAAGCAGCCTGGTCACAGAGCAGAGACTGTAGTGTGAATACTCTTGCTTACCGTAGTTTTGTCACCTACTATGCGGTGTACCTACAACTATGATTTATTACACTGTTGAGTAACGTCTTTTTATTTTGCAATAAACTCTTTGGGCAGCAATCAGCTTCGGGAATAGGAAAGATGAAAAAAGATCAAAGCATATATTTAGGGAAAAAATTAAAATATTAAAGTTGTAGATAAATGAATAACTTGCATAAAATACTGACCTCTTGATTCTACCATAGGGATATCATCATGAAAACCAGCAAACGCAATTTTGCTGGGGAAAAAAAATCAGCTTCTTCAAAAGTAAGTTGAATAAGTAGATCGTTCACAAAGATAACAATCTAGCATAAGCAGCTGCACAGGTGTGTTTTCCTATTACTCTGCATAGCTGAGCTTTTATTTGGATGCAATGACTGTTTCTCTAAACTAATTTCACTCATTTTCAATCCCAGGATTTCTTATGCCTGACTGAACAATGAAGTATTAGCTGCTGATGAGTTGCCTGTAGCAGAAGTAACACTATATGAACAGTGAAATGACGCAAGCTTTCTATCAGAGTCATCAAATCCTTCAAATGAGAAATCTGTTAATTCTAATAATGGTTCATTAAAAAAAAAAAACCTAATTCAGGGAGCAAAATTAAATACTTGGAAAGTTCATTCTGTCAAAGGTGAAAAATCCGACATATTCTGATTGCTATTATAAATCCAGTTTAAAAGTTCATCATTGCAGGGAAACTTTGTTTTCGAGATGGTATATTTTGATGGCTAGAGAATCCTAGTAGAAACAGTATTCCTACTAATATAAGAACTTTTGGGGCTGAAATGTACTTGGACTGGGTAGTGGAACATATGTAATTAGTACTTTGGTCCAAACAAGCTGTGGTGGTCTATCAAGGGAAATGGAAGTTAAGTTGTCAAATTTTATAGACATACAAAGTAACTGGCTCACAAAATTCTCCTTCTTGCCTACCAAATGACTTAGAATATCTCAGTCCTTCTGATAAATCATTTTCTTAAAGTCACCCTAAGTGTCTTACAATTTTGGGTCGCCTTTTGTTCAAAATCATTTGGAAATCTTTAAAGTATCAAATAAATGGAATTTTTAAAAACCTTCAGCTTTTGAGCTTGAAGGTTTTGGAAAATTGCAATTATTGAAAACCAAGACAAACAAGCAGGACCAGCTACATAATTTGTGGAGCTTAGCACAAAATGAAAATGCTTGTTAAAAAATTAAGAATTTTAGGATGGCAATAGCAGAACAGTAAACCAAGTGTGGAGTTCTTCTAAGCACTGGGTTCTGTGTGATTGCACGAGCCACAGCCCATGAAGCCAGCTCTGCAAACAGGAAGACGTTGAAATGTATCCTGCAAAAGTGGGGGGTAGGGCATGAGTGTTCTAATGAAGTATTTTGAAATTCTATAATTGTGCCCTAGATGATCTCAACCTGTGAGAAGAATATTTTGATGGAGCTTATTTTTATTTGGATAAATTTAAATTCTGTCCCAGAATAGAATGTAATTGAGAAGGCCTCCAATTATGAATCATCTAAATTTGGTGAGCCATTCAAAAGAATCATACATAGAGACAATTTATTCAACAAGTCATATCGTAAAAATACTTGTCAAAAAAGGGACTCTGAATAAAAGCCAAAATTTCCTGAGCAAATATTTGGACTGAATTATTTATACTTTTAAATATTTTTAAAAATTAGAATTGAGAATAATAGCCTTTGTTTAATAGAATTGCTCTTGCCCCTCCAGGCACTTTAACACCAGTAAAGAGAATATTTTCTCAATTAAATACATTATAATCTATAGAGAAGTCAATGCAAGTATCAGCAATTTCAAATTTATTAAGCCCCAAATACAGACAATTTGGTAGAAAAAGTTCAAAATAATAAAACTATTTAAAAATACATTCTGCCGGGGACCCTGGGTGGTTCACTCCCTTGATTGTCCAAGTCTTGATTTCGGCTCAGGTCATGATCTGTGCTCAGTGAGAGTCTGCCTGAGATTCTCTCTCTCCCTCTCCCTCTGCCCCTCCCCCCGCTTGCTTGCATGCACACTCACTCATGCTAAATAAATAAATAAATAAATAAATCCTTTAAAGATATATTCTGCAAAAAAGTACCATGACAGATAAGCTAAGAAATTGATTAAAGTATATAAATATGTATGAAGAATAATTATTCTGGTGAGAATTTTTTTAATGTAAAGATCGATATAGAGAAAAATGTCAAATTTGCTTTAATGTACACAGATATATGTTCTTTCATTTCTTCAAAAGAATTTTATGTTTGAAAAGAGTCCCTGAATAGAACCATCTATAGGTCCACCAATGTAAGGAACCAATCTGTTGGCCACTAAATAAACTTTTTAGAAGGTTATCATTCTAATTATTTTTATGACCCCTTTGCTGCCAAGGTATCTTGATTTGGTGACCTATTGTATCATTACCCCTAGTTGTGATAGTAATGGCCACCACGTGTTAAGCACTTGGGGCGAGCCCTTTGCAGGCTAATCAGACCTATAAAACAAGCCTATGTCAGGTAGTGTGGGATCAACCAATTTAAATGCAGAGAAGACTGACTTCAGGTGGTTTGGCCACTTCTCTAGGGTCCTGTAGCTGGGAAAAGATCTGAGCCCTGGCCTCCTCTGACTTCCAGACCATGCACATCCAGCCATCCATGAGATGAGTTCACCACAGATTCTGATTTAAGAGGACAATTGCCCATTAAGTTTCCAGGAATGATCACTGATGTAATTGTCCAAATGCAGCTGCCTCCAAACATGACTAATTTGCGGAACTCATCAATGCTGATTAGTTCATATCTTCACTCTCTGGCCCTGCTAACAAGGAGTAACAGAAAAGGCCATTCACTCTCCAACACTTGTTAGTCACTAACTATATCTGTGCAAGGCCCTGTGAGCAACCAAAGGGAAATCAGATCTGGCTCCTGCCCCCTTAGACCTTTCTTCAAGCCAAAAGAGGAGTGACATTGGCCCTGTAGGTCCCGGGGGGTGACAGACCTTCCCATCACTCCATCTTGCAGGGGCTCTCCTCTGGCAGAGCTTTATTCTTGGGCCTTCCAGGGCGTTGACCTAGCACCCACTCTTCTTCCTCCTCCATGCTAAGCAGGCCACAGCTGTCTGTAAGTCCTCAGTTTGGAAAGAGGCAGAGAAAGAGAGAGAGACAAAGACTCAGAGACTAGTGGAGGACCATGACCAGCAGGGTTAGGCTTAACCCTTCCCAGCTCTGGTGAGCATAAGGGCTTGAACTCTTGTCACAGATGTGAACATTTTCTAGGTCACTCTCTACTGTGTGCTGGTGGATACACTTCCCCCAAAATCTCCAGCATGGATGTTAGAAAAAGATAAAAATTGTTTATCAAGTTTTCTGGCAGAAAAATCCCCTTAATTTATGAAAATTCTTCGTGTTATCATGTCACTATTATTGTGTGCAGTGAGCTGTATCTTTATTTAAAAACAAAGGCAAAAGTTCCTTAGATAACTGGCCAGAGGACTTTGCTCCAAAGAGACTTAACAAATTAGGAAAACTCATGAAAACTCATTTCAGTTGTTTGCCTCAAAACTTGCAGTGCTGCACCAAATAGATGTGCTTTGCCTTAACATATGTGATCTTTCCCGTATAAAAGGGAACACAATCACATGTTATAGACCAGAGCACATTAACCAAATTTAGATAAGAACTATCAGGATCTTAACCCATATCCAATGAGTACTCAAAACCAAATCGTACCACTCAAGTTGGTGCTTTCAAAATTCCATTATTTATTCTATCTCTGAGTGGCTGTGCAGAGAGAAAGGCACAAAATGGAAACTTTATAGCTAAAGACTTGGTATCTCTTCTTTGGCATCCCCCAGTGGGCCTTAGCTCAGTGTCAAGCTTTCAGCTAGTACTAAACAAACACAATTATTGTATGACATCACTGAAACCAACCTGTCCTTGGCAGGCTGAGAGGGATTTCTTGAAAAGTCATTAAAAGTCGGCCTCCAAAACTCACTTCAAGTAGTCCTCATGTAGGGCAGGAATGTACAAGATGGGGTTCTTCTGTGGGGAAGGCAAAGAGAATTTTAAGAAATTCCCTTTAGTAGCCATAAAGAAGATTAAGATCCATTGTTTTTCTCTCTCTCCCAAACTAGCTCTTCCTGAAAATGTAAACAGATTCCCTTCAATGACTTAAAACAGAAAAGGGAACAGTTTTTTTGGAGTTATCAAACCATTCACATATGCCAGGGTCTAATGTGGCTATTGGGCAGGGTGGGTGAAAAACTTATGACTGTCTCCCTTTCTGATGTGCCCTTCCTCAGAGCCATTGTCATAAAACAGCAGAGGCTCCCAGACTCCCCAGCAGGGCAGAGGCTCACCGTTGGGTGACTGTTAGCTGCTGAGGGCTCACAGCTGGGCTTGTCCCCAGGCCTTGCCCTCAGCTAAAGCCAGAGGCCCAAGGTTACCCCCTCCCTAAAAGCAGCCCACATGCAGTGACGGGTGGATGCAGGAGTGCACAGGTCTGGCCACCCAGCTCTCACCTGGCTCCTCGTGTTGCTCTACATGGTAGTTCAGCTTCTCCCTCTGTCCAACCTTGTGTTCCAGCCAGCTGGTCGTGTGACCCCTTGAGCACTCCCTGTAAACCTCCTGCATATCCACTTCCATCTCAGTCTTCCTGGGTGACCTGACCTGGGACACAGCCCCTGGACAGAGCACCTGTGACCAACACATCAGGCACCCATACACTTTGTTGTCTAACCCATACAGCACTTCTACCAAGTGGGTATTACTAGGTTCACTGTATAGGTGATAAAACCAAGGCTCAAAGATATGGTGTTCCTTGCCTATAATCACACAGCAAGTGAGCCACAATTCAACATTTATAGGCAGGATTTCAACCTTAAATTGCACATAATTTGCCTCATATGCATGACACTCTACTGGACTCCAGTGGTTCTGATCATACTTTTATGGAGTGTTAATTAAAATAAAAACTATATTTTATTTTATTTTTTTAAGATTTTATTTATTCATGAGACAGAGAGAGAGAGAGAGAGAGAGAGAGAGGCAGAGACACAGGCAGAGGGAGAAGCAGGCTCCACGCAGGGAGCCCAACGTGGGACTCAATCCCGGGTCTCCAGGATCACGCCCTGGGCGGAAGGCAGGCGCTAAACCGCTGAGCCACCCAGGGATCCCCTAAAAACTATATTTTAAAGATGAATGGAGAACATCTATAAAGGAGTAACAGGAGGGAGCATAAATAAATAAGAATGAGTAAGATGTGTCATTTGGTTAATTGTGCTGTACAAATGTCAGTTCCCTGCTTGGGATAAGAGACTCTGGTTATATAAGGTGTTATCACTGGGGGACGCTGTGGGATGGGTTCAGGGGGACAAACGCACCATACCATTTCTGCACTTCTTTGAGTCTAAAACAATTTTTGAAATAGTATGTTTAAAAATTCCTGAAGCAAAGAAGGAATGAGACATAAGAGATTCTGATGTTTTAAGAAAAATGCTCCTCAAAAGGGGGAATTAAAAGGTAGTTCAGAATGATTGCGATAGAGTGATATTAATCAGTTCTTAACAAGAAGTTAATATAAATACTTTCCTATGATCCACTGAAGGCTGAGAGAGACTTTTTTCCCCTTTAAACTAATGATGGGAGATTAGGGCAGCCCCTAATATTCTTTCCTCATTGTGGCTTCGAATAAAACAACAGGCTAGATCACAAAGCTCTCCCTTCAAAGAGTGGAAGAGTATGCTCGTATGACACCTCCTCTTTTCACAAGGAATTCTAGGTGGAAGCAAGAGTGTGAGCCCAGGGGTCCTGTAATGTTTGCCTGTCTCTACCATTCTCTCCAGCCCTCCAGCTTCCCCACATTCCCATGGCTTTAGCCTCCCACCACTAGAATCCAAATCCCCTGGACCCTAAGCGAAGGGACCAGCCAACGAGCAGATGTTGTATCCACAAGGCTGTAGTACATGGGGCAGGTGTCCCGAAAGTGAGCCCAGCTCCTTCCCAGTGAACTCTGCCCAGTATGGAGTGGCCTTAGATGTGGGGAGTGAAATACAGGACCTGGAGGGGAGGGAGCCGACAAGTGGGTTAAAACTCATGCAGGGAGTAGGATGGTGACCTGGAAAGGGGGAGACCTGGAAAGGGAAAGAGAGGCATGGAAGATCATGACCCAATCGCATTCATTACTGTCTCCTGTCATCTCACCAGAAAAGCCTGCAAACAGTGGGGAGCTGTTTCACACATGGTGGCATTTCCATGTTTTCTGGAATTCTAATTTTGTACTTGAAAGTTCAAATCTTATCTTTGGCAACAAATACTGACCGTTACCTTCTCTGACGTAGCAGGCTCTCTCAATTCATTTTAAGGAAAATATCTGTCAGAGGGGCACCTGGTGGCTCAGTGGTTGAGCGTCTGCCTTTGCCTTAGGTCATGATCTTGAGATCCTGGGATCGAGTCCCACATCAGGGAGCCTGCTTCTCCCTCTGCCTATGTCTCTGCCTCCCTCTCTGTGTCTCTCATGAATAAATAAAATATTTTTTTTTAAAGAAAAGAAAATATCTGCTAGATCCCCAAGTCTGAACAACCATGGTCTGTCTGTTACTTGCTCCTTCAGATAAAAATGGTTCTCCATGAATAAAGCCCATCTAGCTTGCAGTGCATTTGCCCAAGGGCCTTTCCTTGAGACAGCCCTCCTGCTCCTGTGCACTCAAGAAGTGCCTAATGTGTACTTCCCATCTGGTCACACAGAAATTTTAAAATACAGGTCGTCACAGGTCACAAATTGACAATTTTTACTGCCTAATCAAAGGCATTCTTAAGTGCATTTGGCTTTTTTATGAGTACATAATGATGAATCCAGTGTCCAGTCATATAGTTTGGTGTCATTGCCTTCATCTGTCTGACCTATTTCACTTAGCATAATACCTTTGAGGTTCAAACATGTCACAAATGGCATGTTTTCCTTCGGCTGTTTCCATGTCTTGACTGTTATAAATAATGCTGCAATTAGCAGAGAGGAGTGCAGATATCCTTTCAAGTTAGTATTTTTGTTCTCTTCAAATAAATACCCAGAAGTGGAATTGGTGGATCATGCGGTAGTTCTATTTTCAATTTTTTGAGAAACTTCCAAACTGTTTTCCATAGTGGCTGTACCAATTTGTATTCCCACCGGCAGTGCAGAGGGGTTCCCTTTTCTTCACATTCTCACCAACACATGCTGTTTCTTGTCTTTTTGATACTAGCCATTCGAACAGGTGGTAGGTGATATCCCATTATGGTTTTGATTTGCATTTCCTTGATGTTGAGCATCTTTTCATGTGTCTGTTACTCATCTGCGTGTCTTTTTTGGAAAAATATCTGTTTAGATCTTTTGCCCATGTTCTAATCAGATTGTTTGTTTTTATGCTACTGAGTTGGGCATTCTTTACATACTTTGAATATGAGTTCCTTATCAGACATGTGATTTGTAAATGTTTCCTCCCATTCAGTAGGTTGCCTTTTCATTTTATTGATAATGCTAGTATTATTATTATCCCCTTTTAAAGATAAGGAAACTAGGACTGGAAATGTAGACATTACAAAACTTATACCAGATACTACAGCTAGTCAGTGACACAGGCAGGATAGAGCACAGATGGTCTGATTCCTGAATCTGCTATGATGGACTACTTCCCTAAGGAAGAAAGATACTTTCTGTTTCCAATTTGGGAAATCCCAGTCGGCTCACCTCAGTCCCCTCATGTATCTTCAACCAGTCCTGTTAAGGGACACAAGCCCACCTCTACTGAGGATAGCTCCAAACATGAAGGGCCACACAACGATCCTACTACACAGCATGAGAATGAATGATCTACAGTACTCAACAACATGGATGATGGGTCTTACTAACATACTCTTGGACAAAGGCAGACCCCAAAGAGCATATCCTGTATGATTCCATTTACATAAAGTTCAAAATCAAGCAAAATAATTATGTGCTATTATAAGCCAGGGTTGTGTTCATCATTCTGGGGGTAGTTAGTGACCAAAGATATGGAGAGGGGCAGGGGAGGATGGTAATACTCAGTTTCTTGATTGGTCACACTTTGTAACAGTTCATTAAGCCATACATTTGTGTACTTTTTCTGCAAGAATATTTTTCACTTTTATTAACTTTTAAATTTTTATTAAATATTTTATGTTAAAAAAAAATGAAAACTAGGACAAAAGATCCATAAAGGAGTTTTATTTCACCAGAGTGGCAAATGGACCTCTCAGATCGAATACAGGATTTATGCCCTACATCCTAATGGATAGCTGGAATAATAGTGAAAACCCAAGGATGAAGGGGCATCGTGTTTCAGATGGTTTTAATGAACATTTATTCAAGTTTCACTCATTAGCATTATAAAGCAAAAGGAAGGGTCCAGAACACAGAAGCGCCCTGTGCATGTGCCAGCTTTTTCCAATTAGGCCGACTGGGAGGGCTGCATGTCTCCACCCACCCGTTGCCACCTTGGGGATGGGTGAGTGCTTGGCAGGGTGGACAGAGTGTGCAGAGCACTATGCCTTCCTGTAGCTATAACATTCCTGGGAGCTTTGCTGTGTTTTATAGGTTATAGATGGCTTCTCAACCTTTTAAAACCATGCCCCTTTCCTTAAGAGATGTAAATATCTCACACTTTCCTCTAATGTTATTTGAAATCTCAAAATTAATTAAATATTATGACAAAAAGCAAAGCAAAGCCACAGGACAAAGTGCTGCTTTGTTTTCAAGCTGCCTGCGCCGACCCCACGAAGCCCCAGAGCATGGGTTCCGACCCTCCCCACTCCTCTCCTTGCCCCCTTGAGAAGCCTCGGTTTATAAATTACAAGCCTTTTCATTTCCTTCAAGGTTCTTGATGAGAGATTTGGGGATGCGGCCACCAGGTGGATGCCGCACTCAGCATTTACGAGCTCGTGGTGTGGCTTCCCAGAGGGATGAGGGACTTAGAAGCAGATATACCTGCTTTGCCTCTAATAAAACCCACAACTCCTTACTTATTAAATAAGCATCTTTTCACAGCACTAGCTAATATTTATTGGGTGCTTCCCACGTGCCACACACAATGCAGAGTGCTCCCCCTGCGTTGCATCTCTCCATTCTTACCGCAGCCCCAGGGGAGGGGGCCTCAGCATCTCTGCTTTGTGGCTGAGGACACCTAGACTCCAAGCGATCCTAGGCCTGGCCGAGGAAGATGAGGATCTGGAGCATGGGTCCCAGTCGGGCTGGCCCCAAGGTGCGTGCCCCTGATCAGGAGGCCATGAACTATTTGGTAAAGCTGGGATTAACCACTGGCTGTTCAACTCCAGAATGCCTATGTGTACATCTCCAATTATGAGAGTAATGGATGGTTGCTTAGACCCAACTTCCAATCAATGGGTGAAAACCAGGAGGAACTCTCTATGAGGGGATGCCAGTTGAGTGACCCCAGTTCTATGCCTGGACCTTGACTGTCCAGGGATGACCTATGACAAGGGACTCATAAGGGCCTCTGAGCAGTGCATTAATGACCTGCAAGAATGTGAGCCACATGGGGACTGAGACCCAGTCCCATAGAGGGAGCCATCTATTGTCCCTTCCCCTCCAACCCTGAGAAACTGCTCCTGTCCAGGGGCCTCAGAGCCATGTCATGCAAAGCCTTGGGCTTCTGTAAAAATCCCATGTGACAATGAGGCTGATCCATCAGCTCCTGCCAGGGCTGAAACCCAAGATGATGTGCTGGCCACAGACAATGCTGGGCCTGGGCCTACACGGGGACTTCAAGGCCCTCTGTGCAGAGCAGTGCCCAGGCCTTCTCTAGGCCCACTGGGACTGGCTGGAGCTCTGGCTTCGGGAGTGACATCAGGAGGCTGTCCCTGGAAAGAAACTAAGGAGGTACTAAGGTGGCTCAAGTTAGTAGATGGTGGTTGAGAATCCTGCCAATTTGATTATTAAGAGAAATAGGAGTTCCTTGTGGTCTAGGATAATGAAGGGAGATAAATAGTTCCCCTATATTTGTAAGTGGATTTGGCTTATGCACCTCCCCCCAACTCTTTTCAGCTCCAAGAGGAGAAGCTCAAAGCCAATTCTTCTGATTCATGTGGAGGGCCAGGGGTCTCCACTGCCAAAGGGCTGGCACAAAGCTAAAGCTGGTCTCCCCATAAATGAAGGGCCTCAGGCAGTATAGCTGGCGGCACTCCTCAGGGTCATGAAGAGCAATTCCAGAGACAGGGGGGCCATTAACCTGCATGGGCCAACCTCAAATGTGGCAATATCTGCTTTCCTGTCATCATTTTGGTCACTGACCCGTGGCAATATCTGCTTTCCTGTCACCATTTTGGTCACTGACCCACCATACTGCCTTGAGGTTAACCCCATTCCCTCCCAGGCTACAGACTGACTCCAGACTACTGGGTCAGGATAGGCTTGAGGACCTGCCACATCTGGACAATTAGCTTTCCTTCCTCAATTTCTACTCCTTTATATCCTAAACATAGAAGGGAGGCTTCTGTAATAATGAAGACATCTATTACTTGAAACTAGAGCAGCCATTGAATTGTCTCAAAGAGCTGCTCATACCTGAGCAGACCCTCCTTTGTGACTTAGCCTAAGGCCACAAAGGCTGTTCACATACTATTCTGAGAAGAAGGCCACAGTCTGGATGCATCAAGCAAGAACCTAAAAACCAAACACAATCTAATACAATTTGCCAGCTTCTTGCCACATTTAGAACGGGATTTAAAGAAATAAACATACTTTGAAATAATTGGGTTCTCACAGGCTTTGAGAGCTTATAAATCATTTCCTAAAACTAGTAAATGTGAATTATTCTAGCTCTTTGCTACTCAACACATGAGCCTTGGACCAAAAGTCTGAACCTCACTGGGAACTTGTTAAGAAGCACAGAATCTCAGGCCCCACCCAGACCGACAGGTTCAGAATCTACATTTTTACAAGATCCCCAAGTGGCTTGTGTACACATTAAAGTTTGAGAAGTGTGGCTCTAACTCACCTGGAGTCCTTTTTTCCTGGCCGGAGCCTTTTGCTGGACTGTTGCCACACATATTATCAGATGTCAGAACCCTACCCATGTGACCACAGATTTCCATAGACAATTCTCCACCTCCTGCACAGGCACCTGAGGGGTTCCTCCAAGTTCCTGGTATACTCTTGTTTTCCCTTTAACCCCCTGCCCATCCCTAGTCTACTCATGACACCACATTAACTCTTCGGATCATGCTTCCCTACCTTAATATTCAGTTTCACCCCACCACCAACTAAGTGATGTCCAATCTCTCTGGCCTAAGATTCCTGGATTGATTTGTCACTCTCTCTTCATTTCATTGTACATGCCTTCCATGCCCTCAACAACATTACATTTGCAGATTTCTGCTCATATGTCTTACAAGTCTTCAACACCCTGCAATTCATTTCTACTATTCCAAAGCTTTGGGGTCCTTCAACCCTGGCTAGAATACTTCCTCTGGGTCACCTTTCTAGCTCAACATAATCTGTTTCTCTGAACTCCCCCATCAGTATTTTCTTCCTGGTCACACCTGTCACTTTCTACCTTCTATTAATGTTATTGGTATACACTGCCTCTGTCCCCTGCTACCTGTGAACACATTTAAAGCAGAATCATGCCTTAATCATCTTTGCTCCTATAAAATATGTGAACGCACAGCTAAGGTGATCAGATAGTCAAACCTCAAATATGAGACACACAATTCAACGCCTCTTGTTTTCCTTATTTATATATTTATCAGAACCTCAAATATTATGACCATATTTAATATATAGTTAATAATTTGCCTTTGTGGAAAACTTCAAAATTTCTTTCCATGGCACTATCTTGGAAAATCTAAACCATCTGATCCCTGAATAGACATCCAATGGATGGTAGCTGAATCATGAGCATATAAGAACACATTCCTTTTCCTCAGCAGGGTGACATGTTAATCCTTAGGTCTCCACTCTTATGTAAGCTAAATGTTGACTTTTGAGAAGAGGTAAGCATGTGGTTTGAGACTAACAGCCCAATGAAAGCAGGAATTAAGAAGAGTAGTTTCGACCTCAAGGAAACCACATGATGGGGCTGGGAGGCATTGAGGCTGGCTTTCCGGTGAGGCCATGTAGTCACACACATTCCCGTTGGACCTCAGAAGTGAATGTGCTGAGTGAAGACTCCTCTTCTTGCAAGACTGATTAAAGCTCCGCCAACATCTAAGCTGCCACTGAAAAGTCAGGCAATTTACAACAAGTGGAATGTGTTTTTCTACAGATGAAGGAGGAATACCTACCAGATTCAGCTGCAAGGAGAAGTAGGGAGAGGGGAAGATGGGGAGGGGGGGAAGGCCATCATAGATTTCTCTGATTTGTTCTAAATTTGCCTTTGCAAATTAAAATCAACAATATTTTACCATGACCTTATAGAGGAAACTCTTGTTTTGGAGCTCTATGACACAGTTACCTCTGCAAGGGGAAAAGGAATCTACTAGGCCTGGGACAGCTGGGGCTCAGGTCTGTTCTCTCAGAACTGCGCTGAGCCTGGTTCCTAACTTTGGGGAGGACTAAATGAGATGGACCATTACCCATGCTTTGTAACTATTTTGGAACATGGGGCAATTCAAACACTCCCGTGGAAAACTTGGAAGACCACAGTTAGTCCACAAGGGTTAGCAGACCAAAATATCAGATTTTCAAAATCACTAAAGTCTTAATAAAATAATAAAGTGGAAAATATTTGCTTTATCTTTTTTTAAAAAGAAGATTCTTAAGATGCTAACTTCTCTTTTTAAACAATGTTGTAAAGCCTGAGTCTTATCTTAGCAGTAGATCTCCTGGGAAAAGCCAATAAACAAAACGCCTTCAATATTTTGTCATTGGAAATTCAGCTAGAAAAACAAAACTCAAGCAGTTTTAGTGTTTGGTCACTGAATAGACTCTGGTTTTGATTATAAACACCAACAGTTTCAAAAATCTGTTTCTAGATACCAAACGTATCCAGAGCTGGGCCAGGCACCGTTGCAGAGTATGCTTCAGGAAACACGGGTGAGCAAAGCACTGTGCACATCCTACCTGTAACCAGCTCCTAGCAGTGGAGGTTCTGATTAATTAGCAAGGAGCTGTTTCCATTAAAACCTTAATGGAATTCAAATCAGCTAAATTAACAGCCAGAGGAACAGCCACCACTAAATTACATTCCACTGTTTCCAATTAAGTTGGAAGCCTTGGGTGCGGTAACCACCAACATTACAAATTAGGAATCTTTGCCAAAAATGAACTCCTTCAATTTTTCTTAGACCATCAACAACCTTTGCTAATAGAATTAGCTCACTGAATGTGTGAAGAGAAATGGAGTTAAGCAAGCCACTTAAAAGCATTATTCACTGAAACGCTTCATGCCAAAGGTTGTACGAGGTACAGGTAAAACTTGAAATACAAGCCTCAGATGGGGGACCACCACATAAGAAGAAAGCAACGTCTCTTGTTTATGGTTTCCATTCCCAACACACTTGAGGAATCACTGGTCTGCTGAAATCCAAGAAAAGAACTCTCAGTCTGGCCAATCACATTGAACCCTTTGGCTCCTCTGCCACTGCTGGTAGCTTTGGGTTACTGAGGTCAAAATAACTATGATGTCAATATTTATAAAGTAGCTTCCAAAGACTCTTATGTGCTCCAATCTCTAAGAAAAGCATAATTTTTAGGGGAAAGGATAGAATCTTTGTTCTGTAGTAAATGTAGTCTGAGTTAGGAGGCTGTCAACAGACCACACTGCAGAACTAATTTGTGATTTTAGGGGTTCTGAATAGGCTCTAATGCCCCCAAGGCCATTCCTTTCCTGCTGGTATGTATCCAAAATCGTGCCATTATAGATTCATGGCTTTGGAATGAGATTCTTACTAAAGTCCCCCCTTGAAAGGAGACACTGCTGTCCCTATCTATGAAGGACTTAAACAGTCCTGGTACTAAGCAAATCAACAAGCAAGTGAGGAAACTTTCTGACTCCAACCTTGCCATCCAGCCTGCCCCACCCATCCTTCACTCAACTTCCTTTCTTCCCACCTTGAGTCCTAAGGCTTTGAAATATCTTCTTTTATCACAACATTAAATATCACATCTCCAAGTCCTTGGTTTGTACTAAGATGTAAATGATTTAGTGTGTTACTGCTTCAAGGGCCTTTGTTTTATTTATTTATTTTTGGTTTTGTTTTTTTTTTTTTCCTCAAGGGGCTTTGTATTCACTAAGATTCAAAGCCTGAACACGGAAGAGCTCCAGCCAAAGGAGTTTCAGGAAGCAATCAGCTAATGCCAAAAACTGTCTGCTCTTTTGATCTAATCAGATTTTGCACAAGGTGGATTTTGGTAGCTGGCCTCCAAAGATGATCCCCAATGAACACCTGGTATTCTCTCTGATGTAGTCCCACAGGGCTCACCTGGGATTTGGAAGAGTTCGTGAAAAATTGGCATTCATTCTTGTTTAAATATTTGGTAGAATTCACCAGTGAAGCTATCTAGGCCTGGGCTTTCATTTGTGGGAAGTTTGTATTATTATTATTATTATTATTATTATTATTATTATTATTATTTCAATCTCTTTACTATAATCACATAAGCCAATTCCATATAATAAATCTATATATGTGGGTGTATATTACAGAAATATAATTTAATTATAATTATTTATTTATTTGAGAGTGCAGAGGGAGATGGAAAGGGAGAGAAGCATACTCCCCCCACTGAGCATGGAGCCCAATATTGGGCTCAATCCCGCAACCCTGAGATCATGACCTGAGCTGAAATCAAGGGTGGACCCTTACCGACTAAGTCACCCAAGCACTTTAATACTATACATATATTTATGTGTATGTCATATATAATATACATTGCATATGTATAATACATATGCATATACATATGTATAATAAGCAAACAATATATGTACATAATATATACATCTATGTATACATATATACATATATAATGTATATTACACATCTGATTGGTTCTGCTTCTCGAAAAACCAGTACAGGAGTCAGAAGTGATATTCTGAACCAAACATTGGCAGCTTCCATTACTGTACTTTCAGGAGTCTTGAGGACCTAACACCACATGGAGAGTGAGCGAGGCCCAGATATGATGGTGTCCCAGTTGAGCCTCCAGATTACTCTGGCCTTCACCAACATCTAATGAAAACCACATGAGATGTTCCAAGGGAAACCAGCAGAAGAGCTGTCTTGCTTGTGCCAGTCAACACACAGAATCATGAGAGACAATGAAATGGTTGTCATTACGTAGCAATAGGAAAACAACAACAAAACACCATCACAAAGTACCATTATAATCACTGGAGCCACATTTACCAAGATTTTTGCTCTTTACTGCTTGCATCTCAGACTTTCCATTCAGGATACTTTTCCTTTTGGTTTAAAGTGTATTCTTTAGAATTTTTTTTAGCACATATCTGCTGGGAGCAAACTACTGTTTTGTTGGTCCAAAAATGTCTTTATTTCACCATCATTCTTTTTTTTTTTTTTAAGATTTTATTTATTTATTCATGAGAGAGAGAGGCAGAGACACAGGCAGAGGGAGAAGCAGGCTCCATGCAGGGAGCCCGATGTGGGACTCGATCCCAGGTCTCCAGGATCATGCCCTGGGCCGAAGGCGGTGCTAAACCACTGAGCCACCTGGGCTGCCCCTCACCATCATTCTTAAAAGATATTTTCACTGGGTACAGAATTCTAAGTTGGCAGCTGTTTTCCTTTAAGACATTTTAGATTCATTTCACTGTTTTCTGTCTTCCTTTGTTTATATTAAGAAGTCAAGTGTCATTCATTAATAAGCAACCTGTCTTTTTTCTCAAGTTTCTTTTATGACTTTCTATTTGTTTTCTGTAGTTCTATTGATGTGTCTGGTGTGAATATATTTTATGGTTGCCTTCCCTGGCTTCATTTGTTTATCTTATTTTATTATTTATATTATATATAAAAATATATATATGTATTATATTTATCTATCTATCTTCCTTAGAGTTTATTTGGCTTCTTGAATTTCCTACTATCTTTTTAGGACTTTTTAGTATCTGTTAAACCTTTTCACTTAAAACTCTGTATAGTAATTAGAACAGTATGGTATTGGCACAGAAATAGACAAATAGACCAATGGATTATAATAGAAAGCCAGAAATAAACTCACAATTATGACAACTGAAATATAATTAGCATGATAGAATAGATAGGATAGCAGGGAAAAGGATGAGCTTTTAAAAATGGTACTGGGTATCCAAATTGGGAAAAAAATAAAGACTCATCTCACATACAAAGATGAATTCCAAATAGTCCTAAAAATACTCTTAGAAGCTAATAAAGGAGAGTATCTTCAAATTAGAAAGTCAACAGATAAATTTGTTTCATTTTAGATGAAACCAATTTTTTTTTTCACTTGGATAATATCTGGTGTCTATCAGATCACTTCATTATAAAAGTATCTTAATTTTTTTAGGATTTAAAAAACTGCTAAGCAGTTGTATGTCTGTGTATACTATTTTAAGAAATACAAATAGAGGAGAAAATTGTTATTTTGCCTTGCCCAGCATCTATTCCTCTTCATCTGGTAACAGAAGCCTGAGTGATGTTGGAGAACCTCCCACCTCAGACCTTATTTCAATGATGTTAACTCTACCCCTACTTCTAGGGGTGAGCAACCTAAACATTTTCTTCTGGTGCACAGTTATCAATTCAGAGATGAGACTGTGACTCAAGCCAAGTAAATCATCTAGGTATTTTTTAATTAAAAAAAATCTTATGTGGTATTTATTATATGTTTAGCACTGTTCTGAACACTTTAAAAGTATTAACACATTTCATATTTGTAATCCTATGGGAAGAGTAGTGCTGTCATCAACCACTGTACAGATACAGGACCTATTCAGGGGCTATAATCATCTATAGTCATATTGCTGCTAAGGGACAGAACTGGAATTTGAACCTGGACAACGTGGGGTGAGACTCCATCCTCTCAATCATTCTACAATGTACCTGTTCTATGGGAGCACCTCGGAAAGAAGCATTCTCTCTTCTACTGTGAACATGAGCCATGAGGCTGGAATGTTGGAGTAAACAATGCAGGTAATGGAAGCCATCTTATCAGCAGGGGGTACCCACCAGAGCCTGAAGCAACATAAAGGAAGAAGGAGGAGAGAGTAGGTCCTATGACCCTACCCTAAGCCCCTAGATCCAGACATCTATGAAAGTTTATGCCTAGACTTCAGAGTTCATGAACATTCCCTATTGGCCATGTAAATATACAAATAAACTTTCCTTTCCTTAAACAGTCTTACTTAGGTTTTGTTGTTGTTGTTGTTGTTTTTGTAACTTGCAACCAAAAGTCTCACTCTCAACAGAATCAGTAAAGGACCTGAGTTATTTTTTAAATTATTCCGGTTGAATAGAATGTATCCTACTTAATTGTGGCTCAATTCTGGGACTGAACCATAAAGGTTATAGCTTTAAAAATATTACAATAATCTTGAGCACCTGCTCAAGATGCACATTGGCTGGCTTTCATCCTGATGGGGAAAAGTCCTACAAGGAAACTCTGTCTTAGATGCTGAGACAGACATTTGCACATAGGAAGTTTACTGGGGAGTGTTCTCTGAAGGAATAGCTTTTAGGGAGTAAGGAAGCAGAATGGAGCAGATGCTGAAGTTGAACACTGAGGCGGTCCCAAGAAAGGCCCCTGCAGATCCCTTGGAAGCTCTGGAGCTGGGATACCCTCAGACTTGCCCTGGACTGAAGTACGAGCACTGGGCTTTGAACCCTTGCATCAGGCCATTCTGGGAGAGATGTAACTTTGGTCCCTCAGCCATGGCAGTCCTAGGAGGGAACTCAGCTGTGAGGCCTCAGCAGCCAATGCCCCTCAGCAGTTGGGAGAATGAATGTCTTAGCTGGGAAGGAGGATCTGGGAGGTGCCCTGCAGCCTCCAATATGGTCCTTGCTCATTTTACAGCCTGGATTCAAATCCTCATCTCTCAGGCTCCAAAGTCCTAATCATCCCCACTGCACATCCCTGTTATCACCACTGTTCAGTTGGTGGTCTGTTCTGGGAAAACTAAGATCCTGTCCCCCGGGTCCGGCTTCAACATAAATAAACTCCCCCCCACCCCTCACAGCTAGAGTTCATCGCTGCAAGATATATTGTACCAAGTAAACAGAGGCAGCTATTGACAAAGTTTACTGCCCCTCGCATTTCTCAGGTAGCCGGCTAAGAAAGGGATTGAGTTGGGGAGAAACTTACAGACAAAATGATGAGAGCAAAAATCTTCATGGGACTCTTTCCAGCTATACCAAGCACAAATAAACAGAAAGTGTTTGTATGCTTTGCCAACTAGCTCGGACAGAAATTAAGGAGGAAACGTTATTAGTTAAGGTTGAAAGGAAATTGGCAAGAAATACATATGGCTGGAGGCATCTTCTTTCAAGAGTAGAACTGAATGTCCTTTCAATTAGCGTACTAGGCTGCAGAGTGACCCTGTCCCTCACTCTTTCCCAGCTCTACTCTGACATGCGTTCTATTCCTCTTTCTCTCTTCTACCCCAGCTCATGCATACTCAGAATTTAGCATTTGGCTTGGTGCCGCGCTGGGTGTCTGTGGGTGTGTCTGCGCAGTTCTTCTTCCTGGGGTCTGCTCCTCCTCCACTCCAACCACTGAAGGATGGGTTGGTTGCCTTTGGGGGTGTGCCCTTGACCTAGCCCTTCTGTAGAATATTTTGGCCTGGAATCAAGGAAAGAGAGGCAACTCCTCTTTACTCCCTTTACTAAAGCCAGGCCTCTCAGGGGTTATGTGTTCTGCTGTGTGAAAAACAAAAACAAAAATCCAAAGCCAACACAAAGAGAAAGGGAGAGGTGGAAGAGTGCAGATGGCACCCCACCCTCTGGTTGCAGGGCCCCCAAACCAACCACAGCCTTGCCCCACTGGAGATTGGTTATGTGAGCCCTACATCTGCCCCTTTGCCCAGGCCAGCCAGGACTGGATTTCCATCTTCAGAGTTCAAATACATCGTAGATTCATAAAAATAGGTGGAGCTTTGAGAGGCTATCTGGTATACCCTCTGACTCCAAGCAAAAAGATCCTCAAAATGAGGAAGGTGGCTATCATTCTTAAGACCCCCACTATTTCTTTCATAGCCTTTATTCAATAGTTAGTTAACCTTAGGATTAATGATTTATTTTTCTGTTGGCCACCATGTCTTTCAAGCTTCTTCACTAGAATTCGCCATCACCTGAGGTCACCAGGTAGGCTCTGGCAGGTCCTTGTTTGCATGGCTCATGAGGTGAATCTGTTCTTCATCTTCCCTCTCCAGAACTGAATTCTCAGGGTCTTCCCTTAGAAGACATTCTTATTCAATGCCTTCACTGACCAAGATGGAACCTCGTGGGAACCTGGTAAGAAAATCATTTAATTAGCTGATAGTAGGAAACAGATCGGCATCATTTTTTTTCCTAACAGATTTTATTTATTTATTCATGAGAAACACACAAAGAGAGTCAGAGACACAGGAAGAGGGAAAAGCAGGTTCTCTGCGGAGAGCCTGATGTGGGACTCTGATTCCAGGACACCGGGATCACACTCTGAGCCAAAGGCAGACGCTCAACACTTAGCCACCCAGGCGTCCCAGATCGGCATCATTTGTAAAAAGCACCCTCTTTTCCTTAAATACAGAGATTTCATTGTCCTGTGGCTTTCTTCCCAACACATTTAAACATTCTACATAAGACCTAACTCCATGCTTCCTTTTCATACCGATTTTTTTTCTCTTCTTCTTGGGACCTCTTTGGATACTTTAATGATGTGTGGATGAGGACTTGAGCGGTGGCAAGGGTAGTGAGGACTTATTTCTCAACCCCTGTATGCCAGGCCATTAATACATCCAAGTATCAAGTTTGAGTTTAAAATAACATGGTGACCTTTCCTTCTACTCTCCTAGGGTTTTCTAAGTCAAAACATGTGTCCAGGGCTCCCTGACAATCTCTTAAGAGATGGGTGCCACCTCGTTCATAAAATGGACCTCACAGCCACCAGCCCAAACCCTATATAGCTCTTCTATGCTATGACAATGGCTCGGTCGAGGACTGAAAATGCTGCCATTCTTCTGGAGGTCCACCTAAGTCCCAGGCCTCCTCCAGAGCCTTTTTGTTTTTTGAGGAAATATACTCTGAGCCTCTGATGGGTCCCTTGTTCTTTGGGAACTAGCCGGAGTTGGAAGAGACCTATTTGGGCAGCTGTGATCCCAGCGATGTTAATTCATAATTTCCTTCAGTTGAGAATTTTTTATATATATTTGAGTAGCTTTTCTGTCCTAAGACTGGGCCTTCCTTGCTTCAGAGAAGGAAAGTTTGGGGAGCATTAGTGAGATTCAAGTTTCCACAATCCTCCCATCTCCGACACGTCTATCACTTTCCTCCATCCGTGGGGATGAGGAGGCTCACAGCTGTCAAGGAGCAAAAGATGGCTCAGCTGGGAAGGTTGAAAGTAGCCTTTGGCTTAGGCAGCAACCTGATAATTATAGGAAGTAATCTTGGTAAATATAGTCTTCAGAGAATCAGGGGTGGTTTTAGTTTGTTCGGTCCAACAAGCTCCTGGCAGATTAAAAATGCCTGAGCCATGTGAGTGTTTGACAGCCATTAACAATGCCCGCCCTCCCCCACAACGAACTCCTTTAGGGACACAAGAGAAAAGAACAATGTGACTAGTGATATTCCCAACCTCCCCAACATAGAAGAGCTGGGAGAAATGCAATCAATCTATTTTAGGGGCTTGGTCAGTGACTTTAAAAAATCATAATGCATTTGATTTGCACTTAGATTATTTATCTGAAGAGGTCCAGAGTGGGTGCAATTATGAAACCTTCCAGTTCAGTAGGCAGGAAGTCAATGAGGGCTGGCTGGCCTGGGAATTGGGAACCCCTTCTCCTTCCTCACTCTGCACCCTGCTACTGCTGCTGCCAAGATCTGTGAGCTCTTGTCGTTTATTATGTTGAGTTTTCTATATTTGGAAACACTTCGGGGGAAAATTTTCCACACATAGGAAGTCATTAACCCTGAATCTCTAATACATGCATTCCTCCATGCCCTTACTTTATGCATTGAAAGGTTTATTGTTGAGAAGTTTCATTCTGGATGTGTTGGAGCTAGGGAGAGAAACAGGGACATCCCCCTCCCCAGAGGGTCTGGTCCCTGGTGTGGGAAGGTAGTTAAATGCAGACCCACCAAAGGGAGTTCCTTGAGCTCTGCTGCAAGTGGCATGCTCTACTCTTCTTGCAGATCATTTGTTGTGACTCTTGGAAACAGAGGTGCAGGGGGGCTGCTTTTTCAGAGTTGGGGAAAGTGTCCTCTGTGTTACTACAGTTAGGAGGTACTGAGGCTCTGAAGGCTTTCTATCCTTCTTCATGCTGGGAATGAGCAAGTCCTATGAGCAACTCATACAAGCAAGTCAAGAGGGATTTCATAAATTACAACTTCTCATTTATTCTCCTGACCAAAAAAAGACAAATTTTGGAAAAATACAAGAAAAAGACAAGAAAAAGCATCTTAAAGAAATGGTGACTAATACCTAAGTAAGTCCTATGTCTTCTCCAACTTTCACTGCGCATGGATAGTACTGAAAGTAATCATTTACTGAGGGCCCATTGCTGGCCTGCGTGGCTCACATCCATCATTCCACATGCTCTGTGCCAGCCTACTGGTCATCTGGCTGAGTCCTCAACCTGGGGTATGGACAGAGTGTGGACTCCAGAGCCAGGCCCCACTCTGCCACCTGCAAGCTGTGTGATCTCCAGCAGGCCAGTGAGTGCCTCCAGAGCCACCCCTGTCAAATGTGAACAATGATAGTGCAAGCATCATATGGGTTGGTCACAGGATTAAATGAGTTAGTACATGTAAAATGTTTACTGCTTGCTCCCTGTGAGTGCCCAGCTCAGGAGAGTCACCATTTGTCTCCTTTTTAGAGATACGGAAACATGTTCAGAGAAGTCAGAGACCTGGCTGAGGTCCCACGAGTATTAAGTTATTAAGTGACAAAGCCAGGCATGAAACTTCAAATCTCTTGACTCCTGATCCTTTATAATATCACGTGTGTGTGTGTGTGTGTGTGTGTGTGTGTCTGTGAAGGGGGGGAGGGAAAAGAGAACTCCCCCCATTGAGTCTCTATCGTAAATGTCTTTAGGTTACTGCATAGTAAACAGTCCAGTGCCCGGATGTGCCCTGAACCCAGTCTGAGTCAGTGGGGAGAGGCCTGTCTGGCTTGGTCAGAGCTGTGCCGCTCAAGCTATAAATCCACCGGAATTCCCCAGGGTATGTTGTGCAGACTCTGAGTCAGGAGGTCAGGGTGGGGCCTGTGACTCTGCATACCTAGCTCCCCCCCCCCCCCAACCAAGTGATGCTGGTTACAGCTAGTCTGGGAACCACACTGCAGTGAGCTGTTCGAGAATGTTGGCCAGTGAATGTGCTTTATCCTGCACCTTCTTCCTGCTGACTCTTATATACACTGGTCACCTCCAATCTCCCCTCATGCCCTGAGTCTGAAATTCTGAGTCCCTCTACATTACTCATGGCAACGTCAGAGCTCCTGAGGAGGGTTCCCTGCTGAAGTGTGGCCCACGGGAGAGTGCTCAGTGCCAGGGTCTGAGGTCAAATTTCAACCCTGGGGACTCTGCACAAACACTCCTGGACTCCTGCTGCTCCACATTGTCTGAGCCACTTCATGGGGCACACTTGTGTTTACACATTCCAAAGAAAACAAGTGTGCACTTTGTGCTCAGCCCAGGGGTGGTAGGGAGCATGGTGGCTGTGGGGGGCACAGCTCAGTGAAGCAATCATCTACCTTCCATCGCCAGGCCTGGAGGCTCTGAGCCCATTGTTCAGAGGCCTCTGCAGGCCTGATGTCATGGCTGCCACACAGATCACGACTCCCTCCCCCGTTTTCCACCTGGCACCATCTTGAAAGCTCATCCTCCAGAGAGGACATCCTTTAGAACATAAAGAAGTGACACCTGACACCTCTGCAGAAGTCCCAGATAGAGTCTAGAGACTATGACGGTCACACAAGGAACTCTCAGTGGCAATCCGTGTGGGTGTTTGGTCACATGAGTGGAACAATCCCAACCGCCTGAACTTCAGACATAAAGGAAAATTCTGCCTTAAAAAGTCTTTCAGTGTGATTTTTCCATGATGTGACCAGCTTTTCACTCCCTTGTTTATCCCAGCAGACAGTAGGTGGGTCCTGACAAAATAAGAAGAGTGGGGAGCATCCCCCTGGGAATGAGGAGTCTCTTTTTCCTTTCTTCCTCAGGACACGGTCCCCAGCAGGTGATAGCTTTTGGCACTGCTTGAATTTGCTGCTATTTTCACCATTTTAGAATTAGCTCCCTGTCTACTGGGAATTTGCCATCTGACATAAATCTCAGGCCTCATATTAGCCTCCAACTCACTGCTACCTCAATTAGACCAGTGAAATATTTGGAAATTCCCATGGCCTCAGCCAAGACCTTAATGGGGTGGGTTTTAAAAAGTTCTGGATTCCCTTCTTTCCGTGCCAGCCAGAGGCACATTTTCACAGCCACAGCATCACAACCCCCCCAAAATATAACCCCCTGGATCGCAGGTCCCTGTAAGCCTGCCTAAACTTAGCATAAGAATACTCAATGCACAAAAATAAGCAGAGTGGGGAGGTCATTTATTAAAGCTCCACCTGCCAGTGTTGGGGAAACTTCCTGTTATCAGATATCTGCAAATGGGGTCAGGTCTGGTCCCTCCAGCCCTTGTGATCAAGACACTGACTCAGAGCCAGGAATCTGACTGCTGGGGCAGTGCCTGCCTGAACAGGAAGAGTGCGGCTGGGAGGCAAAGTTGGGGTTCAGTTCAGGTCCATCCTCCTCACTGTGTGACCTCTTTGAACCAGTGTTTCTTTAAAATGAGGATAGCAATATTTCTCTGGGTTATTGTGACAGTAAGGTAACATATTTCAAAGGGATTAGAAAGCAGCATAGTGTCATTCCGTGTATAAAATTTGGGCTTATTATGGAGATTAATTTCAATGAGACTATACACACACACACACACACACACACACACACCCTGTGGTGTCTCAGGAAATATTTAACAACTGGCTTTCTAGAGAGGAAAATGCCCTGGTTTTTAGCATTTGCCAATTTCCCTAGTGTAAATATTCCCACCGTGGCTGATCTCAGAGTGGCCGGTGTGATGCCATTGAATGCCACGTTGAGAGGAAATGAGCATAATTGACCATTGCACACTGAGCTGAGCCTGCTCAGGAACACTTCTGCTTGTGTATTTTACCCCCTACAATGATGAGGCACTTAGCCTAGTGCCCAGAAAACAAGGGTGCTGACCTCCTCTCCTGCTCATTGTTTCACTAGACGCAGGTTCTCAGATCCGGAAATGGCAGCCCCGCCCCATCTGCTGAATCAGGGCTGTGCAAGGTTCTAAAGCTCTGGGGTGATTCTGATACACAGCCCTGATGAAGAAGCCCAGCACAGGGGCTGCAAACTCCAGAGCAGTGACCACATCCTGGTTTGGTTTGTATCCTCCCTTCCAGAACAGCATGACCCACTGGATGCTTCTCTAAATGAAGTGAAAGCAGCTCATTATGTGTAGCCAGATGGATCCAGAAAGAGCTCAGATATGCAGAGATGTGTGAGAGAGAGGCCCTCGCCTACTGCCATTTGCACTATGGGTTTCTCCCCACTCCTCCGCATGTCACCCTTACTGACCTGTGTTTCTTGGAAGGCCACCCACATGCGTGCCCCATCCCCATCACTCATTCTGGCTCTGCTGATTCCCTTCTCGGTCCTGTGAGGCCAGGCCTGCACCCACTCACTCCACTTCTTGGAGTGATCCCTGCAGATACTCGGATCCCAGGGCCCTTGCCTTCCCCCCAGCCACCGAGCCAAATGCACCAAACTTCGACAAGGAGTGGAGGGCACGAGCGTGTGCATCTCTGTCTGCCCAGTGCCCTCTGCCCCTGCCCTCTTCCTCTGGCAGCTCTGTCCCTAGGACAGCATACAGCTCTTAGTTAAAGGTCCTTTGAATAAAGGAAAACAAGTTACAGAGACAGGAATGACAGGAAGGGAGGAGAAGAAGGAATTCCAGGTGAATTAATTAATCCAGGAAAGACCCAAAGTAATTGGCCCTTCCTTGGCCTGAGTACAAGAGCAAGGGAAAACTGATTTTAAGCCAAAAATGTTCACATCCCCATCTATCACTGGATGTGTTCCGCCCATTTTTATGTTCTCTCTCAATCCTGCCAATATAAATTACCAACTCCCTTGTCTTTCTCAAGGTAAGCTGGAGGAAAATGAGACAGCGGCATCCTCCAAGAATGGAACAAAAATGTCCAAATGACCTGTTTTAGGTAACAAACACAATGACCAAGTTTTCTCAGCCCAAAGAGACAGACAAGACTACTAAGTAGAACCCTTGCACTCACCATGAGAAGGGGGCCGCCTACTTGTACCCAGGGTCCTTGCAGAAAATCCCAGCCTTGTAGAAAATCCTTATACACTTAGAACAAGTGTGACTTCCCTGGTTGTTTTCTTCAATTACATTTTTTTTCTTATTGTAGAATCAGAATATATTTAAGAAACATTGGAAAATGAAGTTAAGTGCACACACACACACACACACACACACACAAAACTGTAACTGTGAGATGATGGAGGGGTTAACTAACCCCAGTGCGGAGTAATCTTCCGACAGACATGTGAATCAAACCGTCACCCTGCACACCCCAAGCCCACACGATGCCAGGTGCCAACTCGATCCCAACAAAGCCGGGCTGGCAGCCCTGATTTAAAGGAAAAGACCGAGGGGATTAGCATTTATGAAGTACCGAATGGAGCCTTTATGAAGACAGTGTGCTCAGCACAGAAGTGCTAATCCACACACAGCCGTATGAAGAATATCTTTTTCCAGATGAGGTAACTGCACAGAGAACCTTAGGAAGTGCCCCCAAGACCACACAACCAATGAGCAACAGAGTCAAAACTACGGCCAAGTCTGCCTGGTGGCCAACGACATAAATATCAAGATATTAGAGACACCTGGGTGGCTCAGTGGTTGGGCGCCTGCCTTCAGCTCAGGCCATGATCCTGGGATCCAGGATCAAGTCCCACATCAGGCTCCCTGTGAGGAGCCTGCTTCTCCCTCTGCCTGTGTCTCTGCCTCTATCTCTCTCTCTCTCTCAGTCTGTGTCTCTCATGAATAAATAAATAAATCTTTATTTAAAAAAATCAGGATTAGTTGCTACTGCCACCCTGTAGGTCCCCCAAAACACATCCCAGTAAGTCCTCAAGACCACAAAAGGAGGGAAGCCCTCCTCCTCTTCACAGAGGTGAAGCAGGAGGGGAGAGGGAGGGGAGGAACGGCGCTCACAGCAGGGAATAGATAACCAGTGGCCCAACAGGAATTCTCAAGTTCACAGCTATCGGGTCTCTGGGTCTCCAGGCTGGAGATGCTCCGAGGAATGATATCTGCTCTTTAAGAAACACCACCACCAGCAACAAAAGATTAGACGCAAGAAACGATTGTTAAATTAAAACGGAAGGTATGGCACGTCCCGGCTATTCACCTTACAGTCCTTGGGTTCCCCAGCGCCCCCACCCTCCCCATCAGGCCCTGGGGCCTCACCTGACCTCTGCCCCCACCGCCCTCAGCTAAGGTCCTGGGAGGAAGGGAGTGTGCCTCATTCATCTTAGAACCCTCAGGACCCAGCAGAGTTGCTGGCAGAGAGTGATTTCAAAAGCAAATCTGTTGAATTGCACTTTCTATTTTTCCACCTTTCTTTCCAGGATGACCTTTCAGAATCTGTTAGCTCTCCTGCGAGGCTTCCATGCCCCCGTGGGCTGAGCATCCCTGCCCCCTGGCCTGTGTGCCTGGGCGTAACAGGGTTTCCGTGCTCAAAGAATTGCACTAAGTAAGAGAATCTGTGTTCTGAGTCAGACTACACATCCTTTAGGACAGGAGCAGTCTGTCAGTGAGTTTTGTACTAAGCTCCTAGCACAGTGCCCGACACAGGAAATGCTTATTACACACCCAATGACCGGGATTGGTTCTGGCAAATGGTGATGAAAAAATGAGTCTCTAATATCTGAAATCTTTTTTTTTTTTTATGAGACACACAGAGAAAGGGGGTGGGAGGGGCAGAGACACAGGCAGAGGGAGAAGCAGGCTCCACACAGGGAGCCTGATGTGGGACTCAATCCCAGGTCCCCAGGATCACGCCCTGGGCTGAAGGCGATGCTAAACTGCTGAGCCACCCGAGGTGCCCTGAAATCTTTAAATACAGTCTCTGCGACTTTAAGCACAAGGGCCCATAATAAGGTGGTGCCAAACTGGTTATAAACATGGTTCTTGGGGGATCTCTGGGTGGCTCAGCAGTTTGGTGCCTGCCTTTGGCCCAGGGCGCAATCCTGGAGTCCCGGGATAGAGTCCCGCGTCGGGCTCCCTGCATGGAGCCTGCTTCTCCCTCTGCCTGTGTCTCTGCCTCTCTCTCTCTCTCTGTCTCTCATAAACAAACAAACAAACAAACATGGTTCTTCACACAGTATAGGTGGCTTAGGTCCTAGCAGTGGGATTTGTGTCTTTTGGGGAATGGAGTATCCATGCAGAGCACCATCAGATAAAAGCATCTGGAATTACCTGTGACTACATAAGGTGACTGGATATAGACTATTTAGCATGGTAAACTCACAGCCTTACCAAGGGAAAACCAAACATGCTGCCATCATCACTGTGAGGTTAGCTTCACATGGGCAGGGATCCTATAGATGCATGACCAGCCTGCTTCCAGGTCTCCTGCCTAAATCACAGCGTTACAGAAAGCTGGAGCTGGAAGCTACAACATCCATTTCTTCAGTATAGGAAACTTTATGTATTTTTTAAAGATTTTATTTATTTATTTATTTGTTTGTTTATTTATTTATTTATTTATTTATTTGACAGAGAGAAAGAGAACAAGAACAAACAGGGGGAGCTGCAGAGGGAGAGGGAGAAGCAGGGTCCCCACTGAGCAGGGAGCCCGATCTGGGGCTCCAATCCCAGGACCCTGGGATCATGACCTGAGCCAAAGGCAGATGCTTAACCAAGTGAGCCACTGAGGCACTCCTATTATAGGAGACTTTAATAATCAAACGTCCACAAGAACTCTTCGTGGAGGAACAGGCACAGCTAGTCTCCCGCCCTTGGATAGCCAGAGTCCTTCCTTAACAGCACTTCTCTTGACACTCTCTTGGGAATGGTGCACCATATCCCAGTCTGCCTTTTGTCACATTCAACCTCACACACGTGGGATGACCACCTCCTCTGCATGACTAAGGTGAAGCTCTAGGTGTGGGAAGGGCCACCCAGAGAGTGATGGAGAGTCTCTGCCCTCCTGGAGATTTTAGTCTCACTCAGGAGATCAGAGAAAACAGAACCAGAGAAAGGATGGAAAGCAAACCAGGATGAAAGATCAGCACATGAAAAGTACCTGAAGCAAGGCCAAAAGTGGTATGGGGAAGGGGAGGCAGAGTGAGGAGACAGGCCTTCCACACGTAATATGAGGTGGGGCGGGGGGGAGCAGTAGGAGAGAAGACAGATATGTGAAGGGACAGGCCCCAGTGGGGGAAGGGTGACAGGGAGCAGTATAATGGGGTGAAAGCCTGGAAAGATAGTTCTGGGTCATGTTACAGGAGTTTGCACTTCCTGGAGTGTTCCAGAAGGTCTTTAAGCAAAGGAATGGCACAACTAGAGTCACAGTTTAGGCCACAAAGGCTTCTTAATGCTTTCCTTTATATGATCTGTTAGTTCACAGGTAACTCTCTAAAGAGATGACTGATTTCAACACTGTATGGGGTATAATTGTATGTCAGTCTACCATCTTAGAAATAGCAATGGAAACATTTCCCAAAGTGAATAGTAAGTGAATATTTATGTTCTGGAAAGAAAAATGACGGGTAAAATCTATTGTATTAGTCACCTCTTGCTATATAAGAAATTGCCAACGTAAAGCACACTTTGATTATTTTTGTGTGCTTTTTGTGACACAGGATTTCAGGGACAGCTGAGCCGGTTCCTGCTCCAGGGTCTCTCATCAAACTGAAATCAGGGAGTTGGCCAGTCTCATCTGAAGGCTCAAAAGAAGAAGGATCTGCTTCTAAGCTCAAGTCTTTGTTGATAGAATTGTTTCCATAGGGTTGTTGGACTGAAAGACTTCCTCAGATCTGTGCTTCCTTCAGGGCTTTGTGGGGTGTTGACCTGAGGCCACCCTCAGTCCCTGATAACACAGACCTCTCCAACTAGGCGGCCAGCCTTATCAAAACCAGCGAGGGACAGAGTCTGCTAGAAGACACAGCCACTACCTCATGTAACCTAATTATGGAAGAGACACCATTCAATGTTGCCAATATTTCATTAGTTAGGAGAAACCAATTATTGAAGAGAAGGAGATCACAGCAGGCCATGACTACTGGGAGGCAGAGATCACTGGGGGACTTCTTCGAGGCATAGTTCACTAAGTTCCTAGCACAGACTAAACTTACAGAAACTAATAATGTCTTATTAACTACATTCCAAATGAACCTATAGGACTTGGGATCAGCGGCGGAAGCCCTTTAATTTGGTAGAATGTTACAGTCAAGGATCAAGAACCCTGTGTCAATCGCTGCTTCCTCTGCAAGTTGGGACTGTACTGGAAAGACAATCCTGGAGGAGAGAGAGAGGGACCCCCTTACCTCAGTGGACCTCTCTTGCTACCAGCCATGTCTCTGTCCTTAGGATTAAGCTCAGCCAGTCTGCTTCCATTCAAGTCTTCAGAATCACGCAGGCCCTAGAAAATGAAAGATACTCTTTTGTTCTGTGCAGATGAAATAAGATACTCTTCCTTCTGTCTGGGTCAGACCCCTGACTAGGATTGCCTCTTTCACATAAAGAATGTACCAGCCACATTCCTGAAGATGAGAAACCAAATGCTGTCGGGGCTGATTTGTGATTCTTGTGATTCTCAGAGGAAGAAAGGCAGGAGAAGGGAGGGTTTATCTGGTTATGTGTAACAGTTAGAGGACAGTAGGATTGGCTGGGTCAGGAGATGGCTAATAAAACACAGCATCTTTGATCTGTAGGTCACCAGTTTATTTAGGGTTGCCCCAAGACATTCCTTTAAAATATGCCTTTTTGGAATTCTTCCAGAAAAGCTTAAAACCTTGGGGTTATCGTTCTTTCTGTAGCGTGCTGGGTTTTGATTTATCATTCCCTATCAAGCTGTGGATGAGATTTCGCTTTTACTTATTCAAAACCCATCCAGGCACACATAAGTGCTCTCCCTGAAAGTAGTGGTATGGGGATCCTGTCAAGATACGACTATCAGGATTCCTATTACAGCTTTGAGGGAAATCACCACCCCAGCCAGAGCTGTGAAGTGGATTGTCTCAAGGCCTTGCTTATTCAACTTGGCCATCAGACATCAACAGGGACTTTTTCCATCATACTGTGGAGCCCAGAGGAAATGCCACAGGATATTAAACATGTCAACACCATGCTTTTCAAGAAGAAATGTGAGAAGCTGGCTTTGGTCAACAAGATGGCCACACTCTATCAATGACTCAATACTGGCCAGGTTCCCTTATGTTAGTACCACACTATTTATTCAGAGAGTGATGTGGGAAGAAAGGCAGAGGATCTTAACTGTGTGAAACAAAAGAAATAAAGAATTTAGAGTATAATGTCAAAATATCCACATTTCTGTCTTAGGGCAAAACCACTGGAGAGTTGTAAAATGTTATATTTTGTGTAAGGTGTTTGTGGATGGGGGAGTAAAGTTACATAGGGGTAAGTTTCAGTTTGCGATACCAAATTTTGCCTCAAAGAGCAGTGTGCTTTCCCAAAAGTCAATTTTATGATTTGCAAGGAAAAAGAGTCAGGTCTCCCCCAAAAAAGGAAAGGCCAAAGAAGTAGAAAAGTAAAAAGATCCAGTGGAGAAAGGCAGACACTCAGGTTCACATTAAGGAGCCTGCACTCTTCCTAATATTTTAAAGCTTTTTACTATGAACTATAATACATGTTCAGAAAAATGTACAAAACAAAAATATTTAACTCAGTGATTTGGCAAATGAACCACATTAACCATGACCCAAATGAATAAAGGATTTTGCCAACTCCCCAGAAGTCCTTCACACGCCCTCCTGGTCATCATCTTTGTGTACCCACAAGAGTAACCACTGTGTTTCGTGGTATTCACTTTCTTGCTTTCCTTCACAGTTTGAACACCCCAGCATGGATCACTAAGTTTTATAGTTTAATTTCATCTGCTTTTTCAATTCTATCTTATATACATGGAAACATGCAGCATACATTTTTTTTCCCTCACATCTGGCTTCCTTTGCTCAATATAATGTTGAGAGATTCACTCATGTTGTTGCTGTAGTTTAGTATAGTACACTCATTGTCATTGACGCATATAATTCCACTGCATGGCTATCCTGCTATTTATGTATCCATTTCACTGTGGGTGGGTATTTGGATCAATTCCATTTGGGGGTTCTTATGGATAATGCTGCTATAAACATTCTTGTAGGAGGGTTTTGGGGCATGGATGCACACATGTGTGCTTGTATGTATGTGTGTTCACCTAGGAGTAACATTGTTGGGTCACAGGGTATGCTTATCTTCAAAGTTAGTAGATATTGCTCAACTGTTTTCCAAAGTGTTAGTATCAATTTATACTGTTATCAGCAATGTGTAAGAGTTGCTGTTACTCCACATCCTCACTGACAGTCATTTCAATATTAGCCATTTTGTTGAGTATGTGGTCATCTCATTGTGACCTTAATCTGCATTTCTCTGAGGACTGAAATTGAGCATATTTTTGTAGATTTATTGGATGTTTGGTTATCCTCTTTTGTGAAGTGCCTCATTATTTATGTTTTTTGTTATTAATATTCTGAATACACATTTTTAGTTATATGTATTGAAAATACTTACATTCACCTTTTAGCTTTCATTCTCCTTGTCATATCTTTTGATGAAGAGTTCTTAATTTTAAATGTATTCAAAATTTTTTATATTTCCTATAAAGTTAGTGCTTTTTGTGTTCTAAGAGACACCTTACTTTCCCCATTGTTATGAAGCTATCCTCATATTATCTTCTAGAAGTTTTATTGTTTCACATTTAGGTTTACAGTTTACTTAGAATTAATTTTAAGGAGGAAAAAAAGAATTCCTTCTTGTGTATGGTGTGAGGTGGGTGGGGGGGTGTCAAAATTCACTTTTTTCTATATAGATATCTAAATAACCCAGCATTATTTATTGAAAAAATCATCCTTTTTCCAGCGTTTGGCAATGCCACCTTTATTAAATCAAGTGTCTGTATATGTGTATTTTTGGGCTCTATATTGTATTCCATTGGTCTGTCTTTGCATGAGTATCACACTGTCTTAATGACTATGACTTTATGGCAAGTTTTCATTTCTGGTAGTGTAAGTCTTCAACTTTGTTCTTCAAGATTGTTTTTGGCATTCTCAGCCCTTAAATTTCCATATATGTTTTAGAATAAGATTTTTAATAAAATCTACCATTGTGATTAAGAATATTTGGAATCTATAGATTGATTTCAGGAGAAACATCTTTACTGTTTCCCAAATCATGAACATTGTATTTCCCACCATTTATCTATTGAGGACTTTTCTAATTTTCTTGAAAATGTTTTAATTTTCTATTGAGGTATATAATATCTTTAAAAAGATTAATTCCTAAGTATTTGAATTGTTTATGCTATTATAAGTGGTGCCATTTAAATTGTTTTCCTTTTCAAAATCCCTGCAGGTTGTGTATATGTGTAACTTGAGAAGTTGATTTCTAAACCTATATGAAAATCATGAATTTGAGAATCAATATTTTTCATGACTTCTGAAGATATTTCAGTTGTTAACTCTTCAAAAGCCTTTTCCCCATTCTCTTTAATGTCCTCCGGAAATTTTGATTAGAAACATCCTTCTGAAAATCTATCCATTATGTCTTCTAAATTCTTTTTTCTTTTTTTCTGAAGTGAATGTGCTGCATTATTTCGTTCCTTCATGTTCTCTTGTTTAATCCAATGGTTCTTAAAAGAGAGTGATTTTATGCGCCAGGAGATACTTAGCAATGTTGGAAATATTTTTGGTTGTCACACTGGGAAGGGCATGCTACTGGCATCTAGAGGATAGAGACAAGAGATACTCTAAGCAACCTACAATGCACAAAAGACCCCCTACAACTATCCAGGCCAAATGTCAGTAGTGTCAAGGTTGAGAAGCCCTAGTTTAACCTAACTATTAAATTTCCAATTTCAATTATATATTTTTCTTTTTAAAGATTTTATTTATTTATTCATGAGAGACAGAGAGAGAGAGAGAGAGAGAGAGAGAGAGGCAGAGACACAGGCAGAGAGAGAAGCAGGCTCCATGCAGGGAGCCCGATGTGGGACTGGATCCCAGGTCTCCAGGATCACGCTCTGGGCTGAAGGTGGCACTAAACTGCTGAGCCACCTGGGTTGCCCAATTATTATGTTTTTCATTTCCAAAAGTTTAATATGGTTATTTTCACATCTTTCTGAAACTTTCTGATAGTCTTCTATATTCAAAGGTGAGTTCTTTTTTACTTCCTTAAACATAAAAATGTATTTTTTCTATATTCTGTAATTCCAATATCTGTGGCTTTTGTCAATCTTATTCTATTTGTTTCAATTGATTTTCATACATGGCACCATACCTACTAATGCATTTTCTTATTTTTTACTATGATTTTTTTATTACTTGGAACCTTGCTGGGATGATGCATTGAGGTCTATGTTCGAAGTATTCTGGTAGCATATCAATCTGGATGTGCCAGATATAAATTTCTGGTGTTAAGCCACCCAGGTTATATGAATTCCAATATAAGAGCAGCCTTATAGTTAGGAATGAGCAGTAAAGGGATTTTTCTTTTCTTTTTTTTTTTTCTTTTTCCCCTTAATCCAGAGCCAAGGCTGAGATAGACAAGCATCCCATCAATGTTCCTCTATTGAGTGAGTTTTTGTTGTATCTGTTGTTCTACTTTTCATGGAGGATGATCTTAGACTCCTGAGTCAATCTCCCACTTTGATGGATCCTAAGTTTTTCCTCAAGTCTCCAAGTATGCATTAATACCTGTTTACTCCCCCATGAATTAGTATGTGCCTGCAGGGCACACATCACCTTTAGCATTTATTAACTGCTCTTGATTCATGTTTTATGGCCACCAAGAATTTCCCTATTTCTCTATCAACCCAGCCACTCATTTAAAAGGAAATCTTTAGGGATCCCTGGGTGGCGCAGCGGTTTGGCGCCTGCCTTTGGCCCAGGGCGCGATCCTGGAGACCCGGGATCGAATCCCACATCGGGCTCCCGGTGCATGGAGCCTGCTTCTCCCTCTGCCTGTGTCTCTGCCTCTCTCTCTCTCTCTCTCTCTCTCTCTCTGTGACTATCATAAATAAATAAAAATAAAAAAAATATTAAAAAAAAGAAAAGCTCTCCAAAAAAAAATAAATAAAAAATAAAAGGAAATCTTTAAAAAATCTTTAATATATTTATTCTAAATATGGGTTTCTTAATCTGGTAATTGAAATTAATATTTATTTTATTGTATTTTGCTCCAAATTATGTTATTTAATAACTAGAGTAATTAACAATACTAGATAATCCTAATAATACTAGGTAGTTATTCATAATGAAAGTAACAATACTTTATAAAGAGACCTTCAAAATTCAGTGCATTTTTTCATTTAATCTTTACTGTCAGTTTATGACAAAGCAATATAGGATTTATTTTTATTTTATAAAGCTCAATTATGTTCAGTAATTTTTAGATAAGTATCAGACTCATCTTTGGAGCTTTAAAAAAACACAGTTTTCTTAGGACTAATGTATCTGAATCTCCGGTATTTAAATCTAGGATTCTGTGGATTTTTCTGTTGTTTGTAAAATTCTTTAGATGGCTCTGATTCACAACGCTAGTTAAAAATTCACTAGACTTAAAAAAAAAAATCCACTAGACAACTCAATGAACTCAGCTGGGGCTTGGATCCAAGTAATTAATCACTCTCTCCTCTCTTCTCTGGACTGATTTTGAAACCAATTGAGGTATACTCTGAACTCCAGAATATGGAAATCAAAGTATTTGTTTTACTTTTTGATGTGCTATCACATTTGAGCCCCCAGATACTTGGTCTACAGTATAGCTCTTGGATTGATCCATAAAGTGAGAGTTTGGAACTACAGAGCAGATACATACCTCAGTTCGGAACTACTGTCCCATTAGGAAGAAGAGAGAGAGACAGGTCCACTCTCAGACAAGCCTGGGCCTTGACTCAAGTGTACTTATGGGGAAAGCACGGGTGGTAAAGGAGCACTCTCTTTTCTTCGGAATGTCGTGAGAGAAAGAGAGAGACAGACAGACAGGGCGAGTCAGGCTTCTCTAGTTCCTTCCACCACTCTTCCGGCATTGGACTCAAAGCAGAATAAAGAGAAGCTAAATTGTTCTTGCTGTTCTTTTCCTTCATAGTATGATGAATAGAAATTCTCTCTCTTCTAAGGAAAATTAGGGAGAAGGGAATAAGTGTATCTGATACTACTTTTCCATCAGCACCACCCTTAAAACCAAGCAAGAGATGCCTTTGACCCGGGCCTCTTGCTATAAGAAGTCCCTCTCTCTTCATTCTCCAGCTCATGGGACCAAGGGACATATTCACCTCAAGCCTGTACTAACCTCACCTCCTAGACCCTGCTCAGGTGCCTGAGACACCAGAATCCCCTGCTCAAAAGCCCAAAGCCTGCAGCTGGCATTGCATGGCCTCACCCCAGGCCCATATTCCCAAGGGTGGAGTGGCCTCTGATCCATGCACTCCTAGGCCTGAAGGGTGGCATTATGACGGTCTCTGGGTGGTAGGACAGACTGAGACTTTGGCTAGGGGTACCCACCTTTGCACATGAGGCCCCTGCAGAGAAGAGCAAGTTGAGTGAGGGCCAGCTCTTCCTGCACCACCCTCTTCTGCTCTGGAATTCCGAGAGTTTGGGAATTCTAAATTAAAATACGCCTTCCCACATCACTTTATAGGAATATTTATTAAGATTCAAAGCATAAAACAAATTTTAACAGTTTTTTAGCTTGATTTATAACTTTTAAATATTTAGATATGTGGTACGTGGGCCTCCATCTGTACTCTGGCTCTGAGCCCCACCAGGTTGAAGGCAGGCCTACTTCCATGTGCTTTATTTATTACAAAGCTTAATTAAATTTTTTAAAAGCCTATCTCTTTTGTTCATACACACACACACACACACACACCATCTGCCAAAAAAAAAAAAGTTAACATGGTTATTTTGCACAGGGGTGGGGATTTGAGTGATTCAATATTTCCCTTATTTGTATTTTCTAATTTTCTCACAAATGAACATGAATCAAGAGCATACCCACCCCACAAAATAACCTCTATCTTACTGGTTATGGTCAGGGGAATCAACGGAGTCTGTAAAGCACACTCTAGTTCTGTGGCTAATAAACATTTTTTTTTTTTTTTTTGAAAAAAGAATTGTGGAGGCAAAAGCAGGTTTTCTGGCCAGACAGCTATAAAAATACCAAGACAGCTTTATCAACACTGGCACCAGACATCCTATAGGGCAAACTGATTTCGGTCAGTAGAACGATGAAGGGCACTTAGAAGGCTGGAAAAACTTCTGCAGCATTGTCTCTCAAACCACAGGGTTATGACCCCCATGGGGATTATGGAAACTGGAGCCAAGTTGCTGGATGCCCCCATCCAGGGACTCCCAACAGTCCTTGGGACCCAAAAGACCATCTACAATGCCCCTTTCTCTTGATCATAACAAGAACTAATTGTGCACAGTGGCTCACAAAATACTTCACACACAGCATCTGATACGATCCCCACAGCAATTCTGTCTGGCGTGTAGGGCAGCAATTTGCATTTTATAGCTGTGGAAACTGAGGCCCAAAGTGGTTTCAGGGGCCCAGGTGTGGTCACGGCTAGGAAGTGGGGAGGCTGGAACTTCTCACCCTGATTCACCTGGTCAGTCAATTCCTCGGCTCATCCTTTCTCAGCCTGCTCCTGCCTATCATCATCTCGCTTTCCTTCTCCCGGCACCAGTCCAAAGGGAGAACTCCCAATGATATCAAAATCCACCACTTCATGAAAATCCACCACATTCTCTGCTTCTTTGCTTCCCTTATCCGCACATGCAGACTGGAAATATGGGGAGGCTGCTTCCTAAATGAAGACACTGAGAACATGATACTTTGGTGTCATGGCTTAGCAGCACTGAATGTCATCAAGCTCCCGACATAGGGACAGAAAAGGTGGTGTCGATGCTTATTATCAAGTGGTTTTAAGACACTCTGATATGTATTGCTATTAAACTTTTTTTCAAGGCACTTGTACATGTGTCTCTTGATCGATCTTGTTAGAACATCTCTGTCTGTGGATGCTGACAGGCTAGAGTGGGTAAGGGCTTCCTCAAGCCCCCAAGCAATACAGGCTTCAAGCAGCACCCCTCTGCCTGCAAGCGGCGGTAATAACTTCTGTATGTCCACAGATACTGACGTTCATGTGAGCCTTTGGTCTGGAAAAAGTTAGCAATGCACGGGTTAGCTCCTTAATAACATTAACATGATTTACTTCTTCCCACCCCTTTCTGGCAACAACACCACAAAAGATTCAAATATGGCTGATACTTACCATTCAGAAGACCTCTTTAATATTATCAGTTTTCCGCCTCAAAGTCCTTGGCGGGAGTCCCTGTCCATAGATCACAATGTTGGCATGGAGCCAAGGGATGGTGTGGTTGACTCACGGGTCACTGCAGTTTATAAGAAGTCAGAAGAATAAAAAGGAAGACAGGTCTGACATCACTGGCAAGGGAAAAATTTTCGCATTGTGCTAGTGAACTAATTAGAGCTAGCTCTGAATGATGTGGGAGGAGTAAAGACACTGTCGAACAAAGCCTAGCACAAGGAAAAGGTCCACATAAAAAGTCCAACCACTTCTACTGAGTTTGCAAAGCTCAAAATTAACATTAACTTATTTATCCCAAAGCCAAAGGAAAAAAACCAAAATCTGCTCAAGTGAACTCTTTATTAATCATTTTATTAACCAAGGTGAAAGAGAAAGTGCTTTATAATAAAGTAATGAGAACACACACATAATGTGTGCACGTACACACACACACAAATGCACACACAATAGGCTTTAAATTGGCTTTGCTGCAAGCTCCATATTCAGGGTAAAAAGTACGTCTTTGTCCACTTAAGCTATGGCAATTTAAAAAAAAATAAAAGAAAAAATTTCAAGATAAGCTTGGCTTTATAATTCATTTGGTGAAAACCTAATGCAGCTACAATTATTAGTAGGCCTTGGTCTGTGAAAGACTCTATAAGAGTTAAAAGCAAGCCAGCACTACCTTTAGCCCATAGGGATTACTCTTTTATTAGTATAGTCTTGGGATTAGTGGAAATGTCTGTCTAATGAATGCAGCTACTATATTTGAGCACATGCCTGAATAAGCTACTTGTTGATTGAAACCTATCTATTTATAAGCACTTCTGCACGTTGTGAAAAATCCATCTGTATCACCACAGCATGGCGCCCACCATTTGAATAAAGGCTCTTTGCCATTTCACTATAGGGCCTGTCGACTGAACAGGCAGAAAGGAAGTGTGTTGCATCTACTTAACAGGTTTTATTCCTCACTCTTGGCCTGTAAAGTAGAGTTACCTTATCTAAACAGTGATTTAGATTGATGTGGATGTTATAAAAACAAAAGTGGAAAAAAGTACTTTTCATGGACTTACCCCGGGTTTTAACTTAGTAGATTGACCACAGTTTGGATAAATGGTCACAAAGAGCCCAAACTAGCCCTACCTTTGCTTATGTCACAGGCTTTGAGTAAATCTGGAAAGTAGGTGAACTTACTGACTATATATACTCAGTATCATTTCTTCCTTAAATTTCTGCTTATGAATAGCACACTGATAGCCTGTCCAACAGAAACAAGTACAGCATGAAGAATAACCTGGAGATACAAATAATACTTGCAATGCTTGGGCTCCTCATTACCATACTGAGGCTCCATTTGAGGTAAGTCTAAGCACTCACCCTAAAATGGAACCTCAAAGTTCAACTCGGGGTTCTGTAGTTCTGAGCCCCACCACTGCCCTCACCAGCGCTTGACACATGCCCCATGGCTCTGTTTCCCAGACTCAGCATCAACTCCCTATGCTTCCTGAGTCTGGAGTTTGGGTATAGAGATGTTTCTTATTCCATTGGGGTTTACCTCTTCTGCAGTTAGGGCCCCCATTTACCACATGGCTTCTTTGGAAACAGGCTAATGAAAACTTTACTAAATTAAAAAAAAAAAAAAAAAAAAAAGACTGTAATAATCTTAACAGACCAGAGCCCATTATGAACTGAGATTGCACAGAATTTCTCTCCTTGAAGAAATGTATAAACAATGACAGGCAAACATTCCAGGCATCCCATTGTGATAAAGAGAAGACAGAAATCAGCTAACCACTGGAAGTTTTTTTCTAGCCCCAATATAGCAAGTAAAGAGAGTTCTAGCTATTTCTCTTTCCAGAGTCTCTGAGCTTTAATTTTCCAGTGATGTCCCAGATCTAGGTAGTGCAGAGTGAGAGCTCCATAACTTGTAGCTATTGGCATGATTATTCATGCTATGGAAACTCAATAAATATTAAAGAACTGCATCCTTTGTATCCTTCTAGTTGACAACACAAAAAAGTAATACCAAAAACAAGAGTTGTGATACTAGAAAACCAAAGTTGAAACTTATAAAAGACGTTTGGAAATGGCAAATATTTAAATTATAATATAGCAGTAAGAAGCATCAGAAACCCTATAGTAAATGAAATAGTGTTTTAAAGACACTTACCGAACTGGGTGGTACTGCAACTGGGTCAAAGTGCTCTAAGAGATGTTAAAAGCTTGATGGAAGGTATTATCACCATATTCACTTTACAGATGAAGAAATTAAGTACCTGAGTGTTAAGTGTTAGGAGGTATACAGATGAGGTTTTGATAAAATCCCAACTTTTCCTACTTTACCACAGAATTCCCCCATACATTTTCTTCAGTTATGTTAAACATTCACATAAGATCATTAAACATAATTACTAGATCTATGTCTTTAAAAGAAGATATTTAACAGGTCTCTCTTTTGTGAGAGTATTACAAGATAAAAGAGGGTGTAGGGCATAATCCCGGAGACCTTGATTCAACATAGCATTTGCAAACGTGCCTAGAAGATGATTCTTTTGTGATTTGGTTTGTGACAACTCACACTCACCCATGTCTTTCTACCTTGAAGTCAAAGGAAAACAAACTGACAACTAAAAACTTCTAACACTTGGAAATTCTTCTTCAATTTTCCATTTAATTCCTGAAATCTTTGACCTTCCAAGTATTTGTTGATCAACTGGGGATCACAGCTGGGTACTGATAGTTTATCTTAAAACCTCACTCCATCCAACCATCTATCCATCCATCCATCCATCCATCCATCCATTTACCCGCCTACTCTCCAACAGCTTCTGTAAAAGATTTGAATGGATATTTAACGTGAACTCAGGCTACTAGTTCCCTTTACTGGTCTTGCTCATAGTTACTATGTCTCCTTTAAAAGTAACTGTTTTGAGGCAGACATCAACATTTTTTTAAAGACTAGTGTACTAGTGTACTAGAAAAGAGAAGCAAATGGTTGAGGAAAGGAAAAGCGCTGGTAAGCATTCATGACTAAAATCCATCCATGAAAGTTTTTAAAGATTGTTTTTCTACTGTTCAGAATACTTGTATTGTGGAGTATGCATTTGTAAATTTCTAATGGCAGCTGAAACTTGCAAAGAAGCAAGGGGTAGAAATTATTCACATTTTATAAATAAGAGCAGAGATAAAAAAAACAAGGGTTAAATGACTTATGCATGGGACCCAAAATTCAGCAACCCAAGCCAGGACTGAGAATTCCTCACTATGACTTTTGTAGTGAGATTATTAAGCTCAGCTGCTGCCTTCAATATGTTTCCACAGACATTACTAAGAAAGCATTTTACTCTGGCATTTTTGTAACATGGCACCATTTATGGCTGTCTTCACTCATAATAACCTTATTAAACAACCGTCATTAGGGCTGGCAGTATACAAAATGAAGAGGGTCAGTCTGGTTACTAGTGGCTAATGGCTCAGTCAAAATTTGGAGTAGGTCATTTTTTTTCTTGATTTAGAAGCTAAAGCATGCCCACATTTCTTATTTAGCCAAGCCTGAATCATTCTGACACACATACAAAAATCTCAAGAAGGAAAAAGGTTTTTGTCATTCAATCTACCCTTTTATCATTTTTGGATAATAAAGCAGCCGATCTAATGATTCCACAGACTTGTAGTATGTGACTTTTTTTCCTGCTATAGACTAAATTTTTCCAAAGGATGATCTAATTCATTCTAGGCTGAGAGAGAATAAACCCTACACTAAAAAGAAAATTCTAATTTTTTGTTCTTTGTACAGAAATACCATAGCACAGAGTACAGAATAATATAAATATACTAGATTCAATTGTGACTAAGCCTAAAGAAACAGGGAACTCTTAATGTACTTCGGAAAACCCAAACATGTCACAAAACATAAACGTTAGCCATTAAAGAGAAGTTTATTTAAAAAACCAATTATCTTGTGCTTTAGACACACAGGTATAAGAGAAATTCAGAAGGCGAAAGCTCCTTTTCCAAAACTGTTCCCAGCAGGATGGTCAGTACTGGTTTCGAAATTGGTTGCTTAGGTCTTGCAGCTCTATGACTAGGGCGTCCATAGTTGCTGTTTCATCAGCTAACTCCCTGGAAATTTCTCCACTGGCCACATCTGTAAAAAGTTGCTGCAACATGAAGAACAAAGCAGAACTCTCAAAACAATGACAATCTCTTTAAAATAAAATAGGTACATTGGATAGAATTATTAAAGTTCCCTGAATCTAATAAGACCACATGGTAGTAGCAGTGGCTAGTGTTTGTTCTGTTCACCACCCTGGAAATGTGCAAGCTGCAAAATTAAACCTGGCATTAAACAACATGCCTGAACTTGTAAATTCAAATGAGCTCTTCAAAATGAGTCTTCAAAATGGTTACCCTGAATACTGATTGTTCATTTCATTTTGATGGTTTCAGGATGAACGACGGACATTTTTCATCCAAACAAAACAAATCTATTCGTTGTGTATACAAGCAAAACAAATATATTTTATATTCAAGCTCATACAAATCATATCCCTTTTAAGCTAATTATTTGAAAATTAATTATGGCTTAGGACTCAGAGGCCACAAAGATGATCAGATTGGTAAAAGCAAAGAAGCCCAGCATATTAAAATAAAAATAAATGTGCCCTCTTCCTGTAAAAGGAATTGCCCACGGACGCACATTACAACATACTTCAATAAAGTCCCATAGCTGAGACATTTTGGAAAGCCCATTTGGAACTATCTGCTGAGCCAGGATGGGCACCCAAGAATATTAGCTTTAGGATTTTACAACCACATTGTATGTGTGTGTGTATGTGTCTGCTGTGTTGATCAGAAATGTAATTTACTCAGCATACTATCTACCTTTTTCTTTTTTTAATTATACTTTTAAATTTTTATTTGAGAGAGAGAGTGAGCATGCACGAGTGTGAGCCAAGGGTTTGGGGAGGAGGGGCGGAGGGAAAGAATCTCCAGCAGATTCCATGCTGACGCTTAACTGACTGAGCCACCCAGGTGTCCCACCATCTACCTTTTTCATCAAACCTGACTAGATGACTTGTTTACCATTACTACCATAGATGACAGCATGTGACAAGTGTGCTGATGGTTATTTTAAAAAGGGAGTCCCAAAGATGTTTCGAGTGATGGTATAATCACTGAGATAAGCTTAGAGTTTCACACAGTGATTTTTGGAGCCAAGAGCATTCACTTGAACTCACAACTTTATCAACGTTTAGTAAAGATTTGTCACATTACTATATAGTCACACCATGTACAGCACTTCATAAGGGAATGACATAAGAACTGTTGCAGTGTGGGGACGCCTGGGTGGCTCAGCCGTTGAGTATCTGCTTTAGCTCAAGGTGTGATCCCACATCAGGCTCCCTGTGAGGAGCCTGCTTCTCCCTCTGCCTATGTCTCTCCCCTATAAACTAAGGAATGCTGTTAGAAACTATATTCCTTTACAGTCTGCTTCCAGAGATATAACCCACATGGGACTATACTGATTTCCTAGGTTCGGCCCCACACCTGACCTGCCACAGGTAGACAGCCCAGGCTCCAAACCCTCAGGGATTCTCTCTTGGGGTGCCCGGGTGGCTCAGTTAGTTAAGCCTCTGCCTTCAGTTCAGGTCATGATCTCAAGGTCCTGGGATTGAGCCCCGTGTCAGGCTCCCTGCTCGGTGGGGAGTCTGTTTCTCCCTCCCCCTCTGCCCCTTCCTGGCCACCTCCCTGTGCTCACTCTCTCAAATAGATAAAATCTTTAAAACATAATGTGGGCCTAAAATCACCCCTGATATAAAAGATGATTGAAGAGCGGTCAGTTCATGCTAGAGGTCCTTTTTTTCTTATGACACTTCTAATTAATTCACATTTCACTCTCACCTTTGCTTTAGATAACAAGCCCTGTAAATTGAGTCGAACTGAAGAAAGCACCTGTACAGCCTCCTGAGGACTGGATTTGTTTTTACTGTGTTTTATAGCCACTGAAAAATAAATATGGGGGAAAACATGCATTAGATACTGGTAATGATAATTTACAAGTACAAAAAGCCAATTACTTAATAATTCAGATTTTATAGTACAGACTTCAGAAATAGTCCTACATGGAAAATTTTTATTTTGGCAAAAGGACAATAATTATGTGCATAATTCCCATTATCCTTCTTCACACTTATTACTAAATGGAGAATTTTTAGGAAAATGGTTGATTTTTGCCAAGTTACAGATCTTTGGGAAGAGACCCTAAACACACACACACATACACTTATGAAATTAGGCAAAAAGACAAAAGGTGCCTACAGAGGGCAAAACCAAATGTAGCACATCTTTGGTGTAGCTTCCCAGGATACCAAGTCCCTAATGGGGGCTCAGTTGCCCATGACACCAGCCCAGGGAAGCAACATACCAAGTATTTACAGCTCAATTCTAGCTGCATTTTCACACTCAGGTTTTCCTTCCCTGGAAGAAGTGACTTCAACAATCTTTATGCTTGATTCAACGGTGACCACAACTGAGCTCTCAGGTTGCTGAGCCATGCCTGGCATCAGCAGGAAGCAGGAGAGAACAAAATCATACATGCATGACAGCTCTGTCTCCAGCATGCCCAGGAGCCCACCTTCCTAAAACATGAAATGATTGAGAGGGTATAATCCTCCCAAGCAGAAGGCCTGGTTATTAATGCTTTATAAGAACAAGTGAAAAGCTCTGTAAAAATGCAATGTCTGATATCTCTTTGCTGGTTTGCTCTTGTTTTTGTCCTTCTAAATTATGCTTGCCACAAAACAGACCAATAACCAGATCCTATTTTAAAACTACACTCAAGAGGGCAACGATGAAAGTCACATAGTGCCCTAGATCAGGAATGGGAAATAGAGGAGTCCTTATTTGCATGTAAATTCTCCTCCATTGATGAAGACTGCCTGTGCCTGGCAAAATTGTCTTATCATTAATATCTCCACGGTTGGTGAGAACCAACTCTGACATTCTCATTTCAAAGTAATTATTCGACTTTGACATTTCTCAGCTAAGGGTTGAAGAATGCATGATAATCAACAACATTCAACTTATTTTGAAGGGCAGAGTGAACTGAGAGGATTATGTCTGTGCCCCTTAGGAGAAGAAAGCTGTAACTATCATGGCTGAAGCAATGGGGCTGTTAAATACCTAGGAACATATCATAAACGGCTGTGCTTCTTTTTTTAAATCCTTATTTTCATTCTGGAAAAAAACACGAAAAAAAAAAACAACAACAACAAAATACGGCAAAAAGACAAAAACACTATTAGACCCCGTTTCCAAAAAGCACTAGAGACAAAGGTAGAGAGAGCTCTGGAAAGGGAGAGAAAATGCTGTTTGAAATCATCAGGAAATCTAAGATAGCAGTGCTTCCTCCAGAGGGCAGACTGTCCTTAAAACATATAACTATTATTTTGAAAGTTCCTGGATGGCAAAGACGGAACCAGCTTTTGCCCAGGAGATGTGTGTATGTGTGGAGATTTTTTTTTTTTAAATGTTGTATTTCCATTCTCGGAATTGAGTGAGGTAGACAACAGTTTTGGGGAGAAAGATAAAACAGAGAATAGAATAACAGAGAAAACCCAGTTCGTTCCTCAATTGACCACTGGTATACAAAAGCAACAAAGAAAAGGTAAAGATTTATCTTCATAAACCTAAAATATATCCAGAAACTAAAGCTGAACATCCACTCAAATATGCTTAAAATGTTGTAGGAATACCAAATTCATTAAAGTCAAAGCGAACTTAAAACATTTTTGTTTTTCTCCCAGAATTGCCCTGATGAAAAAAATGATGCCCAAAACAGTTTAAAAACAACTTGAAAATACAAAATGAAGATTTTCTTCCTGCATTACTCATTTCTTTAACATGTGGACTTATATCTGACAGGTTTAATAGCATCAGTGAGTGATTACAGAAAGTATCTTGGCTTTGCCTGTTACAAAGCCAGCTGTTCAGAGAAATATTTAGGGTTGGCAATCTGAAGTAGATAAGATAAACTCTTCCAAGGAGATTGCACCTTGCTATAATTATGTACATAATACACCTGGGTATGGGTTTCCTCAAACATGGTACTACATCCACAAAGGTCAAAGACATCAGGCCTGAACTCCATCGGAGCCCACCCACTGTGAAGCCAGCCCAAGCACAGGAACTGGAGCCACATTCCATGGGTCTATCAGCAATAACCTCCATGTGGTCCACTCTGAATTTCAGCTAGACAGAGTTCATCCTGTCTACCAGTCTGTCAAGGGGTAGGCGGCCCAGATAATTGGATATTTGTATCCTTTTTGTCAATGATATCAAAGACCACAAGTTGAATTATCAACTACTAATAAGCCCATTTCTAAACTGTTTGAATATTCTGTGACTTCTTTAGAGACACGTTAAGCTTTACCCCGTTCTTCATTTTTTTCTCTTTTTAGTTTTGAATGCCTTATCAAACAGCTGAGCTCCTCTACTGCAGAAGGAACAGGCTTGGGGTGAGAAGGTCAGGGGTTCATATTTTAACAGTGTGCAAGATACTGTTAAGTGTTTAAATATATTTTCACTTACTCTTCCTAACAAGAAGGTAGGCATTACCCCCATTTTTGGACTTGAGTTAAGTCATCTACCCAATGCCACCCAGCCAAGTAGGTGGCAGACTGGTTCTAAAGTTTAGGTCTCTCTGATTTCAAGGGTCTGCTCTTTTTATGGCCCGTCCCTCAGTGGCTCCCCAATTACTGTAACTATTAGTTGCCAAAAAAGTTAGAGGAGGACTTTGGGAGAGGTTCCTAGTCACCGTGATTCAATTCTTTAACACTGTGGCTTCAGTATTTTATTTGAACTGCATTCCCAGGGCATCACACATCCATATTCAATTCTAAATATAAAAATGCCTTATTAAATTTAACTGGTATATTTTTTATTAATGCAAATAATGAAAAGGGGCCTTTATCTGGAATATACCCAACAGGCATGCAACCTTTTATGTAAGGTTATCTCTCCCCTCAAATACTACCCACTAAATTTCCCACAGGCAGGGATAGGATTATATTTTTTATTTCTTTTGCATATGCCATAGCTTTTTGTACATTGCTATGTATTTCAGTAATCTATATATTTCTGAGAATAAATATTTTCATTTATAAAGAAAGACTGAGTCAGGAAATGTTAACAAACTTCCTTAATATAACATCATCAGCACAAACAGATTCTGTGTATTTGAAGGTTAGACACAGCTGTAAAGCTCCTAATAACCATCACTTATTCCAATGGTATTTAAGCCTCTACCCTTCATACATACCACTCCAGCCTCTATTTGCTCATATTGCTCCAAAGTGCTTTCTACATAGTAGTTGGTCTTATAAAGATTTGCCGCATTAAATATGACAGTTTACATATAATGAAATAATCTGAAATTATTTGTAATGGAACTTCACTTTTAACAAATACGTTTTCAGTAAAAACACATTAATACATGGCAGAGATATTGAACATCACATCAAATACCATGCGCAAGTCCTAAGGCTCTCTGAACCACTTCCTTAAATGATGTCATATCTTTCTCCCAAGAACTGGACTGTGTGTCACACTTGTATGCCTTAGAGAGATACTGGAATGCCTAAGGACAAAAAAGAACAATGTTCAGAATAACAAGTAGAATTCACATTTCAAACTCTGCTTCCTGGAAGCCATATGGAACTAATTCTAACTTGAAAAACGAACATCTGTGTTATGCAGCCCAGTCTTTATTATTCTCGTCAAAGAAGGGGTACAGATGCACACCCAACAGCAATAAGCAATTAAAAGCAATCAAATGGATGTATCTGGATAGAAACATTTCCCTCCAAACAGAAAACCAGAAATGCCAGCTTTGGAAACCTAGAAGAAGTGCACACACCTTTCCTCAGCTTTATAGCCACTAGCCGAAGAGCCTGGTTTAGAGAATGAGGCATGAACTTGGTGACACCTACAGAATTACCGATAGGTGTATACACTCATGGAAGTTTAAAACACTCTTTATAGCCCCATCCTGCAGATTCTTGAGGGAGAAGTCACAGATCAGAGAATTCAGACTACCCCTGACTCCATATAGGTGAGAGCACATAATTCAGTAAGAAATGGAAAGACAGAAAGTAGGAGTGTGTGCATACGTGTGTGTATGTGTTCTCTGGGCTGACAAGCAACAGTAGAAGCCAGCTGGGTGGACTGAGGAGGGAGAGATGGCTAGGAATCCCACAGATTAGCTGTACTGCAGCAAATTCCAAACTCACACAGGAGTACATCTGATTTGTTGTGGATGTTTTGAAAAGAACAGAAAACAATTATTTCAACCTTGGAAACTCTGGGGGCTCCTTTGAGTTCTAAGATAAGAGGCCCAAGGCATAACTTGGGTGTAACTGGTGTTCTAAAGCACTTTCGAGAAAGGGGCAGGACAACCTCTGTAAAGCATTTTGTGTTTAGACGTAAAAGCTTTCCTTCAATATTCTTATCTAGTTCCTTTTTCTTTTTCCCTTCCATAGCCCCTATCTCAGATCTAAACCCTCTTTTGTTCCTGGGCCCCTCCACCTGAGTCTTGAGCAAGGAGACTATGGAAAGGGCCGAGGGTAAATAATGTGAACAGCTGCTTGCTGCAGCTCCAGTGGGGGAGCAGGAGGGACCCTTTTGCAGGAAACAGAGAACAATTATGTAAGAAAAATTCATGGAAAGAAAAAAGATAAATGCTTACAAGTCTTAACCTGCCCACAATTCAAAGTGCTTATGTTAAAGATTCTGAATCAAAATGGAAAACCTGAGTATATCAATCTTCCCTTTCAAGCTATTTAACTCTTCCTCCAACCATCAAAGAAGCAAATCCACTACACATAATTCAAACAAAAGGCAAGCAACCAGGAGAACCAAAAGAGGACTTACCTTTTCATTTTCATCAGGCTTTTCACTCTGCCCATTTCCATACACTTCGGCATACAGCCTCCAGATTTCTCCATCATTTGTCACTCTTGAAGTCACTCTGCCAAGTAACTCCTGCAGCTTTCCTTTGAGGCCAGTTGCAACATCTCCACTTCGATCAGTCATCCCGTCAACCACTGCCCTGACCAGAATTTTAAGGACCTTAAAAAAGCACAGAACAAAGTGGTAAGCTAGAAAAAAAATAATAACAAAAAACAAAGGGCTACCATCATCAATGACAGAGATGGTGAAAAACCTTGAGATATGCTGGAATATCACCTTTACTCTTTTTAAAAATAAACATCAAGCCATCCTGAACCACTATCTAGAATCACATGCTGATTCCATGGGCTCCCTTTTAAGGCTTCTTGCAGGGTTCTTCTTTTACAGGCTTGATGCTTCTCTCTTCTCATTCTGAAGGCTCTCTTCTCATTCTGAGTGCTCTGAGTGATCTGATTTACACCTGTACCTTTTAGGAATTTAAGCTCAGACTCAGGGTCCTAATTACATACAGCAATAAAAGTGGACAAGAGAATGTATATGTCACATGCAGCTGGGACCTTGAACAAGAGTGGAAGCAACGACAAATATCTTCATACTATCTGTATGTTCAATGGCCAGGTAAATGAACTTAGAAGAAAGTTCTATAAGGAGGAAGAGATCATAGAAGTCATTCATGGCCATGGCAGATATTGCCTAAAGAGACTCTGTTGGATAAAAATCAGATTACAGATCCTAAGAAGCGCTACACTTAAGGGAAGATAAAGAGGGGTCTAGGCATAAGCAAGACTAAGAAGGAGTTCTCAGAAAGATGAGATAAAGTGAGGTCATGGAAACCAAGGACGGAGGAAGTAACAAGAAGAGCGCAGCTACCAAAGTTTAGGGATGAAAGACTCCATCAGATTTAGCAATTACAAAAGGTTAGTGACTGTATCCAGAGCCAAAGCAAGAAAAAAGGCAGGAGACACTATGATTTCAGACAAGAGGTTTACAAAGAGAGGGAAAAACATGAAAACCAAGACAATTATCAACATTGTAAAAAGCAGGGATCCCTGGGTGGCGCAGCGGTTTGGCGCCTGCCTTTGGCCCAGGGCACGATCCTGGAGACCCGGGATCGAATCCCACATCAGGCTCCCGGTGCATGGAGCCTGCTTCTCCCTCTGCCTGTGTCTCTGCCTCTCTCTCTCTCTCTCTGTGACTATTGTAAATAAATAAAAAAAAATTAAAAAAAAAAAAACATTGTAAAAAGCAAAAGACCCCATAGTAGTCTGTAATACCCATTTTGAATATTATATGTATACATATAGAATATTAATAGAGAATATTCATTTAACCAAAAAATTTACTGTAAATATACTGGGAAGATAAGAAACTAGTTGGGGTGCCTGGGTAGCTCAGTTGGTTGAGTATTTGACTCTTGGTTTTGACTCAGATCATGATCTCAGGAGGTCATGAGATCGAGCCCCACATTGAGCTCCATGCTCAGTCAGCTCTCTCCCTCTTCCTCCCCTTCTGCTCATCCCCACTACTTGGGTTCTTGTGCTCTCTCTCAAATAAACAAATAAAAGAAATAAAATTTTTAAAAATATATATCCTTTAAAAAAATAAGAAAGTAACAGAGATTTTGACATAAGGGAGTTAAGTCTTTGTTTATTAATATAAGCAAAGGAGTCAACAGATAATACCTAAATTTGGTTAATAAAAAGTAGCAGTATATATTTATGTTATGAAATATGGAAATATGCAAATGGCAAAAGAAACACTAAATATTACATACTTGCTTGGGGAGCAGGATCTTTAGGACTATAAAGGAGTAAAGCAGGAAATTGCTATATTTTGTTATAAGCCTTTGACTACTATTTCACTTGTATATGTGTGTATATTATTTTCATAAAATAAAATTTTAATTTAAAAACAGAGAAAAGGCAAGAATAAACACATTTAAAAATTGGTGAAGATGAAACAAAAAATGAAGGCAACATAAACATTCACTTATCAGATTTTATTTTCACATTATCTCCTTGGTGTGCATGAGGAGGGGGTTAGTGACTAAAATGGGGCTAGTAGGGGCTTTGGCAGAATGGGCAATGATCTCACTCAAGTTCAGGTGTGTTCTCATGTAAATTCTTATGTTTATGTATTACTTTTCTATATGTAGACTGTATTTTAATAAAACTTCTTTTAAAAGTTATTTTTTGCAATTAAGAAAGCCTCATACACTAAAGGGAACAGAGTGATTAAAATACATTAACAATGGAGTTAATTTGTAATCTTAAAAAGTGGTCTTAGAATGGTAACAGAATTATTTTTAAAAAAAAACATTAATTTTATAATTTACTGGCTAATATCACCATTTTCATCCCACTAGCTAGTGAGAAAAGTCACATTCTAGTTTCCAGACTGACTACAAAACAGTAACTTTGGACATATATTAAAGGACAAAGAACTTTAAGTACAAAGTACCAGACACAGCATCTACCTAAAACACCAAATACTCATGAACAGCTAGATCAAGAGTGAAGAGGAAAATCTATAGAATTGCTAAAATCTGCTGTAAATATGGGGACTACAATACTGGTAAACAGCAGTGATGAGGGAGGACAGTTCTATCTACTACATCACAGAATTGTTGTATCAAGGAATCAGCATACATGTAAAGAACTTCAAAACTGTAAAGCAATATTAACTGAAAATGACCACTGATCCTCAACTTCCTTACTTCATCAGAAGTGAACAGCAAAACCCTCATTGTTAGCTCACTTGCCATGTGCCCCTAAATTTCCTTCTGGTTCAAAAGAGACCTAAAGAAAAACAGAATCCCCTGCCATGGTAGCAGCCCTCAATACTGCCCTCCCCCGCCCCCCACCGCTACCGCCACTGTGAGCATCACTGTGTGCCAAGCCCTGTGCTGAGCACATGACCAACCTGATCTCATTTGGTTCTCACAATGACCCTAGCAGGCAGGTACTTTACTCTCCCCACTTTGCAAATAAACTCAGGCAAGAGAGGCAAAATGTACTTTCTCTGGGTCCCCTAGCAAGTAAGGCACGGAGATGGGTTTTGAATAACAGTGGTATTTGACTACTGAGTTTTGATGAAATGATGAGAAGACAATAATGGTAGATAACACTTCCGTGTGTGTGTGTGTGTGTGTGTGTGTGTGTGTGTGTATACACATATATGAGACAGAGATATAGAGACGAAGAGAGCATGTGAGCATGCGTGAGAGCCAGGGCCTCTATGAACACACAGAGGAGTCAAGTAACTTGTCCAGAGTCACACACCTGTGGAAGGCAGAGTGGATTTGAACCCACAGTCTGGGTCCTGGATCTTGCTCTCAAACATTCATTGTGTTCATTTTTTTTTTTTAAGATTTTATTTATTCATGAGAGACACACAGAGAGAGGCAGAGACACAGGCAGAGGTAGAAGCAGGCCCCACACAGGAAGCCTGATGTGGGACTCGATCCCAGAACTCCAGGATCACGCCCTGAGCCGAAGGCAGACGCTCAACAGCTGAGCCACCCAGGTGTCCCTTGTGTTCATTTTTAAGGCACAGCCCCCTACTCCCATTATTTCTTCCATAAATTCTATTACACTAGGAAAATTTCTCTTTCGGGGAATATGCATACTTGTGACTTTGGTCATTTCATTATCATTTTTTTGCCAAATCTTGAATCAACCAAAACCAAACAGGTTTTTGTAGATTGATTTATTGATTTTACTACCCCAAGACATCAGAGCAAATAAAAAATAAAAAGGGAAAATAAAATTCCCAAACACAAGCAGTGTTTTTTTCTAATTGCAATGAATTTCTTCTAAATTTTTTACTCTGTAAATTCTTTAATACTATGAAAATGGAAAAAAAAATACTATGAAAATGGTCTTATCTTACCCATTTCACTTAACATTATGTCATAGAATTTTTTTATGTTTTCATATACTCTTTAAAATGGATCATTGTAGTGGATTTAAAATATTTTACTGGATGCTTGGGTGGCTCAGCGGTTGAGTGCCTGCCTTTGGCCGAGGGCATGATCCTTGGGTCCTGGGATCAAGTCCCGCATAAGGCTCCCTGCTTAGAACCTGCTTCTCTCTCTGCCTGTGTCTCTGACTCTCTCTTCTCTGTGTCTCTCATGAATAAATAAAATATTCCACTAGGTTGACAGACTATTGTCTATTTAACAATTTCCCTGCAGTCCGATAAACAGGCTGCTTCCTTCTGCTGCCACTGTTATTATTACTATAAGTTACACTTCTATATGTATCTTTGCGCCCAGAGTTTTTTTTTTTCCCACACCGAAGCTATCCTTAGGTTAGATTTCCAGGAATAGGAGCACCTTGCTGGCTTAATTAGTGGAGCGTGTGACTCTTGATCTCAGGGTTGTGAGTTCAAGCCCCACGATGGGTTGTAGAGGTTACTTTAAAAAAAAATAGAAAATATTTAAGAGAGAGAGAGAGAGAGAGAATTCCAGAACACAATTATAGAATCAAGGGAATAAACATCTTAAGACTCTGGAAGTGAGTTTGATGCTTCCTAAAAGGACTAAATCAGGGGATCCCTGGGTGGCTCAGCAGTTTAGCTCCTGCCGTCAGCCCAGGGCGTGATCCTGGAATCCTGGGATCGAGTACCACGTCGGGCTCCCTGAATGGAGCCTGCTTCTCCTTCTGCCTGTGTCTGCCTCTCTCTCTTTGTGTCTCTCATGAATAAATAAAATCTTTTAAAAAAATAAAAGGGCTAAATCAAATTAGATGCCTACCAGTGGTATATGAAAATGGTCATTTCATTGCATATTACCAGCACTGGGCATATCATTATTTTTTAAATCTTTGATATTTTGTTCTATTAAAGGTATATGCAACTGTTATTTTGAATTTTCTTTTATTACTTAGTGCTGAGTACACATATTTCCTTTTAAAGATATTTAAATGTTTTCTTAATTTATATTGAACTCATTTGTTTCCAGTGTGAAATCAGCTTTACTGTTAACCTTCATTATGGAAATAACATAGCCCACAAGCTGATGGACTAACGCACTGCTAGCTCCTCTTTCTGAACTCAACACCATACATCGCTTGAGAAAGAATAAAGTTGATGAATCTGAGGCAGAAACAGTAGACATGTGAGAAACTGTGGGAGACAGAAACTGGCTGGGGAGAAGGGCAGCCATGGGTGGAGGTGCCAGCTGCCAATGTTCACAGGTGCGCTGCTCTATACACCATGTGCCATCGGCCTGGAGAGACTAAAACATAGCAGAGCCAGCCGTGTAAGCCAGGGACCTGTAGGTACAGCAGGGCAGAAGGCCTGGCTGGGTGGGAGGTGGACAGCAACAGGCCCCGGAGGCCTGGCCCTCTACCTGGTGAGGCCATTAGAGGGCTACTCAAAAACGTGGGCACGGGAAGAAAGTCGTGCCTGAAAGAGAACAGCGAGGTTTCTTGAGGAGCCAGACCACCTGGTGGCAGTGGGATGGGGCAGGGTGAAGCTCACCCAAGGGGTGAGATTCTCCTATGGCCTGGATTCACAAGGAAGGGCACTGCTTAGGTCCTGGGCTTGTATTAGGCCTTCCCACTGGCATATACTATCAGTGTAAAGCCAATATCTGGGGAGGACAGCTGTCATGAATTTGCATCCTCCCCAAATTCATGTCTAAACAAAACTTCACAATGTGATCTTATTTGGAAACAGATATAATTTGCAAATAAATATAATTAATTAAAATGAGGTTATACCAGGGTTAGGGTTGGGTTGTTAGGATTAAAAATAAGAAAAGGTTATACCAGATTTTGGTGTGCCCTAAATCCAATGACTAATGTCCTTCTAAGAAGGGGAGAGGACACACAGAGAAGGTGGTACAGAAGTAGCGGAAGAGGGAGAGACTGGAGCAAGGGCACTGCAATTAAAGGAATGCCTGGAGCCACCACCATCCACAGGAAGCAAGGGAAGATTGTTCTCCACAGTCTTCAAAGGAAGCACGGCCTGGCTAGCACCTTGATTTTGGACTTCTAGACTTCAGAACTGAGTGGTGAGAATGAACCTCTGTTTTTTGAAGACGCCAAGTCTGTTTTGGTAACTTATTAGAGCAGACATAGGAGACTAATCCAGGAGTCTTGAGTAGAAAGATTCAGACAACATTGAAGTCACTGAGACAGCCTCTCCCCAGGGCACTTACCTGGCTTCTCCCAAATGATCTTCCAGGTTCAGTCAGGAAGCACTAAATGAATGGCTGTCATGTCACAGCCTCTCCCTTCTAGGGATGGTGATCTCTGGCACCCACTCAGATGGCCTTCTTTCCCCACGTGTAGAAGTTTCAAGTATCAAATCTCTCAAACTTTTCCTTACTGGAGTATGGCTTTTGAATCATGATTAAAAATAATTTCTCCAACCCCAATCTTATAAAACATATTTGCCATACTTTCTTATCTTTTAGTGCCTTAATGGCCTTACTTTTTCGGTGATGATGATGATGATGATGACGACGACGAAAGCGGCCACACTTAGAATATCTGTACGTGTCAAGCACTATTCTAAGCCCTTTACATATATCAACTCATTTAATCCTCACAATAATCCTTGGGAGGCAGGTGCTATTTTCATCTTCATCTGTGAAGGTGAGGCACAAAGTGATTAACTTCCCCACGGCCGGAGGGTAGTGACCGGTGGAGGCAGGCTACAAGCCCGGACTGCCTAGCTTCAGAATCAATGCTCTTATTTACAACATAATCCTAATTCTCAAGGCATTCCAATTTAAATATCTGGTCCACTTGAATTTATTTTGGTTTAAGCAGTGAAGCAGAGCTTTAGTTTTTTATCCCATATGCTTGGCCAACTATTCTAATACATATTGAATGTTCTATTTTTATCCCACAGATTGAGAATGTCATCTTCCTCATGGACTACATTCTCATACTTACTCGAGTCTGTTTCTGAATCCTCTGTTCTGTCACATTTCATTTCCAGAGCAGATGTTAACTCTTTATATAATAAGGGTATAATTAATTTTTTTATCTTTCCTATTTGTTACAAATATTCTGTCACATATTTTTAAAATGTGGTCATAAAAATTCAAGTTTTCTTTTATTGCTTTAAAGTTCAGAAAATTTGCGAAGTATCCACTTCTATTCCTGATATTTTTATGAGATGAAAAAATATTTTGCATATAGTTGGTCCATTTGGAATTCATTTGATGTATCATAGAGTAATCTAAGTACATTTTTTAAGCCAGGATGCTTAAAGGGATTTCACTCTAATCAATATAAACAACATGTAGTTCCTCACATTCTCCCCAAACCAACGCCACGCCACGGATGCCTTGTGATGACCTCTTAATCCCTTGCCTGCAGCTCTCATGCATTTAGGGGATAGAGAACTTTCGTTTTCTCTCCTGAGCCTAGGGAATGCAGAGAGCAGAGAATGACTGTGGAGAGCCACCTCTAGCCCCTGAAGAGAGTTCACGTTTCCTCACATGGAGGAACAGTGATTCCCATGTACCTGCTGAAGAATCCCCACACAGAGAAAGACCTAGCTATCCCCTTCCCCAACACTAACCTTGAACTCTTTGGCCAAGTCTCACCAAAATCAAATCTTGGCCAAAAGCACAAGGTGTTGGCCTTTTGAGTTCTGAAGGTCTTCAAAGCAAGAAGGAATGGCACTGCCTTAGGTCCAATTACAAAAACTTCCAAGTGGGCTCCAGGCCAGGAATGAAGCAGTTTTCCGCTTCCAATCTTGGCTATCTCCCTGCTCCACTTGGAGCTCTTTAAAGAACTTGCTCTGTTTCCTGGCCTGATAACCCTGACCCATGGCTTCCCCAAATCTCGGTTATCACAGCAAGGTAGACAGTTTAATATTTGCATTTTCACTTCTTCAGGGAAAAAAAAAATGTCTTCAATTATAGAAAAGGCATGCACAGGTTTTTAGGTTAAATAGATGAGACAATAGGCTTCAAGTCTTGGCTTTACTACCACTTGCCCGCTATGAAATATCAGCCTTACTAGTTCACCTTGCTGAGCCTCAGATACCTCAGGAATAAATGGAAATAATACCTATTTTACAGATATAATTTAAATAAACTATATCCATTCCCTCCCCCTCTTTTAAAAAAAGATTTTATTTATTTATTCATGAGACACAGAGAGAGAGAGGCAGAGACATAGGCAGAGGGAGGCCTGATGTGGGACTTGATCCCAGGACCCCAGGATCACAACCTGAGCCAAAGGCAGATGCTCAATCACTGAGCCATCATCCAGGTGTCCCTCACCCCTCTTTTCTTTCAGGGAGCCACCATTTGTTCCAAGACTTCAGTTTGGTTGGCAACCTGCCCACTGTTCAGACCACCACCTCCCCCACCTTTCCAAAGAATATACCACATGGAAATCCACACAAAGAACAAGGGCAATATAAAAGAACATACAGTGTATGAGTCTCTGTATATGACATTTAAGAAAAAGCAAAATTGAACTATGGTGCAGAAATCAGAAAGCAGTTGCCTAGCTTGAGGGGCAAGGGTGGTGGTATAAGTGACTGGAAAGGGACATAAGAGGACTTTCTGTGATGATGAAAATGTACCATACCTGTTTTGGGGGTTGGCTATATAAGAACATGTGGTGATCCAAACACATCGACTAACACTTAAGATCTAAAAATTTTAACCTATATAACTTATGCCCCAATTTTTAAAAACTTTGTAATGTAGTTCACATACTCACTAATATAGAAATGAGTTTTTTAACATGAATCTTCCCATAGACTTCAAGACATGACACAAAGGAGAAAAACAGGCATACCTAAATGAGATTCCTGTCTTTGGTTTCTACTAGCTAAATGACTGGTCAAGTTATATAACCTCCTTATGGTTCACATTCACCCACTGTAAAATGAGAAATATTTAGTACCCACCTAAAAATGCTGAATGCCCTATTAAAAGATAACCCATGTGAAGTGCCAGAAACACAGCAAGCACTTGATATACGTTAACCCCCTTCCCTTCCTCTTCCATTTATAAATAGTAAATGGAGTGTAATACTGCAATAGTTAAATTCTTTTCCTAAAAAATTGCCCCAGTGATCAAAGAAGGAGGAGAAGGCTAAGGAGGGCGAGAAAGAAGAGGAGGAAAAAAAAGAAAAAAGAAAAAATTAACAAATCAACATTAGAATGTACCCTGAGGAAAGAAGCATGGTATTCACAAGGAGTTATCTGCAAGGATACTCATGGCATTATCTACAATAGTAAAAGCCTGGAAAATTAAAGAGATTAATTATGCAGGAATATGAAATTTTGTTTTATGGTAACTAAAATACATATGTATAATCTAGACATGAACATAAATATGTGCTATGATAAAATTCCTGAGTTTTACTAGTTTATGCATTAGTCAAAATTAGGGCATAGAGAAAAAAAGGAAAAAGTGATACAGATAGTTCTTTTATTACAAACATTGAAAAATACAAAATAATTTGTAGCTAATTTACTCTATGTATTAGGGGCGTATAAATTTAACATGTACACACACACAAAAGAAACAATGAAAATGGGCAGGGGTGGGGTGGCTGAGTGATGGGCACTGAGGGGGGCACTTGAGATGAGCACTGGGTGTTGTGCTATATGTTGGCAAACAGAACTCCAATAAAAAAATAATTAAAAAAAAAGTTTTTTTTAAAGTTTTAAAACTTTTTTAAAAAAGTTTAAAAGTTAAAAAAAACAGACTAAAATGGTTCTCTGGATAAGAAAAAAAAGAAAAAAGAAAAATTTAATGTTATAACTTTCAGTGTAAAAGGGCTTGCAAACATTTTTGTTAATTATGTATCACAACTCTCCTTCATAAAGTTACCAATAGCTGAAAGGTAACAAAATCTATTTGCATATATACATGAAAGGCATGACATATGCAAAAATATGATTTTAATTAGCATTCTATGATATGAAGGGCTACAACTCAAATTGGCATGTTGTAAGATTCTTAACATTAAACAGTGAATTCATCTGGACATGTTTGCACAAATGGGCAACGTAAGGCTGTAAAGTACTGTGGCCCTTACAGAAGAGGCATGTCCAACACTAACACTAAAACAATTTCTAAAAATGTGAATGCCTCTTTTTTCTTTTAGCTTCATGACTGGCCTATTTTGGTTCTTTTCCTTTAATATTAGGATTTCAAGGCTAAAATATTTGTATTTTTTAAATGACTGTGACTTCATTATTCAAATAATGTATTTGTATACACTGAAAATGGCACTCATTCTTTTTTATATAGTCGGTAATAACTATGGACAATACATGCTTTACACTATAAATAACTGAGCACATTATCAATCATTAAAATGGAAAAATAATGATTACACGTAAAGAATCAAACTGTGATATTAAAGGCTTAGCAAAAGTAAAACAAAAAGAAACAATGAAACTGACAATAATCACATTTGTATATATGCAAATATAAAAATTAAATAAATAAATTTTTAAACCAAACTAAAAGAGAATGAGGTCAGGTAATGTCAAACGTAAGAATATCAGGGGTTTTTTGAAAGACATCCCTTGCCAACTTATAGAGTCAAATTAAGTAAAAAAATTTTTTAGCCAAGATAAAAAAATATTACAGACAACCTATCAATCGTCTTGGTCCACACTAATTGTAATAAAGCATGATGACAGACAAATATTCCATGAGGCTAAATATGACCAAGCTCATCACTAGCTATCAAGACTTCCCTTCCATGATGATTCCATCACTACAGAGCGATTCTACCCACACCTGCCAGACACAAAACATTGCCATCAGCATTCTAAGACACTTGTAAGAAAAGCTAGTAACAGGTCCTGACATGTTATCTCACTGTGGCAATTTCTCCATCATAAGGTGCTACAGATGATAATTTAATCTGAGTAAATTTCTGGTTATCTAGATACTATGTTCTCAGTAATATTTCTCCAAATCCAAATGTAAAAATTAAGCTAAGAGCCTTAAGACATCTTCAAAAGTGCTATCCAAAGTGCCTTGTTTACAAGCAATATTTCTCACAATAGGATCGATTACTGGGTGCTTCTGTGTGTGGTAGTGGGGCTACAGGACGGAAGTCTCAAGAACCCTAAAGCTGCCCTTAATTGTTTCTAAAAACACTGAACTTTTATAGAAACTAATTTCAAACTCACTGAAATAATTCATGTCCAGATGAAATACTACTGTATGGCGGCATCTGGGTGGCTCAGTCAGTTGAACATCTGACTCTTGGTTTCAGTTCCAGTCATGATCTCAGGGTCATGAGATCAAGCCCCACATTGGGCTCTATGCTCAGCACAGAGTCTACTTGTCCCTCTCCCTCTGCTCCTCTCTCTCTCTTTTTCTCTCAAACAAATAAAATCTTTAAAAAAAAAATACTACTGTAGGGCAGCCCTGGTGGCTCAGCGGTTTAATGCCGCCTTTGGCCCAGGTTGTGATCCTGGAGACCCAGGATCGAGTCCCACATTGGGCTCCCTGCATGGAGCCTGCTTCTCCCTCTGCCTGCGTCTCAGCCTCTCCCTCTCTCTGTGCTTCTCATGAATAAATAAATAAACTCTTAAAAAAAAAAAAAAAAGAAACTGGAGACACATGATAGAAGACTAATGGGATCAGATTGACCAAGGAGTCAATTCTAAGACAATTCAGAAGACATGACATCCCCAGCAGCGACACCAGCAGGACAGGAAAGCAGGTTGACAAGTTGGAAAATCAACCCTTCCAGTATTATCAGGTAGGAGGGGAGCTTCACACTCCTTTCTAATGTGTGTGTGGTTTGTGTAGCTGAGCCTGCAGGCCTCCTCTAGGGTCCCTTCCTGCTCTGACAGTTTGTAATGCTAAAGAATGCTGGAACTGAGCCAGCGGTGGTGTCTAAATGAGAAGTGTTGGATTTCAAGGTTTTATGCATTTTTTTAATGTGAAAGAAAAAAAATCCAGAATTTATTTCAAGTATAAGATGGAATAAACTACCACTATAAAATATTTATATTCTCCCTGAGATTTTAGGAATAGGCTTTAGGATGCTTTCTAGTAAAGAAAGATCTTTTTAAAAAACTACAGTTGAAGTAAACAGGAGGATAAGCACCTTGGAATCTCTGCCTCATTCTCAGTGGTTTGGTAACATACTGAGATCCTCGAACATACAGAGCCTCATCAGTACCCTTTGTCCACAGGCTAGGTATAGAAGAGAAAGAACTGCCTCAGCAGAAAGTTTCAGCTCTGTCCACAGGACTGGCAGGAAACTATACAAATAAATGTGCTAGGGCTCCTATCCTCTCTAGGATGTAAAGTTCAGCTATGCCTCTGTTAACATTTTAATTGATCAATGTACAGTCAATGTACAGTATTTAGAAAGGATGGAAGAATAAAAGAAAAAGAAAACTAACTCAAAGGGGTCAACATACGTCCTGGAAGTAGGTATATCTTTCTAATGGAAGCCAAAGATCTTTGAAGTGAACAGCCCAGAAGCTGAGCCTGGCCAGTTATATGCCTGAGTTTGCAAGACCAGGCAGACAGGTTGAGGGGCAGGGCTAAATGACAGGGCCCAGAAAGGGCAGATTTTGGAACAGCTGGAGTACAGATAACAGGTCATAAAAATAGGTATTATCATACATTAGATATTTTTTTTCATTATTTCAACTTCCTCATTTTAAATAGCATGTGCTGACTAATGCAAATAAAGTGTTATATTTTCAAGCCTCTTGACTTTGTAACTCATAGGCTCCTGCGCAGCCTTGTGTTTGTACAGTCTTCAACCACAGTTCAACCACAAGATGACAAACACAGTGGCTTCAAGTCCCCCACATTTTCTGAAAGGATCTAATATTTTTTGGACAGTGTTAAGAGTTAACCATTCTGACTTCATCTCACCAAGAGGATCATTTCACTAACCACTACAAAGAAAATGCTAGTCTTCATTTCTATATTGTTCAAAACATCTCAAAGTATTAAAAAAAAAATCTGAAAGTATACAGTAAATGCTTGTTCAATGAGTGAATCAATGAGTATGAGACTTATTCTAGCTATTACATTGAGATAACCAAAGCAATAAATCATACAAACATCATTCTATTTTGTTCCTGCAAGCTGACTGTACGTATGTAAACCACTTATCAGTTCTCCTTAACTGAGTCACAGTAACAGTCAGTCTATAACTACACAAACATATTTGACATTGGAATGCCAGCATACATAATGAAGAATATTCAACTAAAGAAAAAAAAAACTTGTTTTATATATCACGTATGTTTAACAAAATTTTCCTGTGTAGAGTCAAGGAAACAAATTATATCATTCAGATGATTCTGGTCCCCAGTTCTGACCTGTGTGTGTGTGAACACGTGCATGCACATGTACATAGATGTGTGTGGGTTCGGGGGGTTCCCCATACTACCAACTCAATTCTGACACTATCTACCTTGAGATTGCATCAGATCCCACACACTGATGTCTCAGTCCTATAAAACTGCCAGTCCCTCCTCCTCCCCACTTCAGATGCCAGTCACAAGTCCAGGTTGTCACCTGTGCTTTTATAGATTGGAGATTCCACATCACCCCTCCTCAGGTTTGATTAGTTTGCTAGAGTAGTTAGTTCACAGAACTTCAAGAAGCATCTTACTTACTAGATTATTGGTTTATTATGAGGAACAGCCAGATGGAAGAGATGCATAAGGCAAAATATGTGGGAAAAGGCATGGTGCTTCCATGCTTTCTCAAGATGTACATTCTCCCTGCACCTCCATGTGTTTACCAACACAGAAGCTCTTTGAACCCTATCCTTTTGGGGTTTTTTTGTTTGTTTTTTTAGTATTTTTTTTTAATTTTTATTTATTTATGATAGAGAGAGAGAGAGAGGCAGAGACACAGGCAGAGGGAGAAGCAGGCTCCATGCACGGGGAGCCCGACGTGGGACTCGATCCGGGTCTCCAGGATCGCGCCCTGGGCCAAAGGCAGGCGCTAAACTGCTGTGCCACCCAGGGATCCCTCCTTTTGGGTTTTTATGGAAGCTCAATTACATAGATATGACTTATTAAATCATTGGCCATTGTTGATGGGAGTTCAATCTCCAGACCCTCTTCCCTCCCAGGAGATCACAGGAAGAAGGGAGTAGAGGTTATGGGAATGAAAGCTCCAGCCCTGTACTTCCTGGCAACCGTCACCATCCTTAGGTGCTTTCCAAAAGTCACCTCATAACACAACAGAAGACACCTTTATTGGCTGTCATCATTTAGGAAATTCCAAAGCTTTTGGATCTCTGTGCCAGAAACCAGAACCAAAACCAAATACATATTTAGTCAGTATCACAATCATATAATCAAGCATTAATGCCAATCACAAGTTGAAAAAACAAATATGAATCTCTCACCTGAACATCTTTGTATTTGTCTCGTAAGTCCAAGAGCCGGTGATAAGCTTTAATGGCTTCTGAAAATTCCCCAACATCAGTGCTGGTGAGGATGTAGTTTTCCCAGATCTGCCAGTGTTCATAGTTGCACTTGAGAGCTTCTTGTAAAGTTCTAAAAGCTTTTACTCTATTGAAGGTCAGATTTTAAAGGCAAAAATGATGAACAATTATAGCTAAATAAACCATAGATTCAGGTATAAAATGCTAATGTCAACTTCCTGTCAGTCCTTAATCATTCACATTAATAAACAGAATTTGAGACTCAAACAATTCCAAAGCACCTTAAATTTCCCTACAAAATTTTTAAAAATTTAAATGGAACAAGAAATTGCAACACAAAAAAACAGGTAGAAATTAAACAAGAGCAGGGAAATGTAAATAAAAACCAACTGGAAATTTTGGAATTGAAAGAGACATTTAAACAAACAAAACCTCCATAGGTGACAAAAAAAAACAAAAAAAACAAAACTAGACTGCATGCAAAGAGAGAACTGATGAATTGGAAAGCAGTAGTGAGAAATCTACAAGGAATTCAGATTAAAAAACAAAAAAGCAATAAAGAAAGTATGAGAGGTAAGGCTCAAACATACATCTGATTGACGTGCCACAGTAAAAAGATGCAGAAAATGTCAGGACACAGTATTTGAAATAAGGTTCAGTATTTCCCAGAACTGAACAAAGATCTAAATTCTATGATCAAAAGTATATTTTTGTACCAAACATTATAAATAAAGATAAACCAACATCTAGTTATGTTGGATGAAAGTGCAAAACATTAAAAATAATTCTGAAACCTACAAAAGAATGACAATGAGAACAGCAGATATTTTATTAGCAACAAAAGATGTAGAAAACAATAGGATAATACATGTAAAGCTTTTCATCAAAATAATTGTCGTGCCTAACATTTTATAACCAGGTATATTTACCACTCAAGAGTAAATGTGAAGTCAAACACTTTCAGATGTACAAAGACTAAGAGAGTTTATCAGATGCTGGTCCTAACTAGAACTATTGAAGGACCCTTTCTTGCAAAAATTAAAAGGGAAATCAGAGAGAAAGACAGGGATACAATAACTGATCAATGGTGAGAACAGAAACTGATAAAACGGGACACCTGTGTGGCTCAGTCGGTTAAGTGTCTGCCTTTGGCTCAGGTCATGATCTTGGGGTCAGGGGATCAAGCCCCACTTTGGGCTCCCTGCTCAGCGGAGAACCTGCTTCTTCCTCTCCCCTCTGCTTATGCGCTCTCTCACTCAAATAAATAAAATCTTAAAAAAAAAAAAAGGAAACTGATGAAATATGTCATTATATTTAACTAATTATTAAGAAGTAAAATTACTAGTTGTGTAAAAAAAGCAAAATTAAAAGTATAACAGACCATATTCTCTGAAATTAAATAAGAAATCAAGAAATTAAATAAGAAATCAACAGTAAATAGCTTTAAAAAAAATGCCTGGAAACTTAAAGATGCATTCCAAAAAAAAAAAAAAAAGAGAGAGAGAAGGAAACCAAAATGAGGGAAAAACGTAGAAAGTATAAAATATTTAGAGCTTTATGAAAATACTATATATCACCACTGGCAGGATATGACTGAAGCAGTATGTATGTATGGATGTATGGATGTATGTATTTATTTATTTATTTATAGATTTTATTTGAGAGAAAGTAAGAGCAAGAGATATCCCAGAGGAAGAGGGGGAGGGAAAAGCAGACTCCCCACCGAGTAGGCAGCAGGATGCAGAGCTGAAGGCAGACAATTAACCAACTGAGCCACCCAGGTGACAAGCAGTATTTATAGGAAAATCTGTGATCTTATGGGTTTATTATAAAAAATGACAATAAATTAGTGAAAATGTTCAATTTAACATGGTAGAAAAATGTCAAATAAACTTAAGAAAGAAGAAAATAATAAGATATTAAATATAAAGAAAGAATAGAAATGATTAACAAAACCAAAAGCTGGCTCTTTGAAAAAAAATGAAATGGACAAATGTGTAACTAAATTCCAGTTAGAATAAAAGAAACTGGCACAAATAAGATTAGTAATTTTTTGAAACAAGATGCTATAAACAAATTATACAAATGAGCTAAAGAAATAGAAAACCAAATAAATCAATTAAAATTAAAACAAGGCTAGGTAATTTTAAAGAAAAAGTACACCAAGTCATCAAGGAATCCTTGTCTTATACAAGCCACTTCAGGAAAGAGAAAAAGACTATTAAAAACTTAATACTGGCAAAGAAATCACCAGAACTCCACATCACCTATTCTATAAGTTAAACATTTCAGCAAACAAAAAGATGCTTAATGCTTTACTCCCCTGTCTGGACAAGACTATAGTTCCTTTATAGATCATAAATATTTTACTGGACAATTACAGTAACCTTCTTCAAATGTATGTTAGCAATCTCCTCTTCTAAAGCCATTTTGACTTTGTTAATTTATGACTACAAGGTCCACCTCCCTTTCCTTGCTGAGCCCCACCATGTTTCAACAAGGCATCTTTTCCTCCATGACTTCAAGGCAAATTTTGGAGGGGATAATGGAGATTCTTCTGGTCATCCCAGGCCATTGCTCTGAGAATCACTCCCTGAAGCACTGAATCAATTTCTAATACACCTATGGTACTGATCACAGTAACATCCTTATAACAAAGTCCTTTTTGTCTTCTCATTGACAGCCAATTCACTGTGGTTTAATCTTATATTCTCTACATTAAATAATTTACCTAAAGTTGTTATGAAATGTACTGATGCACTTATTCCTTAGCCCACCATCCTTTAGAGTTAAAAATGAAAGTATGCCTACTGTGACCCTTCCTCAAATTCAGCCTTAAATTGCTTTGGCGGGGGACTTGTGTGCGTGTGTCTTTTTCTCTTTACCTGTTCCACTTCCTATGCCCACCTCCCACGTAACAGCAACTGCCTTCAGCAGTGGTAGACTGAGACTGCAATTCTCCCATCCACCTGGGGGTGGGTGAGGTCAGCCTGGTGGAAAGAACTCGACAGGAAGCATCCTAGGCAGGAGGATTATCCTTGGTCTGACATGTCCTCTCATCCTCTGACCACAATCTCCTGGCCTCATAGTCTGTGCTATGAATTACTTTTTCATAAGTGTGGCTTCTTTATAAGGATCTTCAGTTCAAGATTCACTTATCAAGCCAAATGGTTATAACGTTGTGCTATAAAAGTGACAAAGATGGATATTTTCCCAAAGGACTGGCAGGGATGTGATGCCTAAGGAATGAGAAGAAATATCAAAAAGGGCATGTTAGTGAAGAACCCCGGGAGAGCAAAGGGACAGATGAGATGGTTTTAACGGTCCCTTTTAGGCATGAGTAGGATTCTTTTGAGAGGAGCAGCCATAATTTATGCCTGCAGGAACAATCTCATGAGTCAAAAATGAGCTATGTCTGGAACAGCAGCAAAGAAAGGAAAAAGCAAAAAGGCAAGAATAAAGCAGTGATTCACCTTTGACCTTACAACCCCACTTTTACACAGAAACCTATTTGTGGAGCTGCAGGAAAACAAGAAAGCGCCAGAAAGAAGTTGAACAATGTGCAGGACCCCCTAAGAGAGAAAGCAGAATTCTTAGGGTTAATGGGCTGGAAAATAAGGTAGAGTATCTAGAGCCTCACTACATACAAAATTATCAGGGTTACCAGAAAAACCCACTGAATCACTCTACAACTATGACAGGGATTTCCCCTGCCCCTTGCTTTAAACCAAAAGGGTCCCTAGGGAATTTTAACATAATCAGTTGCAATCAAGAACATAATATTATTTTCCAAAGAGCACAGTAGAAAAAACAGTACTTTATTTATGTAGTTTGTCATCCAAGAGCAGCAGAAGTATTTTGATGTAATGTGGATTTAATGATATCTTCAGAAGTATCTTGTGAATCCACAAAGAAAAATTAAATTAAGTTTGAAAATAAGGCCAAATGAAAATGGAAATAGATCCATCCTTTCCTTCATACTAAAACTCTGGCCACAGCAAATCTTGTCTCTTCCCTTCCCTTGGCTTTCTGTGGACAGTCAATAAGGCCAGTTGGTTGTCCCCTTTATAAACTGGCATCTGTCCCCTCTTTTTCCAGGCTAGTTATCTCCTGCCTGGACTGTTACAACAGCTGTCTCCTGACTGGGTTCCCAGCTCCCAGTTTCCTCTCCAGTCTGTCTCACATTGCCACCAGATAAATCTTCCCCCAAAGCTTCTTTTTTTCATGAAATTACCACCCCCCACCCAAAAGCTCTAGCATCTTATTGTCAACACAGTAATCTCAATTTGTTAGTGAGATTATCAGAACACACTGCAATTTGACTCCAACCTTCTCTCTCCCTACAGACCTCACTATAACCTATAGCTGGTGTAGTTTACTTGCTCTGCATATGATCATATTGCCCTTGCTTGAAAGGCTTTCCTCCAGGGGCATCTGGGTGGCTCAGTGGTTGAGCGTCTGCCTTTGGATCAGGTCGTGATCCTGGGGTCCTGGGATTGAGTCCCACATCAGGACCCCTGCAGGGAGCCTGCTTCTTCCTCTGCTACATCTCTGCCACTTTCTGTGTGTCTCTCATGAATAAATAAATAAAATCTTAAAAAAACAGAAGGAAGGAAGGATGGATGGATTTTCTCTGGCCCCTCTACTCATTCTTCAAATTTTAGCTTGAGTCCAGCATTCTCTCAGACGTGTCCCTGAACCAGGACCATAATCCTTCTCTCTTCTGAGACCCACAGTGTTTGGCATAGAATGAGTGTTCTACAAATATCACCTGTTATTATAGCTCTCTTTGTATTTCCCACTTGATATTTACTACTTTTAATGCTAATCAATTTTTAAAATAATACAGCATGATATTTTTTAAATCTACAATTCCTGAAGACATATTTCTCAGTAATACCTAGTCCACAGCAAGCAATCAACAAGAATCTATCAATTGAGTTGACAAATAAAAGGCATGTGTGCTTTATCATGTAATGGAATTTAGGATGCAAACCTTCAGTATCAAAGATTCCAAATAATACTTACTTTATCACACAGTAAATGTTTTCAAAAGGTAAACTATATTTAGAATTCAAATTGCTATATTAAGTCATTCTAACTCAAAGATACGGATGGGCAAAAGGAAAAGAAGGCATAATACTCAGTGGAAGAAAATGTCATTTGTTTTGGAAACTGAATTCTTCATAGTCTGATGTACTTACTTTTGTTTTAATCGGATATAAGAAGTTGATAAATTGTTCCAAGCTTCAGCATTCTGAAATGATAGGGAATTCAGTTTAGACTATTCTCATTTAGGTGAAATAATTGCTATAACCCAAAGTATAATACATTTTTCTAGCCCAAGAGGTGCTCTTTACAATTGCAATTTTCAATAGGTATGTTAAAGGCATACGAAAAATTAAATAAATTAAATGTAACCTTTATACTTTAAAGCAAAAATAGTCAACAAATTGACCTATTAAACACTAATTTGGAATTTAGCTAGGATTTTATTTCCAAATTTAGACTTCCAAAGTAATTGGACAATTTGCAATAGAATTTACACAATAGATATGTATTACAAATCCAGGGTGATGCAAAATATTGTTTTCCATATCTTAAAAGCCTTTGCTCTTTTACCATCATCTTTCAACAGATAGGAGAATTAAGGAGTACATGTTCTCCTGTGTTATTCCTAAGTACTTCAACAATCAAACATACTTTTCTATTTACTCCTCTGTACAATGACAAAAATAAAGTCATTACATAAATGTTGATTATAACAAGAATGATATAAATTGGGGCACCTGGGTTGCTCAGTCAGTTAAGCATCTGCCCCTTTGGTTCAGGTCATGATCCCATGGTCCTAGGATTGAGCTCTATATCCAGCTCCTGCTCCACAGGGAACCTGCTTTTCCCTCTCCTCCCTGCTCATGCTCTCACTATCTCTCAAAGAATTTTTTTTTTTAAAAAGAACAATATGAATTATGTTGTTTCTCTGTTCAGCTTTTTATAAAATATAGGGTATACAGTTTTCAAGTTAATATGTATGATTTAGATTAAGTGGCAACGGACATCTGCTTGCAAACATAGCACAGTTAGTACCAGACTAGACTAGCCTTATTACCATAAAAATCTAAAAATTGGTCAAAATTTAGAGAGCAAATATTTTTGAAAAGTTGGAAAACAAGCAGCATGGGGCTGTGATTCTTGAAAGAAGGTAAACTAAGATGTCTCAACAATCAACCTACACTTCCATCTAGAGCCACTTTCAGGGCTCAGCACAGAGAGGTAGAAACCAAAGCAGCACAGCATGTCTTACTGAGATTAAGAAAGAGATAAGAGTTCAGGGCTCAAAACTTGGCTAGAACTTGCAGGGAAACAAACAAAAACAAACAGGGAAGTGAGATCTGTGCAGCAGAGAATAAGCTCCAGAAACCTCAACAAGCATCCATGCTTACAATGAATATATTTAACAGCAGGTTGGACATAAATATAAGATCTAAAACAATAAAACTCTTAGAAGAAAACACAAAGGGAAGTCTTCATGACCTTAAATTTGGCAGTGGACTCTTAGATATGATACCAAAGACATGAGCAACAAAAGAAAAAACAGATAGCTGCACCTCATCAAAACTAAAAACTGGGGTACCTGGGTGGTTCAGTGGTTGAGCCTTTGGCTCAGATGGTGATCCTGGGATTGAGTTCCACATTAGGACCCCCGAAGGAAGCCTGCTTCTCCCTCTGCCTATATCTCTGCCTCTCTCTGTGCCTCTCATGAATAAATAAATAAAACCTTAAAAAAAAAAACCACCTAAAAACTGTCATACCTCAAAAGATACTATCAAGAAAGTGAAAAACAATTTACAGAATGGGAGAAAAAATTTGCGAATCATGTATCTGATATGGGCCTTGTATCTAGGATGTATAAAAAAACTTCTACAACTCAATAATAAAAGATAACTAACTCAATTTAAAAATGGGCAAAGGATGTCAATAAATATTTCTCCAAAGGTGGGAAACAATGCCACCTCCTCAGATGATTACAATCAACAAAATAGATGTAATAAGTGCTGGCAAAGATGTTGAGAAACCGGAATCCCCACATACTTGCTGGTGGGGATATAAAATAGTGACTTAGAAAACAGTCTGGCAGATTCTCAGAATTCTGAACACAGAGCTAATATACCCACTAATTCTACAAGTAGGTACATACCCAAGAGAAAAAGAAACATATGTCCACACAAAAACTTGTAAATGACTGTTCAGAGCAACCTAATTCATCATAGGCAAAAAAGCAGAACAATCCAAATGTCCATCAAGTGATGAACAAGTAAGTACAATGTGATATGCCCACATAATGGAATATTATTTGACCATAAAAAGGAATGAAGTACTGATACATGCGACAACATGGATGAACTATGAAAACACTGATCATAGTGAAAGAAGACACAAAAGACCACATAGTATATGATTCCATTTATAAAATGTCCAGGATAGACAAATCTAGAGACAGAATGTACATTAGTGGTTGCCTGGGGCAGAAGGTGGAGGGTAGGGGGTGGAAGGTGTTTGGTAGAAATGAGGAGTGACTGCTAATGAGTAGAAGGGGGTTCTTTATATGATAATAAAAATGTTCTAAAAAAATAAATTAAATTAAAATGTTCTAAAATGTACTGTGGCATGGTTGTACAATTTTGAATATACTAAGAAATCACTGAATTGTACCCTTTAAATGGACAAACTATATGGTATGTGATTTATCATCTCAGTAAAACTATTACGTATTAAAAGATCTTAGACGAAAAGAAGGAATGCAATTAACATAGGCAGTACACATTACTGAACAGATGTGACATTTTGCTATGTATTTCCATTAAGCATAATTTTAACTACAAAACTGTTGTATCAACATTGTTTCCATGAATAACTTGACTATTATAAGAAATTTATTTCTAGACTTATGAATAATTTACCTTAAGGTGTGATCTTCTGTCAAAGGTATACTTTCTTCCAACACAAAAGGAGGCGTTCTTTTATTGTAACATAAAATAATAGAAGACCGGAATTTTTTGTTCTTTAATCTGTTGTTTTTGTGAGAAGAACGCTTAACATGACATCTACCCTCTCTACAAATTTTTAAGTACACAACACAGTACTGTTAACCACAGGCTCAATGTTATACAGCAGATCTCTAGAACTTATTCATCTTGTATAACTGAAACTATATACCCATAGGAATTGCTATTCTGAACAATAGTACAATCCAAGCAATTTAGAGAATAATTAAAGCGCTGCGAGAAGGAAAGCAGACTGAACAAACTCACATCGGGTTCTAGAGTCACACAACGCTGAAATGCCTTCGCTGAACCTCCATAGTCTTCCAACGCCAAATAGGCACAGCCAAGAGAAAACCACACCCCAAGCTGCAAAGACAAAAGGTCAAAGTCACTCAAACATATAGAGATCTATAAGATATTTACTTTACAGTCTACATTCATTTCAATGTAGGAAATTGAGTACTAGAGGTGAATTTTTTCATATAAATTTTCAAAGCTAATACAACACCAAAAGCACGTGCAGTATCACTGTATATCTTGCTGAGAAGGACCATTCTTTGTATTCACCAAATACCATGAATGCCATCAAGAGCCATCCATAAACCTTGATACTCTGAGAGTGGGATTAGTCTAACCTTTTTACTGAGTATCAACTATGTCAAAAGTATACAAAGTATCAGCAAATTCACAACTGATCATGTATAACAAACTTCAGAAGAAAAGCTCTTGCTTTCATCTTTAAGTTAGCCCCAAACAATTCTGTAATTTAACTGAGAGCAAATGCCCTAGCCTGTATCTGCTTCGGCATGTCTGAAAATAATTTAGAGAAAGCAGGCTGAGCATCTGGATTACCAAACGCCATTCAAATTAGAAAGCCTGACTTGAGTCAACAGTAAGATGTGTTAGCAGAGAGATTTAGGGGGGAAAAAAAAAAAAAGGTGAAAGTAGGAAGTAGCTATTGAAATTACAGAATTCTTCATATCGCAGCATTTCCTTAAAATTCAATAGGCTCTATCAAAAGAACGATAAAACTGATAAAAATTCAATGAAATTAGTCAGAAACGCAGTCAAGTTTGCTTTCCTTTCCGATGCAGTTAGTAAGGGCAGCAGGAGCATGCCGCTGCCGCTCCCTGACTCCCGGGACAAAGCAGGGAGCCCGCGGACAGGTTTGGTGACACCCTTCAGGGTGGGAAAGGAAAGGAGGTGCTTTGTTATCTGTTCGGAGCCTTCCACAGAGGCAGCGCAGGAGACGGCCGGTGCACCCCTCCTCCCCTGGCCATTTCCACAAAACTTGTTCCGTATGGCTAGTTGAGGCCTGAACGGTTTTTAAGCAGATAAAGATTTTTAGCCGATAATTAGAGATAAGGCTCAGAAAGCAAACATCCCCGGGCAATTTAACACTTTGCCTTGAATTCACAAGAGGCTATAAATAACTGCTATCAGGAGCCTTTATGGAGAACAGATTTTGTTAGAGGGATAGGTAACTGCTGAAAGGAGATGGGTGTGTGTTTGGGGGGGGTGGGGAGGGGGGGAGAATGCTGGAGCTATCAGGTTGAAGCAAAGTTAGAAGTTCACTTTTCTGAATCAAGGGACTACCAGCAACTGAAAAATGACCTCATTACACCTTCCTTCTGTCAATTATTTACAGAATAGAGAGACTAAACACACTACTAATGATACCTTCTGAGCTGGCCCGAAGTCTGACGCTAACTTCTAAACAATATATAAAACAAGCTAACTTCTAACTAAGGTGAAAGTTTCAAAATCTGTGTGTTATGTGTTATATTTCATCAGGTATAAGGTACACCTTTTTTTCGCCATTCAACATCTCTGAGATAGATCCGATAGCTTATTGGAGTTTATTGGAGGCATTTTATTTTTTATATAAGGTGGCACCTAAGATGTGTCTGTCACAACTAATGGCATCTTTTTTTTTTTTTTTTTAAGATTTTATTTATTTATTCATGAGAGACACAGAGGCAGAGACACAGGCAGAGGAAGAAGCAAGCTCCCCTCAGGGAGCCCGATGTGGGACTCCGATCCCTGAACTCCAGGTTCAGGCCCTGAGCTGAAAGCAGAACTTATTAACCGCTGAGTCATCCAGGCGTCCCCAACTAATGGCATCTTATATCTAATGAATTGTGGTGACTAGTTTACTTGAAAGGAGGGATACCTCATTTCTGGGTCTAAAGCAAAAAAATGAGAACAGCCCTCAAAGTTCTCAAAATGCATGTGCTGTGCTTGCTCTCTGCAAATAACCTTCCCACAAAACTATTTCACATGTGTTGTTATTAAAAAAAAAAAAGTGTAAATTCAAGATGTAAATAGAGAACTTTATTTTTCAATCCACCTGGAAAGACAAAGGTTACGAATGTCTAAAATTAGCAATTCCTCACAGCTCTAAAACAAGCTGGCAATGAGATTACTATTTACCTTTAAAGTTTTGAAACAAGTCAATGTTTTGTAACCAGTGTCTTAAAACCAAAATAAATTTAATGAAAATCAGACAGATGACTTAATTTAATAGATAGCACTATGGTTCTCTCTCTCTCTCTCTTTTTTTTTTTTTTACTTTTGGTCATTTGTGTTGTTTTAATAATTTGCATCTGAAGGAAAATTCTAGGATCATTAGCTGCTAGTAGATTTCCATCTGTTGATAAGATATAATTACATAGGAGATGACTTTTGCACACACCCTATTCTTTGAAATCATGAAATGGCTTTTTAAAAAACAAACTCTAAGATCTTCTAATTACTTGTAGCTGAACCACTAAACCATAAATAATGCGTTCATATCTTGCTTCTCCATTGAGATCCTCACAATTTGGAGAACTAAGGAGAATATTGGTGTCTCTCTTGGTTTTTTCATTTTAAACTATTACTTAAACTATTATTACCAATAATGACTGGCATCTTGATTCAGGTCATGCTCTTAAGAACAGAACATCGTAAGAGAAAAAAATCAAAAGCCCTCAAAAAAACTTCTCAGATGATTCCCCAAATTAAAATCGTATATAGTTGAGTACCAAAGACCTCTACCTTCCAGTCCAGTGCAATCACGTGGGGATATAATGTTAGCCTTATCATGGTTGTCTAGAAGCCATATGTAAAGAGTAAAAAGGGATAGGTGAAATTAATTTTAGTGACATTTTATTTAACTCTACAAATCCAAAATATTTGAGTTTTAACATGTTATCAATACACAGTATTACTGAGACATTTTATATTGTTTTCATATCTAGTCTTTGAAATCTGCTATGTATCCTGCACTTATGGCACATCTCAATTTTGACTAGCCACGTTTCAAGTGTGTTCAACTGCCATACTGGTCAGCATTTATCATATTGGGCACCACAGTTCGACACTGTTTATCCATCCCCCTCTTCTTTCTCCAATAAAAATCTAGCTCCTTAGGGTGCCTGGCTGGCTCCATCAGTGGAACATGCAACTCTTGATCTAGGGCTTGTGAGCTTGAGCTCTGCATTGAGTATAGAGATTACTTTAAAACAAACAAACAACTAGCTCCTCTGGCTAAGGCCCTCTCTTGGGCTCGTCCTATCTTTCACATGCTATAGTCTCTCCTGTTCCTTCTTATAATAGCAATCAGAATATTAGCACTTAATGAGCATCTACTATGTGTGCCAAGCACTTGATATCAGGAGCTTTCCATACATTACCTCATTTCTTCCTCACAAGAGTCTTGGAAGATCATAAATATTACTCTCATTAGAGAAATGATGAGGGGTTACAGAGTCAGTGAGTGATTGAGGAGAGATCTGACCCAGTCAACGGGACTGCAAAGCCCATGTCTTCCCCATGTGGCCACAATGTCTCCCACTTACACCACTCTGCCTACACACAGCCAAGATTTATGGCAATACCATCCTTGTCACCAATAAAGTGAGAGAGGAAAAAAAGAACAGACTTAACTGTGGGCTGGGAAAACCCAGGAGATCAATTTGTTTTTAAGATTATTTATTTAAAAAAAAAAGATTATTTATTTTTAAAAAAAGATTATTTATTTATTTGAGAGAGAGAGAGCATGAGCACAAGCAGGGTGATGAGCAAAGGGAGAAGCAGGCTTCCCTGCTGAGCAGGGAGCTCCACATGGGGCTTGATCCCAGGACTCCAAGATCATGACCTTAATTTAAGCCAAAGGTAGACACTTAACCGAATGAACCACCCAGGCATCCTGAAAACCAATTTTTTAAGAACTAGAGCATATCTATCCCCCAAAAGTTCTCTCAATTAGGCAAGTGGACACAAATGAAGTACAAGAATGGATGACCACGTTTAGCTTGAGGGAAGAGCTGAAAGGCAAATCTTTTATCAAAGAGACTGGGCAAGAACGGAGAAAGGTAATCATCCGACAGAGAGGCTCTGGTTGAGATTTCTACAGAGCACATTCCAGGGCAAACTGAAGGTAGGCTAGTTCTAGGTAGGGCAGTGATCTTTAGAAGCTGACAGTCTAGCTTCTTTTATCTGAGGGAGCTAATACAGAAACACAAAAGCAGGCCAACTACTTATTTTGAACGTGATGATATATGCACTTCAAAGAATGGCTTAAAATTATTTTAAAAACAATTAACAAAGACCAAGAATGGTTGAGAACCTGGTCTTTCTCTGTTTCCCTCACAGAGCAGTGGGATACAGGGGAATATGGATGAGTGGAATTCGAGAGGCTCTAAGTAACTTAACCCCTGAGTCTCCATCACCCAGTTGTTAAATGTGGATTTGACTGAACAAAAATCCCAAGGCTTCTTCACACCCAGGATGCTGAAAACTCAGAAGGCAACAGGGTTTGAAGGTACATTAGTGCCATCTAGTGGCAAAGTAAGTACCCTGATGATACAAACTGGAGAAGCAGCGGGCCTGAGGAGCAAGGAAGGAATCAATTCCATTTGAAGCCTTAGAAATCTATTCAAAAGAGGTAGAGAGTAGAAAACAAGGCCTTGAAAAGAAGTAATCTGCCAGATGTCACACAACAGTTCCTGGTTCCTAGCGTGCGATGGGTGTGATGAAGAGAGGAGTACAATATGTATTAACGTAATTAGAAATTAAACCGTTTTTTAAAACAAGAATTTAAACAGTTTGCTACTCTAAAGGCTAATAAAGACTAGGCACCACTAGGCAATGGGCAAGGATTATTTTTACAACAAAAAGTTAATTTTTACAAGGGTCTTAAAACTCATCTGCAATAGGTACTATCTGCTTATGTATTACAATTTTCTTTCTTAAATGATGAGTCTACTATTCAAATTTCCTTCCTCCTCAAAGTTTCTGCAGAATGAATGATCAGCAGCTACACACTTTGGCTAACTCTCCTCATGGGATTGACTGAATTTTTCTGGTATCATGTTCAACACGTTAGCACGAATCCTAAAGGCTGCGCTGCACACTCCATCCCCTCCTTCCATATCCCTGACTCATTCCCATGACCCCAAATGCAGATAAGTTGTTGAGTGGGGTTTCCTTAAACAGGAAATGACCAAGACAAATCCAAGAGTGATACCAGTGTTCTTTGGTAACAGCTCTTCCTGAAGTGATGGTTGGGGCTCACATTCTTTTAAATTGTGCACCACCAGCTCTTTCATAACCAAATTTCTTACTAGAACATGCAGTTCTCCTTCCTAAGGAAACACAAGTCCTCAGTTGCCAGCTTCTCTCTTTCCCTAAAGGAAGTTTCCTCTATTGTAGTGTCTTGTTTAAACTGTGGGATCAACACATAAATTTTTTTTCTTCTACTAGATAGGCTATTAATTGTTTAATGCCCTTCTCTTAATCCTTTCCTCAATTTGGTTAGCATTGGCTCTTGTATTTGCCCATTCTTTCCAGAGAATACATAATGTGAGGTAATACAGGTGTTCACATGTCATCTGCACCTGGAAACGTCTAGATACTGCACATACATTGTCTCTAATTCCTCCAGTGGCATGCTGAGACAGGTATTATAATTTCCACTTCACAAATAAGGAAATTGAAGCTCAGAAAGATGAGGTGATTTACCTACATTCTGTTCCTCATGGCCACTAGGATTTGGAATCAGGTTCAGGGTGGCAAGGCTTCTGTCCTCCCCACCACCCTTGAGTCACAGCTACAGCCCAGATGTTAACTGAAATGCTTGTGTTTCCTGGCAGTTATGCAAGTTAGACTTTAAGAGTTTCATTTTTTATTGCTTACCAATATGAGAAAGGAAGAACAAAAAGGAAAGAATCTCTTTTTTCTCTACATATTATTCACATATGTTCATTCTGTCTTCTCCATCGGAATGTATGCTCCAATTCCTCAAGTCTTTCCACCACAGCTAATACCAGTTCACAACAGAAAATCTTTAACTCCATTTCAAATAAAAACACTTTCTTCTTTCAAAACCTACAATGAAGTCGAAAATTAACCTCTACAAATCAAGGAAGAGCACAAGTTCCCAAAATAATGAACAATTCTATCAGAGTATCATATCACAGAAGTGTGGTCTTATGTATAGAATGGGCTGGGAAGTGCTGCCTCAGATTCTGTAAAATTCCCCAGCTCCACAGAGACACTCACTGTCATGAGTGACAAAACACCCAAGGTGTAACTTCTCTTTGCTCCTGATGAAAACTCCAGTGGTTCTTCATTAAAGGAAGAAAAAAATTTCAAATGTGACAGTTTTGAGTTCAAAGCTTTCCTTAACTCCTTTTTAAAAGATTTTATTTCTTTTATTTTAGAAGAGAGAGAAAAAAAAGAGAGTGTGAACAGGGGAGGGACAGAGAGAGAGAGAAAGAATCTTAAGCAGTCTCTGCTCTGAGCCTGGAGTCCAATGTGGGGCTGGGTCTCACAACCCTGAGACCATGACCTGAGCCAAAACCAAGAGTCGGGATGCTTAACTTACTGGGCCATCAGGTCCCCCTCATAACTTCTAACTAAACCTCAGCCAAATCCACCATTACTTCCTAACATAAGACAACATCCTCTAGAGGCAAGAAGGAAGAGGTTAAGAGTAAGCGCTCTGGAACCAGCAAGCCAGATTCAAATCCCAGCTCCACCCACTGTAAGTTATGGGAACTAGTATAAATTACTTAACATTCTGTTTCCTTATCTGTGAAATGAGGGTAAAAACAGTAAATACCTCAAGGATTGTGGTGAGGATTAAAAACATATGAAAAATGCTTAGATTAGTATCTGACACCTAGTAAATACTCAATGTTATCTGCTATTATTACTATTATTATAACTGAATAAAAAAATAAACAGTGAAAACCAATAGTTATCAAGAAATGTTTGTTGGCTGTGTGGTTGGTTTTTGCATCTGCTTATCTCCTTCCTTGCAACATGTTTTCCCAACTTTTGCCTCCTATCCAAATCCCAACCATTCTTCCTAGTGCAGAACATCCGCATCTGGCCTTTACTGACTGTCCACACACTCATTCATAATGCCATCACCAGGCATCCAAAGCACGCTATTTACTCCCTGGCCACATACAAAGTTATTTCTGCCTCCTCTCCTCATTTAGCCCACAGAAACCACAGGAGGGTAAGAGGCCATGTCTTAACACAATTCTTCCCTATCCCCCTCAATACCTCAAAATGGTTTACATTTACATTCTAGCTTAGACTATAGAAGATGCTTAATAAATAGAAATTGCTCTTTAAAAAAGAGGGGGGCTGGTGGCTCAGTCAGTTAAGCATCTGCCCTTGGCTAGGGTCATGATCCCAGAGTCTTGCGATCAAGCCCATGTCAGGCTCTCTGCTAAATGGGGAGTCTGCTTCTCCCTCTTCTCGGCCTCCTCTCTCCTGCTCATGCCCATGTTCTCTCTCTTGAATAAATAAATAATAATATCTTTTTTTTAAAGTAAATTAAAAAAAAAGAAATTGTTATTATTACAGTAATGCTCTCATTTTCTTTCCAGTCTCATCAGAAATATTATTCCTTTTCCAGAGCTAATAATACCTTCATCTCTTCTCATTTCATTCTTCTCTAGAATGATATTCCCTAGTTATCTTTCCCTCTCCCTATAACATTCAATCTCTTCTCCATCCATCCACTGCCCTCAATCACGTAAAGGTCTCCAGTATCTTGAAAAGATTTACTTGCCTCTTCTGCCCCTTGTACATGACATTTTGACTCTCAACTCTTTGACATGCTCCTAATATGAACAATCTACACATGCCATATCCTTTTTCTCATGTGCCACTCACTCTAAACCTCCTGAAGCTGGTTCTGAAGGTCATTAGTGAGCTCTAAATCCAGTGATCTCTTCTTGGCTCTCTCTGGACTTCATCACTACATGTGACATTACTCACTAACACTTGTTCCTCTAGTTTCCAAGAATCCTCTCCATGAATCCCTACCCTTCTGACCAAGGCTCTGGTGTATTTTGTTTGAATCTTTCTTCACTGGTGCTATTTCTTCTGCCCTCCTTCAACTGCTGCTCAAAGGTCAAAGTTTTGGTCTGTGTTCTCTTCCAAGATTTTCTATAAAGAATGCATTCATTTGCATGGCTTCATGTTACTTCCACAAAAAAGCCCCAATCTGCAAGCTCAATTCTGGTCTCACCACTCAACTTCAGGTTCTTATGTCCAAAGGACAATCAGCCATCTCTGTTTAGACACAGTAATATACTTTCATATTCAATATCCAAAGTTATATCATCTTCTCCTATAAAAGATATCTTCCCTTCCTCATGAATTCTCTAGATTCTATGAATAAGGACATTTTCCTTTTTAATCAGATAACTGAGAAAACTGGCATCCTCTTGATTCCAAGCTCTCCCTCCATCCTGTCAGTCCAAATGAGTAAGCCCCAGATGATTTTCCTCTGTAATGAGGCTTCAATCTGTTCTATCTTTCCACCCTCATGGCTAAAGCCACTGCTAAGTCATCCATAACATTCATTCCTTATTTAAACTTCCTATAATCCCGTTTTTGTCATTCACTCTTTTATTCAAAACCACAACAGGCTTCCACATCTACAGGGGTGGATAATCCTGAAGAAGGGCATGTAGGTCCCTTCACAAACTAGTTCTACCCCTATCACTCCCTGGTGGAAACCCTCCACCTTCCACTGATAGGATGACACAGCCAAATTCATCCCCATATCTGTGTCTGTATATGGTAGGTTCTCGATAATGCTTAGTTAGGCAGCCATGTAATATACTGTTCAAACAGCAACATTTTTGAAAGTGAAAGAGCATTAAAAAAGAATTAAAGTAAAAAAAAAAGCATTAAAGTTACATATCTTCAAAAAGGCCTTATTAATTATTGACAAACTGTTCAGCAACAAATTTGTTTTACTGTATTGGGGACGTATAAGACTGTTCTATTCAAACTTGAAAAATAAAAGTATATTAAGGTAAAAATATTTAAATCCTGATTATCTGAACATTTAAAAATAACAAAAGGAACATTAATCAAGCTACACATTTATGACATGTGCAACATTCCTATATTACAGAATTAAAATTACTTAAATTTTATTAGTAGATGTTCATAAACTTTATTCATTTCCTTAATCATATCTAATCTAATAACATGCCATTGCTGTTTTCCTGATTAATTTGTTTTTGATATGATCTTAGTACTTACAATTTTCTCAAAAAATTACCTTACTCCAATGCTGTTCTTGATTGTTAATTGTCAAATCTATTAATACATTTAAAATTATTAAAACTTTTGGTTGACTCTTGTCTATAAGCTATAAAGATTTTGGCTGAGCAAATATTCTTTCTAAATGTAGTGAGGAGAAATGAAAAACCGAACTACCATACAACCCAGCAAATTCCACCCTGGGGTATATAGATCTGTAAGAACTGAAATCATTGTCTTAAAGAGGCATCTTCACCCTTATGTTCACTGCAACATTATTCACTACAGCCAAGGCATGGAAACAATCTAATTGTCTGTGAATAGATGAATGGATAAAGAAAAAGTACACACACACACAGGGAGAAATGTTATCCAGCCACATAAAGAAGGAAATCCTGCCTTTTGTGACAACATAGATGGACTCTGAGGACATTATGCTAAATGAAGTAAGTCAGAGAAAGACAGATACTGTATGTTCTCACTTGTATGTGGAATCTAAAAAGCTGAATCTAGAAATAGAATGGTGATTGTCAGCGGCTAAGGGGGCAGGGGAAATGGGGAGACGCTGGTCAAAAGAGACAAGCTTTCAATTATAAAATTAGTATGTTCTGGGGTTCTAACATACAGCATGGTGATTATAGTTAACAAAGCTGCCTCATATACTTGAAAGTTGCCAAGAGGGTAGATTTTAAATGTTATTAAATTGAAAAATAAAAGTATATTAAGGTAAAAATATTTAAATCCTGATTATCTGAACATTTAAAAATAACAAAAGGAACATAATTACACACAGTTGTCATTATGTAAGGTAACAGAGGTGTTAACTAATGCTACTGTGGTAAGCATTGTGCAATATATACAAGTATCAATCACATTGTATACCTTCAACTTACACCATGCAATATATCAATTATATTTCAATAAAGCTGGTAAAACTTTTAATGCACTGAGATAACTGGTAAACTCAGAGCAAATGTTGCTAAACAGAAGATTTTTTTTTTTTAAAGATTTATTTATTCATTCAGAGAGAGCGAAGAGAGCGGCAGAGACACAGGCAGAGGGAGAAGCAGGCTCCATGCAGGAAGCCTGATGTGGGACTCGATCCCGAGTTTCCAGGATCACACCCCAGGCTGCAGGCGGCGCTAAACTGCTGTGCCACCAGGGCTGCCCGATATTCTTAATACTAATCTTGTTAATATTGAAACTTATAAGTATTTTTCTTAGGAATTACCTTTTAGCCTCCATTTAGAATTCCTTTCTGCAATTTTTTTTTTAACTAGGCTCCACACCCAAAGTGGAGCCCAGTGCCAGGCCTGAACTCAGGACCCTGGGATCAAGACCTGAGCTGAGGTTACGAGTTGGATGAGTCACACAGGCACTCTGAACAAATATTTTTAATAAGACAAAATTCATCAAATAAGTTGTTTCTACTTAGGATTCTCTGTAAATTTCACCAAATTTAGACACTGCTAAACTACAGGCCTATTTCAAATATAGAATAGAAATTTTTTCAATTAAAGAAGAAGCTTAATAAAAGTTTCCTGTGGGCGCACTTGGGTGGCTGAGTTGGTTAAGGGTCCAATTCTTGATTTCAGCTCAGGTTATGATCTCAGGGTTGTGGGATCCAGACCAGCATCCAGTTTCATGCTATGCGTGGATTCTTCTCTCCCTCTACCACTACCCCCCCTTAAAAAAAAAGTTTCCTACAAATTATTATTGATATTTTAAGTACAATGGTATTACAGTTACTTTTTAAAGCCATTTCTTCAGAGATATATATTCAACATTTAAAAATTAGGGCAGCCCAGGTAGCTCAGCGGTTTAGCACCGCCTTCAGCCCACAGTGTAGTCCTGGAGACCCAGGATTGAGTCCTGCGTTGGGCTCACTGCATGGAATGGAGCCTGCTTCTCCCTCTGTGTCTGTGCCTCTCTTTCCGTGTGTGTCTCTCATGAATAAATAAAATCTTTAAAAAATTTTTTTAAATAAAAATTAAATGATTTGATATATTGGATTTGTTTCAAAATAATATGGGGTAGAGTTAGGGAAATATTGGTGAAATAAGATCAGCCATGAGTTAATAATTGTTGAAGCTGGTTGATGGGCATGTGGGAAGGGGCTCAGTATAGTGGTCTCTCTGCTATTGTATATTTTATATAATTGAAATTTGCTTAGTAAAAGATTACAAAGAAAAGATTCCTCCTAGGTGGTGGTATAACAACTGAGTTATACCTCTCAAAATTCATATGTTGAAAATCAACCCTCAGTGTGACTATGCTTAGAGATAGGACCTTTAAGAAAATAATTAAGATTAAGTGAGGTCATAGGAGTGGGACCCTAATCTGATAGGACTGGTATCCTTAGAAGAAAAGAACTATATGCACACAGAGGAAAAGCCTTGCCATCCAAAAGCCAGGAAGAGCAATCTCACTAGAAACCACCCCTAAAGGCACCCTGATCTCAGACTGTTACCTTCCAGAATTGTGAGAAAATAAATTTGTTATTTAAGCCACCTAGTCTGTAGCATTTTGTTAGAGCAGCCCCAGTGGACTATACAGTAGAGATATTCAAAAGTATAATTTTGCATTTCAAAATCAAATCCTTTCATTTGAGCTCTCATTATTCCTCTTATGGAAAATTTCAATGTCTCCCTCTTTGAAAGTGTTGCCTTCAATAATTACAATTTGCAAAAAACTTTTTTACAAAAGCTTAAGTTTTTTGGAGCTCCATTAATTGAATACATAAAAGATTTCCAATTCATTTTGAACATAATACAGCCAACATGCAAAAGACTTTTTCTTTAAAAGTTCATATCAGGGGATCCCTGGGTGGCTCAGCGGTTTGGCACCTGCCTTTCGCCCAGGGCGCAATCCTGGAGTCCCGGGATCGAGTCCTGCATCGGGCTCCCGGCATGGAGCCTGCTTCTCCCTCCTCCTGTGTCTCTGCCTCTCTCTCTCTCTCTCTCTTTCTCTCTGTGTCTATCATAAATAAATAAATAGATCTTTAAAAAAATAAAAATGAAAAAAGTTCATATCATAGTAGGACAATTAAATTGGTTTATAATATAATTCTTCAAAAACTTGAACATTTTTAAAGTCTACTTGATGGGCAGAAACAGAAAAGTATATACTACCACACTATACAAATTTTAATTCAACATCAGACGTGTCACAAGAATCTTCTAATCCAATTGCCGAAACAGTGTATATAAAATAAATGACAAGTTTTTTTTTTTAAGATTTTATTTATTTTTTCATGAGAGATGCAGAGAGAGAGGCAGAGAGAGATACAGGCAGAGGGAGAAGCAGGCTCCCGCTGAGGGACCCTAATGTGGGACTCGATCCAGGACCCCAGGATCATGTCCTGAGCCAAAGGCAGACGTTCAACTACTGAGCCATCCAGGCAACAGTTTTTATATCCATTAGTAGAAGCTTGGTTGGGTCACACTACATCTACCACTACAAACAAATCCAAGTATATTTATGTGCCACAGGTTTTCTTAATTCAGAAAGAGCATTCTTTTTACCATGTTGCCATGTTTCACCAAAATTTATATCCTTATTATCACCACTAAAAGAAACATTTTTATCTGTTATGTTTAACTTGTTAACTGAATTTACAACAGCATGCAAAATAATGTCAGATGTTTCATCTTTGAGAGAATGAATTTCCAAAAATTTTATTTTGAATCCACTAACGGTGAAAAAAACTAAACCATCATGAGAACAGAATTAATGACTTTTCTAGTTGAAGCATCTGATGTCACTGATACTAAACTGGTGAATTCAACTGGTACTAAACTACTTCTGCTAAACAAGCAGCACATTAACACCTATGATCTTAACTTTTCATACATGTACAAGAAAATGTGGTATGGACCAATCTTGTAAACCATTTGTGCTCATTTTCATTTGCGCTAGATAAAAAAGTTAAGCCTCATTGAATGACATGAAAATATATCTCCTATCCCTGTATATTAAATCATCATCTTTAGACATGACTTCTTAAAAAAAAAAAAAAACTACTAACTTTTGACATAAATGTTAATGTTTCCTCAATAGACTTAGGTCTTCTGGTTTTCATGTAGTCAGTGATATAACCATGGCCCCTGAGGTGGAGAGTAAATGTCAACTACATTTTATGCAAGTTCATTAGCTCTCTTGATAAATGAGAATTGAGCTCCTTATTGTCCACTAAAAACATACGTTTTTGGTTTATTTGCTTTTTGGAAATAAATGCTGCCAAAGGGTTCATTATAAACTATAAAAAAAGTTATCAAATGGGGCACCTAGGTGGCTCAGTGGTTAAGCGTCTACCTTTGGCTCAGGTCATGATCCCGGGGTCCTGGGATTGAGCCCCACATCAGGCTCCCCACCGGGAACCTGCTTCTCCCTCTGCCTATGTCTCTGCCTCTCTCTCTCTCTGTGTCTCTCATGAATAAACAAAATTTTTTTTAAAAAGTTATCAAGCAAAAGAATAAAAATAGTGGTACATTTAGGCCATACAATAAGTGACCAACCCACCATAGCAAGAGAATTCAGACTAGTCCCCATGTGCTTTATTTATGGCAGGCCTGCTCTGCTCTGCTCCCCATACGTCTGGCCTACGATTCTCCACATTTCCCCCTAATCCTGCCAACTGGTAGCCAGGCAACATCATGCCTCGCACGGGCCGCAGTTTGGCACAAATGTCTGATATATACCAGGGGGCTTATAAAGACATTGGCTCCAGTATTTCTCCTACCACCACCCCAGGCCTGAAAGAGATGGCTTGTTCTCAGCACCTCTGAACAAGCACAGTAGGTTGTATCAGCAAGCATCCTGCATGCTGTCCTTGAATGGGTAATGTTAGCAAGTTGTGTCCAGAATGGGTTGGAAAAGAGACAAGCTGTTACTGGTCATTGTAAAGTGGGTGCTCTGTCCATCGCAAATGCATTAAATATAATACTAGATGAGACTATGGCAGAAGGTACAAAGTGGAATGTCTGTGAAAACCCACTCCAACTGCTCTTTATGCAACAATAATACTTCATTTAAAAAAGAAAAATCTGGGCAACCCGGGCAGCTCAGCGGTTTAGCGCCTGCCTTCAGCCCGGGGCGTGATCCTGGAGACCTAGGATCGAGTCCCACATCAGGCTCTCTCCATGGAGACTGCTTCACCCTCTGCCTGTGTCTCTGCCTCTCTCTCTCTGTCTCTGTGTCTCTGATAAATAAATTTTAAAAATTAAAAAAAAAAGAAAAGAAAAGAAAAATCTTGCAACAAACACTGGGTTACGAGGATAACAAGCATAAACTGGCCATTTATGTTTAATGAACTCTCAAGTCCATGGCTTTCTTCATGCTCTTCTCCCTGGGCAGTCAGTTCCCCTTCTGAACATCTACTCACCTTGCACCATCCAGGGCACAGGTGCTAACTCCTGCCCCATCTCCAGCACCACCTTCCCTGACCCTGTCAAATCCACGGCAACTGCCCACCTCTTCTCAACTACAGCCTTTCTGCCTATGCATGTCTCTGGAGTAATATCACATAACCTTACAAAGGTAGGTGACCAGTTCAATGAGGAGAGTTCAGGAAAATAAACGGGGATGGGGGGTGCACACTGGAGAAGGACTGACAAATGAAAAGGAATATAGTGTGTGTACTGACAGAAGGTAAAAAAAATAATAGGAAGTGATATTTTCCTTTTTCAGAGCTACACATACTGGTTTGATATCTGAGCAATTTCCTTGCTTTTACTTTTTACATAAGAGTAGGAGACAATGGGAATAATAAGTAGACATAGGATATCTGTTTTAATTCTGGTCCTGAGACTGTAAGATCCTGCTTGGAGGTTTGGCTACCACCGCCTCTCACTTTCTTCAGCTTCCAACAGCCCATAAGCTCTAGTCTAAGGTTGAATTTTAGTAGTTTCAGAAGTTGCTTGGGAAAATGAAACAGGTAGGTATGAGTGAACAACAGCTGACAATCTCAAAGGCACAAATGTAAATGGTACACACATCTTCTGGTCCTCTAACAAATGTACTGCAGATTTTGCACTTGGGTTTGCAGACTCTCCCTGATATAAAACCAAACATTCCTATTTTTATACCAATTCGGTTTCAGAAAGTCATTGCATTGCATAAAAGCCATTCAAATATCACTCTCATTTTGCCCAAATTTTGTTATTAAAAATAACTGTTTGGAAATGTCTGAAAGTAGAGAATACATTTCTTTAAATTCCTTTTCCTATTAAATTCTGTTCTTATATTTTCCTTCTATTTCGGGACTCAGAGGAGACAATAGCATGCAGGAGCTCTCGTTGTTCAGAGAGAGTTTAAACTTGGATCCTAAGTTCTGATGTCTACGGAGTCCAAGTTTGCATCTTGTAGTAGTTCTGTACAACTGTAACATCAAATGCCTGCATATTTTGGCATGGCTCACAGTCTGTCTGAATTGGATCCATATGACAAACTACAAAATATCCTCACATAACATCTGTTTGTATTGTGATGCTGCTTTGAGCAACTGTCATTTCTTTGTCTTGCTAAGTAATTAATTCAAAATTATATAATGAGACTACCAAGTCCTGTCAAGTCCTCCCTTGCAAATTCCCTCATACCCATCCCATTTTTCTATTGCCCTTGCCATACTGATAACTGTCACGCTAAACTAGTGCTTGCCTCCCAAACCTGTCTACATCTAGTATCTCACATGGCCACAATGTTGCCAAAACAATAAGCCTAAATTACCTCCACACAAACCACATTCCTTCATTCAAAAGAAAGCCAAACACAAATCAGCCCTCCAATGGCTCCCTATCTGCCAAGTAAAAAGCCAAAGAGCTTAGCCTCACATTTAAGACCTTTTATAATCTGGCTCCAGTCCAGATTTTCCACTGGAACTGCCCTATTCCCTCGTACTCTCCAAAACTTCTAACTTCACTAACTCCTCTGTTCCCCCAACTCACTCTCTCTCTCTCTCTCTCTCTCCCCTTCCTTTCTGTTTTCAGGGCTTTGTTCATACTGTCCACCTGCCTGGAATGCCATCACTACTGCCTTCCTCTTGGCCTATTCAAGTAATGTCCTTCAAAGCCAAATGCAACATCCTATCTCCACTATCTACCATCCTATCTATACCACTTCTTTGACCTCTCTATGACTGGTGCTTTACAAATAACTCACTTGGTATTTCTTTGATGCCTCATACTATTGGCTAGTTTTGCTTATGTTCACTTCACTAGATTGTAACAGAGGATACACACCAGCCTCCTTGGTGATCTGCTGCTACTGTTTTGTCCTCTGATTCAATGTTATATGCACAGCAGATGATTAGTATATATATTGATTGACCAGTTGGCTAAAGATATTACTTATTTGCTCACTCAACAAATATTTATTTATTGAATCCCAGTATGTGCTAGGCTCTGGTATAGGCACCAGGAAAATATAAATGAACCATATAGATTAAAAACTTCTGCCCTCATAGGACTTACACTCTAGGGAAGGAGAAATAGAATTTTTTTTTTTTTTCAAAATAAGCTGTAAAAATATTAGAAGATGCTAAGCGCTCTGAAGAAAAAGCAGTGAAAGAAAGGCAGAGATGGAAAGTGGGCTGTGATTTTACATAGAATGATCATGGACAGTCTCTCTGAACAAGTGATATTTGAGCAACAACTTGAATGAGATCATGGAGTGAGGTACACAGATATCTGGAAGAACATTCTGGGCAGAGGGAAAGCAAGTGCTAAAACCTTGAGGACGAATGTGTCTGGAATATTCAGGGAAGCACAAAGAGGCTAATGTGAGCTGAGTGGGTAGGTGGGGGGAATGGGAGGAGCTAGGCTGGGAGAAGCCCTGCCAGCCTTTCAGGGATTTGGGCTGTTATCACTAGGGAATGGAGTAGATGAATGACACATGTGATTCACATCTGAAAGGACTTGGATGGTCACTGAGAATAGGCAGATGGGAACACAGGCAGAGGCAGGAAAGACCAGTAAGGGTAATTTAGGATGGGACAAAAGCCTTTAGGAGGGGGAGAATGGTATCTTAGACACAGGAGATGTTAAGTCAGAGTAACGCATGGAGAGACGGGGGGGGGGGGGGGGGGGGGTAGCAGTTAGACACAGGGGTCTCGAGTTCAGGGGAGAAAATGGGGCTGAAACCCACTTTGTGGAGTTGTCAGTGTACAGATGGCATCAAACCTGTGGGAGCAGATGAAATCTAGGGGGCCAGTGTAGACTAAGATAAGGCCCAAAGGCTAAGCCTAGGAACCTGCCAAGACTGAGAAGGAGGAGCCAGTGAGGCAGGAGCAAAACAAGGAAAACACAAATGTCAGTGTATTGGAAAGAGACTGTGTGCTTGAGAGAGTAACCAGGTTTGTGAGGTATGTGGCGCTGATTTAGGGAGCTTATTTTCTTACTCATTATGGCAGCTGTGGTTAGGCAAATTTTAGGCAGAGGTACTAAGATAAATAAGCATAGCATACAATTTCCCATATTAAAAGTAACATTTTGAGAACACAATATTGAGTTCTATTTCCTACCAAAAAAAAAAAAAAAGCCTAGTAATAATCAAGTTAGTGCAGGGTTTGTAAATCTTGGCACAACTGACATTTTCAGAAGGATAATTCTTTACTTTAGGGGGCTATCTTGTGCATTCCAGGATGCGTAGCAGCAGCCCTGGAATCTACCCACTAGGTGGCAGTAGCAGACACCTGCCCCGCCCCCCCCCGCCCCCCCACCCCCACCCCGTCACTTTCCCCAAAGTGCCAAATGCCCCTTGCAGGGCAAAATCCTCCCCAGCTAAGAACCACTGTTAGAGAAAGCTGTCAATAAAAACCAACTCTGGGATCCCTGGGTGGTGCAGCGGTTTGGCGCCTGCCTTTGGCCCAGGGCGCGATCCTGGAGACCCAGGATCAAATCCCACATCGGGCTCCCGGTGCCTGGAGCCTGCTTCTCCCTCTGCCTATGTCTCTGCCTCTCTCTCTCTCTCTGTGTGTGACTATCATAAATAAATAAAAATTAAAAAAATAAAAAAATAAAAAAAATAAAAACCAACTCTAAGTACACTTTAAACATCCTTGTTGCCAAGTGCACCTGTTAATTTCTGCTGATGATCTAATTTCTGCTGATAAACTCTTCCCCAGATTTCTTACAAGCCAGCTGATTTGGAAGGTTCTTATTATATTCATTGCCCAGAATGATGAAAGCAAGCAATTAGCTAAAAAATGTACTTCTTTTTCAATATGCCCCAAACCTACCCAAAAATGATCATCTCTGCCCACACTTGTTCATAGCAGCACTATTCATAACATCCAAGAGGTAGAAGCAACCCAGTGTTCAACTACAGACAAACAAAAAGTGGCATATCCATACAATGGAATATTACTCAGCCTTCAAAAAGAACATTCTGATACATGCTACACCATGGATATTATGCTCAGTGGAATATGCCAGTCACAAAGGGACAAATGCTGGTATGACTCTGCTCATATGAGGTACTTACATTATCAAAAATTCATGGAGACACAACGTAGAACAGTTGCCAGAGACCAAAGAAAGAGGAGAGGAGAGAGCTACTGTTCAATGTGAACAAAACTAAAACTAAAACTTTAGTTTTGCAGAATAAAATAAGTCGCAAAGATGGATGGCAGTAATGGTTGCAAATGAGAAGTCACTCAACACTACAGAACTGTACACTTAGAGATGGTTAAGATGGTAAATTTTATGTGCTTTTTACCACAATTTTTTAAAAATCATACAAGCTTTGGGGTCAGGCTGCCTTGAGTTCAAAAACCAGCAAAAAGCCCAACAAGGTATCTGGCTCATAGTAAGTGCTCAGTCAATATTAGTAACTGATTACAAATTAGTATTTTAACCAGAATTCTCCCAAGTCAGTATGCATGTTTGTCAGGACCCATGGCTGACAATGATGTGTGCATTTGATTGGTGAAACAGGGAAGCAGTCATAAGGAAAGTATGGTTTAAAAAAGCCATCACTGTTTCTCAGAATTAAAATCATTTTACCAACTGCATATCATTAAGTACAAAGTAAGGTCAATTTCATCCCCCTCAAAATTAGGTCCTCTCCTGTGGCTTTATCTTGTCATTTATTTTAAAGATCCAGACTCTTCTTGTATTATTTTTTCAAACCTTAAAATTGTTTTTAAACATTTAAAAATATGTATTTTTAAACTTTTTCTTAAATGATCAATAATCCATTCTAGAGGTTACCCTGTTTATATGAGCTTTGCTTTCATTATTGATTTCAACAATCCCCTGCCCAGTCCTACAGGGTCTATAATTTGGAGTCCCATTCATTTCCTAATTTTGTGTTAAGGACAGTTAAAAGAAAGAAATAACAAAATAAAACAGAAAAGTAAATAACAGAAATGCAACAGAAAGTGCACAAGAGAAAACCAACATGTTTGACAACATACACAAAGCACTGGAGACTCCATTATCAGCTTATGGAGACAAGCTCACCAGGCAGGAGGACAGGAAACGGGTACTCATTCAGTAAGGAACCAAAGCAAAGAAAAACATGAGTGCCAGAGCAGTTGGGGCTTTCTGAATTGTCTCACCTGCATGGGATTGATCTTCACAGAGCACTCAAAGCACTCCACGCATTCTCTGAACTCCTTGTTCCGCAGATGGAGAAGGCCTTTGGAGCGTTGGGCTCGAGCGCTACGGTGGCGAGATAGCTCCCACGCCTGGTCATAGCAAGAGTGGTCTCGAAGGACATCTCCAAGTAAGCAGTATAAACTCGGCGTCTCTTTTTTCTCCAGCTCTTGCCTAAGGATTTCTTCTGCCTAGAAATAACAGAAACAAATGAATTGCTTATAATGACAAATAGCTTTTTGTTTGTTTGTTTGTTTTAGCACATATACATCTTTTATCCCACAGGATAAAAGTTTTTCTTTTTCTTTTCAAAGTTTGAGATGATCTGCTTATTTTATGCCATCTGGGACCACAAGCTGAATAAGAGAAAACAAATATGGTACAGGTAAAAGAGAAGAACAAGAAGTAAGAACTGCTTTACTGACATCTGGAATCCTAGATGTCAGGAGGATCTAGGAAAGAAAGGCACCAAGAGAAGCTTACTCCATGATACTGAGCTCCCATTTGCTCCCACTCTAGTTGTCAGCACTGTGACAGAGCAGTGTCTTTAGTTCACTTTTACCCAACGGCAGTGAAACATAGGTTTTTCCTTTTTTATTTTATTTATTTACTTAGTGTTTGTTTGGTTTCTCCTTTTTTAAAATGGCATGTTCAGGGAGCCTGGGTTTGCTGAAACATTTATCAAAGAAGGAGAGGAGTACAATTTAATAGTCATTGCTTCTTCTCATAGATAAAACTTGCCAACATGAGGCCTGTTTCCAGACAATCCATTCCCTTTAGAAATTAAAGACCATCCTCAGTACACTGCACAAGCTTGGGTATTATTCTCAAACATCTACAATTCTGACTCACCTCATTAGCTAAGCTAATTCTATACTTGTTACCATTACTACTCTGCTTCCCCCCAACAATGTCCCCTTACCCCTTATTTCTGTTCAGTTTCAACAGCATGCTAGCAGCTCTACTTTCCATCCTCACATACAAACACCTTCTTATAAACAGCATTGGAGTCACCGAAGATGCCAAGACAGCCACAGCCATAATGGATGTAGATGGCCAGGAAGCCATCCTATAGTAGCTAAAATGATACCTTAGACTCCTTAATTTATAGAGCTGATTTGCTTAGTTGATTTGCTTTAGTTGTACAAAGCTAGAATTCTTAAGCAGTTCAATTTTTGTGAAATCTTTTAAAAGACAATTGTAGGGATCCCTGGGTGGCGCAGCGGTTTGGCGCCTGCCTTTGGCCCAGGGCGCGATCCTGGAGATCCGGGATCAAATCCCACGTCAGGCTCCCGGTGCATGGAGCCTGCTTCTCCCTCTGCCTGTGTCTCTGCCTCTCTCTCTCTCACTGTGTGCCTATCATGAATAAATAAAAATTAAAAAAAAAATAAAAAAAAAATAAAAGACAATTGTATATTGTACTGTATGTTACCTAATTTAAATTTTAAAAAAAAAAGCCGGTTGTGCTTCTAAAAGTGTCTTTGGATGCTTGTTCCTCTGCATTTCTACAGAGGTTATGGATTGTGCAGGATTTTTAGGCCTAGTCTGAAAATGAAACCAAAATTTATAAAAGTTTCTAAAGGATAAGAGTTCTAAACCCCAAATATCCAAAATAAACATGAAATTTTAAAATATAATCCTCTATAACAGATGATACAAGTTGTTACTGTATCTAACCATAACTCTGCAAAGTCATCTATATATGTAAAGTCATCTACACATGTATATTTACATCTACACATGTATATTTACACATATGCCTATAGAATCCAACCAAATTATGTGTAACACACCATAGCCACAGCAGAATTTTTTGCTGAAATGATCTTACAGTGTAGCTGAAGAAGGTATTTCTCCTGGCAATATGGCATTGAAACTTGATTACCCACGCCCTCCCAGAAATTCTGAAGGCTACCCCTGCAGAAAATAAAAATTTGTGATTAGTTTTGTGATCTAACTGGATCTGAAAACATGAGGAGCCAGTGATCATGAGAAGGTATAACACTGGTACTCCATGATATTCGGTGATTAAAGAATTTCTTAAATTATCACAAGTGGGAACTTAGAATAAAGCACCTACCTAAAAAAAATAAAATTAAAAAAAAAGCACCTACCTAATGTAAGGCTTCTATAATTAAATGATAGAACACTGAGGATACCAGACTGGGAGGTAAGTTGGCGGCTTCTAAGTTCACTGAACAGCTCAAAGAAAGAAAACGACATTCAGTATTTTAAATCTTCAAGGTCAGAGAACCAAGGAATTTCTATGATTGACTAAAAGGAATTTCTCTTCCCTTGTAGCTGGCAAGCTAGTATAGCCCAAACTCAGATGTAGATGATTGCTGAATGACAACATAGGACAAACTCATTTTCATGAGGCCCATATGCAAGTGAAGGCGTTTGACTGGGTGAATCAAATGTTTTAGTCATTCATTTTTCTTCCTCTATTGCCTTTTAGCTATATATCACTTTATTATTTTTGAGTGACTGCTCTGGCGCTAATCATGCACATCTTCAACGTGTGAAAGTTCATTTAGAGTTAATATTGCATCATGTCACCTTTCTCCCATCACAGGCGGCTCAGTCAATCCCTCCCTAAATTTCTGTTCCACAGAAACAATGAAAGAGAAACAAATGATTGCTGTTGTTTTCAGCCACTATGTTTTGATGTGGTTTGATTCACAGCAATAGTGACCGCAGTGGTTGTTTAGAACATGAGGGTTACTCTAGTGCCATTTACCTTATAGTGGTCAGGAAAAGAGGGCACTGAGCATGGAAGAGAAAGACTCAAGACTCTAAATAAGGACATTTGGGGTGAGTCAGATAAGGGAAGTCTTCAAAGCTTACCCAGTCTCCCACGCCAGCAAGGCAATCCTCCCCTGTGAAGACTCATGCTACTTTGCTGAAAGCCAGTAGAATGACTGCACCTCAGGAAGGTACCCTGCGAGAGAATGCCAATTCTCCTCAGACGTGGGCCCTTTCCATCCCTTATTGCCTCCACACATGTAGGTAGACACAATGAGAACTGCAAGACTTCATTACTTTCTAAAGCGAAAATCTTGGACCTTGTGGAAAAAGACTCTAAGGGTGAAGGACTACAAACTATGGATCACAATTTTAATCAATTTAGGTACTCATCAAAAATTTTTTTATTCACAGGGCTAACTCAAGCAGCTGAGGATGGTTCTAAATTATTTGCTCAATTACCTGACTAAAACCTGGACTCAAATGTGGCCAAAACTAATTGGAGATGCCAGAAATTCCTTGGTGTGATGTGGAGGAAAGACTCCAACAACTTAGGAAGAAAAGGCTGTTGTGAATTTATTATTTACAACCTGTTCATCCATCCCAGTGACCTCCGAGAGGACCCAGGGGATATTCCTTTCATCTTGGCTTTGAGGAATACATTTTATATGGGAGTATTAGCATTTCTGAAAAGTGCTATTATATAGTAGATGTCCTGTGTAAGCTGGGGGAAAAACTTGGAGGTCCTTCCATTGAAATGAGCTTCCTGATTTCAGTGGGGATTAGAATTCAAAATAATAGAGACTAGCTAATATTTGCAATAGTCGCAACCAGACTAATAATTAAAACAGTGCAATGAGAATGGATCTTAGGTAGTGGTTGACTGACCAGGAAGCTTTAGGACCAAATTATATATACAGCCAACTAAGTCCAAATTTGATCTATATAACATAAAAAAAATCTAGGTTTGGAGAACAGATGTCTAACCTGATATACCATTCTAAAACACTGTTTCTCACCCAATTCCTATCCCTGAGTCATTTCAGAGTCAGAGTCTCTTAAAAACTGGGAGGGAGGAAGGGAGGGAGGGGAGGAGAAAGGGAGGGAAGGAGGGAGCGAGAGGTGAGCCAATACTGGTGAGGAAGGACTGCACTATAACATAACTAGCATTTACCATAATTCTTCCCTTGTCCTCCCCAAAGACATAACTTTAACATTTGCCATTAACATAGATTGCTAATTCTATCCTGGGGGAAAAGAAACAGCTGTCTTCTCAGTGTTGATGAGTTCTTAGTTAATGCTAACCCTCTGGGACCCAGAACATCACTATGACGAGTCAGTGGGTGTATGGAAGTCAGTCTACCCCATGGAGGCCTGGTAAGTCTTGGTGCCGCCCAATGGTCACCTCCCTAGTTCCTATATGCAGAGAATTAGATATAGCCAACAATTAGCAGAGCCTTCAGTGAGTACTACCGCAGAATAAAAAGCCGAGTGAAAGCCCCTGAAACCATCTCCCCATTAAAAGAGAAAACCCAAAGCATTACCATATATCTATGTAAACTACAAAAACACATGCCACTATCAAAATATTGAAAGATACTGCAAAGTGTGTGTGTGTGTGTGTGTGTACACAGTTTAACCTACCCATTTAAACAGAGTGGAATATAGATGGGTCCTGGAATATTTCACAGATTATGATAAACTGAATATAATAGTGGCTCTAACAATATCTACTGTTCCAGACATGATCTCTTTTTTGGAGCAAATCATCACAGCCCCTGATGTATGGTAAGCAGGTATTGATAGAGTAAATACCTTTTTCTCTATCCAATAACCAGACAATATCAGATATAGTGGGCTGTCACTAGCACAGACAGGATACTTTCCAATCGTGCCTCAGAATTACATGGATTTTCTAGTATAATTTAGTCTGCAGGGACATTGATTGTCTCACCATCCCAATTGACCTCACCAATCTATGACCTTGATGACATCATGCTAATAATATTCAAGAAGCTAAGACAAGATAACTGTGCCGATGTCAACCAAAAACCAATCAGAAATGATTGTATTTCTGACAGTGCAACTTGTTATAAGGAAAATGTTCAATTTACAAAAATTCATTTGATATATTACCTCTAAGGAACTCATCTATTAAATATTGCAAGATATGTAAAATAAATATTTATGTATTTATTTTTTTCCTCAATGTTCTAAGAATGGTTCACTATCTCAGCCTCTTTTGAAGAAATTGTAAATTTCCCCAAATCAGAAACTATGTAACATAATATATAAAATACTTTGTACCTGTTAGCAGTTTGGTCCTTTCCAAATAAGTAAGCTCCCAAGCTAAAGAGCTAAACCACTGCCTAGTCATATGTACCACTACATCAACTTGCTTCAGCGGGAAACCGTGTTTCCCAAAATCCTTTTCCCTTTGGATTTTGCATTAGAGTTGATCAGAGGGGAATTTGTTTAGGATCTGAAAGGCAGAAAGTAAAGCACCAACCTTTACTCTTTTTGGGAGGTAGTCATGATTAAATACGGTGTCACACAATACGGTGTCATACAGAGATGTCCTGCAGATCCCAGCTTGTACTTCTGACTGTGGACCCTGCCAACCAACAGCAGCCCCAGGACCACCATCAGACATTTCACTGGGAACCCACAGGGCTGGCAGCTACATCCAGACAACAGCTTTCTACAGATCTCTCCATGAGTTCCCTCCTTCACGCTCCCATTTCAATGGCTGTAAGTACTTGGTCTCTCAGATCCCTTGGTAAGTTCTGACTTACCCCTTGTGCCAAAGCTTCAAGTGGACTGGTAAATGAGTTTCTCTCTGATCCTTCTATTTCCTCTTCCATATCTTCATCTCTCCAGCATTTCCCACATTTATGTAAGATCTAATTTCTTATTAGTAAGCTTCTTTATGACATCCCAAAACTACTCAAAGCAATTCTGCCTCCATAAACCAACCCTGAATGATACAATTTTTTTTCATTGTTTGCCTTTTAAACGCCTTATGTGTCCTCCTACTTGATAGTGATTTACAGATTAGTCTTTATCCAATGTGCATTAAATGCATTCTCTTACTTAATATATATAGTAAATCTGAGAGGTAGGTATTACTATGTCTATTTTTAATACAAAGAAATAAAAGTTTGGATTCCTTGGTCAACTGGTCATCCTCAAACAAAGAAATAGTAAGTTGAAAAATGGGACCTTAATTTCAGGTTCCCACCTTTTCCTATATTCCACAGGTGGGCATCAGCAAAACTGGTGGTCTAAAGAACCTCTGAAAATTCCCTACTCCCTAAAAGCAATGAGAAAACTGGAAAGAAGTATTAGAATCAACTTTTTCACAATTCTGGAAATTAACCAAAAACTTGAAATAATCCAGAGAAATTGATATCTTGGTAAGAACAATAAGCTTTGTGTAATTTTAACTTGCACCATTCCTATTCCATCTTCTCCAACTCTGCAGTAGCCTTGGAAACCAACAGCAGGCAATCGTGATGATTAGAGGCCTACTAGCCATCAGGGGGCACAGAGTGGGCTTAAAGCTCCTCTGAAGGCTCATTCCCCAAAAACTGTCATTACCTCAGCAGGCTGGTGGTTCCCTGGAAGGGTCCACTTGCAAAGGCTGTCTGTATTGAACTTACTCTGAGTTTGCCCTGTGAAAAGCCTTTGTCAAAAACAATTACAACTGGTTAATTTCGTAGCTGTCTGAAGTGGTAAATATGTGGGGCAAACAATATGCTAACCAAAAACCTAAAAGTGAAAAAAGTAAATGAGATACACAAAAGGGCTTTGAAAGACTCCAACATATTCGTAGGAATCCAGAAGGCCATGCATGTGTGGGGCGCTGCACTTGCTCAGGAAAGACACCCGAGGAGGCCCTATGCTCTCACCTCAGGCTGACCTCGAGGCTTTGCAAAAGCAGTCAGTGAAAGCTAAGGCAAGGTGATTAACTGCCTGCCTTGGAGTTGGAAGCATGGTCCAACACAAATACACACACAAACACACACACACACACACCACCAGCAGCAGATACTCCAACATAGACATACACACACACACACACACACACACACACACACACACACACAGCCCATCAGCAGACTAGGAGACTTGTTGATTCAGGCATTCAAGAAATTTCCTGTCCAATCATTAGCTGATCATTAAGCTAACCAATCTGACCAGTGGCTGCTCACGACAAAGAATACACATTTTACAGAATTAGTCAAGAAATGTCATTAAACAAAAAAAGATCACAAACACCAATAACTTGATTTCCAGAGTTGCCACATTATTTAAAATGTCCAATCTCAACAACAAATGACAAAAATATGCAAAGAAACAAGGAAGTATGGCCATTACATAAGAAAAAAAGCAATCAATAGGAACTGTCACTGAGGATGCCCAAATGATGGGACTTCATAGACACTTAAAACATGCGATTTTAGATGATCCCTATTATAAAGACTAAGAAAATAACACACACACACACACACACACACACACACAAAAGTAGTGGACACTGGCTGGCTCAGTAGAGCATGCAACTCTTGACTTTGGGGTTGTGAGTTCAAGCCCCATATGTGATGTAGAGATTGCTTAAAAATAAAATCTAAAAAAAAAAAAAAAGTAAATATGACAAGGGAATTAAAGTGGCACACTAGAAAATATCCATTTAGCCACAAAAAAAGACAGTAATAGAGAAAGAGAAAAGATATAAGACATATAGAAAATAACAAAATGACTAATATGCATCCTACATTATCAGTAATTAAATTAAATGTAAAAGGATTAAACACTGCAATCAAAGGCAGGGATTGGTAGAAAGGATTAAAAAATGATCCAACTAAATGCTATCCACAAGAGACACACTTTAGATTCAGACACACAAAAACACTGAAAATAAAAAATAAAAGAAAAAGAAAGATACATCATGTACACAGTGACCAAAAAAGAGCTGGAGTGGCTAAGTTAATACCAGACAAAATTCACCTTAAAAATTGTTAATAGGACAAAGAAAGGATATTTTAATGATAAACATTCAATCCATCAAGAAGACATAATTGTATCTTCACCTAACAACGAAGCCCCAAATTACATGAAGCAAAAACTGACAGATCTAAAGAGAGAATATACAATTCATCAATAACATTTGAAGACTTCACTTTCCAACTTTTGATAACGGATAGAACAACTATACAGAAGAAAGAAATAGAAGACTTAAACAATGCTACAAACCAACTATGCCTAAAAGACATCTAAAGAACATTTTACCCAACAGCAGCAGAATACACACACAGAACATTCTCCAGTATACACTACATGGTAGGCTGTAAAACAAGTCTCAATACATTTGAAAGGACTGAAGTCATACAGAGTAATTTTCTCCCAACTACAATGGGATGAAATTAGAAATCAATAACAAAAAACGAAATTTAGGATATTTACAAATTCATGGAAATTAAATAACACAGTCTTAAATAACCAATTGGTCAAAAAAGAAACCACTGGAAAATTAAAAACACTTTGAGATAAATGAAAACAATATAATATGCCAAAACCTACAGGATACAGTAAAAATTATAGCTGTAAATGCAGAAAAGATCTCAAAGCAATCATCTTATCTCTCACCATAAGAAATGGGGGGGGGGGGGGTAAAAACCCAAAAAAGCAGAAGGAAGGAAATAATAAAGATTGGTGTAAATAAATGAAATAGAGAAACGAACCCCAAAAGTTGGTTCTTTAGATTCAAATTACTAAAATCATAAATGAAAGATGAGAAGTTATTACCAATCTTACAGAAATAAACAGGAATATAAGGGAGTACCATACTCCATAGGTATCCTATACAAAAAATAGGATCCAAGATTCAGAACATCAAGCCATACCTTTTAAACACTTGCATGACCTAAAACTACCATTCTACAAAAATTTATTCTACTGCACTGTGGTATATAGGCAGTGAAGATCATCAGAGTTCAAAGACATATAACACACAGTGCTGGCAACCTTTCAAAGAAGACAAATATACAAACGAATGATTAAATAATAATCAGGAAAACCTTCACATTTGGAAATGCTAAGGTAATGAGGATTTCAAATACTTCTTTGACCAATTCATATCTATCTAGACTCTTACAAGAATGAGAAACATAGGGAGTGGGTGGTATGCAACTTCTTGTTACCAAACAACATCAATTCTGGGTACTTGATGAACTGGAACACAGGTCTGCAGAGCCAGAATGGGCAGCTTCCTGAAGAAGCTAAGAAACACAAGGGCAGTGATTTTGCTTCGTCTGAACCGGCCTCTTCTTTTCTTAAATTCCTATCCCACATTTTTCTGTTAGATACGTGAGTTCTTTCTCCTTGACATCTTATACCTCTTCATCCTGCCAACAGAATTATCTTTCCCAAGGGCAAAGCTTGTAGGCAATATATTTTCTTTCTTCAATTAGTCACCCTGCATTCCTCACTCTTCATCCTCACTCTCTCCAAAATGCTCTATTTGCTCCTCCTCCCTCCACTTAGCCACTCAATTTACATAATTTATTATCAATCAAAGAACTATAAAAGATATGCCCGGTGAACAAAAATAAAGTACAAGGGCTTATAAAATCCCTTTTGCACTATCAAAATGTGGGTGGCCAGAAATCACAGAATGCAAAAGCTTTGGTATTTCTGGCTCTCGGCTGCTACTTCCCTATGGGAAAATACAGATGCACATTTTTATAGAATACAAGAAATTTGTCATCCTAAAATCTATTATAAAGGATAAAATAGGGTGCCTGAATGGCTCAGTCAGTTAAGTGTCTGACTCTTGATTTCTGCTCAGGTCTTCATCTCACGGTAGTGAGTTTGGGCCCCATGCTGGACTCCATGCTGGGCCTACTTGAAAAAAATGGAAAAGAATAAAACTACATTCCCAAACACAAAAAGACATACTTAAATGGGCAACTGGCTACAATTAAACTGGGCTGCTTGCAAGAATCCTGTCAGCTGCAAACCCCAAAGACTATTCCTCTACCCAAATATACATACATATATCTAGGTTGTTACAACAATCTGTTTTATTCTGTAACTGCAAACAACTAATTATTATTCTTAATACAATTTTGTGGCAATAATGACAAACGGTGAATCTCAGTATAAAAAATGACATCAGCTGAGGTTTAAGAAGAACCTACAGTTATGGCAGAACTAATGCTCCACATCCTGATCCTGGCACTAGTAACCTGCACTGCTTAGAGCAAGGGTCTCACACTCAAATGCCCAGAGATTCTGGCCAAGTATTGAGAATGAATGAAGCAGGTTGAGGAGGGAGCCCATAAAAGGAGCCACTGCTGAATTCCAGCCAGTCAGTGCAATAATGCGGGAGTCTGGCCTAGTGTGTCCACACTGTTTGATTCTTTAAGAGAAGCCAAACAAAATACTTCTTGTAATGTCAAATTTAGACTATTGAGCTTCCACCCTGGGACATCTGGGTGGCTCAGCGATTGAGCGTCTGCCTTTGGCTCAGGGCGTGATCCCAGGATCCAGGATCGAGTCCCATATCAGGCTCCCTGTGAGGAGCCTGCTTCTCTCTCTACGTGTGTCTCTTCCTCTCTCTTTCTGTGTCTCCCATGAATAAATCAATAAACCTTAAAAAACAAACAAACAAACAAACAAAAACACACCTCCACCCTACAGTGGACATCAACTGCGTTTTTTCTTGCCCAGCATCCCTGCAAGATCTCAGGTGCCTTTAGTCAGAAAGGCAGTTCAAACACTTATCTTTCTTTTGTACCTCATCCGTAAGAACTAGATGTGAAATGTACCTTGCTTTTTGTAAGCCCTAAACTAATGCTTCTGTTCTTTCTCAACTCCCTCTTTTGGGAAACCAGATTAGAAAGTGAGATGGTTGAGGTATCACTACTAGCAAGAAGGAAGTGAACAGAAACAGCTTCTAGGAACGTTAAAAATCACGTTGGTCAACTGTGTACAGTTTTTCCAACAGAAGAACTGGTGTTGTCAACAGCTGAGTAAGTGATTATGTAACTCAGCCAGGAGGACAGGAGAGAGTGAGATCAAAGGGGAAAATACCTGATTATTACAAAGTTATAGTTAAGTTTTTCCACATTGGCTAATTTCAACCAAACATCAGTTGTTGGGTTTTTTTCTTTTTTCTTATGAAAGTGTGTAAAATCATAGGAGGAGATCCTAGAGATCTCAGAGAAGTCTGTACAAGATACAAACTAAGTAGATTACTGCTTTAGAGAAAGCAGAGGGAGAAATATTTAGCTCTCAATATGATGGCTAAGGAGAATTTGGAATCTGTATTTTTTTTATTTTTTTTTATTTTTATTTATTATTATTATTTTTTATTTATTCAGAGGCAGAGAGAGAGAGAGGCAGGCAGAGAGGCAGAAACACAGGCAGAGGGAGAAGCAGGCTCCGTGCAGGGAGCCCGATATGGGACTTGATCCCAGGTCTCCAGGATCACACCCCAGGCTGCAGGCAGCGCTAAACCGCTGCGCCACCAGGGCTGCCCTGGAATCTGTATATAACTCCACCTTAGCACCTGCTCTATTATGCGAAAATATTCTACTCGTGTGCATCTGTACTATCAGACTATAAGCTCCTTGGAAGTAAGTTCTGTCTCTCACTCCTCTTTGGTATACCAGCACCCAACAGGTATTCTATAGATGTTGGAAAAATTCAACTGAAACTCACACTAAAGTCACAAAAGGCTACTAATGTTTTTCTAAGGGTCTTCAGATTCTAAATGAAGACATAAAAGATTCTTCCCAGTGGGAACACAGGGAGAACTCCTTCAGGGAACATGATCCGGCTGACGTCAATACTGAGAATGACTAAATTAGGACATATCTAACAACAAGTTAGTTCTAGTGAGCAGAGAGGTCATACAACAGAATCTGAATTTCATAGCCCTTATCACCCAAGTAGTCACACCTAGGAAACGATGCTTGCTGAGACTAAAACACTGAGAAATGAAACCGATGGCCCCATTGGAGCTTCTCATATCTGATGAAGGATATGGGTAAAAGCGAAGTTCAATCTCTGGTGAAAAGGGAGATAAAACAGTTCAGGAAAACCATCTTCCAGTCAGAGGAATTATCAAAATTCCTTGTTGGCTGTGATTTCTGCCTTGATTTTGTGAATCAGCAAAAGGCATTAATAATCAGAATGGGTGACAAGGGTGCCCTGGCCCTCATTTGACATGACATCTGGTCAGTACAGAGGGACTGTGAATTAGCAGAGCAGCAACTGTCCTGGCAAAGAATGAAGAGGGGAAATGAGCTCTAGACTCAGATATGGTACTAACTATAAAGAGTGTCTCTGAGGACTACAGAAACGACAGTGTTGGGCTTAACAGCTAGAGGATTGTCCCAAGGGGATGGAAAATAGGCAAGCTAATATTTTAAGGTCACAGTAATATATTTTAAGTGTGAGTGTATGCACCCAACTCAAACAACTTGGGGCATAGTTTATCCCAATCTTCTCCCCAGGAGCAGAGTGAAAAGGGATTCTGATGTTCACTATGATAGAGGCTGGCTCTCAAAGACGGGGAAAAGAGGGATGCCTGGATGGCTCAGTGGGTTAAGCATCTGACTCTTGATTTCAGCTAAGGGCCTGAGATCCGGCCCCACACTGGGTGTGGATCCTGCTTAAGATTCTCTCTCCCGTCTCCCAGCAGAAAGGCAGTTTGCTCCTGGTCTAAATTCTTGTCCTATGAACAGTGCCAGAGAAGTGAAAAGTGCAGGACACTTCATTCTAACCCAGTGGGTCATCCCCAGTGAGACTTCTTCTGGTGTGGTGGTACCTAGTCCTAGTCACACTCACTGAGCCAAGCGCTCACTAATTGCTTTTTACATTTATGTGTGTGGCAACACCATGCTTTGGCCTGATTTTCCAAAGGGAACTTGCCAGCATAAATACTCCAGGTCCAAAATGAAACAGAATAATTAAAAACAGGCCTAGTTATCCAATTAGCTGCTCATCTCCTATTTGCATTACCAAGTTACATAGTATATTCAGTTATTTTGCCTAATTTTCTCATTCATGTGGGCACAGCAACAAGTTTTGGCTTATAAATTAAACATCTAATTTCTTTCTTTTTAAAAAAAAATTTATTTACTTATTTTAGAGAGAGAGAGAGAGCACAAGTGGGAGAGGCAGAGGGAGGGGGAGGAGACTCTATACTGAGCACGGAGCCTAATGCTGGGCTTGATCTAACAGTCATGAGAGGGCTGCCCCTGTGGCGCAGGGGTTTAGCACCGCCTGCAACCTGGGGTGTGATCCTGGAGGCCCAGGATCGAGTCCCGTGTCGGGCTCCCTGCATGGAGCCTGCTTCTCCCTCTGCCTGTGTCTCTGCCTCTCTCTGTCTCTGTCTCTATGAATAAATATATAAAAATCTTAAAAAAAAAAAAAAATAACAGCCATGAGATCACAACCTGAGCTGAAACCCAGAGTCCACAGCTCTAATGACTGTGCCACCTAGGCAAGCCTCAAACATCTAATTTCCATGGGATTAACAGTAACCCCACTGAGAGGCAGGTATGGAGAAAGGAGTATGGGTTTAAGAGAAAAGTAAAGTCTAAGTACAGATTTCAAAATATGTCACTTACTAAGGCTAATCAAAAAACACTTCATACTTTGTACATTGTTAAAGAGATTGTTAGATTAAAATGGGAGGGGAGAGATCTCATAATCTGTTTTTAGAGAGAGAATATATGACAGGAGTTGGAGAAGTTTCTTTCTCCACATATAAAGTCCAAAGGGAGTATTGACTTGGAGATCTGCTTCAATGTAATAACTATTTATAACAAAAGGCTACAAGTCATTCATTTATCAAATATTTTGAAGTCTTACCATGTGCCAGGCCTATGATAGGTATATTGGGGAGGCCTCTATGAATACTATAAACATAAGTCTGGTTCTAAATAGCTTACAGTTTCGCAAGTGAAGTAAACCAGCAAATGGGATATGAGAGTAATGTTAGAGGCCACAGGAGTACAGGAAACACCCCAAATCTGGGAAGGAAGTAGCAGAGAAGGGTCACTGTGGAAAGTAATTGCCAAGGAGAAAGCTGAAGAAAAAATAGGAGTGAGCTGCAGGAGGACAAGTTATAAAAAGACAATAGCAGGGGGATCCCTGGGTGGCAGAGCGGTTTGGTGCCTGCCTTTGGCCCAGGGCGCGATCCTGGAGACCCGGGATCAAATCCCACATCGGGCTCCCGTGCGTGGAGCCTGCTTCTCCCTCTGCCTATGTCTCTGCCTCTCTCTCTCTCTCTCTCTCTCTGTGACTATCATAAATAAATTTAAAAAAAAATTAAAAAGACAATAGCACATACAAAGGTCCTGAGGTGAAACAATGTTGCAAAGTCTAGAAATTACAAAGTAGTTTCATCCTGGTGGAACTTTGAGCACAACCTCTATGAGCAAGTACAAAGGGGGATGGAGCAGAGATAAAAGAGGAAGGGGGAGAATGCGGTTAGCAAGTCAGCAGGAGTAATATGAAGTAGTCTGTAAACCATATATGCTGAAGAGCTCCTACTTTTTTTTTTAAAGATTTTAGTTTTTTTTTTTTATTTTTATTTATTTATGATAGTCACAGAGAGAGAGAGAGAGAGAGAGAGAGAGAGAAAGAGAGAGGCAGAGACACAGGCAGAGAGAGAAGCAGGCTCCATGCACCGGGAGCCCGACGTGGGATTTGATCCCGAGTCTCCAGGATCGCGCCCTGGGCCAAAGGCAGGCGCCAAACCGCTGCGCCACCCAGGGATCCCGAAGAGCTCCTACTTAATCCTGGAGACAAAGGGGAAGTTATTGAAGAGTGGGAATGATCTGATCAGATTTCTTTTCAGGAAGATGCACTCTGTTTGCAATGTGGGAAAAGAGTTTGAGAAATCTTTTACATCATATAAAGAAACTATTTTAGAAGAAACCTTTCTTGGGGACCCTAGGTGGCTCAATTGGTGGAATGTCTGACTCAGGTCGTGATCTAGGGTTCCTGGGATTGAGCTCTGAGGAGGGCTTCAAGCTCATCAGAAAGTCAGTTTGAGGATTCTCTCTCCCCACCTCTCCCTCCGCCCCTCCCCCAACTTGCACCCGCTTTCTGTCTGAAATAAACAACCTTTTTTAAAAAAAGAAAAGAAACCTTCACCTCACCCCCTAAAAAACCCAAACCAACTGCTAGAAGAATCTCAGCTGTTTTAGAAATAAAACATTTACTTGTAAATTAAAGGAAAACTTTTTAAGAGCCTATGGCTATAATGATCTGCAAATACAGCAAAATAAAAGATGAGGCTGTGTAATCTCAGGTAAATCTTGTCTGCTAGGAATGAGAGAAAAAAAAGAGAGGTTCTAACCCTTGCCATTCTACTCCTTTACGCCTACCTTCTGCAGGCAGTTTGTACCAGCTCAATCTTTACTTTTCATTAAGGGACCAAATTTGTGCACCAAAATAAGAATTTGTCTATAGGCTTGGGGGAAACTGTTACAAGTGTGCCAGATAACTTTTAAAAACTAAATGCTAACAGATGAGAACCAGTTCTGATCCCAAGGTCAAGAAAAATTAAGCTATTTTGCCAATGGTTATTAAATAATGAGAATTTCTTTAAGTAGTGTCTAAATTAGAAAGTCTGAGACCCTACAATAATAGGGTGCAAGCACCAGCACACAATAATTAGAATTAGATACTTACTCGAATTTGCCTTTTAAAAATAAATTATGCCATTAAGCACTAAACGCACAGATTAAAATTTCACAAACTTCTAGTTAAATCGAATGTGGTGACAACTACTGGCATATGACCAAATAGTAAAAGAATCTCAGCTGTTTTAGAAATAAAACATTTGCTTCCAGCTCAAAGCAAAACTTTTTAGGGTCTATGGTTAAACTGATCTGCAAATACAGCCTAAGAACAGCAGGTAAAAGAAGTCTTTTATGTGACAAAGGAAATGTTAAATCAACCTTTAACATAAAAAATTGGGGGGATGTTTGGCTGAAACTCACAAAAGACTTTAAGACAAGGTAAATGACCATACATTTCTAAAAATTAAGATACGAACATTTTCTAGAATAATTAGGAATGCAGGAATTTATCACTACCATAAAACAACGTTTTCAAGGTCATGTACCAATTATAAAAACAATACTACACTACTTTGGAGGACAGAGTCAAATTTGTTCTCTGAAAGGTATAGATTTCTTATCTTTTTCTTCTGCAATCAGAGAAAGTCTCTGCTTTCCACACTTTCTAAAAATAATTACATAAACTTAGTATTTTAAAACATGCTTGGGAGCTTGTGATCCAACATCTTGATTATTTCAATAATCACTATTTCCAAAACTACTGTAATTTTATATACAGTTCATTTATTTAGTGACCAATGTATAGGACTAGCATTGTGAAGAATGCCACAATGGGAAAGGAAGGCATCAGACTGAATCAAGATATTCATTCACTCATTTATTTCTTTGTTAAACAGCTGAGTCCTGCTATAATGCCAGGCCAACAGATACTAAAAAAAAGCATTTAAGTCCTCAAAGAAACATAGTACTATATTTCATCAAATTTGGGACACCATCAATCATAAGACTAACTCTTAACTAATAAAGAAAAAATGCTTTCAATTAAATGATGACATAATGCCTTGAATGAATCATCAGCCTCTTGTTGCTTTGATATTTTTAAAATCTATTCAGAAAAATCTGGCAATGTTTCCTGTCTTCAATAAACTGCTTGATATTTTAAATGGCAACCTTTTTTTAAAATATACATTTCTATACAAAATATAGCTTCATCTACTTAGGAGTGTCCTCCTTTCTTGGCTCCCATAAAGCACTTAGTTGTTTTTTGTTTTGTTTAAAGATTTTATTCATTTATTCATGAGAAACAGAAAGAGAGAGAGAGAGAGAGAGAGAGAGAGAGGCAGAGACACAGGCAGAGGGAGAAGCAGGCTCCATGCAGGGAGCCCGACGTGGGACTCGATCCGGGGTCTCCAGGATCACGCCCTGGATCGAAGGCGGCACCAAACCACTGAACCACCCGGGCTGCCCTGTATTTTTAAAGAAAAGTAAATGAAGTTGTGATGATTTCCCTAAAGGCAAATGTTGACTTCACAAATACCAAATTTACATCTCTCTACTTTGTTTCTGTCCGTTTCTGTGTGTTCAATTACTTTTTTGTTTCAATGCCAAATCATAATAAAATCTTTTCTGAAGATATTCTAAATGGTAATTAAATCTAACACATGTAGCAATGATACCAGGTACATAATTCTATTGAAATAATGACACTAGATATAACTAAGTTTGGAAAAGCACAGGCAGTGACAACCTATCTCTAGATGGCCACCTGACAGCCAGCAATTGGAAGATGCCATCAAGTGTCAGACACCTCCCAAATTCAAAGTGAAAAAAAAGTGTCTTAGAGTCACAGTTGTGATAGCAGCCAACACTCACAGAACACTTGAGGAAAGGACCATTCTATCTACTTGGCATACATTACATCATGAAAATCTGTACAGTAGGTAGATTAAGTGTCTTTAGATGAGGAAACTGAATCACGGTGGGGTAGGGGGGAGCGTGGGTAACTTGCCCAATACCACAAAGCTAGCACGTGGCAAGGCTAGCATATGAATCCATGGCCCAGGCCTAGAGGCTCTGCTTTGACCAATGGCCATGTGGTCTCTCAAGCTAATAATCAATAAGCAGCTTTGTGACCTGAGGCAAATCACTAGAGACTCCTTTCCTTATTTTGAAAAGGAGGGAATTGGAACAGATGATTATGGAGTTCTTTCCTGGGATGAAAATATTACAATTCTATAATCTTCTACAGTAAAATTTTATTCTCATGCTGGTTTCTCCTTACACTAATACAATTCAAACCTTCACTGCCATTAGTGATTAGTGAAAGGAATGTGACTTTTATTATTGATCTAAAATAAGACACACTTAGGAAGGTATTTAAGACAAAAAAAAAAAAGGAAGGTATTTAAGAAACAGACACACATGTACTTGTACTGCTATTTCTTTTTTTTAGGGTGATAGCAAAAGGTTGGTTATAGAAATACAAGAGCCAAATGTGGGTTTTACTCTGCTTGTATACTATGCTTATGAAAGAAATAGTCTTTTACAAATTTAATCCAAAATTAACATATGACTTCAATGTGTCAGTTTCAACAGATATTCACAATGCAGAACTCCTTATTCTTTAAAAATTCTGTTCATTTATGAGGGCAAAAAACAATAAATTAATAACAGACATAAATATTGCAACATTTTCCCTCTTGAGCCAATTTAAGGGTGGAATTAAATGTGCATTACACACTTGACAACTCTTCTGCCCTAAAGGAGGGTGGGGGGGCCACACCCTTTGGATTTCCATCTACAGGCCCAGCCAGCTGCTCTTCTCACTCCTAGGGAACCTCTCCTCAGCCCCACAAACTCTGATCATCAGGCAACCCAGTGATGCTTAAAATTCCTAATATTTCATTTTGAAGCTGTCCTCAGGAGGAGAGTTAGCGAAGGAAAGAGATCAACAAACAGAGTCTTTAACACATTATTAATTTTCTCTTTTATACATACATACACATGTATACACATAATATTATTTGCCCCAACAAAAATCAGAGAAAACATCAAAAAGATTTCTGGGGGAAAAAGCGAAAAAGAGAATTTAAGTGAACTACTAGCAAAGACAGGTTCAGAAAAAACAAAGCAAGTAAGAAAGATGCCCCAAAACAAAAGGCTCTCATCAGTACACAGCATCTTCGTATTACGTACCTTCCCATGCTGCCCAGCTCTCTCATAACAAATGACAACATCTTCCCACATTTCTAGCTTCTCAAATATTTGAAGGGCTGAACTCGTACATCCCAGCTCAAAGAGAAAACTTGCAAGTTGGCGCTAGAAGAATCAAGTTAAAATATTGAACATTTCTTTATATAAAGAGATTCCTATTTCACTTGTGGATGCATCTAACCTGTCATTATAAAGGTCTGCCTACTGTAATAAATACATCATTTCTACAGCTTGACCTCAATTAGAAATTTGCAATGATGCGATTTTTACCTTTATTTTAGCAAGTTTCTTTATGGTGGGGTAAGGAATTAAAAAAACAAGACAAGGGCAGCCCAGGTGGTGCAGCGGTTTAGCACCGCCTGCAGCCCAGGGCGTGATCCTGGAGACCCTGGATCGAGTCCCACGTCAGGCTCTCTGTATGATGCCTGCTTCTCCCTCTGCCTGTGTCTCTGCCTCTCTCTCTCTCTCTCTTTCTCTATGAATAAATAAAATCTTTAAAAAAAAAAGACAAACTTTTTTATTTTTTTTTAATTTTTTTTAAAAAAGACAAACTTTTCAAAACACTCAATTTACCAACTTTTCCCTAAGAACTCAGAAGAACTTAAAAGGCAAAATCAGTATTAGAGATTTCATGACAATCTCTGATTTCTAAAGCTGGGATCCAATAAATCAACTTCAAAAACTCTAGTTAGGAAAAAAAAAAAAAAAAAAAAAAAAAAACTCTAGTTAGAATGCCTGGTATTAAAAAGACAGGCGTTGGGCAGCCCCGGTGGCTCAGCAGTTTAGTGCTGCCTTCAGCCCAGGGTGTGATCCTGGAAACCCAAGTCCCACGTTGGGCTCCCTGCACGGAGCCTGTCTCTCCCTCTGCCTGTGCCTCTACCTCTCTCTCTCTCTATTCATGAGAGCATGAATAAATAAATAAAATCTTTAAAAAAAAAATTTTTTTTAAAAAGATAAGTGTTGGCGGCGATGTGGAAAAAAGGGAATTCACATGCACTGCTGATGGGAATGTAAATTGGTGCAGTGACCATGGAAAACAGTATAGTATGTAGGTTCCTCAGAAAATTAAAAACAGAACTACTGTATGATCCAGCAGTTCCACTTCTGGGAATTTACTAAAAACTAAAAATAAAAATTTTAATTGAAAAAATATCTCCACCCCCATGTTCATTATAGCATTATTTACAATAACTGAGACATGGAAGTAGCCCAAGTGTTCACCAGGGGATGAATGGATAAAGGAATTGTAATGTGTGTAGTCATATATACAAACACATGTGCACATACACACACAGAATGGAATAGTACTAGGCCATAAAAAAAGAATGAAATCTTGCCATCTGTGACAACATAGATGGACCTGGTGGGCATTATGCTAAGTGAAATACATCAGAGAGAGAAAAACAAATACAGTATGTCTCATATGAGGAATCTCAAGAAATCAAATTCATAGAAACAGAACAGACTGGTAGCTGCCAGAGATCAGAGGTAGTGAGGAAAATGGGTGAAGGTGGTAAAAAAATACAAACCTTCAGTTATGTGTAAGTTCTAAGGATATAACGTCCAGCATGCTGACTATAGTTAATAATACTGTATTGTATATTTGAAAGATGCTAAGAAAAGAGATCCTAAAAGTTCTTATCATAAGAAAAAAAATGTAACTATATGAGGAAATGGATATTAACTAAACTCACTGTGGTGGCCATTTCATAATATACAGATGTATCAAATCATTATGTTGTACACCTAAAACTAACACAATGGTATATGTCAGTTATATCTCAAACTGGAAAAAAAATTAAATTCAACTAAAGTAAACATATAAAAACTCTAAGGTGTCAACATAAATGGCATAAATCTATGCATTAGTACTGGTATACTTTATTCATGAAAGTATCTCTGGGTCTTTCTCACTCAAGTTTATTTAGCTTTATTTTAACCACATTCTAAAAACCTTTACTTATTTCCCAGCCTTCGCAGATAAAAAAGGAGGCAAATTGTGGTAAGGTCCGTAGGTCCATGAAGGTTAAACATATTTAAAAAATAAATATATTATGGTCTATAAATGGTCTATTCTTTAGGAATGGAAAATACACTAGGAAGGTTTTAAAAGTGAGGCTCAGACTGTCTGCCTGGCTCATTCTAAACAGCACGTGACTCTTGATCTCAGGGTCATGAATTCAAGCCCTACACTGGGCATCGAACTTACTTAAAAAAAAAAAAAAGTAGGTGAAGTTCATGAATTAGGCATAGTTTCGTATTAGCGAGAACTGTGTTGTTTTCCCGTAAATATCATTTCACTACTCTTTCAAAACTCAATACATATTTAAGAGTTAAGAAGCCAATGGATATAGAGAATCTAGGTTGACAAAATAAGTAAAATGAAATATACCTTAAAGTTATAAGCTAATATATTAAAAAAATAAAGAGAATGATCTAATTCTTCTGTATGCCATGAATTTGGAGGAATTTGGCTATTTAAAGCCAAAATATTTTTAAAAAACAAACACAGTGTATGGGAGCTGGAATAAATCTTAGTGCTCATGCAGTAAATAGTTAAATCTTTCCATTTAATAGATAAGTAAAGTGATGGCATCTAAGCTGTCATGGCTAGCTAGCAACAAAAGCTGATTCTCTTTTTAAAATAAACTACACTATTATTTTTTGATCTTTAAAGATAATACCTAAAGATATGGTCACTCCCTATAATGAAAGAAAAAATGATTTAATTTGTTATTGAAAGGGGATGTTTATCTAACTGCCTAAACATCCTAAAATCCACAGGTTCCTAAGCAGATAAAATAAACATTTCACCAAATTCTATTTGAACAGTATTTCATTTTCCTAACGCTTCTGCTCAGAAACAGACTGAAAGCTATGCCCTCAACATACATTTTTTGTCCTAACAGTAGCTCAGAATCTGAGATGCTTATCCACTACAAACCACATAGGACAAGGCACTTAACAAATTTCACAGATCGGGGTCAAAAACATGCCCAAAAGTTCCAGCTGTCAACACCTTCTTGATAAGATAATGTAATGAGGCTTTTTATTTGCCTGTTATATTGAGACTCCTTCAATAGATAAAGTAAATTGCAACGTGTAATAAATCTTCTACTTTACCCCATGCTTAAGAATATGACAAACTCAAGGCATCTGGGTGGCTCAGTTAGTTAAGCATCTGCCTTCGGCTTAGCTCAAGTCATGATTCCAGGGTCCATGGATGGAGCCCCACAGCAACAAGCTCCCTGCTCAGTGGGGAGCCTGCTTCTCCCTCTGCTCCTCCTCTTGCTCTCTCTCAAATAGATAAATAAAAATCTTTTTAAAATTTGTTTTAAAAAGTATGACATACTCAAAGAAATCTAACAATGGAGATTCAGAGTCATTGAATTGGTGGATTGGCAACTATAATTCTAAATCACTACCTATGTACATAATCCACAAAAGAGAGGACAGGAAGCTAACTAAGATGACAACAGTTACTAAATCATCTAGAAATTTCTGCCTGTTACCATTTGACTCTACTTAACTTCTTAGTGCCATAGCTTCCTCACCTATAAAATAGAGATATTTCACAAAATTGTTGCAATAAAGTAAGATGTGTGTAAAATGCAGAACAAAATGTATGCATCATATTAAGTATGTAGTAAAAGGTGATTATTATTATCGGGCATAATAAAAACTCAATGAAGAAATAAGGAAAGGAGGGAAACTAGACTAAAAATTGGGAAACCAGAGATCTACTTGAGGAATGGCTGTGTGATCAACATTGGAAAAGTGTAGTTAATTGCATTGGGCCTCAGTTTTATTCTCTGTAATATTAAGACACTGGACTAGACGCCTAAGTTGCTTTAAGTGCTAAAAATTCTACAAAATAAGGGAATCACACCCATACACAGGGGCCAGAATCTCTCTATCCCAATATGGAGCTTTAGGAGCTACACTAGGCATTCTCATATCTCAGAAAAAGAAAAGTAGTCAAGGATATCTCACCATGTAGAGCAAGAAACAAATGCTTTAAATTATTTTTGTAAAAAAAAAAAAAATTATTTTTGTAAATAACTTTGTTAAGAGGTTCATTCTCTAGCAGAAGGTCCTAACAGGCCTTTAAATATAAAAACTTATTTTGAAAATGAAAGCTTCTGTGGTTCTCCCACTACTTAATTTCAAGGATTCTATTTAATCTCATTTTATATTCTTTTAAAACTGTCTTAAAAGTTTAATATCACTTTAACCAAAAGAGCAATTTGAAGTAATTTTATTCTTTTCACTGAAATATTTGGAAACTCAAACATGAATGGAAAAATCACTCTTTTCTAATATATTTATCTCTCAAAAGCAAAGTATTTTCCATACCCAATGACAAACAGCAATAAAAATACCTGAATGGCCCAGTGAGGGGGTACTTGACAGCAATAGAAAATCTTTAGACGTTCCAATACAGAGGTGGTCTTATCTTCAAATTGATCTGCAAGAGCCTTAAGAGGACATATCATAATCAGAATCTATATGTGTAATAATTTGTTAATATAAACAAGATTCTTACTGTAAAAGTTATACAAATGGACATATAAACAATAAAGAACATAAGTCACTTTAAAAAAAAATTTTTTTTTTTTAATTTACTCATTTGAGAGAGAGAACACAAGCAGGGAAGGGTCAGAGGGAGAAGCAGCAGACTCCCCGATGACCAGGGAGCCTGACATTGAGCTTGATCCCAGGTCCTGGATCCTGACCTGAGCTGAAGATAGACATTTAACTGACTGAGCCACCCAGGCACCCTAACAAGTCATTTTGATAAGGTGATGAAATGGTGAATTTTTTCTTGAATTTCTTCAAACATTTAATAAACTTTAAAATTAACCAACATTGGGACACCTGGGTGGCTCAACGGTTGAGCATCTGCCTTTGGCTCAGGTGTGATTCTGGGACCCTGGATCGAGTCCCGCATTGGGCTCCCTTTGGGGAGCCTGCTTCTCCCTCTGCCTATGTTGCTGCCTCTCTCTCTCATGAAAAAATAAATAAATCTTAAAAAAAATAAAATTAACCAACATTTATATAAACATGTACATTAAATTAAATATACATTAAATTAAAACTTACCAAGACAATAGTTTTTTAAATTAAAATAAAATCTTAAAAAAAATTTCTGATGTCAATGCATATATTGTGGACATGTAGGAGAATGTCCTTGTATTTGAGGAGGAGGAAGTACAATAGTGGCAACTTACTTACCAATGCTTTAGATACAAAAAAGTACTTTAGTTGGACTGTACTTAAAATTTTTCTGTATGTTTGAAATAGTTTCAAATTTTTATGAAATAAATTTGTAAAATTGAAAACCTCGAAAAAGAGTAAGAGATAGCAAGTCTAACTTCCTCAGAAGAAAGAAAACAGTGACAGTCTAACACATCCCAGTACAAACCCAAGACAAGGAGATCAGTTTCTAAGCAGGAAAACTGCTCCTAAATTGGAGGGTTTCTATATTTTACTAGGTGGGAGATACATTTGTTAGCCTAAGAATATCCTGTAGAATGAGAAAATACTCATTACATCACTTCTTTGACAATCCAAGATGTTATTCAATCAAGTCCATCAGAACAAACTGAGACATAACCAGACTCCTAAACCATCTTGGTCAAAATATTTTTAAAGCTTTCTGGCCTTACTTCAGAGAAACTTAATAGCAAAAAGGTTGCATGCTTCTGCCCAAAGCTGTTTAGTTGTAGAAGGGAGAGAAGAAAAACTTCTGGCTGAATACATATGGTTACAATACATAAATAAAAGGTTCACTGAATTAATTCATCAAAAGGGGACAAATTTTTCCTTTTATCAGTTTTTTTCTTTCTTTAGGAAAAAAAAAAAATAACCGCTGCCTATTTAATAATAATAATAATAAAAGCCAAAATCAACATCACAATATATACTTTTATAAAGTCCTAATTACATGCAAAACACTTTTTTTTTTTTAAAGATTTATTTATTCATGAGAGACAGAGAGAGAGAGGTAGGGACAGAGGCAGAGAGAGAAGCAGGCTCCCCATAGGGAGCCCAATGCAGGACTCTATCCCAGGATCACACCCTGAGCCAAAGGCAGACACTCAACTGCTGAGCCACCCAGGCATCCCTAAAATACTTTATTTTCAAAAAAAAGACTCATGTTGCTTACTATAGGTACTGCTTCTAGCTAAAATATATCAAATGCTCAGTAAAAATTTCCTAATATATTAATGATCTGATGATCTCAGAGTATCTAAATACCTCTGATATTCTCAGATACTACCCAAAATCACAAAACCACAAGAGAGAGATCAGAAAACCAACACTTATTTGAGCTGGATACCATGAATAAGTCCCTGTAGAAGTTCAGCCATACTTGATAAGAACTTGAGTAGGTCATGTGTAACGATTATGACCAGAATCCTAACCTATTTTCTACTCCTGCACAGAATATATATTTCTTCCTACTTTAAGCATGACAGCCACCTAAATAAGATTTATCTACCCATAAAGTTAAGAATATTAAATTAATATTTAAAAAAAGGGATGACGGTGTGCTGTTGCCTTTTTCCTCTACTGAATTCAAAGTACTCTTTCCTGTTTGCTAATTTACTACAAATACAGGGATATTATTTACAGTACATCTCTAGATTTTTCAGAGCAAGATTTCTTTCAATAACTCATTCTGAAATAATTCCATTATATTCAAACAAACTAGAGTCTCTTATAGGCATGGTAAATAATTCTATTGTATACAAATAAACTCAAGTGTTTTACAGGAAAAACCATGCTGTAAGGTGAAAAGTGACCTGGGTTCTGTTCAAGGTTTATCTCCAACAAGCAAGTCATTAAACCACAATGGTATTCATCTGTGAAATGATCTTTGCAATTCCAAAATTCGATGGTTATATGGCTTTATCAAGAGTATTTAGTTTCATTTCAAGCATCTGAGGAGGTCTGTTGGTTAGTTATAGGCACCATCAGCTGAACACAAGTTTTCTTAGAGGTAAACCAAGTGCCCAGAAGTTTGGAAGACAATGGTAGGAGGTTCAGTACCAGGTGATGGAACAAAAGGAAAAGAGGGGCCTCGATTAATACTGTGTATATCTATGTGCATGAACACAGACATGAACACTGCACTCCAGGAGAAACTGGCCCTTTGCAAGCTTTCACATACTCCCAGAAATGTAGGTAAATGATATCTAACACAGTGTTCTACCCTTGCACCATTTTCTCTTTCCAGTTTTGAAATTCATGATTTTCACACCAGCAAATCATAGACACTTGGTGGTAAGTTAAAATTGGTATGAGCAGGTGGGCTTTAAGGAATGATGGTAATGCCAAAAATGTTTAGGGTAATGTTTAGCAAATATACCCTAAACCATTAAGAATTGAATCATTGAGAACTGAAAGCAAGACAGTATTCTCCAGGAGGGTCACAGAAGAGATGTGGATGAATGGGAAAGACGATGAGTAGAGTGAGGAATAGTCTAGGGCTTGGTCCAGAGGTGGGGCAGAGTCAAGTCACAGAAAATCCAGGTATAACTGCTGGGGCACACCAATGATGACTTCATGATGCATATACTGTTATGATATAACACTGTTATCAAGTTTTAAGCCTCCCTTTTAACGTCATTTTCTCCCCAAACGCCACCTCAAAGCATCCTTTGAGAAAATCTACTTGTGCATATGGATTCCCTAACTCATGCAAAAACCACACTCAAACCTTCCTGGAACCATAGTACCACAGGTCAGGAGATATTTCTATGGAATAGGGAATAAAAGAATAAAGCCACAGAAAGCAATGATATACCCTGTCTTTTCAAGGCCCTGTTTTCAGTAGAGAAAGAATTTCCACAAAAAACGTAAAAATCAAGCCTACATTTTAAAATTAGCACATGGAGAATGATTTAGTATAGAAGGACAATTCTGAACAAGGTCTGGTATGATTTAGACTTTATTTATGCGCTCATATCTAAAAGTATGGCACACATATCTTCAAAAGAACAGAGCCAGTCCCTAAGGATCGACCTTTTCACTGAAGGCTATTCATTCTTGCTAGCGTGATATCAAAGTGTTTATCATCCTTCTCAAGAGCCAAGTAGAAATTAGCTGATAATCTAAAAGGTATGATTGATCATATGCCAAATCACCTTGCTTTGTTGTATAATCTGTGTGTGTGTGTGTGTGTGTGTATAGAGGAGGATTGGATTTATTATAAAAATATGTACTTAATCAAATATATGCAACAGTTGGGCTGAATAGCATCCTCTGACAGGAATCTGTAGTCATTCAGCTATGATTTACAAATAGAGTAGTCAAGCTAACTGCAGCCTCAAATCCCTGGTCCAAGAAAATTTCCAATAAGATCAAGGGGAATGAGAATTAAAACCTATTACAAATAGTATGTACTGACAAAACCATTAAACCTATTGTTAGCCCAACTTTACCTCATGTATAAGAAACAGCAGTGCAGTGAAATAAAAATGACTTGTCCAAAGTCATAAAGCTATGAAAAAAATAACCCATCTGATTCCAAAGACCAAGTTGACAGCTTCATTAAAACCTTACTTTATACCTAAGTGGAAAATTATCAGAGCTATGAAACAAAAAGCATCTTCTCAGTGGAAAAATATTCAGAACTCCATAAACTGGTGTTTTCCCCCACCTAAATCCCATAACATGGAATCCGGGCATAGCCTGGTCAAGAACTTCAATGACTGCTTCCTGTTCTAGACACAGAAAAGGACTTAGTGGATGGGCTGGTAGAAACTGGGTCTACTAATGGGGGCTGGGAGAACCTAGATGTCTTTCTTTATGATTCCAGAGCAAACAGATGAACATATAAAAAGGCAGTTCTCAAGGAAGCCCAGATAGCTACCTGGGCGCATTCCTCTTAGTCATACCTGAAGTCAGCAGTTCTTTATTTGGTTTCAGGATGACTTTAAACTCTTATAAATTATTAGGAACCCCAAACACCTTTTGTTTATGTAGGCTATAATCTATCAATACTTACCGTATTAGAAATTAAAACTGAGAAATATTTAAACATTTATTAATTCATTTTAAAATAAAACAGTAGGTGCATTATAATTAACATAAATAAGATGTTTTTAGGAAAAACAACTTTTTCAAGTCTTGAAAAAAACTGACAATGTCTTACATTTTTAGGCATCTCTTTAATAAATGACATCTGAATTCCCATACCTGCTTCTACAGTCAGTATGGTATTTTGACTGAAGTTTAAGAAGAAAATTTGACCTCATACAGCTATGTGGTTGGAAAAGGGAAGAGTATGTTAACAGCTTTTTCAGTTAACTGGCTTTTTAGCATTACCTACAATGTGCAATTTTAAATACCATCAATGAACTTTTCTTTGTTACAGTAAAATCCACATACAGTAAAAACAACAACAACAAAAAAAACCACACACACACACTGATCTACCTTGAATGGATCTTTTACAGATGCCTGATTTTTTAACATCCTGCATTAGTCATTTGGAAAATAAGCAGATCTTGCACATGTTGACGTATTTAATGTAATATATTAAAATTATATGCCTTAATATCACCAACGATCTCATGAGAAAACTCTCATCCCAATACTTGAAGTATTCGGAAATTGTCAAGTTCATAGTTGCAGATGTAAGTTTCCCAAAACCCTCATTTTTTTCTTAAAACCTCAAGATTTTATCATTGGTAACAAATTATTGTCACTTATTCTCCTTGAAGTGATGAGCTCACTTCATTGTTTGTTTTTCTGAAAAAATTTCTGCCAAATACCTAAAGTTTGAATACCCCAAGTGTGTCAGTAGTTCTTTCAAGAAAAAATAATGTTCCATGAACAAAGCAGACAGTTCAGCTTTTTCCTGAGACAACCACTGTATGTTAGCATGTGGCACAAGTGTTTTTTACGTACTTCCCATTTCATCACATAGGATATTAAAGAAGATACACTGTCAAGGGTAAAGACTTAATAAAATAATATTTACTGCTTTATTAAAAGCATTCATAGGGCAGCCCTGGTGGCTCAGTGGGTTAGCGCCACCTTCAGCCCAGAGCGTGATCCTGGAGAAAGTCCCACATCAGGCTCCCTGTATGGAGCCTGCTTCTCCCTCTGCCTGTGTCTCTGCCTCTCTCTCTCTCTCTCTCTCTCTATCTCTCATGAATAAATAAAATCTTTTTTAAAAAATAAATAAATAAAAGCATTCATAAATAAAACTATCTTTTTTTTTTTTTAACTATGACTGCGTGGGTGTGAAGCATATGATGACTATCAGCATGGTTTGGTGTTCCCACCTTGATTCAGGTGAAGGGGTCAGCAGTTTGACACCCTCACCCTCCACTGTTTCTACTGATTCAGTATGAACAGGGTGAAAAGGTAAATAATATCTCAGTATGATTACAGAGATAGTTTTGACCTGTGGATATTCTGAAAAGGTCTGGGGACCCCCAGGGGTCCACAAATCACCTTGGAGAACTGCTGACTTAGAATTAGATCCACTGTCTTGAATGCCTTCCCCACAACCACCCAACTTCAATTTTTTTCCCCAAACTTCTTACTTAATGTTTAAAGACATACTTAGTGGGAGGAGGGGCGGGTAGAGGGAGAGGAAGAGAAAGAGATGTGGGGCTCGATCTCACAATCCTGAGATCATGACCTGAGCCAAAATCAAGAGTCCAAAGCTTCACTGACTAAGCTACCCAGGTGCCCCAGGAAATATTTAGAAGCTCTTCTTTATCATCTCATCTTTAAAAATTGGGAGATGAGAATACAAATTAGCCTGTTTGTAATCTGCAGGAATTATGAGAGTGCAAAGAATAACAAAGATTTATTAAAACCTAAGTGGAAGTTTTAAACTCCTACTATCATCTGTTTTCTAAAAAAGCTGAAGTAGTTAAGTTTAATAATAAATATACCCCACCTTTCTCAGTAGGTATCAATGCAAAGCTCCTATTCTTCGGAGCCTGATGTCAATTGGCCCCAGTTTCTGTGACACTTAATACTCACATCTAAGGCTCCTCCTGGCACTTGGCCTCCTGTTAAATCACAATGCTGGCCTCCAGACCTTGGTAAATGCCCTTTTAGCCTCTGCTCTCTAAGTACTGGGGCATGAGACAAAAAAACATCTGGAGCTACTAAAGATTAACAGCCTACCTCTGCCTAAGGCAGTCTTTCTCTGAAGTGCCCATAATCACCACCCCCACACTGACCCCGAATCCCTGAGGCCTAGCCTGCAGAGCTGTATTTTAACAAGCACCTCAGAAGTGGTTCACATGTTCAGGCAAGTTTGGGAAATGTTGCATAAGACTGTTGGGATGTACACAGGATGTTCGCCCAGGGAAACCCATGTATCAGTTTAGTCAACACACTCTGACTCTGTCCAGGGAACTTAAGTGTGTCCCTGCCTAGAATTTAACTAGAGTTATCATTTAGTGCTGCCTTTGGAAGTGGGCATCCTTTCTTCCATCTCTGTATTAAGCTCCTCTGCTGTGACCTATTTTTCACATTTCTATAACTTCCTAGGGTTTTTAATTTTTTCTTTTACTATTAACAATAAAATTCATGTTATGCTGTATATCACTTGTCTCACTCTTCTATTCCCCTTATCTATGAACTAATCATTACCTATTTTATACCAAACTATTATCATGAAACCCATATCTTGGTTTCAGCCTACAGCATCCCTCTCAGCAGCCCCTTTGCTTGGCCTTAGCAAGAGCCAATTCTCACCTATTTGCATGTTCTTCCCTCACAGCACCTCATCTTGAGAGTGAACATTCCATTTGCTTTTCCTTTCACCTGAATTTCTGGCCTTGAGAGGCAAAGTTCTGCAATCCAAACCTTTCCCAAAAAAAGCCTGTATTCACTTCTTCCTCCCATTTCTTATTCAATTCCTTTCCTTTAGATGATGCCAGATTTCATACTGACATCTTTTTTCTTTTTTAAGCCAGTTCTCATAGCTTCCTTACAACACTACAGCATGACGGATTATTAAATTGGAAAGCATGGACTTCAAAATCCAAGGGGAACCTGGTCTGAATTCTAGCCCAGCTATAAGACCTTAGGTAAGTCACTTGAAATTTCTGTCCTTCATTTCTCCCATTAGTAAAAATGTAGATAATACCTATATGCTAGGATTATTTAGCACCCTGCAGATAAGCATTCAGAAAACTGTAGGAATTATACACAATTCTAAATAAACAGTAGTTAACCATAACCATTCCAACATATAAAAGCATAGCAACAGTCACAGGAGCAAACCCTAGTATACTTTTCAGTAAGTTTTAAATGCTGCAAACGGTTACTAACACAGGTGAAGTACAGAGCTAGAATGGACATGTTTTCATCTCTCAGATTTTTAAAAAACATAATGGCACAATTCAGTATATTCAGTGTGAAGCACTGTCATTATCCCACAGTTTTTAGATTTTCCAGGTAGTAATGACTAATTTCAGTAAGTTACATGAAGGATTAGATATTTTTATTTTCTCATACTTACACTTTCCCTCCTGTAAACAGAGGATGGTAACAGCAGTCAAGATTTATTGAGGGTTTACTCTGTGCCGGGCACTATTTCAAGCATTTCACAAACATTAACTCAGTTAATCCCTCAACATGTTATGAGGTAGCCACAAATCACTGCTCTCTTTGTCCTACAGAAAAGAGAAGTGAAGCCCGGGAAGTTAGGGGGCTTCACCTTGGCCATAGTATGTGATCTCTCTTCCCCTTGGATTGCGAGGCAACGAAAGCTGGTGCTTTTCTGAAGCAGGCAGAAAAAAGCGGAGATGGGAGAATGCAGGTGAAAATGAGAGAAAGAGCTGATGATCTGTTGAGCTCCTCCTGAATCCAGCTACCACTGAAAATGGAATACCTCAAGATTCCCAGTCATAAAGACCAATACATTTCCTTTCTTCCAGCCAGTATGAATGGGGTTTCTGTCCCTTACAATGAAAAGATTCCTTATTGAAACCTGTTCTCGGGACACCTGGGTGGCTCAGCGGTTGAGCGTCTACACGCCTTTGGCTCAGGGCATGATCCTGGAGTTCTGGGATTGAGTCCCATATCAGGCTCCCTGCATGGAGCCTGCTTCCCCCTCTGCGTAGGTCTCTGCCTCTCTCTATGTGTGTCTCTCATGAATAAATAAATGAAATCTTTTTTTAAAAAAGAAAGAAACCTGTTCTTAAATCCTGAAGGGTATGAAGAGCTCTAAACTTCAATTTGTCCTTTATAAGCACCTTTCATTTAAAAGAAGGATATTTAAAATAAGTATAAAAATCAAATGCAATTTCTCAAATTTTGAAGCCATACCCACTCATTAGGCAAGCCCAGTGTAGCCACGATCAGCATGAATTACTAGACCAAGTGCCCCACAAGGGCACATACTCTCCATTCACACAAATAGGTCAAGGTTAATACTATGCCTGCCAAGTTCAATGCATGAGGATATGCCTTTATGAAGATATATGAAAATATAACAGAGTACAATGTATATCCTGAGATACTAAAACATGAGAGAGAAGTCTTTAATGCAGAACAAATAACTAGTCTGTAATATAAAGAAAAAGCTTTGGTTTTTTGATATGTTGAGAAATAAAGAGTGAGCATATTTCTAGTTAATTAGGTAAATTCATGGACTCTAGTTCTCTTATCACTTCTAATAACTTCAAAAAGCAGTGATTTTTTTTTTTTTTTTTTTTTTTTTACAGATTATTAGGTTTATTTGAACCATCTTCTAAGCTGAGAGGCATTCCTCAGCATTTTTCACAGGACCACAAAAAATCAGGGCCCTGCAAAATCTGAACAAATCCTGGGCTCAATGACCAACTGTGCGGCTTCCCCAGATTATGCAGAAGTGTTCAGGCCCTGAGCAGTAAAAGAAAGCAGACTCGAAAAAGCAGTGATTTATACATGTAATTCATCATTTTTTGGGGGGGGGGGGGAACGCTGTGAGGAAAAACTGACACTCCATTATCTCTTTTCTCTCCCCTTAAAAAAATACAATGAACCAAACTGTGAATTACTACCTTCTGGGAATGCTACGTTAACCTCTGTGATCACAGTGATTGCTCTGTTCCTGTTAGCTCTGGCACTGGGCTGAAGATCTGGACTGGAATGATATTAGAAAAACTGGTCTCTACAGCTTGTGGATTACTCAAGTTCCAGACAAAAATTTAATCCTTAATTTAGCCCAATTCTCAAATAGTCCTAATTCAAACATGATTTTTTTTTTTTCTTCAAATTCAACATTCAGCAAATATCCATTGAATGGGGATCCCTGGGTGGCGCAGCGGTTTAGCGCCTGCCTTTGGCCCAGGGAGCGATCCTGGAGACCCGGGATCGAATCCCACGTCGGGCTCCTGGTGCATGGAGCCTGCTTCTCCCTCTGCCTATGTCTCTGCCTCTCTCTCTCTCTCTCTGTGACTATCATAAATAAATAAAAATTTTTAAAAAATGAAAAAAAATATCCATTGAATGCCTAATCTGAGAATACAAAAATAAATGAAACAGAGAACCTGATCCCTTAAGAAGCTCACATTCTAGATGTGAAGACAGGAAGGTTTCCAAATAAAGTATAATATAATTTAATAAAGGCTAAAATATAACTTTGGAAACACAGTCCAGAAATAAACCACACACATGTGGTCATTTGATTTTTCAACAGAAGGACCAACCAGTTGGTGAGGAGAAAAAGTAAGGAAAGTTACAACAGTCTTGATGAGAAATGATAAGATCCTAAAACGATGTAACTCTCTTATTAGTTGTGGGATAAAACAACTTCAGAAATTCTTTCCTCACAAAACTCAGAATGAAGCTAAGATGGGTCAGAAGCCTGGGTCTGCTGGGTGACACCTTACCCTCATGATCATTATTTGGCTGAGGGATGGGAGGTCACAGGTGGGCATAAACTACCCTTCACCCCTGTGAGAAAACCCAGGGGAGCTTCTGGCACCAGATGCCACAGGATGGCATCCTATAAAGCTGAACATCTTGTTGGGAAACTGGGGGGTACTAGGGAGTTCTTACCTGCATCTGAGAACATGCCTCCAGCTTAGTATAACTATTATATCATACAATTGTGTCTCTTACCTTCTTTCTTGCAGTCATATCCCCATCACTTTGAGAGAACCACACACTTATATAATTATCCTAAAGTTGAAGGGCACCTGGGTGGCTCAGTCGGTTGAGTGGCTAACTTTTGATTTTGGCTCAGGTCATGATCTCAGGGCCCTGGGACGGAGAACTGGGTTGGGGCTCCACACTTAAACTCTGCTTAAAGATTCTCTCTCCCTCTCCCTCTGCCTCTTTCCCTGCTCACATACATGTGTACTCTCCCCCCGCTCTCTCTAAAACAAATAAATCTTTTTAAAAAATAAAGTTGAGATGATCCACACAAGCTGGCTCTCTGCCCCAAAATACTGCACTCAGGCCAAGTGTTCTTGATGACTAGAGGCAGAGGGCAATCCTGATATGATCCCTTCGCTCAGGGTCTGGCTTTGGTCTAGGGACAGAAAGGGAGGCCCTGTGTTAACATATTTGATGCAGAACTAATTTTGAATATTATCAACCTCTTACACATTTTCTGAACTACTGGATCTCTTTTCTGATTCTGCTATACCATCCTTTAAACACTTTAACTTTGTTCTTGACGAATAGGTGCCTCTAAGCATTCTAAGCCTTTTTTTTTTTTGCATCTGTTGCAGTCTCCCTTTTAAGCATTCTAAGCCTTTTGCATCTGTTGCAGTCTCCCTAAGTTCAGTGATTTAAGAAAACCTCACAAATTGTTTAGTCCACCTGTTGGGTTGTCACTCCGGTGAAGGTGACCCAATATTCTAGGCTCTGACTTCTGTCACTTATTACTACTGGCTGATGATTCAATCACTGAGAGAAGGTCTTTCTTGTGGAGGTCTCTATATCTCGTTACTGGTTCTTCACTTGGGATCTTGGCGCTGCTACCAGCAACTCTGGAAACCATCTCTGGCCCCGAGGCTAAAGCACACTGCTTGCTTGTACCATTTAGGAGATGCTGTCCAGACCTTATGTGTCTGTCAGAGGAAAGAAATAAGGGAATAAAGCAACAAGATATATGGGGCCTACATGAAAAGAGAAGCATTTCTGTTATAACATCAATTACCTCAGATCCAGAGTTTAAGGCCCCATGGGAAGGTGTAGAGAGAAGATTCTTGGCAACCCTAACAAAGCTTGCCAGTTAGACACACCCTGGCCAGGTGTACAGTCTGTAGTCAGCTCTTCCATTCCAGAAAAAGGCCTCTCAGACAAAGAAACCCATATAACCACAGAGAGAGCCCACATTAACTGCTGGTGACCATCAGAAAGTTAAGAAAAAGCAATACCAAGAAAAGAAGGGCCAAGCTGAATATACAAAACAATTTACTACTGATGAAAGAGCGGAAAGAAGGGACTTTTTAAAATTCTAATTAACAATATGCAAAGAAATTAAATGATACTGCATTAATAAAACAAAAAAGGGTATTAGAAAAAAACAATCAGAAAAATAAGAATTCCTGAAAATTAAAAATTGTCAAATATTATTTTTAATGAAATAAAGGGAATTAAGAGTAGACTTATCTTGATGAGAAGAGTGTATAAAATTGTTGAATCACTATATTATACATCTGAAAATAACTGTAAAGAAACAAGAGAAAGAAAGAAAATTAAAAACCGTCAGAACAAAAAATTACAAGGATGGACTGAATAATATTAGGAACTAGGCTAATGATCAAACTAGTGATATGGGAAAAAAAGTCAAAGAAATGTCCCACAACATCAAGCAAAAATACAAAGAGAAAGGAAGCATGAAAAAAAGAGTTAAGGGCAGCCTGGGTGGCTCAGCAGTTTAGTGCCGCCTTCAGTCCAGGGCCTGATCCTGGAGACCCGGGATCGAGTCCCACATCGGGCTCCCTGAGTGGAGCCCGTTTCTCCCTCTGCCTGTGTCTCAGCCTCCCTCTCTCTCTCTCTCTCTCTCTCTCTCTGTGTGTGTGTGTGTCTCTCATGAATGAATAAATAAAATCTTTAAAAAAAAAAAAAAAAAGAAGAGTTAAAGCCATACAAGATAAATTCAGGAGGTCTCACATAAGTTTACTAGAATTTCAACTGCAGAACTAGAGTACAAGGCTTTTTAAAAAGGGAGAAGTATAATTAAAGAAATAATGGAAGAAAATCCCTCTGAGCTACAGAAACATGACTGTTTACATTTATTTTTTTATTTTATTATTTTTTTTTAATTTTTTTTATTTATTTATGATAGTTACAGAGAGAGAGAGAAGCAGAGACACAGGCAGAGGGAGAAGCAGGCTCCATGCACCGGGAACCCGATGTGGGATTCGATCCCAGGTCTCCAGGATCGCGCCCTGGGCCAAAGGCAGGCGCCAAACCGCTGCGCCACCCAGGGATCCCGACTGTTTACATTTAAAGAACCCAATTTAAAAAAACAAACCAATAAGGGGATACCTGAGTGGCTCAGTCAGTTAAGCAACTAAGTCTTGATTTGGGTTCAGGTCATAATCTCAGGGTCATGAAATCAAGCCCAGCATTACGCTCTGTGCTGGGCATGGAGCCTGTCCTCTTTCCCTCTCCACTCTGCGCCCGCTCTCTCTCTCTAAACAACAACAACAAAGGAATCCAATAAGTAGTCCAAGAGAAATAACAACAGTTATGACATTTGGTAAGCACTTCCTGAGAGCCATTCTTCTAAATATCAATTCATATAATCTGCATAATATATTTATTTCATTATACACATGAAGAAACTGAGGTACAGAGAGGTCAGTAGCTTGTATAAGGCAGAAGTGGCTCATACATGGTAGAGCTGGCATCTAAAATTAGGTGTCATGACTCTGGAACCCATGCTCACATTCAGACACTCAGAATTCCAAGCACAGAGAGAAAACTCTAAAAATGTTCAAAAAGAGAAGAAAAATATCTCTTAAAATGGAACAACAGGGATGCCTGGGTGGCTCAGTCAGTTAAGCATCATGATCCCAGGGTCCTAGAATTGAGTCCTGCATCTGGCTTCTTGCTGGGCAGGGAGTCTGTTTCTCCCTCTGCCTGCCGCTCCTCCTGCTTGTGCTCTCTCTCTCTCTGACAAGTAAATACATAAAATCTTGGGGGGAAAAATGGAGCAATAAAGGGGCACCTGGGTGGCTCAATCAGTTAAGTGCCTGACTCTTGATTTTGGCTCAGGTCATGATCTCAGGGTTGTGAGATCAAGTCCCAGCATCAGGCTCCTCACTTAGTAGGGAGTCTGCTTGAGATTTTCTCCCTTCCTTCTGTCCTTCCCCCTGCTCATGCTCTCTCTAAAATAAATAAATAAATCTTTTTTAAAAAAGGAACAATAATCAAACTGCCACACTTATCAGGAAACTGGGATGCTGGAAGATATTACAGAAATGACCTCTCTTTTTCACAACAGGTTTGCCACCAGAACACAAGTGTCATGAAAACCATCGCTAAACCTAAACCAAAGTGGGAAAGGAAGACTCATATCAACATGGTCATCATTGGACACATAGGTTCGGGCAGATCTACCACTATGAGTCATCTGATCTACAAATATGGTGGGATCAATAAAAGAACCATCGAAAAATCTGAGAAGCAGCTGAGATGGAAAAGGGCTCTTTTTTTTTAATATTTTATTTATTTATTCATGAGAGACACAGACTGAGAGAGAGAGGCAGAGACACAGGCAGAGGGAGAAGCAGGCTCCATGCAGGGAGCCCGATGTGGGACTTGATCCCGGGACTCCAGGATCACACCCTGGACCAAAAGCAGGCACTAAACCGCTGAGCCACCCACGGATCCCCGGAAAAGGGCTCTTTTAAGTACGCTCAAGTCTTGCATAAACTGAAAGTTGAACATGAACATGGTATCACCATTGATATCTGCCTGTAGAAATTCAAGACCAGCAAGTATTATGTGACCATCACTGATGCCCCAGGATACAGAGACTATCAAAAACATGATTACAGGTACATCTCAGGCTCACTCTGCTGTCCTGATTATTGCTGATGGTGTTGGTGAATTTGAAGCAGGCATCTCCAAGAATGGGCAGACCCTGAGTATGCCCTTCCAGCTTACACACTGGTTGTAAAACAACTGTTGGTGCTAACAAAATGGATTCCACTGAACCACCCTACAGCCAAAAGAGATACAAGGAAATAGTTAAGGAAGTCAGCACCTACATGAGGAAAATTGGCTATAACCCTGACACAATAGCATTTGGTCCAATTTCTGATTGTAATAGTGACAACATGCTGAAGCTAAGTGCTAACATGCCTTGGTTCAAGGGGTGGAAAGGCACCCATAAAGGTGGGAATGCCAGTGGAACCACACCGCTTGGAGCTACGGATTGCATTCTGCCACCAACTTGTCTAACTGACAAGCCCTTGCTCCTGCCTCTCTAGGGCATCTACAAAATTGGTAACATTGGTACTGTCCCTGTGGGCTGCGTGGAGACTGGGGTTCTTAACCTGGCATGGTAGTCACCTTTGCTCCAGTCAGTGTTACAACTGAAGTAAAGTCTGTTGAAATACACCATGAAGCTTTGAGTGAGGCTCTTCCTGGAGATAATGTAGGCTTCAAGAACATATCTGTTAAAGATGTTCATTATGGCAATGCGGCTGGTGACAGCAAAAATGACCCAGCAATGGAAGCAGCTGGCTTCATGGCTCAGGTGATTATCCTGAACCCTCTAGACCAAATCAGTGCTGGATATGCACCTGTGCTGGATTGTGACACAGTTCACATTGCTTGCAAGTTTGCTGAGCTTAAGAAGAAGATAGATCGTCATTCTGGGAAAAAGCTAGAAAGCGGTCCCAAGTTCTTAAAATCTGCTGATGCTGTCATTGTTGATATGGTTCCTGGCAAGCCCATGTTGAGAGCCTCTCTATCCTCCTTTGGGCCGTTTTGCTGTTCACAACATGACACAGACGCTTGCTGTGGGTGTCATCAAAGCAATGGACAAGAAGGCAGCTGGCGCTGGCAAGGTCACCAACTCTGCCCAGAAAGCTCAGAAGGCTAAATGAATATAATCCCCAAAAATTGCCACCCCAGTCTTAATTAGTGGTGGAAAAACAGTCTCAGAACTGTTTGTATCAATTGGCCATTTAAGTTTAATAGTAAAAGATTGGTTAATGATCACAATGCATCATAAAACCTTCAGAAGGAAGGAGAATGTTTTGTGAACCATTTGTGGTTTTTTGTGTGTGGCAGTTTTAAGTTATTAGTTTTTAAAATCAGTACGTTTTTATGGAAACAACTTGACCAAAAATCTGTCACAGAATTTTGAGACCAATTAAAGCGATAGTTCAACGAGGAAAAAAAAAAAAAAGAAATGACTTCATATACAGTTGTACAGAAAGATGATTTTGAAACTAGAATTCTATCCCATTCCAATTAATAAATTCGATGGAAAAATACATTTTATAAAGACTCAAATTTTACCATCCATGTCCTTCAGATGAAAGTTACACAGAAGGTAATACAAAAAGACAATAAAGACGACAAGGAAGGTAACAACTGAGATCAAAGAAACAGTGGTAGCTGACTATGACCTAGAATGAGTTAAAAAAAAAAAAAAAAGGCAAAAAAGAACAAATGGAGAATCTCCTGGACCTTGATTGTTGTGATAGCCTTTGTCAAGCAGTAAAAGCTTAGAGACAAAGCATATGATTTCTTTTCCATAGGTATAATCACAATATTTGACTATATAATTAAAATATATAATCATAATTGTAATGCTGTAAAACTGATTTAAAATTTTAAAAATCAACATATCAACTAAACACAGATGACATATATTACAGAGTAAAATGTAGAGTAACAATCCCTAACCACTGGAAAAAAATAAAAAACAAAACATAAAAATGGAAGAGGGGATGAGAGATATACTGATTTTTCCATAATTCATAGTGTGGAGGCAACAGATGCTATCTAAGGTTGATAAATCAAGTGGCACACGGGTGGCTCAGTCAGTTTAGCATCTGACTCTTGGTTTCAGCTCAGGTTGTGATCTCAGGGTCATGAGATTAAGCTCCACATCGGGCTCCACACTCAGCATGGAGTCTGATTAAGGCTCTCTCTCTCCGTCTGCCCCACCCCTCTCTCTCTCAAGTAAATAAATCTTAAAAAAATAAAGTTGATAAATCAAGAAAAGGAACATAAGCATTTATTTTTTTTAAGATTTTATTTATTTATTCATGAGAGACACAGAGAGAAGGGCAGAGACATAGGCACAGGGAGAAAGCAGGCTCCCTGTGGGAAGCCAGATGTGGGACTCAATCCCTGGACCCTGGGATCATGATCTGAGCCAAAGTCAGATGCTCAACCACCAAGCCACCCAGGTACCCCGAGTATAAGCATTTCAAGAAGAATAACAGAAGTGTAAATATATAAAGTTATGATGGAAACTACTAGAACAACAACAAAAAAGAAACTGCTAAAAGTGAGCTGGGAATTGGAAGGTAATGTACATCTTGCATTTGAAATCCTTCTAATTTTATTTTACTATGTATAGTACCAAAGTTTCTAATATGCAGTTTAAAATAAAAACATATTAATAAAAGGGTACCTTCAAAAATAAGGGGTAGGCTGAAAAAATTATAGCACCTCTATTTAACAGAGTGACATGGCTGCTGGAGTGAATGAGCTAGATCCATAGGTACTGGCACACAGAGTGGATCAGCCTCTTCTGTTAAGAGGCAAAAAGTAGTAAAGACTGCATGATCCCACTGATGTTTACTCATACTGTTTTGTTTATTTATGCAGAGGAAGAAGTCTAGAAGGTTACAAATTGAGACTGGAAGGCAAGCAAGGTAGAGGAAAACACTGGTTATTATTTTCTGCTTCTCTATTGCTTACATCCTTGATAATTAGCAGGTATTATTTCTATAATGAAAAGCAATTAAAAACAGTGACATAGTTTTAAAAAACAAAATATACTTTGCCACTACTAACCATGGACTTGGTCCAGGTGTTACATAATGCCAGCAGTGTGGTTTTCCCTCAATATAAAAAAAATAATCTGAAGGACTCCTTTATGAAATTATTCAAAAACAAGTATGAGGCTCACTGTATAAATCCTGATGTTATATTTCTGGGACCAGTTTTTCCCTAATTAAGCCTTTTGTGACAAGCTTTTAATCATTACTAGAAATTAAACAGCCATGTAAACCAAGGGCGATCAGCTTTTAAAATAGAAGTGTTTTGGCCTACACAAGGGTGATAATCTCCACAATAGAATCAATCATCCTGTTCTGGGCCCTTCTTCCTCCAGAATCAAACATGATGGAAAACATCTATTCCATCAAAGTAGTATACAACTACATTATCAGGAACAGATGTTCTTGGAAAGCTAAAGCTCATTTAAAAATTGTTAAATCTCAATTAACTAGCACAGTAAAGAAAGTCAAATGCAGTACAGTCTCCAATGATAGACAACTATTATAATCTCCAATTCCCAGTTCAATGTACTGTCCTCCCAGAAATTCAAAGGTGAAGGAAAAGATCCCTGTCGGGCAATCATCTTTAGAGGCACAGCTACCTGAACAGGGGCAGGCTGTCCTCATTTAAATGAACAGAGCTAAGAGATAAGTGAATAATTAAAATTCATTAGTAAGATTACTTTAATAATGAACATAAAATAATCAAAGGCAGGGTCTGAATAAGTACTAGAGAATATATTCTCATTTTAATTCATTGCTTCTGAATCATAACCAATGACTCCATAAACATTTTCTTCATTATTACCACCATCATGACAGCCCCAAAAATGCAATCGTTAAAGAACGCTAACCTAGAATAATTTTCATTAGATAGAGTGTTTTTAAGGGATTGTCCTCAATTTGGAGTTCTTTGTTCCTCTTTGGATCTTGTAACATTGGTGTATTTACCTTTAGGCGTGATACAATACTCTCTTTTTAAGTTTGGTTTAAACTTGTCTCCCTCAGAAATCCCTCCCAAATCTGCCATTTTCAGGACTTGCCATCACATCATTCAATGTAGCTGCTCATCATCGTGCAAGTCACAGTCAAGATTCTGTCATTAACTAACCAGCCAGGCCAACTGGGGTGAGTCACCTGACCTCATCCCACCTGCACTTCCTCAACTTGTAATATGACAAGACTAAGCTTTTCCCTAAACAGCTCCTTCTGGCTTGTTTTTCTTTCAGCCTGAACAGCTTATCATTTTATCACAGTATAACAGCTGAGGAAGGAAACAGATTTTCACAGAAACTAAAACAATTTCTCCTTAACATTGTTTTATATATATAGGTCTTTGAAAAATCATTTTCCTCTTATTCTTAAGGGATGCAGCAACTTCAACAAACACAGTAGTATCAAACCCTGAGTCAGAGAATTGGCCAAAGTTCATATGATGAGGTAAATGGCTCAACAAGTGACAGAAAATGAGACAAACTGTATTCACCTTGTCACATGATTTGGCTAATTTTAGGGTTGGGGTATGAAGTGATTTTTCTCTATCGTACCCTCTGTGAAGGCAGAGATAGCAACTCCCTAATCCTGTTTTACAGGCAGAGAAGTAGACAACTCTCTTCAGAATGCAGGATTTGGATGGCAAGACAGGGAGATTCCAGATATACAAAGGCCAGGACATGGGAAGATGCGGGAGCATGGTGATTGGGCTCCTTCTTTAAATCTATTTTCCTCAGTCAAAAACATTTTTGTTATTCAATACCCAAAACCCTAATGTGCACAATTCAGAGAATATTGCAGGTTTCAAAGTAAAAAGATATGCTATACACTTAGAAATTTGCCTCTATACTTTTTGAGTTTAATTGCCACTCCAAAAGGAAACTGAATGATGACTTATTTCATATGCAAAATATAAGAGATGAATGCAAAGCAAATCATTTCTAAGTCAGTATGTCCTTCGTTAATAAATAAATGTAATCTATACTATTTATATTAAGAAGGCCAAACTTTGGCCCCCCCTCAAAAAAATACCCATTTAAACTGTTTCCGAAAATAAAATTTTAAATATTTATGTGTAGTCTCCTACACATGGAAGGGAAGGGAAGCTTGTGAAATATTTATGTGAAATGAGCTTTTAATAAATAAAATTTGTGAGGGAAAATTATGTGAAATGAGCTTTTAATAAATAAAAATTTTTAAAAATTAAAATAAAATTAAATTCAATAGAGGCAATTCAGCATAAATAATTTAAAGTGCTAATTACAAAACCACACCTTCACCTTCCTTCTTTGCTTTACATTGGGCCCAGCTGCAAGGAATGGGGTCCACACATGGCACCCGGCTGTCAGGTGTCTCAGAGTCCTCACAGCCACAGAGAACCTGGCCTGAGGTCTTGGCCCTTTCCAGAGTGGGCTACCCAGTGGCGGGGAAGGGAAGGTAGAGGGCAGGGGGATGCTCAGCATAGGAAAGAGCCTGGGCTGTATTGGGTCTGCAGCTCGTTATGACTTCTTCCTCATCCCAATCCCACTTCCTCCTATTTCTCTTCAAGCGGCAATGAACCCTGATCTCTGTCTCACTGTTTTGGAGAAAACAAATTGTGACAATAATAGAAAAGGTCCTGAAATACAATGATACTCAGTGAAAAAACATAAAATGATTAAAACAATATGTGACAAACTGTAGAACACATAGTAGGCCCTCAATAAATTCAAACAGTATACAGGAAGAAAGCAAAAAGACATGAGAATGGCATAGTATTTTACAAACAGAAGGAGAGGGCTTAAAAAGAAGTGGAAAATAATTCCAAGATCAATAACCTGGTGCCTAGAATTTAAGCTCTTGAAAGCTAAGATTACATATTAATTAGTATGTCCAGGACCTAATACAGTACCTGGTGCACACTAAGAATTCAATAAATGTTTGTTAACTAAGAAGTTAACGCTGATATTTGTACTAATCTGGTAACTCTCTTGTTGGCTTGAAAAACTATGCTGACACAGAGAAGTTCTGGAATGTAACATTGTATTTTTGTTATCATGGATTTTTTGTTTTTTGTTTTCATGGATTTTTTTTTTGGAAAAAAAAATTCACTTAGTCCAGATAAACATCTGCTTTTACCCAGCAACTAATAGATTGTTAATGCAGGTGAATTATTGCTTGAAAAAAACAAAAAACAAAACAACACTTTTTAAAGACTCTTAAAGACTTTTTAAAGGGCTCACATTGTTTATTTTCCTGATTTCTGTCTTTGAAAAATAATCTTATTCTGAACATTTTTCCCTAAGAGTTTAAGTTTAAGCAACCATACAAAAAAAAAGTGTTTTTAAATTTTACTCTTTCATCTTACCTTCAGTTTAAAATTAAATGATTTCTCTAACTTAAAACAACTAAGTAAATCATCTCTAAAGTCTGTATTTCTATCCATACTCAATCTTCTCCTAGTAAGCAGGCCTATGAAAGTAATGCCTAATAGAGGTCTTTGCTTCTATTCTCACCAATAAAATGCTACAGTACTCTAAGGCTCTCTTTGAAACTCTGACTTTTGTCATGTTACCCATAGTTCCTTTTACTCAGAGGAGAAAACCACATTCTGTAGCCTTATATAACAGTCGACACCACAACTAGAGCAGTCAGCCTTTCCAACATTATTATCTCACGCTGCTCTCCATTATGAACCAGACTGATGTGAACCACAATGACGGACTCTACACTCCACACACACCAAATGCATTCTCCCTAAGTCATCTCTTCCTCCTTCTTACCACCCAGCCTTGTAGACTGTACCAAGTTATGCTTATGATCATTTAGCAAATCTGAACATACTTCACCCAGTATTTACATCTCATTATGTATTTCCCTCCAATGTTCTCAGTTAAAAAGTCTAACTCATGCCTTACCAAAATAAGAAACATCTGGACCTTCATTGTTTAGATGCTGGGCAGGAGCTGGTACTATAGAACTGGAAACCAAACAAGCAGCAGTGAGTGATAACATGGTACCTGCAGGCATACACATTTTTTTTTTTTAAGATTTTATTTTTAAGTAATCTCTACACCCAAGGTGGGGCTCAAACTCACAATTCTGAGATCAAGAGTCAACTGCTCCACTGACTGAGCCAGACACATGCCCCCAGGCATATACATTCTTTTTTTTATTTTTTTATTTTTAAGATTTTCTTTTTAACCAATCTCTACACCAAAATAGGGCTCAGACCTACCATCTAAGATGTAGAGTTGCCCACTCCACCAACTGAGTCACCCAGGCATATACATTCTTAATCCAAGATAACTTTTCTTTCTAACTAGAATATAAGTATGTGTTTTTCTTTTAAGATAAACTTTTATTTTGGAATAATTTCAGATTTCCAGAAAATTTGAAAAGTCACTATGGAGAGTTCCTATACAATCTTCACCCAATTTCTCTTGATGTTAACAAATTACCTAATTAAGATCTATTTTTCAAGACTAGGAAATTAACATTGGTCCATTACTATTAATTAAACTACAGATTTTAATTGTATTTCATTAGTTTTCCAACTAATGCCCTTTTTCTGTTCCAAGATCCAATCTAGGATACGATCTCAAATTGCCTTAGTGTCTCTGATCTGTGACAGTTTCTCAGTTCATGTTGTCCATGACCTGGATACTTTTGAAGAAGTAGCCAGATACTTTGTAGGATGTCTCTCAATTGGGTTTTTTCTGATACTGTCTTGTATTTAAACTGGTGGAACCAGTTTGGTGGGAGAATCCCACAGGGTGCTCTTCTCACCATACCCGATGATCAGAGGATATGTGAGATCATCAGACTTATTGCTGGTGATGCTAACTTTGACCACTTGATTGAGATAGGGGTTGCCAGGTTTCTCCACTGTAAAACTATCAATGTTCTGTTTCCATACAGAAGGGATTCACTAAGCCCAGCTCACATTCTAGGACATATAAAGAAACTCCATCTCCTAGAGAGGGATGTAGCTACATCAATTATTTAAACTTCTTCTTTAAGAAAAATTTATTCCTTCTCCCACTTATTCAATCATTCATTCATTTATAGTAGTATGGACTCGTATTTATTTTATAACTTGGGATTACAATCAAATACTATATTTTATTTATTTTGTTGCTCAAATTATTTTGGCCTTAGCCGTTGGGTTCTTTCAGATTAGCTGCTGTGACCTTCTAATGTGCCCTCAACCCCCCATTTTTTAAGATTTAACCACACTAAACACAGAGCCTGATGCGGGACTCAGTCTCACAACTGTGCAATTACAACCTGAGCCAAAACCCAGAGTCAGATGCTTAACCAACTGTATCATATAGGCACCCCCAACTCCCTTTTTAAAATACTACCTTATTTTCTTATACTACACAAGAAGTTCTAGGCCCATCTTGTATTTTCCCTGCCTCAGCAGTTCCAGTCCTAAGATCAGCCATCTATCCAAGGAGCACTGGTCGCTATTGCTGAAGAATGGTATTTAGAAACCAAGATTTGGGCACTTAGTGTGCTCATTTGCTACTGAGGTGCCACTGCTCTAAACTTTCAATAGACAGAGCCAGGAAAGCTATAGAACCTACAGATTAATCTTTGTACCTCGAGGAACATCAATAAAGTGCTCTCAACTTAGTCCATACAGGTTAAACTACTATAAAACGAAGTTTTAAAAATATACTTATTAAGCAAGACACAATTTTCTTTCTCATTTATAAATCCAATGATAAGTGAGAGCTGGTAAAAGAGCTCTGCATTCCTGAATACATGGCATCTCTGATCCAAGGTGACATTCCTATTTCTACTGACCTACAAAATAAGAAGGGACAAAATGCCAGGGGAGGGGAGGGGAGGGAAGGGGAGGGAAGGGAAGGGAAAGGAAGGGAAAGGAAAGGAAAGGAAAGGAAAGGAAGGGAAGGGAAGAGAAATGGGCAGAAGACATGAATAGATACTGTTCCAAAGAAGCCATCCAGAAGAAAGAAAGAAAGAAAGAAAGAAAGAAAGAAAGAAAGAAAGAAAGAAAGAAAGAAAGAAAGAAAGAAGAAAAGAAAAAGAAAAGAAAAGAAAAGAAAAGAGAAAAGAAAAGAAAAGAAAAGAAAAGAAAAGAAAAGAAAAGAAAAGAAAAGAAGGCAGAAGACACAGATACTTTTCCAAAGAAGCCATCCAGGTGGCTAACAGACATATGAAAGATGCTCAAAATCACTTATCACCAGGGAAATACAAATCAAAATCACAATGAGATACTGCCTCACACCTATCAGAATGGGTAAACTTAACAACACAAGAAACAATAGGTGTTGGTGAGGATGTGGGGAAAGGGGAATCCTCTTGCACTCTTGGTTGGAATGCAAACTGGTGCAGCTACTCTGGAGAACTGTATGGAGGTGCCACAAAAAGTTAAAATATAACTACACTAAGATTCAGCAATTGCACTACTAGGTACTTACCCAAAGAATACAAAAATACAGATTTGAAGGAGTACATGCATCCTGATGTTTACAGCAGCATTATCAACAATAGCCAGATTATGTAGAGCCCAAATGTCCATTGACTAATGAATGGATAAAGAAGATGTGGTATATATACACTGTGGAATATTACTTAAGACCTCAAAAAGAATGAAATCTTGTCATCTACAGTGACATGGATGGAACTACAGGGTAGTAAACTAAGCGAAATAACTCAGTCAGAGAAAGACAAATACCATTTCAGTCCCGTGTGGAATTTAAGAACGAAAACAGATGAACAAATGGTGGGGGGAGAAGAAAGTAAACTATAAGAAACTCAATGACAGAGAACAAACTGAGGATTGATGGAGCAAGGTAGCCGGAGGATGGGCTGGATGGGTGATGGGGATTAAGGAGTGTACTTGTGATGAGCAATGAGCGTTGTTATATAAGTGATGAATCACTGAATTTTACTCCTGAAGCCAGTATTGCACTGCATGTTAACTACCTAGAATTTAAATAAAAATGAGCCAAAGGCAGACACTTACCCAACTGAGCCACCCAAGTGCCCCATGCTTATTAACAGCAATGAAGAGTTGAAGAATAACAATAACTATCACATTAATTCTTACCTGTGTCTGCCTCATTGCCCGTTCCACTCGGCGTATGCTTCCTCTCTCAAGTTTTGTCCGGAGGATCAAGGCTGATGTCTGAATGGCCCAAAACTTTGGTTGTGAAAGCAAAAACTGATGGAAGAGTAGAAAAAAACAAACACAAAAAGAAGAGATAAGCTCGGTGACCCCACTCTGATAAGTACAAAATTAATTCTTCCAAAAATATCTGCTGAATGCAGATATGAAAATCTTCTTGGTAAAAAATAATAAAATGTGCTGTCAAATATTTTTGTGAAGAATGTGTTCATTTGAGCAGTCATTACTTAACCTAGTAGATCCAATCTACTGAATAAATCTCTTAAGGGATAAATCAAAATCTCCCCAAATTATCAAAGCATTAGGCAGACGATATCACACCAGAAATTAATAAATCTTTTTATCTCATAGATTATTAAAAAATGTGAGACAATAAACTAACTCAAAATATCTTTCTCAAATTTAAAACAAATTTTTAATCACCCAAACTCAAACATAAACAGAAATCATTAGAAATCTGGTAACTCTTTACTTAAAAAATAACCTAATTCATAGATGCAAATACAAATCACACTTAGATACGCAGAATGACCCCAAATTAAGTATTTGTTCCCTGAAAGGCAAAACCTTCTTTTTTTTTTTTTTTTTTTTTTTTTACAGATTACAGTGACTGCTTTCTGGCCTTAGTTAGGGCATTGAGTCTCAGATTCAGTTAAAATGCTTTCCTAGAGGAGGCATCTTATCAAAGACTGGCCTAAGATGAAAGGTCAAAAGGTCGAATATGCAAGTACTAAGTCCTAACCCCAGAAAGCTGTGCCTGCCATGAGTTCAGAGAATGTAGCAGAAACCACTGAATATGACCACGCACGTAGTAGTGGAGAAAGTAAAAGTTCTGGGTGAGTGAAAACGGGCAAAATGTATGATGACGCAGTTGGGACTGGCTTGGGGTAATGAATAGCTTTCATTCCCTGATCATCTGGAACCCATGCTGTTTCCCAGTGATCATTCACAACTGTAATTTTCAGTCAAGATTGCTGCGAAACAAGGGAAAACACTCATTTGTCGGAAAGCTGACTATATCCTTGATCATCTGCTTGCTTCTAAAAGTCAGTGCGGAAACACCCTAGTTAATTAAGAGTTCCATTAATCACTCAAAATGTAGCTGCACATTAGAAGTGCCTAAGAAACTTGATATTTTTTTTAGTCAATCAGATCTCTGAGAGCAGCATCTGCCAACTGTGTTTTTTAAAACACTCCCCAGGTAATTCTATACTATAGCCAAGTTTAAAAACTCTGAGGCTAACCTAAAACAATAACCACTAAAAAACACAAAAACTCAATGCTAATAGCAGTTTTTGAGTGTTTGTGACTCCAGGAATGACTGACTTCTTCACTAAGTGACTGTCATTAAGATTTCCCATGGACTGAATCATTCTAAACCCTTGTTTTATTACCAAAAAATATATTCTTTTAAAAACAATTTTAAGTTGGCTCCACACCCAGCATGGAGCTTAGCACAGGGCTTGAACTCAAGACAGTGAGATCAAGAGCCAGATGCTTAACCAACTGAACCACCCATGCCACCCCTAGCAAAAAATACATTATCAGAATTTTAGAATGGGACCTGTATTATAAGTAATTTTTAAAAGAAAAGTGCATTTATTTTAGGGTAGTCCTATCACACTGAAGGAAAATTTAAAACTAAGGCCTTGAATATTTATTTTTTGAAAATACTGTGTCCAATATTAAAGTATAATTTGAGGGAATTATAAAGTCACAATAAACACTGATTTAATTATTTTTAAAAATTGTGATAAACATTATAGTGAAGGCAATTCAAATTGAATTCAGGTAGAAATATGCAATCTTAAGTTATAGAGTCCTAGGTACTTGCACAAAAACTCATCTTGGAGTGAAAATCCTAGGTACTCACCTTAATTGAAGAGTGTATATATGTTTTTATTGTCAAAGTTTCTGAACACAATACACAAAGCCGTATCAGCAAAAGCTAAATGGTTCTAAGAACTTTATTCAGATATGTAAAGACAGAATTTATTTATGTGTTGTAAGTGGTCCCCAGGTTCACTTTTGACTGTAGAGTAGATAACCGGTAAATTTTTCCTTTCTTAGAATTCAATTCTTGAATATTATCCCTTGAATAAAACTTGCATTAATATTAAAAAAAGAACTACTAGGCTAAAATAATACAAGTATTTATTATTGGTCAAATTCATTATAACTCCAAATTCTTATCAAGGGTTAGCAGGAGGAGTGCCTAGGTGGCTCAGCCAGTTAACCATCTGGCTCTTGGTTGTGGCTCAGGTCATGACCTTTATGGTCCTGGGATCCAGTTCCATGCTCAGTGGGGACTCTGTTTCTCCCTCTGCCCCACCCCCTGCTCATGCTCAGGCACACGCATGCTCCTCTCTTTCTCTCTCTCTCTCTCTCTCGAATAAATGAATAAAATCTTTAAAAAAACAAAACAAAAAAAAAAAAAAAACAGGGTATCTCTCAATGAAGTATAAATTCTATCTCAGTCCCTATAACTCTTTACTGTACCACCATGTGTTACCTGCCTGGCCCCTATAGACATCTGAATTTTCAACTCTGGATCAAGGCCAAACCCCTTATAATAAGGAAAATGAAGTACCAATGGGTGAAGTCACTTGCTCTGTGTCACACCTGCAAGTAGCTAAAGCTGATTCTAATACTTGGTCTCTTGATTCCCAGAACAAAATTTACAGTGTTTTTCAACACTTTCCCCAGATACGATTACCTTCTGGGAGTGATGATACTACCCCAGAAACTCTGGTAGAGCAATGTAAGCAGAAGAGTCAGTAAAGCACGCTGGGAAACTGCTTTGCTAAGGGAGGAGGAGTAAGCAGAGAACTCATGAGTAAGGGAGGAAGAGAATCAGTACATGGGTCTTACCAAAACACGTTCGTTCATTAGTTCACTCCATACAAGGCTGTGTGCATAAGGCCCCAGGGACAAACTAGCAAGACAGACAAATGAGATCCCTGCACTCACATAATTTACATTCTAATGTAATGTGGATTAGGGAATCTTATCCTTCTATAACTAACTGAGCAAATTAAAATATTTTATCCCCTTAAAATATACTTTATCAGATTAGCCTATAACCTTATATTGTTAGCCTCCATTAACTAAAAATCTACAAGAAGAATGGCTTTAGCAACATAAATAGGTGCATATGGTCCTATAAAGAGATATATGATGAGGTAAAAGACATTAAAAAACGATTCAAATGTGTAACACTATTTGATCTCAAGAATTTTCAAAGGAAAGAGATCTTTTCATAAAGTAAATCTGCCAAGTGATTCTACTACCCACAGTGGGTTGCAGCATCACTGACTTACTTTCTCTGCATCTGATTGAACAAACTGTCTCTAACTTTGTGACAGGAGAGAAGAGCACAGAGCGAAGGGCTCTGTAGCACAGTAGGAACATTCTCCAAGCCAGGGACAGCTTGTTCAGAATCCCAGCTCTACTACATGAGATTAGCTGAGTGACCTTGGGAAGTTACTTGACCTCCCAGGGTCTCTAAAACAGCAGTAACAATCTCTCACAGGTCATAAAGATTAAATATGAATTAGGTAAAACTTAACAAACTCTGAGAGTACCCACTGAAGCAGCCCCGGCCCCACCCCCACCCCTGGATTCCTCCTCCTGTAATGCTTTCTCTCACAACTGACAGAAAAACACCATCCAGAGCGAGCACAGGATATGGCACTACCCTCTGAGAGGTTCAGGACACACTATCCCCAAAATATGGCACCTGAGCATTTTGAATATTCTAAGCCAAAGGAGTCTGAGAAAACAGCAGAAGCAGGAAGATCACTCCGACCTTCCCCCAACCCCTCTGCCCTGAAACATCATAAAGCCCTCATCCTCCCTATATCCAGAGGTAAGGAGCATCCTTTACACCTACACCTCACACTCTCTGACTTATCACATTTCTTCATGATGCCCACTCTTCATCAAACCAAGTGTAAAAGTACTTGGGTTTAACTGCTTCATCAGGTCTTCGTTTTCTTATGAAGCATCCCATGTCACACACACAAAAAACAAAACAAAAACCAGTATTAAATAAACCTGTGTGCTTTTCTCATGTTAATCTGTCAGGTTAATTTGCAGACTCAGCCCTAAGAAGGTCAAAGAAAACTCGTTCTCCCCTATGTCTCCTAACCACACTGGTGACCTTACCAATGACATGGTAAGATACAGATCATCAGCGCAGGCCACGGGCTTGTCAGAGTTAAAGCCCAGCTTGAAGGTTTCCACACCAAATAGGGAGATATTTTCCTCAAAAAAACAACAAAATCAGACTGTTTTCTTCGCTGGCATGAGAAAAAGAGTTTGCCTGAGACTTTTATGTGAAGGTCAAGCAAAACATTCTCACTAAACAGTGAGAGTAAAATGCAATCTGACAAAGAAACATTTGAAAAGCTTTAAAGAAGGAACTGGCTGGATAATGGTATCACTGAAGAATGCATTTATCTTATATCTGTTTGGCCAAGAGATATAAAGACTTGGGAAAGTCTTTCTAAAAGGAGGTAACTGTAGATAGGCTGTGTTTATTATATATTATAGAACTCTGCTGCCCACAATGTAAGTCAATTGTAATTAGGCAAGAAAAAGATAATTCAAGGGGGGATATGTGCTATAATGCTCTACCAACTTAAGAAGAAAATGTTATTTTCAAGAAATATCCAATCTAGTAATTCACCAAGCAAACCCAATGGTGAAAGCCCCAACCTAACCACCCAGGCAGGCAGGAAGCCAGCTGATGAGGACTCAAGCTTGGCTGTCCAGACCCAAGGGCAGAGCTGATCCAGAGTCTCCACCACATCCCCGGCCAGAGTAGTCTTCATTCCACTCAACTTCCGACCTAAGAATGACTACCCAACCAGCTGCCTCACCCTCCAGGTGTTGGCTCAAATGCCACCTCCGCAGAGAGCCTTTCCTAAATATCTCCATCTCTACTCCATGACTCTCCAACCGCTGCATGCAGGTTGATTCCTCCAGAGCAGAGGCCCCAGCCTGGCACACTGCAAGCATTCAAAGGAAGACATAAAGAAAGGGACAGAGAAGGAGACTTTATGTTGTCATCATTTACACAGGGGCAAAAGGTTATGTACAAAGACTTCCTCTGAAAAAGAAATGGAAATTGACAGTGACTGGCACTTATGAAAATCACCTGCCACATTTTTTTTTCTGACATTCCCCCAATAGATTTGGAGAAATACTCTACCCCAAAGGACACAACATAGTAAATAATAGTTGGGTATCATGAGATACTATCTTTATTACTATAACCCAGGTATACTGTGGATTATATAGGCTTTTGTGAAGCTCAGAAACTTAAACATTACTTTATAGTACTTTTTTCTTACAACAATATGCTCCAAATGCCAAATAAAATAAGCTTACAAGTTTCTGAAAATAAGTCATTACTAACTTGTGGCCTACAACATATTTTGAAAGAAGAGGCATGGCAGAGTGGGAAAATGCCCTGAAAAAGAAACTAGACTCTAGACCAGACTCTCCACCAATTAGCTGCATAAGTCTTGGGAAAGGCACTGGCCATTTTAGCCCTCCTTTTCTTCATCTATACAATGATGGGATTCGATCTGATGGTCTCTAAGGTTGCTGTCAGCTAGAAAGTTTTAATAAAATTCCATTTGTTTTACAGCAAATAATAAGGCTCCAAATAATTCATTATGATACTTTGTTCCAATCTACAATTTAAGGTGAATTCTTTCCTAAACTAGCTTGGATTCCTCCACCTTCCCAGCCATTCTTTATATGCCCCCTAAATAAGTGGATTAACTTCTCTTGCACTAAGATGTGTCTTATCTATAAAGAGAAAAAAAACTGGACTAAACAGTGACCAAAGCTTATACCACTTACAAAATTCTGTCATAATGATGGGCAGCCCGGTGACTCAGTGGTTTAGCACCGCCTTCAGCCCAGGGCGTGATCCTGGAGACCCAGGATTGAGTCCCATGTCAGGCTCCCTGCATGGAGCCTGCTTCTCCCTCAGCCTATGTCTCTGTCTCTCTGTGGCTCATGAATGAATGAATAAATTCTTAAAAAAAAAAAATCTGTCATAATGAAAGGAAAATAATGACATAAATTCCCAAGTTCATCTTTGTTGAATTTTGGTTATTCTATATTTTTAATTAACAATAATTTGATTGTAATTATTATAGATTTCATATTCACCAAAATACCCCACAAAGTTTATTAAATCCCAGTGAAAGTTCTTAACTCAATATAAGAGAAATACTTGAGAACACCTAATCTTTCAGAGGCTAAAAAATAGTAAAATAAAGGAAGATGTTGGCAAATACCAAATGTTGACTCATCAGATCAGGAATACTGAGGTGTCTCACATTGACAAGGCTAAATGAACACACAGTTTCAGCATTGATAATGAAAAGCAGTGAATGACTGAATATATAGTACCTAAATACAAGCTGACAAAATTTTCTACTAGCCTAGGATTCTAGCTACCAGTTATTTATGCTAGCAAAGGACAATACATCAGAGATTAACAAATTGTGAAATTCTATTGACTAGTCCATGTTCATGACAGATAGTTGACGATATCTTTGGATGGATGAGGAAATCTGGGCATTAAAAAAAGCATCCACAAAAATAAAAACAAAAGCAAACAGACAAAAAAAAAAAAGCAACCTCAAAAAACTAAACACAGAATTACACATGATCCAGCAATTTCATTTCTGGATAAATGCCCAAAGAAAATAAAAGGAGAGTCTTGAATAGATATGAATAGATATTTGCATTCCAGTAGTTCATGACAGCATTATTCACAATAGCTATAAGGCAGAAACAACTCAAATATTAATTGACAGGAAAATGATAAACCAAATGTGGTGTGTATTTGTATAATATATATAATGTATATATATATATATATATGAATATATATATATATATTCAGCCTTAAAAAAAGTAGATTCTGATACACACTACAACATGGATGAAACCTGAAGGCCTTATTCTAATTGAAATAAGCCTGACACAAAAGGACAAATATTTTATGATTGTATGAGGCACCTAAAATACTGCAACACATGGAGACAGGAAATAGATGTGATTGTTGCCAGCCTAGGGGGAAGAAAGTATAGGGAGCCAGTGTTTAATGGGTACAGAGTTTCAGTGAGGTAGGGGTGATAAAAAAAAAAGTTCTGGAGATGGAAAGTGCTGATCATTACATAAGAGCATAAATGTCCTTAATGTCACTGAATTGTACACTTAGAGACTGTTAAAATGGGGGCACTTGAGTGGTTCAGTCAGTTAAACAGCCAATTCTTGTTTTGGGCTCAGGTCATATCTCAGGGTGGTAAAGTCGAGCCCCAAGTCGGCCTCTGCGCTGGGTATGGAGTCTGCTTAAGATTCTCTCTCCTCTGCCTCTGCCCCTCCCATCACCCCTCTCTCTCTCCCTCTCTAAATATATATATATATATTATATTCAGCCCAGGGCGTGATCCCTGAGTCCCAGGATCAAGTCCCACATCGGGCTCCCTGTATGGAGCCTGCTTCTCCCTCTGCCTGTGTCTCTGCCTCTCTGTCTCTCTCATGAATAAATAAAATTTTTAAAAAATTAAAAAATAAACATAGGGGTATATGTATCCCTTTGAATTAGTATTTTCATATTCTTTGAAATACCCAGTAGAGCAACTGCTGGATCATAAAGCAGTTCTATTTTTAACTTTTTGAAGAACCTCCATACTCTTCTCCAGAGTGGCTGCACCAGTTTGCATTCCCACCAACAGTGTGGAGGGGATTCCCCTTTCTCCACATCCTCACTAACACCAGTTGTTTCTTGTGCTGTTGAGTTTAGCCATTCTGACAGATGTGAGGTGATACCTCATTATAATTTTGATTTATATTTCCCTGATGATGAGTGATACTGAGCATCTTTTTTCAATGTCTGTTGGCCATGTGTATGTCTTTTTTAGAGAAATGTCTGTTCATACTTTCTGATCATTTTTTAATTGGATTGTTTTCTAGGTGTTGACTTTTATAACTTTTGGATACTAACCCTTTATTGGATATGCCATTTGCAAATAGCTTCTCCCATTCCATAGGTTACCTTTTAGTTTTGTTGACTGTTTAGTTTGCTGTGCAGAAGCTTTTTACTGTGATGTAGTCCTAATAGTTTATTTTTGCTTTTGTTTCCCTGGCACCTCAGGAAACATCTATAAAGATGTTGTTATGGCTGATGTCAGAGGAATTACTGCTTGAGATCTCTTCTAGGATTTTTATGGTTTCTGGTCTCTCATTTAGGCCTTTCATCCATTTTGAATTTATTTTTGTGCATGGTGTAAGAAAGTGGTCCAGTTTCACTCTTCTGCACATTGCTGTCCAGTTTTGCCAACACCATTTGTTGAAGAGATTGTCTTTTTCCCTTTGGATATTCTTTCCTACTTTGCCAAAGATTAATTGACCATATAGCTGTGGGTTCATTTCTGCGTTTCCTATTCTATTCCATTGATCTATGTGTCCATTTTTGAGCCAGTACCATACTGTTTTGATTATTACACCTTTGTAATATAACTTGAATTGTCATGCCTCCAGCTTTGCTTTTCTTTTTCAAGATTACTTTGACTATTCGGTGTCTTTTACAGTCCCATACAAATTTTAGAATTGTTTGTTCTGGTTCTGTGAAAAATGCTGGTGCTATTTTGATAGGGATTACATTAAATGTGTAGATTGCTTTGGGCAGTATCGACATTTTAACAATGTTTTGTTCCTCCAATGCATGAGCATGGAATATGCTCCATTTCTTTGTGTCCTCTTCAATTGCTTTAATCAGTGTTTTATAGTTTTCAGAGTACAGCACATTTACCTCTTTGGTGAGGTTTATTCCTAAGTATCTTATGGGTTTTGGAGCAACTATAAATGGAACTGTTTTCTTAATTTCTCTTTCTGCTGCTTCATTATTGGTATATTTAAATGCCACAGATTTCTGAGATTGATTTTGTATCCTGTTACTTGACTGAGTTTATCACTTCCAACAGTTATTTGGTGGAGTCTTTTGGTTTTCTATATATAGTATCATGCAATCTGCAAATAGTGGAAATTTTACTTCTTCCTTACTGATTTGAAGGCCTTGACAATGGTAGCTCTTTTTTTTTTTTATTGGTGTTCAATTTACTAACATACAGAATAACCCCCAGTGCCCGTCACACATTCACTCCCACCCCCCGCCCTCCTCCCCTTCCAACACCCCTAGTTCGTTTCCCAGAGTTAGCAGTCTTTACGTTCTGTCTCCCTTTCTGATATTTCTCACACATTAAGCAGGATTTTATTCATCCTCCAGGAGAGCAAGGTGCCCGCTTTCTAAAGGTATGGAGTACACCAACACCCCTTAATACTTCCCTCAAAATGGGAAATCACTCAAAACACAATTAACCTGTGGACCATTCCACCTAAGCTTTCTGGTAGAGCTCAAACTCCGAAGGCACACCTTAGTCACTCACCCATAAATAGGCACTGACCCTAGTTATCTTAAAATTAAAATGCCTAATACTGGCTAGCTCTGTGCACTGGCAAACAGCAGTTGGACACAGCAGTAAGCTTTTCCCTTGTACAAATACTCAATTTATTAGAATTCTTCCCAAGTAATACAAACCCAAGTGATGTCCCACTATGTTTAAGCCATGTCTTTGTAGACTTCCAGGTATCTGGCAGCTCCATCCTATTATCTGGTGAAGTATCTAGATAGCATTAACTTCAAGTTAGAAAACAACTGGTTGCACGATAAAGCATACTGTTCTATCTCTATTGCACCAGAGAACTCCTTACAACCAAAAATATTACATTTATCTTTGTTAAGATAAACAAAAACATACAAAATCATCTAGACATATGGCAAAAATGTGTTGTGAGGGGTGCCTGAGTGGCTCAGTTGGTTAAGCATCTGCCTTCAGCTCAGGTCAGGATCTCAGGGGAACTAGCCCTGCATCGGGCTCTCTACTCAGCAGGAAGTCTGCTTCTTCCTCTCCCTCTGCACCTCCTCTGCTCATGCTCACTCTCTCTCGCTCTCAAACACATAAAATCTTTTTAAAAATTTGTGCTGTGAGAACAAGCTATGATAAATGCTTCTGAGCTGTTTGCAAGAAACTGTCACTTTTTTCATATAGTCATGAGTGGGTCATCCTGCATCTTGATACTTCTGCCATTGATAGGTTTAAAGAAATAAATCATATTATTCCCAAGCTAGGCACTAACACAAATGATAAGTTTGGAAGTTCATAATTTATCTTCATGTAGACTACATGGAAAAGAGATTCTAACACTTAAGTGAGCTTAATACATCCATACAAGAAATTGGAATGAAATTAACAGAAATATTATTTTATATAAGAAATTCTAGTGTGGTTAAAATGTGCTGAGAAAAGGTGCTTTATTCATTTTCTTAAAGATACTATTCTTTCAGGACGCCTGGGTAGCTCAGCAGTTGAGCAGTTGAGTGTCTACCTTTGGTTCTGGTCGTGATCCCGGAGTCACAGGATCAAGTTCCACATCAGGCTCCCTGCACGGAGCCTGCTTCTCCCTCTGCCTATGTCTCTGCCTCTCTCTGTCTCTCATGAATAAATAAAATCTTAAAAAAAAATACTATTCCTTCAAAATACTGGAAATGACCATAGCAATTCATCTGACCATGAATGTAAGTGCCCTATGTGACTCTTTCTATGTATTTTTCAGTTTGATGTAGTAAAGAAATGACTGCTAGATCCGATTTTTTAATTAAAACATTTATATATATTATATATGTAAATATACAATGAATTTTCACAGTCTAAACAGACATATGTCACCAGCACTCAGATCAAGAAACATTACCTGCATCCTACTATTCCGCTCATTGTCTGTTCTGGTCATTTCCCTGTCCCTCTGTAGGGGTAACCTGACTTGTAGAGAGATCAGTGTGTATGCTTTTTTACTTTATACAAATGGAATCACAGAGTACTCTTGTATCTGATTTCTTCTGCTCAACATTATGTTTGAAAGATTCATCCACACAGTTGCATAGAGTTGTAGAATTCATTTCATTAATGCATAATATTCCATTGCAAAAATATACAATTTTTTACTTTATACAAATGGAATCACAGAGTACTCTTGTATCTGATTTCTTCTGCTCAACATTATGTTTGAAAGATTCATCCACATAGTTGCATAGAGTTGTAGAATTCATTTCGTTAATGCATAATATTCCATTGCAAAAATATACAGTTTATTTAACCATCATATCAATAATAGGCATTTATGCAGTTTCCAATTTGAGGCTAATACAAATGTGCTATGAACATTCTAGATGTGCTACCAGAATGTATGATTATGCATCCCTTAAGACATGTTCTTTAGGTGAACATGGGCAAGTATTTCTGTTGGGTATATACTTAGGGGTGAAACTGCAAGGTCATAGAATATGAATATATTTAGCTTTCATAGTTCCTCCCAATCTTCTAAAAGGTCATTCCCCTCAACATTCTTACTAGAAATATTAGAGACCCTTGTTGCTTCACATCCTTATGACATTCAATACTGTTTTGCATTTTAGCCGTTCTTGTGGGTATGTAGTAGTATTTCATTATGGTTTTATTTTTTTATTTTTTTTAAATGAGCTGTCCAGCCCTTGAAAGACATGGAGAAAGAGCACCTGGGGGGGCTCTGTGGTTGAGCGCCTGCCTTTGGCTCAGGGCGTGATCCCAGGATCAAGTCCCACACTGGGCTCCCGGCAGGGAGCCTACTTCTCCCTCTGCCTATGTCTCTGCCTCTCTCTCTCTCTGTCTCTCATGAATAAATAAATAAAACCTAAAAAAAAAAAAAAGACATGGAGGAATCTCTTTTTTTGAAGATTTCTATTTATTTAAGAGAGACAGAAAGAGATAGAGCATTCACAAGTCAGGGGAGGAGCAGAGGGAGAAGCAGACTCCCTGCTGAGCAGGGAGCCAGATGCGGGACTCGATCCAGGACCCTGGGATCATGGGTCCTGGATCCATAAACCATGAGCCACCCAGGTCCCCTTCATTATGGTTTTAATGTGTGCATTTCTCTAACCACTAATAAAGCTGAGCACCTTTTAATATGTTAATGACCACTGTAAAGTCTATTAAGTCCTTGTTGAAGTCCTTTGCCTCTTTTTTTCTACTGGGTTGTCAGAATTTTTCTTAATAATTTGTCAAGTTTGTATTTTTTGAATACAAGTACCTTTTTGTTGGAGGAGGATAATATGTTATTTATATTCTTTTTTTTTTAAGATGTTATTTATTTATTCATGAGAGACACAGAGAGAGAGGCAGAGACACAGGCAGAGGGAGAAGCAGGCTCCATGCAGGGAGCCCGACGTGGGACTCGATCCTGGGTCTCCAGGATCAGGCCCTGGGCTGAAGGTGGCCCTAAACTGCTGAGCCACCCGGGCTACCCTGTTATTTATATTCTTGACAAACATTCATGTAACACATACAATGTGCTGGCAAGGCAGTGGTCTAAGCCCTTCACAAATATCAATGGCATCTTTTGATAAAGAGAAGTACTTAATATTAATGTGGTCCAATTTATCATTTTTGTTTTATGGTTAGAGCTTTATTGTACTGTCCTAAGGTCTTAAAGATGTTCTATATTTTTTTCCTCTAACAGCCTGACAGTTTTACTTTTCAATTTTATATATTTAGGCTGGAATTGATTTTTACATATACAATATGATATAGGGTTTAAGATAGCTTTTTCTATATGGATATAAATCATCCAACACCATTTACTGAAAAGCCTACTCTTTTTCATTGTATTGCAATGCCAACTTTGTCATAAATCAGATGAACCGTGTATGTATGGTTCTGTTTCTGGACTCTCTATTTGTTCTACTGGTTGGTTCGCATTTTGTCAAAATGTCTTAATTCAATGTTTCTCAAACTTTAAACTGCCTAAGAATTACATGGAGAATTTGTTCAAATACAGACTTTTTGGACTCAACCCCAGAGATTCTGATTCCATAAGGGGTTGAGATGGAGCTGCATTTCTCACAGGCTCCCAGGTGATGCTGATGCTGCCAGCCCAAGGACCACAATATGATAAACAATAATATAGTTCTGTAACAGGGCTTGCTATCTGGCAATGTAAATAGGTCAGCTCAGTTCTTCACAACTGTCTTAGCTATTCTTAGCCCTTTACATTTCCATATGAATTTTAAAGTAAGCTTGTATTCCACAAAACCAAAAAAACAATAGCAACAACTATAAAAACAAAATATCAAACTCTGGGATTCTGTTAGAGATTGCACTGATTATATAATTTGAGAGGTTAATTTGAAAAGACTTGAAATTTTAAAATATTGAGTCCTCCATGAATACAGCAGATGCCCCCATTTAAGTCTTCACTAATCTCTCTTATAAGGTTTTGTAGATTTTAGGATAGAGGTCTTCTATATCTTCTGAAAGATTTATTTCTTGAAAGTTCATGTCTTTGACCTTTATTGTAGGTGCTATCTTTTTTCTCTTTGTAATTTTTTTTAATTGTGGTAAAATACATAGAACATAAAAATTACCATCTTAAAGTAGGTAAGATGGTAAAGTAGGCTCCACCTCCAGCGCAGAGCCCAGTGCAGAGCTTTGAACTCACAACTCTAAGATCAAGACTTGAACTGAGATCAAGAGTAGGATGCATAATTGATTGAGCCACCCAGGCACCCCCACCATCTTTTTTTTTTATAAGATTGATTGATTTGAGAGAGAGAGAGAGCACGAGCATGGAAGCAGGGGAGGGACAAAGGAAGAGGGAAGGGGAGAATCCTCAATCAAGTAGATTCCCCACTGAGCACAGAGACCAACTTGGGGCTCGATCCCAGAGCCCTAAGATTATGACCTGAGCAGAAATCCAGAGTTAGATGCTTAACCAACTGAGCCACCTAGATGCCCCAAGGCACTCTACCACCTTAACCATTTTTTAATCATCTTGTTTCTGTTTCTTCCATTTTATATTTTTAAACCATTTTTAAGTTTATAGTTAAGTACATTTACATGGTTGTCCAACTAATCTCCAGGACTCTTTCCATCTTGTACCTGAAACCCTGTACCCATTAAACATCAAGTCTCCAATACTCTCTGCCCCTGGCAATCACCATTCTACTTCTGATTCTGTGCATTTGAGTATTCTAAGTACCTCAGGTAAGTGGGACCATATGGTTGTATATGCTATCTTTTTTTAAGCCTATCTATTTTTACTTAGAATCTGCTACTCAAGTAATTTGATGAAATACTGCATCACAGAAGTATGACTTCTAGCTAAAAATCCAGTAAAAAAAAAAAAAAAAAAAAAGGGCAGTAGCAGCAGCAGCGTAAGAAATTTGATGTGTTCAACTCACAGTACTTTGAAAATTAGGACAGTGCTAAAGAATGCTGTGTCATTTGCAACCATACACTTGTATAAGAGATGTAATTCTCACCACTTTCACACTTCAGGGCAAAGGTCAGAAACCACCTAAATATGAGTGGTAACATTTGTGTGACTGTTTTAAGAAAAGTTCTCTCATTTCTCAACTCTCATTGACCAAAATCTATGAAAGGCGATTCACTGATCCAGTAAGCTTTTATAAGTGTACAATATTCATATACTCTATAATATTCATTATTAATATTACTAATTCATATTTATATCATAAATTTATAACATATACTCTAAATATTATTACTATGATAGTTGAAATAAACTTTATAATGTCTTTTACTTTTACTTATATGTTTTATAAGTTAAAGAATCAATTCACTTAAGCAAGTGTTCACAAGCAGATATTTTGAGAGCAAAAGGAAAACTGTTCTGCATGCCTCAGCAGGAGCTTATTATCACTTTAAGATACACCACCTGGGCTGGTGCTCAGACTCATACTAAAAGAAGAACTAATCTAACATACTAAAAAAAGAACTAATCTAACATCTAAGGAAACTCAGTTAACTGAAATGAAAAAGTCAATGAGTACCACTGTAACTCACACTAAAAAGTAAATTTTAATATTATGACACACCATACACACACACACACAATTATTTTATGTAGCTAACAATTCCACAACATGAAACATTGCCATCATTCCCAGCAGAGCAGTAAAGAAAATTCTGTAACACCCTCAAAGAAAATCTGGAGTGTTGTTTCTATTAAAAACAAATTTCCTTTTCACTCTTATCACTGCACATTTCCAATAATCTTCTACCAGAGGTCACTGGGATCTTTTATATGACAGCCAGCCAGTCTGCTCCCTTAAACGTGAAGGAAGGAGCTTTCAGATAGCTGCTTTTCCACCCATAAATCAAAGCCAATTCAGAGCTCTCTTTGTGAGTCCATAATTGTTTGCTATACTCAAGCCAAATCAGATGATGCCTACCCAGGTCAGGCTGACCTTAATGCAAGGAACAAAGAAATACTATAAAGAGCAGAAGTATTCCCCCTTCTTAATGAACTATTTAAAAAAGCATCCATTGTTAAAGTCTGTATCAAATGACAATAAGTTTAAAATTCCCAATTTAGTCTATAAATTATCCCCAGTAGAACTGCAATCCAAATTCCCAGGCCTTGCTCCATAGACCATTTAAAATCTGTCACAAATCTGTTTTCCCCTAATCACTATTGCCTTAACTAAATCTTCCAATCCAGTTAACTGAACCCGGTACAACTCACACTTCACCATCTCCTTGCCTTTGCTCTTGCTATCACTCCATCTAAACCCCATCTGTCTTTCAAGGCCCAATTCAAATCCTCCCTTAGTGAACAAAGCTTTCTTTGCTCTGTCCTAAATATTTTCTTCTTTTCTGAGCAGCTAGGGGATTTATTTATCTGTACTATCAATTTGTGGTTTAAACTGCCTGGTATTGCCAATTACATTTCCCTAAGTTTATCTGATCTGAGCTAAATTAAAAATTCCATGCAGGCAAGTCCTATGTTTTATACCTTTATTTCTTCCACAATATCTAGGAGCATGCTTGGCAAATCCTGAGATTCCAAATCTCCTGTCATTACAACACATTCAAAGCTCACTTTCAAATCTGTTCTCTGTTCTGCAGATATTCATATAGAAAGCAGACACCAGAGAGAGATCAAACTGTTGGGTCATTTATCTGCCTAAACACACACACACACACACACACACACAAAACCTACACTCTGGAGATGCCAGTTCATCAGCACTACCAGATGCACCTTTCACATTGTCATGAGAAACAGACCTACCTAAAACATAGGAACTATTTTAAAGCTGGAACATCATGTTAATTCATAATATCAAAAAGCCTAAGAGATTTCTTTAGTTTCAGTGATTGCCAAAAGCAGAAGCACAAAGCCACAAGTTTGAACAAGACCCCTTAACATCAAATGTATTACCAACTTAACTGTAAGTCCTATATATTCCTCCTGTATCTGGAGCTTTTCTTTCTTAAGGCTTTTTCCTCTACCTTCTATTAATGTTCTCCATCATCACTGATTCAGCTTCTCACCAGCCTAATGAACAGCAATAAGATTCACTTTAAAATTAAAATGTAGGGATCCCTGGGTGGCGCAGCGGTTTAGCACCTGCCTTTGGCCCAGGGCGCGATCCTGGAGACCCAGGATCGAATCCCACATCGGGCTCCCGGTGCATGGAGCCTGCTTTTCCCTCTGCCTGTGTCTCTGCCTCTCTCTCTCTCTCACTGTGTGCCTATCATTAATAAGTAAAATAAAATAAAAAAAAATTTAAAAAAGAGCTCTCTCTTTAAAAAAAATAAATAATAAATTAAATTAAATTAAAATGTATGCAATGAAATCAGAACTGTTTATTCTTTAAACTGGTTTATCAAATAGTATTTCAACCATCTTGCCATTGTTCAAAATAGTTTTTAGATTTCATTTTTTTTATTATTTGATATATAGAGGATTATAAGTAAACTTTAAGTTATAAAGTGTAATAGTATAAACACCTGTGAATCTGAAACTAGTTTAACTTATTACATTTATAAAACTCATCCATGTTGTTGCTTATAGCTATAGCCCATTTATTTTCACTTCAGTGTTGTATAATATTTCATAATTATATAAAATATCACAATTTATTTGTCCTTTCTCCTATCAACAATCATTTAGGTTGTTTCCAGTTTCTCCGCCATGATGACAAATGTTGCTATTATTAGACATTCACACACATATCTACTGATGCACATGCAAGAGTTTCTTAGGTATACTTCTAAGAGTTTCTTAGACTACAATTTCTGAAACGTGTCATACACAACTACTTGGTGTTTTACAACACCTCTCTGGTGTGGATAAGCATGAGCTGCATTTTTTTTATTCTGTTTTTTAATTCCAAATTATTTCTGGGGCACCTGGATGGTTCAGTCAGTTAAGCATCCAATTTTTTATTTTGGCTCAGGTCATGAGCTCCCAGTCATGAGACTGAGCCCCCTGGTGGCTCACATTGGACTTGGAGCCTGCTCAAGATTTTCTCTCTCCTTCTGCCCCTCCCCACACAGCTCATGTGCATATGCACACACTCTTGCTCTCTTAAAAAAAATAAAATCTAAAAGTTACATTTCCCCTCCCAAATTATAAAAATCTAGTAAACAAAAGATTTTAGCTATCTTTTGATTAGTGCATTCTTTATTTCTTTAAACATCCCATATATAGATGGTCTATATTATGAATCATAAAACTGTTTGTTGTCTTTGTGGACTCTCAGTCTTGGTGGCCTGACTTCTCTCTGTTGATCTTTAATTGTGAGCTCACTGCTCAATTTTAACTTGGGACTGTTGATGTTTTTCTCCAGAGGAAATGGTTTCTGCTGCCACAGCAAGGCCACACCATGAATTCAGGATTCCTTCAGTCTTGCTTGAGGGTCTTGGCTTAGTAGAAAGTTCTGAAAGTGCCATTAGGTCAGGTAATTCCATCCCTCTTGATCTCTGACCACGGGAGCCTCTGGTCTCTGGTCCAGGAGTCCCCCTTCTTTATTTTAATCTATGTGTTTAGATTTATTTCATTATGCTTCCCCGTTTTCTTTGCTACAGGAAACAGACAATATGTGGCAAGCCACGAGGGGGAAACCCAGTGAGACACAGGCAGGTTGAGAGAAGTTCAATGGTCATCTGAACACATCCCAGAGAGCCTGCATTTATCTTCAACCTCAAATAAGAACGCTTAACTGGCGATAAAGCAATGATGGGCTTTGCTCATTTTCTGTATAGTTTTGTGCCAGAGGTTTTTCTGACTTTGACTTTTATTTTTCTCCTTCAGAAAAATTTCAAGGATAATATAAATAATTCCTATATATTTTTCAACCAACTTAACATTGTGCCACACAACCAATATTTTAATCTCCAGGCCTTACATAGATTTTACTAAAAATGGCACTTATAGACTTAAAATAATTCAAGTCTAATTAGTTGTATTTTAATACCATTAACACAAGAAGTTGCTTGAAATTCTGTATTAATACCTCACTGTATTTTAGAAGATGTCAATTACCTATGCTATTTTTTTTAAAGATTTTATTTATTTATTCATGAGAGACACACAGTGAGAGAGAGAGAGAGAGGCAGAAACACAGGCAGAGGGAGAAGCAGGCTCCATGCAGGGAGCCCGACATGGGACTTGATCCCAGGACCACGCCCCAGGCCGAATGTGGCACTAAACCGCTGAGCCACCGGGGCTACCCTACCTATGCTATTTCTATACACGTTTCCTTCCTCATGAATTCTTAAGGTTTTACATTCATCTTAACTATCTTTCTGTTTGCTGTTTCTGATGACTCAATCAAGAGGGGGGACTATTCAACTCAACACATCAATGACCTGTGTTAGGTGCTAAAGGTCAAAAGTACAAGTGGAGCGCTAAATTGTATATTCCTCCACCTGAATTTGAAGTTTCTTTTGAACAGAGGTTTCCAATAATATTTGAGGAAAATTAGCATGTTTTTGATTTTTTAAAAAAAGTAAACTTCATACTACATGTGGAGATTGAACAACTTACTTTTGTTCTCTGTCTACATTCTTTCCACTTAACACATCAGGTAGGCTGTATTTTGTGTTATACTTCTGAAATTGATGACAAGGACTAACCTACACTGAAACCAAAATTGATCTTAATAAGCTCATCAATCATAATATTATAGCTCTAAATAATTCCCTTTTAGGTTATTAGTGACTATATTGAAATGTAAGACCAGTACAACAAAATAAACCCATATTTAGTGTAGAGTTTGCTGTTTTCACAAATGTATACACCTATGCAACCACCATGAAAATCAACATATACAAATTTCTATTAGCCAGAAAAGTTCCCTGGAAACCAATCTGTAATCTATTCTCTGTCACTATGATTTAGTTTTATCTACCATAGAATTCCAACTAAATGGAATCAGGCTTCTTTAACTCAAAATTAAAATTATATTTTTCAGATTCACCCATACTGTTAAATGTATCAGCACTTCATTTCTTTTAACTGCTCAGTATCATTTCTTTAGGTGGATGTACTGTAGTTTATTACTCCCTTGTTGATGGACATTTGGGTTTTCTCTAGTTTTAAGCTATCATAAATTAAACAGGTATGAACAGGGATGCCTGGGTGGCTCAGTAGTTGAGCAGCTGCCTTTGGCTCAGGGCGTGATCCCAGAGTCCAGAATCTCTCATGAATAAATAAATAAAATCTTTAAAAAAAAATAAAACAGGTATGAACATATGTATATATGTCTTTGTGGGGACATATATTTTTATTTCTCCTAGATAACTACCTAGAGGTAGCACTGATGATTAACTCTATGAGAAAATACCAAACTGTGTTCCAAAGTCATTATACCATTTTGCATTATGTTACATTTACAATAGATAAGAGTTCCAACTACCTCACATAGGATGAAGTCTTTTAAGTGATATATAGTGGAGTTTTAAAATGCATTTTCCCAGGCAGCCTGGTTGGCTCAGCGGTTTAGCACCGCTTTCAGCTCAGGGAGTGATCCTGGAGACCTGGGATCCAGTCCCACATTGGGTTCCCTGCGTGGAGACTGCTTCTATCTCTGCCTATGTCTCTGTCTCTGTCTCTCTCTCTCCCTCTCTGTCTCTCATGAATAAATAAAATCTTTAAAATAAAATAAAATGCATTTTCCCAATGACTACTGGTATTAAGCATTGTCCATATTCTTGTTGGTCATTCATATATCTTTGGTGGAAGGTCTGTTCAAATCTTTTCTCCATTTTCAATTGCTTTGTCCTGTTAAGTTGGAAGAGGTCTTTATTTATTCTGAAAACAAGTCCTTTATGAGATACATGTACTGTGAATATTTGCTCAGACTTACCTTTTCTTTTTTTTTTTTAAGATCTTATTTATTTATTAGAGGGAGAGACAGAGAGCATGAGCTTGGGGGAGGGGCACAGGGAGAAGGAGAAGCAGACTCCCTGCTGAGCAAAGAGCCCAACGTGGGACTCTATCCCAGAACCCTGGGATCATGACCTGAGGTGAAGGCAGATGCTCAACTAACTAAGCCACCCAGGTGCCCTTGTCTTTCATTTTCTTAATGATGTCCTTCAAAGTGTAGATTTTAATTTAAATGAAGTCCAAAAAATCTTTTTATCCAGGTTTTTTTTTAAACTTTTATTTATTTATTCATGAGAGACACAGAAAGAGAGGCAGAGACATGTGCAGAGGGAGAAGCAGGCTTCATGCAGGGGGCCCAATTGGGAATCGATTCCGGGCCTCCAGGATTACGCCCTGGGCCGAAAGCAGACATGCTTAACTGTTGAGCCACCCAGGCATCCCAGTTTTTCTATTATGGTTCACGGACTTAGTGTCCTAGCTGAAAACTGCTCATCACCCCAAAGCTACAACAATTTTACCTTAAGAAAATTAGGAAATTTAGGTAAATAACAGATTTTTATATATAAATTCCTTTGTGATTTTTTTATTGATTCACAGATTAAGTATGTTGTTTATTTATTTGGTTTCCAAATATTTAAAGTTTTTTCAGATATCAAAGTTATTTATGTAAACTTTAATTCCACTGTGGAAAGAGAACATATTCCATATGATGCTTATTTTTTTATTGAAACTTATTTAACTGCCCCAGTATATGGTCTTGTTGAACATATCAAATGCACTTGAAAAAAAACATGTATTCTGAGTGTGTTGTTCTATAAATATCAATTCAGTCAAGCTAGTTGGTAGTATTCTTGAAATTATCTATTATTATTATCAGTGTTTTTGTCTAGTTGTCCTATCAATTGCTGAGGGAAATGTTAAAAATCTCCAAATATGACTGTGACATTATCTATTTCTCACTTTAATTCTACCAATTTTTGCTTCGTATGTTGTTAGCTGTTATTAAGCACATATACATTTATGATTATTATGTATTGTTAGTAAATTTTCCCTTTATTATTATGAAATAGCCCTCTCTGTCTCTGAAAATAGTCTTTGTAATGAAACCCATTTCATTTGATATTAATTTAACAAATCCAGACTTTTTATATTTAATGTTTCATGGGATAGTATTTTCTATCCATTTATTTTCAATCTGAGTCTTTATATTTAAAATACACTTCTTAGGGGGATCCCTGGGTGGCTCAGCAGTTTGAAGCCTGCCCTTGGCCCAGGGCACGATCCTGGAATCCCGGGATCGAGTCCTGCGTCAGACTCCCAGCATGGAGCCCGCTTCTCCCTCTGCCTATGTCTCTGCCTCTCTCTCTCTATCATAAATAAATAAAAAATAAATCTTTAAAAAATAATAATAATAAAATAAATTTCTTAGATCATATACTTGTATCTTGAGTTTTTTTTTTTCCATTCTGACCACCTTTGACTTTTATTTGGAATATTTATCCATTAATATTTAACACAATTATAGATATGGTTGAATGCATTTGTAATCCTATTATGCCATTCCTGCTTTCTTTTGGGGTTATTTGAATGTATTTCAGATTGCCATTTTAACATAGCATTGGAGTTTTAGCTAGATGGTTTAATAATTTTAAATAATTTATTTTTTAAGTAGGCTTCATGCCCAACATGGGGCTTGAACTCATGACCCTGAGATCAAGAGTTGTATACTCTACCAACTGAGTAAGCCAGGTGCCCCTAGATGCTTTTGTATTTGTAAATTGTTGCTCTAGAATGACAGTATCTTTATTTGTCCATGATGTTCTTAGAATTAATAGTGTAATTCTTCACATAAAATGTAGAAAACTTGTAATCATGTCAATACATTTATCCACCCCTTGCATGCTTTCTACATAGTTTAGAAAATGCCAAGAGAGAATTTCATAATTTTAGATGGAAATATAGACCTTAAAGATACTGTAAGGAAAATGATGTTCTTTTATACTTATCCACATATTTACCATTTCAGATACTATTTCCCACTAAACATCTAGGTGTCTGTATGAAATTATTTCACTTCAGCCTGAAAAATTTCATTTAGCATTTTTTTTTAACAGTAAGGGCTTGCTGACAATAAATTCTTAGTTTCCTTTCATCTAAAAAGGTCTTCATTTGGCCACAATTCTTTTTTTTTTAAGATTTATTTATTTTTTTGAAAGAGAAAGAGAATGCACACACACAAATGTGGGAGGGGCAGAGGAAGAGAAAGAAAGAGGAAGCAGACTCCCCACTGACTGTGGAGTCTGACACATGGCTCAATCCCAGGACCCTAGGATCATGGCCTGAGCCAAAATCCAGAGTCAGCTGCTTAACTGACTGAGCTACCCAGACACATCCTGGCCATAATTCTTGAAAGATATTTTTATTAAGTATAGAATTCTGAGTTGATACATTTTTCATTTGAACACTTTAAAAATGCTGTTCCACTGTCTTGTGCCCTCCATAGCTTCTGAAGTTAGAGAGATTTGCAATCTTTTTTTACTTTAATGTGTCACTTTTCTCTGTTTCTTATCAAGATGTTCTCTTTATGTTTTACCTTACTAGGCTGACTATAACATACTCAGGCCTGATTTACTTTGTTTCACACTGCTTAGGTCTCAGGGTGCTTCTTAAATCCATAAATATTGAACATTCATACATTTGGGAAATGTTTTAGCCAGTATTTCTTCAAATTGTTTTTTTGCTCTATTCTCTCTTTCCTTCTGGCTTCAATTCAACTTGTATGTTGAATGTTCTGATACTATCCCACATATCCAAGAGATCTTATTATTTTTATCTTCCCTGTCTTTCTGGTTCTTCACACAGGTTATTAGCCTCTATTGATCTACATGTTCTCTAACTCTCTCTTGTATCATCTCCATTCAACTGTAAATTTCATCCAGAGAATTTTTATTTTACTTATCGTATGTTCAGTTTTAAGATTTCCCTGTGGTTCCTTATACTTCTCATTTTTCTTCTACAAATTCCTCTTTGGGACTATTAAGAAAATTTTTCCTTTATGTTACCTAATATAATTAAAGAATTTCTTTAATCCTTGTCTGTTAATTCCAACATCTAGGTCATGTTGGACTTGGTCTCCATTGACTTTGCTCTTATAAATTGCTCACATTTTCTTCATTCTTCATTTGCTGAACAATTGTGGATGATATCCTACATATTGTGAATGCTTTTTTTAAAAATTTTTTTAATTTTATTTAAATTCAATATGCTAATACATAGTATAACACTCAGTACACATCTCATCATGTACCCTTCTTAATGACTGTCGAATGTTATATTCTTGAGCGTGAATTCCGTTGTTCTGTTACAAAGTGTTGGCTTTTTACGTTTTAACACATAACCTGGTTTGACTAAATATGTACACATAGTCTCTTAGGTGGCTGCTCAGAATTTCATCTGAGTTCCTTTTTCATTAACTGAGCTGCTTAGAGTGTACCCTACACATGCATAACTTAAACAACATTTACAGACAGAATGGAAGAATCCTCATCTGTGACGCTCTCCTTTATGAAATGTTCTTCCTCACATTCCAGCAGCATGGTAACCTCAATGTTTGTCCTCAGAAAGACTGCCGAATTGCTATCAGAGTTTTAGCTGCCCTGGACGTAAGACAATGGGATTCAGCCATAGGAGAGAAACAAGAAAACCACCCAATGTCGTTCTTTTCTTCCAAGCAAAAAAAATCATCTCCAGAATCCTTCTGCCTTTGGTCATTCTCAACTGTCATCATGTAGTTTTTTTTTTTTTATTTCTTGCATTTTGCCCATAGTTTGTCATTTTTATCTGCAGAAAGATGGTTCCAATCAGAGCTTACTTGGCCATCACAAAAGCTGAAGTCCTCCAAATAAAGTTTAGAATCAGCTTGTTGATTTCTGAAAAGAAAAAAAGCCCACTGGGAATCTGAACACTATTAGATTTAATTTATAACTCCATTTTGGGATTACTATCAATTCAACAATATTGAGTCTTCCAATCTATGGATATTGTGACTTTTCAATTTATTTAGATCTTCTTTAATTTCTCATAGCATTGTCATTTTTAGTATACAAGTCATATACTTCAGTTAAATTTATCATTAAATATTTGATACCTTATGCTATTCTAAATAATTTTAAAATGTCTTTCCCAATTATTCGTTGCTAGGAATATATAAACAAAACTGATTTTTTTTTTAAGATTTACCTGTTTGAGAGTGAGAGATTGAGAGAGAGAGAGAGAGAGAGAGAGGGAGCACGAACAGGGGTAGGGACAAAGGAAGAAGGAGAAGTAGACTCCCCACTGAGCAGGGAGCCCAAAATTGGGGTTCAATTCCAAGAGCTTGGGATCATGACCTGAGCTGAAGGCAGACACTTAACCAACTGAGCCACCCAGGTGCAACACAACTGATTCTTCTTTTAATTGACCTTGAATTCTTCTCAGATCTCACCTATTACTTCCAGTAGCTTTAGTATCAATTCTTTACTATTTCCGATGTATACAATTGTGTCATCTATACATAATGATAGTTTTATAGCTTCCTTTTCAATCCCCGTACCTTCTGCATCCTCTTCATGTTTTACTGCACTAGCTGGGATTTCCAATTCTATGGAGAACTGAAGTGCCATTTTCCTGATCTTAAGGAGGAAAGGTTGTTTTTCGTCAATAATTATTTTATTTTATTTTATTTTTTAAAGATTTTATTTATTTACTCACGAGAGACTTAGAGAGAGAGAGAGGCAGACACACAGGTAGAGGGAGAAGCAGGTTCCACACAGGGAGCCTGATGTGGGACTTAATCTCGGGTCTCCAGGATCACACCCTGGGCTGAAGGTGGCGCCAAACTGCTGAGCCACCTGGGCTGCCTGTCCATAGCGATTTAAATAGATTCTTGGGGATCCCTGGGTGGCTCAGCAGTTTGGCACCTGCCTTTGGCCCAGGGCGCGATCCTGGATTCCCGGGATCAAGTCCCACATCGGGCTCCTGGCATGGAGCCTGCTTCTCCTTCCTTCTGCGTCTTTCTCTCTCTGTCTCTCTCTCTCTCTCATAAATAAATCTTAAAAAACAAAAATAGAGATTCTTCATTGATGTTCTTTACTAGGTTGACATTCCCTTCTATTCCTAGTTTACTAAGAATTAATATAATAAAATATTATGTAACATTTATATTGGTATTCTACATATTAATATGATATATATTCAAACACACTTTATAAGTAAAATTATAATATAAGGTTTGTTAAAATTTTTTCAAATGCTTTTTTTTTTTTTTAAAGATTTGATTTATTTTAAAGATTTTATTCATTTATTCATGAGAGACACAGAGAGAGGCAGAGGGAGAAGCAGGCTCCCTGCAGAAAGCCCAATGCGGAACTCAGTCCCAGGACCCCAGGATCGTGACATGAGCCAAAGGCAGACGTTCAACCACTGAGTCACCCAGGTGCCCCTGATTTTGTGCTTCTATTGAGATAATCATTTGGCTTTTCCCTTTTACTATAGTAACAGGATGAACTGCATTGATTGTTTCATATTAATCCAATTATGCACTCTTGAGATAAACACTATTTGGTTATGACTTAATATCCCATTTTGCACTTGCTGCTTCAAATATTTTGTCCAGTTTTGTAGTTGCTTACAGTTGAAGTTCAAAATCAGGACAGTTAGAGTAAACCCACAGGGCAGCCCGGGTGGCTCAGCGGTTTAGCGCCACTTTCAGCCCAGGGTGTGATCCTGGAAACCCAGGATCAAGTCCCACATTGGGCTCCTTGCATGGAGCCTGCTTCTTCCTCTGCCTGTGTCTGTGCCTCTCTCTCTCTCTCTCTCTCTCTGTGTGTGTCTCTCATGAATAAATAAATAAAATCTTTAAAAAAAAAATAGAAGTAAACCCACAAATAAGTATTAACCTTAAGCCATGGTTAACAGTGAAGAGAGAAGTCTAGCAGTGACCGAAGTAGATGGTGGTAAGAAGAGCTTTGATCCCACTAATCCTATTACTCATTCTGTCTATTCCTGAAGTAGGATATATACAAGGAACTCAGTTCAACTACAGTCAAAAATACTTAATAATCCTCTGTTTAATAACAGTTAACCTATGAACTGAGAGAAAAAATAAAGCATGTCTATCTCTTCTTTAAAAGTTACCAACTTAGGGCAGCCCCGGTGGCTCAGCAATTTAGCGCCGCCTTCAGCCCAGGGCCTGACCCTGGAGAACCGGGATCGAGTCCCACATCGGGCTCCCTCCGTGGAGCCTGCTTCTCCCTCTGTGCCTCTGCCTTTCTCTTTCTCTCTCTCTCTCTCTCTCTCTCTGTCTCATGAATAAATGGAGAGAATCTTTAAAAAAAAAAAAAGTTACCAACTTAACTCAGAGATCACTACAATGTTCATTATCAATAAATGCCTATTAAATTAAATTAAAATGTACAAGTAACATTTTGAAAGACAAATATTCAAACCAGAAAGAAAATCAAAATCCTGAGCTATACCTGCTTAATATAGAATGTGTCATCATGTAATGTTAACATAAACTATCAGAAATATCACAGCTATCTTGCAAAGTTCTATTGCCTATCTTAGAAAATTAATGAGTATGCCCTAAAAGAAATATAGGCAATCATTTTAATCTGTAAAAATGGCTTGCAAACTATTTTATGTTCATAGATAAGCATTTATTAAATAGCTTTAAAATTAATAGCAGAAAGAGAAAATACACACAATATAACATATAACTTCTACAGGTCTTTTTCCTTTCTTCATTTACAGAGACTTTGGGGCTTCAGGCAGACACTCAGAAGGCAGGCTGCCAGTATCAATTTACACTTAAGCAAAACTTTTGCCAATGAAAACTGAAACACCTGTATGAATTAACTAAATTGTTCCCATTTTCAACAATGAAAGGAAATTAAAAGCATTACTGAATGTCACTGACTTGGCCCATCTGAAAGGAAATAACGTAGATAACAGCTAATTTTAAATTATCAAGCCGATACAACATAAATGGTTCTCTAAAACAATATGGGTTATTTTTACTATGAGTCATTCAGTTTTCCTGAAATGTGTGGATCAAATATCTCAGGAACAGCACTACATTATGACAACCTTAAAAAAATAAAGTATTCCTTTTAGGATAAGCTTCTGACATTGCTGAACTAAAACATTCTCCCAACATATCTCTCATATATTTCAACATGCTACACCAATAGGAAAACACTACTAAAAATTTCTCCCCCCCAAAAAAAGATTTTACCATTTTAGTAAACTTTAAGACAGTTTATTAAAACTGAACAAAACTCAGGAAAAATGAGCCATTCATTTGTTTATTCAATAAATATTTAACAAATAGCCAGTAACTATGGCCCCCATCCCTTCAAGTGCTTACAATCCAGGGGCAGAAATATTAAGACTTGTGTTATTCTTGCGCTTCTATTAACCAAAGACACTTCATAGTCTCAATAGTTGATACCCTTAGTTCCAGGCCACCACACTGTTGCCACAGAAGGGAAATGGATGCCCAGCAAGAAAGAATATGCCGTTTCTTTCCTCTCTGCTCCCTTCTCTCCCACATCTACTGCCAATTTCAAACAGGTCTTATCCACTTAGGAATTCCTATTCCTTGAAAACAGAATACTCTCCTACAAACCAGCAATCAGATGGCCCCGCTCATCCCTGAATGCTATGGGTGCACCAGCTCGACTTACTCAAAGGTACTTTCAGGACATTCTTGAATTTGATCCTCAAAACAAGATTTCAATGATGAGGAAGGGGCATATCCCTTCCTAAAACAAGGGAGTTAAAACAAGATAAAACAAGTAGTTATCCTTCACATCACATAGCACTACCTAAAATCATAAAACTAAGGGAAGCAATAGAGCATCAAGTTATAGGAAAGACAGAAATCCTTTCCAGGGGTCAAATATATTTCATTCATTCTCTTCTTCTGCATCCATTATTGAGCAACAGCTATGACTGAAGCATTGTACTATACTGGGCCTTGTAGAAGACCGAGAGAAGAACAAAGCCTTGTCCCTGAAATGGGGAGTTTATAGTCTTGTGGGAGGGATAAGGAATATACATAAATAATTATAAGCCCAAATATGAGCCTTGTTAAGAAAAGGGCACAGAAAGAAGTTCAAGAGTTCAGAAAAGGGATAGGACGAACACAAAAGTGTTCTCTTTTGCCTAAAATATTCTTTGGGAGTAAAAGGTAAGGGATATTTATATATAGGTCAGTCAATTATATAGGATATAAATTTTAGACAGAGGCAGAGGGAGCAGCAGGCTCACTCCAAGGAGCCCGATGCAGGACTCGAGCCCAGAACCCAAGATCATGCCATGCCCTAAGCCAAAGGCAGACGCTCAACTGCTGAGCCACCTAGGTGCCCGTCTAATTCCTCTTATTATCTGCTTCAGTATCATACACAAAGAATGGATAGGAGGAAGGATCAATAAATGCAAGAAGGAGTTGACAAGGGTTCATCTGGATTTTTCTAGTGTAGGCTGTATGCTTCCTTTGGAATCAACAAAAGAAGGGAGTGGTGCAGATCACAAAGTATTGCTGGGGCACCTAAAAGCCCTCCTCACATAGAAGTTCCTTGCCCTACTTCTTATGAATTAAAGATTTACTTGGAACTAAAAAACTCATCTCCTGGGACGCCTGGGTGGCTCAGCGATTGAGCATCTGCATTTGGCTCAGGATGTGATCCCAGAGTCCCAGGATCGAGTCCCACATTGGGCTTCCTGCAGGGAGCCTGCTTCTCCCTCTGCCTATGTCTCTGTCAGCCTCTCTTTCTCTGTGTGTCTCTCATGAATAAGTAAATAAAATCTTTAAAATAAATAAATAAAAAATAAAATAAAAAACCTCATCTCCTTGGAAGAATCATGCCTGGCACTATGCATCACTGTAATAATCAAACAGCTTTCCTCCAAAGGGATCAGTCCCCAGGTCAGGTCTGACTTGGATGAGAGATGGAAGAGGACAGAGAACAAAAATGTTATAAAGTCCTTGGGGGGAAAGTATAAAACTCAAATTTATCACCTTCCCCCCTGCAAGTTAGGAGATGAGTTACCTACCCCAGAGATTACTAGAGTTAATTATTTCAGAAGTACTTCACAGTAGAAAGGAACAAGACAGGGGCAGGGGTGGGCATGGAATCGGAAAGGGAAACCATAAGAGACTCTCAACTCTGGGAAACAAACCGAGGATTGCTGGAGGGGTGGGAAGGAGGGATGGGGTCACTGAGTGATGGGCATGAAGGAGGGCAAGTGGTGAATTGAGCACTGGGTGTTATATAAGACTGATGAATCACTGGGACGCCAGGTGGCTCAGTGGTTGAGCATCTGCTTTTGGTTCAGGTTGTGATCCTGGAGTCCTGGGATCAAGTCTCATGTCAGGCTCCCCATAGGGAGCCTAGCCTGCTTCTCCCTCTGCCTATGTCTCTGCCCCTCTCTCTGTTTCTCTCATGAATAAAATCTTAAAAAAAAAAAAAAAAAAAAAACTTGATGAGGGCAGCCCGGGTGGCTCAGCAGTTTAGCGCCACCTTCAGCCCAGGGTGTGATCCTGGAGACCTGGGATGGAGTCCCACATCGGGCTCCCTGCATGGAGCCTGGTTCTCCCTTTACCTGTGTCTCTGCCTCTTTCTCTGTGTCTCTCATGAATAAATAAATAAAATCTTTAAAAAAAAAAAAAAAAACCTGATGAATCACTGAACTCTACCTCTGAAACTAATAATAAAGTATATGTTAACTAAATCAAACTTAAGCAAAATTTTTTTAAATGAAAATAATAAATAACTAAAAAAGAAAAACAGGAAAAAAGGGAAAAGTTTTTTAAAGGAAGAAATAAACCCACCAACTCGAAATGCTAAAATACATTTAACTGCTTGTTTATAAATCAAGTATTTTAGTGTCTTTTTTAGGATAACTATGGCTAATATATATACCTTGATAAACCACTAAGACCAGTCCCAAGAAGATGTTATTATGGACCCCCGCCCCACAAGAGGCCAGCAGGAACACTTCCTAGCACATGTTACATCCTGTTTACCCCAGTTATCGGAAGAAACCCAAACACCCAAGCATCCTGGTCACATTCATCATCTAGACACTTGTCCTCATCCAGCTCTGTACTTCCCTATGGTAACTCAAACTCACCACCATTCCAGATCCTCCATATCTTTCCCTGAGCCTCACTTCATGGATCACCTTCCCACTGAGATCCTTCCCGCCACCTGACTAAAACAGCCGTACCCCCGTGCCATTCGTATTCCCTTACCCTGTTCTATATGTCTCCAGAGCACATCTGTTAAATATATTATTTCTCTCTTTGTATACAGTGTATTGTCCCCACAAGAATGTAAATCAATGTAAAGGCCAAGAAGGAAAATACTTTGTTGATACTGTATCCCCAATGACCAGCACAAAGCTTGACATATATTCAGTATTCAACAGAGATTAGCTGGGTAAATAGGAAACACAGGATCATTTTTTAAATTAATATTTTAAAAAATGTTGAACACTTTACTTGTCAAATTCCTTATAGCATACATAGAGAAAACAGGGACATTTCTACATAGTTACCTAAACACAGATATGCTATCATCATCAACACTAAAGATTCTTAAGATACTGAAGTGAGAAAATAAAAACAGGCACCCAGAGGACTCAAAGGATTCACATCCAACCAGTTCCAAAACCATAGGCAGAAAGCAGTAACTTGCAAAATTCATATTACAATACAAAGTAAGCTAGCTTTTCTACCAGATAAAAGTACTTCATTTTTGCCTTATCTGAAAAATAACAAAGAAAGAAAACATCAGAATTCTCTCTTAATTTTAACTATGATAATAAAAATGCCTTTGAAAAAATTATCTTCAGCAACTTGTGCTCATCAAAGATGTACATTATCTTTTTATCCATAAAGCTAAGAAGATGATGTCTGACCCTTTGGTATGTGACTTTTCTGTTCTTGAAAAGCCTTCTTTGATCTCAAATCCTCATTTATTACTCGAGCTTTCCTTTTCACTGCCATTCTTCTCCAACTGTAGTCTTTATCAACTTTATTTTCTTACACTCCATTCCCTCCTTAATTCCCTATAATGAGGGGACTACATGTACAATACTGCACCGAAACTGTCCTAGAGCTGAGTGATGCACCCCTGATCATCAGTGCCCACGGCCTGTCTCTGGACAGCGCTGCAGTGGGGGATGCTGATGAGCACTTCATGTTCCTGACACTGCCCTACTTTCTCAGTCCATATAACCCTCACCCTCTTGCTTCTGGTCCTTGCTCTCTAACTCCTCTTTCTCATCCCATATATGCAGGCATCACCCTCAGTTTTAGACAAAAGAGTTTCATACTACAGTGGTCTTGGAGTGAGGATTCAGACTCTTGCTCTGTCATTTCATTTGTTCATTGGACATGGAGCACCTATCGGGCCCTGGGATCAAACAATGAACAAGAAATATTTGGCCACTCCCCTCAAATCCAAGCAAATACAAAGAAAAATGCTTATGTTTACATCCACAGCAAGATATACACAGTTTGGAAATTAAAATGATGAGGTTTTCTTTTCTCCTTAATTTCCCTACATGGCAGTGTTTCAACATGAGCAATCTTAGGCAAGAATATATGAGAAGCAATATCACATACAAGGAAAAACATGAAATGGAAAGGACATTACTCACTGATGTAAATGCCAGCAGCTCCTCTTCAGTTAACTTATGCACTGGGTTATTCTTTTGGAAATTTGTGCTTTAAATTTTAAAAAAAGAGCAAATTAATTCTAAAATGTATGTTGTAACTAATGAAATATTATTTTTAAAAAAGCAACATAAACTTTATTTCAAGGCACATATTTTAATACTATTGCATTATATACAAATGTAGATATTAGTTTGCCAAAGATAAGTATGACACTAAATAATATAATAAGTAAGTGGGATCCCTGGGTGGTGCAGCGGTTTAGCGCCTGCCTTTGGCCCAGGGCGCGATCCTGGAGACCCAGGATCGAACCCCATGTCGGGCTCCCGGTGCATGGAGCCTGCTTCTCCCTCTGCTTGTGTCTCTGCCCCTCTCTCTCTCTCACTGTGTGCCTATCATAAAATATATATATATATATAAAATAAGTAAGCAATAAAATGCTGACAAATAGGGGCACCTGGATGGACCATTCGGTTAAGCGTCCAACTCTTGGTTTCAGCCCAGGTCACGATTTCGGGATTGTGAGATCAAGTCCCACACTGGGTTCTGCACTCAATGGAGAGTCCACCTGGGTTTCTCTCTCTCCCTCTCTCTGCCCACCTCCCACAAAATAAATCAATAAATAAAATCTCTTTGAAAAATGTTGAGACACAAAAAATGCTGACAAAGGGTGCCTTGCTGGTTAGGTGGTTAAGCATCTGCCTTCGGCTTGAGTCACAATCCCAGGGTCCTGAGATAGAGCCTCACATCGGGCTCCCTGCTCGGCAGGGAGCCTGCTTCTCTCTCCCTCTGTCACTCCCCCTGCTTGTACTCACTCACTCTCTCTCTCAAATAAATAAATAATCTTAAAAAAATTTTTTTTTGAATTTTTAAAAATATTTTTAAATGCTGACTAAAGGTGGTTGGTATACTAAATGTTAACATAATTTATTTTACTAGGAAAAAGAAATCGAATCTGGCAGCCTCAGAAAGAAAAGAATGAACATGGAACCAGCTCCTAATTATCAAACTCATGCCAAAAAAATTAAAATATCACTGTAATCATTAGGCAAAATTTAAGAGGCTGTCAAAGAGGCAGGAAAATGGGAATTCTTAGATCCTGCTGATCCAAGTATAATTTGATCAGATGATTTTACTAAACAATTTATCACTATCTTGTAAAGTGAAATCTTCATATATCTTAGCTCAATAATAATTTCATAGAGCCCAGAGAAATTCTTGAACAGGTGTACCAGGAGCCATATACAAAATATCCATAGTAATATTGTGTACAACAGGAAAAAAAAATCTTGAAATAATCCAAATGTCCAAAAAAAGACTGATAAACTGAGAAATATTCACCCAATGGGATGCTATAATCCAAAGTAAATTATAGCTACGTATAAAAAAGAATGAATCATAAAAACATAATGAGAAAAAAATCACAGACTACACATAGTAAGATATCACTTTTATAAGGCTCAGAAAAAAACAAAATGAAACTGACTTAGAAGTACAAAAACGTGAGTAAATATATTTTTTTGAAAAGGCAAGAAAATAACAAATACAAAATTGAGGATAGTGGTTACTGTGTTTTTTTTTTATTCAAGTATAATATAAGTATAATATAACATACAGTGTTATATAAGTTTCAGGTACACAATATAATGATTCAGCAATTCTATATATTTCTCAGTGCTCAAGATAAGTCTACTCTTAATCTCCTTTTTTATTTTACCCATCGCCACTCTGGCAACCACCAGTTTGTTCTCTGTATATCAGAGTCTGTTTTTTTTGTCTCTTTTTTTCTAGCCCCATCGTTTCACCAATCTTCCATCTATAAGAATTCACCTTCTCATTGTTTCCTTTCTAATCGTGTTTCTTTTAAGATTCATTTATTTATTCATGAGAGATACATAAAGAGAGAGAGGGAGAAGCAGGCTCCATGCAGGGAGTCCAACGTGGAACTCGATCCCGGGTGTCCAGGATCAGGCCCTGGGCCGGAGGCAGCGCTAAACCGCTGAGCCACCCAGGGCTGCCCCTCCTTTCTAATCTAACACAGCTTACTACAATGTCCAAGTCACCTCTCCACAGGGAAAATGGCCATGGGGATTAGACAGAGGTCAGGCAATATAACAAAACCACAGTTTACAACTCCCATGGTAACTCAGTTCATGTAAATCATCAATTCACTGATTTCCTACCCATTTATAAACACTGCATCAGGTGCTCCAAGATTCAGAAAACAATCAAGTTGTTTCTACCAAACAGGGGAGATTTAAGTTGCTTATAAAATCCACTCAGCACTTCTAACTGTTCCATATATTAAGATTCAACCAATATTATACTTGGGGGAAGAAACAGTATTTGAAAACAAGAATTTTTTGTTTTTATTTTTTAGTCCTCTCTCAACTATAAAGTCTAACTCATTATACATACCTAAAGCTCAATTGACAGAATGCCTGGGAATATGTATGTTTTGTTTGATTTAATTTTCTGATACACTGTCAATTATGAATTTGCTAAAATGATGTTTTAAGAAATTACATAAAGGAGAACTCAGAATTTGAGGTCAGTAAAACCTGGATTCAATTCCTAATTGCTGCTCATAATTCTCAGCAAGTCATTCAGCCAGTTGAACCCCAATTTCCTATCTGAAAAACGGAGAAAGCAACTTTAAGGTTGCTAGAACATTAATGAGAGGTGATGTGAGAAGTGCATGGTGCAATTCCTAGCACATGGAACTGCTCACAAATGGTTGCTATTTATATTAATTATATACTAAGCATCACTACGAATTAGACAATTTTTCATTAGTATGCAAAGAATCTGTCACTAGAATCAAATAATATGATAGAACAGGAGATCTGGGCTTAGAAACAGAGCTCTATGTGTGTGATCCCTTTTACCCAAACAAGAAGACTGGAGGACTATATTCAACTTTTGTGTAAATGAAGTGTGAAAAAGAGGTATAATGCTATGAGGTGGAGACAAAAGGATAAGCTCTACTGAGTTATATAACAATTTTTTTAAACAAATCCCTCCTTTCTTATCTATTACTAATTTGACTGTTCTAAATATTGCAACTTTGTGAAGTACTCCATTTTGAACATTCTCCAGAGAAGTGAGACACTGATATAGTCTCAAAGCATCTTCCCATAAAATGTTAATTACAAAGGTGAAAAAGAAAAACTCTATAAAAATGGAGATGTCTTAAAAAAAAAAATGGAGACGTCTGGCAAATGTTGCTTCAATCGTGATCAAAGTTAAAGTCAGCAGTGGGACAAACGGACAAATCAAAATTGTGTCCTACTGCTAGGATGCAAGAAGAACCACAAAACTTCCCTTCTCTGATATCCCTGCTAAAGATGCATAATGCAAACTAACTGTAATTTTTTTAAATAGGTCAAATTCAGTGGGGAAAGTCTACAAAGTAACTGGCTTATACATTTCAAAAATGTCAAGACTATGAAAGTCAAGCTATTCCGGCATGATGGAAACTGGAGAGACAGGACAATTAAAAGAAACACATGTATTTTACAGTGGGTCCTGTGCTACAAAGGAGATTATTGGGACAACTGGAAAATTTGAATGGGATCTGAGTATTAAGTGACAATAAAGTATGAATATTTATTTCCTCATTTTGATAGCCATATTGTGGCTATTATAAAAAAAAATACCCTAGTTTGTTGGAAGCATGCACTGAAGTAAGTATTCAGGGATGATACAGTGTCCTGTTAGAAAATTATTCTCCAAAGTTCTCTACAATGCCTTCCCCTTGCCACTTTTTTTGAAAAGTGAATTTTGAAATTATTTCAAAATTGAAAATAAAAATAAAAGGAAAAACTATTTCCACCACACATAAGATTCAATAGTATTAAGAAATAATTCTATCCTTTGGATTGTAAATAACCTCAAAGGTCAAAATAATCATTCTCAACTCTCCTAAATACTTTATTATAAGTTTACTCCTAGCTAAAGCTAACCAAAGAAATCTTGCTTATGAAGAAAAGAGAAGTATACTAACTCAAAGGTGATTCCTGAAATTCCTAATCTCTAACCCTTGACTTGGTTGCAGAGGGTTGCAGCAGGCAGAGAGCACTGGTAGTTTAGTGAAAATTGATTGCCCCACTATTCTTGATGCTCGTAAGCATTGTAAGATTCCCTATTCATCCAGAACTCGGTGTGCCTCCTGGAATAAAGTTTTCCTCAACACATAAGAACCAATACGCAGTGTTCAAAGTAACTAAATAAGTAATTGACTTACCAGATTCCAAGGATAACAGCAAGCTCTTCAGCATGCAGATCAGGCATCTGAAACTGTTCACAATCTGCTAATTTTATCTCATTTAGAACTGTATCATCATTGAGCTCAAGATTCTGGTGAAACGCAAAAGAAAATATTTAGACCAAAATTTAAATTTGATTCATTCAACACACTGTATGCAACTGATTACTAAGGAGAGATAATTCATCTTTTTGTTTAAAAATTCTACAACGTCTACATATGGTCAACAGGCTATTTCTTGTGAAACACATATTTGGGGATAATTTACTATGTAGAAATGGAGCCCAAGCCCCTCTACTGATGCATCAGGATTTAAAATCATATCTTTCTACTCTATATTCTAATCAAAATATCAACTCTTGGGGCATCTGGATGACTCAATCAGTTAAGTGTCTATCTTTGGCTCAGGTCACGATCCCAGGGTCTTGGGATTGAGCCCCACATTGGGCTCCATGCTCAGCAGGGAGCCTGCTTCTCCCTCTCTTCCTCCCCATTCATGCTCTCTCACTCTCTTTCTCTCTAAAATAAATAAAATCTTTAAAAAAATATTAAATCAAAAACAATACAATAAAATATCAACTCCCAATTCTGTTTCTCAACAGGATCTAGAAGAGCCAAAACAATCTGAAAAAGAATAAAATCTGAGGATTTAGGGGACTTGATAGAGTATCTGATTTCAAGAAATACTACAAAGCCAACACAGTGTGGTACTAGTGTGAAGACAGACTTACAGATGAATGGAGTGGAATATAGAGTCCAGAATTTTAGACCTACATATGGCCAATTGATTTTCAACAAAGCAAAGTCTTTTCAATAAATGATGGTGACAACTGCACAGCCATTTGGGAAAAAATGCCCCTTCACCCTTATCTCATACCACACACAAAAATTAAGTCAAAATTGATCACAGACCTTAACATAGAAGCTGACCCTAAAAAAACCTTCTAGAGGAAATCACAGGAGAAAAGCTTTGCAACTCTGGGCTAGATAGGTGGTTCTTAATTAGGACACAAAAAAACCTGAACCATCAGAGAAAAAACTTTCCTAAGTTAAACTTCATCAAATTTAAAAGTTCTGTTCTTTGAAAATATCGTTAAGAAAATGAAAAGCCAAGCTACAGACTCAGAGAATATATTCATAAAACAAATATATGAAAAGGGACTTGTATTCACAATATGGAGAACTCTTACAACTCAGTAAGAAGATAAAAAACCCAATATAAAAGTAGACAATAGATTTGTACAGACACTTCATTAAAAGATATATAAATGCCCAATAAGCACGCAAAAAGATCCTTGACAACAACAGTCAATAGGAAATACTAATTAAAAGACTGACAATACTAAATGTTGACAAGGATCTAAAATTAGAACTTTTACACACTGCTGATACTAATTTAAAATGGTGTACCACAGAAAATATTTTGCCAATTTCTTTTTTTAATTTTATTTATTTATTTAACAGAGAGAAAGAGAGAGCACGCAAGCAAGCAAGCAAGAGCAGCAGGCAGAGGGAAAGGGAGAAGCAGGCTCCCGTTGAGCAGACAGCCCAATATGAGGCTCAATCTCAGGACTCCGGGATCAAGACCAGAGCCAAAGGCAGATGCTTAACTGACTGAGCCACCCAGGCGCCCTGCCAATTTCCTATAATAAACATACATTTACTATAAAGGAGCTATCAATTCCACTCTAAGTGGTTACCATGAGAAATGAAAACACGTCCACAAAAGACATATATATATAAATGTTCATACAATTTTATCTCTTATAGCCCAAAAACAGAAACAACTCAAATAATTCAAAAATTTCATATTTGTTATCAATAAACAAATAAAAGAAAAGTTAGGATGTCTCCGTGGCTCAGTAGTTGAGCATCTGCCTTTGGCTCAGGGCATGATCCCAGGATCCTGGGATTAGGTCCCACATTGGGCTCCTCGTGAGGAGCCTGCTTCTCCCTCTGCCTGTGTCCTTGCCTCTCTCTTGGTGTCTCACATGAATAAATACATAAAATCTTTAAAAAATAAATAAAAGAAAAAATAAAAATTATACTATATCCATCCAATGGAATTCTAATTAGCAATAAAAAAGGAACTATTGGCACATGTAACTATATAGGTTTATCTCAAAAACATCATGCTAAACAAGAGGCCAGATATAAAAAAGTACATAGAAAATTCTGGAAAAGGCAAACTATCTATAGTCACAGAAAGCAGATCCACAATTGTTTAGGGCCAGCACAGTGAGAGATTAACTGCAAATGGGCATGACAGAACTTTCTAGGGTAATGAAACATACATTGACTGTAATGGTTGCAGAAATGCATTTGTCAAATGTCATCAAACTGAATGGGTTTAACCTTACCAATTAAAATGGGTCAATTTTTCTGTATGTAAGTTCTATTTTTAAAAAAATTATTTTTAGGGGCACCTGGGTGGCCCAGTCAATTAGCATCCGACTCTTGACTTCAGCTCAGGTCGTGATCTTGGGGTCACAGGATAGAACCCTGCGATGGGCTCCATGCTTAGTGCAGATCCTGCTTGAGATTCTCTTTCTCCCTCTGCCCTTCCCCATGTTCATGCTCTCTCTCTCAAAAAATAAATAAATCTTTTTTAAAAACTGATGTGGAGCTCCCGGCGTGGAGCCCGCTTCTCCCTCCTCCTGTGTCTCTGCCTCTCTCTCAATCTCTGTGTCTATCATGAATAAATAAATAAATAAATCTTTTTTAAAAATAAATAATTAATTAAAAAATAAAAATAAAAAATAAAAATTGATGTGGGGCACCTGGGTGGCTCAGTCAGTTAAGTGTCAAAATCTTGATTTCAGCTCAGGTCATGAGTTCAGGGTCATGAGATTGTGTCCCACATCAGGCTCCACACTCAGCAAAGCCTCTGCTTGAGATTCTTTTCTTCTCCCACTCTCTCTGCCCCACCCCTGGCTCACTCTAGCTCACACTCAAATAAATCTTTAAAAAAAGTTGATTTTGAAAAAAATGAACTGTCAAAAAAAATAGTAAAACCACAATGAGATATCCCTACACACACCCCTAACACATGAAAATAGCAAAAATTAAGAAGAATGACAATACCAAGCATTTGCAACTGGCACTCATTCACTGATGATTGGAACATAAAATAGCACAACCACTTTGGAAAACAGTTTGGCAGTTTCTCATCAAGTTAAGAATACACTAGGGTGCCTGCATGACTCAGTCAGTTGAGAGGCTGACTCTCTATTTCAGCTCAGGTCATGATCCCAAGGTCATGAGATCGAGCCCCACATGGGGCTCTATGCTAAGCATGAGCCTGCTTAAGATTCTGTCTCCCTCCTCTCTGCCCCTCCTCTACAACATGCACATGCTCGCTCTAAGGAAAAAAAAAAAGAACACACTCACTACACAATTCAGCCATTCTAATCCTAGGTATTTACCCAAGAGAATTAAAAACATGTTCACACAAAGACACACAAATGTTTTAAGCAGCTTTATTCATAATAGCCAAAAATTAGAAAGAGCTCAACTATCCACCAACAGGTAGATGAATAAACACACTGTGCAGATAGACCTAAGTGTGCATGCATGGATGAATGGATTAAGATGTGGTACATAAAAAAAAAAAAAAAAAGATGTGGTACATATATTGGAATATTACTCGATCATTAAAAAAAAAAAACCCAAACAAATAAGGAAATCCTACCATTGGTGACAACTTGAATGGACCTTGAAGGTATTATGCTAACTGAAATAAGTCAGAGAGAGACAGTGTATAATCTCACTTGTATGTGGAATCTAAAAACAAAACAAAACAAAAAATCAAACTCGTAGAAAAAGAGATCAGACTGTGGTTACCAGGGGCAGAGGGTGAGGGGAGGGAGGACTGGAGGAAGCTGGTCACAAAGTACGAACCTCCAGTTACAAGACAAATAAGCACTGGGGATGTGATGTACGACACAAGGACTACAGCCAGTACTGCTGTGAGATAGACAAGAAAGTTAAGAGAGTACATCCTAAGAGTTCTCACTACAAGAAAAAAAATTTTCCTTTTCTGTTTATTTTTTATCTATACGAGAAGATGGATGTTAGCTGAACCTACTGTGGTAAACTTTACAATATATGCAAATCAAACCATTATGCTATATGCCTTAAACTTATACAGTGATATACGCCAAGTATTTCTCAATAAAACTGGAAAAAAAAGAACTGCTATAACTTAAAAACACATTATGCCAAGTGAAAGAAACGAGACACAAAAGAGTCATACTGTATGATTCCATTTATTTGAAATTCTAGAAAAAGCAGCTCTAATCTGTGACAGAAAGCAGATCAGAGGGAGGGAAAGTGACTGACTGTGAAGGAGTGTCAATGACTTTTTGGTGTAATGGAAATGATACTGTATTTTTAGTATGGTGGTCATTTCATGGGTCTATTTTTCAAGATTCAAACCGTACATTTAAAATAAAATAGGTACAACTTTAAGTTTTTTTCTAATTCAATAAAAGCAGCTAAAACTAAATGGACTAGAAGGCTGAAAACTGTCCATGCCTTAAAGGTCACTTCTTAACTGGTAACCTTTTAACTAGTAAGCAGTAAATCTGTCCAGAACACAGCCCAGAGGAACAGCTTTCCTTGTCCATCCTCAAATTCACTCTAACTGTAGGCCTAGCTCTATCTACAGTGTTTTAAGAAAAGAGTAGAGCAAGAAAAGAAAAAAAGAAAAAGAAAAGAAAAGAGAAGAGAAGAGAAGAGAAGAGAAGAGAAGAGGAGAAGAGAAAAGAAAGAAAAGAAAAGAAAAGAAAAGAAAAGAAAAGAAAGAAAAGAAAAGAAAAGAAAAGAAAAGAAAAGAAAAGAAAAGAAAAGAAAAGAAAAGAAAAGAAAAGAAAAGAAAAGAAAAGAAAAGAAGCACAGCAACCGCAACAAACGGCTGACTGGAAGAACACAGAACCTTTCAGAATCCATTGAAAAAGTGGCTCCCCCTCCCTGAATGGGCGCCCTTCAAAGGCAGAGCTGGCAGGTACATAGCACACCCTGGTGGCCATCATTTTCAACATAAGCCTTTCATAATTTAAAAAACAGATCTACATATATAATTTAAAATCTTCTAATAGCCACACTTAAAAAGAAAGTAAATGGGGCACCTGGGTAGCTCAGTCAGTTAAGTGTCTACCTTCAGTTCAGGTCATGATCCCATATCGGGCTCCCTGCTCAGCAGGGAGTCTACTTCTCCCTCTGCCCTTTCCTCTACTCTCTCTCTCTCTCAAATAAATAAAATCTTAAAAAAAAAAAAGTAAAAAAGTAAAATTTTAAAAATGACTTAACCTAATACATCAAAAATACTATGCTTATATATCTGTCAATAGAAAATTATTAATTAGATATTATATATTATTTTTTCCATACACAGTCTATGAAACCTGATATGTCTTTACCGTTCAGCACATCTCAAATTGGACCAATCAACTTTCTGTTGATCAATAATTACATGTGGTTGAGGACTACCATATTGGACTATTATATAGCTCTACAGTATCCCAAAATTTTCATCTTTTTACATCCTAACAGTTGTATCAATCTACCTATTAATACACAATGTTCTCTGTTGCTTGTTTTTTGAGGGTTTTTTTTTAAGACTTCTTTTTTAAGATTTATTTTAGAGAGAGAGAGTGGAGGGGAGGGGCAGAGGGAGAGAATCTTCAAGCCGACTCCCTGCTGAACCAGACATAGTGCTTGATCTCACGACCCTGAGACCATGACCTGAACCAAAACCAAGAGTTGGACATTTAACTGAGCCACTCAGGCACCCCTAAAGATTTTATTTTTAAGTAATCTGCACACCCAAAATGGAATGCAAACTTACAACCCTGAGATCAAGAGTCACACATGCTCTACTGACTGACCCAGCCAGATGCCACAATACACAATGTTTAATAACACATCCATATGAGATCTTTATAAATCTAATCTGATCCTTCAACAAAGTATGAAGAAATGAAGTATGGGAAAAACAAAAGAGGAAATGAAGAATATCATAACTGTCCCAGATTCTCACCCTAGGCTAGACAACAAGAATAGGACAGGGACCCAAGTCTCCTGCCACCCCAGGGCTCCTTCCCCTCCACCACCAAAGACCTGAGATATGGCAGTTTTGGCAACATGGCATTACTTTTTTGCTAGACACAAACAATTAATCAAAATAGTTTTGATCTTCATTCAAAATGCTCTACATTCCTATTCCACTGTTTTGAAATTAAAATGCATCTGGGGCAGTACCTACTTATCTGTTCTTTTTTTAAGATTTTATTTATTTGACAGAGAGAGAGTGAATAAAAGCAGGGGGAGGGGCAGAGGGAGACAGAAGCAGGCTCCATGTTGAGCAGAGAGACTGATGCAGGGGTCAATCCCAGGATCCTGAGATCATGACCTGAGTCGAAGGCAGACGCTTAACTGACTGAGCTACCCAGGAGCCCCCTAGCTGTTCTTCAAGTCCCAGATTTAAGATAAGATAGACATTTTCACACTGTAACATTTCTAATCAGGATATATTTTGTTATAACTAAAATTGATAAAATAGTGTTCCCTTTTCTCCCCCACAAAACTTGGTTATTAAAAAGACAGTGTAGGGATCCCTGGGTGGCTCAGCAGTTGAGTGCCTGCCTTCGGCCCAGGGCGTGACCCCAGTTTGGGGATCGAGTCCCACGTCAGGCTCCCGGCATGGAGCCTGCTTCTCCCTCTGCCTGTGTCTCTGCCTCTCTCTCTCTGTCTCTCATGAATGAATAAATAAATAAAATCTTTAAAATAAATAATAAAATAAAATAAAATAAAATAAAATAAAATAAAATAAAATAAAATAAAATAAAATAAAATAAAATAAAATAAAATATAAAATAAAATAAAATAAAATAAAATAAAATAAAATAAAATAAAATAAAATAAAATAAAATAAAATAAAATAAAATAAAAAAATAAAATAAAATAGTGTACTTTAGGGGTGCCTGGGTGACTCAGTTAAGCATCTGCTTCAGCTCAGGTCATCATCTCAGGGTCCTGGGATCAAGCCCCACATCAGGTTCCCTGCTCAGTGGGGAGCCTGCTTCTCCCTCTTCCTCTGCCACTCTCTCACTCTAATAAATAAATAAAAATTTTTTAAAACACAGTGTATTTTCTAATGTAATAGTGCCTTTAATATAAGGAAATAGGATGTATAACTAATAAGCAATTCTGTCTTCTGCCCTAAGTATAAAGCTGTTTCTATCTAATCAATACTTACATCACATAATTTGTATATTATACCTTTAAGTAGTAATTAATGAAAATAAGATTACCTGAATGTATTTTACTTCAAATATGAAAGATTCAATAAATTCTATGTTAAATTGTACATCATTTTTTTACATTCCTAATAGTACTCATATCCTATTTATCATTCCAGGAGATAATTTTCAATAAAAGAACTCCATATAAAAAAAGCAATAAACAATGGATTACTGAATTAAATGTGTGGACTACAGAACGGAGTGTCTTTTCACTGACCCTATGCTATGGCCTAAAAATCAGGTTTATGGCAGTTAATCTAAGACTTAGCAATGGACTTGGGTTACATCAAAAGACAGGACAGGACAGGACAGGACAGGACAGGAAAGGAAAGGAAAGGAAAGGAAAGGAAAGGAAAGGAAAGGGGCTTAAAGAGGAGACTCCATACACGGAAGGAGGGAAGAAGGGAGGTTTGAAACAGGTAACAGTAACGTCTTCCCTGATCAACATCAACAAAGCAGTATGAACCTTGCTTCACTGTGGCTTCACCGATATCAGGAAGTATAGACAGCACCCTGTGTAGAGTTTCTCTCTCCCTCTCTCCCACCCTCCCTCCCTCTCCCTTGCTCCTTGCTCCCTGCCTTTCCTCCTCCCTTCCTTCTTCTCTTAGAACCAATAGCTCAGCGGGTGGCTGAGCGGTTTGGCGCCTGCTTTTGGCCCAGGGCGCGATCCTGGAGTCCTGGGATCGAGTCCCAAGTCAGGCTCCTGGCATGGAGCCTGCTTCTCCCTCTGCCTGTGTTTCTGCCTCTCTCTCTCTCTATGTCTATCATGAATAAATAAATAAAATCTTAAAAAAAAAAAAAAAAAACAATAGCTGTTCCTCCCTTAATTATCTCAAAAGCAAACAAAGGAGTGCTTGGAACCAGCCCAGCAGGTGTGTAATACCTCATCAGAGGCCTTCCCAAGGAAGAGACTCCTGACCACTGCCACTCTTTCTTTCTATCCCTAGCCCCTATTCTTGGCACTATCTTCAGTATAGAATAGAATTGTAGTATTCACTGTACCCAAGATAAATCTGTTTATAGTCTCTGGAATGGAAAGTAGGGCTTCAAGGAGAGTAACATCAGGCAAAGGACAATAAAAAATGTTGGCTTGGGATTTCCGGGATAAGACCATATAAATGCTAATAGACTCTATGGAAGCAGATAGGAAGGCATCTAAGTATATAAACTGACGAAGATCCATAAATGTAAGCTGCGAGAAGAGAATGCATGGGGCACCCGCTGGCTCAGTTGGTAGAGCATGTGATTCTTGATGTCAGGTTTATAAGTTTGAGCCCCACATTGGGTACAGAAATTACTTAAAAATGGGGCAGCCCGGGTGGCTCAGCGGTTTAGCGCCACCTTCAGTCCAGGGCCTGATCCTACAGACCCAGGATCGAGTCCCACATCAGGCTCCCTGTTTGGAGCCTGCTTCTCCCTCTGCCTGTGTCTCTGCCTCTCTCTCTCTCTGTCTCTCATGAATAAATAAATAAAATCTTTAAAAAAAAATTTAAAAAAAGAAATTACTTAAAAATGAAATCTTTTTTTTTAAAGGAGATTGCATTAGCCAAGTCAAGGAAAACTTAACTAAGGTAGCAACCAATCCAATAATGAATGACAGTAACAAAGGATCAGAACACTGGTAAAAAGGAATTCTTATCATTTGTTCACATATTTTTGAAGAAGTCTAAGAAATTTCAAGTCTCTTAGTATTCAAAATATCCACAAAAAGCAACAAAAAGCAGCTAGAAAAATTAGCTCCTACCCAGTCTGTCTTCTGAAATTTTTTTAAGGAGAGTAATACAACTAACTGTATTACTAATTCATATTACTGAAGTCTAAGAGAAAAATAACATTTTATCTCTATTTAAGGGTAAAAAAGGTTTAAACACAGGTTTGTCTGTTTTCTAAAACCCCCAGCCACCCTGAAAAAAACTCAAGAAAGGACAAAATGAAGCCTCTTACTCTTCCATTCAAAATAAAGCCTCTTAAAAAAAAAAAAATAAAAAAATAAAAAAATAAAGCCTCTTCCTACTCCATATTTCTAAAAAATTCACCTACTAAAACTGTTAGATTTGGATGTTAATTTATTTTATTTTATTTTTTAAGATTTTATTTATTTATTCATGAGAGAGAGAGAGAGAGAGGCAGAGACATAAGCAGAGGGAGAAGCAGGCTCCATGCAGAGAGCCCGAAGGACTCCTTTGGGAGTCTCCAAGATAATGCCCCGGGCCAAAGGCAGTGCTAAACCTAAACTGAGCCACCCGGGCTGCCCTGGATGTTAATTTAAATAATTTAGGATCCTACTCACCTTGGTTAAATGTTCCTGAGGGGTGGGTGCTGGACTGAATTCACAATGTGAAAAGGCATCCCCTTCCCGTCTTACATCCAGAATAAGTTGTGCCACATAATTTTCTTGGAACCGTGTCCTTTTCCCCAAAGCACCTAAAAAAAAAAAAATAAAAAAAAAATAAAAAAAAATAAAAAAAAAAATATATATATATATATTAAATTGTATCTATTGATTTGTCAATCAGATCTATCATACAGTCATGAAAAGTAGTATTTTCAGAGTGCTTTGAAGTCAGTAAGGTATTTTTTCCACTTCACATTAAAAAAAAAAGACACAAAAAACCTGAGGCTCAGTGATGATCTTAAAACTTATAAAATTATAAAGCCAGGGTATAAAATAAAAAATAAAAATAAAATTATAAAGCCAATAAGCTATGGGCCAGAACTGAAACCCAAGATTTATGCCACTAGATTACACATATTCACTTTTGCATCAAACTACCTCCTTCCTCAGAAAAGTGTCAGAGGTAGAAGTAGAAATATCATCATCCTCATTTAACCGATGAAAAACCAGACTTTCTGAGGTATAGTCATTTGCTTCAGATCTCTGGGATTCTCAGTATTAGAGCCATGGTCTCCAGGTTCTAAATCCCACAGTCTTTCTATTATTCTATCTGGCTTCATTTAACACCACCATTTTTTCCATTTTGTATCTGAAATAACTTGTTACAGAATAGCTTTAATAGAAGCAACAGTCCTAATATCCACTCTCTGGCAAGTGTCAGATTACAAAGACCCTTGATTGTAAAGACCAGCCTAAGAAGTCTGGATTTTATCCTGCACCGCGTCTGGCTCTAAATTATACCTCGACCTTTTAAACATGTTACACAAAAACAGCTACTGAGATGGTCAAACACAGCTCACTTTTTAATAGAAGGGCTACAGTTGAGGGGAAAAAAATAATAATCGGATTTTCATTTTATATTTGTGAGTATCACATTTGTATTTTTAAGTTCCTCGCTCTTAACTTAAAAAAAATATGAAGAACTAGCTAGTAAATACACCAGTGGTTAAAGCTGACTATACAGAGTACTGTGCCATTAGTTTTTAAAGAGCCCAAAAAGATTCCCTAAGGGCCAGAAGATTTAAAAACAGTCTCTGAAGCTAACCTCACAAGTTATATTATATAGAACTATATTTTCAAATACAGATGAGACTCCAACTTACATATGACCATTGTTCCAAAAGTTCTAAGCTGGATATTTAATAATTTTCCCCATACAAACAATGTAATATAAGATGGCTAAGATCCCAGATCAGGCCACAAAGTTATATTTAACTCATAATATAGCTGAAAGATTTTATTGACAAGACCAGCTTAAGTAAGAAGCGCAGAATTTAGGGTTAAGAATGGACCTTAGAAATAATCTAGACCAAGTCCAGGAAGGACAAAGAGGTGCGATCACTTCAACCTTCACAGATGGGTAGTCAGTCACAGCCTGGAATGCTGAGCTCAAGTTTAAGAGGTCTAAGTGGTGTGCTGGAACTGATCATGCTGGACTTTCGTTAAAATGGCGATGGATACTGAATGCCAATTATATTGTAAAACCTCAGGAATAGAGCAAGACATAAAAAGCAACCAATGCTTATTTTGTATTCAGAAGAAATACTGAGGTTTTTGGAGAAATTCTATAACTTATTTGTTCATTCAACAAATATCTGAGTGCCAACTATATGCCAGTGTTCTAAAGCACTGAATCTAAAACAGTCAAAAATTTCTGTTAAGACAAAAAAAAATTTCTGTTCTTAAGACAAAAAAAAAAAGCAGATGAAGGCCATAGGTATTTACAAGAAAGGGCAATGTAAAGAGCTGACACCAAATATAGAAGTCAGGAGGCACTTTAGGAAACCCACATCCACAAAGAAATGGCCAAAAGTTCATTTGTGGGGGCACCTGGCTGGCTCAGTAGGTAGAGGATGCGACTCTTGATGTCAGGGTTTTAAGTTCAAGTCCCAACATGGGCACAGAACTTACTTAAAAAAAAAAAAAAGTAGGGTGCCTGCTGTATGTGTGTATATAACTATATATATATATATAAAACTAACATGTAGCCAACCACATTACATATATATATATATATATATATAAAACTAACATGTAGCCAACCACATTAGAAAATAAAGGGGAATTTCCAGGAATAAAGAAAATATTTCATTTCAGACTTGTTCTAAAACTATGAATTTTTAAAAGAAAGTCTTTAAAACCAATTTTTATAAAGCAAATAGAAAAAGAAATACAACCAAACAATATAGCCAAACTGCCAATAGCTATATGAGTTTTATCATAAAAATAAACCAATCATCCACAAAAACAAATCTTACCTGTCAAATCAATTTGTAACTTGCTAATGTCTTTAGCAATGTTGAACTGATCTTTTGCTTTTGTATATTCATAATAATATAAAAATATATATGCACACTCCAGATGGAATTGAATAGCCAAATACTGACCGGAAGCACCTACAAACAGATCCTCTAATTTCATCACTGCAAGACATAAGAGAAAACATTAAAAACTATGATTAAAATGAAAAATCTATCATTAAGTAAAATGAGCAAATGAGTAAAACGTTGAGCCCATGGTACATGAAGTATATATATATTGCATCATCCCTTAAAGATTTTAAATCTGGAAGATGAAGAACACAAGTACAACCACAGTTCACAGCTAGCATTCTCTGAGCACTCACATGTTCCAAGCACAAAGCTAAGGACATTACATACATCCCGCCTTTATTCCACACAATTCTAAGAAACACAATTCATAAATCTGCCCTAATTTTAGAGTGCTTGTCTTATCTGTGCCACTAAAATATATGGCAACACAAGGTGAAGATGTAAAGTATCAAAGGAATCTACAGAGTTAAACACGACAGAAAATCTAATGAAGAAATCAGCTTACAGTTTCCTTCATTAAGAATACAGAAGTCCTCCCTTCAAAGGAGAAACAGATACACAAAGATATATATGACCAAATAGAAAATGAATATTGGCTTAGCAGTCAGATTCTGCTTTCTCTAAAAACCAGGGGCTAAAAAGACAGGAAGATAATGACTTTATAACAGAGTATCTGAAATGAAATGATTGTCAAAATTAATTATATGTAATAAAAAGGCTAGTTGACACCCACCAAGTTGGAGGGGGTGTTCACAGGTCACCTGATCCAGACCTCTACAATATCCCTGACAACTATCCCTCATAAATGCCTCCAGTAATGGTTTAGTCAGCATTTCACAAAGCAGTCCATAAGAATTAATGCATAATGTGAAGCTAATATAACAATGTATGCTAATTATACTTCAATTAAAAAAGAATTTTAAAAAATTTTAAAGAATTAATGCATAGTAAATGAATAGAACATGTATTTCCAATGTCCAAAGCTGGGAGAATCTGTTCTCTTTCAAGCTGAAAGGGAAGTGATATATACTGTCTACTCTGTCTGGCATGAGGGGTTTTACATTGTGTTATAATTCTCACAATGATGTCTTTGAGATTGACACAATCCCCATTTGATTCACTAGAAAATTGAACTCTGATAGCTTATAGATTAGTCACCTCAGTTATTAAGTGGCAAAGCCAGAATTTGAATCGATGCTTATTGGGAAAACAGGGGGCAGGGAGGGAGTTGGAAGAGGAAGCTGCAGAGGAAGCGTAAGTATGTAGAGGGGATGTTATACAACCCAATCTCCTTCATCACCTAGCTATCTGCCAGAAACACTAATAGCTATGAAATAGATAGATATCCTTTATTTTATTCTGAACTGAAATTAAAATGAGTCTGAAAAAGAATGTTTTTCTGCGGCACCTGGGTGGCTCAGTCAGTCAAGCATCCAACTCTTAATCCCAGCTCAGGTCTTGATATCAGGGTTATGAGTGGAGCTGGGTGTGGAGTCTACTTTAAAAATAATAAATAAAGAGGTATTTTCTATATACTGCCAGACTTTTTTTTTTTTAAATAAAGATTTTATTTATTCATGAGAGACACACAGAGAGAGAGGTGGAGACATAGGCAGAGGGAGATGTGGGACTCGATCCCAAGACCTCAGGATCACGCCCTGAGTGAAGGCAGATGCCCAACTGCTAAGCCACCCAGGCATCCCTACTGCCAGCCCTTTAAAGAGATTCTATGGATTCAAAGAGAGTAAGTCAAGATGTACATGTATTACTTCAAAAAACAGACAGGTATCTAAACATGAACTTCTCACAACGAAGCTCCTTCAGCAGAGTTCCTCCAAATAAACCACTCTCAAGAAAAGCTGGAACTGATGATATTTTGGGCTCTTAGTGCTTTTAATTAAATTTCTTTTCCTTCTGACTGCCCATTACTCCTAAGTGTCTAGCCATTTTTCTCAGAAATACAGTAACCTTCTACCATGTTAGCACAGTTCACAAGTGAGAGGATTCTCCTTAGTTGTCGATGACAGTCAAGTAATCTTCCCAAAAGGTTCCGGATACAAACATATATTGAGGGATGTGAAATTTGGCCAAGGATTTTTTTTTTAAATCTCTCAATAAACACAGAAAGACTGTTTCTGCATTTAAGCAGATTTCTGATGTTGTGATAGCTCATATAAGCCTAGGGAAGACTATCAAATGTAAACTGTCCTGATAACACAAAAGTCACATAAATGCTCAACGCTGATTGCCTGTACTATCTTCCCTCCTACCTACCTACCTGTGTACGTCTATTAGCATAACTTGCTTTGAGCTTGTACTTCTGTGCTTCTTCCACATCTTATGTGTTCACGGATCAAAGACTTAAATAAAATAGGAAGGGAAGTCCTGATTTTTTTTTTTAAGAATTAGTTTAATCTTTAAATTCCAACAGCATGTCAATTATTTTTCCAATAAAACACCTCTAAAAACCTGGATTTGGGGCAGCCCTGGTGGCTCAGTGGTTTAGCGCCACCTTCAGCCCAGAGCCTGATCCTGGAGACCCAGGATCGAGTCCCACGTCGGGCTCCCTGCATGGAGCCTGCTTCTCCCTCGGCCTGTGTCTCTATCTCTCCCTCTCTCTGTGCGTCTCTCATGAATAAATAAATAAAACCTTAAAAAAAAATAAAGTCTCTCAAAAAAAAACAAAAAAAACTGGATTTAGGGCACCTGGGTGCCTCCCTCAGTTAAGCATCTGACTCTTGGTTTCTACTTAGGTCCTGATCTCAGGAATAAGATCGAGCTCTGGGGCAGCCCCGGTGGCGCAGTGGTTTAGTGCTGCCTGCAGCCCAGGGTGTGATCCTGGAGACCCTGGATCGAGTCCCACGTTGGGCTCTCTGCATGGAGCCTGCTTCTCCCTCTGCCTGTGTCTCTGCCTCTCATTCTCTCTCTGTGTCTCTATGAATGAATGAATAAATAAATAAATAAATAAATAAATCTTTTTTTTTTTTTTTTAATAAATCTTTAAAGAAAAAAAAAAGATCGAGCTCTACAGCAGATTCTGTGCTTGGGGAGGAGTCACTTGAGATTCTCTCTTCCTCTCCCTCTACTCCTCTCACTCATGTGTGCTCTCTAAATAAATAAATCTAAAAAAAAAAAAAAAAAAGCTGGATCTAAAATGTTTAATATATAGCACAGGCCAAACAGGGCCCCAGGCACCCACTGGAGCCCATGGCCTAGCACTGAAGCCTGGTGAGCCTGCCAAAGGGAAGCTAGCTAGCTAGTTAGTTAGTTAGTTAGTTAGTTAGTTAGTTATTTAGTTATTTATTTATTTATTTATTTATTTATTTATTTATTTATTTATTTATTTATTTAAAGATTTTATTCATGGGACACCTGGGTGGCTCAGTCAATTAAGCATCTGCCTTCAGCTCAAGTCAAGATGCGAAGATCCAGCCCTGGGAAGAGCTCCCTGTTCAGTGGGGAGTCTGGTATTCCTCTCCCTCTGCCCCTCTCCCCACGCTCTCTCTCTCTCAAATAAATAAAAGCCTTTAAAAAAATAAAGATTTTATTTGAGAGAGAGAGAATACACACATGCACGTGGGAGGTAGGTGGCAAGGGGGAGGGAGAGGGACAAGCTGATTCTGAGTGTGGAGTCCAAGGGTAGGGTTCAACCTCCGGACCCTGAGGTCATCACCTGAGCCCTAAACAAGAGTCCCACATTAAACCAACTGAGCCACCCAGGTGCCCCTAGGGGAAGCCCTTTAAGCTCCTAAGAAGTTTAGATGTTGAAAACATTCCCTGTGCATGGAATTTGATATTATATGGTTTATTAAGACCTGTTATGGCTGGCCTTGGACATTTTTTGTTAACTAGTAGATTCAGGAGATGTTGGAGTAGGAGGATTAATGTTGATGACTTTAGGATGCTGGCTCCATCATAGGTATAATTATGCAAACTAAAACTCCAGAAAGAACTGCCAGAGAAGGAATAAAAAATAAGATTTCATAGGAAAGTACTCATGTTGATCCTGAAAAAAAACAAACCAAGGGCAATAGCAGCAATTGAGCAGAGTCTCAAGCACAGAAAATCCAAATACAATTCCTTGGAGTCAGTGTGAACAAAGCTGACGTTAACTCTACCAAACGTTGTATGTACCATAAGGGTTTCAATTAAGTAAAGTATGTATAAAAAATAAGTAAAAAAATAAATAAAATGTTTAATATAGTTTTTTTTTTTTTTTTTTTTTTTTTTTTTTTTTTTTTTTTGTTTAATATAGTTTTATGTTAACAATTCTGTTGAGAACAAAGTAAGGAATCCTCAGGGAACAAAAACTAAGTGAAAATTGAACCTCAGGAATTAAGTAAGCATGCCCTGAGGCCATATTCTGGCTGAAGCTATCTACCAAACCTTAGGAAATCCCATTTTTATGGCTACAAGGAACACCAAAGACAAAAGATGAGGAGGCCTGGACCCACCCAAAGTAGCTGATCTAACAGGAGACTGCACTTGAAGCTGAAACCCAAAGAACTGTATCTTCAATGAAAGATTGAAAGGAGATAAGTCTGCCAGGCAGAAGAGTTCAGCAAGAAAAATGGCACTAGAAGAACAGTAAAAAATTTATCCTAAGAGGGGAATCCCTGGGTGGCTCAGCAGTTTAGTGCCTGCCTTTGGCCCAGGGCGCGGTTCTGGAGTCGCGGGACTCCCCAGCATGGAGCCTGCTTCTCCCTCCTCCTGTGTCTCTGCCTCTCTCTCTCTGTCATAAATAAATAAATAAATATTTTTTAAAAAATTTATCCTAAAAAAAAAAATTAAAAAATAAATAAATAAATAAAAATTTATCCTAAGAATTCATAATCATAAGCCAGCCTTCACAGATTTGTGACATCATGTCAAAACAGGAAAGTGCTAGCCAACTGCAATTCCTTTCCTAGGAAGGGAGGGAGGGAGGGAGGGAGGAAGGGAGGGAAGGAGGGAGGGAAGAGAAAAGAAAGAAAATCCATTCCTCCCTGATATGCATACTTCTCAAGCTTATTTCCTACTGCTGCCCCTCCTACTGCTGGTCCATCCTTCTCCTGCTTCTCTCCCCTTCTCAATGATTTCCCTCTATTCCATCCTATCCAATCTAATGAATTATGATATATCGCTAGAATTGTGCTAGATCCTATAGCAAGGTTTATGCCTTGATCTTCCCTAATAAGAGGATGGGGGAAAGAAGAGCTAGAAAGAGAAGACACGTAATCATTATTTAATACACAGTTAGGGATCCCTGGGTGGCGCAGCGGTTTGGTGCCTGCCTTTGGCCCAGGGCGCGATCCTGGAGACCTGGGATCGAATCCCACGTCGGGCTCCCAGTGCATGGGGCCTGCTTCTCCCTCTGCCTGTGTCTCTACCTCTCTCTCTCTCTCTCTCTGTGTGACTATCATAAATAAATAAAAATTAAAAAACACACACACACACACACACACACACACACAGTTAATGTGATGTGAAATTGTGTGGTACTGACCATCAGTACAAAAGAGGGGAAATCCATAAGGCTGGGATAGTTGTATAAGCCTTTTTTGGAAGGGCGGCCTTGAAAGATGGGTAGAAACTTGGCTACAATTCATTATAAGGCTCATAAGAGGAGTCCACATGGGTCTTGTTCACTGCTATATGTGTACCACCTATCATAGCTAGTGCTCAATAAATATCCCAAGAGTGTACAAATATTTAAAAACCTTTTGATGGCTACCATCAAGATGGAAATCCAATGTCCTAGTGACCTAGCTCCTACCTACCTGTTCAACCTTATCACCTGACACAAAACCCACCCTCAGAGTCTACTCCTACCATTGGGAACTACCAGAATTCCCAAATGCTCAAAGATGTTTCAAGTCCCTCTGCCTCTCTTTGTACATGTTATATGTCCTTTCCAACTTCACCTAGTAAATTCTTATTCATTCTTCAAGAGTCAGTTCAAGCATGAGGCACTTTGTGAAGCTTTCTCTGATCTCTCAGGTTTAGACTAACCACATCTCCTGTTCACTCCTTTCTCTATATGCCCTTTGTTTCTATTTGTATTTTTACCCCTGCCCCACTGAGTTCATCGATATCCCTAGCACCTAGCACAGTGACTGACACATGGTAAGCACTGTAAAAACAATTTTTATTAATTATGAAATTGAGTAGAAAAGATAAATTCAAAGGTAAAACAGGAAATAATTAAAGGCTTTCCTAATCCAAAAAAGTGACATAATGAAATTGGTATTTAGAAAAACCAATCCAGTACTGATGTGAAAGAAGGAACAAAGGGCCAAGAAAGGGCCTATAAGTCAGGTGCAAAACTTCTGATGTGAAGCAACAGTAACAGTAGACTTAAGTAACTGGGTGCTGGTCATACAGAAGGACAGACCTAACCAGTCACTATCTGTTGCTCAACAGCAGTCCTGTCCAATGAAACCTTCTCTGATGAAGTAAGTATTCTCTAGCTGCACTGTCCAAAATGGAAGCCATTAGCTACACATGGCTTCTGAGCACTCCAAATGCACCTAGTGAAACTGAGAAACTGAATTTGTTATTTTACTATAAATTTAAATCATCACAAATAGCTAGTGGCTACTATACTGGACAGCACAGCTCTCCGGCTAGCAGTTGTAACAAAATCACAGATTTTTTTAATTAATAAAAGGAAGCACTTTGCAGCAATTATGGATCCTAACAATGCAATGCATTCTCTCTCAAAGTAATTTCAGAAAGTGCCCAAGGAAAGAGGAAATAACTCTTTTGGATACAATCTTCCAATGGGTTCCAGCATTAGGATAAGTGGAAAGCTGGCCTAAGAAGAATCACATTATTTTATATCTGGAAAGGATTCAATGATCATTTTACACGGAAAGAATCCTTGGTTTGGAAGTCAGATGAGTTGCCTAAGGTCACACAGGAGGACAGAGTAGAAACCAAAAGCCAGATCTTAAAATACCATGTTTTGTTAATTGAACTGTGATCATTTCAGAGGTGTATACTGATGTAAAATGTTATCAACTGCACACTTTAAAATATGAGTAAATACTGCAGGTCAATTATACTTCAAAAAAACTGCTTAAAACACACACACACACATACACATTACATATGCCCCACCCTACCATCCTCTGGCAACTCTTCAGTTCTAGCTCATAGAGTTACTGTAAGGAATAAACCAGTTAATGTATTTAAAGACTCAGAACAGTGCTTGGTATGGAGCTGGCACTACAGAAACATTAACCACACTATCATTATTAGATACCAGCATTCTGCCCTACTGACCAGCTGTGGAAATGTAATACAAAAGTGGGCAGGATTTGGAGTTACAAACTCTAGATTATAGGTCCGGCCCTTGGGCAATCTGAGTCTCAGTTCTTTGTAAAATGAGTTAATTAGCTGAACAGGGATCCCTGGATGGTGCAGCGGTTTGGCGCCTGCCTTTGGCCCAGGGCGCGATCCTGGAGACCCGGGATCGAGTCCCACGTCGGGCTCCCGGTGCATGGAGCCTGCTTCTCCCTCTGCCTGTGTCTCTGCCTCTCTCTCTCTCTCTCTCTCTGTGACTATCATAAATAAATAAATACCTTAAAAAATTAAAAAATAAATAAATAAATAAAATAAATTAGCTGAACAAAATAATCTCTAAAGGACCTTTCCAAACTGAAGGTTTTGGACATGGCTGAGCATAGGAGTTGCAGGAATGGGAAAGGATGCACATGGGACCCTTAGGGAAGAACTGATAAGATTTAAGAACTGGCTAGATGCACAGTATGATGGAAAACTATGAGTCAATTATGAACACGGTTTCGAGCTGTGTATACCTCAAGGTTTAAATAAAGAAAGGAGCAAGTCAACCCAGTAGACGTATATTTATTATCTTAAAAAATCAGTAGGTTTTCCATGGAAACGAATATTCATGACCTTCTGGACACAAATGTTATCCAGTACATTTAAAAAATATATGCTAAACCCAAAATCCCTTCTTACAAGATTATTTTAAAGCTATGTTAAAATCCCAGGCAGCCTCGGTGGCTCAACGGTTTAGTGCTGCCTTTAGCCCAGTGCCTGACCCTAGAGACCCAGGATCGAGTCCCACGTCAGCCTCCCTGCATGAAGCCTGCTTCTCCCTCTGCCTGTCTCTACCTCCTTCTCTGTTTCTCATGAATAAATAAAATCTTAAAAAAAATGAAATCCCTATGGATAATTATAATTATCATATTTAGCATATTTTAATAACATTCATTTCAAAGTATCAATTCTTTTTTTAAATCAGTGCACTTATCAATCACCAAGAGACTAATCTCTTGGTCAGCTCTTCTGATGTGGAAACAACCTAACCCTAGAGTCACAGAGTTGCCTGTAGATGTTATAGCAGAACTCTCAGACGAAGCATTTCGACCTGTTTTCTCTTAGACAGTGACTTCTTCACAAGCTGATCCTCAAACAGCTACACTGCAATACTACATTTCATGCACTGTATGGAATGCATTTTCAGTATCAGCTCCCTGAATAAACGGCTGAGTATGCACCTAAGCAGTCTTTTAGAGAATCGTGGTTTCACTGGTGTGACATCCAAAAGAGTGCCTCAATCATACTGAGGAGCATACTTTGCAAGACTCTTACTCTTTTCATAGATGTGACCAGTCCAACAAAGTTATGCTGACATTCTGATGGGCTCTATTCCATTACAAATTTATTGATGTCACATTTCTGGACAAAAATATAAAGATCACAGTTGTTCATGAAATCTTCACTTTTGGTTCATGGACTGAAAAAAAATCCTGCCAACTTTTTGATGATCCTTCAAGGGCAACATTTCAACTATAATATCCTTCTCTGGACACTGAGGAGTATTTCAGTTATAACTGACTGCTTGGTCAACATTTGGGTCAAATCCCAGAACAAAAAAATTTTTTAAATAAAATTGTTTAAATGTTGCAGTTTAAGACTATCTGCAGGCCTACCTAAACATAGCCAAAAGGGACCAATTTATGACTAGATAAAATGAAAAATGTCGTTGATTAGCCTAGCACAACAACATAAAAAATGCTTAATTGTAAGCAAAGCAAATGATATGCTGCAATATACTACAGAAAAGAATCAAGACCACTTGGGGAATGAGTCACTTAAGAGTCATATTTTCCAGATCTTAGTTAACTCTTTCTGTTTGGAAACTTAATTTTACCCCACAGAATAGAATTCTCTCTAAAACATAACATATGGTTCTTCCCTTTTAAAATGGCACATAAGGAAGGCTATTTTTTTTTCTTAACAATTAATTATTATAGAGGCACCTGGGTGGCTCAGTTGGTTAAGTGTCTGCCTTCAACTTAGGTCATGATCCCAAAGTCCTGGGATCAAGCCCATGTCAGCTCTAGGCTCAGCAGGGAGTCTGAGCCCGCCCCTCCCCGAGTAAATATAATCTTTAAAAAATAATAATAATTAATAATTATGAACATTAGTCCCTGAGATGTGGTAAAAATGTAGCCATAAATGCAAATTTACATAATATGGGACTAAGGGAAGTAATGTGACTTTCCCTACAGCAACTGCATCAAATTTGATATCCTATAAAAAGAAAAAATAACTCTCAGTGACATCTTTTTTGTTCACTACCAATTTTCCATAACAGTATAATAAAGTATAGGAAACTGATCTTAAGCAGTGTAACGTAATTACTTTTCTACAAAATTAAACAGTAGGCTGAATCCTGATGTCATCTTATTCCAAATGCTTTTACTATCCTCTGGAAAGGACTTTTTTTTTCCCATTACTATCAGTGATGTTCAAGTCACCCAAGACTCAAAACTTTACCCAATTTCATTTTTTTTAAATTTTTTATTTATTTATGATAGTCACATAGAGAGAGAGAGAGAGGCAGAGACACAGGCAGAGAGAGAAGCAGGCTCCATGCACTGGGAGCCCGACGTGGGATTCGATCCGGGGTCTCCAGGATCGCGCCCTGGGCCAAAGGCAGGCGCCAAACCACTGCACCACCCAGGGATCCCCTTTACCCAATTTCATGAACTAGAAGCTCATCCCCACTCTTTTTCCTCCTTTGTACTAAGTTCGCTTATGGAGCACTCTACATCATTTCAAAAATATGCAATGGCATGAATGGAGGAGACTCAGTCTACACCATCTACATTTTACTAAACATAGAGGACAGCATGTCTGCTAAATGGGGCATTGGGTCTTCATTTTGTAGGTTCATTCGAAATGAACTCAAAGGTTCATTCTGTTTTTCATTTTGAAGAGAACTCTACCCCTATGCAATTCTATCAGGAGAGATTCAAAATTCATATAGCAAAATTGAAGGATCAATTTTCTAACTGCTACAGTATTCCACTTTTGGAAAAATTCTTATACAGAAGTTAAATCAGATGAAAGTTGCTATTGAGATGGAGGATGACAAATGGAGTTCTAAAATGTTTCCCTCAAAGCACATGTAGAAAGCCTCAATAAACCTCAGCTGTTGTTATTTAACAAACATGTACTATGCTAAGTAGAAAGAAGTTAAAAAAAAAAAAAAAAAAACGAGCTCACAGGGAGCTCACAGTCTAGAGATTCTGTAGCCTTAGTGAAAATAAAGATGGTTCAGAAAGCTAAATTTGCTCATAAAAATCTTTTATAATCCAAAGCATTAAACCAAAGACTACTGTAGGAAAAAGGGATAGCTGTTTTTCAATTCTGTTACTCAAATATCATTGTATAGAAAAGCAAATTCCTTACGTGTAATAAAACAACTAATCTATCATATGTCAGGTGTAAATTCCATACTAGAATACACACACATACACATACACACACACATATATATATTTTTTTTTGTATATATACAAAGTCTGATCTAACATGTCTTTTGCTTGTTCCACAGCCTTGTATTACCTAAAATCCTAAAAGAATATAAGTGGTCTAAGTCTTGGCATAAACAATATAAATCAATCAATTACTATACTCACTGCATAATACTTTCCTTACTTTCCCTTTTTGAATCATGTACAGATGTTCATTTTATCTAAGATTAGCATATGCTTATGTATTTCTACCCTCAAACAAAAAAAAAATTGAGAAATTAATCTCAACAAAATTACCAAGCTTAGTAATATCTATTACTGCACAAACTAACATCTTCCTCTAGTGTGCTGTGGTCTAGACTGTTACTGCATAGATGTATCTATCCTTAAAGGAAACAGACTGCAGAAAGGTATAGAAGCTTCTTGAAATTGCATACATGCATATGTTAAGGGTTGTTTTATCCCTTCATGAATGTGCTATCCATCAAGTACAAATCATTGCTTCTCCACCCAGAGTGACACAAACCACTCCTTCCCCAACACATCCCCCCTTATCCATGGGGGACATGTCCCAGGACCCCCAAAGGATGCATGAAACCACAGTAGTACCGAATCCAAGATACACTACATTTTTTCTCTCTCTCCATGTCTTTTTGTACTGTTATCACACATCTTCTTGTGATGATGTGAGACGGTAAAATGCCTACGTAGAAGGTGAAGTGAGAGGAATCATGTAAGTATCGTGATGCTTTGATCTTCTGACAATAGGTCAGAAAGAGGATCATGTGCTTCCAGACCACAGATGACTACAGATTAAGTAAACCACGGAAATAAAAACTATGAATAACAGACAGTACTGTACACATATAAGCACATGTATACATTCTCATGCCAAACATACTCTTGCTACGTGAAAGGAATATGGGCTTTGGAATCAGACATACCTTGTAACTCAGAAGTTCATTACCAAGTCCTTTTGTGTTCAAGTTTCCTTCACTATAAGAGAATCTGTTTTGTTTTTGTTTCATAACTTTTGCTAAGAATAATCATTCCAAAAGCCCAGGGAAACCAAGTGTCTAAGTACTCAAGATTTTTCCTCTTTTCAAAATGCTTCCTTAGGAAATGTGAAGAGCATTTGTAACACAGGCAGTGCAAGGCACTGACAGAGGTGTGTGGTTTATACTTTCATTTATATTTTAGGTCCTCTTTATATAAATTACATATTACAATAAAAATAGTATAAAATGTAAAAGTGCCTCTCTGTCTACTGTCATCCTCAGTAAAGTCTATTTCCTGCCAAATATTAAAAAAAAACAAAGGCTTTCTTCATGTGCTCAATAGGACAGAGGATGAGTAATTTCTACTCTGCATGTAATTTGGCACAATTTACTACAACTGGAGTCTGTTTCCTTCAAAGGTACATCTATGCAGTAACAAGGTAGGCCACAATACACTAGACAGGACACTAATTTGTGCAGGAACAAATAATACTAAACTAGGTGTTTGATTGAAATTAATTTCTCAGTTTTCTTTTGTTTTGTTCTACTGTAGAAATACATAAGCTTATGCTAATCTTAGATAAAATGAACATCCGTACATGATTCACAAAGGGAAAGTAAGGAAAGCTAAGGTATTTTTTTAAAATAAACAAAGTTTGGGATCCCTGGGTGGCGCAGCGGTTTGGCGCCTGCCTTTGGCCCAGGGCGTGATCCTGGAGACCCGGGATCGAATCCCACATCGGGCTCCCGGTGCATGGAGCCTGCTTCTCCCTCTGCCTGTGTCTCTGCCTCTCTCTCTCTCACTGTGTGCCTATCATAAATAAATAAAAAAAATAAAATAAAATAAAATAAACAAAGTTTAAAAATAATAAAATAAAATAAAATAAAATAAAATAAAATAAATAAAATAAAGTTTATGTTTGTTTCCAAAGAGGCTTCTTAAAGAACAGAGAAAATATTAAAATACTTTTAAGCAATTTGCGATAAAATCCTGGTAACCTACACTTTCTAAATAGATAAAATAAGTGATAGTGATTACCTCTTTTAAAATTCAATGGCAAAAAGAAATTCTATAATCTGACACCCTAATAATTTGTGATATTCCACACCCAGAAATAAAGGGGAAAAAAAAGAAACAACCTCAACCAGAAAACTATTACCTATATAAAAAAAAAAAAACTACTATTACCTATATAAAAAAAAAAAAAAAAGGGGATCCCTGGGTGGCGCAGCGGTTTGGCACCTGCCTTTGGCCCAGGGCGCGATCCTGGAGACCCCGGATCGAATCCCACGTCAGGCTCCCGGTGCATGGAGCCTGCTTCTCCCTCTGCCTATGTCTCTGCCTCTCTCTCTCTCTCTCTCTATGTGACTATCGTAAATAAATAAAATAAAATAAAATAAAAATTAAAAAAAAAAAAAAAGTAAAAAGGACTGTCTCAGCTTAGAAATTAGCATGGAGCTGCGTGCCCACATCAAACAAAATCTGCTACGTACCTTCCTGGATACAGTCTCCAGCAAGAGCAGAGAGCTGTGGTGAGCGCTCCTCCAGTAACTGCTGGTGAATACTCACACATCTCAAAGTCCACCATGGCAAGCTCTAGGAAAAAAAGTACTACGTAAGCTGAAAATAAAGGCCTCTCTGAAAAACAATTTTTACATTAATTGAAAGCAGTGTTTAGAATCTTTTTAACATGCGTGAAATTAAAGTTATGCTTCAACAAACTTATCCATCCACTGCTCTGTCCTTGGGTATAATACCCAAATCTGCTTCTTTCTCTTCTTCAAGAATAACCTCTCTCTTCCATTCTCTCAGAGCCTGTAATTTTAGCCAGTTGGGCTTCCTGATGCCATTCAGAACTTAGTATCTCCTCCTTTAAAATGTTTGCTGCTGTCATCATCTCCACTGTGGCACCCCCTCAGCACCACAGTCCACACAGCAGCTCCTCCAGGAGAGCTCCAGCAAGATTCCAGGAGGCAGAGTATGCAGTGGTGGTAATGGGAGGGGAGGGGTAATTTTTCTTCCCTCCTCTGAAATTCTAGCATATTATTTGTACTACTACCTCCTTTGCAAACACATTCCACCGCATTCATATAGGTCATCCCTAGCTTTCAGTGTTGTCCACCATCTGCCCAATAAGATAAGAAATCATGCCCTGCTCATCTCTACATCCTCCTCAAAGCAATGTATTTTACACAAACCACACGTTAAGAAATACCTTGGATTCAAATATTTCCCGAAACTAACCCAATCCCTTCCATATCCTTGTGAAATCCCTCCATGAAGCCTTCTCCCATGAGGAGGGCACACATCAGTCTCTCACTTCTCTGAACTTCTGCACTGTTCCTAGAAGTTAGTACCACATCAGACAGCTCTTATTTTTCAAGAGTAGAACTCCACCTGGCCCAAACATTTTGAGGATAGACACCGCTTTTTATACACTGTCTTGACTAATGCACAGGCTGAGAACACAGTAGGCTTTTTTCTACTGTCTAGTGTTCTTGATTACTATTTAAAAAAAAAAAAAAACCTTGTCCCTGGAACACCTGGGTGGCTCAGTCAGTCCAAGCATCTGATTCTTGATTTTTGGCTTAGGTGATGGTCTCAGGGTTGTGAGATGGGAGCCCAGCGTTGGGTCTGCACTGGGTGTGAGGCCAGCCTGGAATTCTCTCTTTCTCTTTCCCTCTGCCCACCCCCAGCCCCCATTTCTGCACGCACAAGGTCTAAGTAAATAAATCTTAAAAAAAAAAAAAAAGAAAGAAAACATACATCATCAGATGCTGAACCTTTAAACATCAGATCAACACATTAACTCTTTTTTTAAGATTTTATTTATTTATTCATGAGAGACACACAGAGAGAGAGAGAGAGAGAGGCAGAGACACAGGCAGAGGGAGAAGCAGGCTCCATGCAGGGAGCCTGACGTGGGACTTGATCCTGGGACTGCAGGATCAGGCCCTGGGCTGAAGGCGGTGCTAAACCTGCTAAACCGCTGAGCCACCCAGGCTGCCCAACACATTAACTCTTAACCCAAGAGGAGGAATGTGGAAAATAATAGAGGAAGTATAGCCTATTCTTCTATTGAAAAATAAAGGTTCCCTTTTCTATTTGCCAAGAACTGCTTAATAGAAAATCTGAGGCATTAATAAAAAAGAAACTTGGGATCCCTGGGTGGCTCAGCAGTTTAGTGCCTGCCTTTGGCCTAGGGCGTGATCCTGGAGTCCAGGGATCAAGTCCCACGTTGGGCTCCCTGCATGGAGCCTGCTTCTCCCTCTGCCTGTGTCTCTGCCTCTCTCTCTGTGTCTATCATAAATAAATAAATAAATCTTAAGGAAAAAAAAAATTGCGAGCTTACTCCTTTTTTTTTTTTAAAGATTTTATTTTTGGGATCCCTGGGTGGCGCAGCGGTTTGGCGCCTGCCTTTGGCCCAGGGCGCAATCCTGGAGACCCAGGATCGAATCCCATGTTGGGCTCCCGGTGCATGGAGCCTGCTTCTCCCTCTGCCTGTGTCTCTGCCTCTTTCTCTGTGACTATCATAAATAAATTAAAAAAATTTTTTTAAAAGATTTTATTTTTAAGTAATCTCTACACCCAATGTGGGGCTTGAACTCACAACCTCAAGATCAAGAGTCACAGGTCTACCAACTGAACCAGCCAGGTGCTCTTCATTTTTTAAATAATTATAAATAAGGAAAATAATATTTCAGAAAAATTACCTAGCATAATGTCACGCAGCTATTAAGTGGCTAAGCAAGACAAACTCTGATCTGATTTCAAAGCCAAGACTCTTTTTACTCAACATTTACGTATTACTAATACTAGCCTATCTACTACAGATTAGAGGATTGGGAGGAAAATCACCTTCTTTTATAGTTCCACAAAAACATCACAATGAACAACTAGATATATCCTTTACAAGTAAGCCTACTCAAAGCTAACTTTAAAAGGTTAAAATTAACTTGGATAAGTGTAGGACACTTCTTTTATCTTCACTTATCAAAGAAGTCATTTTTATATCATCAATTAGAAAATGACATATTAAAGATCCAAAGAAAAAAGAACTGTCATGTTTTCACTGAAAGGCAAGATTTCAGCAAAAAGTAATGTTTGCATGGTGACATGTAACAAGAAAACAGGGTTGTAAACCCAAGTCAAAAATTGTTTAGAATCTGTTTAGAATTCAAATAACTTGTCTCTCCAATCCTACAAAGTATGACATCCACAACTAGCAATTCACATATCTATTTGTTCTAAGTTGACAGTACATATACCTTTTTTAAAAATGCTTAACAGGGGTGCCTGGGTAGCTCAGTTGGTTAAGCATCCAACTCGATTTTGGCCCTGGTCATGATCTCAGGGTCATGGGATCGAGCCCTGCACTAGGCTCTATGTTCAGGGCAGAATCTGCTTGGCCCTCTTCCTCCAACCCCTCCCCCTGCTGGAGTGTGCTCCAGCTCTAAAATAAATAAATAAAATCTTTTAAAAATAATGCTTAACATAATTGCTGATGAAAGTTTTCCACCAACAAAATTTATAACTGTCTCACTCACTCATTAATAACTAAGTCATGGGCAGCCCCAGTGGCCCAGCAGTTTAGCACCACCTGTAGCCCAGGATGTGATCCTGGAGACCCGGGATCGAATCCCACATCAGGCTCCCTACGTGGAGCCTGCTTCTCCCTCTGCCTGTGTCTTTGCCCCCCCCCCCCACCCCCGTGTGTGTTGCTCATGAATAAAGAAAATTAAAAAAAAAAAAAAACTAATTCACTAGAAAGAAAATAATGCCATTTGGCAGCCTTGTACCTTGGCAACTTTCTTCAGAGCCAATTACTAGTCATTTTATAAGAGAGCATTTCACTCAGATCAACTCTGGAAACATTTTTTTAATTCAAGCTAACAGGGCCAAAAAATCACAGATAAGGCCTCTGACATATTGAAACCCATCTAGTAAAACCTCTTCTAGTACAACTGATTCCAATTCCCCTGACTTTCATGACAATGATAGAGGCAAAACTTGCCTTACCTTTTCTTTGTCTAAACTGAAATACTTAGGAAATTAAGCCCTTACATAGTATAGACCAAGTCTACATCTGCCAACTGAAAACTGTTTCTCAAAATTTTTCAGCCAATACTAAGAAATTGAGAGGTTTCATATAAAATTTAATTTATTATTTCTGGTAACATGGGTCAAGCTGCCACAATCAGAACAGGAGTCAGTAAGCTATAGTTTCCAGGCCAAATCCAACAACTATCCCTTGTTTTTTGTGCAGCCCAAGAACTAACAGTTTGTACATTTTTAAACCCCTGAAAGAAACACAAAAGAATATTTTGTGACATGTGAAAAGTAAATAATTCTTTAAAGAAATGATGTAACAGGGGTACCTGAGTGGCTCAGTCCATTCTGACTCTTGATTTCAGTTCAGGTCATGATCTCAGCACCATGAGATTCTCCCTCTGCCCCTCCCCCTGCTCATTTGTGTCACCCACACTTGCGTTCTCTCTGTAAATAAGTACTTTTTTAAAAATGATGTAACAGGGATGCCTGTGGGGACTCAGTGGTTGAGCGTTTCCCTTTGGCTCAGGGCATGATCCTGGAGTCCTGGGATCAAGTCCCACATTGGGCTCCCTGCAGGGAGCCTGCTTCTCCCTCTGCCTTGTCTCTGCCTCTCTCTCTCTCTCTCTCTCTGTCTCTCATGAATAAATAAATAAATAATCTTAAAAAAAAATGATGTAACAGACATTCAACAAATGCTGTAATAAATTCAACCCGAATAATGAACCAAGGTATGATGTGAACCAGGACACAGTAATTAAGATCCACTGTAAAACTAATGAACATTGATATACATTCACACATACACATATATACATCTATTTAATCCTTTTAAAGGGGCTCAATATAATCTCACAAAGAGAGAACATTTTTATTTTCATCAGATTTTACAGTGAATTACCTAGTCAACTAAGAAACACACCAAAACACTGTCAGCATCACACCTGAAGTCTGATGCTACTCAGCACATAAGTCATCCCTGGGTATGAACCAACTGCCTTTTTTTCTTTCCTTACCTGAACAGCTGTCAGTTTATGCCTTACATTCACTAGAATAACTCGTGCTAATAAAAGCAGTATAGGCTTTGAGGTCAGGCTGTAGACTGATTCACCGTCTAGAATAAGCAGATTCAGAACAACTGCATCCAGTCCTTTGACCTAAAAAAAAAATATGTAAGACAAGACGACATGATTTAACAAAATATTAATCTTTATAGGTCATATAATAACATATTTTCCTTAACTCAGCTTTGAAACAAAGGCATCAATCTATTACACAGCAATTGGCACTGGACAGAATCATAACATTATAAATGCCCCTGGAGACCCACAAATCCTATATGCTTGCACTTTAGAAGAACAGTGAAATTAAGAAAATGCTAGTATTGAAGAGGCTTCATTCTTTATAGATTTACTTACAAAATATCATCTCTAAAAAGCATCGCTATGTTAAAGTACTTCTAGTAAATACATTTCACATATACTTCATTAGCTGGCAAATGTCATGACAAAGCAGGTCTGCTCCATAATTCCTTTTTTTTTTTTTAGGATTTTATTTATTTATTCATGAGAGACAGAGAGGGAGAGAGACAGAGAGGGGGGGGGGGGCAGAGACACAGGCAGAGAGAGCAGCAGACTCCATGCAGGAAGCCTAAAATAGGATTCAATCCTGGATCTCCAGGATTACGCCCTGGGCTGAAGGCAGCGCTAAACCACTGAGCCACCCAAGCTGCCCTTGCTCCATAATACCTAAGCCAAACAGCCAATAAGGTCCTACATAGCAAATGCTGAGTGGGCTTATAACCATGGACCGGTAAGAACATAAGGCTGCAAAAAAAGAGATGCCTTTGAAAAATCCACTCCTTGGCTGAACAGAGATTTTCTACAATGGACAAGGCACCCATGTTTTCTAAGATGTGTACTTTATAATTTTGACAGCTACCACAAAATAGACAGCAAGCATGCTTACATATTAGAAGCACGGGCTCTAATGTAATAGACACAGAATAGTGTCCTTTTTCTGCCTCTTACTCGTTTGGTATGGGTAAATTTTTTAACTGAAGCCTCAAATATGAAATAATAAAACTCACTCATTATAGCGTTCTCATAAGGATTAAATTAAATAAGCCAAATAATGCCAGTACCTGGCTCAATATGTTGTTGAAGAGCTCAATATGGCCAAGAAAGAAATAGCTGTGGGTTCATCCACTGTCCTACCTTCATCATCAAGAAGTGTAACAGAGAAATAGAGATTTACCATGAAAAAGCGCCACCAAACCACAAACAAAGCTTACCATTACCTACACTAAGGGCAAAGGAATTTTTTTTAAACTTCAATAATTAAGAAACTATGGTGACGTTATTATGGCTACCTCAATTTTAGAAGGAAATAGATATAAATGTTATGTGTAGCTGAAAAATGACACAGAAGTCAGTGTTTGAACAGAAATCCCAGCGTGTTGTCCTACTCCCAAACCACTGTTCTTCCTACCACCCCAGCTGCCTTCCCCATAGATCTCTTCCTACCTCTCAGGATGGTTCAGGACCAGGCCAAGCATTAGAAGGCTGCAAGGACAGGGCCAGGATCACATCTAGTCTTCTGACTGGGACCACTTATGGTGGTGTGCTACTGACATACAGATAATGGAAGAGGCCCAGTGTAGAGGAGCCCCTCACCGTGAGATCAGTCTGCAACACATGAGCCCAAGGTGTTTTGTGAGACCTCCAAGTGGAGGTGCTGAATACACCACTGGATACACTCACTCAAAAGCTTGGGAGAAAAACCTGCCCTCTGTACCCAGACTGTATTCACAGCCTCATCGAGTTCTCTTCTCATACAAAGATACCAAAATAAAGATTTAACCACCTTTATTTCCCAAAGTCCCAACCAAACTGGTGAAGTACAACAAGATATGACATGCCTTTAGGACAAGAATCCGGGTGCCTGGTTGGTTCAGTTGGTTGGGCAGCTGACTCTTGATTTCAGCTCAGGGCATGATCTCAGGAACGTGGGATCGAGCCCCATGTCAAACTCCATGCTCAGTGAGGAGTCTGCTTGAGATTCTCTCTCTTTCCCTCTCCCTCAGCCCTCTTCCTTCCCTGCTCTTATGCCTCTCTCTCTCTCTCCCTCTAAAATAAATAAATCTTTAAAAAAAAAAACCATATTCTAATCATTTTGAAATGAGAAACACATTAATTTAGCAGAAATTTAAATCATTCTCTTCTAAATGAAATCTCTATAGATAAGTAATAAATGAGTAATTCTAGGGTAACAAAAAACGATACAAAGCAATAGCCCGTGGTATACTACCTATGTATACTGTCTCTGATACTCAAACCCAAGGGTGGTTACTAAACCACCTACTCTTCAATTCAAAATTCTCTGGAGATGGGCGGCACCTGGGTGGCTCAGTCGGTTAAGCATCCAACTCTTGATTTCAGCTCAGGTCATGATCTTAGGGTCATGAGATCAGCCCTGCTGTCTGGCTCTGTACTTGGTGTAGAGTCTGCTTTAAGATTCTGTCTCTCCCTCTCCCTCCCTCTGCCCCTTCCTCTCCTCACACATGCTCTCTTCTCTCTCTAAAATGAAATTAAAAAAAAAAAAAAACCTTCTCTGGAAATGGTATTAACAAGGCAAGTAATAAATAAATGAGTGAATGTATGAATAACCAAATAAACACATTTCTCTTCCCAGTGCTACCCTGCATCATCATGAAAAAATGAAATGCTTTTCTACCTTCTGCTTAGGTAAATCAGCTTCTGCCGACCCCCAAGATATAACACTGATATTCCAGCTGAGTTCTAAATGTGTTTCAAGAGGTTTTGGGAAATGAATGGTCTGTTTTTAAAAAGGATTGTTTACATTTTCAATAAAAACTGACAAAGCAAAGGTTATGACTCTCTTAGGAATTATTCCTCAGTCAAAACAGCATGTGACATGTAAAAATAAGTATTTATAATAATAGTGAAAAAAAGTTGAAACATCAGCAAGCCTGAGATAAATTTACTATAAAACCAGATTACTAAGATCAACCTTTCTTTGTAAGAGGTGACCAGTAATGCTTGGACATGGGCCTTCAGTGCTATACCTTTGGTTAGCACCAGACATCAGAAAACAGTATTAAAAATGGACAAGGCCATAAGTTAAAAGCAGGGAAAATGAATTTGGCTTTGGTCACTATACTCCATGACCATAAAATATGTTCACAAATATTTGTGCTTCACAAGAGCTAAGAAACATAAATCAGCACAGAAAAATGACAATTAGAAAATACTGACGTGTTTAAAAACTTCAACTCCCCCTACCTTCCAAATTCTCAGATTGCTGGCAAAGAGTATAAATTGAATATTCCTTTTAAAAACAAACTGACGGGATCCCTGGGTGGCGCAGCGGTTTGGCGCCTGCCTTTGGCCCAGGGCGCGATCCTGGAGACCCGGGATCGAATCCCACATCAGGCTCCCGGTGCATGGAGCCTGCTTCTCCCTCTGCCTGTGTCTCTGCCTCTCTCTCTCTCTCTCTCTCTCTCTGTGACTATCATAAATAAATAAAAACTTAAAAAAATTAAAAATTAAATAAAAAATAAAAAATAAAAAAACTGACAAAAAAAATAATAAAAAAAATAAAATAAAAAATAAAAACAAACTGAGAGGCGCCTGGGTGGCTCAGTCAGTTAAACATCTGCCTTCAGCGCGGGTCATGATCCCAGGGTCCTGAGATGGAACCTGCTCAGCAGGGAGCCTGTTTCTCCCTCTCCCTTTGCCATTCCCCTGGCTTGTGCTGTCAAATAAATAAAATCTTTTTAAAAAAATAAAATAAAAATAAAAACAACCTGACCTTACCAAAAAGAGATGAACATGCTTACACTCTAAGGCAAAGCAACTCCACTTGTGGATATATAGAGCACTGCAGAGCTTCCCCACTCCTTGCTGGGAAGGGTGTATAAGTGGCTAAAAGATCATAGCCCGAGGACCAGTAAAAACAGCATCCTCCATTAAGCACACTGCATTAGTCATTTTTTAGTATGCTATGCTTTGAAATTCTTGCAAATGATTTCCAGAAGATGTGTTCCTAATAGCATTAATGTAATATACAGCAATAAATAAAAAGGAAACATACTATATGGCCATCAATAGACAGACATATAGATTCTGATGCAGTCATACAACTGAAATACTATACAACAGTAAAAATGAATAACAGTATTTTAAAATACAGTATTTCAAAAAACAGTATTTCAAAAATATACCATTGAGCAAAGCAAGTCACAGAAGAATGTATACAGTTTGTTTCATTTTACAGAAGTCCAAAAACTGGCAAAATTAAACAATAGGTATTCTACAGTTATATAGGTGCTGAAACTATGAAGAAAAGCAATGGAATGGTTAACACAAAATTCATGGGACTGGCTCATGGGAGAGGGCAGCCGGGGACATCATCCAGAAGCGCACGCAGGGGACCTTCTAAGGCGGTATTTCCCAACCCCTTTCCCAGTCACAGCACACGGAGAAGATGCTATGATTAGTGGTGCACAGCAGGGATCTAGCAAATGCTGCCAACCAGAAGGGACCAGTTGAAAGGCTCCCCCACACCCACACAGGCCCCACACAGGGCCCCTCTGCTCCACATCTGTAGAACAGTGGTCATGAAGCTCTGTTCTCCTGCGCTGCTAATGTTTCTCTCTCAAACTGGGTGGTGAGAACAAAGGAGTTTTATTATTTCAACTGCATACACTTCGTATGCTTTTTTTCCCCAATGTATGAGATAGTTCTAATGGAAAAAAAAAAAAAAAAAAAAACTAAAATCAAAGTCTCAAAGTTTCAGGCAGCCTGGGTAGCTCAGCGGTCTAGCACCTGCCTTCAGCCCAGGGCATGATCCTGGAGACCCAGGATCGAGTCCCACATCAGGTTCCCTGAATGGAGCCTGCTTCTCCCTCTGCCTGTGTCTCTGCCTCTCTTTGTATGTCTCTTGTGAATAAATAAATAAAAATCTAAAAAAATTTTTTTTAAAAAGTCTCAAAGTTTCCTACAATCTGGCCTGAATCCCATGAAGTCTGACCTTTCAATGCTACTTCAGCAGGCTCACAACATCCCGCTCCCACAAACACTGCACTCTTCCCCGCTGTGAGCATCTACTTACATGACCGCACCCAGACTGCCTTTCCTCCTCTTCCCTACCTGTCCATTTCTCATCACCCTTCAGGTTTAACTCAAGGACCACTCCCAGCTAAACTGACAAAATTCCCATTCCCCACATCTCTTGGTTAACTTCAATATTTTACAGTCCAAATCTCTCATGTAACCTATTTCTGTACTGCTTTGAATTGTTACCTGACATCACAGGTGCTTCTGCACTAGTATAGCAGAAAGAGGGCTGGATTTGGACCCAGAAAATGTGGCTTCCAATTGCCTAGCTCTAAGACCTCCGACAAGTTTCCTTCACCACTGGGAGCTTCCATTTTCTCATCTCCAGAATCCTCAAACTGATAGAACATGTGAATTGGGATGCCCGGGTGGCTCAGCAGTTGAGCATCTGCCTTCGGCTCAGGTAGTGACCCCAGAGTGCCGGGATCAAGTCCCACTTCAGGCTCCTTGCAAGGAGCCTGCTTCTCCCTCTGCCTATGTCTCTGCCCCTCTCTGGGTCTCTCATGAATAAATAAATAAAATCTTTAAAAAAATTTTTAAAAACAGAACATGTGAATTAAGCACTCACCCCACATATCTGTGTGCAACAAACACTTACGACTTTGACTATTTGGTGAATTTTTAACCTAAACCACAGGGCTGAAGAGGCAGAAACTGTTTCATACACAACAAGAGAAGAAATGAGATGTTCCATATAAGCAAATTTCTAGACAACTGAGGCATATCTCTTTAAGTGACATAATCTTTGGGATTTTACTTTAATGACAACTTTTATAAAGTGAACATTAAATTCCCTTCTTAGACATAACATACAGAAAATTTTTTAATCTCTTGTTAATGATTTAGGGCCAGGATCAGAATTTCAATTATTCTATTACAACATAATATAGTTATTACACAGATGTGTACAGAGCTAATTACTGTGGCTATCAGATTATGGCTGTTTTTGTACTTCTCTTTCCACTCCCACCATCAGATTTTTAAAATATATTTTACTTATTTATTTATTTTCAAAGATTTATTTATTTGAGAGAGCATGCGAGCAGACTCCATGCTCAGCAAAGAGTCCAATAGAGGGCTGAATCTCTTGACCCTGAGATTAAGACCTGAGCCAAAACTAAGAGTCCGACTCTCAACCAACAGAGCCAGCCAGGTGCCCCTATTTATTTTTTTAAGTAAGCTCTATGCGTAACGTGGGGCTCGAACCAACAACCCCAAAATCAAGAGTCATACACTCCACCAACTGAGCCAGGCAGGAGCCCTTCTACCTTCAGATTATTGTTTATTTTTAAAGATTTTATTTATTCATGACAGACACAGAGAGAGAGAGAGAGCGAGAGAGAGAGAGAGAGAGGCAGAGACACAGGCAGAGGGAGAAGCAGGCTCCATGCAGGGAACCTGATGTGGGACTCGGTCCAGATCTCCAGGATCACACCCTGGGCTGAAGGCGGCGCTAAACCGTTGAGCCATCGGGGCTGCCCTACCTTCAGATTATTAACACTTATCTCTAATAATTCCATTCCTGACACTGAACCTTCTGGAAGTACTTGAAAAATCTGATTAATGAACAAGCATTCTTAGTAGATTTTGTACAAGGTAAAAGTCATGTTTTTTTTTTCCTACCTACTATTAACTCCAGTTTATAAAAACCAGTTCCTAAAGAAAACAGTAACACAATAATAACTATATATGACATTTCCAAGAAGCATACCTCACTGAATTGCTGGAACAAAATGGACGGCAAAAAATCCTGAGGTTGTAAATCAACGGGCGGCCCTGTCCAGTTACTCTGAACAAAAAGTTGCAAACTGCTTACACCAATTAGGAATATCACCTGTTGTCTGCATACAAGAATAAAGAAACAAATATGAACCACTGTATAACCACAATTTCATTTCAGTTTTAGTATTAAAAATGTAAAATATTAACCAACATGCACAGAGATTATCCAAATATTACAAAATAAAATTTCTGAAACTTAAACAATTTATGTCTCAATGTCTAATATTATAACCATGAGCCACACAGGGCTCTTTTAAATTTAATTACAATTAAATGAAATTTAAACTTGTGTCCCTCAGTTGCACTACCTACCTCAAGCTCAACCACATGTGACTAGTGGCTGCCATACTGAAGAGCACATTTTCCAACAATGACTGTCTTACACTGGCAAAGCACTATTAGATGTATTCAGTCGGCTTTTCTATGAAGATTTCTTTTCTTTTTTTTAATGTTATTTATTCACGAGTGACACAGAAAGAGAAGTAGAAACATAGGCACAGTGAGAAGCAGATTCCCCACCAGGAGCCCATTGCAGGACTCAATCCCAGGACCCTGGGATCGTGACCTGGGCCAAAGGCAGACACTCAACACTGAACCACCTCGGCGTCCCTTCTCTATGAAAATTTCAAATAAAATTCTACCTTTCAGTTGTGTCCAAATCTGTTGAGTAATCCAGGAATGTTACTATCTGCTTCTCTAGGAAGCTGTCAATCTTTTCTTCAGTCATCATTGTTGAGTTAAAAATATTTTGAGTCAATGAACTTAAGAATATGGCCTCATAGTTCCCTTCGAGCAGCAATTGTAAGAAAGATCCACTCTCTGCAATATAAAAAATCAGCTCAATAATCCAAAAGACCAATTCTTTTCATGTTGTAAAGGATAACGCTATTAGGCAAATCTACCATTTTCACATGCAAAAAAAAATGTATTTCCTTAGAATGCTTACTATACATTAATCACAAAGCACTGAACAAATTCCTATTATTCTATGAACATCACTTCTACGATTCACAGCTCATCCATACGATGAGCCGCAAGGTAGAAATTAGATCCAGGAATAATATTCCTCATTGGTCATTTACTGCTGGAAATTCAAAAAGAGTCCTATTCACAACAGAAAAGTTTCTACAATCGGGTCTAAGGCCTTTCATAATCTAGCTTCTCGGATCCCCACTATTGCTCTGAGGAACAGCTGGTTCTCTCCCTGCTCCTCTAATACCCCATGCACCTTCCCGCCTCCACATTTTTACACCTGCGATTTCTCTTGCTGAGCTCTTCTCCACTTGTCTGACCTTTTTAATCAAAATTCAGCTCATGTCTGACTCCTTCCATGAAATCAGACTTCAAAAACTACCTCTCTCCAGAAGCACCTGTTGCCTTCACACACACACACACACACACACACACACACACACACACACTTAGACACTGTCCTACTAAACTGTTATTTTTTTTCCGGGTCCAGCCTAAATCCCACAACCAGATGGGCCTTTATCCCACATCTGTCACTAGTAAACACGCTTTTAACCCTGCCTCTCCAGTAAATGTGCACAGTTCACAAACATTACATCGTTGCTGCCTCGTTTCAACTTTTGTGCATATCAGCTGTGGGACCCGGAATAAATTAGTCAATCTGTCTTTAAACGTCTTCACCGGCTAAATGGCATGAAACGGAGTATCCACCTTAAGTGTTTATCGCAAGGATTAAATGACCTTAAACGTTAAGGGCTCCGAAAAGAAGCTGACCGGGCTTCGGCGGTTACCGCGGAACCCAGGCAGGGAGAAGGCGCGGAGCCCGGGGACCCCGCCCCCCGCATCCAGCAGCAAGAATCCTACGCCTAAGGGATCAGCCAGATTGCGGCAGAAAAAAAAAAAAATAATAATAATAATCGAAACAAGGAGGACCTTCCAGTGCTCCGGGCAACCTCGCCTCTCTCACCTGAGCCGGAGACTCCCTCCTGCTTCCACCGCTGCCGCTCAGCCGCGGTGGCGAAGCCCCTCAAAACTGCCAGCTCCGGCGTCCACATCACCCTGGACATCGCTGCAGTCAAAGCGGGTTCCCACAGGAGTCAAAAGAAGAAAGTGAAAGGAAGAGGGTCCAAAGATGCCGAAATCTAGCGGCGACAGTGCCTGTGAATACTCCCACGGCCCCGGAAGCCCACGTGCGGACATCGTCACCTGGACGCGGCCATGACAGCAGCGCGGGACACCCTGGGAAAGATACGCACGCGCCGCTCGGGTTTCCGGCCGGGAGACCCACGCCTGGCCTTGGCACTGAGCATGCCCAGTAGAGATGCCCCGCCTGGAGCAGCGAATGGGCGGGTTGGAGGGCGTGGTCTGTGCTGGCCCCGCCCAGAGGGGGCGGAGCCAAGGGGCTGTGCAAGACTTGAGGGAGGCGGGGTCCTCCTGCACCACCCTCCGAGGCTGGGGCTGAAAATGCGGCTGGAGGCCCGGGTCTTGTCCTGCGCAGAGATTGCAGGAATGAATGATCTGCCGCTTGCGTTCCTAAACATTTTTGGATCAGAACCTCCTGACTACATGACCTTCACAAAAAATGCAAAATGCACGTGGGCATTTTAGGGTACCCTAACAGCATTCGGGCACCATTCCCGGGAAGTTAGAGACCCTCTGGAGCGGAAGCGCAAGAACCACCTCGCAGAGAATAGGTCTTTTTTTCTTAGAACGAATTAAAGTATAAGGGAAGTTTTGGGGCGCCTGGCTGGCCCCGCCGGAGCAGCATGCGACTCTTGATCTCCGGGTAGTGAGTTCAAGTCCCAGGCTGGGTGTAGAGATGACACACATACATAGCTAACTAAATACATAAATAACTGTTTTTTAAAAGTGGGGGCACTGGGGTGGCTCAGTGGTTGAGCATCTGCCTTCGGCTCAGGTTGTGATCCAGGGATCCTGGGATCCAGTCCCCTGCATGGAGCCTGCTTCTCCCTCTGCCGGTGTCTCTGCCTCTCTCTGTGTGTCTCTCGTGAATAAATAAATGCAATCTTTAAAAAATAATTAAAAATAAAAAGTGTAAGAAAACTATCTGGTTTTGATGCTGCCACTACATAAATCATGACTGAGTGGGACCTCTGACCCTGTGGCTGGTGCAGCGAAGCTTGTGCAGGATTGACTGAGTCCAGAAACCTGCCACCCTTGTGTGTCTGCCACTGAGGTCAGAGCTGGAGCCTGATTCGACCTCCTTTCTTTTCTATAGCCATGCTCCTAGGCCAATACCGAGGCTCAGAACGCCAGGCCTCAGGGAGCCAGGACTCTACCCCAGTGGGCTTGAACCTGCACTGTGAGAGTGCTGCACGCTAGCCAGGGTAACTCTGACCAAACGGCATTCTTGGAGCAATCTAGTGCCAGAGATCTCTGAAAGAGCCTAGCCCAGTGCCGGCTCCAAGGATGTCAGTACCCAAAATCACTCCAGACTGTGGAGGGAATGGTGCTCAGCTTCAGCCAGCAGCAGCCACGAGAAGCCAGATCTGGGCAGAGTGGAGAAGGGAGGATGCCCAAGAATGTCTTCTTACTGATAAGTAAAAGCCATTTGTACAGGAAATATTTAATCAGCATGTCGTTTGGTCTTTTTAAGCACAAAATCCTACACTGTGTAAACCATTTGACAGTTGTTAGAGCTATTAAAGCAGAGACACAGTGGCCGCTACAGTAGGTTGATCACTTGCCTGGAAAGCCACATTGTCCCACACAGTGAACTTGGTGCTTTCTCTGTAATTCAAGGTTAGTTTGAGTAAGATATGCTTGACAATGATAACAAGTACATTCATCTCTCTTCAGGCAAATAAAAATGTGGGAGAAAAAATTATGGTCTCAATTGAAAAAAAAACTAAAAACAAAAAAACAGAGTGGACACTGAGCTGGTGAGTAGGCTATGTCCACTTTAGGATGACCAGAGTGGCTTGGCTGGGTGGTCCTCTGGGAACCCTCATGTTACTATATAGTTAGTCTTTTTTCTTGGGCTGGTCAGATTTCTCAGAGACATTTTTAATCTCCTACCTGGGCAATGAAGGTCCAGTTGCCAGAGATCCAGAGACAAGCAGAGCAGGAAAGCCAGGAGCCTCAACATTCAAAACCCAGTCTGAATGTCAGACCCTCTAGAGACCACTGCAAGGAGAGTGGAGGGGAAGAGGTGGGCAGGGGTTCCAACAGACTGACTCAGCTTTGCAGGAGTCCTCCTCATTTCAGTCCTTCCTCTTCCTAACCTGAGACCTCCAGTCCTAGGGCATCTAGTGCTCCCAGTTGCTGAGTCTTTCCAGGATGCTTCAGTCTAGATACAAGTTTACCTTAGCTTCTCCCATTGCACTTTTAGGACTGGGCTTTCTCTGGTCAGCTACAGCAGTTACTTGCTCCCCACCCGGGCTACCAAGTCTCATCATCTCTTCCCCTGCAGGTTACGTCGTAATTTTTTTTTCTTTATCATGGATTTAGTGTTTTTTTTTTTTTTAATTTAGTGGGTTTTGAAGAAGGAGGGATGGCATATGTTCAACATGCCATGTTTACCCTAGAACCTTAAACTGTATTGTCAGTGACACGTTTCTCCAAGTACCTTCAGGTCTGATACATGTATGTGTTTTTTTAAAAAAAAGATTTTATTTATTTATTCATGAGAATACCCAGGAGAGAGAGAGAGAGGCAGAGACACAGGCAGAGGGAGAAGCAGGCTCCATGCAGGGAGCCTGACGTGGGACTCGATCCTGAGTCTCCAGGATCACACCCTGAGCTGTAGGCAGTGCTAAACCACTGAGCCACCAGGGCTGCCCCATGTATGTGTTTTAACTAGTCCTATCTCATACCTAAGCAGTAACAAGGAGGCAGGATTGTAACCAGCATTTCATGACGTTTCAATCCTTTTTCACATTCATTAACAAATCTCATGTTTTTGTTTGTTTTTAAATATTTTATTTATTTATTCGTGAGAGACACAGACATAGGCAGAGGGAGAAGCAAGTTCCCTGCGGGGAGCCTGATGTGGGACTCGATCCCAGGACCCCAGATCACTCCCTGAGCCGAAGGTAGATGCTCAACCACTGAGCCACCCAGGCACCCACAAGTCTCATGTTTAATAAGAACAGTTTTTAAAGGTTTATAGCAGCCTTTTTAGGAAGCACCAAAAACTGGATACAACTAAATGTCCATGCACAGAGAAACAAATAAACTATGATATGTTCATACAATGGAATAGTGTTCAGCTATAAACATGAATAAACTACGGAAACATACAATATACACAAAGAGCAAAGTAATTATGCTGAGTGAAATAAGCCAGGGAAAAAAAAAGAGGAGATATGATATGAGTCGATTTATATAAATCAAGAAAACAAAAACTGATCACTAGAGACAGAAAGCTCTAGTGGTTGCTGGGGGAGGGGAAGTGGAGAGGAAAGCAGGGAGGAACAAGGACAGGTTGGGGAGTAACAGATATATTCACTATCTGATTATGCTAATGGTTTCATGGCAGTATACATATGGAAAAACTTAAAGTACTCAGTTAAAATATGTGCACTCTTTTCTATGTCAGTTATACCTCAATAACACTGTTCTCAAAAAATTGACTTCTATAGGGGCGCCTGGGTGGTTCGGTGGTTGAGCGTCTGCCTTCGGCTCAGGGTGTGATCCTGGGGTCCTGGGATCGAGTCCCACATCCGGCTCCCTGCAGGGAGCCTGCTTTTCTCCCTCTGTCAGTGTCTCTCATGAATAAATAAATAAAAATCTTTAAAAAAAATTGACTTGTATAAAACGTGAAATCTGATCTCCCAAAACTAACATTCAAAAGCCTTCACCTCACAATTCTTTCTTCTCATCCCATTGCTGGTCCTCTGCTCTCTCCAAGCACTGCGTCTCTCAGAGCCCCACAACCATCGCTAACCCTCAACAGAGTTAGCTAGGCCTTTGTCCTGCGGCAAATAAATGAACGTGGATTGAAGATATAAGATAAATCGGGTATGGGGTTAAATACAGTTAAACAGATATCTCACTTAAGTCTTACAATAACTCTAAGGCAAATATTATTAAGCCAATTTTTCAACCAAGGAAACTGAAAGGCAGGTATCTTGCCTAAGATTACACTAGGATTTGAACCTCGTCTGACCATTAAAGCTCCATGGTGGGATCCCTGGGTGGCGCAGTGGTTTGGCGCCTGCCTTTGGCCCAGGGCGCGATCCTGGAGACCCAGGATCGAATCCCACATCGGGCTCCCAGTGCATGGAGCCTGCTTCTCCCTCTGCCTATGTCTCTGCCTCTCTCTCTCTCTGTGTGTGACTATCATAAATAAATTAAAAAAAAAAAATAAAGCTCCATGGTCTCTCCATCTGGTGAACAATGATGGAAGAGAGAAGTATGTGACTGGTATGCAGGTCAGAGCAAGTAGGTAAATAAGTAAAATAACCCCCCTCGTGAACATACTGGAAACAATCCCGGAACCAAAGTCAGTACAGATACTGAAAATTCCTGAAAGCAAAGACTGGAGAAGCAGAGGAAAGAAAGGATTTATGTGGTTGAGGTAGGAGTGTTGGTAGGAATGTAAGTCCAGTGGAACAGAACAAGACACCTAAAGTCAATGAAAAGCAACCAGATCCTGCAAAGATTTCCTTATTCGGAAACTGCCCTGGTAAGTGGGGCCTGAACCCAGGCAGCCTACTGGTGTCTCCCTAGTTCACCTTGTCCTTGGGGCTCCTGGAAGTTGACTCTAACCACTAGCATGCTTCCCCTGAAAGGTGTGTTATTCGTCCCACAAAGCAAAACAAAACCATTCCTTTGATAGGTCTTCATTCAGGTGAAAAAACTAGGAGGCTTTCAGTAAGACTTCCCTACATACAGTATGGGTACAAAGGAGACATAAATGTAGATACAGGAACAATGCCTCTCTGACTCACACAATCTGGGCTGGATCCTATTTAGAGAGTTATCATCTCTCCCTCAACTCTAGAATGCTTTTGGATGCTTAGAATCACATAAGGGGGCCTCATGCCCTGGATAGGAAGCTCTAAAGGGACCCATGTATCACAAACCCACAAAATAAATCAAAGAATATACACGAGGGTCCCTCTCATTCAAGATCCAAGGACACAGAGTGACCTTGAACAGCTGCCCTCTTGATTTATACTGTTTAGACTCCAGGGAAAAGGCATCTCTACATACTTTTTTTAAGATTTATTTATTTATTTATTTATTTATTTATTTATTTATTTATGATAGACATAGAGAGAGAGAGAGAGGCAGAGACACAGGAGGAGGGAGAAGCAGGCTCCATGCTGGGAGCTCGACCTGGGACTCGATCCCAGGACTCCAGGATCGTGCCCTGGGCCAAAGGCAGGCGCTAAACCACTGAGCCACCCAGGGAATCCCCACATCTCTACATATTAATCTATGTTCTGATAAATTAAAAATACAGGTAGGATTTGAGTTGCAGAAGCTCATAAGTAAGAGAAATGACACTTGTTAAATTTCTGTCTTTGCAGTTAAAAATAGAGCTACCCTACGATCCAGCAACTGCACTGCTGGGGACTTACCCCAAAGATACAGATGCAGTGAAACTCCGGGACACCTGCACCCCAGTGTTTATAGCAGCAATGTCCACAATAGCCAAACTGCGGAAGGAGCCACAATGTCCTTCGACAGATGAATGGATAAAGAAGCTGTGGTATATATGTACACAATGGAATATTACTCAGCCATTAGAAATGACAAATACCCACCATTTGCTTCGACATGGATGGAACTGGAGGGTATTATGCTGAGTGAAGTAAGTCAATCGGAGAAAGACAATCATCATATAGTTTCACTCATACAGGAAATATAAGAAAAAGTGAAAGGGATTATAGGGGAAAGGAGAGAAAATGAGTGGGAAAAAATAGAGAGGGAGACAAACCATTAGAGACTCCTGACTCTGGAAAACAAACAAAGGGTTATGGAAGGGAAGGTGGGCCAGGGTTGGGGTGACTGGGTGAGGGCACCAAGGAGGGCACTATGTGGGATGAGCACTGGGTGTTATACTGTATGTTGGCAAATCGAACTTCAACTAAAAAAAATAAAATGTGAGTGGGAGAAGTGTCAAGTTTAAGTAAATAAACAAATATATATATTTTTAAAATAAATAAATAGAATACTTACAAAAAATAAAAATAAATGAATTTCCCTCTTTACATGAATGCGACAGATTCTTGCATAATTAAGTGTCCTTTTACAGTAGTAATGCTCATTCCTTTGCTACTCTTCATGTTCTATTTTTGGTTCTGGAGGTTCTCATGAAATATAATTTTATTTATAATTTTATTTACAACAGATAAGGACAGCAGCTAGAAAACATTTCACAATTTTAAACTCAGATGTACCATTCATTTTTTTAAATGGAAAGATTATTCATTTATTTATTTATTCACGAAAGACAGAGAAAGAGTGGCAGAGACACAGGCAGAGGGAGAAGCAGGCTCCAGGCCGGGAGCCCGATCTGGGACTTGATCCCGGGTCTCCAGGATCAGGCCCTGGGCTGAAGGCAGCGCTAAACCTAATTCTAGTCATTTTAGATGTTTTAGAAGAAAAAGTAGAAAACATGCAACTTGACATTTACTTAAATTTACATTTTTGCAACTCCTGGTTGGCTCAGCAGTTGAGCGTCTGCCTTTGCCTCTAGGGTCCTGGGATCAAGTCTCACATCGGACTCCCTGCATGGAGCCTGCTTCTCCCTCTGCCTGTGTCTCTGCCTCTCTCTCTGTGTCTCTCATGAATAAATAAATAAATAAAATCTTAAAAAAAAAGACTTTGTAAAAATAAAGTCAACATAAATAAATTCTATGGACTAGATATATAATAATATGCTAATTATGTTCTTTATTTCATTACTTAGGCAAACAATACTCACCAATTAATGGAATACTTCAACATGTCCAATTATTTAATTATTTTGATTTTTTTTTTTTAATTTTTTTTTTTTTTATTATTTATTTATGATAGTCATACAGAGAGAGAGAGAGAGGCAGAGACACAGGCAGAGGAAGAAGCAGGCTCCATGCACCGGGAGCCTGACGTGGGATTCGATCCCGGGTCTCCAGGATCGCGCCCTGGGCCAAAGGCAGGCGCCAAACAGCTGCGCCACCCAGGGATCCCTATTTAATTATTTTGATGACTAGCACTTATTATAAAAAATATGATTTAGCATATTTTTGTGGAGTGAGACACCTGAGTGGCTCAGTTGTTTAGGCATATGATTCTTGATTTAGGTTCAGGTCATGTTCCAGTTGGGCTCTGTATTCAGTGCAGAGTCTGCCTGAGATGCTCCCTCTCCTTCTGCTCCTCCCCATGTAAATTAATTAATTAAAATTTTTAAAAAGGGCAATTGTTTCAGATCCCCTCCCTTTTTGGGAGCCTTATACTATCATAAAGTAAACTTTGCTTTGCTGTTAATCAAAAGTTGATTAGGACCATGTGAACCCATAGACAGAGACCATGTGAACACAGAGGGAGAAGACAATCACCTACAAGCTTACAGAAAGAAGCCTCAGAAAAAAACCAACCCTGCCAACACCTTGATCTCGTTGGTCAAGCCTTTCTGTATGGCAACCTCAGCAAACTATTAGTAAGCAACACATTCAGCTTTGTCTTTTTTGTTTCAGGTACTGATTAGTGGTCTCAAAATCCTTTGACAGGGACGCCTGGGTGGCTCAACGGTTGAGCATCTGCCTTTGGCTCAGGGCGTGATCTTGGAGTTCCGGGATTGAGTCCCGTGTCCGGCTCCCTGCGTGGAGCCTGCTACTCCCTCTGCCTGTGTCTCTGCTTCTCTGTGTGTGTGTGTCTCTCATGAATAAATAAATAAAATCTTTAAAAACAAAAACAAAAATCCTTTGACAATCTGGAGGTTCCACTAACATCATTTTAAAGGATCATCATAGGAGGGGCACCTTGATGGCTTGTCTGCCCTCAGCTCAGGTCATGATCCCAGGGTCCTGGGATCAAGTCTCACATTGGACTCCCTGCTCAGTGGGGAGTTTGCTTCTCTCCCCCACCGTCTGCCTCTCCCCTCTGCTCGTTCTCTCTCTCTCACTCTCAAATAAAGAAGTCTTTAAAAAAAATTGGGGTGGTGACATTTGCACATATCTGCGAATATACTAAAAGCCATTGATTGTGCACTTAAAATGGGTACTTTGTTTTTTTTTTTTTTTTTTTAGGTAAGATACTTTCAGGTCAATTGTTAAGTCTCTCCGGCCTTCCACTCAGGTATACTTCTCCAATCACATGGCATTAGAGTGGCTGTGATAATTTGGGGGATCTGCAGAGTTGGGGATATATTTGATTTGGGTTTAATGAGATAGATTTATGTAGTTTGCAGTCATTTCTACGGATAATCAAGGTATCATTAACCATTGACCCGTAGGCCCGGCTTCCAGGAATACACCTATAGGTCAGCCACCTATGCTGACCTATGATGGAACAAAATACAAGTTGAAAGCCCTAGGGTGAAAAATGAGTAAGTCCTGTGGGGCTCCGCACCAGAGGTTCTTGGTGATGATGGATGAAAAACCAGGCTTGAAATGTACAGTCAGAAGATGTCTATGGAAAGTTCTTCCAATAATCAGATAGCTAAAGTTGTGAGATTAAATCCCCATCAATGCCTGGCCACAGTGGGAACCGACTCCTGTCAGGAATACGACTGTTACACAAGGTTTATGATGTGCAGCGCACAAAGACTGGACGCGCATCTCATTTTAGGTTTGCGGTGAAAGCGCAGGTGGATGAGCATCAGCTTCTCAGCTGAATATTTGTAAGGGACGTTCTCCCTGAGGGCTTGGCGTATGGAGAAGGGCTGAGAAAGGGCAATGAAGTCATGACTTTCGGTGGGGAAGCTGGGCCGGATCTTGATGGTCAGCGGACGGAGGCCTTGTTTCCTGAGAAGAGCGCTGGGCTCACTCTGATGGCCTGGCCACGGGACGCAAGAGGACACTTGCAGTCCTCCTGGCCAGACAGTGACCAGAAGAGTCTGGTGCCCAGGCAGTTCCAGGGGAATTCCTGGATAAGTTTACAAAGAATACGCCCAGTGATTTCAGCCGCGTCCCTGACATCACAACGGGCCTGGAAAGGAGCGTGACCGACAGGACACAGGACCAGGTTTCCCACGGGAGAAGATGCAGCTGCGCTCAGGCGCCCCTGGGTCTTTGGGCGCCAGGCACCTTGAATTACTTGCTTAGAGCTTGTTTTTCCACCCAGACCTGGGGCACGGTGAGCAGAGGGGTTGTGTCCATCTGCTCATCACTGTGTTCGTAGAAACAGAACACTTCGAGCCTTTTCTGCTTCAAATCTTTTTTTTTTTTAAACTGATAGGAAAGGAGGCCATTTATAAAAGTATTTAGAAATTGGGGTGCCTGGGTAGCTCAGTCAGTTAAAGGTCTGCCTTGGGCTCAGGTCATGATCCCGGGGTCCTGGGATTAAGTCCCACATCAGGCTGCCTGCAGGGAGCCTGCTTCTCCCTCTCCCTCTGCCTGCTGCTCCCCCTACTTGTGCTTTTGTGCTCTCTGTAAAATAAATAAAATCTTTTTAAAAAAGTACTTAAATATTAAACTACTAGAAGAGACAAAAATTCAAATAAGCCAAAGGATTAAATATCTTGGTTAAAAAGAAAGAAAGATTACAAAAGCACCATGGTTCTTTTCTTTTCTTTTAAAGATTTTATTTGTTTATTCATGAGAGGCACACAGAGAGAGGCAGAGACATAGGCAGAGGGAGAAGCAGGCTTCCCATAGGGAGTGCGATGTGGGACTTGATCCCAGGACCCTCGGATCATGACCTGGGCCAAAGGCAGACAATCACTGAGCCACCCAGGGATTTTAAAAAATCCCTTTTTTAAAGATTTAGAGAGAGAGAGAGAGAGAGAGAGAGTTTGAGAGAGCATGAGTGAGAGGGCCACAGGAAGAGAGTGAGAGAGTCCTAAGCAGCCTCCATGCCCAGTGCAGGGCCCGACGTGGGGCTGGATCTCACAACCCTGAGATCATGACCTGCGGTGAAACCAAGAGTCAGACACCTAACTGACTGAGAACCATGTGAACACAGAGGGAGAAACGGACTGAGCTACCCAGGTGTCCCGATTTTCTCTTTCTTTTTTTTTTTTTGAGAGAGAGAGAGACTGAGACAGAGATAGCATGAGAAGGGGAAGGGGTAGGGATAGGGACAGAGGGAGGAGAAGCAGAATTCCCGCTGAGTAGAGAGCCTGGGATCATGACCTGAACTGAAGGCAGTCACTTAACCGACTGAGCCCCCAGGCGCCCTGGTTCTTTTCTAATGGGAATAACGAAATTTAGAATTTATGGGTTGGTGGGACACAAACCTGTTGGAATACTATAAACACCATATGTGTCTGTGAGTGAGGTTGTATGTTTAATGCATCCCTACCATCAATAGTAAAAAAATATTAACCATGCTGGAAGAAATAATGAATTGTACTCCTACTCAATAGTTAGAAAATATTATAAAAATTGTAGTCTATGAAGAGGTGAAAAAAATAACAGCACAAAAAAAGTTGACAGTGAAAATATGTAGGGAAAAGTGATTATAAAGTTTTATCTTGGGATCCCTGGGTGGCGCAGCGGTTTGGCGCCTGCCTTTGGCCCAGGGCGCGATCCTGGAGACCCGGGATCGAATCCCACATCAGGCTCCCGGTGCATGGAGCCTGCTTCTCCCTCTGCCTATGTCTCTGCCTCTCTCTCTCTCTCTCTCTGTGACTATCATAAATAAATAAAAAATTAAAAAAAAAAAAAAAGTTTTATCTGGGGGCACCTGGGTGGCTCAGTCAGTTAAGCGTCTGCTTCAGCTCAGGTCATGATCCCTGGGTTGGGATTGAGCCCTACCTCAGGATCCCTGCCTAGTGGGGAGCCTGCTTCTCCCATCTCCCTCTGCTCCTCCCCACCCAGCTCATGCTAATAAATAAAAATCTTAAAAAACCATAAAAAACAAAAAACGATGTGTCTGTCAATTTGTGTTATTTTTTTGGCATTTTATGTTTGTAGCATTTTAATTGATTGTGCTCTTTTTTCACTCCAAATATCCACTTGTGTAAAATAAGGAAAAAATCTAATGAGAACAAAGAAGACAATTACATTGAGAAAACTGCTGCTCCCAGTGGGCAATGGGCTAGAACATTGCACTCTCACCCATCTCATCCTACATAAACCAAATTTAAGACATCAAAAAAAGTTTTATAGTGCTTTCTACATTTGTCTAACTTTGTAGATACCGGTCTTAATGCTACAATGGTATCTAAGCAGTTTATTTTTGGTACTTTTAAGACTTCATAGTTGATAGTTTTAGGACTAGACCAATTGTCTTTTTTTTTTTTTTTTTTTAGACCAATTGTCTTGACTGTATTCCATCCTTTTCCAAGGCCTTCATGCTTACCCTCTCCATCTCTCTACCACCCAACCACTGCCCCAGGTTCCTCAGCCAGTAAACATGCTGCAGTTATTCTTATACCAAAAAATATGTTTATTTCCTCACTCTTCTCTACCTCTTTGTCCTAGTTGATGATCTACCACCTGGACTAGAGGGCTTTTGTATATATATTTTTAATTTGTTTCTTATTTTTATTTTATGATAGTAACAGAGAGAGAGAGACAGAGAGAGAGAGAGAGGCTGAGACACAGGCAGAGGGAGAAGCAGGCTCCATGCACTGGGAGCCCGACGTGGGATTCGATCCCGGGTCTCCAGGATCGCGTCTAGAGGGCTTTTATAAAGAAATAAAGGTATTGATCATGTTAACTAGAGCATTATTTATAATTAGAAAGACAGAAATAACCTAAGCGTTATTGCCTCCCCATAGTTGGTAGAATCATCCTCTAAAATAGAGTATGACCAGATTGCTCCCCTCATCTTCCTCACCCACAGGGTGGAAAGCTTCTGAACAAGACAGTCTTTTATGATCTAAGCTCTCCTATCTAACATCACAGCCTACATTTCATTGGACTATCCTACATTATCTCTTACAACCCAATTATGTTATTAACTTAAGCTTTCCCTTTGTTCTTTTATGTCTGTAATAACTTCTGCTTGGCTAACAACTTCTTTTTTTAAAGACTTATTTATTTTTGAGAGAGAGGGAGAGGGAGAATCTCAAGGAGACTGTGCCGAGCATGGAGCCAGATGAGAGACTCAATCCCACAATCTTGTGATCACGACCTGAACCAAAATCAAGAGTCGGACAGTTAACCAACTGAGAGCTACCCAGGTGTCCTTACCTGACTTTTTTTATCTTCATCTTTCAACACTCAAGATATCTTATCTTCCTTGATGAAGCCTTTCTTGACCATATTGCCTCAATGCCCACTGACATTTTGCCTGAGCTGAGTGTTCTTCCCTTGTGTTCCCAATAGTAGCCTGTAAAGAACTCTTTTCAGAGGACTTACCGATTATATTGACATTATGTTTCCATGTCTGTCATTCCACCCTCAAGTGCAGGTACCTGTACTTACTACCAGAATGAGTGCTTAAATGTTTGCTGGTATAATGTCAGGATCCAAGATGGAACCATTTTAAAGAGTAATCAGTCTCAAATTTAGACTTTAAGATATTGGTTTTTTAAAAACATGAACTGGACCTTATAGTACTGGTACTGTTTACTTTCCTCTTGTAAAGCTTTCTGAAGACTAGTGGTGTGAATTGGAAAAAATGACCTAACCTTATTTTAATGATTAAAAATAAAATTCCAAGCTGGAGGCAAACACTATACTTGCTATAGTAGCTTTTATCATCCATCCCTGACAGGACCCTGACAGACAAAAACCAAAAACCCGGAAGACAGATGACTGTATTTTGCTTCTTATTGCTGATCATTTCATACCTAGATTTTAGCTGGCATGTGTGTGGATGGCATTAAATGGACTCTGCTTTCTCAGGAATGGACTCTATTTTGTCATCCTTGGTGTATTTAGCTTACCACACACTGCACCTAACAGTAAGTGTTTTAGAACTTTGCATTTTCTGGTCCCATGCAGTTTGTCCCCTCCTTCATCCAAGCTTAGGGAGCACTGTGCCTTGTATGTCAGCATCATGCTTCCTAGTTCCCCCTTTTCTTCAGAGAGCAGCTCTTTCTTCAGAATATAGCTTCTCCTTCTGGTAGCTCCAGATTCAAGGTTCCCACACGCCACTTCATTTTATATAAATATTGTCAAAAATCACCTTAGCTTTTAGTTTGTGATAATTGGTTTTTGAAAAATATCCTTTCCTTTCCCATGCTTAGGTCTTGAAAGAGTCCAATTCTTTGTAGAAATAGCATTTCACACCATGGCAAACTGTTTTAGAAACAAGACATACTAATACACCTAAGTCTTTATTTATTTGGCTCTAAGAAGAATTTGCATGAAAATGAGCCTATATGGCAGGTACAGAACGTACTGTAACAGCACCAGAGAGGTATCCTCTCTGCTCCACAGAGCCTCAATGTTTGAATACATACATGTGACTTTAGTAATAAAACCAGAGTCCAGGAAAAAAGGAGCCCTTTAGGAAAAAATCAGTTTAGAGTGACTTTTCAAGTTGACCATTCCTTCTCATATATTTAAATTCAAATAACGGATACATTCACAGGCCCAAATGTTGGCATAGAATAAAATCATGTTCATTTATTTTTTCTGCATCTTAGAATTAGAAGGCATAAAATTAAATACGTTGAATGTAATAAATTCATCCATACAAGTGCAAGTCTCCAGCTATAATGCATTTTATGGCATATTTTTCATTTAAAAAATGTACCAGTAAATCAAAAAAGAGGGAGTATGTCCATTTAACTTTTATTTAAGTGTATGTAGGAGGTCTTCAGAAATCAAAGATGAGCATGAAGATATGGCCAAACATAAAATCTATCAAATTCAGTGAAAAGTTGCTGACTTTAAATAGTAGTTGTAAGAATGACCAATATATATTCTTTGTTAACAACCCCTCACTCTACAGTAAAAAAAAAATAAAATAAACATTCAGTAAACATTCTTTCCTAAGGTAGTTTCCCTTATATATCAGTGATTTATCCATTTCTTTGTATACACAAATTTGTTGAACATACCAATCAGTGGTTCTCACAATTGAAAAATAAAAGCACAAAAAAGTTTACACTCTTGTACAGGTAAATAAAAGATCACCTTGAATTAAACTGGATCTCCTTAAGGGCATAGTATAGTTTCAGTTTCAATAACTATTACATAATTAGTTTCTTACATACAAATATTGACATATTTGGCTTGTGCTTCAAAGCCTTTGTGTCTATGAAGTCCATGTCAATGCAGCTCATAATTTGAAGTCACTGGGGAGTTCTTTACTGCTGCTTGGTTTGACCTGATCATGCATTAGAGTCTCCTCAGCATCTGCTGGGGCACTGCACATATCCGAGGCATCATCAGCATCAGGGTCTAAGCCTTCGGGACAGGAAAGTTTTAGCAGCTCTTCCCGGAGCTGAGCAGTGTGACGCTAAACAGGGGAAAATAAGTGATATTAGAATTATAAACTCTGGCATTCTAACATAACACCATTTGAGGGAGGAACCGAGTTTAAAACAAAACCCAAAGCATCAAGCCTACAAATATTTATTGAGCACCTTCCTTATACTAGCTACTGTAAGAAGCAGTGAACAACATAGGCAAAAATCTCTAACTCCAAAATAATTGATATTGCTGAAAAGCCCAGAGTAGCATGCTCACAAACCCTACCCGTGCCCCCATCTCAGTAACAGGAACAGCACTGCTAATGATTTATAAGATACCATTCATGTGTGATGTATACGCTTTTTAAATTTACTTTTAAAAATTTTATTTACTTATTTGACCGAGAGAGAGAGGGAGCACAAGCAGGGGGAGCAGCAGAGGGAGAGGAAAAAGGAGACTCCCCACTGAGGAAGGGAGCCTGATGTGGGGCTCGATCCCAGGCTGAGATCATGACTTGAGCCAAAGGCAGATGCTCAACCAACTGAACCACCAGGTGCCCCTTATACACTTTTAAGCTAAAAGAGAGCAATCTCTTGACTTAGAATACATCCTGCCTCTGCCTAAATATTTTTGACAGAAAGTTCATAAATGAAAATAAAGGCCCAGGTGGCTTAGCGGTTTAGTGCCTCCTTCAGCCCAGGGCGTGATCCTGGAGTCCTGGGATCGAGTCCCACGTCAGGCTTCCTGCGTGGAGCCTGCTTCTCCCTCTGCCTGTGTCTCCGCCTCTCTGTCTCTCTCTCTCTGTGTCTCTCATAAATAAATAAATAAATAAATAAATAAATAAATAAATAAATAAATAAATAAAATCTTAAAAAAAAAACGTACCATTATTTTACTGAATGTAAACAAGTATTTATCAGGTACCAGGTCTTTTTTTAAATTTTTAAATTTTTATTTTTTTTAAAGATTTATTTATCCATTTATGATAGACATAGAGAGAGAGAGAGAGAGAGAGAGAGAGGCAGAGGAACAAGCAGGCTCCATGCCGGGAACCCGACACGAGACTCGATCCCGGGACTCCAGGATCGTGCCCTGGGCCAAAGGCAGGCACTACACCGCTGAGCCACCCAGGGATCCCCGGTACCAGGTCTTATGTAGAATATTTGCAAATTGTTTTACACTAATTATTTCACTTAATGCTCAGAAAATACCTTAGAAACAATTTAAACATTCTAATTTTTGTTTCAAAAGTAGGCTCCACACCCATGTACAGCCCAACACAGAGCTCAAACTCATGACCCTGAGATCAAGAGCTGAGCTGAGATCAAGAGTCAGATGCTTAACTGACTGAGCCACCCAGGTGCCCCCTCACCTTTTTTTCCTAATTTAAACCAGTGAAGAAGAGGATCCAGAGAGCTCACACAGTTTTGCATTCTACCACATGCTACCACTGAGATACAGACGTAGGGATGTTAACAGTTCTACAAATAATAAGTCTTGGTTTATAATTTTCTACTGGGAGAGAAATGATCTCAAATATCACACCAGGGCTTTGACAATTTGCTGTAGTCAATAGATGACTTTGAATATTAACCAAAATTTACAGAACAATTTTTACGTATGAGGCACCGTGTTCAACAGTGACAATATTAAAGCAAGAAGTAGACTAAAGAAGATATAATCTCTGACCTCACAGAACCTAAATTTGGGTTGGATGCCTAAGACCTCTATAAACAAGATAAAAACAGCTACATACTTGTAGACATTTGTAAGATTTTAAAATATATTAACATGCTGGGAATTTTTTTTTTTAAGATTTTATTTATTTATTCGAGAGAGAGAGAGACAGAGAGAGACAGAGAGAGGCAGAGACACAGGCAGAGGGAGAAGCAGGCTTCATGCAGGAAGCCTGATGCGGGACTTGATCCCAGGACTCCAGGATCACGCCCTGGGCTGAAGGCAGCGCTAAACCACTGAGCCACCCAGGGATCCCAACATGCTGGTAATTTGTTTCTCTACCCCAATTTCTCTTTCACTGTGGACAACAGAAGAACACGTTAACTAGGGAAGGAGAGGGAAAAATATGATGATTATAAGGGCCTAGCTGAGGTGGGATATTATGCTTTTATTGTGGAATTATTAAGCTAAGTAGCTGCTTACTCTTCTCAAGTAGCACTCAGCAGCAAAGATGTAGTTGAAATTATGTAAATTGGGACTGATTCAGGGATAGATATTTCTAGGCCAGAGTGACAGAGAAATAACAGAATAAAAGAATCTGAGATATAAGCAAGACACCAAATGACATAACAAAGCCAAAGAAAATGGACTTTTGCCACTAAGGTTTTGTGTATAAAAGAAAGGAGGTATCTAAACATAGGTTTGGAGAAGACCAATTTGGTTATGGACTACAGAAACAACTAGAAGGGGGAAAACTAAGTCCAAGGAACCTGGTCAAATAGATAAAGCTGTGGGACATAAAAAAGAAATAATGGGCGGGGGGGGGGGGGGGAGTTCCCAGTAGTTCCCTGAAGGCATCACTGATAAGATCTAGTACTGACCAAGTAAACTACATGAAAGAGGGGTTGAATAATATTTGAAGATTTTAAGATAGAGAAAAATGATTTAAAATTAAAAATATGGGGTGCCTAGTGGCTCAATCAGTTAGGCGTCTGACTCTCGATTTCGATTTCAGCTCAGGTCATGATCTCAGGGTTTCGAGATTGAGCTCTGTGTTGGGCTCTGCGCTGGCCATTGAGCCTGCTTAGGATTTTCTCTCTCCCTCTTCCATTGCCACTCCCCCTCTTAAACAAATAGCTTCCACACAGCAAAAAACAACAACCAGCCAACACAACTAAAGACAGCCTATTGAATGGGAGAAGATATTTGTAAATGACATATCCAGTAAAGGGTTAGTATCCAAAATATACAAAGAACGTGTGTAATGCAATACCAAACAAATAATCTGATTAAAAAATGGATAGAAGACAGGTACAGACATTTCTCCAAAGACATATAGATGACCAACAAACACATGAAAAGATGCTCAACGTAACTCATCATCAGGAAAATTCAAATCAAAACCGCAATGAGCTATCACCTCACACCTATTAGGAGGGCTAAGATAAAAAAAGTCAAAGAAATAACAAGTGTTGGTGGGGATGTGGAGAAAAAGAAACACTTGCACTGTTGATAGGAATGCAAACTGGTGCAGCCACTATGGAAAACTTTATGAAAATTTCTCAAGAAATTAAAAACAGTACTACTCTATGATCAGTAATCATACTACACTGGGTATTTACCCCAAAATATGAAAACATTAAATTCGAAAGGATATATACACTCTTATGTTTACTGCAGCATTCTTTACAAGAGCCAAATTAGAGAGGCAGGCCAAGTATCCACTAACAGATGAGTAGACAAAGAAGATGTGACATATATATACACAATGGAATATTATTTAGGCATAAAAAAGAATGAAATCTTGCCATTTGCAACAACATGGATGGAGCTAGAGTACACTGCTAAGCAAAATAAGCCGGTCAGAGAAAGACAAATACCATATGAGTTCACTCATGTGTCATTTAAGAAACAAAACAAACAATGGGAAAAAAGAAGAAAGACAAAGAGAAAAGAGACTCTTAACCATAGAGAACAAACAGATGGTTACCAGAGGGGAGGTGGGTGGGGGGCTCAATGAAATAGGTGATGGGGATTAAGGAGTGTACTTGTGATGAGCACCAGGTGTTGTATGGAAGTGTTGGATCACTATATTATACACCCAAAATTAATATAACACTATATGTTAACTATACTGTAATTAAATTGAAATAAATGAAATAAAAAAACTCATAAAAGTGAGAGTAAAATGTGGCTAGCTAGGGCATGGGGGTGAGAGAATGGGAAAGATGCTGTTTAAGTGTACAAACTTGCAACTAGTCTACAAATAGGTACTGGAGTAATGAGCAGAGCAGTGATTATAAACAATAATATATTACAATTACCAAACTTGGTAAGAGTCTATATCTTAATTGTTCCAACCAAAATAAAGAAATGATTATCATACAATGTGACAGAGGTGCTATGGCTACAATGATAATCATATTACACTATATAAAATGTATCAAGTTAATATGTTCTATATCTTAAATTTATACATTATGTTAGCTATATTTCTGTTAAAAAAAAAAAAAGAGGAAAACTTGACTGGAGGGAAGAGAAATTCTAATTAGAGATCTTCACTTAAGTAATAACAGAGCATCCAAGAAAAGATGCCATAATATAATTCTGAGAAATCAAAAACCAGGTAATAGTTGGAAAAGTTGTTTAAAGAGAAAATGGCTGGGGCGCCTGGATGACTCAGTGGTTGACGGTCTGCCTTTGGCTCAGGTCGAGATCCTGGGGTCCTGGGATCAAGTCCCACATCAGGCCCCCTGCACAGAGCCTGTTTCTCCCTCTATCTCTCTGTGTCTTTCATGAATAAATAAATTTTAAAAAGAGAGAGAAAGAGACAGAGAGAGATGGCTTTTGGGGCACCTCGCTGGCTCAGCTGGAGAAGCATGTAACTCCTGAACTCAGGGTTCTGAGCTCAAACCCCATGTTGCATGTGCAGACTGCTTAAAAAATATAAAATCTTAAAAAAAAAAAAAAAAAAAAAAGAGCGAATGGCCTTTAAAGCAAAGAGCTAGACTTATCATGGTGACTTTGTAACATATATAAATGTGGAATCACTAGGTTATATACCTGAAGCAAACATAAAAATTTTATGTCAACTACACTTAAAAAAAAAGAAAGACACTAAATGGCCAAAGTTAAGGGTACAGATACAACTGAGAGAGAAAGAGAATAAAATGGCCCTGAGGGCCAAAATGTAATCCATCAGGTATATAATCATTCAGAAGGGGGAAGAAAAAATACGCTAAAAGAATTGAAGAGCATGAGAAGAGGAGGAACCAGAGCACTCTACAAATGAAAACTGTGGTAGAAAAGACAAACATTTAGATCAGTGAAATGAGAGCTTTTTAAAAAAATTATTAAAAAATATTTTTTTTTAAACTTTAAAAAAAGTAAACTTGAAGCTCCAACTCACAACCCTGAAATCAAGGGTCACATCCTCTTCCAGTGAGCCAGCCAGGTTCCCCAAGTGAGTATTTTCATAGATAGACAGTGTTATACAAGCTTAAACTCAAGTAATCTAAGGCAAGGCAGGCTTCCATAAAATGAAACTTAAACTGCAACCGAATGGCAGTAAGTTCACAGAAGAGGTAAAGTGACGGTAAAGTCCTGCAGGGGAGAGATGGGAACAGAGAGGGGAGCCAGAGTCATTGGTGTGGAGAACTGGTGGTGGGGACCTTGGGTAGATTGAAAAGTAAACTGCAAAAGAGAAAAGGGAAAAGAACAAAAACTCATTCACAGAGCACACGTTGTTGTCAACATCCTTTTCAGGAAGTGTCAACTCGCTGTCAAATTTAATCTATCTTTTCTACAGACTTTTGGGTAGTAATTTAGGCCTCTGAACTTAAAATAAATGTTTCTTTGAATCCTTCTGATTCCTTTACCGCTGGTGACTACGGCTCTACCAATGAATATAGGACTCTTTGACCAAAGCCACCAAGGGGCTCCTGTTAGGAAGGCTCACTCACCTTGAGAGCTGCTGCATGATGGGACATAGTTCTGCCTACCCGCTTATCACTGCTGTACTGCTGGATGTCTGCAATCCACTCCTCACACTGGGCCATGATCTCAACTCTCTTCAAGTAAAAATGTTTGTGTATAACCTTAAGAATAAAACAACCAAGGGAACAAAATGTGTTCAGGTCAGAATTTAGAAGACAAAATAAGTGGCATTACAAAGAAATGAAATTTAAAAGACAATTGCAATCATTTTGTCTCCACAAAACTCAATTTAGTGAATTTTACATTAACAAGGAAGAATCAGGCTAATGATATCAGAAGACATGTTTTGAAATGCCCAGATCTACAGCAACCAGACATTCAAACAGCTAATCATATCACAGAGAGGATAAAGACATATATAATGCAATACCAAGGTAAGCACTGTAAATAAATAGCCAGGAGAAAATAATTAGGAAAGTATTGACAAGAGAAAAACTGTCAAATTTTCTACCTTTAAAACAGAACTCTACAAAAATACCTAAATAAAGACATTACAAATGTCAAAGATATTGATACAGAAATAAGAACAGAGCCATAAAAAAAGGCACTATTATTACTTTCTTAATTTTATCTTCTGGTTAATTTATAGTTAAGATTGTATTTTATAAATAGATAGGGTGTTTATTTATTTGAGAGAGGGAACAAGTGTGGATTGTATTTTATAAAGTTAACTTGTCTTGTTTATTTATTTGAGGGAGAGAGCAAGCTTGCATGCAAGTGGATGTTTGTGGGGGACGGGGGAGGTGTAGAGGGAGAAGGGGAGAGAGAGAATCTTAAGCAGGCTCCAGGCTCAGTGTATAGCCCCACATGGGACTGTATCTCACAACCCTGAGATAGAAACCAAGAGTTAGAGGCTTTAATGACCGAGCCACCCAGGTGCTCCAAAGTTAACCTTCCTTGAAGCCATTGTGGTTTGCATATGGAATTTTTAAAAATTCTCTTGGAAAAGTCAGAATTTCTTCCTGTATAATAAGCAGTAGGAGTCTACTGACAAATTTAAGTGAGAAATTAGACCAATTTGGAAATACTGTAACAGTTAAAAAATACTATTCTGGGGGTGCCTGGGTGGCTCAGTCCATTAAGCATCTACTTTTAACTCAGGTCGTGATCTCAGGGTCCTGGGATGGAGCTTCGCATCAGGCTCCCTACTCAGCGGGAAGCCTGCTTCTCCCTCTCCCTCTGCCACTCCCCTTGCTTGTGCTCTTTCTCTTTTTCTTTCAAATAAATGAAATCTTTTTTTTTTTAAGATTTTATTTATTAATTCATGAGAGACACACAGAGAGAGGCAGAGACATAGGTAGGCATAGGGAGGAGAAACAGGCTCCATGCAGGGAGCCCGATGTGGGACTTGATCCTGGGTCTCCAGGACCATGCCCTGAGCGAAAAGCAGACATTCAACCGCTGAGCCACCCAGACATCCCTAAATAAATGAAATCTTAAAAAAAAAAATACTATTCTATATCCTAGGTGAACCATTATATTCCAAGAAGCTTATCTTCCCTAAAAATGGGCAGTAATACCTACAAAGTATTCTTAGGAAAAATTGGGAAGGGATATAAAATAGCAGTAAGGTACTATTATTACATTTAACAATTGCCGCATTTGATGCCTATGGGGACATAAAAGTAAGGCATAACCTGACACGAAGAACCACAACAAACACAGAACCAGATAGGTGAGCACACCAAAAAAGATAGTTAAAAAACAAAAAGTATGGAATTGTTGAATCACTATATTGTACACCTGAAACTATTAACACTGTATGTTAACTATACTAGAATTAAAATGAAATGAAATAAGATAAAGAAAAAACAAAGAAAAGCAAAAACAAGACCAAAACCCCCCTGGGAATTCAGGGTCACATGTGATTGGGAAAATCAGGAAAGCATTCATAACAGGGGTGCCCCTTGAGAGCTAGGTGAGCTAGGTTCTAAGGAAGAAAAATGATCGCTTCAAATTATACTTATCTGCTTTTTATAAAAGTCACCCCCCAACTGTGAGTTCCTTATGTTAACAGTTTTTCTTCCAGAAAAAAATGTTTATGTATGAACCAACAAATTATACATCAACTGAGTATAAATACTTACACGCTTATTTCAATACATTTTAAAAGTGAAAAATAAATAAATAAATAAATAAATAAATAAATAAATAAATAAATAAAAGTGAAGTTCAACATATACAGAAAAGTACACAAATCACATGTACAATTGGATGCATTTTCCCACAGTGCACACGAATGTAATCTCTACTCAGATGAGAAACAGAACATTATCAAGTATGCCAGAAGTCCCCTTGTGCCACCTCTCATCGATAATTCTCATCCATAGGTATACACTACCCTAACTTCCTCTTTTTCTTTAAAAAACTTTTTTTTGAAGGTGTGTGGGGAGAGAGAGAGAGAGAGAGAGAGAGAGAGAGAATCTTAAGCAGACTTCCCACTGAGCACGGGGCCTGACTCAGGGCTTGGTCTCACAATGCTGAGATTATGACCTGAGTTGAAATCAAGAGTTGGATGCTTAACTGAGTCACCCAGGTGTCTCTCTATTCTGACTTCTTTAAGCATGTTAGTTCACTCATTTCTGAACTTTTTATAAAAAGAATCATGAAAATGAAAAGTACTCTTTTATGCCTGGCTTCTTATGCTTATGTCTATTGATTTTGTTGATAGGCAAGTGAACGGTTTCTAGTTTTTGACAGTTATGAATAATGTTATGAACATTCTCTATACTCAATATGTACCAAATTTCTATGAAGCACATACCAAGTAGTGGAACTGCTAGTCATTCAGCATATATTCAGCTGATCAGATCCTGCCAAAAGAGTTTTCCAAAGAGGCTATACTGATTTATATTCCTGTCAGAAGTGCATCAGAGTTCCAGTTGCTGCACATCCTAACATCCAGTATCAAAAGCCTTTAAATTCCTAGAATGCTGAAGAATAAGAAGGCAGGGGCTAGACAAGGTAGGGCTTTGTAGGCCATGGTAAGGACTTGGGGTTTTTCTTCATATAATGCGAAGTCAGCGGAGTGAGATGATGAGATTATGTGTGGAGAATCTCTGTAGAGGGACAAAACTGGATGCAGGAAAACCAGTGAGGAAACTACTTTAACGGTCCAAGTAAGAGGTAATGGTGGCTTGAAATAGGTCAGTCATGGTAAAGATGGTTTTAACCACCGGTTTTGATTATGTTTTGAAGAATGGAGCCCAACAGGATTTGTCATTACACTGAATGTGTTATGTTAGGAAAAGAATCAAGTCACAGGTGGTAAAAGTTTAGGGCTTAAATGATGGTGCTTTTACTGAGAGAGAGAAGGAAGGAAGAATTAAGAGTCCAGTTTTGGGACGCCTGGGTGGCTCAGCAGTTGAGCACCTGCCTTAGGCCCAGGGCCTGATCCTGGAGTCCCGGGATCGAGTCCCACACAGGGCTCTCTGTATAGAGCCTGCTTCTCTCTTTCCCTGTATCTATCTCTGCCTCTCTTTTGGTCTCTCTCATGAAAAATAAATAAAATCTTAAAAAAAAAAAAAGAGTCCAGTTTTAGTGTTAAAATAACTTTAGTACAATCCAGTAGACTTATCAAGTAGTTTATATATCTGGATTCACTCTTTGAATCTTAAGGCTAAAAGAAGGTCAGTTTCTGCCCTTGAAAAACTTATATTCTCCTTTCATAGCATGAATTTCTTCAGTGCACTTGAGTTCTGAGTACCTTAGCGCAGTGCCTAAGAACAGCTGACATTCAATATGGGTGCAAAATGAATTACTTAAAATAAGTAACTCAAGCTTGAAAAGGGGCAGAATACACTTCAGAGCACAAAGAAATACTTGTTTGTATTTCCAGTAATATGAAGAAAAGTGATTTCCCATGGAATTTCAAGGTAAATTTCAAGCCTTTGTGAAAATAAAAACCCAACTTTATCATTCAAAGTGTGAATTCATTTAGTAATAACAAAAGTGAAAGAAGAAATGATCTTTTTGCATTCTTTCAAAGTATACTCATCATTGCTATTTGATAAGGAGGATTTCAGGTACAATGCTACACAGTAGCCACACATAACTGCTTAGTTAGCTTAAAAATCAATTTGCTGGCAGATAACATGCCAATTTTTCCTCTAAAATGTTGAGTGTCTAGTACAATTTAAGAAACTGATGATGAAGAAAAGCAATTTTTAAAAAGAAACATGTTTCACAATACAGTTAAAATAAGATGTGATAAAGTAGTTTGATACCACGGATGAAGAATACAATCATATTTTAGGAAGATTGTGGAGAGACAACTAACCACAGGAACAGTCCCTTTTCAGAATGTGGTGAAATAAAAAGTACTTGTGAATATGAAGACAGGTTTCAGAAACTTACTAAGTCCAACTTTATCCTAAAGGAAAGAAGAGGTCTTTTCGATATTCACACATGGATATTAGTTTAAGGGAAAAATTTCTATCTGCAAGACAAATGTAGAAAGTACCTTGACCTCTAATAAAAAAGAGTTATTTTTATGAGGACTATTTTAATAAAATAGACAGTTTGCTAGTAGAATGCTAACTGTTAAAAATAAGAAATTTAAAAATTGTCCCCAAATATAGTCAGATGCCTTTTAGAAAGTAGGGGGTTTTAAAATTCGCTTCTATTTATATTATTACTTATCTTTTATGATTAAAAAGTATAGTTTAGTATACCACAGATTGTCTAAATATAGTCAAGTACAAAACTAACAAACTATATTCTATAATGTCTTTAATAAAGTGTTTCATTAATTTTATTGAACATACCTCTTTAAAGCATGGTGAAGGGTTTCTGATTTGTTCTAGCATTGCCCACTTAACCGTTGCTTGTCTAATGTTTCCATCGTATTCTCGAGAACTCTGTGTGCCACTGGGAGTGCCTCTAGACCGTTCATATCCTGGTTCATTAAAATAAGGCTCAGCTACTAATATAAGGGACTGAACAGACACCAACACCTGAGGAACAAAGAAATAAAGACAAGCTAGAATGGGACATTTTTATTACTAGGAAACCGTATCTTTTAATATGTTCTCCATATATTTTTATCACCATAAAATGGGTGTTAATCATTAGGACTCTGAAATACTGTATTATTAAAAGTAAAATTAAAATAGGTACAGTAAACTCATATAGTATTTGTATATTTTATGTTCTTGAATCCTTGAAAAAAATAAAGATATTTCTTGAAACTGCTTAAAAAAAACCCATTTGTTTATAAACATCCTACGCCAATTTAAATATTATTGTGCTTGCACTGCCCTGATTCTCAAAAAGCATAATGCTAACCATGCACTCTTAATACTCACTTGTAAGAAAAAAACTAGGCATGAGGCAATCTTTATTTTTACTCCAAGGAAAATACTTTTTAAAAGGTATCTCGTATTTGCCTTTTTAAAAAAAAAGATTTATTTATTTATTTTAGAGACACATTACAAGTGTGAGGGGCCAAGGGAGAGGGAGAGAGAATCTCAAGCTGACTCTGCACTGAGTGTAAAGTCCAATGTGGGGTTTGATCTTACAACGCTGAGATCATGAACTGAGCTGAAATGAAGATTCAGCTGCTTAGCCAACTGCTCCACTCAGGTGCTCGTGCATTTTAAAACATATACCACTTTGGAAGTACACAAATGCCTCTTTTTTTTTTTTTTCAGTGAACTCAACAATATAGGAGTCATAATATTTACTTTATGGAATTTTCTGGAGCATTGGATTATCTGACTTGTTCAGTCATTTTATTTCATGGCACACTTTACTGTAGCCATAAACTGGGAATGAAAAAACAGTACATTAATAAATCCCTGAAAAGAAAAAAATTTCTCTTTTTTAAAAGGACTTGATTTTTAAATATTAAAAGTTATCTAGCTCTGAGAACAATGTATAATATGTAAGTCAGAGACCACAGTAGACAGAATAACTTAACCCTTCACAACTTTTTTCGGTCATCTGTAAAACGAAGACAGCACCTACATAAAAATTGGCTGTGAGAATTAAATAAACTTTTGTGGCAGCAAAGTAGTAGTGCTCACTAAATAAATTTAATTAATATACAGTAGCTACTCTTTCTTTCAGTAAAAATCAAAGCATGCATCCAGAAGAAGTAAAATACAAAACAAAATTATTTCTACTCTGAAAATAAAAGTCTTTTTACCCTATGTAACAGATGCCTGCAAAAAAGCGGTCAGCATGAGTTCCATTTTGATCAACAAAACTTAAAAGTACTACCTGGATCAAACAAAAAAATACTGTTTATCATAGCTACATCTGCCTAAAATGTTTTCTCAAAACATGAACTGACATTTTTTTATTTTTTTAAATTTTTTTTTAAGGATTTTATTTATTCATTCATGAGAGAGAGAGAGAGGCAGAGACACAGGCAGAGGGAGGAGAAGCAGGCTCAAGGCAGGGAGCCTGATGCGGGAATCGATCCTAAGACTCCAGGATCATGCCCTGGGCCAAAGGCAGGCGCTAAACGGCTGAGCCACCCAGGGATCCCCATGAACTGACACTGAATTGGTAATTAACTGGAAAACATTTACTACATAACATAGTATATTGTATATATAGCTATACTTAAGTTAATAATAAACAGTTATATTTTCATTCTGTAATGGAGGGTCACTAACTCCTAGTCAATCCTCTGATCCTTTAACAAAGTCATGAGTTACAGACCTTTATTCATGGGTTAAATTTACAGTCCCTCTCCTCTTTAGTTTTATATTAGTATCCACAAAAGTGCAAGAAGTTTCCATTGTAATTAGTTCAGAACTGACCAAATAAAAAACCATGTACCAGCTTCCTTTTACTATCTGTGTCAAAACAAAAAAATTAACCCTGTTGTGTGGTCTTCTACTAGGCCATTTAAGTAGTCAGCAGTAAGTCTCCTACAATTTTATATATTCATTTGGTCACTATACTCCTACCACTATCCATTCTTGTGACTTATTCTTCAGAATATACACTGATTTTCTATATGCCTCCCTCTGCCCCACATCGTTTAAGAGTTATTAAACTTTTGATTTCCTGTATTTTCATGTTGCATCTAAAATTTTATTACAGATATTTCAAGCATAAGAAAGTAGAGTTTATAATCCAAAATATTAACTTGCAACAAGAAATTATATTTTAAGAAATAATAACATCTTTGGTGTAAAGGAAACAATTAGTAAAATGCTTTTAGCCTTTTAAAATAGTTAAGTACCTGCCTCTGGAAAATTATGCTGATAATGAGGAGGACTATAAAACAATGAATGATTTCCATAACTTTCCATTTTAAGAAAAAATAGATATAAAATATATATAAAAATATGAATATATGTATATAATATAAATAAGACTTTTGATTTTAAATTGTGCTAATAGTTAAGACTATTATTACTATGTTACTGCTGGATATAAGACCTATGGCCTAAGAATACAATATGTGATATTTTTTTTTTTTTTTAAAGATTTTATTTATTTATTCATGATAGTCACACAGAGAGAGACAGAGAGGCAGAGACACAGGCAGAGGGAGAAGCAGGCTCCATGCACCGGGAGCCCGATGTGGGATTCGATCCCGGGTCTCCAGGATCACGCCCCAGGCCAAAGGCAGGCGCCAAACCGGTGCACCACCCAGGAATCCCCAATATGTGATATTTTTATACAAATAACCATGATTCTTTAAGAATCTCACTACAGAGAAACCAAGCAATTTTATTAAAGCTTGCCACTGTTCAAAATAGTTTGGAGTTGTTTTTAATTGTATATAACCTTCAAAAAATTTCTATGGAAAAAAAAATTTCTGTGGAATACTTTCATTCTGGCAAAAGTACTTTTATTTATTTATTTTTTTAAGGATTTTATTTTATTTATTCATGAGAGACAGAGAGAGAGAAAGAGAGAGAGGCAGAGACACAGGCAGAAGGAGAAGCAGGCTCCATGTAGGAAGTCTGACACGGGACTCGGGTCTCCAGGATCAAGCCCTGGGGTGAAGGCAGTGCTAAAACACTGAGCCACCCGGGCTTCCTAGAGTGCTTTTATCCTTTGTGCCCATGTGATAAATAAAAAGGCAAAACAAGGGCAGCCCCGGTGGCGCAGCGGTTCAGCACCGCCTACAGCCCGGGGTGTGATCCTGGAGACCCAGGATCGAGTCCCACATCCGGCTCCTTGCATGGAATCTGCTTCTCCCTCTGCCTGTGTCTCTGCGCCTCTCTCTCTCTCTCTTTCTGTGTCTCTCATGAATAAATAAATAAAATCTTTAAAAAAAAAAAAAAAAAGGCAAAACAACAGTGGCCCCCAAAATCTAACCAAGAAGAAATTAAATAATCTTCCCTGAGCCTCTCTAGTCTGCCCCTGAAGAAAGTATCAGAGGATACTGAGCAATGTGTTCCTGCTTACATGCATGTTTCTTGTATAATGTTAATAAAACCTCACAAAAGATTAATATTTCTAAAGAATACAGATGCAAAAATCCTCAGTATATATATCCAGTAATATATAAAAAGAATTATATGCCAAGAGACCAAGTGGATTTATCCCAGAATGCAAGGCTTATCTAACATCCAAAAATTAATATAATACATTGTATTAATAAACTAAAGAAACAAAAATAGTAGAATCATTTCAACAGACGCAGAGAAAGCATCTGATGAAATCTAACATCCATTCATAAATAAAAATACTCAACAAACCAGGAGTAAAGAGGTATATGCTCCACATGAAGAGAATTTGTGAAAAACTCACAGATAATATGATCTCAATGGAGAAAGACAAAGTCTTCCCCCTAAGATCTGGAGGAAGACAAGGCTATTCACTTTTGCCACAGAAAAGAGAGCGCCGACTTGCTCCTGCCCAAGTCAATTTGCAACAGATCTGAAAACCTAGATTCAGGAAACTATCTAAAATAAAGAGAATATCATATAGTTGCTGTATAATTTATAAAACTAAAAAAATTACAAGTAAAATATTTAGTCAATAATGGAGTCACAGTTCAATTATAGTATATGAACTCAAAAGATTATTAATAGCAATTAGAAATTATAAAAATACAACTCGGAAAAATGGATATGCTCTAATATTAAGTGAACAGAAGTGTACAAATGCTATATCTACTATGTTAATTCTCGCTCTGTGAACTATATATATGACAAGAAAACCCCTAAAAGAAATGTATAGAAAGGATAATTTTTATGTATGGGTACTTAAGTTTCCAAACTTGTAAGACATATACCCTTGAGCTTAAGTTACTTTATTTGACAAGATTTTCTGTATATATTAGGTATACAGGCAATATAAAAGCTAAAATCAAATCAAATTTTAAACTAAGAAACCTTGAAAATTAATTATAAATTTATTTTAAAAATTATATAAATTCAACAAAAACTTCAATTCTCAGCTAACACTAATTTACTTCATGAAAAACAGAATATCTCTGAACTTCCTTTTGTAGTAAAACTCATCATAAGCTTAGTTTGACAAGAGTAATACACATAAAAAATATTTCAAAGTTTTTGGACTAGAATCAAATAATCATTTCTAAAATGTAGTAGTAGTTACTTGGGAGGAATATTCTAGTAACTGTAAGAAAACAGTTCTCTGCATGAATCATGTAACTTCTTTTTTCTTGGTCTAGACATTAACAAAAAGGGAAAAATTATTGATACTATTTTCTTAGTTCATGAGGATGCTGCAAAGCCTTTTCAGAAAACCAAAAAAGTGACATCCGAAAGAATTTTCTCTTCTTCTCTTTCTTTCTTTTCTCTTTCTTTCTTTCTTTCTTTCTTTCTTTCTTTCTTTCTTTCTTTCTTTCTTCTTTCTTTCTTTCTTTCTTTCTTTCTTTCTTTCTTTCTTTCTTTTTCTTTCTTCCTCCCTCTCTCTCTCTCTTTCTATCTTTCCTTCCTTCCTTTTCTTTCTCCCTCCTTCCTTCCTTCCTTCCTTCCTTCCTTCCTTCCTTCCTTCCTTCCTTCCTTTCCTTCCTTTCCTTCCTTTCATGTATGTATGTATGTATGTATGTATGCATGTATTTGCCAGAGAGAGAGAGAGAACGCACACACAAGCAAGAGCACCAGGCAGGGGGAGAGGGAGAAGCAGACCCCCTGCAGAGGCGGAAGCCCAATGCAGGACTCGATCCAGGGACCCTGGGATCACGACCTGAGTTGAAGGCCTAACTGACTGAGCCACCCAGGCACCCCTTAAACACTAAACTTTAACTGTGAGTTTGAACTACTATGAGCAATAATGATTTATTTCTGCTTCCTCAATAAACAAGGAAAAAAGTTAATCCATATTATTAATATGCTTACCTATCTCTTTACTGAGACTCTGAATTAAGTTAAAGTATCAACAAAAAGCATTCGATGGGATATTATATAACATATTATGTGCTTAAGTGGATGTGGAAATTAATTTCCAAAATTTAAGACTATGAAATGTGTGTGTCAAATGCTCTGCAAAATAAGAACTACAAATCCCAAGTTTTATGACTTTTAGGACAGTGCTTCAGAGCCTCAGATGAGTCCCATTATTAAGGAGATTACAGAAAAATCATATTATGTGTAGAAGAAAATGTACTTCTAGTAGTTTATTAAATTCTACTCACATGAGTTGAAGCCCGGTAGTGACTGGGAGATAGGAGAAAATTATCAGTCTTACGTTATCTTTTTGCACCATAGCATAAGGGCAACTTAGGGATTTTTTAAATATTTATTTATTTGGATTTTTTTAAACATAATTTTGAAAAAGTGCAACTTTCATCTTATGTCTTAAGATTCTAAATTTCAGACGAGACTCCACTGTATTAACTGCTCACCTATAAGCTATTCACCTATAGCTTTTTTTGGTTTACTATGTTTATTCTTGGTCACCAAAATAAATTTTTAAAAACATAGATAGTTCTTTATTTTTTAAGTAAAACTCAGAGAAATGTGTTTACTTGCAAAAAGCTTGAGGTCTGAGGATTCCACTTCTCTTCTGGTCTTCCATGCCACGTATTTAAGATACTTAAACACACCTGAGGAAGAAGAGAAGAAAGCATAACAGAACTGAGTGCTTTTTAAAAGCAAACTGTTGCAACTAGAAGCAAAAATGAAATGCTATAACGTCAGAGTATCTGTTTTATGTACCCCAACAAAACACTAAGAGTCAATAAGAACAAGTTGGCATCTTCAGATGTGATCCAAGATCTGTATGGCATTATAATTCCTTCATAATGAAAAATGAATCAGTAACTATTACATGTTAATACAAATAATGTATTTTTTAATGAAAAATAACTCTTTGCGAAACCAAAAAAAAATTTCAGGAGGAAAAGTAGTACCATTTTACATTAAAAAGACTGCCCTTGGAGCACCTGGGTGACTCAGTCCATTAAGTGTCTGCCTTGGACTCAGGTCATAATATCAGGGTCCTGGGATGGAGCCTTAAGTCAAGCTCCCTGCTCAGTGAGGAGTCTGCTTCTCCCTCTGCCCATCCCTACAGCTTGTGCCCTCTCTCCCTCTCTCTCTCAAATAAATAAATAAAATCTTAAAAAAAATCTCTCTCAAAATTTTTTAAGTTTTCAAAATGGATATGGCTTAATAGAAGAAATCTTGATTTCCCTATCTGCCTCTATATTCAATTGTTACAACATATTGTTTTGGTTGAAGTATACAGATAAAACCTAGCTTCATGGCAGCCCGGGTGGCCCAGCGGTTTAGCGCCGCCTTCAGCCCAGGGTGTGATCCTGGAGACCCGGGATCGAGTCCCATGTCGGGCTTCCTGCATGGAGCCTGCTTCTCCCTCTGCCTGTGTCTCTGCCTCTCTCTCTGTGTGTCTATCATAAATAAATAAAATATTTAAAAAAAAAACCTAGCTTCACATAAACATGAAGTTGGAAGGGGAGGACCCCATCAGCCTCCTGAAAAGCCCCTGAGGATCTTCTGGGTTCCTCAGAACAAACTTTACAACCCAGATACTTGTTCACTCAGACAGCAAGAATGAACTCAAACTATCTGCTAAAGAGAGGTCAAGAGGCCATTCTGGAAAAAACAGATCTGGGGACATTTTATCTATATTTGTAAACTAATAATTTCATATAATAGGCAGCTGATTTGGAAAATAAGTGGTCCTTAATAAAGCAGAGAAGTCCATCTCCTTGCTATTCTTGCGATTACTCTGTGACTGAAATAATGCAAAATACACTAATTCATTTAGGATATAGTTGTATTAATAATTTAAAGAGACTTATATCTGAATAGCTCTGTATATTATTATTTAAGGTACTGTCAGACATTTGATTTTTAGAGCATTCCTGTGACTATGAAGGCAGGTATTCTTACCTCTATCTATAGATCTAGAATCCAAGGTTAAATGTTACCAGTGTACAATACAGCAAAGACTATATAAATCAGGATATTCAACTCTCAGGTCCTTATCTGCTTCCCTATACCATTAAGTCTGTTTTTGTTTTGTTTTGTTTTGTTTTTAGAGAGAGGGAGGGAGAGAGGAGAGAGAGAGAATGTTAAGCTGGCTCCATTCCCAGTGTGGAAGCTAAATCAGGGTTCAATCTCACGACCTTGAGATCATGATCTGAGCAGAAATCAAGAGTTGGATGGATGCTTAACTGAGCCACCCAAGCGCCCCTATACCATTACGTCTTAAGGAAGTAATTTCTTAAGTAAAATTTAACATTTTACACTTAAATTCTATTCAGATTCTAATCTCTCTCTTGAGTAAAGCCAACATTGCCATATCTTCTTTTCAGTTCAGTCAAAAAATATCTATTCTTCGCTCTTCCACTAAAGTAAGGTTTACTGGGCAGCCCTGGTGGCTCAGTGGTGTGGCGCCGCCTTCAGCCCAGGGTGTGATCCTGGAGACCCGGGATCGAGTCCCACATCGGGCTCCCTGCATGGAGCCTGCTTCTCCCTCTGCCTGTGTCTCTGCTTCTCTCTCCTCTCTGTGTATTCTCATGAATAAATAAATAAAATCTTTAAAAAAAAAAAATAAAGTAAGGTTTATTTATCTCTGGTTAAATCTCCTGCAATAAACTCACAAAACAAATCCCAGTTTTATGATTTAAGTTTATGATGAAGACAAAACCAAGGGAAAACTTAATCCACCTTTAATAAACCAGATCAACTTCAAAACCTTGCTTCTCTCATATCATCAAAGAAATGTCTCCTTGTGAAGTCTATACATTTTTTCTGACCGTCTAGTAATTTTTAAACATGAAATACTTCCAGCATGGAATTCACTGCTGTAATTCCATCAAGTTACCCAAAATTACTTTGAAAAGTGATGATTGTTCTTTTAAATCTAATTTTAATAGTTTTACTGCCATATGAAATGCTTATTATACCTCTTAGTCAACTTCCCTTTTAGATAGAATGCATCTTCCTATTTGTAAGAAAATATAAAACATTTCAACATAAATTGTCAAAAATAAGTTTACAATTATATGTATCATGAAAAACATGGATAGCTACGAAAGCAAAAAAAAAAAAATGATGATACGCAAAAAAGGAATACAGAGTTGACAAGACCATGCTTTTGCCATTCAACTATCCTGAGGTATTTGTGAAAAGATAACTGGAATTGGAGGTACAGAAAGTAAAAAAAGGTGAGAGGCAAAGACAGACACTTGGCTCTACTACCTCCTGAGTGAAGAAAGCTCTCAACTGGCCAAGGGATATGTTGAGTAAGTTAGTCCCTCAGTAACTTCTTAAGACTCTAAGTGCATCTCAACACTGTTGTTTCTGCCTTTTTTGGTTCCTTCTCTCTCTCATTCCTCAGGCTAATCTTTGCATATAGGAAAGAGAAGCACGAAGAAAGCCACATAACTCTCAGAAGGAGATAACCAAAAGAAAGTTTTTGTTTAAATTACAAAGAACCTTGGGTTTCAACACTTTGGCATTAGAAACAAAAGGCCAAAATTACATTACCTTGCCATCATTATAAAGGTTTGGATTGAATCGCACGCTATGACCACCAGTTGTCTCTAGATTCACAAGAGGGGGTGAACTGGGATAATCTTGAGGAAAATATACGTCGAACTCAAAGCAGCCATTTGCATAAGGGGTGTCCGCTGGACCAGTTATCAGAACCTAGTATGCATATACAAATACACAAAAGTCCATGTCACTATTCCTAAACACTGCTTGCTATTTAGAAAAACACAATCCAACATGAAATAAGAACAACCTTCTTATATCCTATATACATTTCCACCAGAGTGTGTTAAAAATGAGGTTAAAAGTTAAAAATAACATGAGTAGGAAATGGTGTTAGATTAGGATTAAAGTTATTTAGTTCTGGTGAAAATGGGCTATTAAAAGAAAGATGGCATAACATCTTATGCCTTTTAATATTAAATCAAATACCTTTTAATATTAAGTTACTATTTTTCTGAGAGCTTTCCTTCATGATATTTCCTATAGTATTCAACAATTTGAAATTTTGCACATACTTATTATCACATCCACAAGGTAGGAGGGTAATTTTCTGCAATACATCTTCAGATAAGTTATATTTTGAGAAGTAACTTAGTTTTAAGTATTTTTCTTTGGGATAATGAGACAAGTAGATAACAAGAATAAAAGTTCTCATGTAACAATTTATGATTTAAAAAAAAAAGGTTTTGAGAGAACAGAGAACTAATAACCCTATGGTGTTTCCCATAGGGTTATTAGTAGTCTAAAAAAAAGCAGAGAACCCAAAAGTGAGTATCAAAATTATTTAATGAATTTTGTTTAAGTCAATGATACTAATTGTGCAAGGCATGAGCAGCAAAGCCTCTGGTACTGAATAGCTGTGTGAAGGCAAGTGGCACTAGACAATCGGTGACAATTCTGATTTATGGTTGGGGGCTCCATGTTGGGATTTTTTTATTTAGGTACATCATAAGGTTTAACAGAGACACAGGCACAAGTCTGAACTTATGTGGTCCATTTAGTGATACAATACTTCCAGAAGCAATCATTCTATAAGTGGCTAGTGTTTGTAACAAGGAAAAGGTAAGAGTGTGGTCAAATAGGCAGTCTATGAGATTTCTACTAAGAAATTATCCAAAAGAGCAAAACAAAGAAGTAAGCAGGCAAAAAAGCACAATAGGTCTTCAAATCAATGTGTCAATAGTTACAGCTGTGTATCTAAGAAGACAGACTATGGAACCCAGAATTAAATAATAAACGTAAAAAATGGTTTGTCACCATTCCTGTCCCTGTCATGTGTCAAATCTTTTAAATTTTCTTGCTGTAGCAATCACTTAGAATTAAGGCCAGGTCACCACAGTGTTAAAACATAAAGGTGCAGTTATTTATTACTGTACTACCATTACTAATTCACAGATCTTATGGTTCTGTAAATATATGAATTTCCTAGAAAATAAAGAAAAAAAAGATAATCTTGAAGACTAATAGTATAAGACACAAGACAAATATCTTAGGTGACAAGGAAGAAATCTTAACACTTTCATCTACTGACCAACATTAAATCTTTTGATACTAAGCTCTTAAAACTATAGGCTACATACAGCCTTTACTCAAGAAAGGTATTTTGGTATTTTCTTCTGAACTGTTATTTTGAAGAGCAGTCTCATACACATAGTCTAACATTAAAAAAAGGACTCTTTTCATGAATGTCAAAATGGTCAACAGAATTTTTATTTATTAAAATTCATGTTATTGTTAGTGCTCTGTATGAATATTTGAATAATGACATCAGCTAGAGAGACAAGAGAAGCAGTTGTATGTTCTACCTTCATAATGTCAAGTCGTTCCTCATCACAGCGCACAAACACACTGGAAGAGGATGAAAGAGGCAGTGAGGTTGACAGTGTCACAGCTTCCTGGGCAAGGCGGCGGGCTCGGGCGGCACTGTTTGCATCATTTGCATTTTTCACCTGAGACATGTAGTGGTAATTTACTTTAAAACCCAACTTCCCATCTTCATCCTCAGAAACCATCTCAAATGTATCTAAAAGAAGAAGAAAAGAACACTGAAAAAAAAAAAAGCACTAGGAATGGAGGATAGTTTTTATACTAACAACAATCGCAAATAAATCTCTAGCCCTTCTTTCACCCCACATGGAGAGGACTGAAGCATGGACGGGAGTGCTGTCAGTGAGACTGTAACAGTGATGTATGGCAGCTGTCACATTTGTGGGGAGCACAGCAGAAGATCCAGAGATCATGAGTCACTGCTGTACACCTGAAATTAGTGGAACACTGTGTGTCAACCATACGCAAATCAAAAAAATTTTAAAACCCCACAAAATGCAGAAGACTGTGAAAAAACAGGAACTATGCATGTTTATGTCACACCTACTGTTGAATGGATGGACTACGCAATGGAAGCAAAAGCAAGAAATGACAGTTTTTTAAAGATTTTATTTTTAAGTAATCTCTACACCCAACATGGGGCCTGAACTCACAATCCTGAGATCAAGAGTATGCTCTACGGACTGAGCCAGGCAGGTATCCCAAGGAAATGATTTTTGTCTACAATGTGAACACACTGATAGGTTATATCAAGTAGCTATGACAATGTAAAGCAGAAGACAATTTATTCTTAATATGAGTGGTATATAATATTTTTGCCAAAATAATTCAGAATACTAAATGGCAAAAAGCATTATTACATTTCAATTTTAAAGACAAGAATAGGTATTTATATATTTCCACTGATTCTGGAATCAGAAAACAAACGTCCTAGGCTGAAGCTTACTCTTTCGTTACTTTTGGAATTTAAGTTAATGGAATAAAAAGAGGATTATTAGGGTAATCTTTTAAGTACTTTGAGAAAATATAATGGGCTAATTCTTAACCATCTATTGAGATAGATTTAGAAAAGACTTAAAGTTATTCTTTACTTAAAAACTCTGTATACAATAGAAAGAAAAAAATAGATTTGAACTTCATTTCTAGTTCAGATTATTCCACCCTAACCAGTTAGTTACAACAAAGAGATTTATATAAATTTTAACACTAAATCAAAACGACATACAAGACATTAGAAGCAACAGTAACTTTTTATCTTATGTTCATATAATTCTAAATATATGGAAAAATTTTAGTCTTTTATTATAATTATCATTAATGCACTGAATCTCCCCAAGATCTTTTTTTTTTTAATTTTTTTTTTTTAATTTATAGTCACACAGAGAGAGAGAGAGAGAGAGAGAGAGGCAGAGACACAGGCAGAGGGAGAAGCAGGCTCCATGCACCGGGAGCCCGACGTGGGATCTGATCCTGGGTCTCCAGGATCGTGCCCTGGGCCAAAGGCAGGCGCTAAACCGCTGCGCCACCCAGGGATCCCTCCCCAAGATCTTAATAAGTACAAAGTTCTATGCTAGACTGTTTGGGTTAAATGATAAATAGGAAACTAAATCTGGGGATGCCTAGATGGCATATCGGTTGGGCGTTTGCCTTTGGCTCAGGTCGTGGTCCTGGGTCCAGGGATCAAGTCCCACATTGGGCTCCCTGCGAGGAGCCAGCTTCTCCCTCTGCCTTGTCTCTGCCTCTCTCTGAGTTTCTCTCATGAATAAATAAATAAAATCTTAAAAAAAAAAAAAAACCTAAATCTGCCTTCAAGTAGTTTATAATCTAGAAAAAGGGAGAAGACCTATAAAAGGTCACAGGTCTGTGCACTCCATGTTTAAAACAGGAGTGCCACAATATTTAATAGCTCTTTCAGAGAGAAAAAGAAACTTCTGGAGCATTTCTTGTGGAAATTATCACAAATTCTATAGGAGTAGAATCTAATCTAAGAAGAAATGTTGAGGGGTGCCTGAATGGCTCAATTGGTTAAGCGTCTGCCGTTGGCTCACGTTATGATCCCAGGGTCCCTGTATCTAGCCACTGTGCTTTAGCAGGGAGCCTACTTCTCTCTCTGCCCCTCCCACTGCTCCCTCATAACTAACTAACTAACTAAATAAATAAATGTTGAAAGCTTTGAAAGCTTACTTTATCATATAGAACATATAACTGTTAACTGATCAAATGTACTGTCTTAGCAAAATTGATATTTCCTGTCAGTAAACTTGTGAACTGGAGTTATTTCACCTGCCCGATTCTGCTGCCTTTCACATACTACAAGAGATAAATTTCCCTTGAATTTTATAAATAGCATCTGCCAGAAACAAACATGGACCCATTCCCATGTCTGGAGGAAAACTTTTCTATAATATATGCATAAGAGAACAGGATCTGCTAATACCAAACTTTTATTACAAGCTTCAATTATGGGCACCTGAGTGGCTTAGCTGGTTGAGAGTCGGACTCTTGTTTTCAGCTTGTGTCATGATCTCAGGATCATTAAGATTGGGCCCTGCAACAACTCTGCTCTCATCACGAATCAGCTTAATATTCTTCCTTTCCCTCTGCTCCTCCCCCTACTCACGTTTGCACGTGCACTCTCTAAATATATAAATAAAATCTTACCAAAAATATTTTCACAAAGTCTTTGATATCCTCTTCAAAAGGTAAAAATTCTCCTTTCCTTGAATATGGGCTAGACTTAGTGACTTACTTCTAATGAATAAAGCAGAAGCAGTGGTATACAACTTCCAAGACTAAATCATAAAAGGCAGTGTGACTTCCTGTTTGTGCTTTCAGAGAAGGTAGATATATGTGAAGATACTTAAGAAGTACTATGGAGAGGCCTATGTGGCAAGGAGCCAAGGCCTCCTAACAACAGCCACATGAGTGAGCCCAAAAGCATAGCCCCCCAAAGCCAGTCACGATTTCATATGATTGCAGGTCCCTCCAAAATCTTGAGAGCAACTTTGTAAGAGACCGTAAGCCAGAACCAGTATGCTGAACCATTTCTGAATTCCTGAGCCATGGAAACTGTGACATAGTTAACATTTTAAGCACCTAAGTTGTGGGAGTAATTTTTTTTTTTTTTTTTTTTTTGTGGGAGTAATTTTTAATGCAACAAATACATCATATGGAATAAGTTGATAAAATACTATAGAAACTAACCAGAGTCCAAAATGATATATAAACGGTTTTATTTTTATTTTTTTAAAATATTTTATTTATTTATTCATGAGAGACACAGAGAGAGAGGCAGAGACACAGGCAGAGGCAGAAGAAGCAGGCTCCATGCAGGGAGCCCAATGTGGGACTCGATTCCAGGTCCTCAAGATCACACCTGGGGCTGACAGCTGCTAAACCGCTGAGCCACCCGGGCTGCCCAATAAACTGTTTTAGTAATGATTAATCAAATTCACATAAACCAAGCAAAGTATTTGTTTAAAATAATGACAAAAGCGAATTTTTAATACAGTGCTTCAGAAGTATTGTTAAAAAAAAAAAAAGATCATGTTAACAGAATAGAGGAATGGACTTAGACGGTCAAAATGAGCAAGGCAAAAGGCTGTAGAATCATCAGAAACTAACCAAACCCCTAATTAAAGTATACAAAGGAGGAGCACCTGGGTGGCTCAGTCAGCTAAGTGTCTGCCTTCAGCTCAGGTGATGATCTCAGGGTCCTGGGATTGAGTCTTCCAGAGCCCCACATCACATTAAGTTCCCCTCTCAGTGGGAGTCTGCTTCTCCCTCTCCCACCGCCCCCCCCCAAGCTCATTTGCTCATGCGCACGCTCTCTCTCTAATAAATATAAATCTCTATTTCAAAAATATACAAAGGAGAAATCTGCTTGGCATAGATTATGGAAAAAAATTTTTAAGAGAAATACGAATATGGGATCCCTGGGTGGCGCAGCGGTTTGGCGCCTGTCTTTGGCCCAGGGCGCGATCCTGGAGACCCGGGATCGAATCCCACATCGGGCTCCCGGTGCATGGAGCCTGCTTCTCCCTCTGCCTGTGTGTGTCTCTGCCTCTCTCTCTCTCACTGTGTGCCTATCATAAATAAATTAAAAAAAAATTATTAAGAGAAATACGAATAGTATTGTACAATATCAGAACACAAGTGATAGTTGTATTCCAGTGTCTTTAACAGGATTTATAAACTAAAGACTTAACAAAGGAAAAGAAAAAATAATCACTTTTAAAGGATTTCTAAAAAGCCAAAACTAGCTTTTCAATGATAAACTGAGGTTATATAAAATAAGTCAATCTATATAAATTTTTGCCCACCAGGAAGAACATTTTCCCAAGTAGAAGGAAATCCATTTTTGGTTAGAAGAATCAACTCTTCTCTTTCCTCTAACTCTACTCCTGACACCTCTCACTCCTAGCTAATACTCTAACACTGGAGAGGAAATTAAAGTTTGCAAATTATATACCCAAAAGAAAAGCAAAAATGTTGAATAAAAATTCAAAATAAAGAACCTAAAAAGCAAATTCAATCTAGTTATATCCAAAGCCTCTGTGAATAATTATTAAAGATCAGTAAACCCACAGTTCAGCAGTAATAGTGAATCTTATGTGATTTATAAAATGCTATTTAAAATTTTGAAACATGACCATGGACCACTTTTTTTCCCTCTTTATATATAGTTCCAGCAAGTATTAATTGCTCTGTCTAATGGGGTGAGTGGGAAGCAACCAAATGATGTCCTTCTGACATATCTACCTGAGTCATACTAAAAAAGTCTTAGTTTTTCAGGATTTTTTTAAAAAAAGATTTTATTTATTTATTTTAGAGAGAGAGAGAGAACACGAGCAGCATGGAGGAAGTGGAAGAGAAGGAGACTCCTCAATGCTAAGACTCTGAGATCGTGACCCGGGTCAAAGGCAGACACTTCACCAAGTGAGCCACCCAGGCACTACAGGATTTATTTTTAAGCTAAGCATGCTTTCAGGGGTTTCCCAAAAGTTATAGTCTACGGACTTGAGGTTTAAAATTCTGTTCCATTCCATTCCACTCTGGAATTCTATTCCAAAAACAAACATTAAAGGTTTCCATAGGGCAGCCCCGGTGGCGCAGCGGTTTAGTGCCGCTTGCAGCCTGGGGTGTGATCCTGGAGACCCAGGATCGAGTCCCACATCGGGCTTCCTGCATGGAGCCTGCTTCTCCCTCTGCCTGTGTCTCTGCCTCTCTCTTTGCTCTCTCTGAATGAATAAATAAATAAATCTTTAAAAAAAATAAAGGTTTCCATAGATATGCATTGTTACCTAGTTGGGGCAACTCAGACTAAATCTCACTCAGAATAAAAACATAATTAGATAGCCAAAAAAGAAGCAGAAAAAGTTTCTTTGTGCTTTTGAATCTGAGGTAAGGGAAGGGGAACAGGGGATAGCTTTTATGGAAAACAGCTTATCACAAAGTGAAAAAGTATACAGAAATGGGAAGCTAAAGATAAACTCATCTAACATCTAATTTTTGCTTCATGCAGACAAAATGGGCAGAGGTATGTATCAAGTACCTCATTTAATGCAATGCTACTAACAATTCTTGACATATCTCCAGTCTACTTCCGCTATTTTGTTATACATGATATAGTGAATTTAGTTTTAAAAAAGATTTGCAACAAAATACATTAATCAAATTATAACTACAAAGGATTTCATTCGAGAGATTTAAAAAAGTAAGTCTAAAAAAAATAAAAATAAAAATAAAAATAAAAAATAAAAAAAATAAAAAAGTAAGTCTATTGGGCAGCCCGGGGGTCTCAGCAGTTTAGCACCACCTTCGGCCCAGGGCCTGATCCTGGGGACCCGGGATCAAGTCCCACATCAGGCTCCCGGTATGGAGCCTGCTTCTCCCTCTGCCTGTGTCTCTGCTTCTCTCTCTCTCTGTGTGTGTGTGTGTGTGTGTGTGTGTGTGTGTCTCATGAATAAATAAAATATAAAAAAAAAGAAAAAAGAAAAAAAAAAGTAAGTCTATTTAAATTGAGAGTACTTTTCTTGCTCATTGTGATAATGAATGTGGTTATGAGGATCACTTGATCCTTGTATGTGCGTGGCTTTCCCTAGTAATTCTGATGATTCCTTTGTGTGATAGCCCTTGGAGGATGTCTATAATTTATGCCGTATTTATGTAGCATTTATTTTTGGTGTCTTATAACTTTAAAGTTATAATAGAGACTTTTTTTTTTTTTAAGATTTTATTTATTTATTCATGAGAGACAGAGAGAGAGAGGCAGAGACACAGGCAGAGGGAGAAGCAGGCTCCATGCAGGGAGCCCGACATGGGACTCGACCCCAGGTCTCCAGGATTATGTTCTGGGCTGTAGGCGGCGCCAAACCGCTGAGCCACCCAGGCTGCTCGTAGACAATATTTTTGTTACTTTGGTAATCATTTATAGTTATTATACTTTCCTGAATTCAAGTGTTTATTTTTTCTTAAAGATTTATTTATTTATTTACTTATTTATTTATTATTTGCAGGAGAGAGCACGCACGCAAACATGTGTGTATGTGGCAGGGGTTGGGGGAGCGGGAGAGAGAGAATCTCAAGCTGACTTATTGCTAGGTGTGAAGACTGACAGAGGGGTTGATCCCACAACCCTGAGATCATGACTTGGGCTGAAATCAAGAATCAGACACCAAACTGACTGAGCCACCCAAATGTCCCCTGAATTCAAGTGTTTATTTTTTATTTTTCTTAAAGATTTTATTTATTTGTTCATGAGAGAGAGAGAGAGAGAGAGAGAGAGAGAGAGAGAAAGGCAGAGACACAGGCAGAGGGCCCTGCAAGGAGCCCGATGTGGGACTCGATCTCGGATCTTGGGATCATGCCCTGAGCCGAAGGGAGACGCTCAACTGCTGAGCCACCCAAGCATCCCAATTCAAGTGTGTATTAAACATAATGGTCATAACCTATCAATGTCTGGCACAATTACCCAAAAACATGAATTCCTTGGCAAAACTTACATTCTTTCTGAATAACAGCATATGCACTTCATCTCAATTCTTCCAATCTTAAGATGGTGAACAAGACCTTTCAAAGCTCTGCCTGAGTGCTTTATCATTTTCAGATATATTACTGCATGTGATTTTTATTGCAAACTTAGGAGGTAGGGTAGAGCAAAAGTTAAATGATTTATATGAAAGTTTCAAAGGCAGTATGAAAAAATCTATATATTTTTACTCTTGCTTTAATGTTCTTTTTCATATAGCCCAATTCTTTTGGCTGGTTCTCAAGGGTGGAAAAGAGGCACAGACAGTAACAGTTACTAATGGTCATGAGAATTTTGAATTCTGTGTTTATGTATAGGCTAGCATCTGCGGAGATTGATAAGCTCTTTACTTCAGTCTTTACTTGTCAAGAGTTTTAGAATTGGAAAGGCTACAAGTAAACTCTACGTAACTATGTTTTCCAAAGGCAAATCTCTTGGAATTCTAAAATGGTAACAGTAACAGACTTAGTTCAAAGTCCTAGGTCTTAGCTACTTTTACGCCAGGATATATACAGCAATGGAGACGTCTTAAAATCACTTACTGCCTGTTTGTCAAACATTTGATTTTGTTTTTTTCCCCTAGGTTTCTAAAGAATCATGATTTCCACATATAACTAAAATATAGATATAAATTCAGAGATAAAAAGATGGTAAACATTTTTGCATGTGTGCACATATATATCAATATATATGCAGTGCACGAACGCACAAATACATATGATATAACTCAGGGTGCAAGCAAATTTTTAAATCTTTAATTTACTAGGATACATTTCAGTAGCAGTTTTACACAATGTGAAATGAGATTTCAAGAAATGAAGATTAAAATTTCAACTTACCAAACTGTAATTTCTTCATAACAGCCACATATTTTTCTTCAAGTGATTTCAATACTGATAAAGGTTTGGGTTTCATAGCCACCTTCTTTGAATATTCACCTAGTTTTTTTTCTGTTATTTGATATTTCAAGATAAGTAACAAACATACATTATGAAAGATTAAAACAAAAAACAATTAACTTCTAGAGTTCAAACTTTGAATTCCAAAAAGTTACCCAACTCCTTATAATTATCTTCCTATTGTACCATGTAAGAATAAAAGATTTCTTTTTATTTCATAAATGTAACTAATAGGCCTAATCCCTCACCAACTTCAAACCTTAAATTCTTAAAATGTTAGTTTTATCTAACCACACAAAACAGCTGAAATAAAATATATAATACAGATTTATGTATATATCTTATAGATAAGATATGAAAATACTAATTTAAATTCTCACATTGTCTTAATGTATTCTTTCCTATCCAATAGGAGGGCATTTTTCAATTTCATGACTATCAATAGGAAGGAAAAGAAATTGATCATGCGTGCTGTCAGCCTACCAAATCTAGTCTTAATAATCATATATAATAGAAATAAATATTAATAATTAATATCTAATTTTAAAATTAGATACTATTCATGATTAATTTGAAAACCTAACAACAAATTTTTAGGTAAAGGTACGTGCTTTGAAACCATTAGCAGAGAGGAAAGAGAGGCAGTTTAAAGTAAACATCTCTGGAACAAAAGAAAAGCAGCACAAAAGCAGCAGTACTGTACCTTGATTGGCCTGCCGCAAACTGGTAGTGGCTGCATGGACGATCTCGGCAGTCTTCTGGATGTCTGGTACCAGCAGTGTCAGTCCTTCTGGTTCTTGATCAGATGCATCTGGTTTTACTCCTGTTTTAACATTTTCCCTTTTAGATCTGAATTTTTTTTTAATATGGAAAGAAATGCAAGGAAAATTAAGATTTTAGGATTGAAATATAAGTACCTCCATAAATTAAAATGTGGTTAAAAAAATCAAAAGGATAGTATGTATTTCATTTGACACATATATGATATATAGCTGAAAGTGGTTTAAACTAGACGTGTTGCTTCTGAAGTCATACAATAATGCATAGTATAATAAAATTTTGGGTGGGTTTTCTCTTCATATGCAAAAATAAATAAAAATAAGAAATAAACATTGTAGAAACACCATACTGTGAAAAGACCCAGATACTTGATATGTCCTTGGATCCACACTTTTAAAAACACACTTAAAGTACTTATAAATACCTAAAAGCACAGAAATCACTTCTATTATCTAAAAGTGACAGAGGTGTATCCTCTAAGACTTGGGAGTCATAGGATCATATGTAGTTTTTCACATTAATACTATTTGCATTTCACTCAGAGTAAATGTATTAAACCCCAAGGGGAAAAATAAACAAGTAAAATGCAGGTTCACTGCTAGATTATCTTAGTATAATGTGCTTTTATACATCAGAACTATATTTAAACACTAAGTTTTAGGGCATAATGATTTTAGAGGCATTCTCTATTCAGGATCTAAAATGTACCCCAACCTTATATCAAATTTTATATCATAATAGGATGCACCACAACGTCTCAGTGTATAAGGCATCAAAATGTTTCTTTAAATTTTCTAGATGAATACAGAATTTTAAGAGTCACTGAAGATAACAAGTGAATATCAATATCCTTTTTTCTATTTCAACTCTCAGCACATATTATTTACAAGATAATCATTACACTATTGCTTAGATACTAAAAATTTACATCTTAGATACTAAAATTTACATCTTTGTCAATTCATTAAATAGATTAACTTAATACAAACTGAAATCACATATAAATAAAGGTGTTTAAAATATTCATGCTAAGGTATGACCTAGACTACACATTACTTACTTTTCTAGTTGTATACCTAACCAACGAAACAACTTGGCAATCGTATTAAAACATATTTCACAAAGTGGGCATGGAGCCTTAGAGAACTATACAAAGACTAATAGAAGGTAGAAGAGTTCTTAACAAAATGATATTGTTATTTATATATAAATGAACTGTTCTTTAGCACAAAGACAAAAATCTGCTCAGAAGCAATTCAGTGCTTAACGTTAGGGAGTAATAAGAGGTAAATTAAGAACCACCACTCAGGCGGGTAGCAAGGGTAAACATGTATAGTATTATGCAAGTGTTTTGAACGGACTGCCATAGTGTGTGAAAAAACAAGTATCCACAGATATTTTTAACTGGAAGGTATATTGCCTAACATGGCAAGATGACTTGACTTAATGTGTCACTGGGTTATTGTGTGTTCTCCTATGCTCTTCCTACTTTTCCTGGTATAAGCAGTCACAGAGAACATATGGCCAACTTTCCTTTGCCACTTAGGACCATTTGATAGAGGTTATATATTACATCATTTCAGTCATCAACTTCTGTATATGTACAAGTGTATATGAACATATATGTTTGCATGTATATGTAAGGACAATATAGTAAGTGAACATTTTAGGACTGAAATATTAGGCATTTTAAGTGCTAGAATCAAATAAGATATTGTATCTTTTATAGCTATGAAATAAAGTTGAGATTATAGCTTATAGTGAGTCTGATAATTTTCTTAATAAACATAATTTTGGTAGATAAGCTCAAACAGATTCTCAACTTCTACATTTACCAACAGCTATACGCTGCTTGATAGTATTCCTTTTGAATTTATAAGGATTCTCTCTTCCTGCCAATTATAAATTATTCTCCCTCTAATACCAGGGCTTAAAAAATTCTTAATAGGGCTATTGACCATAATAGGAAAATAATAGTAAGTAGTTTGAAAAAACAGAAGAGTTATGGTTATAGCTATAGCTGTAATAAAGATGATTTCCTAAAACCTGTCATCAAACAGTTGATCCATTGTACGTTCAATGAAGATTTCACTTGAGAAACACATATTGCCAAGCAGAGAAGAAAGATATGGAAGTGAAGCTCATTTTTGCAGAATTAGGGTATTTTCTCCTTGAAGAAGTAAGAATGTCTGGCATGGAGAGTCAACTGCATCAATGCAATTTAGAGCAAGTTATCCTTGGAAAAAGTACTCGTTCTAAATTTCAAGCCCTATACATGAATACCAATTTCCTAATTCCAGTTTTTAAAGATTAGTAGGAGGCATTCCTATTATTACAATAGTTAAAATAGGATGGTAAATATTATATTTTTTTGACCACCAAATGAGAATAATACTTAAAAAGTACAAAAATCTACAAAAGATTAAAATATATTTTTTATATCAAACGAGTGAAAGAAATGATCTTACGTATCTCATTTGGAAGATAATGGTTAACTCATAAAACAGGTATTTTAGACCTTTACACCAGGTTCAAATGAGAAATTTTTATGTGAATCATCTTCTTGACAAACACATACAGGAGAAAAAGGAATACCGTCCAAAAGGCAAGAGTACTTCAAATATATGAAGAACACACACTCCCTGCCTAATGAGGACTACAACTAGTCATTGTCTAATATTAAAAACTACAGCCAGTAGGTCTCTTTTCTATAAAAGTTGCAGGTTACTGTCAACCCATATGTAGGCCCAGCTCATGAAAAAAGGCCATACCTTAGCTCACATCCTGAAGTCTGTGGGAAAAGCTATTTGAGTTCAAGGCACCTAGCTGGAAGTAGGTCTTTGAGACTGACAATGGATCCAACATGGTAAAAGCAATCAGCGACGGCCGCTACCATGGTATCCGCTGCTTTGTGCATACGTTGAATCTGGTTGTGATCACTGCCCTGAAGAAATACGAGGAATCAACTGAAGTTTCTACTATTGCACAGAATTATCTGCAAACATTTTCCACTATGCTGTAACTAAACGGCTAACAAATTAAGCAAATTTTGGCTCTGTGACATATAATCTGAACTAGGATGTGAGCAAAATGGGTAAATCTTTCTTGTAAAAACAAAAGAAAAAAAACCCATAACTCAACATTCAGTTATAGTGACCTGCCTCTGCTAACACTATCACCCAAAATAAGTTGGATTTTTGTTAAGACTAAATGCAAAATATCGGAATTATATTCTTTTATAATCTATAAACTGAAAACAGCTTAATAGAGCCATTTTCTTGGTAGAGCTTTAGGAAAGATCATCTCCATTCCCTGCACTCCTAATTCTAAGGTCAAAACTATCACACAATTGAAACAAACATTTAAAAAGCAGAGCCCTGTTGAAGAAGTAATCTGTAGACAATATGCTGAAAATGTCCAGATTCCAGAACTATTAAGAATTAGCATCTTAGAGAAGATTCTAAAACTATAAGCAAATGAAACTTCTATATTTTGCTGTATACCAATGGGTCACATAATACTCCATAGTTCTAAAGCTGTTTGTCAGAGATTAAAGTCTAAAACAAATTAAGATTAAAAATAAGCAGAAGGATTAAAAAATATTACTGTGGAGAACTATTTGCTTCTAATTATCTTCAGAAAACATGAAAATATTCTTGAAATGCACCAGTAAATGGAGCAAAGACTTCTGTAAGATGAATGCTTTCCACTGTAAAAACTTAATTTTTAGCTGATTCCCTTTTGTTTTTAAACTCTTTCCAAATGGAAGTACCAGTTTTAGTTTTCAATATGATTGGAAACTCAAACTAAAATCCTATCTTGGGAAGTATAAATGAGCACAATAAGAGAAGGAAATACTCAAAAGAGAGGTATGAGAGGGTTTTAATAATAAATCTTGATTTCTAGATTAAATAAAAATATAAATTTTAGGTTAAACATCACAGGACAAAATGAAGGTACTGTGGAGTGGAATAGCCACAAATAATATGCTTCATCAAGAGACAATCCAACTGAGGCAAATAAAACATAGTAAAAACAAATGTTGGCACTGCCATCTCCGTCACTGAGTAAAAGGCTGATGGACTACTAAACCTGTTGAAGGTCATCAACAAAGAAACTTAAAAAAAAAAAATATATATATATATATATATATATATATATATATATATATATATATATATATATGTATGGTTACAACAAATGCTTCCTGGCTATGAAACTAGGCCTCTTTCATTCTGTAAGTGTCAGAAGTAGAGGAAAAAGAGGAGGAACTAGGAAATGTTTTTCCAACAGAAACAAAAGTAGGAGGCTGGAACTGAAATTCTTTGCTAACTGACTGAAGCCCTCAAAGAAATAGCTTAAAGCAATTATAGTAAGAGAATCTGATAGAAAATATGCCTTTTTAAAAGGAGGTCAACTAAATCCTATTGCTTAGACAAAAAGGAATTGGATATTTCTACAAGAGAATTCAGTTACTTTTAAATATGATGAACTTCTTCAGGAAGACACTTTGAGATATCTAAGGAAACCAGCAATAAAGGAGGGCCACACTTCAATGCTGTTTAAGAGGAGTGAAATGTCCAGAGCACCTTAAACTCAGCATAGAGGCATTTGTGTTGCATCCTCATTAGCATTTCAGATTATTTGACTGATAGCAAGTCCCTCTTTCAAATTTTTGGTGGAATATCAAATACTAAATATAGTACATAGGATTATTTGCCTACTGGAATCAAGCAGGAAAAGTCCACATGTAAGATTAAAGATAAAACAATTGCCTTTGTTCCTGCTCCAAAAAAGCTACGAAGTGTCACATTTATTCAAAAGTAAAACCAGACTACTATGGCTATACTCTGTGTTTTGAGATAACACAGGTTGGAACAGTGAACAGAAATTCAATTTCACCAGGACTGATATGTAAAAGCTGAAGGGGTAACATCTTCACAGTGTAGACGATTTTGTGGGCAACAGAATGAATTTTCACACTAGACAATTATATTTCAAGTGGAAATGATTATGTGTGTGTGTATAACAGTCTATACTTATATAAAAGTTTAAAGTATGATGTTACACATCCCTTTATTAATGGAAGTGTGTTGCTTTCGAGTTCTTTCATGCTTAAGTCTAAAATAAAATATGGATCAATAACTGGTCATATATGGGGGACTGTTTTTACTTGGTCTTCATTTTCAAAGATTAATTTTAGAGAGATCAAGTGGGAGCCTGTCGTGGGACTTAGCTCACAATGGTGAAATCATGAACTGAGAGGTAATCAGAGTCGGAGGCTTAATGGACTGAACCACTCAGGCGTCCTGCTTATTCTTTAAATATCAAGTACTGCTATATAAATTCTCTTTTAGATTTTGAGAGAGAGAAAGAGAGAGAGAGAGAGAGAGAGAGCAGAGAGAGGGGGGAAGGGCAGAGGGAGAAAGAGAAAACAGGCTCCCCTGGCTCAGCAGGGAACCAGACTCTGGGCTCAATGCCAGAACCCTGAGATCATGACCTGAGTCGGAAGGCAGATGCTTAACTGACTGAGCCACCCAAGTGCCCCTAATTCTTTCTTGACAAGGGAGTTAAAGATACTAGAAATATAAGGTATATTAAATAGCAATAAAAGTCAGGAGATGAAAAAATAAGAGGGTATGTGGGGGATAGGGAGAGGCTTTTTACAACACAGAGAAAACAATTTTATCACCTCAACACTACCCTAATTTATGCAAGTTGATACCAAATCAGTTTGAAAAGACACTAGAGGAAAAATTCATATACCAGTAACTGAGAAATTTTCAGGAGTGCTTTACATTAATTCGTTTATGTTTATGTTAAATGGTTAAAGCTGACTCACTCTTCACCTAAGTGATAATTATATAAAGTTGCTCCCTGCTCATGTACTAGAGAGACCAAAAAACAGTGAGGCTTAGGTTTACTTCAGTAATTTAGCAATTACTACTTAGGCACAACTCAAATGCTATGCACATCTAATGAAATATGCTGCCTTTTAATGGCCTATCATGACTTGAAAATTCTGAAAATTCTTCAGGGTAATGAAAAAAGATGAGTAAAGGGAAGTATCAGAAAAACTGTGTAGAATTTACATTATTAAATATATTTTTATAATTATTAAAAACAAAATTTTCAATTAGAAAATAACTTTACTTCACTGTCAACATTTAAAAAATTATATATCCTGAATATCTAAAGCTGCTTCAGAAACAAATCCACCTCCCCAATTTCTAATTATTCACTAATGCACAAACTGAATTGTTCTTTGGAAGATAAGTTTAACTTAGCGGATAAATATATTTGACTGGGACATAGGAGATATGAGTTATCACAGGTCTGTCATTAAGCATCAGAGAACCCAGATCAAATCACAGTATTTATGGACCTTATTTTCTTTCATTTCATTTATAAAAAGAAGGATCCGAACTACCTGAGTTTCAAAGGGTCCACTTATAATAAAGAAGATGAGATAAATATATATACAATGAACTACTACTCAACCATAAAAAAAGAAATGAATTCTTGCCATCTGCAAGGCATGGATGGAACTAGAGGGTATTATGCTAAGCAAAGTAAGTCGTCAATTAGAGAAAGACAATTATCTATGATCTCACTTATATATGGAATTTAAGAAATGAAACAGGATCATAGGGGAAGAGAGGAAAGAATAAAACAAGATAAAATCATAGACAATGAAACTCTTAATTACAGGAAACAAACAAACTCACTGGAGGGGAGGGAGGTGGGGGAATGGGGTAACTGGGTGGTGGACATCGAGGAGGGCACATGATGTAATGAGCACTGAGTGTTATATAAGACTCATGAATCACTGACTTCTATCTCTGAAAATAATAATACATTATGCATTAATTGAATTTAAATTTTAAAAAGTGCATTTGGTAAAATGAGTAACATCAAAAAGTCTTCATACGAAAAGGCTGTCATTCATAATATTTAAGGAAGAGTAAAAAAAAATAGAAAAAAAGTAGAATGTGCAAATTAAAGTCTACTACTTTAAAAAACTTAGAATTATTACCATTTATCGATAGACATTTTTTTTTAAAGATTTTATTTATTTATTCATGAGAGACAGAGAGAGAGAGAGAGAGAGGCACAGAGACACAGGCAGAGAGAGAGAGAGAGGCAGAGACACAGGCAGAGGGAGAAGCAGGCTCCATGCAGGGAACCTGATGTGGGACTCGATCCCAGGTCCCCAGGATCACGCCCTGGGCCGAAGGCAGGCGCAAAACTGCTGAGCCACCCAGAGATCCCACCTATAGACATTCTAATATATTTTAAATCACTGTTTGCTAATTTAAAAATATCTATTCTCTAAAAAAAAAGTCTCCTTATAGCTCTAAAATCTACAGATAACATGGGACAGCTTATTTATTGCAATGTGCACAGAAGGATTTGTTACAAACCAAATCTTACTCAGCAAGACACTTTGAATTCTGCAATTCAGAATGCTTGAAATACTGTTTGAGATAAAGACAGTGGAGACTGTCCGGAAACGTAAAGCTCATATAATGTAATCTGATAAAGAATAATCATTGCATATTGTTATGTGATACTGTGGAGACGGAAGTATTAAATCAATTTATAATTTTTTTGTTAATCCCTTAAATAGTAGAATAAGTTGTATTTTGGCATTTGAGCAAAGTGTTTTTCAAGATCCAGCTAAGCCTCTAGCCATTCTACACACATGAAGCCTAAGTGATCAATGAACTATTCTGATAAGAGGTAGCGATGGTGTATCTGAAGTAAAGGGCAATGGACTTGTCTTTCTTCATAAAAATTTTGTTTTTAATAATGAGCATCATAGGTATCAAGAGACTGGGGAGTGACATACCAGATTTATAACCTATTAGTAAGTTTTTTTTTTTAAATTTTTATTTATTTATGATAGTCACACACAGAGAGAGAGAGAGGCAGAGACACAGGCAGAGGCAGAAGCAGGCTCCATGCACCGGGAGTCCGACGTGGGATTCGATCCCGGGTCTCCAGGATCGCGCCCTGGGCCAAAGGCAGGCGCCAAACCGCTGCGCCACCCAGGGATCCCTATTAGTAAGTTTTTAATGTTAAACTCTTTTTTTTCTTTTTTTAAATATTTTATTTATTTGACAGAGAGCACAAGCAAGGGGAGCAGCAGGCAGAGGGAGAGGGAGAGGGAGAAGCAGGCTCTCCACTAAGCAAGGAGCACAACTGAGGCACAATTCCAGGGTAATTCTCAAGAAAAAAGAAAGGAAATCAATAAAAGCACAGAGGCCGAAACACAAATACTATACTAATCAAAATTATTTCACACTGGCAGAACAAAAGGCATGCGAGGAATACTCTGGCGTTCTGCCTGCCTAAGTCATCAATCTGACAGTTAACGATAATTTGTTTTCATCAGATTCTGACCCCCTATAATTGGTACAAAATTAAGTGGCAGTGACTCTGGATTAATGCATCAATGAATACCTATCACAGTCTGTCTTTGGCAAGTGGGTAAGTAACTCTGCTGACACCTTGCATGCATTTTTGTCTTCTATTTGATAAACGTGCTCTCTTGTTCTCAATGCGTTTCCTCACCATCTCTCTAGCTCTTTTGGTCCCTGAGGAACTATTTCTTTCCACTGCCTGTAGGCCTAAATATTAAAAAGTATTAAACACAAAAGTCACTAAATCACAAAACTGAAGGGAAAAAGCTAGAAATTAAGACTTTATGAATAAAATAAACAAGAAGCCAGGAATTTTTTCTCATTAGTCAAGAAAGAAAGGATTACCAGAAAGACAAGAGTGTTTATGATTAGGAAAATTTGTAATCACCAACAAGGGATTTAATTCCACTTAGAGTGTAAGCCCTGTATTTATGTGTGCATAAATATTCAACTCTTTTTGCTTCACAGGCGCCTAGGATAGCAGTGGACAAGCAAAGGAAATGGAGCTCTTTATCATTTTGGAAGTCCTCTGTTCTTTCTACCAAAGCGATTACTAAGGTGGCTTTTGAACAATGTCTCTGAAATAAAGTAATAAGCTACCTTAAATGACTGAGGCAAAGTTAAATATAACCAATATTGATAGTTTAATTAGCCATTTCCCCATTTTTTGGTGAAATTATTATAAAAAATGTCAAAGGAACAAGAAAGAAATACAAAATTTCCGGATGAAAGCATCCTGAAATGCTCCAATACTGTGTAGGTTTTAAGTGATAGATCATGGAAGAAAATGGCCTAAGTAGAAAATTACATTTAACCTTATAGGCACAGCTGTTTTCAGATGGCTACACAATTAATGGACAAAACATGTCATCTACATTTTAAAAAATCAAATCCCGAAAAAATTTCTGATGACTAATTACCTTTAATCTTGTCTATTTCAGTTGGAAAATGTTGAATATAAAATTCTCTATTTTGAAGTGATACTTTTGCCTATTCTTTTGTGCTTCCAAAAGGGAACGTTATTCATGATTTAATGCTTACTAACAGTCAAAAGCAATAATAATCAATTTGTCTATGTTAACCATTAGACTCAAATCAGCTCTATACAGTTACATATTGTGAATCTTGAAAGGACAGGTTAAGGAAGGTGGTGGATAGTAAAAATATAGAATCATGAATAAAAGAATATTAAAATACTATTGACTTTAGGAAGTTTAATGTACAGTAAATATTTAACAACTGCCTGGGGAATGGTCAACTTTAAGTCAGAAAAGAGGGATATTATAAACCAGAAGTACTACATTCATTCTCTAGTGCTCTGGTTTACATCAAATATCAACCCCACCAGAGTACTACATTACTCATCAAACTATCCCATAAGAAATCATCATTTTATTAGGGTATAATTATAATTGAAGGGCATTTGAAACACATCTTAGAGTCTATTTTTTCAAAACTTAAAATTCAGAAGCTACTTTTTAGATATATGTATGTGTGGACATTGATGGAGATGAATATATAATTATATCTCATGCACATAATAGCAAAAAATCACTAATCATAGAACTACTAGGCATAAAAGGCATTCCTGTGGGGTTGTGCCACTGTGGCAACAACTCTAGTTCCTCCTCTTAGCAGTCATTCTTGCTCAAGGCTTAGGGTATATAGATAAAGTTGGGTGATGAAATCTGATCTCTGAAATCCTTTCAGTAGCTTATCACCACACTTAAGAGTAAGTAACCGTAAATACACCCTTTCTCAACTTCTAACTCCTGCTTTTCTCTTCAGCCTCATCTCCCACTCATCTACCATACCCAGTCATACAAAATTTCTTTAGGTTTCCCTGAATATGTGATACTTTCTTTCATTGCTAACATTATTCTCAGTTTGGTATATCAACGAATGACCTACTTTATTTAGCTAATTCTTATTTTTTAGGTCTCCAAATCAGGTTTGATTCTTCAGTAATATCTTATTCTTCTAATATGCCATGTACTGTGTAATTAAAACTGTCTAAAAAAAAAAAAACTGTCTAGTTATTGTTTACCTCATTTATCTGTCAGTCCCTTAGAAAAAGGATCCAATTTTCCTGCTATGCTCTCATGAACATTCAACAAGCAATCTGCTAAATGAACAAATCAGACAGGCTCTTGTGACCAGGCCAGCTCTCTGCTATCTAAATACAATCACAGATTTCAAGATTTTATTTATTTGAGAGAGACAGCAAGAGAGAGCAGAAGCAGGGGGAAGAGGGAGAAGCAGGTTCTCGCCTGAGCAGGGAGCTCAACACAGGGCTGGATTCCAGGACCCTGGGATCATGATCTGAGCTGAAGGCAGACGTTTAACCGACTGAGCCAGCCAGGTGCCCCAAACACAAACTTCTAACACACAAGTCTGGCAATATCCAGGTCAATTATCTGCCTTTACAGTTTCTTAACAGTAACTTTCTGTTTCCTCTTACAGAAAGTTTCTAGCGTGGTTGGGGGCTGAGTCATAATCTCCTTCACTCTTTGAATTTTGAGGTCAAAATCAATTAGCGACAGAATAATCTCAATCAGGTTATTCCTAGCAGGAAAGTAAACTTCCCTTCAGCACTGGATCAAAACATTTCAATTTTCTCATCCACAATAAGAAGACAAAAATTGTATAAAGATATAAAGGAGACATAATTTAAATGAAATGAACCACAATTATCAACTAGAGACCTTTTGCAGAGCACACAGCAAATCTATTTTTTATTTAAGATACCAAATGGTTAAACATATTAAAATTTCATTTGAAGGGAAAATTACTGCCCTTTGTGTATGCTTGGTTTAAAAAAAAAAAAAGGAACAAATGAGAAGTTAAAAAGGAAAAAAGCCAATAAGGTATATAATTAGTAAACAAATACTAGCTCTCACTTAAGAAGAAAAAAAGAAAAACTATACTAAAAAGATGTACTTTATTCACCCTTACATTTATTACTGAGGGCAGAGATAAAAATAATGTAAAAATTTTCTGAGCTGAAATACACGTATACATTACTTTCAAGGCCATACCTCTAAGCCCTGATAATACAACAAGGCTTACCCAGAAATGATCAATGAACGGAACATATTTGCCTTGACCATTCTCAAGAGTATACTAGGTTTTTTAAAAAAATACAGATGGGCTGGGGTAGGCAGGTAGGGGGAGGGGAAGTTTTATACTTTCAGACAGTGTTAAAATTAAACTTAGCCAATTTCTGTGGGTATGAAGTCTATAAGGAAAGTGGACTATGCTGATCTCTTTATCAGAGTTCTATTATAATGAAAATATGAAAAGAAATACATCTTTAGTCCTGATAGGCTGGAAGATAATATATTTTATCCTCTCACTCTATGAAGTGGAAAATGAATTCTCGATGTACCAAATGTTGAAAGGCAAGTAGAGATGTTATAACATGTATGTCTTTGATGGTTTCCTTTTCTAACACAGGTTGTAAAATATAATACATATCATGAATAGTCCTAAGAATATTCAAATCCTATGGTAAAACTCACTAACATTGTTACTTTATCACTAAAACAAGTTATTAAAAGGTTACTGTACAGTCACTGTAAAGATAAAATAAAACAAACTGAATAATCATTATGATCTTTACATGTATGTTTCATTGGTACAGGATTTAGAAGCCTGAAGTGCCATTTTTCTTATTGAAGAAGGAAAGAATGTGAAGAGTAATTTTTTCCAGTAGAAAAGGAGGAAAACAAAAAGCTCCAATTAAATGAAAGTCAGTTACCCTCTATCTGAAATTGTATTTTATAGTGAATCATCAATATATTTTATACAGAAGTCAAGTTTACTTTTAAAAAATTATTCTGCATATATTATGGAAACAGGAAATATATTAACTTAGGAAAAGCAACAAAAAAGGTGCTCTAAGTACACAAAGCCCATTCACTGCAATAAGTATCTTCCATAATTACCTTAGAATTCAATACAGTATAACACCATTTTTGCAGGATCCAACAGAAATTATAACTTAAGGAAATATATAATATAAAGAGTTGTTCTTATTTTAATGGTCTTACTGTCACATACCACCATAAATTTGTGATATTATTTTTAATAAAAGTTAATTATGACTACATTCCACATCTTCACACAATTTTTTCATCCAAGAAATAAAATTTTCCTGGGAAAAAACACTCAACGTTTCATATATTTTCAATTTTGTTATCAATTAGTACTATACACCTCAAAACGCAGTAAGATGAGGTACAGAAACACAGGACAAGATTCCCCTAAAAATATACACAAGGGCAATTTCAAAGCTTTGTATATTTTATATTATTTTGTCAAGAAATATGTTTATTATACAGTAAGGAACAGAGATTGCCAGGGTACAGACTGGATGTTCAATGAGACATTAGCTCAATTTGAGGATTAGACCCTCAGTTCAATTATGACATGACACTATTTTTAGGTATGCCAGCCGCCTACATTTCTTGTTAAGATTTTTGCCGTGATGAATGATGGGACCATACATCATATTCTCTTCTCTATAACACAAATAATCTTCCATCAAAGATTATATACCTTTACGTATTCCTTCCCTGGTAAAAGAATAGTATGAACCTACAGGTTTTTATGTTTCTACCAACTGCCTCTTCTTTAATCTTTTATCCAATTCACAATTCTTAACTGCCTGGCAGTGAGTCACAACCTTTTAAAGCGATAGTGAGTACAAAAAATAAATAAGTACAAAATTACTGCAACAGAATAAAGAAAAAAATTACTTTTTCAGTGACCAATTCTCTGCCATCATTTGATGTATATCGTGTTTCTCCAATTTTAGTATTTTAATAAAAAAAATAAGTGAAAATAGGTAGAACAAATACATTGTCAAGATGGTAAAGAAGATTATCTGATTCAAAAGACCACTGCCAAAAGAATAAATTTCCACTGGCAGTATAAATACCTTAAAAATCAAAATTTCATTAAATGACAACCACTGAACAGATTCTGCTAAGAACAATTTTTACTACGTTACTTAAAAGGAGTTTTTGTAAACATCTGAATCTAATGAGGTATAAACCTAAGCCAAAAATTCATTTAACAAATTTACCAAGAAGATAAATATTAACTTTACTATAAATACAACAAAACTGAATCCTCTCACTTCTAAAAAAGATTATAGCATGAACAGTATCATATATCAAAATGAAACAGAAGTAATCCATAAACCCAACAATTCTATTTCTATGAATCTACTGTGTGGGGATTTGTACAAGCTTCAAAAGATGTATGTCTGAGGTTATAAACAGAAAATAACCCAAATGTCCACTAATAGATGATTAAGTAAAATATAGGATCTACAATGAGTAACGGCAGTATTAAGAATATGTCAGCTAGTATGTATTTATTGGTGCTAAAACGTGTCTTTGGTCTCAGTACTGACTAAAATGAGCATCCATCTGTATACTAGGTACAATATAACAAAATTTAAGATAAACTCCAAACCTATACCTGTTAAGACTACACAAGGAGAAGTCTGATAAGCCATTGTAATAAATGTTTCTGTAGGATTTGGTGGATATTTTTTTCTTTGTAGTTTAGATCTTGCTTGTATGCATGTGTGCTTAATCAACATATGTCATTTAAAAAACACAAAGCTATTTTAAAAAGACTGGTAGAAGCACAATCAAGAGAAATGAACCAAGTATACTACCTTAAACGGTTGGTGTAGGTATCAACACAGGTCTTCATTTTGGCTAACAATGTACCAACAGAAGTTTGACATTCTGACTGTTCCTCTTCCTCTTCACCGTTCTCTGTAGAAAGAGGCAGCAGTAGGGGCACCATGGACGTACAAGAAGCAATGGCCCGGAGCAATTCCAGCAGAGCTCGATAGAGTGGCACATGTCTTGCCATGTCAAGAACTGTAAGAGGTAAAGGGGAAAGCATAAAATGAGAACATGTACAATTACAATGTAAAAGTTAAGTCCACACAGCCATATAACTTCTACTCAGACCTTTTTTTTTCTTTTTAAGATTTTATTTATTTTGAGAAAGAGAGAAAGAGCACACACACGAGCAAGTGGGAGGGGCAGAGGGAGAAAGAGAATCTCAAGCAGATGCCTGGTTAAATGCAGAGTCTGACATGGGGCTGAATCACACGACCCTGAGATCATGACCCAAGCCAAAATCAAAAGCTGGACACTTAACCATCAAAGCCACCCAGGTGCCCTGCTCGCTCACTCACTCTTTCTTTCAAATAAATAAATCTTAAGAAAAGAAAGAAAGAAAGAAAGAAAGAAAGAAAGAAAGAAAGAAAGAAAGAAAGAAAGAAAAAAAGAAAAAGAAAAAGAAAAAAAGAAAGATAGATAGATCTGACTCTGCTCAGTGGGGAGTCTACTTCTCCCTTTCCCTCTGTCCCTCTTCCCTGCTTGTACTCTCTTGCTCACTCTCAAATAAATAAATAAATAAATAAAATCTTAAAAAAAAAAAAAGACTAAATAGCCCACATAATACTTTATAGCCAAAATTCATTAGTAATGAAATGGAATTTTATTTTCAAAATTAAATTGAAATGACAAAGCCACTATAGCTCAGGCAAAATAAAATGATATGATCATAGTTTATCAAAGGTATATAATTCAGTAGATCAACTTGTTAGAAAAAAAGAGTTAACTAAGATTTTTTTAAGGATTTCATTTATTTATTTGACAGATAGCAAGGGAGCACAAGCAGGAGGAGTGGCAGGCAGAGATAAAGGGAATAGCAGGCTCCTCCACTGAGCAGGGAGTCTGATACAGGGCTTGATCCCAGGACTGTGGGATCACAACCTGAGCCAAAGGCAGACACTTAACTGATTGAGCCACCCAGATGCCCCTATACTAACTTATAATAATTACTAGTTCAAATGAAGTGTTTTCTTAAAACTACATGCATCCAAGAATGAATTCCCTACTCTAAGAAAATGTACTACTTCTAAGGCTTTTATAAGTTCTTTTGTTAGGTTTTGTGGGTTTTTTCCAACTTCCAACATGATTTTGTGAATTGTGTTAAGATAAAGAGCTAACAACACTTTCCCTTCATTTTCTTTTTTTTAAAGTAAGCTCTATGCCCAGTATGGGGTTTCTGGTAAGAAAAAGAAAAAGGTTTACTACATTACTTAAAAGGAGTTTTTGTAAACATCTCAGGTCTCAGGACCCTGAGATCAAGAGTCACCATGTTCAATCGACTGAGGCAACCAGGTCCCCTTAACAATTTTTTTTTTCTAATGCCAGATAGTAAATAAAGTTATTCCATAAATATTCACTGAAAACATGCTGCTAGATAGGAGGAGAATACAGCAGTGAAGAAAATAAACAAAATCCCTCCCCTAGTGTAGCTTACATTCTAAATAGAAAAGGACAAATGAGTAAAATTTTCTTCAGATGCTAATAGGTACTCTACTACACAAAAGATTGAAATGGGGAAGGAGAATTGAAGGAGGAACCACCAGTACTGGGATTAGAGTATGGAGGGATGAAGCATAGGAATCCTGAACTTTATGTGGCAACTGATTAAAACAGTAAAATTAGTTGTGATGGTCTGAAGACAAACAGGGAGGCTGTTTAGAATGATGGAGGAGTAGGTCCACATTTTCACACCTTCCAACAGTGATGCAGAAGACAGGGGTAGAAAAGTATGACTGCTTGTTCTTGCCTTATTTGAAATTTTACCTTCTATCTTAATCATATATAAAATTTTCATACATACTTGGTTATATTTAAAGTCTCTTTTCCAACCCATGGCCCTAATACTACTACTTTCTATAATTTTATAGTATAACATAGTATACTCTACTTTTCAAGAAAATTCAGTTAAAACCCAAAGTTATTAATCAATAGGCATAAAACCTGACATTAATACTTGTGAGGATACAAGAAAGCCAGACTTATATAAACAGGTGGATATGCAACTTGGTAACCAATTTGGCATTATTTTTTAAAAATTTTATTTATTTATTCATGAGAGACACAGAGAAAGAGGCAGAGGGAAAAACAGGCTACATGCAGGGAGCCCAATGTGGTACTTGATCCTGGGACAGCGGGATCATGCCCTGAGCCAAAGGCAGACCTCAACTGCTGAGCCACCCAGGCCTCCCAATTTGGCATTATTTAATGCTCATATTTTATGACTTAGCAATACCACTTGTTACTATTTACCTAAAAAACACAGGTGATCAATATAACACTGTTTTTAGGGGCACCTAGCTGATTCAGTTGAGAGAGCATGTAACTTTTAAAATTTTATTTGTTTTTACAATTTTATTTATTTATTCATGAGAGACTCAGAGAGGCAGAGACATAAGCAGAGCAAGAAGCAGGCCCCCTGTGGGGAGCCTGATGGAGGACTCAGTCCCAGGACCCCAGGATCAAGACCTGAGCTGAAGGAAGATGCTTAACCACCAAGCCATCCAGGTGCCCTGCAACTCTTTTTTTAAAAAAGATTTTTATTTTTGAGCATGTGACTCAATCTCAGGGTCATGAGTTCAAGCCCCATGGTGGACATGGAGCCTACTTAAAAAAAGATTAAAAAAAAATACATAATACTGATCTTAATAGTGAAAGTTGGAAGCATTCTAAGATCAATAAATTAAAGGGTTAAATACACAATAATATCCAAATGACTCTATCCTATGTAGTATTTATAAAGAATATGGTAGATCTCCTACACCAGTATTTGAGTGACATAAGTTGCAAAATATGTAAAGAAACTCAAATATACTTGTTATGGTTGGGGAACTATGTAGGAATTCCTACGTAGGAATACGCAGAGGAGGGATCCCTGGGTGGCGCAGCGGTTTAGCGCCTGCCTTTGGCTCAGGGCACGATCCTGGAGACACGGGATCGAATCCCACGTCGGGCTCCCGGTGCGTGGAGCCTGCTTCTCCCTCTGCCTATGTCTCTGCCTCTCTCTCTCTCTCTCTCTCTGTGACTATCGTTAAAAAAAAAAAAAAAAAAAAGGAATACGCAGAGGAAAGATAAATTTCTAAACGTTAATGTTGCATACACGAGTAACATTTCACACTGATTACCCTGACAAATCATAAAAGATTCCTGATAAGGCTATCATCTACTTTTTTTTAATTTTTAATTTTTTTTAAAAAGTAAGCTATATGCCTAGTGTGGGGCTCAAACTCACAATTTTAAGATTGAGAGTCCCATGTTCTACCAACTAAGCCAGCCAACTGCCCCAAGGCTGCAGTCGACTTGGACCATTTTTCTCCTTCTCGACTCCTTTACCAGGCATATCACTTAGGTATATTTATGTCTAATCCTTTTTCTAAACAACGTTATTTTTTTGTGTGTATAACTGTTTGGAGAAGGAATTATGGCTCCCATTGTGTGTATGAGAAACTAAGATTTAGTAAGTTGTATGAGCAGCTAAATAGAATATAGCAAGACCAACACTGACAGTGAGGTACATCTAACTCTAGAGCTTTTTCATTAAACCATGATGCCTCCTGTTCAATAGTAGTCACTGTTCACACACAGAGCTATTTAAATTTAATTCAAATGTAAAAGAATTAAAAATTCTGTTTCTTAATTGTACTAGCCACATTTTCAGTGACTAACAGTCACATGAGTCCATACTGGACAACACAGATACAAAATGTTTCCATCATAGAGAAAATTCTCTTGTATAACACCACCTCCAAAAACTAATAAATTTCTTATATTCTGAAAAATATGTGGTATTTGTGAACTATATGGGGTCTACCCAAAGAAACAGGTCTTTCTCTGGGAGTAGTAGATATCACATAGACTAAAAGGAACAATGACTTAGTAATTCAAAAATAACGGGCATATGGGCTCTGCTCTACCCAAAGAGATGGGTATATCTCTAGGAGTTGTAGGTACTGCACAGAGTAAAAGAATCTCTAGACTATATTCAAAAGAGCGTGAATATTTTGTTTCAGGTTTGTTTCAAAATCAGTGATATATACATGTACTGGATATACTTGTATAGTTAGATATAGAATATTGAGAATATTAATCATAAACTAGTAATGGTACTTTCATGTAGAGAGAAGGACTAGGGTTGAAGGGGTAACATTAGGGTGAAACCCAGAGGCGGAGGCTTAAGTGTCTGAGCCACCCAGGTGCTTCTGCTTTCCAATGTTATTAAGTAACGTATACTGGGTACCCCGGGGTGGCTCAGTGGTTTAGCGCCGCCTTCAGCCCAGGGCCTGACCCAGGATTGAGTCCCACGTCGGGCTCCCTACATGGAGCGAGCCTGCTTCTCCCTCTGCCTGCGTCTCTGCCTCTCTCTCTCTCTCTCTCATTCTGTGTCTCTCATGAATAAATAAATAAAATCTTAAAAATAAAAAAGTAATGTATACTTAAAGACTTTCCTCAGAGTTCAGTGTTTTTCTTAACATTCTTTTGAATAGAGTTCTATGAATGTAATTTTATGTTCCACATTACATTAACTATTAACTCCAGATAATCCATTCTACACTGCTCTGCAACATCCTATTGTTGGAAAAATTAAACCTAATAAAACAAAGCATGGCTTTTTATAAGTAATTAATAATATATAATCTCCAATTAGAGAAGTAGCAAACTAAATTATATGCTAAAGCACATCATATTAAAGTGGCTCCAAACATTAAGTGATGGGAGTTTATCATATATATATATGATATATACACACACACACACACACACACACACACACACACACACACAAAACCTGTCTTAGAGGTTTCATAACAAGACCCTTTGCCAGGATAATCAATAGGATTAAAAATAAACACCAATTTTGTTCTTACAACAAAATAATTGATGCAACGTTGTGGTTTTTTTTTAAGACTTTATTTATTTGACAGAGAAAGAATACAAGTAGAGGGAGTGGCAGAGAGAGAGGGAGAAGCAGTTTCCATCCCAAGGCCCTGGGATCATGACCTGAGCCAAGATGTTCAACCAACTGAGCCAAGATGTTCAACCAACTGAGCCACCTAGGTTCCCTGAGGCAACACTGTTTTTATTAAAAGACAATAATCCTGTTGGATTAAACCTAAAATATTCTGATTATAAACTATTTGGTCCAAAGAATATGAAGAAGTAATTTGATAAAGGAAATTTTAAAGAAAATGAAAAAGCACATCTCCAAATGGTAAAACATTATTCTTACTCATCAGTTTCTAAGAATAAAGGTATAAACCACAGTACACTGATTACTAATCCCCAAAGGATAATAGGAATTATAAGCAATGTAGTCCTTTTCCTTTCTAAAATCGAAAGATGACTAAATAATACAGGAAATGATTCTGATTACATTATCAATAAATCACTAAAACCAGAAACTAACTCTGGTTAGTTTAGAGGTAATCTACCTCTAAAGGTGGCTTCATGTAAGATTTGTATAAATTTAGATATAAATTTAAATGACATGTGATCTTAATTAGGACTAGTAATTAGTGGTATTTAATTGGTATTGCTATAAAACTTTCAATAATGCCTTTTATATTACAGGTTACTAACACCAAGCACTACATTTTTTTCCTAAGTACCCAAAAAAGGACACAAAAGAATGAAATGTCTGGACTTCTAGTCTAATACTATTTTTCTGCTGCTTCTGCTTTACCAGAAAATAAATTTACACATTAAGGACATATTCATGATGCTTTACGAACAAAGAAAACTGGATACTTCTAAACAGAACACTACTGTCTCAAAGGTAAATAGTGATTATGATAACACTGGGAGCACACATGCCACACAAGAACTATTTAAGCACTTTATGTATATTAAATAACACAATTCTCACAATTTCATGAGGTAAATATTATCCTCATTTTCCACATGAATAAAGTGAAGCACAGAAAGGATAAAAACTTTGCTCAAGGCTGCATAATCAGTGAAGTAGAGAGGACAGGATGCAAAAGCAGATGGTCCAGCTCTTTAGTCTACATCCTTAAGCACTAAAATATAATGCCACTCAAAGGTCACAATTTCAGAAAAAGCACTAACATGATTAACTACCAAAGAGAGAAAAAGTACTTCATGCACAGTGAAAAAAATTAGTATAGCTGGAAATTCATCCTAACAGTTTCCTTAAAGCACACTAAAAAAAAATGTTAGTTGCCTTTAAGCTTTAATATTACGTAATTCATAATCTTAAATTTTTTTATCAATAGATTTTTACAACATGGTCTCAAATTTAGCTTTCTACTGCATTCACATGATAAAATGAAGAACTTAGCTCTTTATTTTAATTCTCAGGAATCTTGAAAGTGTGTCAGGATTTTTCTTTTTTTTTTTTTTTTAGATTTTATTTTTAAGTAATCCCCATATCCAATGTGGGTTTCAAATTCACAACCCTGCGATCAAGAGTCTCATGCTCCATCAACTGAGCCAGCCAGGGGCCCTGAGTGTCAGGATTTTCTGTCACTTTGTTACCAAAAAACTGTAAGTAGCCAAAAAAAATTATGAAATAATTTTCAGATGATTTTTATTTTTATTTTTTAAATATTTTATTTATTCATGAGACATACAGGCAGAGGGAGAAGCAGACCCCCTGCAGAGGGCCTGAAGTGGGACTCAATCCCAGTACCCTGGTATTATGACCTAAGCAAAAGGTAGATGCTCACCCAGGAGTCCCTATTTATAAGTCTTAAAATCAATTTATTGAGGCATAAGTTACAATCAATAAAATGAACTAATTTCCAATGTGCCTTTAATGACTTCTGACAATAAACATTCTGGTGTAATCACTGTCCAGATGAAGATACAGGATATTCTATCATTCCAAACACTTCTCCTTAGGCCTCTTTTCTCCTATGGCCAGCTTCAGATAACCACTCCTATGCTTTCATTGTAGAAAGCAGATAAACAGCAGAGAAAATCAACACCACCAAATTGGTTTTTTAAAAAGAAATAGAAAATCTGAATAGCCCCTTACCAGTTAAAGAAACTGAATTAATTAGAACTCTTTTTATTAAAAAACTGCAGATGGCTTTACAGGTAATTTTTATCGAACACTAAGAGAAAAATCATTTATTATTAATCTTGTTGCATCCTTCAGAAAATAAAGGAAGTGGAAACAACTCATTTTTGAGGACAAAATTAACCTGATACCAAAATGAGACAAAGACATCACAAGAAAAAAGAAACTATGAATCAATACTTCTCACAAACATGGGAAAAAAATACAATAAAACACAACTAAGTGGGATTTTTTCTAAGAATGCAAGGTTTACTTAAATGTGAAAAGTCAAGGTAATGAACATATTAATGGACAAAAAAAGAAAAGCCATTATGAGCAGATTAGCATAACAAAATTCAAAACTCATTTATGATAAAACTTTAGCCAAAACAGGAATAGAAGAAAACCACCCAACCTGATAAACAGGTTCTATAATATCCCTACTTCAGTCATCACATTTAATGGTGAAAGAATGAATACTTTTCTCCCAAAGTCACAACTCCAACAGCATGTAGACTGTACAAGAAAAGAAAAAGGCATACAAATTGGAAAGAAATAAAAATGTCTTTAATGTACATGGCTTGATTACTTATACAGAAATCCTAAAGAATCTAGAGGAACTAGTTCGTGAGTTTTACACAGTAGTGGGATATCAGGTAAATAAATAAAACTCAACTGTATTTTAATATACTAACAGGAAGATGAAAAATTTAAAAACTACCATTTACAATTGCATGAAAAATGGAAGTGGGATAAATTTAACATAAATTTAAGAGTACATAAACACTACTGAGAGGCATTAAAGGAAAGCTAAACAGAGATATACAATGTTCATAGATCAAAGACTCCATACTGTCAGTTCTCTCCAAATTGATGTAAAGACTAAATATAATTACAAACAAATTCCCAATTTGCCAAATGACTTTTGTTGGGGGTAGAAACTAACAAGATGGGCAGCCCCTGTGGTGCAGCGGTTTAGCGCCACCTGCAGCCTGGGGTGTGATCCTGGAGACCTGGGATTGAGTCCCACGTCGGGCTTCCTGTATGGAGCCTGCTTCTCTCTCTGCCTGTGTCTCTGCCCCTCTCTCTCTGTCTCTATGAATAAATAAAATCTTAAAAAAAAAAAAAACTAACAAGATGACTTTAATATGCATATGGAAATTTAAATGCCCTGGATAATCAGAAACAATTACAACTGAATTTTAATTGCCATAGATTACAAATTTTATAATTAATGCATCTAAAAAGTAAGTAAACTCTTAGAGACAATTAATTAGCCCAATGCTCACCTTTTCAAACTGTTTGGCAGGACAAAGTAACAAAAAGAAACAAACAATACAATGATATTTTGACTAATGAATTCCCTAAAGGCAGAAAAATTCTCTGGTAAGAACAAACCAAAAATAGTTCATAAATCATACAAAGCCTGTTTGGTTTAAAAGCTAAGACTGGCAAAAACATTTCCACATAAAATTTCTATTCATTCCAGCCCATATAAAAGTTACAAGGGCTAAGCTAATAAACTCTGGTGTTCCAACATTAGTCTTTCTCTCTTCTCCATTTTGGTAGAAATAGCTAAGCTTTTTAAATTCCAAGTAGCTCCATACTTTTATCTTCTATAACAAATCTAGATGCCTGTTCATACTTCTAGCTATATACATACAATTATTAAAGGCTACTGACAGCCATTTCTGGAGGGTGGTAGATTAGGTAATCTATTTTTACTTTCTTCTTTGTGCTTTGAGGGATTGCTTAAGTTACTCACGGCATGCACAAAATGATGTCTTAGATTTGCTTTAAAACAATCTACTATGTTTATATATGTGTGTGTCTGTAAAGAATTGAGTGAGGATATAAATAAAAAAGCATGGCCAAGCTTTAACCGCAAATGAAGCTGGGTGATGGAGCTCATGGAGGTTCATATTGCTACAATCACTAGTTTTCCGTACTTTGAAGTTTTCAATAATAAAAGATATTATTAAATTGTCATAGTCATAAAGGGCAAAAAGCCTGAGAAATGTTCCAGATTAAAGGCAACGAAAGAGGTTATGTATGTAACATATGATGCTAGATTAAATGGTGGAAAAAAGCAATTTTTTTCTTTGCTATAGAGGACATGATTGGGAAAAATATTTGTGAATTAGAGGATTAGATGGTTGTATTAGATTATTAATTTTCTATATTCTGATTACTATAATGTGGTTATGTAGTAGACAGCCTTTGTCTTTTGGGAAATAAATCCTACAACACTTAGGGGTAACAGAGCTATAATGTTCCACAATTGGAAAATTTGTATATATGTATAAAATTTATGCATGTTTGAAAAAAAAATAAAAAAAATTTATGCATGTTTTTATGCATGTATATATGGATAAAATGAAGGAAGGAAATCAGTATCAAGCTTTTATAAAGATGTACAGAAATGGCTACTCAATGTTACCGGCTAACATCTATGGAGTACAAGTTAAAATCTGGCAAAACAAAAAAATAAAAAGACACACACTTTTAATCACCAGTTCTAGTAATTCTAAAAATTAATCCTAACAATAAAATTATCAAGGTTACCAAAATTATAAAAGCAAAGGAATCAGTTTGTGCTTATCAGTATGGAGATGATATAATTACTAAATATCAATTGTGTGGTCAAAAAATGATGTGCCCTATGATGTATTAGAACAAATTCCAAAGTATGTAATTTGAGGGTGGGGAGAAGCAGGAAATAGAAATGGGGTTGTATGCTATAGAGCCATTTTGGTAAAATATAATACAAAACAATAAAAAAGATAAGGAGATGTATTCATATTTACTTGCTTTATACACACACAGGATCTCTATAAAAATATAAACAATTAGTAATAATGATTTTATCTAGGGAGCTCAACTGACTGGCTATGGGACAGTCAATAGGAAGACATCTATTTATTATGATATTATCTTAAAGCTTTTGAATTTTGAAATAAGAATACTTGGCTAAAGAGTAAGTATATAGTTTAATATTTAATAAAACTGACTTACAAGGGAAAAGCACATGAAATTGTATATTTAGATAGGTGCTAAAATTACTTTCAAGAAATTAATGGATGTACAATACCCACTCTAAAGGTACAGAATATTTAATTAGTATGAGAGCTTAAAAAATTTTACTTCATTTATGGCACTTCAATTTTTCCCCCTAATTGGCATGATAGCATGAATTCAGTGGACCTAACCCGCTCTGCAGTAAAACTGATAAAAATTCTTTAAAAAAAAAAAACAAAAACAACCCACCACTCAGGGTCTCTGGAAATGGGCCTAAGAGCATACAAAAAACTGAGAAAAAATTTATTGAAGAAACTCTACTAAGACAAAGAAAGAAAGAGAAGAGTCTGTAGTAATTGAACCAAAATCCTGCTCCTTTCCTCTTTTCAGATCAGCAATCAAGAAAATCCACTCCAGACTGGTAGAATCAGGGTTCCATCTCCCCCTAGTTGGAAATAGAAGATTATCTTCCCAAGAAGTGGGAGATTTCAGCTTTTGTCATCCTACCATTGGTTACTTGCTGTGGCTAGGTTCTAGGTAGGTATTGCTAAGAGTTAGATGCTTCCTTCTGTCCTGGCCCCACCTGGGACAGAGGACTCAAATAAATAATTCTGCGAAGGTATATAAATGGCCAATGAACACATGAGAAGATGCTCAAGATCACTAGTCTTCAGAGAAATGCAAATCAGAACCACAATGAGATACCTACCACTGCACACTCACTAAGATGGCTGTAATTAAGCTCAGGTAATAACTTACTAACATGTAAACGTGCACCTCCACTCCTAGGTACATACCCAAAGGAATTGAAAGGAAGAACAGAATGAGATATTTGTATGCCTATTATTGTAATGTATAAGCATTACTCACAAAAGGTGTAAAGAACCCAAATGTCTGTCAACTGATGAATGGATTAGCCAAATGTGGTAGATATCCAGCCATGATGGAATATCATTGTTATAAACAGAAATCAAGTACTGATAAGAACATCAATGAACTTTGAAAACATTACAATAAGCAAAAACAGCCAGTTAAAAAATCTTTTGATCCCATTTATATCAAATGTTCACAATGATCAATTCTATATATAGAAAGAAAGTTAATGGTTGCTTAGGGCTAAGGGGTGGTGAGAGGACACCAGGATGACAGCTAAAGGGTATAGGATTTCTTTTAGAAATAATAATGAATGAATGAATGAATGAATGAATGAGATAAAAATATTCTACATGACTGTGGCAATGGCTGTGCCTATCCATGAATATGCCTCAAATCATCAAATGGACACTGTAAGTGGGTGAATTGTATAGTAACTTATCTTTCAACAACACTGCCATGAAAACCTTTATATTTTTAGTTAGTACTTATTCACATATGATTATTTTCTTCAACTGCTTTATATTATTACTTTGCACATGAGAAAAAGAAAACAATAAATTTTATAAACATTTTCCCTAATGTGTTGTTTTAATTTTCAAACACATGAAAACATAGACATGAATACAACTTATACAGCCTCTTTCAACGTGGGTCAGCAAAAGAATGAAGCTTCAGAAAAGTCTTCCTTCTTCCATTAAAATTCTGAATAGCTTCCATTTCTACATTTAAATATTTGAAACATTAGAATTTATAATGATATAAATGTAGCCAGTTATCCAAAAATTTCCATTTGTACCATTTTATAAACTCATTTAATAAAGTACTGCACTTTTTATTCTTCCCAACCTGCTTCTACTTAAAATACAAAGAGAAACAGAACAGAGCACAAATCATCCCAATAAAAACTCCAGTAAGTTATTTTGTGGATATCGGAGGATTCTAAAACCTATACAGAAAGGCAAGACACTCAGAATAGCCAAGACAATATTTAAAAAGAAGTCAAAGAACCGCTACAACCAGACTCTAAGACTTACTATAAAGTTATAATAATCAAGATACTGTAGTATTGGCAAAAGAATAGACAAATAGATCAATGGGACAAAAATTCTACCAAAAATCTGTGCATGAAGGTTTATAGTAGCTTTATTCATAACTGCCAAAGCCCAGAAACAATCAAGATGCCCTCCAAAGGTGAACATATAAGTAAACTGTTGAATATCCAAGCTATCAAGCCACCAAATGACATGGAAGAGCCTCAAATACATGCTGCTTAGTGAAAAAATGACAGTGAAAGAAGCCAGTGTGAAAGGTCATATACTGCCTGATTCCAACTACGTGACATTCTGGAAAAGGAAAAACTTGGAGCTGTAAAAAGGTTAAGTTGTTAGAAGAGGTTTCAGGGGAGGTGAGGGAGGCTGGGATGAATGGGGAGAGAACAGGGAGTGTCTTAGGACAGGGACTCTATTTTGTATGACACTATAATGGTGGAATGCATGACACTACGCATTTGTCAAAACCCACAGAACTGCACAAAACAGAGTGAACCTATTATGAACTACTGCCTTATTTAAAAATGATGTACCACTATTACTTCATCCATTGTAACATGTACCACACTAATGCAAGATACAAGTAACGGGGCATTAGGAGGAGAAGAGAGAGGGAGTAGATGGGAACTCTGTAAACCTACAACTGCTTTAAAAAAAAAAAAAGGTATATTAAATTAAAAAGTAAATACATAAAATTATAGTATTTTAGAGAAAATTATACAAGAATATTACTAATTCAAGACACAATGATTTTCAAAAAGTAGTTAAATGGTTGCAAGTTATCAAGAATAGCAGGGAAAACCACAAAATGAGAAGCTACCTGTCCATTTTACGGATAATGCTGAGGACAGCCTGGATTGCTAAAACTCATGTAAGAGGAGTCAGGGGAAAAAGACAGGAAAAATTTACTAGTACTGTATGAAATTTCTTTTGGATCTTTGGATCTAAAAATAAATGGGCATCGAGAAAATAAAACACCTCTTTTAAGTAAATGAAACTGGGTATTTCCTCCTATTCAAATGGCATTTATTTCATTTAATTAAGTTAGTAGTAGTAGGAAGGGCCAACTGGGAATCTTAAATTATGAAAATAAAGTATCTTCTCCTCATATAAGGAATGGAAGCAAAAGCTGAGGAGACAGGAAAATAAGCAATGGACAATGAGACTGAGGAGAGTCCAAACAGTGTGAGACATAAAAACTTTGGGTCTGGGCAGCCAGGGGGGCTCAGCAGTTTAGCGCTCCCCTTAGCCCAGGGCTTGATCCTGGAGACCCGGGATGGAGTCCCACGTCAGGCTCCCTGCATGGAGCCTGCTTCTCCCTCTCCCTGTGTCTCTACCTCTCTTTCTCTCTCTGTGTCTCTCATGAATAAACAAAATCTTAAAACAAACAAACAAACAAACAAAACCTTTGGGTCTGATTTATAAAGAACTTTAAATAAATCTCATTGCTGCATCCTTTCTTATGCATTTTGCACTTAAAATGTCAAGGTTTTGTATGTTTGCATTTTTTCTGGCAACAATTAGTTACATAAACAAGTGTGCTCATCTTAATGTCGAAATCTAAGAGCTATTAACACATCTGGCAATCTATACTTATGTCTGGAACGTGGAACATGGTTATTAATACCTAATTTTGCATTATTTGTGTTTTTTAAAAAAATATTTCCAAATATAACCAGAGAGGAGAATTTGGAAAACTAAGGAAAAGCTAAATTATGTTCTCTTTTTTTTCAGATATGCACTTTTAAACTAACATGGATGGGTGGTCAGTGAACAAAAGGAGTCAATAAATAAACTCTTAATGAAAACCTGCCTGTTAAAACACAACAGAGCAACGTTTCAATCTTGAATTCTTTAATCCTATTTTTCCCCTGAAGAGTTGCATCAGAAAACCCTTAGTTGTCTTGATACTTTGATCCTTTTTATGCACGTGCTTCACTGTTATGATTAAATGTGACCAGCTGATAGAGAAAGAGGAGAAGGACAACACTTCTGCAACACCATGTCTGCAAGGGTGGCTTATTGCTCCTTTATTCAGAAGTAACAGTGTGTGTTCAGTGACTGCTTACTACATGCAAGCAAAGTCACTATCTTCCTGATGCTCAGATATTTCCTGGTTGCTGAATTATGCAATGCCCGAAACAGACCTTAGAATTTTCAACAACTAAGGATACAGGTGTGTGATATCACTATAATTATTCCAGTAAGAGAAATTTTTTTTTTTTTTGAGAAATTTTCTAATTTAAAAGTAGTAATGAGGGGTGCCTGCCTGGGTGGCTCAGTGGTTGACCATCTGCTTTCGGCTCAGGTCATGTTCCTGGGTTCCAGGGCCCCCAAAGGGACCCTGCTTCTTCCTCTGCCTCTCTCTCTCTCTGTCTCTCATGAATAAATAAATAACATCTTAAAAATTAAATTAAAAAATAAAAGTTGTAACTAGTACTAGAGTAAAATTCTCATTTTCTATACTTGAAACTATATATATATATATTTAAAGGTTTTATTTATTTATTCATGAGAGACATATATAGGCAGAGACATAGAGGGAGAGCAGGCTCCTCACAGGGAGCCCAATGAGGGACTCGATCCCTGGGCCTGGGGGTCACACCCTGAGCTGAAGGCAGATGCTCAACCACTGAGCCACCCAGGTGTCCCTAAAACTATATTTTAACAGAGAAAAAGACATTCAAATGACTCAAAAGAAACAGAAGAGTTTTAAGATTCATCAGACAAAAAATTCCTAAGAAATAACCATAAATGTTAACATTTTTGCGTGTGTGTGAAGCTTGTATACGTTCAGCATGTATAAAAGCTAAAGTAATTCTAAGAAAAAAAATGAAACACATTTATCATTTGCTTATTCCTGGCAGAAGCTATCAATTTATACAGAATAGTTACAGTGAAATTTACTATGGATTCCTAATGGAGAAGACTCCTCCCTCTGGATGACTTGAAAACATTTGCCATCTTCAGTATGAAGCCTATTCAAATTTTTTTCACTTCTTTTTCTCTGAATACAAATAGAAGCTCTCCACAATAAGATCCATTCATCACTACCATGAACTAAAGCAGGATATCTGATAACACTTTATTCCTGATGCAGTGAAGAGTAAGGAAAACATCTCTTTTATTTGAAAACACTGACATTTAGTAATTTCGTTAAAATGTGATTATATGTGGATATCAGACAAAATGACAATAATTCACATTAAATATGTCAGTTTACATATACATAAAAAACTCAAAAATAAATTTATAGCTACTAAATACAGGATAATATATAAATGGCAGAATCTGATATTTGCCTTTTCATTACATTTTCTATTCTGTTGAACTGTTAAAATGGTAATAGATTTGAAGTTCTACTAAAATAACTCATCTATCATTTTGCATCATGTCAACAGACTAAAATAGAAATGCCTACTGAAAAATTATCCAAGGAAAATATGGTAAATTTATTTACTATTTTTCTATGTTGAAAGATATCTTTCCTAGAGATCTGTTTCATAGTTTTCTTTTTTTCTAGACCAAGAGATGTTCTGTCATTACTGTAACAAAAGACGTTAAAAAAAAGAAAAGGAGAAAAAGAAGGGTCTATTTTGGCCATATTAGGCATTACTGGGACGGCACTTCATCTCTTGTTAATTGTTTTTGTGTATGTCTATGTAACGCTCTGGTGGTTTTTTTCATGCAGCCTGGGGCTGCATCAGGAAATATACAGCTGTCACAAGAATGATTTCTAAGCAGATCCCTTAAAAGTACATTTCCTGAAGATTATGACACACATTCTAGGGTAAGTGCCTTGCTCTAAGCGCAGCAATAAATATAAACAACAAAGATTTAGTGCCAGAAAACATACAAGATTTGGTAATATAAACAAGACACAAGGGACACCTGGCTGGCTTGGCTTAGTAGGTGGAGCATGCAACTCTTGATCTCAGGGTTAGGAGTTCAAGCCCCACATCGGGTGTAAAGATTACTTGAAAATCAAATCTTAAAAACAAACAAGACACAAAAGCAAAAATGCCACACACGTTATTCTAAATATACATATTGAATACATTTTATTTACAACCAGTTGCATTTAAATGTATGTTTTCTTTAAGCCAACTAACAATCTACCTAATATAGGATAGGAAAATTTAGTCAGAATGGGAAAGAAGATGAACAAAATATACAGAAAATATTTAGTCAGCATTAATAAACACTGAATATTTTCAAAATGACATCTTCTTTTGGATTTATATATATCCCAAAAGAAATGCATGCTTTATAATGATTTTTTTGGTATGCAACTGTAAGATTACATTAACGCTACATGGAAAAAGCATCCAGTTTTTTCCTGATCAATCTTCAGTATGTGTTGGCTTTCTCTACTGAATTTCAGTAATAAAAAACAAAAACAAAATAGAAGTTCACCCAAAGTGTAAAAACCTCAACTCAATCTAGTAAAATATTTGTTTATAGAATGTTGATTTAAGTGAACTTAAAACTAATGTGAAAACTAAACAAATTCATTATTCAAATATTTAATTTTCAGTTAAGGAATTTATCTCCTTATTTTGCCTAACTTGAAACATAACATCATTCTCTATGACACATATACAAAAACAAAGCAATCAGAGATCCTTAAATTATTTCTCTGTGAATTATATATCCTTTCAAGTATTTGAATACTAAAATTTAATCCCTACTTATTTGCAATTAACAAACCCACAAAGTAAGGTGATAAATGTGCCTATCTTGAAAGATAATCACATAACAAATTTAATATAATTGGTAAACAAATTTATTTAAAAGACAGTTCTTCAACAAAAATAGTCAATTTTTTTGTACAGATCTGATAAATTTGATTTTTACAAAATCCTTCCTAACTAAACTGTATTTCCTCCTCTAGAAGATGAAACTTTAGAAATTATACTTGAGTAAAATACAGTTAAAGGAAAAAGGCTGAAATTAACATTAGGTACAGAAAAGACTAATTTTTTTTAACCAGAATATCCTTAAATTCTCATTACAACATAACTACATAAACTTTTCAAAAACTATTCTTTGGTATTACATATTAAAAACAAAACATAGCTCTGCATTTAAGATTCTCGCAAATGAAATTACTGAAAGGACATCTTAAGTAAGCATCATATTTATCCATTAGAAACAATTAGAAGGTGTTTTACAGCAGAGCTATGAATTTCATACATAGTTAGCACTAACTCTATCATATATAAGTGCTATAATGGAAATATCAATGAGTTCCATACAAATATATTGATAAAAATAACTTCTGCACCTAATAATTCATATATAATATTTAATCTTCCTTGCAATTTTCCAATTATTTAATTTATTGAGTTTAGACTCCTCAACCAAACCTTAGCCAACAAATTGTTTTGGGGATTCATGTGTTGACTTTCTCTACTAATATACCTAGATATTGTGAACTGTGACGCAAGTTGGCAGTTCAGTCAGCAACTAGACAAGAAAAATAAATACAGAGAAACACACATCAAAGTATCAAAGACTGCCAGCAGAAGATCAAGGTACGTATGTTTTTTACACAAGTCAGGGCCAACTTGTTCTATTCCAGCGAGAGGGGCATTCCACCAGGGATCTCGTTTTTTCCTCTCTCTCTTTCTCTCTGAAATATTTTATAGTTTCTCAATGTAAACCTAATTAACTGTTTTAGCCAATTCCTTTATTATGTTTTTTTTAAAGTATTCCTCTATTTATCATATAAACATCTAGTTCGTGTAATATTTAATCATATAATAGCAATACAAGCAGCATACATTTGAAAGCAAACACAACTTTTAATAGATTTACAATTTAATTATTGAGAAGAGAAATATACACATACAAGTCAAGTTGTTTATAGAAGAATTGGAGAGTTATATTTCATTTGGAAAGTTGGTTAGGTAGAATTACATTAAGCAAATTTATACTATAATGGGACTACAATGGAAGAAGTAAAAATACAAGCATTAGATACACTGGCAACTAATAGGAAGGGAAAGATCACTTTACTTTGGTTAATCAAAGAAGGGATCTCTGACATTGCAGATATTTTATCCATACAAAATTGTACAAATCATATCAAATGGAAGCCCATTTAAATTTTAATTAAAGCAACCAAGTCCCCCTCCTTTAAAATTTACTATTATTTAACAGAGTGATGTATTCTATACCAAGGAAATATATTCCCATATATGCCTTGATAAATGTAAGAATTCCAGATAAAAGGAACATTTGTTGATGAACGCCTATGAGCAAGACACTCCAAGTGAATACTAACATGATCAAAATATGGCACCCTGTACTCTTTTACCAAGAATGAAATGGTAGATAGGTCCTGGCAGTATCTTGTTTTTGAATCTTCTGTAGAAATAAATACACTAAATGCAGGCAAGCAGACCAAATATTTTTGTACTCCTCATTTAATTCTTTTTTTTTTCTTTTTAAATATTTTATTTATTCTTGAGAGATAGAAATAGAGATAGACATAGACATAGACATAGAGATAGAGAAGGGGGGGCGGGGGCAGAGACACAGGCAGAGGGAGAAGCAGGCTCCATGCAGGGAGCCCAACGTGAGACTCAATCCCAGGTCTCCAGGATCACGCCCTGGGCTGAAGGCGGTGCTAAACCACTGAGCCACCCGGGTTGCCCTCCTCATCTAATTTTCAAGAAAACTGGGGCCATATTATAACACAATTTGGGATTAAAAACCAAATGACATGCAACTCTACTTAGCAGAAGAATCTTTTAAAATTTTAACCCTTTACTGATAGACTGTTTATTAAAATGGTGCAAAGAAACATACATAATACAACTCAAAAATTTCGAAAAACTATTACCAAGAAAACTGTTAAGATATAAAGTTAAGTACTATGTCATAATGGCTCAATAATTTCTACTTATTTGTTCCCAGGCAATGTATATCAACAAAATAACTTTTCAAAAATGATGATTTACATATTTTCTATTGATAAACCAATAGCTTTTCTTCTTTTTTAAAGATTTACTTATTCATGAGAGACAGAGAGAGAGAGAGAGAGAGAAGCAGAGACATAGGCAGAGTGAGAAGCAGGCTCCTTGCAGGGAGCTCGATGTGGGACTTGATCCCAGATCCTGGGATAACATCCTGAGCCAAAGGCAGACACTCAACCACTGAGCCATCCAGGCATCCCAAACTAATAGCTTTTCATGGTACAACCCTAATTTAATCTCCAAGCTCCCAAAGAACAATAGGCCCTCCTGAATTTGCTGCCTTTAAGACCAAAAAGATGGGTACAGGGTTGGGGGTAGGAAGAGAAGATTGTACATTTACTTTATTTGTACAATTGTATATTAAATTAACTTTTTAGTAATAACTTCAGGTTTTAAAGAATGTGGTCATATTTAAATTAAGACATTTGCCATAACAAAATTAACTTTATTTTCAAATAGGATAACTCATGAAATTAAACTTGAGTTGACTTTTTGAGAAATATAACCAAAGATAATATACAATAAGAATTCTACACATGGAAAATCCAGTGTGAGGGAAATCAGATGGTGTAATACAGCTTGCAATAATGGGTTTTGTCCCACTTTAGCTAGCTATGGAACTACCAAACCAATACTGTGAAGATGAAAAAATTTTAATACAAATATATATCATTTAGTTAAGATAACTAGACAAGTTGGTAGGTACTCTATAATGTACCCAACAAAAAAGTCCTGTGCTTGTCTTCTCATTTCTACCTGTTTCTAACACAGCATGTTTATTTACTTCTCTTTTCCATACTGAAAAAAACATTTATATCTTGCTTCAAAATTTGAAAATTTGTGGGGCACCTGGGTCATACAGTCAGTTAAGGGTCTAACTTGGTTTAGGCTCAAGTCATGATCTTGGGGTCTTGATATGGAGATGTCAGCTCCAATGCTTAAGATTCTCTGCCTCTGTCCCTCCCCTTGGGCCCTGCTCTTTTTCTTTCTCAAATAAACAAAATCCTTAAAAAAATTTTTTTTTAATTTATGAGTTTAATAACGGCCAAATTACTGCTAAACAGTTAAGCCTGGAGAAATGAATAAATTTCTTTGGATTTTATTTTTGTCATTTGTCCCTTCCTCATCTGTAAATTGGCAGGGACTGAACAGGAAAATTCAAATTTTCCTTTCTGAAACTATATTTACCTCCATGCTATGAAACCAGCACTAAAATGGTAGAGATTTTATTACACTTTGATAATTAATGGTAAGTAATTTAATGTGCTTAATGATGCTGCTTTCTGAAAATAGGAGCATGTCATTTTCCAAAATGGCACCAAGACAACGTAAGGGTGAGGAACACTAAAAGTAACATTCTACATTCATTAACGTTTTTTTAAACCAATATTGCTAGCAATGAAATAGGATCCCCATCTAGTGGCCAGCAGGGTAAACTGCATGCTTAAAGAGCATAACTAACATAAATGTTAATTAACCATGGCTTGAGAAAAAATGATTCTTGTTTATAAGGGTCATACAGCTTTCAAAATAACATGGCAATTTGAAAAAGAAGTTAAAATGAATATATTCTTTATACAAAGATTTTCCTATCTACCTAACTACTTTTTTAAAGAGTTTTTATGATTTCTTTTAAAATTGATACTGGAATAAAACATTTAATTCACTTGTTTCAATTACCCACCTTGAAGCTCTGGCTTCAGATTTACTGTTTTATAATTTTTCTAACAACTCTCTTATAAATTTAGCTCACTGAATTAAGTTCTTTCAAGAAAAATTTAAAAATACATACACAACACTGCTTGGTACACAGAATTGACCAACAGAGTAATGTCACTGATTTCATGTTAATCTAATATACAAAATCATTTAACAGGTATCTTTATTTTACTTAGCATAAAAAGAACTTTTTAGGCTTCAAACATATTCAACTGTTTTAAGTAACTGGAACCATGCTATAACATTTGACAAATCTGATTAATTTAGCTAAATATGAAGACTTATACTGCCCCTATGATGCTGCCAAACCAAACACTCCAAAAATTTCTCCATTCTTTCACTTATAACAAGCTTCTACATCTTCGTCTCCATGCATTTTCAGTCCAAGAGAGAGGCCAATATATGAAAAGGTTATAGTAGGAAAACTGCTATTAGTTTATTAAAAATTCCTCCTGAAATAGTTAATTCACACAGAAAAAGAAATATTAGCATTTTCTCCTAACAATGATAAGTCTGTATGAAGCTCCAGATAAATACACATTCATAAGAGAGCATCCAGTAATTTTTAAATTTTACAAATTAATCTAAACATAACATACTGGGTAAATAATGCAAAGCCATTACTATGCTATAAGTAAAAATGTTGAGAATTACTTATTAACCAAATGTAACAGGTATCATGACTAAATACAGCCAGTACCTCTCTCTGGAGAACATGATCACTGTCTCAGTTATAGAACTGTTACAAACTCAATAATGGAACACAGGTTGTCCTTTCCCCTAAGTAGTCAGTATGCACTCTTCATGCTGGTGATAATTTTGCAACTGCGAGTACTCTCTTTTTACCTCTGATGCAAAGATGTACACAGTTAAAAGTGCAGATCAATCACTGTGTGCAATTACTGTTTATCAGTATGGCCAGCATATCGTTAATTGCTTAAAATTTCTGGCCAATTCTTAAACTTCCACCAAAATAAAACAGATTTATAGCTAACCTGCTACAAAGCTAGCCTTCTAAGAACTTGAAGTCTTCATTAAAAGAAACAAGGAGGGACGCCTGAGTGGCTCAGTGGTTCAGTGTCTGCCTTTGGCTCATGTCGTGATCTTGGGGTCCTAGGATCAAGTCCTGCATTGGGCTCCCTGCATGGAGCCTGCTTCTCCCTCTGCCTGTGTCTCTGCCTCTCTCTCTCTCTCTCTCTCTCTCTCTGCGTCTCTCATAAATAAGTAAATAAAAACTTAAAAAAAAAAAAAAAAAGAAAAAAGAAAAGAAAAGAAACAAGGAGGAGCAAATTCTGGTATTCATGTCAATCTTTAATAGTAATTAAGAAGAAAAGTTATAGGATTTCAAAGTACCTAACTAGTACATTAGGAACTGCAAAAGGACAAAAAGGAGGTAGGAAGGTAGTTAAGAAACCACATTCAACAGTCAATGGCAGGCCAATGAAAAAAGTAGGGCATACACTACTTTATGTTTCTATATTTTGTCTTGTTTGCCTATTGTTTAAAAACACAGAAACAAAATGTGTACTACTTGACTACAGCTCTTAAAAGAGCCTATTGCATCATACCTGTGTTTTTGTATATTACCTGCTGGTGATGTAAACAAACCATCTCTTGAATATAATGTCTCAAGTGAAATTATTAGCACTGTTCTCACACTTAAATACCAACTTGCCAGACAGTCTATGAAATAAATGGTGTACCCTGTAAAAATGTCAGTATTATGAAAGACAAAGAAAAGCTGGGAACTGTTTCAGATTAAGAGAAGAAATATGACAAATAATGTAGACGATTCTAGACTAGATACTTTACCCTATCCCACCACCCAAAACTGCCAAAAAATAACAGTCTATCAGCAAATGATAAAACTGGAAAATGGACTACAGATTAATTTTCTAAAATTGGAATTTTACCAACTTCCAGGAAAAATGACTAAATACTTTGTTTAGATTTAGATTTTAAAATGCTCTCTAGAAAACATTTTAACCAAAAGAGATTATAAGTAACATATTTACCAATACAACATTAAACTATATTTTCTTAAAAAACAATTCATATTTAGAATATTCTACGTAAGCATACTTTTCTCACAAACTAAAGACCAAAATATATCACAAACTCAAGAATAATTTTCTCTGATCATCGAAAACATCATTTAAGAGGCGTGCTGCCAAATGATCTGACCTATTCATCTCAATTAAGTCACTTTTAATTAATTTATCTTACAGTATTATTTCAAAATAATTTGTTACCACACTCAAATATGAATATATCAATTCCAATTATATCACAGAAGAAGGTACCAGATTCAAGCACATGAAGCTAAACCCTGGGCTAAAACACACACACACACACACACACACACACCTTTTAACTGGTAAATAGTCACAAAGATCAAACTCTGATTTGTCATATTAAATTTCTAAAATAGTTCCAAGATACAGTATCAAAGTCTCTGTAATTCCACATGGTTACTAAAACCAAAGTTAATAAATCACAGTTTACTTATTAATATACACTTACCAGAAAATGTACCTTACATGAATGAATACATTATTTTAAACAGTAAAAGTAGGTAATACTGGATTTCCTTGACCCTGAACCATAATAAACATAAAAGCTCAGTGTAATAATAAAGACTGAATTACAGAACAAGACAAATTTTAAAAATTTTGAGAGGATATAAATTTTCAAAGTGAAGTGATTAATAAAATAATTTTAATAATGTGGAAGAAGATAAAAATCTTATCTCACTCTACTATTCAATTTCTCTATACAGTCCAATATTAAATTTTAGAATCAACATCTACAACAGTTTAAGTACTTATAGCTCTCTAAATATTTTACTTAAAAAAAAATATACTGTGTATTTCACACCTACTTTTAAAAAAAGATGAATGTGACGTATGAAGCAGGTCAGTGTAAAGAAAAAAAATCAACCTAAATAATCTATCACTTCAACATTTTTATGAAGAAATTTTAGGTAACTAGAAAATTATATGCTTTTAAAGCCTAATCATCTCCATGATAGTAGAAGATAAGGGGCAGCTACCACTTTTGAAATAGAAATACCTTTTCCATTCATCCAACCATGCATTAAACTGCTCCAAGCACCAAATAGACTTCAAGACTTATTCCCATTACTTTTCTTACTTAGTCTTCCTTAATAGTCTATTTAAATGTGTAAATGTCTATTTTCATAAGTAAGAATATGAATAAAGACAGAAGAAGCAGAGCAGATTGTTGAAAATAAAAATAAAAAACTAAAAGTTCCTGGCTAAAAGGAGATGTTAACTGTTTGTTTTCCTTGGTAATATGTGTAAACAAAATACAACTTTCAATTATTATTTAGGAAAAGAATACCAATTCTTGGGACTAATTTCACAACTAAGGTAAAAATAAACTAGTTTCAATTATCAGTTGCATACTGGCAAAGTACTTACAGTACTTTTATTATTGAATTTGTAAAAGCTAGTACTCTTATTATTAAGTATCTATGGATTAGAATAATTTATCTGCCTTTCTTCAAATTACCATCATCTGATATTGTATACTGTTTGAGATAAACAAACATTAAAATGCAAAGAAGTTCAATCAACCATATTTAGCTCAGAATATGGTCATGAAGCTGCCAGCCTTTGCCCCATTATTTCTAGTTATACGTTACTTTTTTTTAAAAAGTACATTCAGAGGTTAAAACAAAGGGATAATGAAAACTTTGATTTTGTGTTCCAGGACAGGTCACAACACAGTTATCCATTTAGGAGTCCTTCAAAACAACTAAGTATCTCCAGAATAATTAAGAAATAAATCCATTAATCTCGTATCTACATATACTGGGGAAGACTAATACCAAATACTTCAATTGTATCTTATTATTTTAATAGATTATAAAATAAGTTAACAAAGGACTAAGGAGAATGTAATTTACCTGAATCATTTCGAAGATAAGAGGACATAGCTGGGATGAGGCAAGACTGGCTGAGCAGCTCTAAAAGTACAGAAGGAAGGGCATTACTGTTCTGAACTCGACTCTCATGAGATGACTGGGCCTCTCCATTTATTGCACCACTCACAGGATTTATATAACTTGCAAGAACCTAAAAATAAAAATTGTTGGCTTTAAGTTGGATTTTAGCTTCACACACTTTAAAAGTCCACATTTTGTTATTCAGAGTACCAAGAGTTTATATTTTCAAGTCAGTCAATGTCTATCTTTTAAAAACAAGATATTTTTTTCTTCAGATCTTTAAAAGAGAAGGGTGTGCTTTTAATATGATGGTACACTACAGCTAGACATATAGAAAATAATCCAGCTAAGAACACATACTTAAAAACTTAGCAGCAGGGATCCCTGGGTGGCGCAGCGGTTTGGCGCCTGCCTTTGGCCCAGGGCGCGATCCTGGAGACCCGGGATCGAATCCCATGTCAGGCTCCCGGTGCATGGAGCCTGCTTCTTCTCCCTCTGCCTATGTCTCTGCCTCTCTCCCTCTCTCTCTGTATGACTATCATAAATCAATAAAAAAAAAAAACAAAAAAAAAAACTTAGCAGCAATTCTGATATTATTTTATTGACTAGATCCACTTTACAGTTTGAGAGTGATCTTAAGAATTTCATACTAGAATGTGCCTATCACTATAGAATTGCAGAAAATAAGGCTCAAAGATTTGACCTATTTTAGTCAATTAGTTGATGCAGGGACTAAAGCTAATATTTAAACACCTCCCCTTCTCATATTGGTGCTGTGGGACTTTCCATACTTGTTCACTTGCCTGATTCTAGAAAAGTCATAAAACAATATGAAAAACGAAGCTATAAATCAGTAATTTTTTTAAGAGTCCAGATACAGCACTTTAGATGAAAAGATGACTAGAAGAAGTTAAAATGGTATACATTATCCAGTTATTGGAGAATTTCACCCTTGTCACTTTCCTCTCCATGAAGAAGCTGAGAGGGAGAAATTTATAGTCACAAGTAGAGAAGAACAATCTTTGTATAGTGGTATCTTAAATGTACTGAGAGCGAGGAACATAATGTTTTACAGAAATAGCTGAGCATGAGTTGGATAGTCAATACTTAAAACTCAATACAAAAATTTAAAAATTAACTATTTTATACAAATGCAAAAAATTTAACTGTTATCACTGAAAATATCAACTTTGTAAACATACCTGCAGAAGACAGGTAACATGTTCTTCTTCCAGCCTCTGTTTGGTTAAAGCTTGTTCCACATCCCATCCAGAAGCTGTAGAGCCTGTTCCAAAGCCAGTTCCTTTGGCCCAATACAGCTGCTGTTCTTCTGTTGATGTAGGGTTATGAGTGCTTGATACCTGTGGCTTATAAGAAAAAAATATGAAATATTTTATATGAAATATATGATAATATATGAAAATTTCTATTTGGTTTTATTTACCCTCAAAAACATTTATCAGTACAAATGAAAATAGTTTAGCTGCTAAACAAAATAGTCTGAAGACGGCTCAAAAAATTTAATAAAAGATTACTATGTGACCCAGCAAATCCATTCCTAGATATATAGCCAAAGAAACAAAAACTGATAAATAGGTCCATGTGTTTTCACAGTGAGATTTTCTTAATAGCCAAAAGGTCAAAAAAACCCAAATACTCATCAAAGGATAAATGTATAAACTAATTGTGATACACACACACACACACACACACACACACACACACTAGAAATACTCAGCCATAAGAAGTAATGAAGTACTGATACATGCTACTTTGTGGATGAACCTCAAAAACATGCTAAGTCAAAGAAGACAGACACCAAAGGTAACATACTGTACCATTCCATTTACGTTAAATACCCAGAGTAGGTAAATACAGAGACAAAACACAAACTAGTAGTTGCTAGGGGCAGGGGGAAAATGAGAACAAATGCTTTATTTTAGAATAAATAAAAAATTTAAAATCTCAGTAAAAGATGGGATAAAGATGACAGAATTACTCTAAATTAAATAGAGAAAACAATGAAAGGAACAGGGATATGAGTCAGATCCCTTAGGATGAATCTAGTACAAGCATATCTTAGGAGAATTCTATAATGGTGTCACATGTTTTCAATTATAGTAAGCAAGACTGTTTCTATTTCTAGAAGGAATAATCCTCAATTTCTTTCTTATTCAGAATGTGATGTGTAGAAAAATCTCTTTTGGCAAAAGAGGACATATTAAATGATGTGAGACAGAAGCAATTATTTAGAACGACTGGCTTTATTAACCTCAAACTCTGTAAAGGTTGATTATTATTATTTTTGAGGACCGTAAAATTAATTTTATAACAAAAACTCCCTTTTAAAGAATTTTCGTTAAATATATCATGTACATTCAAAACTAATTCGAATTAAGATTAGGTCATCTTAATTACATAATTAATTACAAGGGTAATTTAAGAGTAATACTAATATTTTTCATTTCTTTTTTTTTTTTTTTAAGATTTTTATTTATTCATTCATGAGAGACAGAGAGAGAGAGGCAGAGACACAGGCAGAGGGAGAAGCAGGCTCCATGCAGGGAGCCTGACATGGGACTTGATCCCGGGCCCCCAGCATCACACCCTGAGCTGCAGGCAGTGCTAAACCGCTGCGCCACCAGGGCTGCCCTTTTCATTTCTTTTAATGGGAATATTTTCTAAGGAAAAAATCATGAACAATACTTTCATAAATTGATCTGCAATTTGGTTTTATGGATCTATGACTGAAAATGTCATCTTTCACATTTCATAAGATAAACTGTTAAATGAATGACAATTTCATTACCATATAGTTAACAGATTAACATTATTGATGAAAAGTTATTTAAAAAAACTCTATAAAGTGTAACATATACAGAGAAAAAACACAAAACAAGTTTAATGAACTGCAAAAACTTATAACTGTGCAGGTCAAGAATTAGATCACTGTACATAAGAACTGCTCCTATTCCATTGCCTACTCATCAAACCTTCAATTTCTCCACAAAGTGAATTATAATCCTGATATTTATACACATTACTTCCTTACTTTCCTTTGCTTATAAGTTTACTACCTAAGCATGAAACTCTAGCCACTATAGATTCAATCTAATTGTGAACATCATATAATTGGAATCACGCTGTGTAGATAGTCTACTATGTGTGGCATTTTAGTTGTGGTTATGAAATGCATCACTGCTGTTACATGTAGTTGGCTGTAGCCATTCACTTTCATTACCTTATAGTGTTCCGTTTTATAGTAGATGATAATTTGCTTACCCTTTCTACTGTCTCATTATTTTATCTATCCTAGTCACCTTATATTATGACAAATGATGACAGGACAATATTTGGCATGGTGGTCTTTGGAATTTTACACCTTCTGATGGGTGTGTAATCATAGTGTATTAAAGGTCTTCATTTGTACTTTTCTGATAACTAAGAAACATATCATCATCTCACATTTATTGGATAGTTAGGTATCCCCTCCTATACAAGTACCAGCCTAACCTTTCATCTATTTTTCTTTTAGGTTTTCTGCCTTTTCTTTTTGTAATTTTGGAAGCTCTCCAAATTATTAAGAATATAAGTTCTTTATCAGATATACCCAAATATAGTCTCTCATATATATTTAAGGTGTAGTCTCCCATTCTGTGACTTCCCTTTTCTCTATTTTTTTTTTTAAAGATTCTATTTATTTATTCATGAGAGACACACAGAGAGAGAGGGGGGTGGGGGGGGAGAGACACAGGCAGGGGGAGAAGCAGGCTCCATGCAGGGAGCCCGACATAGGACTCAATCCTGGGTCTCTAGGATCACACCCTGGGCCGAAGGCAGGCGCTAAACTGGCGAGCCACCCTTTTCTCTATTCTTAGTGATTTTGACGAAAAAAAGTTCTTAATTTTAACACAGTTGCTTTTTTCCAGCTTTTTTCCCTCATGGGCTAGTGCTTTTAAAAATATTCTTTTTAAGAAATCTTTGTCTACTCTAAGATCATAAAGGTATCTCTGGTTTTTGTAAAAGGGCATTGTTATATTTTGTATTACATATACAGATCTATCATTAGTTAAAATTAATTACTGCATATAGTGTACATTAAGGTTTAAAGATTCATTTTTGTTCCACAAGAATATTTACCTGATCCGAAAATCATTAATGATAAGATTATACTTACTCCATTATGTTGCAGAGTTACTGTTGTCATATCAGATAACCAAACACAAAGGGATTTAAGTCTCTATTGTTTGCTGGGCTTCTAGTCTATCCTTGTACTAATGCCACAGCTTAATAATAAATTTTGATACAGGATAGCATAAACCTACTAGGTATGCTGTTCTTTGAAACTCCCTTGGCTATTCTTGACCCCTTGCATATTCCCAAAAAATGTTAGAATTGGCTTGTCAATTTCCTTCAAAATAAATCTGAAATTCCATCAAACATAAAGATCACTTTGATAAGAAATACTATTTTTTAAAAATTTATTTGACAGAAAATTTATTGCACAAGCAGGGGGAGTGGCAGGCAGAGATGGAGAGGGAAAAGGAGAGGGAAGGGTGGGGAGAGAGAGAAGTAGACTTTCCTCAGAGCACGGAGCCCAATATAGGACTCAATTCTAGGACCCCGAGATCATGACCTGAACCAAAGGCAGATACTTAACCGACTGAGCCATCCAAATGTCTGATAAGAAATATTATTGAACTGTTGTATTTTCTGTGCCCACGGAAATAAACATGAGCACAGACCTCAGTTTATTAAAGATTAGTATTTCTTTATAAAAAAAACTTCACATATTTCATGCATAAATGTCTTGCAATTATTTTTTTAGATTCATTTACAGATATTTTCTTTTTGATGCCTTTCTAAAAATATCTTTAAAAAATTTCTTTTAGGTTATTTTCTGGTATACAGACGTAACTTAAATACTGAACCTAGATACTGTATCCTCATTAAACTCATTAATTATTTGGGGGTTTTCTAGAAACATAACCAAATCATCTTGAAATAATGAGGGTTATTTTTTTCTTTATTTCCCTTGTCTTACTGAACTGGCTAGAAGCTCCAATTCAATACTATGATTCACTAAAGTCCAAGAAAGAAAAGGATGAGAGATCAGGGTATAAATTCAACATATTCTGGGAAGCTTCTCAAGCTACTAAATCTTTGTTTTTCAAGTAGATGGGTTTACTTATGGTTTTTAAAAAGAGCCTAATAGGGAAAAAAACAATTCACAGTTTCTCTTTTAAATACCCTTTTGTTTTAGGTGCACCTGGGTGGCTCAGTGGTTGAGAGTTTGCCTTTGGCTCAGGTCATGATCCTGAGGTCCTGAGATTAAGTCTCACATCGGGCTCCCTGTGGGGAGCCTGCCTCTCCTGCCTATATCTATGTCTTTGCTTCTCTCTCTGTGTGTCTCTGATGAATGAATGAATGAATGAATGAATGAATGAATAAATAAATAAAATATTTTAAATAAATAAGTATCCTTTGTTTTACAAGCAAAAAAGGAGTACACTGAAATATTATTTCAGGAAAAAAACCTATTCTGTACTCCATGTTTAAACTTAACTTTTTCATAATCTAAATAATTAAAACTAAACCCACCTCTGCTTGATTGAGACTAGAGTTTGGTACTCGTGGAGCATGGTGGCTCAGAGCAGAGAGGCAGACAAGAATGAGGTGTAGTGCTCCAATTTCCAATGCCATCCGCCTGAGAAGCACACCATCATCAGTTGTCAATGGTGTAGTACTAAACAAGCTACGAAGGACATGGAAAGGAAGAGTTGGAAGCACATTGGCTGATGGAGACTGCAGAATATGACCTAGATTAAAAAGAAAGACAACATTAAAACTATTTAAGAACATAATAAAAAACAATATACAGGGTTAGAAATTAATAGTGATAACATAACAGACAACATGAAATATATTACTAAATTTATTAAAAACCCGAAGACAACAAATAGAATAATACCTGAAAATTTAATAAGTGTCTGGAAAAACTCTAAGATATCATATATGTAAACAAAAGTAGTTGAAATATATTTATATGTTAATTAATAGTTATAGACTATGTTGAGATTATTATAAACCAGAAATTAAACTAAAACCTAACAACTAAAATAGAAGCATTGAAAGTTCCTCACAACAGTATAAAGATAATCTGATTGCCTTGGGAGTAGTTTCAACCATGAAAAGGTAACAAAACAGTAAAACTATTTTGTTTGGTCTGTAACACAGTTTTCTATTACATCTAGTTAGAAACGAATGCTAAATGCAAAAACCCAAAACCAAAAACTACTGCTATATGAATGGTGGATGAGAAAACCACCTCAGAAATGGATACCAGAATTACACTTTTTAATAAACAGTCATTGAATATTCACTAAAAAAAAAAAAAGCTGAAATGGCATAAAGGCAATTTTCTGCTAAGGGTTACACCTATCATTTTGTAAGAGTGCCAAAATACCATTTACCCTTCTATCTACTTAAATTATAAACAAAACAAAACAAAATAAAAAAAAACAACAACCCACAGATCAAGTAATTAGAAATTCCTGATCTGCGGCGCCTGGGTTTTAGCTCAATTAACAGTCTGAGCCACAGAGTCTGCTTGAGATTCTCTCTCCTCCTCCCTCTGCCCTTCTTGCTCTTGTTCTCTCTTTTGCTCTCTAAAATAAATAAATAAATCTTTAAAAAAAATTCCTGATCTATTGAAACAGGTATATACAATTTATATATGAAACCAAACAACTAAGATTACTTAGTACACAGAAGTTATAATTTAGTAAGTTATTACAAAAACATTTAAAATAATGTTACCATTTTTAAAGAATTCCATCAATATGAAAATACAAAAGAAAAGAATGTGGGTTTTTTTTTTTTTTGGTAAAATATGTACTTTGAATATTCAATAGCTTCAGAGTTACAGGATCGGCAAATAAATTAACATAGTTTTATTAAATTAAATACACTTGTAGTAAGGGTTTAATATTCTAACTGGCATGTTACAGATTTCAACTCTAATCAAAACCATGTGACTTTAAAATTAAGAACAATTGTTAATTTTCAAATGGAATGGTCATTAACTGAAGAATCATAGGTAAACTGAAAATCTACTTGCTAGGCTACCCTATATTAGGACTCTTTAATATTCCCTTAAAATTAACAGCCCAAGGGAAACTGCCATAGCTTTTTATTATTATCCTGTATTATTATATTAGAAAATAATTATTATGTAAGTTTATTTTCCACTTTCTATTTAGTCTAAACACTCCTTCCAGATTCATTTTAAGACAGACTGTCATGATATCATGACTTGGTTCATACATTTTAATAGATCTTCATTACTATTCAGAATAAAATCTGAAGTTCTTAATAATACTTCATGATCTATTATTAATCATAGCTTTTCAAATGAGCTCTCAGTGCTTTTTATGCAAATTGTCATCTGCTAACTTATCCTCTCTCATATATAATCTAAGCACATAAACACTGCTCAACTCATCTTTCTAGCTCATCTCAGCCCAGACTCTGTCCTTCCAGGCCCTACTAAAAATTACTATGCCACTGTATTCATATAGCTGGGTAGTAAGGAAGCAGTTTCATACCTCTGAGCCTTGATAATACTGTACCTCTCCCAAGTCTTTTGTATGCTTATATATATTGCTTGTTGCTACTTTTGGAGAACATTAGCTACACGACGGCAGGATCTAAAGAGCTGCTTCATTTTTGACTGCCTCTGATGGTATCCAGCAGTTTTATAACCAGTGAACACATTTTGTATGAATAAAAAAATGAAACTGAAGATTTTTTAGGCCTTGCTGTATGTATCATTAGAATGAAACTACCAACACAAATCATATAGCAGTTTTACTATGAAAGAAATAATGAATAATAGGCACTGCTCTGAATAACTTTTACACAACCTACCTATGTTTAATTTCATTAATAATTTCAAAGACTTACTTCCTTCTCCATCATCTGTCACTCCCAATACCAGTCGAAGAAGGCACTGGGCGTGTTTTCTCTCTTTCAGTAGCACTTCAGCATAGCCCGGAAGACGAAGAAATAATCCAAAAGCAGCCAAAGAATGGGCAGGTATGGGAGACATAGTCTGTACTGCTGATTTGATAGGTGGAGGTTCAGCTGCAATGGTTTCTGGTGCTTCATAAACTAATTCCCCTGATTGCTCAATTGTCACCCATTCAAACTGATCGCTATCTTTTGGCTTTTCTTGAGTGGTTGAAGTTACTACCGGAGCACTCACCTAAAGAAAAAGAAAATATCTGCTTGGCTATTTGTGTGTTCAACATCAGGTTCAAATTAAAGACTTGACTTTAAATGATCTCCTCAAAATAGAGGAATAAAAGGACCAATAAAGGGACATGTTTTTAAAAAGCTCCCAATCATCAGGAATTAAATGATATCATGAGCATGGTGGTATCTGATAAGTACCTCTACTTTAAAGTTAGATACATACATCCATACATTTATTTATTTCTAGGTAAAGTTGCTGGTTTATCCTTTCTATCAGTTAAGAATCTGTAGACAGTCTTTAAGACTATGTAAATATCTTGTTTTTCCTCCAAACTTCAGTTAGAATTAGCACTTTAAAAATTCTTACCTAAAACAATAATTACTACAGTGGTTGCCAAATAGTGACTTTCTACCGTTCCTTCTACATTTATTAGTTGGCCCTGAACTGCAAGTAAAAATGTTCCCTTCTTCTCTATTCATTCATTTATTAATCTCTAACTATAGAACTCTAGGGTTCCCTGCATATAGATCAGGGTGGATCCTAAATCAGTGCCAGTTGTCTTTATAAAGAGAGAGAGATACAAGACAGATGGCTGTGTGAAAATGTAGGCAGGAATTGGACTGGAGGAGCTACAGGCCAATGAAAGCCAAGTGCCAGCAACCACCAGCAGCTGAGATGAGACGGATTCTTCCCCAGAGCCTGCACGGGGCCCACGGGTCTTGCAACAACCTCATTTCAGACTTAGAGATTCCCTACCCCATAGAAGAATCCATTTCTGTTGCGTTAGGCCATTCAGTTTGTGGTCCTTTGTTAGGAAACATATATATACACACACATATATACACTAAGTACATGAAATTACAGAGAATAATTCCCCTACTTCATTCAATAAAATCAAGTGCTTTGTATTTACAACTTTCCATGAGTCACACTCCTTCCTCCTTAATAAAAGAGCACTGAAAGTACCTAAAGTACCTACATCAATAGTAACATTAATTAACAGTTAAGAGGTTAAAGCAGTTTGCTTTTAAAACTACCTGAAATGGAAATGGTACCTAAAACAGGGAAAAAAGCTAATCAAAAAGACAGTGCAGGGATCCCTGGGTGGCGCAGCGGTTTAGCGCCTGCCTTTGGCCCAGGGCGCGATCCTGGAGACCCGGGATCGAATCCCACGTCGGGCTCCCGGTGCATGGAGCCTGCTTCTCCCTCTGCCTATGTCTCTGCCTCTCTCTCTCTCTCTGTGACTATCATAAATTAAAAAAAAAAAAATTTAAAAAAAAAAAAAAAAAAAAAAGACAGTGCATTTGGGTAGAGGTATATACTACTATCTAACTCTCCCGTTTTCAGTAATATCCATAATTAATATACCTAAAGAAGCACAGAAATAAAATATTACAGTGTGATGACCATAAAATCAAGGTAATGCTTCAGTGTAAAGACTTTGGCAAATGTGCTCGGTCTTCAGCATTTCTTTGGTACCAACTAATTCTCACAAAGCTCTGAATAGGCTGACCTTTGAAAGACTTATATGATACTCAAAGACTGTAACTCAAAAGGTTAACAGAACTAAGTTTTTTAAAAAGGAAAAAAGAACAAAGGGCTTTGCTGTGGAATGATATATTTGATTAGGAATTTTATCTTACTTGTTGAATTACTTCTGGATATAACATGGGTAGTCTTTCTGCAATAAGAGCCAGTCCACCCATTCCTGCAAAAACTTGTAATGGTGACTGAATGGGACAGGTTTCAAGTAAAGATTCATCCAATATCCCATCCATACATTCATCACTTGGAGTGAGAGCCTCATCTTCTGGACAGCTACCAAGTAAGTCTCCATGATCTAGAACAATAAATTACAAATAACAGATAAGAAAGTATCTCTTTTTATAATAATCTTTCATTTACAAAGTAGATCTTCTTGTCACCTCTCTCTACTTAACAAAGAACATAAATATTTTAGGTTATGCAGATAAAGCTTTAGAGCCAGATGCCACAATAGTTTTTTTAATGATTTCTGATGTTGCTTCTTATAGTCTTGCTATTCAAAGTATGTTCACTGGCATACAACCACTGGCATCATCCTAGAGCCTTGGAACTGTAGAATTCTCAGGTCCCACTCTTGACCTACCGAATAAGAATCTGCATTTTAGAAGTGTTCTGTAGGTAAATTATATGCATATTAGGTTTGAGAAGCATTGTCCTTTAGGTCATATTTGTAAATTATATTGTATGTAAAAATAAGTATGTCCACAGAGATTCAAAGCAAATGCTAATATATATACACATCATGTTCTGAGTATCCCATTACAAAAAACTGAATACCAACAAAGACTTCTCGTACTGAAAACTAAAAATTATACCATATTGATTTAACTTTGAACCACTCACAAAGAAAAACCAAAGGTTAGTATGTTTACACAGAACCAGATTCTATAAATACTAAAAACCCAAATAATCCTACTGAAAACAGCAAAACTTCTTGAAATGTTTTTGAAAACACTAGAATTTACTGAAGAATGCAAAAGGCTAACAATAAATCACACATGTGCTTATAAAATAAGTGATGCTTTAAGAGAAATTAAGATTAATTTCTAGTGAAAATAAAAGCAATTTTTTAATACTTACAAAAAATTCCATCATAAAGAAAAATACTTCATTAACTTAATATAATAAAAACAAAGGTAAATTAAGTCATTAGCTACAGAAATTCCTACTTCCTTGGATCACAGACTATAGTTTTAAAGAAACATCATTACATACCTTTTTCAGGGTGTAACCTTTTAAAAGAGTCTGTTTTTGATAGACTTGGGTCTGTGATAACTCTAGATCCCAATTTAACAGTCAGGTCTATTGAACGGTAACCTTGAGGAAGTTTTCGGTCGTATAGGAGAGTTAAAAGTTGGGCAAGTGTCATTTCTGCTGGCAATGGTTGGCCTAAAAATGACATAACTAAGTTAAATCTGGAATCCAAGAGGGAGACATTTACTTGGTCTGATTAGGTCAATTAGTTACTGTTTTTACTGAACTGCACATTAAGCCTCTGATTCAGACACCAATTTAAAAACAACTTAAAATGAGCACATGCAAAGTTTACAGAAATCTATTTCTGACACGAGAACAATTTTTGTCTACAGAAAGTATTACTAACAAAATTCCACCAAGATATTCTGAGCCACAGCAAGAAACAAAGAAATAGACATTCCTACAAATCTGGGGTTGGCAAAATCTTTTCCATACAGTCCAGATAGCAAATGATTTAAGCAACGAAGACTATACAATCCGTGTTGCAACTACTAAGTCTACCACTGTGGCATGAAAACAGCTATGGACAATACACAAACAGGCATAGCTGTATTTCAATAAAACTTTTTTACAGATAGAGGCACCAAGTCTACTAGCCATACTTTGTTAATCTCTGCTATAAATCAAGAACATAAAGCTAAGAAGGAAAATCCATTCAAAGTTAGTTGGCAATTGGATTATAATGAAGCACAAAAATGGATATAAATTTGGTATCACCTTGACCAATGAGAAGTATACTGGTCAAAGAATATCTTTCAGGTAGGAAGACAATACTACCTATCAATGGTATGGCAAAAACTTCTACTACTATAATCAGTTCTTCAAAATCTGCCTCACACTGATTCCTATATAACTTGTTATGAATTCTTTAAAACATTATTTTTACTGATTTTATAGCACACTGACAACAAAATGTAGAAACCTAGTAAACAGTAAATATGCAACATTATGATGTTAAAAAGGATATGTAAAAGGTTACTCCTTTTTATCTCATTTTTCTTAGAGGGAACTGTGTGGACAAAGTTTCACTAAATCATTTATCTTATCAAGAACAACGGATTAAACAGGAGCCTGGTGGTTACATGTCTTCAAAATTTTTTATATTTTTACATATTGTGAACATTACCTGCCAAGAGTTTGTGGAACAGGTGAAACACTGGGACAGTAATTATTTTGTTGGCAGTCTCCGCTCCTGAAGAAGCACTTCCGATTTTATCAGGCATTGTTCTCCCTCTCCTGGATGGTGGACGAGGTGGTGTAGCTGACACAGCCCGTTTAGACTGGGATTTCAGCCCTATAAGAATCAGTAAAATTCTATATATAGCCACACTCATGAAATAAAAGAGTATTTCTACAATATTTTTAAAAAGCATCACATTCCTTAATAATGGGAAAAGAGAGAAAGGTTTCTTCTCATTTTTATATCTGATCTCCCAATTCTATTTGCCCTTCACAACACATCATGAATTTTTGTTTCATGTTTGTAACTATCTTTAAGAAAGTAAAAAATAATGCTAAATTCTATGGTCTTAGGGAACCTGGGTGGCTCATTTGGTTAAGCATCTGCCTTTGGCTCAGGTCATGATTCCAGGGTCTTGGGATCAAGTCCCGCATGAGGCTCCCTGCTCTACTTCTCCCTCTATCCACTCCCCCCCCAAGGTTGTGCGTGCTCTCTCTCTCTCAAAAATAAATAAATAAAAACCTTTTATTGTTTTGAGTGCCCACTTACTGTAATGGGCTGCCCACTTACTAGAAAGTATTTTTGTGCAAGTATGCATAGGAAATCTTGCATTAATTCTTCTGTGATAGAATAAATTCCACCAATATAGAGATCTCCCTCCTACTTAAGGAGTAAAATAATATAGGCTAAACCTTCTTTTCTGGGGTGCCTGGGTGACTCGGGTCATGATCTCAGGGTCCTGGGATGGAGCCCTGCAACAGGCTCCCTGTTCTATGGGGAGTCTGTTTCTCCCTCTCCGCCTGCCCCTCCCCCACCTTGCTCTCAAATAAATAAATAAAATCTTTAAAAACAAAAAGCCTTTTATGAACTAAAGTCATATCACTGATGTTAAATAAAATATCCTCCAAAATGATCAGTTATCTCAGCCATTTTGTCATCTACTTCACCTGACAGTATGAGCACAATTCTCTGTATGCTGTTAAGTTTAAATGGAGTATTTAAACAATTCACAAATGTTCAGTATCTGATGAAATATAGTATGTTTTGGACATAAAATAAGTGTAATAATTACACTGCCAGTTAGTAACGGATTTCAGGTACAATATGTTTACCTCCAGTATTAAAATTTCATTACGAGTCACCTTTTTTTTTTGCATTAATAGTTATTACATGAAGTTCCTATAAATATGTGTTATATTTTATAAAAACCCAAACAAAATCAAGATTATAAAAAGCAGAAAGCATACCTGAAGCAACAACAACACTGTAATTGTCCTGAAATCCATTTTCTGCCTTAACTTTTTCTTTCTCTTCATGGTTTTTCTTTTCTTTGTCATCCTTCTGTTCACTAATTAGTTTAGCAGTGATACTTGGTGTATCTGTAAGAAAATATTACCTAAAATACACTGCTTTTCAAAATCATTAAGAAGGAAGCTATAAATATTTCAAACAAAGATTACACAAGATATTACCACTAATATGGAGGGAATGTAAACGCATTTAGAAGATACTGATGTGGTAAAGCCTGCTGAGAGTAATGTAAGGGAATCACCACTGTTCATAAGCCTGAATACTTAAATTCCAATCTCCAGAAAACATCACAAATTACAGTGGTTATTACCTCTCAAGGCAATGAAAAACTACTACCACTTAATTTCCTTTGTTTTAGGCACAGTTCAATGTACTTGCCACCAATATGTAATTTGGTCCTTACAACATGGCGTATCAAGAAAGAATACTATTTTCAAAACTGAGTCACTGATCTAACCTATTAAAGGCAAATATGGAACACAAGCTCAGGACTCTTCTTAAAGCAACTATGTTAGATTTTTTATTCTACAAACAGGAGTAGAAGGGAACAAATTTCACTAATGAAAATTTGTTTTGCTATTTTTAACTTAGGAAACTTAGATACTTTAAAGAGCTTGCTTCTCCTTCTGCTGTGTGTCTCTGCCTCTCTCATGAATAAATAAAATCTTAAAAAAAAATCATGAAATCAATGATCTGATTTGGTCACCAGAAATTCAAAAGCCTATATGAACTATTTTTTTAACTGTTTTAATATTAGTTATTCACTAAATGGATACGATTCTTTGTACTTTTCTAACTTAACAGTTATTATCTAAAGCTGCTTTATAAGGTTATAAAGGTGAAACAAATAATAAAATAGTATGCTTTGTATTATCTCCTACTCTTTAGCTTTATTTAACTGTCTGAAAATATCCCTGTGATCTCAATTCCTGGAGTTCCTCCTAACTGCAAACTGCCTTTAGAGAGTACTTTTTTGTGTGAAATTTAAAAATTCTGTAAATACTGAAAACAATAAATATATAATCCAACAATACATTTACTTTCTTACAGAAACAACCAATCAATTCCAAATGGCAAAATACAGAAGTCAGAATGAAATACTTAAATAATAAAAAATTCACACAATTAATTGATAGCATAATCAGGAAAATCAGTAAAGATCATTAGGTACTAAGAACATACTGTTATCCCAGTAAATGCCAAATACTAAAAGATATCACTAAGAAAAAATTTTCTCAACATTCTGTTTAAAATTGTTCTAGTTTGAATAACCACTTCTGGTCAAGATAAAACAACAAAAACCAGATTTACTCTCCTACCTGAAATAACTATAAACTAGGAAAATACATTAGTTTTCAGACAATGGCTGTCAGGAAGACAGGAGATTGATACCTAAGTAAGTGAAAAAACTAATGAGGGGAGCCCTTGGCTGCTCCAGGTCATTGCCTATAGTTTCCCAGGCCACAGACTGACATAACTCAGGAGTCACTCAAGGTGAAGACATGCACTGGGAGCCCAGGAAGACAAAGGCGGCTGGCTGCAGTTTTCAGGTTACACTGTTAGGGAGGAGAGATATGCAAAGAACGTGAGCTCCGGAGACCTAGTGTCTCCTTTGGGTTTTCAGTGCATATGGATGAGCATTTTATTAAGAGGAAACCACCAAAGGCCAAGGAAAGTACTTCTCAACTGTAACAAGGGACCAGCCCCAGGGTCTAAAATTATGGTTATAACGTGTGTTCCCAATGCCTAGGTCCTATCCTAACGGGGTTCTCAGAAGGGTATTACCTCTGTAGTAAAGCTAAAGTAGCCCTAGACCTGCATTTTCAAATGTAGTATCCTACTTCTATTCCAAAATAGCACCATTTTAAAATTAAATTCGTTAAAAATTTAGGTCCTTAGTCTTGCCAAACATATTTCATGTGCTTAAGAGCTACTGTACTAGACAGGATAAGTTTATTAAAAAAACTTCCACTATCACAGTAAGTTCTGTCCCAGATTAAAAGCAGCTCTTGTCTTACCTAATAAAACTTAAAAGCTGGCTCTAAAAGAAACAATCTGTTTTCAGTTCATATAACTTTACCCCAGAACAAGATAAAAAAATATTAAAACACAAAAATAGCCAGCACCCCAAAAAATTAAAAAAGTAGAAGTCACATTGCCTGACATCCAATAAAAATTTTCAGGCAAATAAAGAAGCCATAATATACAATCCATAATGAGGAAAAATAATCAAGATAAACAATCAGTATGTTTAAGATGATAGAGGAAAGCTTATATAAAGATATAAAAAAGAACCAAAAGAACTTCTAACAAACACTACAGAGGAACAGAATTTTAAGATAGAGTAATATAAATTATCCAAAAATTCTAAACAGAGGAGGAAGAAGTTGGGGGGGAAATGAACAGAGCTTCAGTGAGCTCTGTGAAAGAACTTCAAGAGGCTTAATAAAAATGTATAACTGGAATTACCCAAAGAGAGGAGAAAAACGGACGACAGAAAATATTTGGGACAATATTTGTAAAAAAAAAAAAATTCCAAATTTGATGAAATCTGTAAACCCAGATTCAAGAAAGTTAACAAACTCACAGCATAAGAAGAAAACTACAAGGCATATAACAATCAAATTGCTTAAAACTAGTGAGAGAAATTTGTAAAAGCAAAAATACTGACACAAAACGTTTATTATGTGAAAGCAACGTAGTGAGAAGCTTTAGGAAGCGAGTAAATTTATTGTAATTTTGGATTTATTTTTACACATATTGATGAAATATACATACACATGGAAATAGATCATCAAATATGGCTAAAAATCATAAACATGCTTTAAAAGACCAAAGCATTGCTAATTAGAGGTTACATTAAGCACCTGCAAATTTCTGATGTTTGCTCAGATGACTCAGTTGGACTTTTTATTAAGAGTAATATTCTTACAAAGCAATCAATTTATTTTTTAAATTTGTAGGTAATAAAAGGAACTAATCTTTATTTTTTGTGTGGGGGAGAACTAATCTTTAAATTTTTAATGACTGAAAGACGTTTTAGAAAACAGTATTCCTTTATAGTAAAGATAAAGAAAAATAATTTCAGTTATTTTGTAATAATGTCTATTACTTTTCCATGATCAAGTTAAATGTAAGACTCAATAACTGAACTTCAGTACTCTTCCCCACCTCTCCTTCTTTTATTTAATTATTCATTTTTTTCTTCATCACGTAGAAGGAAAAATTTCAAGACTATTATAGAGAAAAAGTCTGTAAAATTAAATTTTCAAAAAAAATTCAGCTGTAAGAGGGTAAGGGAGACCTTTTCAAATAAGAACAAATGTTATTTATACAGTTGTAATAGTGTTCTAACATTTTACTGTATAACATATAAAAAGAAAAGTATTATGTACACACTTGCATTAGATGCAGTGACTAAAACCAAAGAAGATTCTTTAATACCTTATTTTTTCATAGCAATCACATTCATTCACAAGGTTTAACTTACTATGTATTGTGACAACTCCAAAATCTCTACAATCCAGTTTTTTACTCTAAGCTTAGACTTCTATTTCCCACTAATAGAAGCTTTTTTCTGAGACACTCCTAACTTTCTGCTGTTGTAAGCCTAGGTATTCCCTTCTACTGCATTCAGTTAGAAACATACTTACATTTGTATTAGAATGTAAACATTCTTAAATTTATTTTTCAATCTGACAGCATACAAAAGATCATAATACTCTGAGGGGCAGAGTGTGTGTCTTGCTTACTCTTAACACCCGAAGGCTGATTACTGTGCTTAGACATAGAAGATGCTTACTCAATTCATCCACTGATTTTATTCACAGGATTTCTGAGAGGCAATAAAACAAAACTATCTACAGTTGATTTGGATTCTGCCATCAAAAACTTGTTTATTTCATAAGCTGTATGCTGTTTAAAGGCATCCATCTTATTAGAATGGCTTAGAATCATCATCTTAGAACACAGGCAAGAACCTAAGTGAAAATTTCTCTCTACTTTTTTCACTATTATACACAATAAGGTCATCAGTCAAGTCTACCTATTTCACTTTCATCTCTTGACCAGTCATTTCTGAGATCTTTATTAGAGTCCTGTCATTCCAATTAACAGCCTGCAAATTATATTATATAAGATAGACAGATGGTTTACTATGAGAAAATTCCACCAATGGCTTCCCAAGGCTTGTCAACATTTCCTTGTCCATTCTATTGTAACTCCACATAACACACATCACACCAAAGAACTACGGGAACTATACTTAAATCTGACTTGCCTGACACTCTGTCAAGAACTTCTGATAATGTTGTTGAGACTGGCAGATGAAGTGTTCGGAACTTATGGCCTGCTCCATACATTGGATGCTGGATGACATGGCTTGTGGCATTAATTCTACCTTTATAGAGCTGAAAATTCAAAAGAAATCAAGAAGTGATTTCTCTGAAACATATATCACTATAAAACCATTTCAAAAGCATAAAAGAATAAAAAATTTTAAATGAACACAAAATATAAAAGGTTTATTTCGTATATATTTTTAAATGTCGTGTATTTGCCATTTGATTTGTTGATCAATTTTTGTATTAGCACCACTCTACCAGATAATCACTTTTTCCCCCAATCAAATTATACTCTTCATGGAAGGGTGTAATTATTAGGCTATTCATCACAAGGAGTGTTATCCAAAAGAGATTTTTAAGTCCTATCATTAAGTATAAAGGTTATTCTTTATATGCTATTTTAGAAATTAAGATATAGAGATAATTCCAGGCTCTGGTATGAAATTATAAAATATCTTTGCACACAGCTAATTATTAATATTCAATTTAACTGTTAAATACTCACTGGACAAGGAGACTGAAGAAACATTGTCACTTTCTCATCCTCCAGCATCAACTGCAAAAATAATCTACGTATAAACCCTGAAATGTTCCCTGATGTTGGAAGGTTCCCTCTTTGAGGAGATGTCTGAAAAAGTTCACAGAGAACCTGGCAAGTAAAGGAGATTTAAAAAGTTATATGCACTATTAACCTGTAGTTTTGTACTTCCAAGAATAAAAGACTATCCCCAGAAAAAATTTCTGTGAATAAGAGAAATTACTAATACAGGATTTGCACATAATAAATACCTAGTATAACCAAGTAATCTTTAACTTTAGTCAATATCAATGTGGTTACAATGTAATAAAAACGATGGAAAAAAGGGTATTAGAAATACAACACAAAGCCTTAATAAGAAGCTGAGAAATTAAAATTAAGCCAGAAAGCAACAAGTCACAAAGTTTTCATGCTACCCAGAGGCACAAAACAAATTTTCATATATTCATATCCATGATTTTGGTTAAAATTGGTAATTTATGCCTTTTAATTAGGCACACTAAGCAGATATAGTTTCATAGTAATCAATTACTTGAGACAGTAAGGTATCTTGTTATTCTTCTCAATAATGTAAAATCATTGAGTATTTTTGGAAATTATTATAGCAAAAAAAAGGAAATTATTATAGCTATCCTTTTAGATATATTTTTTTAAGATTTTATTTATTTATTCATGAAAGACACACACAGAGAGAGGCAGAGACATAGGCAGACGGAGAAGCAGGCTCCATGCAGGGAGCCCAACGTGGGACTCAATCCCAGACCCTGGGATCATGCCCTGAGCTGAAGGCAGACGCTCAACCACTGAGCCACCCAGGTGTCCCCCTTTTAGATATTGATAGGCTGTCCTGAATAAGCACTGTAAATTAGGGAGTAAAAAAAAAAGAAAAAAAGCTGATTCCTATTTATTGGGGTCTACCACATCTCAGTCTCTATGCAGTTACTTTATATACATCACGATATTTAATTATCTCAAAAAACTTTTTGAGGCAGGTATTATCATTCCCATTTTATAAGGTAACGCGTGAGAATCAAACAGCTAGAAAGGAGTAGAACCTGGCAAAAATCAACTATAAGTATTTCTGAAATAATTCTAGCTTTCAAGATTTTGGCCCCAAGGACTTACTACAGTAAAATAACCTCTTCCATTTTTAAGGTTCCTTGTCAGGAGTCTCCTATCTGAAAACTACCCTAATGTCTGCTTCATTAAAAGCAAACCAAGAGTTGAAGCTATCCGGTTACAAAAAAATACAAAGCCTCACTGCAGAGGAGATGCTTGTTAACCACCTTCAAGTGGTTAATCCTTTTTTCAGCAGCTAAAGTGTTTTACTGGAGTTGGAGGAAGAGGATGGGAGTCTAAAAGGAGGAATGTATCAACTATAGCTAGAATCGCCATGAATTTGCCCATTATCTTATCAAAAAGAATATGTTTTGGGCAGCCCCGGTGGCTCAGCAGTCTAGTGCCGCCTTCAGCCCGGAGAGTGATCCTGGAGACCTGGGATCACGTCCCATGTCAGGCTCCCTGCATGGAGCCTGCTTCTCTCTCTCTGCCTGTGTCTCTGGCCCCTCTCTCTGTGTCTCTCATGAATAAATAAATAAAATCTTAAAAAAAAAAAAAAAAAAAAAAGAATACGTGATGGTTGAGAAGACGACGGAGGAGGTATCATCAATACTTTAATTATGGTTTAAATTCAGAACCTTTAATGTGCCGAACCCCAAACTTCATCATCACCCGTGCTACATACTCCTTTCTCAACTCATTTCATTAGTGTTACTTAACAGCATATTAAAATAAGATGACGAAAACATAAGCCAATTTTTCTAATCTTACCTGGGCCATCAGTTTTTGGTTATTAGGATGGCATGAAATGCACTGCAGAAAGAATGCAACAGTCGCATTCTCAATTGCTGTCCTCTGTTGAGTAGTCAATCCTGTTGGAGCAGCTGAAGAGAGAGACGCTGATCTTGCACTAGTCTGTTGTGCACCTAAATGATGTCCTCCAGAAGTGGACCCAGAGTGACACAATAAAAACAGAAGTGCTGTCCATAGTGGATTGACTTCAGACCCACCAAGCCAGTCTTTCATAACATGGCTACTGCCAACTTCTGTCAAAAACCTAAGAATAGGAGCAATCAGGTCTGCTGTGATAGGCATCTTATTACATTGCTGTGCAACATGATGCCGCCTGAGCTTGTCCTGAGAAGTATCTATTGACTGAGCAATGCTTTCTGAGTAAGAAATGTGACTAAAGCAAAAACTAGCCAGACTCCTCACAAGAAGAGAAGGCAAACCTGAGTCCAATAATTGTTTGATAGCTTCTGGAGATTGAGAAGAGGACGCAAGGGTTGCCAAATGGGATTCAGTTAGTGCGAGAGGTGCTTGTGCATTTTTAGAGTCATCTGTTAAGGATGAAGTAAGATCTTGCTTTTTGCTATCATCAGTCATGGACAGTCTGTGGTGACACTGCATTGGAGGGGGGGTAATACCCATCCAGCCCATGAGCAAAGAAAAATAACTTGGGTGTATATGACACATGGAGCAAAGCAGACTGTCAACAGCTTTCTTCAAAACCATATTGCAGGGAAGAGACATGGACCAATTAAAAAGCAACCTAGAGGAAAAAAAGATGTCAGATTAACATTATATATGTATCTTTAGAAAGACCTCAATACAAGTATTAGAAACCAACCTATACTCTTTAAAATTATAAAATCTATAAAATTATACATTTTATTTGACATAAAATATTATGACATAAGATTTCAGAAAGACTGATTGTGATATATTTTATTTAAGTTTTTAGGTAGGTGAAGTTAGACTTGTGAAATGAGTATAGAAAATCAAGAGATCTATATTAAAATGGATCTTCCATTCTCTGTGTGACCTCAAAAAAAAGCCACATTAAGAAACAATGACAAACTGTACAAAAGAAATGTTTAGATTGAACGTGACATGATTGATGGCTTAAATTCACATCTGCAAATCAAAAGCTATTAGGGAGTTTCATTAATAATTCATGAGTTATGCCAACTGAAAAGGTCAAATATAAAAATGACAGGCTAAAGGACAAAAGGCTAATCTTCTAGGAGTTGTGGAACCTCTCAGAAATAAATATAATATTCTGTTACAGAGTTAGCAATTATAAGTTAGTAAGTTCAGCAAAGCCTTAGCTGAGCATAGTAAAGAAATGTGGGTAAGTGGAAACTACCAAAAGAATAATGGTATCAGATATCTAGAAAGTAGTAAAAACAACTAATCATAAAAACTCTCTAAAGCAGTAACTCTTAAAAATTTCTAGCTATACTTTTTTTCTCCATAATTGTACATTAAAGATTAAAAACAAAAAAAGAATAAACACTATGAACTGTAGGAACATATACATTAAATGAAACACTCTAGATTTTAGCTGGGAAAAGCATGAAATGACATGAATTTATTTTCTTAAAACATGAAGATAAATTTGTGTGACACCTAATTTCAAAATTATACCTGATTATACATAACTACAACTTTCAAAGTATTATTATTCTCCAAATAGGCATATAAATACTGTTTCATCAAGTGAAAACCTCTAAAGATGTCATACTGGGGAAAAAGGGATTTCAAAAATCGTACTTACTCAAAGAGCTCTCGGTCCAGCAGTGCTGGTAAATCATACTCTACAAGCAGTTCATAACTATGCCACAGAATTGCTGCCACACAATGAAGATGAGAAGGAGATGGCATAAGAAGACCATACTCTACTGTTGAAGAGTTAGGGCACATGTAGCTCATCCTGCCACTTCTTCTCAAAGCAGCCACTCTTGCAGAATCACTGACCCATTTTAATAAGGCCTGGATTCTTAAAAAGAAAATGAATTCAAATAACCAATTATACCACTGACATTTAATATGGATAAATATCATCATTACATGTAAGCAATGTGTATATGAGAATAATATACTGTTTAATAAATTTTAAACTAAAATAGGAAGGAAAAGGAATTTATATAAGCGGAAAGAATACAGTAGTTCCAGTTTTCCTATAACCTTACTAATCTTAACTGATGAAAATGTTTGAAATAACAACCATTTTGCAAATAAACACTGATTCATAATTCATTTATTAAAAAAACTATCAATGTCTAGAATTATAGGATATAACACTTAACAAATTCACTGTTTTTTGTAAATTTTCTTATATTTTGTAACAAATCCATACAACCTAGAGCAGTAATCTGGGACTAATTCTTCATTGTGCCGAATCTCATGCACTACAGCATGGGTATTGCCTCTGGCCCCAACCATTAAATACTAGCAGCAGCCACCCAGCCCCCTTAACTCTGAAAACAGAATATAGTCCCAATATATGTACTTTTTTTCAAGTGCTATCCTACCCTCAATACCCTGGAGCTGGGGGCTACTGACAGAACACCACCTTTTAAAGCAATAAGGCTTTTGAGTTTATATAAAATACAGAAAACCGGGTAAGATTTATAATTGAGTTATTAAAACAAGGTATTTATATTTTTGTTTGCTTTCAAATTTCTGGTTTAGATCACAAGATTCTTTGCTTCAGGGTAAAAGATAGGGGAAGGAAGGTATATGCCACTTAATCCTCCTTTCTGCCCTCAAGGACAAGACCCTTTAAACTTCACATGACAGGAAATAAAGATAAGTCAGAAAAAGAGAAGAGAGGGGCAAAATTTTCTCAGTTCACAGAAGCCAACAATCTTGTTATTATGTCAGTTCTTTTTTTTTTTTTTTTTTTTTATATTATGTCAGTTCTAAAAGTTATGTTTTAAAAAGTATTAGTATTATGCAGTAAAAACAACTTTGTTTAGGGTCATTTTCTTTTTTTTTTTTTTTTTTAAATATTTATTTATTTATTTTTTATGATAGTCACAGAGAGAGAGAGAGAGAGGCAGAGACACAGGCAGAGGGAGAAGCAGGCTCCATGCACCGGGAGCCTGATGTGGGACTCAATCCCGGGTCTCCAGGATCACGCCTTGGGCCAAAGACAGGCGCCAAACTGCTGCGCCACCCAGGGATCCCTAGGGTCATTTTCTTATGATAAAAACCATAAAACTATTAAAGAATCAAGTGAAAGAGATTTTAAGAATGTTGGTCCAGAAAAATGTTTAAAACTTATTTTTTATATTCTTTTTAACCCGAATAATCATTATGATTCAAACTGGGCCAAATTTCTTTTATCAAAAAATATTTTTAAAAAAATTCCATATTTTTAAACATAGTAACTATATAATTTACGTAAAGGATAAAGCTTAATGGAAGTCAGCTTATTTAATATTTTGAAGTTACGAAGATAAATTTACTTGGTAAATGTCATTTACACATTTTTAACTAGAAAAAATGAAAGCAACTAGCCTAAAATGAATAAAAACTATTACATATCAATGATTAAAGTCCAATATTTACCAGGCACCTTCTATGGTTGACACTCTACTATATACTCCCCAAATCTGATCTATGTAAATCTTGCCTTGGGAGTGATGGTATTCTGTCTCCCAAGCCAAGACAAAAGCTGGATTCAATGAACTTGGACACTCTAATATCTAGCAGCTCTTCAGTAAATACTTATAAAATGAGTTAAGTACCTACAAAATTAATAATTCATAAACAAATTAATAAAGTATCAGATGATTTTCTTAAATATCAAAATTACAAAATAAAATAATTCAGAAAACAGATTTTTAAAAATTTGTTTATAGAGTCACGTACTCTGTAATGTTCTTTTGATATAGATGGTACATATAAAACAAGAGAATGCCAAATCATCACTCAAAAATTTACCAATAAAAACAAGTTTTGGGCAGCCCGGGTGGCTCAGAGTTTTAGCACCACCTTGAGCTCAGGGCGTGATCCTGGAGACCTGGGATCAAGTCCCACGTCAGGCTACTTGCATGGAGCCTGCTTCTCCCTCTGCCTGTGTCTCTGCCACTCGCTTGCTTTCTTTCTCTCTCTCTCTCATTAATATTTATTAATGAGAAAATTAAAAAATCTTTAAAAAAAACAAAAAAAAAACCCCACAAGTTTCAAAAATACTTGGGAGGTCTTATCCATTTGAAGACAGAAGACCTCAAGGAAGAACTACAAAAGTAAAACTCATCTAAAACTGCCTATACTAAAATATCACTAGGTATCTAGGTGAATTATACAGATGTTATTTACTTGGTATGATAGCATTTCACTTTGGGATAGGAAAGAGAAAAAAGGTAGAGAGTCTAATGAAAACCTGTCAATGAATATTATATATAATAATAATAGGTAATCAAAACAAACACTATTATGTCACTACAGATTAAGTACCTAATATGGACACACTACTCCTATATTCAGACATAGTAAATACCACCTACGACAGTATGATTAAGATGTCATTACAGCTTACAAAGATCTCATCACAACTTGGTTCACGTAAAAATATGTAATATTTTATTTCGTTCCATTCATCAAATGTAATATTGATTAAAAATTCTATTTGAGCTCATATTAGCTTAAAATGTTAAAACATGTAAAAATTTATGTTTAACGTTCACAAAAATTTCTAGAAGTTGTATCATGTAAAGAATACAGTTAAAGGTATAATATATTCAACACTTTTATGAAACAATTTAAGGAGAAAGTATTACAAATAATGTTCACTACCATGTGACTGTGTGTATGTGTGTCCTTAAACAAAAAACAAGATCAACATATACCTGTCCTTTGTTCCAGGATCCTGAGTTGTTCCAAGCTGGTAAAGAATATCTATCGTAGAATCGGAAGAGAGTCCATTCAGTCTTCCAAAAAGTAAAGGGCTGTTCAAATCTTACAAAAAAGAAACAAAAGGAAGTTTTCACAATTAGCAAATGGAATAAGAATATTTGCTAAATTTAATTTTAAATTATTAATTAAAAATAACTCTTCCATAAATTACAACAATAACAAACCAACCCCTAAAATATTGAAAGTAATAATGGAAATTAATTTCAGAAACAGATTTAATCATAAAGATCACATAATTCAACTGTCATTATTTTGCAGATAGGTAAAAATTAAAATATCAAAGTTAACTGTTCACCTGTAGGATCACTGCCTGATGCTGCACAGTTTCTCAGAAGAATGTCTATAAGTTTCAGGCCAATTCTTGTGGATTGCAGTCCAATCTTTACAAGTACAACCTCAATGTTAGGAGAATGCATTCCACAGTATGGGGACATCAATAAGGCAGCACAAGTCTGTAGTAGATTAGCAGTAGGTGCAGCTGCACTGGCCATCATTCCTTCCAGATCACTGATGTGAGTAAGGCAATGATGTAATAACCGTAACCAACCGATACTGAAATATACAACACAAAATGGCTTATGTGATAAATTTAAGTAGCTCAAATTTTTTTTTTTGCTCAAATTATTTCTGACGTAAAACAAATCAGCATGATGTGTTTCATAAATACCAACCTGTATAAAAAAAAAAATGCTTATAAGATCAACAAGAAATTTAAACACAGTAAGTTTCCTCCATAACAAATAAAAATTCTTAATCACTAATTGCACTTAGATACTACGTGCTTGCCTTTATTTTAATTAGTCAGAAATGTTTTTATATATATATATTTATATGTTTAAATACAAATTGCATAGAATTACAGCTGTGAAAAACTATAAAGTCTTGGCAGCTTGAGAATGAAACAAAACCCCTAAATTTTCTTATCAGGCAAAACCTTCAGTAGAATCAGTCTATAAAATTTTCAACTATCAAAATTTACTAAATGAATGTGAATTAAAGGCTATGTTCAGGTCTTGGTTAATTTGGTCCATTTGTATGGTTCCAATCTAACCCTTCTACTCACTGGCATTTAGGAATTACCATTTAAGACTAGGTCTCTGGGGGATCCCTAGGTGGCTCAGCGGTTTAGCGCCTGCCTTCAGCCCAGAGTGTGATCCTGGAGTCCCGGGATCGGGTCCCACATCAGGCTCCCTGCATGGAGCCTGCTTCTCCCTCTGCCTGTGTCTCTGCCTCTCTCTCTCTCTCTCTCTCCCCCCCTCTCTCTGTCTCTCATTAATAAATAAATAAAATCTTTAAAAAAAAAACCAAAAAACTAGGTCTCTGACTACACGGTCAATTTGTATGGCTCTAATATATCCTGGTTACGGGTATTCGGAAATTCTTAGACTGTGATCTGAAGAATAGAAACATATGCCACAGTGTAGATTATCTCAAGAATTAAAAACATATAAATCTCAATTTTAACCAGGCTCAAGTTCTACAGAATTAGCATTTCTATTATACATAGTAAAATTATGGTATTATATAAATTACCTATGGAGCATAAAACTTCCTATGCTCTAAAAAAGAAACCATGGAATAAAAGAACTTCATAAAAAGCTCAGAAAGCTTTACTTTAAGAATGAGATACATAACATACCTTGTTTTGGATACCTGATCTTCAGATGGAAGAAAGGGATTATTAACTGTCGCTGAAGAAGTGGTACCAAAAGCAGTGAGGCCCAGTAATTTAATTTGTGAAAGGCCTAATGTGCTGGCATCTCGTGGGCGATGAAGTCTAAGGCAGACAGCAGAAGCTACTTCAGCTTTTACCAGCTGAATTTTTATGTAGGTGAGACCACTTGTAACAACGGGAGTGGACAAAGGTAGCATGTTTACCCCATCTGCACTCACTTCAACAGACACTGATGATGGGCAGGCTGTAGGAAGAGAATATTGAAAAATTACTAAAGAAAATATGAACTGGACTTCATGGCTTAGTGGAAATCCCAGTAAAACAGCAGCTTTTAGTTATATTCATTATGAATTTGCAAAAGGAAATTTATATGCCACATCATACTTTGTCACTAACTTTCACCATAATTGATTTTGGAACTATTTTCCAACAGAAAATACGAGATCTATAATATAACAAAAATAATATTTTAAAAATTCTGACATTCACCAAAAAATGTGTGTAATCCACATGTACACACTTGAGTCTCTACAAGAAAAAAACCTGCCAGGACACCTGGGTGGCTCAGCGGTTGAGCATCTATCTGCCTTTGGCTCAGGGCATGATCCCGGAGTCCCAGGATCAGGTTCCAGATCGGACTCCCTGCATGGAGCCTGCTTCTCTCCCTCTGCCTATATCTCTGCCTCTCTCTGTATCTCTCATGAATAAATAAATAAAATCTTAAAAAAAAATAAAAAAGACTGCCAAATTTGCAATTGCTCTATTATTTCTACTTTACTCATAATTTTTACCAACAATATAAGACATCTGATTAAGAGGCCATGGTTTACTGTTTAGTCATTTGGGAAAGAAGAATATAATAAAAACAAAGTGCTTTTCTATCAAATCATTATTTCACTACTATAATATTGCAATGATTTTTAATACAGCTGAGTTTAAAACCTGCTTTGCCTCTAGTATTTTAAGTCCCTTTCAAAATTTAACCAAACATCTAAAAGATTTTAAATTATTTTCTGCTAAAATTTAAGTAGGTTCAAGGAAGTAATATGGGAAAATTATTTCTAACATAATACGGAAGCCCACATAATAAACATATCAACTAAACTGATCTTTGATTTTAATTTTAATTTCAATTGTGAAACTAAGAAGTAACTTATACTATATGCCAATTACATGCTGGGTTTACACTGAGAACTAGACAAGTCATATCAATTCTGAAATTTAATCTTCACTTTTAAGACAAGTATCCACATTTTACACAAACTGACAGAGTCAGAGATTAAGTAATTCAAACTCCTACATGAACAAAGGGCACATTGTTTTTAAGATTTTATTTATTTGAGAGAGAGTGAGTGAGTGAGCAGGAGGGAAAAGGAGAGAAAATCTAAAGGAGGATACGTGTTGAACACAGTACCTGACATGGGCCGCATCCCACAATTGGGACATCACGACCTGAGCCAATATCAAGAGTTGGATGCAGGCAGCCCCGGTGGCGCAGCGGTTTAGTGCTGCCTGCAGCCTGGGGTGTGATCCTGGAGACCCAGGATCGAGTCCCATGTCAGGCTTCCTGTATGGAGCCTGCTTCTCCCTCTGCCTGTGTTTCTGCCCCTCTCTCTGTGTCTATGAATAAATAAAATCTTAAAAAAAAAAAAAAAAAAGAGTTGGAAGCTCAACCAACTGAACCACCCAGGAGCACCAGGGCACATTTTATATTCAAGTCCATATTTGATTCTAAAGGCTATGTTATTTCCACTGGAACAAAATATATCTTCAATTTCTGCTCCAATCCAATAATAAAACTGAAATGTTTTATTGAGCACATTTATAGTAGTGAGCACCTAACCTGGTGGTATTTTTTTTAAGAGAGAGAAAGAGGTGTGAATAAGCAGAGTGGGACGGAGTGCAGGCCAAAGGGAATGGGGGAGGGGGAGAGAGAATCGTCAGCAGGCTCCAAGCCCCGTGTATAGCCTGATGCAGGGCTCAATCTCATGACCCTCAGATCATGGCCTGAGCTGAAATCAAGATGTGGAAGCTCAGCCACCCAGGCACCCCAAACCTAGTGATTTTTTAAAATGAACAGAGTTCTTCCTTGTAACACTCTATCTCAGTTTCCCTATGCAAATTCTAGCCTCACTTTAAAGCCACCATTTCATGGATCACTCTTACTCCTTCTAAATAAAAGCAATCTTGTCTTTATCTTAGATTTTCCTCTACATCTTATATCAACTTACATTTTTACCATGTAATATAATTATTTTGGATCTGTTAAAACACTATGAATTCCTGCATTTTCCTCTTGCCATTATATTCATGTATTGTATCTGTTTTTATCTAAGAAATGTGAATTCTACAACTATATTAAATAACAGTAGTTAATTTTCCAAGTGAGTGGAAAAATTTATTCTTCCACATATGCCAGAGATCTACAAAGTTTCCCACACTTCTTCATCCAATTATTGAATGACTGTTGATAACAATTAAAATTAATCAGTCAACATAAATGAATGTGACAATTCTGTAAAAATCACTGCTTATACTAAAAGTATTTGGGGATCAAAAATGCAAAACAGTTCTCACATTCCTTTATAAATACTTGAAAGAGTTCTTGCTCCTCTTAATGTAAAACTTGCTTTCTAAAAATTCTTTTGAATTATTTACCTTGCAAAGTGACAACAAAATATATTCAGTGAAAAAAAGCATCGAATCAATGATACTCAATATGGTACAAATTTTAAAAATCAGCGGTGCCTGGGTGGCTCAGTCAGTTAAGCATCTGCCTTTGGCTCAGGTCATGTTCCCAAACATAGGTCCTAGGATGGAGCCCTGCATTAGGCTCCCTGCTCAGCAGGGAGTCTGCTTCTGCCTGACCCCAGCCCTGCTTGTGCTTGTGAGCACCTATTCTCTCTCTCAATAAATAAAACATCTTTCAAAAATTTTTCTGAAGATCACAAATACTCAAACTATTACAATAACAATTAACATGTAATTATCTTACAATGGGAAGGGTAATGATAATAATAATAATTTATATTATCTAACAAATAAATCTAAGCTAATTTCACATTACAGGACTAGCACTGAGGACAGGGCTAGACAAAGTAAGGTTGCTATCTATGGGTATGTAAACTACCTCACCTCAACTTAATCACCTAACCTGGTGATTTTTTTTTTAATAGCTTAACTTGGGGGGAAAGGGAAGGCAAAATTATATGTAACTGAAATATATGTATCTGGATTTCATGAAACATTCTATTTGTTTGAGGGGAATAGCCGTGCTAATTCATTTCATGGGAAATGATTTGGTGGTAATGTTGAATATTATACAAAAAACTTCTAAATTAAGCAATGTGGGAATCATACCTAAGGGTATTCATTCATTCATGACAGACACACACACACACACACAGAGAGAGAGAGAGAGAGAGAGAGGCAGAGACATAGGTAGAGGGAGAAGCAGGCTCCATGCAAGGAGCCTGATGTGGGACTCGATCCCAGGTCTCCAGGATCATGCCCCGGGCTGAAGGTGGTGCTAAACCACTGAGCCACCTGGGCTGCCCTGAATATTTTTCTTATTCTTTAATGTTTCTTGATTACAGTTTATTTTCATAATGCTTCTTTACAAAAAATATTACTCACTTGCAAGAGATGCAAGGTGAGGTTGGATATGTATTTCTTTCAGAAGCACTGCTGCAGGAAGGTGAATGGTAAGGTCACACCAAGCCTCCTCTGGCAGAAAGATGTAGGACCAAGCAGCAGAACGAGCTCTTCTATGGGGTGGCGTGGCCTGTAAAAGCACCTCAGCTGGTTGGGCAGTAGGACTGCTAGATGTAATTGTACCTATTGAAGATATTTTAAATATAATAAAAAACTCTGTAGAAGAAACCAAATAAAGCATCAAGAACCATTTAAACCATAATAATTAAAACTAGAAAATTTAGCTAAAACCTTGAACATACGATGTTACAAATGTACTTATTAGTATATTTAGTATGATTTGTCACAGTAGTCACAAAACATCAGGATATCTAGTCAACATGCAAGATGACAAGTTCATTATTAATTATAGCTTAATTTCTTTGTACCACATGTTGAAGGAAAACTAAAGTAGAAACAACAAATCTAGCACAATTCTCAATTTACAATGTTCAAGACAACCTTCAACTTCAACATAATGACCTTTATCTTAGTTGTCAATATTCATGATTTAGAAACATGAAAAGAAATACATAAAAGAAACTGTGTAAACTCAGAAAAGCAGTAACTATTTAAATCTGAAGCTACTTAAAAAAAAAAAAATCGCCCAAAATAAGAAGGAACAAGTCCTTTAAACTGATTAACATTTACAGGGAAAACTGACATGAGAATTTGCTATTTAGTTTACAAATTGTTAAACTATTTAAGCTAGCAATAAAAACAAATGTGATTGCTAAGGAACCAGTAAGTGCTTCCTCCTAATCAACAGAAAGTTTCAAAAACCACTATCTTTAAAATCAATTGGTGTTATTGTAACATAATCACCTTACTTCGACTATTTCTGCTTCATACCAGTTAATAAACTATATAAATTCATACCAATAAGATTTAATAATTCTTTCCTTACCCAGAGGTGCAAAGTTATGAATCCCTTCTGCATTGTCAGGCTCAGAAGCTAGTATTCTTGTTTTCAAAGTGCTATCAACAGCTTTATTTGGACCAGAGTCAAGAAATTTCATAATAGTTGATACCATACTTCTTGCAGTGTTTACAATAGCCCTTGTACTAGTAACCATATTGTTGCAAATGAGCTGAACGCCACCTAAATTTACAAAATACATCAAATGAAATTATCTTTAGATAGTTTGACACTGACTCATCTTTTGGAGAACACTACAAAAATGAGATCATACACTGTCAAATGAAGATACTTAAATGACATTTTTTGGAATTTATCTTACCCATATCATGGAATGCTTTCAAGGCATCACTAGTATCCAATACTCTCAAAATAAACCACAGTAATGGTTCAGATAACTGGCAAGTAGCAAGAGAGCCCTAAAAACAAAAAAACAAACAAACAAAAACAAAAACCCACATGTGTATCATACCTTTAAAATCATAATTATTAATATCCTGTGAATTAGAACAATTAAACTTATTAAGTATAATATTCTTCTATAGTTAATTATTCTAAAATGGTAGTCTTAATTTAAACCACTAAATAGAACATATCTGCCAAAATACATAAGAAATCTTACCCGAATCAGAAAGGAAGTGTAGTCTCCTCTCTGAATTCAGAGTCTTTTTCTAAAGCATCTGTCTATACCTACTATTATCATTTTTGAGCTTAAATTAACGTGCACTGATTTTATCTTCCATTAGACACTACTTTATTTAAAAATTGATTCTTCTCAATCTTTTTATCTACTCATGGAGAAATATACATATATGTGCAATAAAAATATAAGAAAATAATTTTACACTGACATACAAAATACTCTTCAAGAAAGTATGTTTTTCTCTTGTTGTTTAAAGATCTTATTTATCCAGTTGAGAGAGAGTGAGAGAGTAAGAGCATAGGGAGGAGCGGAGGGAGATGGAAAAGCAGACTCCCCGCTGAGCAGGGAGCTTTGATGGGGGACTCAATCTGGGGACCCAGGGATTATGATCTGAGCTGAAAGCAGACATAGATGCTTAACCAACTGAGCCATCCAGATGCCCGAGAAAGTACGTTTTAAAACCAAACATATTTGAAAACATTGTAAATGGGCTAAAGTTAAAATAATCACACTGGTTCCTATAATTTCATTTTATAAGAAAGATAAAAAGCAATAATATTCTAATCTATTTTTCTTTTTTTAAGGTTTATTTTTATTTATTTATTTTTTTTTTAAGATTTTATTTATTTATTCATGAGAGACAGAGAGAGAGGGAGAGACAGAGACACAAACAGAGGGAGAAGCAGGCTCCATGCAGAGACCCGATGTGAGACTCGATCCCAGGACTTCAGGATCACACCCTGGGCTGAAGGTGGCACTAAACCACTGAGCCACCCAGGTATCCCATAGCCTACTTTTCTTCTAAAATTATCCAAATCCCTTTTAGCTGAAAAAAACATGCAACATAGCTTGAAAAAAAGTTGCATTAGATTTTCATATTTAACATCTACAGAGAACATTTTCATATTCAACTATGCTATTTCTAGGGGAAAAGAAAACCTACTTCTTGAGACAATGGGGGAAAATATCTAAAATTTAAGAATATGCTAAATGTTTTACTCTCATATCACTGTGGTCATTTTTGACAATATCAACTCTAGAAACTTTACATTTTAATTTCTATCAATAGTCTATAGTTCTTACCTGATGCTGCTGTTCTTTTTTCAATACATGATATGAGCCCTCTGTTCTCTGTTCTATAAACAATTCTCTATTCCCATTGCTAGAAGTTATTTACATTACTGAAATAGTTGCTAGGTTGAACTTACTTGTCTGCCCATATATCCACAGGCCATGTAGGTTAAAATTGGCTGCAGCATCATGTGGACTGTAGAAGCTTTTTTACTGAGAGTTGTCAGTATGGTAAATAATCCATCCCCAACCGATATGGCATCTAACCCACCATGAAAGTTCTCATGTTTGGTAAGATGTAGTCCACTTGCTCCTAGTTTAAATAAAAAGATGACACCTTTTCAAAAACATATACCCTTAAAAACCAATAATAATTAAAATAGAGGCTTAAAAAGTCATTTCTCCTGAAACCACTGAAGGATCGATATGTAACAGTTATATATATGTGTGTACATGTGTGTAGAACATATACATATAGTAGAAACTGAGTTATTTATCACAGCATTCAGTAAAGCATATTTTTGGATATCTTCTTACATATCTCTGTTGCTGCTAACAATAAAAAGCTGCTGCTCTGTTGTATAACTGAGGAACGTCATCTTACATATTAGCTATGTATAAAGAAGAAAGGAAACGGGAGAGAAAGTAAATGATGTGGGTATGTAACTGTACTTCATCTAATTAAAAAAAAAGATATGATGACTGTTTCCTTTACACAAAGAATTAAGTAGACTAGAATGAATTTTGTCAAGTTACAGAAGTTTAATTATTTTAAAAACTTAACATAAGATATTAGCTTTCAAGCAAGCAGAAAAGTTAAGCAACAGTTTAGAAATTTTACACTGATATATGTGTCACAGAAACTGTTACACTTCAGATAAAATTTTATATTTCACTTAAGAAACTGTGAGTAAATAAACCTTACTGGTTCCCTAATATAAAATTTAATGTGAAATTCTTCATCTTTAAAATATTAGAGATGTACAACTATAAACTGTAGTACTTTACTTAAAAGACTGATTTTTTCTTAATTTAAGAAACTGCTAGTTATTTGGTTAGTACTTTCCAATTTTTAAAAAATTCACATTTAAAATTCTTCCTAATTACAATTTCACTTATTGATAGCCACTCAAAAGTTTTCACTTGCATCATGCAAAGAAGTTTGCAATAAAGTAGCTTTACACTATAAGGTAATAAAAAAAAATGAATTAATAGGTTGCTAAAGAAAAGAGCTACAATTCCCGAAACAATCTAAGATTAAATATTCTTAAATACTTACCAATTATCATCGCCATGGCACTGCTATTACACAGGCCCAGAGCAGACAAAATTTGGCTCATAATCTGCTGGTTGGCTAACACTAAGTCAGCAATATATGCAGGTGATCCTTGAATACTACCACTGCTTCCATTACTATCTTTGCTTCCTGAGACTTTTTCTTCATCTGAAACACTGTCTGTTGTATTGGTGGTCACAGACACTCTTGCACTGTATTCTCTATTGTCTGAAAGAGGCAGCTGTACTAAAATGTTAACCAGTTTTAACAAATCGAACATAAGTTGATCTCTTGTCATTTCTCCACAAACGGCTTTTGCATCACCTGGACGAATGAGGTTGGCAAAGAGTCCCCCAAAGCAAGCTCGAGCACCCACCGAGCTATCAGATCCACTTCGAGACATTACTTTGTCTGAGCAAGTGATATAGTGGTGCACTAAAAAGGTGACAGACTCGATTACAGCAGAAATAGTACTAACGGAAACAACTTCAAAATTCTGTTCCAGAGTAAATTCTAAGAGCTTTACTTGGGCATCAAGAGGTCCTTGGCCTGTCTGGAAAGCACCCCTGCAGAAAAAGAGAGAGGATTAAAAATCTATGCTTAACTTTTTGAAAAGTAACCATCACAAGAAAGCTAAAATAGCAATTAAACTCTTGGTATTCATTGTTTCATTTGGCAGCAAATGGTTTCCATTTCTTCCTAAGTCATTCTTATCCTCTTCTCCTTTTACACAAAATCAAAAATGACTTCCCTTCCAAATAGAAAATTAAAGGACAAGTAAATCAAAGAGGTGATTTTGAAACTCCAGACTAAAATATTTCAGCATCACACTGCACTCCTCATAGAATAAGCTCTGGTTTTTCATATTCCCAAATGGTGCTATTTCAAACATTCTCTACTGATTATGATTTTCAAAAATTAAGATTCAGTCAAATAATTCTTGTGCATCAAAATCAAATGCTCTCAACTAGGAACGCCTGGGTGGCTCAGTGGTTAAGGATCTGCTTTTGGCTCAGGACATAATCCCAGAATTCCGGGATTGAGTCTCGCATTGGGTTCCCTGCATGGAGCCTGCTCCTGCCTCTGCCTAGGTCTCTGCCTCTCTCCCTCTGTATCTCTACGGAATGAATGAATGGATGAATGAATGCCCTCAACTACTGCTCATGCCTAAATATAAAAAGGTAGAGAGAATAGTGCCCCCAAATTAACAAAAGAAAGTGAAACTAACTATAAAGCCACATAAACCCATTGGAGGGCATGAAATCCATGAAAAGATAGGCACCTCCAAGGACCATTGGCTCTCCCATGGCAGAATTTGAGAAGAGACACTGGAAACATTCAAATATTTAACGACTTGTTAAATCCTGGTGTATGTGAAGGTAATAACACAAAACCCTTGGTGTTCAAAGCCATTCATAGGCACCCAACAGCCCCAACTCCCTACCATACACTTTGCTCTATGCATCTATTCTGTTTGGCGGTTCCTGAGTTACATACTTTATAACAAACCAGTAAATGTAAGTTAAGTTTTTTTTCTCTGGGTTCTGTGTCATTTTCACAAATTATCAAAACTGAAGAGACTACTGTGAGAACTCCTTGGTTTGTGCCCAAATGTGACAGAAGTGTGGCAGCCTGGGACCTGGGACTTACAAGTGTCCTCTCAAATGAGGGTGGTCTTACAGAATTGGAGACTTAAACCCTGTGAGTCTGATGCTGACTTTGGAAAGTGTCAGAACTGGACTGAATTGCAACGCAAAGCTTCTCTGAAAATATCAGCTATAGTGATAAACTTCTAGCAAGAATGACATATATATTGGGATGCCTGAGTGGCTCAGCGCTTGGGCACCTGCCTTCGGCTCGGGTCATGATTCCGGGATCCAGGACTGAGTCCCGCATTGGGCTCCCTGTGAGGAGCCTGCTTTTACCTCTGCCTGTGTCTCTGCCTCTCTCTCAGTCTGTGTCCCTCATGAATAAATAAATAAAGCTTAAAAAAAAAAAAAAAGACACATAGAAGAAATGAACAAATTCCTTCAAGATGCAAATGCCAAATGTCCCTCAAAAAGAAACAGAAAGCCTGAATAATCATTCACTTGTGAAACAAATTGAACATTTCCCCTATAAGAAAACTCCAGACTCCGTATTACTCAGGGGTGAGTACTATCAAATATTTATGTAAGCAATAAGACCGATTTCACACAACCTCTTGCAGAAAAAAGAGACACCTCGAATTATGAGTTCAGGATTACCTTGATATAAAAAACAGACACTTCACATAAAAACTAGACATTAGGGATGCCTGGGTGGCTTGGCAGTTGAGCGTCTGCCTTTGACTCAGGGTGTGATCCCAGTTCAGGGATCGAGTCCCACATCGGGCTTCCCGCAGGGAGCCTGCTTCTCCCTCTGCCTATGTCTCTGCCTCTCTCTGTGTGGGTCTCATGAATAAATAAATAAAATCTTAAAAAAAAAAAACAGACATTGTAAGAAAAATGCAAACATCCCTCATAAACATATTCAAAATAAACAAAATGTTAACTAATTCAATTCACTAAGGTATGAAAATGATACTGCATCATGACCGAGTAGTGGAGTATATCCTAGAATATATAATTGATCAACACTTTTAAAAAAAGCAGTCAATGTAATTTCACCATGCTTATAGACTACACAAGAAACAACATATGATTGTTTTCAAAAGACATAGAGAAAGCATTTTGCAAAATCCAAGAGTTAATACAAGATTTTCTTAAAACCTTAGCAAATTAAAAACACACAAAAAACCTTAATTTGGTATCAGGCATCACAAAGGAAGCTACATCTAATGATATTTCTACTTCTGAAAGATCTCTACTTCTGTAAGAGAAAAAAAATAAAAAGGGCAAATTGAATCACTTCAATCAATCATACTGCCGGTCTAACCAGGGCGTTAAGAAAGGAGGCAGGGCAGGGTTTGGGGACTAATGCATACTTGTTAGAAATGAAGAAGTAAGACTGTTTTCATTCACTGACCGCGTGACTGTAGACAAAGAAAAATCCAAAGAGGCTATATTATTTTTCCTAAATTGATCTGTAAATCTATGCATTCTCAGTTAAAATCCAGCAGGGTTTTTGTTTTGTTTTATTTTGGGCAGTGAAGACAAGAATCAATAAATGTATTCTAAAATTTACATGGAAAAGCAAAGTAATGAGAATAGCCAAAACAATTCTAAAAAAGAATAAAGCTGGAAAATCTGCACTACCAGATTTCAAGAAACTATGAAGGTCTCAAGGCAATAAGTTATTGGAAAATTATAGACAGGGACAAACAATTCTACAGAAGAGAGTCCAGAAACAGAGCAAAACAATTATGATCAACTGATTTTTTAAAATACATACAAAGAGAATTCAATGAAAAAAGCAGTCTTTGCAATAAATGGCATGGGAACTGGACATCCACAGGCAAAAAAATAAACTTTAACCCAAATGCAACATAAACCTAAAAACTAAAACTATAAAATCTCTAGAAGAAAACAGAGCAGATCATTTATATGACCTTGATTAGGCAAAGATTTCTTCTTTTTTTTTTTAAGGATTTCTTTTTATGGCACAAAAATAATACATAAACGAAAAACCTGACAAGTAAGACTTCATCAAAATAGAAAACTTGTTTTCTGAAGGATACCATTAAGAAAATGAAAATACCATCTACAGACTAATAGAAAGTATCTGCAAACACTTACCTGATAAAATTGAATGACCTCTTTATAATAGGACTGGCTATTTTACAGTCATATAATTATTTTACCTAAAAGCTCTGCTCAGGATACCAGAGACTTTCTTAAAAAATATGGAAAACACGGGGCACCTAGAAGGCTCAGTCAGTTAAGCGTCTGACTCTTGATTTCGTCTCAGGTAATGGTCTCAGGGTTGAGGTCAAGCCCCATGTTGTGCTCTGCACTGGCATAAAGCCTGCTTGGGATTCTCTCTCTTCCTCTCCCTGTGCCCCTCCCACTCACCCCACTCCCACAATCTCTCACTCCTGCTCTCTAAAAAGGAAATTTTCATCAGAAAGTAATGTCAGATTTTATGAAATGTCTTACAATATGAAGATAATAATTCATTAATATGATATGTATTATGATATTTAACCACTCGTGCTTTTTAAGAATAAACCCCCCATGGTCACAATTTATTCTTTTAGCATGCTGCCTGATTTTGTTAATAAATTTATTTAGGATTTCTCTATGAGACTGACATGTAATTTTTCTTTTTTTTAAGATTTATTTACTTGGGAGAGAGAGCAGAGGGAGAGAGAGAAGCAGACACCCTCTGAGCAGGGAGCCCCATGAGGGGCTCAATCCCAGGGATCATGACCTGAGCCAAGAGGGCAGATGCTTAAATGACTGAGCCATCAAGGCGCCCCATAATTTTCTTTCTTTAGCTCTTTTTTTCAGGTTTTCTTACAAATTGGTTTCAAATAAAATCTTTGGTAACTTTAATACTCTCTCTGTATTCTAGAACAATTTAAACAATTTCAAGTAAATTTCACTAATCTATGAAGAAAGCATTAAAAGCAAGCAGAGATCTGACACACTATGTTTTCTTCATAGAGTTCAAGAATCAGAACTATAATAAAATGGAATGAAAATAGTCATGAGTTAAAAAAAAAAAAGAAAAGAAAATAGTCAGGAGAGAAATGGATAAATCCTTCCCCCTTAATTCCTACTATACTGCTAATCTGTTCCAAGATAAACCTCCAACCAAGGGGAAATTTCTCTTAAGGATCACATATTACTTTTATATAAGGAATAAATGTATACAGTGAAATTTACCTTTCTGTAGAAAGTATATGAATCAGCTTGAGCAAAAATTCACTGAATATCTGAGGACATGTTGAAGAAAGATGCACTTGTAATCGGGTAAGAAATTCTTGCATAGCTTGTGTAGCTGTTGGACCAACCTGAAGAGAAATGAAAACTTTTCAATAATTTTTAAATGAATAATTCTATAAATGGTATTGTCAAGCACTATACTCTTTTAACCTTTCATATGAAGAATGAAAATATTAACAGTGATATCAGAAAACCCATTAACTATTTTTTTAATTTTTTAAAAAGATTATTTATTTATTTATTCACTAGAGACCGAGAGAGAGAGAGAAAGAGACAGAGGAGAGAGACAGAGACAAAGCAGAGGGAGAAGAAGGCTCCATCCAGAGAGCCTGATGTGGGACTCGATCCCAGGACTCCAGGATCACGCCCTGTCGGAAGGCAGGCGCTGAACCGCTGAGCCACCCGGGATCCCCCAATTAACTTTTTAAATATATTTCTTTTAAACTGAAAACTATAAATTCTAGTGTCAATAATTTTATCATTATGGTTTAGAACTTATAGTAGGTTTATGTAACAAGACAAAAAAAATTCACCTGAATTGCACAAGGAATGCATTCATAATGATTTCAAAAGTACAAAAAAACCTTTTGCACTGATTTTCACAAACCATCTTAATTACCTATTTCAAAACAGAAGCACTCAAAGAGGTTAAGTGATTCACAAATAGTCATGCTTCTAATGACTAGCAAGCGAATACTAACATGAATGGAAAAAATAAAACCACAAAGAAAAACTCTAAAGGTAAAAACAAACCCGTACCATTTCATTAAAAAATGCTTTCTCAAACTTCACTGTCATCAATGAAAGAAATGATGGTGAGAACCATACAATCTGAGGTATGTTTTGGAATGTTTTGTAACACTTCTCTATATGGTTTTATTCTATCCCAATTTGCTATGATCACAAAACCTGTGAGGAGTTTTGGTAAAATAAAATGTAATATAACTCTTCACACTGTTTGTAGTTAGATAAACTTAATTTCATAGCATTCTTAATCAAGCTTCCTATATAAAATTAAGATACCAGAGGAAAGTCTGAATTTCAATAACTTACTATGCCTTTAAAACAATCAAAAGTGGGAAGAAAAGAAATCTTCATTTTATGCAATAGCATGCTCTCCAACAGCTGGCACTACTCGTAATAAGTCGTATAACTGTGGGCAATGCAAATAAAGCATCTTTTCTTGTATGTAAAATAATAAAGTTAGAATCAATGATCCCAGGAATCTTCACATTCCAAATTCATAAATCTCTGTGTACAATAGACACTTGATAATATGCCTGTTTCCAAAAAAACTCTGGCCCCATATAACTACAACAGTTTCTTCTCTTATTTTCATCCTTGTTTCATTTGTTTATGATCTGCAGAATCAAAGTATATGCAGTATGAGAGCACTGACTAAATGTATCCAATAGAATTTAAGCTCCAAGAAGTCTTGGCCTTGGTAACTACTTTTATGTCCAGCACCTAGAATGATACCTGGACCTAGCACACAGAAGCCTCTTAAAAACTTACTGAATATATGAAACATTAGAAAGGATGCCACTATTACAGACAAGTCAGCTAAATGAGAATTTGCCTAATGGCAAATCCAGAGAATAATTTAAGATGGTAAGTTTAAAAGTTGATAATGTTTAAAAGATGATAATGTTGCATCACCTCCACTAAAAAGACGCCGTGAACATTAAATATAAATTTTACATAAAAAGAAAATGTAGAAATATTTTAAAAAGCAGTCCAATGTAATAAGAAGTTATTTGACATAAAGGGAGTTTACAATAAGACTAAAAGTGTTTATAAGCTCTGAGCAATATCACTTATTTTTTGTTAAATAATATATTTAATATTATAAAATGATTAAGTTAAATTATCAATCTTGCTAGTAAAGGTCATTATTTTTAAAAATGTTTTAATTCCAAATTTCTGAAATGATACCCTTACAGATATTTTTTCAGAATGCCTCTTAAATTATCCAAACTTAATGCCAAAAATGTATACCTTCATAAAAATACAGTAAAAAAATCAAGAAAAAATTTACTGCTTGCTATGCTTCAGTTATCACTAATTATGTATCATTCAAAAGATATTATATTACATTGATACATAAAATAGTATCACTTAATACCTTAGCAATTTTACGTATTAGGTGCATTAAGTTTTTCTTTACAAACGTAATATGTTTATTGAATAGTCTGAGCCTATCACTAGGTTTCAGAAGTCATCTTACCTGTGGACTATGTTGATTTGTTCCATGTGGACTGGTGCCAGAAAGAAATTTCACTAATACATGAATCAGGTTTGGATCTGAAACCAGCAGATGGGCAGTACTCTCCTGAGTTCCAATGGCACTGCTCGAACCAGCTGTAAAACATTTTTTAAAAAAAGAAAAGAGCTCTTAACAAATAGACCCTAATACAACAGAAATGTAGTCTTTAAAATGTCTTAGTTTCAAGAAAACTCACCTATTTCTGAGCTAGTTTATTAAAAGTGTCTGAATCACTACTGTACTGACTGTGTTGGACTCATTATTTTCATCTATCTTGTCTAACTTCTAAAGGGACTATAAAAAACAGCTGGTTTAATATGCATCTTATTTAATACAGTCAAGTGGAAAAGAATTAAATTCTTGCTGACCTTTTGGTGAGCCTATTCTTGGTAATCATTTCCCTCTTTCAGAAACAGAGATCTACTTTTTGGGCAAATCTTAACCCTGCTATCCAAGATCAATCTAGGCAAAAACAATTCACTTTTACATGTCAGTAGTATAAAGGTTGCACACTATTAAATGATACACAGGTAACACACCAGTTTTCTGAACTGATTAAAATATCCTTTGAGTTAAAGCTATCTTGAATATGAGACAGTGATGTTTTTGAGCTCATATTTGGAAACATATTCCAAATGAAAAAAAAAAAAAAAAGGAACAGTACTTTGATGCTAAATAATGACTTAAGTTGACATTTATCAATGTGACAGAGCTATTTAATGAAATTAACCAGAAACAGAATGGGGATGAAATCTACCCATTTCTTATCATACCTATAGGCAGAATGAAGACTTCAATTCATAAATGGCTAGGCCTTACTGTCTACTGCGAACTTTCATCTCTATCACAATAATCTCAAGAATGCCAGGTAAAACCCAGACTTAAATGTGAAAAATAAAAATTAATACACACTACAGAATATAATGAAGGGATAGCTTCATGACTTCAAGATACATAAAGCCATAGAAAGCAATAAAATTTCCTTAATCAAAAGGTGCAGAAATTATTTATAATTACATAAATATCTATCTTAATTACAATGAAAAGAGGAAGGTAGAAAACCTATTATCACAATCTGAGAAAAAGCAATTATAATCCTATGAATACAGGTTTTAGTGGTAAACTAAATCATATGTTCATGAATTTAAAAATCATTTTTTGAGGGCAAAGGTACTTTAAAAGGAAAAATATAAAACAGCAAACATTTAATTTTTATTTTGTACTCTAAAAGTAATCACTTTTATTTTAATAAGTAGTAAGCTTTGAGAAAGTAAAACTATGATTTCACCTGGTGATTTTGGCAGATGAGAGTATATTATCAAAGTAAGGAAGCACAAAGCCTAAGATAAATATATAAGAACAAATTCAGAAGAGACAGAGTCAAATAAGTATAAAATTTTTTCACAATGGTATCACTTTTTGGGAAAATCTTAAGAATCTGATAGTAAGAATAAAGAAGTACAGGTCAGAAATTTAAAGGAATAAATAGGTTTAAAGGAATAAATTTTTGAACTTACAATTAAGCTGCATATTTGTCATGAGTGTTAGACTATGAAGCACAAGGCACCATGTCCGGAGCAAAGTGTTGGGATACCAAGCTAACACGGTGAGAAAGCTAGTTATTGATGCTATACAGAAAAGAGAAAGGGGGAAAACTTTTAAGTAAGGAAAACCAAATGTTTATTAAGAATTAAGAATAAAATGAATAAATTTTAAAATATGACACTATTTCTTTGAATCAACTACCTAGTGTTCTCAAAACATAGAAATGAAGTTAATTAAATTAAATAATTTGAATATTAAATATTAATAATATTAAATACCATTAAACATCACTAAAACATTAAGAGTTAATAATATTTTATAGCTAAGTTTAAAGCTCAGCCCATAACGCATAAAATGTTATCACAATAATGTGCTGTCCTTTTCCAACTACAGGCACTTCTACTGTAACATAGTTTTTGTTTTTTTTTTTTACTAAAAATCTTCACATTCTGCAAGACCAAAACCGGAAAATAATAGGGGATACTGGAAAAACAGGGATGGAGTAAGACCACTGAAAACCAATGCAACTTCACAACAAAAGCACAAGCTAGAATAATTAGGTCACTTGCAAGGCCCAAGTCGGAAGTACTCATGGCAGCTGGATAAGCCAAAGTCAAAATGTACAAAAATAATACACTGCCCAGACTGTGCTCTTCAAACACCCTTTAAAAATGGCTGATTCCAGATTTCAGGCTGCAATACACACAGACTGAAATATTTATCATATTAAACGGTAACAAAATCATAGGGTGAATATAAAAACAACAACTAAGAAAGGAGCATCTTACTGGTCACAAATGGCAAAATTTACCATTAATAAGCACAATTATAACTCAAAAAATATTTTAAAATCCATAACTTATACAAATATTTATTAAAGAAACTAACTGATCATGCACATAGACTGCTTGTGAACCAGTTCAATACAAAAACTTTAAAAAAAGTTCTAGCATTTTCCCTGCCACTATTATACAAATGTACAAGAGAGGATGGTGACATAATAGCCTATGAAAGGAATTTTCTTTTATGGAAATATTTCAACTAAAATAGTGATAGAATCAGACTTTTTGCATTTTGAAACCTTTAATGAATTATTAAGGGCATTGATTATTATGAATTATTATGAATTCTTAAGACTGAGCATCAAATTCTAAACAATGTAAAAAGAAAGGCAATCTATGAAATTGCCTTTTTAAAAAAATCAGATTAATACAGGTCTAACTACTAATTCATAGGAAATCAAGAGGACATCATGGAGACATAATCACTAAAAATCAGGATGCAGGAAATCCTAAAAGACAAATGACCAAACTTCTTTGATAAATGACTTTGTTAAGGGCATTAAAAAAAGACAAGGAGGGAACCTATACAGATTAAGAGGGATTAAAGAAACAATGAAAATATATGGATCTTATATGGATTCTATTTCAAATTTAAAAAAAAAATTTTAATAGTTGAGACAACTGGAAATCTGAATACTAACCAGGTATCTGATGATAATAATGAACAGTTATTTACTTCTTTCTCATCAATTCTTGTTTATGTATAATGGTCTTCACAATTAACAAAATTGAAAATAACAATGGGAGCATAATTTATAATGATTATGTATAATGGAAGAAATGAAAACCTATTAATTAAAGCTGGGCTGGTTCTTGCCAACAAAACACAGATTTAAGTAGGGCTGTGAGCCACAGTCTGTGAGCTCTGTTGTACAGAGCTGTCACTAAGATTGAAAGACAAGTCTATGAAAGCCATGCAAGATACAGCATGCACCTCTGGCTAAGAAGAAAGCATCAGAAACAGATGATCATTACTTTTCTTAAAATATAACTAAAATAAAAAATATATATATATAACTAAAATAGATTTCTGCAGCAAGAGCTAAAGGATACCTCTATTTCTGCAGAAGGATATTATTTTACTCCCATTATTTCCACATTCCTGCACTTGTCAAAAGAAAAAAAAAAAAAAAACACCCAAAAGCTAACTAATGCTACTTCCACAGGAAATGGACATCCTTCTCCAACTTATCAATTCCCTTAGCGCTGATTCACATTTTTAAGAAACACCAGTGGCAACAGAACAGCTTACGAACAATTTTTTGGCAATACAAAGATTAACACTGCAAATTTTAGTTACACACAGGCATAAGGTAATACAAACCAGAGAAAAAGATTTTGTTCTCTCCTGAAAATTATCAATTAAAAAAAGGGGTTTTTCCCCCACTAAAACACTATAAGCCTAATGACAAACAAAAATTTGGTAATATTAACCTAACATTGCCTTTTTAGTTTATTTAATCTATGTTAATAATTTTCCTTCTAATAAATCTTACCCTGATTTAATGAAATGACAGGTATTCGATTAGCATTATATAAAAAAATGTCTGCTCCATTTTCTTTGTTTCCAGATGAACTAGAATTCAGGCTCAATGTGAGCCACAACTGGAGAAGTGATTCCAACTGAAAAAGAATGAAAATTGATGGATGTATCTATTATATAATGAAATACTATTTAAAGAAAAATCTTATGAATGAATCCCTTTGAGTTATTAATTTTTATGTTAAATATTTCCTCTGGTTACTTCAATTCAGTTGGCAAGCAAACACATCTTAAAATTCTTGACGTAACAAAATTTAACTGATTAAAATGAATCATTTACCTAATACATATAGTTTGCTAAATTAAAATAGGTTGATTCAAGTCTTTAAATACAGGTGTGTGTATAACATATAACTGGAATTACAGTAATAAATCTTAAAAGTCATAAAAATTATAAATAACCTATCACTGAAGATCTGTGATTATCAAAGGATCTCCAATATTTTTCCATCTGAGATAATGAATAAATCACCCCTGTCAGGTTGAGAAAGATCTCCCCAGTTATTTTCATCTCTTACTAGGCTGGCTATAACATGTGAAAATATACCATTTCTCCTGAAATCATACCTGAACATGATGGACTTGAAGCATGGAAAAAAGTTTGTTGAAACAAACATTTAACATTGGGACAGATGATAACTGTATAATAAGCTGGTTGGATTGGTTCGCTGCTTGTAAACCCCCTAGAAGTGAATCATCTGTTCCAGTGGGAGACTGTGATACTGAAAATTAAACACAATTATGATTTTATACACAAAGTATCAGGAGAAATGTTCACTAGCTATTAGTATGTATAGGTAAGTGAAATCTTTAAAAACTTTTTAATTGCATTCCTAAGAATGGTTCATTGTTATACTATTTGAAAATCTGTTAAAGTTTACAACATTACCTGAAAGTCAAACAGATAATCATCAAAGAGAGAAGTTCCCCAATTCACAGCATTTGTCCATCAAAGTAATAAAGCCTTACTCTCTAGCAATTTTTATTTTTAATTTTTCCCTATTTAATGAGGAAAAGGAAGAAAAAGCAGAATCTTGACTAATTCTTAAGAAAGTAGTTTTAGAATAATTTAGACTCTAGCCCATTGATTCTTAACCTTGATTATACATTAACATTATCTGGGAATCATTAAAAAATTCTGATGTCAAAGTCATACACCAAACTAACAAATGAGTATATATATTCATGGGGAGCCGAGAAATATATGAACTCTAAGAAAAGTTTTACATAAGTTTAAAAAGTTATAGGAAAGGGGGGACACAGTTCTAAACAGGACAATAATCAAAAGACACAATATTAAGAAAAGCAGATACAAGTTACAAAAGCATCTTCTAACAAATTGTTTTAAACAAGAAACGTCTAACAAAGAAAAGGGCTACTGAGGTCAGTACTGAGTTGTTTCTGGTCATAGAGAGCTGGCAAACAAAGAGATCCCTCCATTACTGTCAGATAAGATACAATATTACTGGATCAATATTGTTATCTTTTGATTGGTTGACCTTTTCTTTAGTTTTCACTTTTCTATCTCCCAACCCAAGATAAGAAATAAATGACACCAGCAAAGCGAAAGAATTCAATTTGACACAGAAAAGTCTAAAAACTCAAATTTCTCTAATGCACTGTAAACTCTCCTTCATAGGGGAAGAAGAACAAGATGCTCTTTCTAGATATTAACCAGTACATTACCCTTTTACTCACCATGCTCCAGAGAAGGTGAAGTAATTTCTAGGCCTAAGAAAAATAAAGACATCACTCTCTCCCTAGACCAGCTCCTTAATCTTTTGTCTTTGTGAGACAGGCTGCTATCTATCTTAACTGTGCCCGTCTGATAGGAGGCAATCTACCCAAGTCTAGCATTCTATTTCAGCAAACTACTGCCTGATGATCAAAACAAGCAGGCCTCCTGGCAGTTTAACAGTTTATGTATCAACCATGTCCATTGGTTTATATATTGTCTACAGCTACTTTATTGCTACAAAGTCAGATTTGCATAGTTACCAACACACTGTACAGCTCAGAAAGCCTAAAATATTTATTCTCCGGTCTGCTACAAAGTCAGATTTGTGTAGTTACCAACACACTGTACAGCTCAGAAAGCCTAAAATATTTACTCTCCAGTCCTTTATATCAAACATTTGCCTTCCTTTGATGTAGATAATTAGGTAGTAAATCCTCTCAATTTAGCAGTTCAATTAGGCCTATATATATTTCTTCTATCCTAGTCTTAAAGGATGATAAAGATGCCACTGCAGTAGCGTCCCCTTATCTGTAGTTCTGCTCTCTGTGGTTTCTGGCTCCAGTTACTAGCAGTCAACTGCAGTTAGGAAGCAGATGATCCTTTGATTGACAGGTCAACAGTAGCCTAAACTCCATCTCAATGCCTACATCATTTACCTCACTTCATCACATCATGCAGGTATTTTATCACCAAACATCACCACCAGAAGGGTGACTGAGAAAGAGAGAGACCCCATTCATCTTTATTACAGTATAGAATTATTTTACTATTATTGTTAATCTTACTGTGCCTAAATTATAAATCAAACTTTATTATAGGTATATATATATAGAGAGAAAAAACATGATATATAAAGGGTTCAGTACTATCTGTAGTTTCAGGCATCCCATTCCATCTCCTCAAAAGGGGGTGACTGCTACATTTGAAAATGCACTTTACTGGGACGCCTGGGTGGCTCAGCAGTTGTGTGTCTGCCTTCAGCTCAGGGCATGATCCCAGGATTCCGAGATCGGGTCCCACATCGAGCCCTCTGTGTGGAGCCTGCTATTCCCTCTGTCTATGTCTCTGCCCCCCACCCCCGGTGTCTCATGAATAAATAAATAAAATCTTTAAAAATAAATAAAGAATAAAATAAAAATCCACTTTATCATAAATGTGGATGTAATGCAATGAACTCGTAAGCAGCTAGCTAAGCAGACAACTCTAGGAATTTCATTAACCATACAACACAATAACTAAAACACCACTCAGGTTTTGGACTGAATGTAAACATACTACTACATAGAGCTGTTTTGTTCCCCTTCCCACTTTCCCAATTTATTAATCCTTTATCTTATCTCTCAACTTGCTACTAACTTAGTGAGGGAGAGGTGCTATATATTTAGCCCACGCAGACTCACACCACATATGGAATTTAAAAATCTGTCCTCACTAAATGCACTTTAAAATAATCTAGAGATAAATCATTTGTTGCAATAACCTTGAGAATGGTGATTTTCACTTACATGTAGGAGATGTATTTGTTAATGCCTGTAAAATGGAATCTGCTTCCAAGGTAGACATCATTTTCAACATAAGTTCTGCTTGCTGTTCAAGTCCAACTTCTAGGCGAGCATCTAGGGCTACAAAAAGCAATTAAAAGAAAAAGAGCTATTTGATAATTATTTCTCATGTCCTACTTCCTACAATAAAATGTTGACATCCAAATGCAAATCAGGGTGATGAGTATGTCCTCATATAAGAACAACCTGTCAGGGATTATCAGCCACAGCAGGTACCAATATCTGTGCAAAGGAGGCTAAAAATGGGAGACTGGTTTTATAGAGAGAGGCAGATCCAGGAAATGAAGGAATGATAACAGAAGCAAATTCGTTAAGAATAATGAGTAATAGGTTCCTCGCTGTTGGAGAAAAGAGATATAAATATAGAAAGGGAGAAAGTTAAAATGAAATCTAGGTGACATTACTGTATGTTAGCTAACTAGAATTTGAATAAAAAAATTTTTAAATTAAAAATAAAATGAGGCCCACAGGGTTAGATTATAGCCAGATATACTGACGTGAACTAAAGGCATTCTAGATAAAAGGGCAAATACAGAAGCATAGATGCAAATGTGTGTAAATATACACCCACCCACCCACCGCCCCCCCCACACACACACATACACACATGCCCTAGATCTATCCACCAAGAGAGCACAGAAACAGCCACCAAAATGGAATTAAGTATACCTAGCACCCAAATCTTGGTTACTTAATCACATTCTTCCACTAAAAGGTTTTGAAATACCCTTCTTGCTGAAGTAGTTAATTCCCAGTCTGGGGAAGGAAAAGGAAATGATTAGCCTGGGGCATCTTGTCCTGCCAGGAAATAAGGAAGTGCTTAAATAAAGATGAGAACGTATCAAAAAGATAGATAAGCTAAAGGAGAAGAACCAACTGGTCAAATCTGGTACAATTTGAACATCAAAATAAATCAAGAAAACACTGTGAATATACTTAATGCCATGGAACTGTATACTTAAAAATGATTAAAATGGTAAACTTTATGTTATTTATATTTTACCTTAATAAAAACTTAGCAACAAATAAATAACAACAAATTATGACCCACTGAATTAAACAGGAAGCCATGAGGCTATTTAAAAATAAATAGACTAATTAAAAAAAAATACTTTCCAAGGACCACTCCCAAATCCACATTTTTTTGTGTGTGTGTGGGAAAAGCGTAACTTTACAATGGACTGGCAGACAGCTCCTTAAATCAAATCACCAGTCATTGAACAAATTTAAACCATAAGCCAACTAACATGCAATATAAAAATCTGAGCATTACACTTCAGATACTTCTGGAAACAAAACATGACCACAATCTAATCATGAGGAAATAGTACTTAAACACAAATTTTGAGGGACATTTTACAAAATAACTGGCCTGTAATCTTCAAAAAGCATTAAGGTCATGAAAGTGAACTCTGAAGAATTGTTCCAGGCTGAATGAGACTGAAGAGCCAGGACAATTAAATGCAAGGCACCATTTTGCTTTGCATAAAGGAGATTATTTAAACACAATTGCTAAAACCTGAATGAGGAATGTTAGTACTAATGTTAATTTCCTAATTTTGATGGAATGTACTTCCTGACTGCTTACCTAGAAAAATGTCCTGATCTGTGCAAAAACCAAATAAAAATAAAACAAAAATAAATAAGATTAGCAAAAATAAACAAACAAATAAGATAAGCAACTTACTCCCAATGGTTCAGGATAATAGATGCTGTTTCATTAAATTTGCAACTTTTCAGTAAAGGCATAATTGTTTCAAAATATAACAAAAGATTTTTATTTTAGAAAAAGTCTGATATATTCTACATGACTAAAACAGTACAAAAATAGTATTCAGTGTGGTTTCAATCTGTTTACAAATAAAACACAAGTTTATTATTAATAAAAAATAAAAGAAAGCACAATTAATTAAAATCACTGGCAATCCCACACACCTCACAAATATATTTTGTTAGGTGTTACTTTGAGAAACAAAGGATGCCCCATAAATGGAAGCTCCTTCAAACTGACTGACACGGAAATACATAGCTTTGTCATTCTGATGGCACACGTGGGAAACTAAACCCTCTCAGCATACAGTCAGGCTCGTTCTCTTAAAATATAGCACACACTTACCCTGAGATACAGAAACACTAACTGTCTGTGATCCATTCTTCTCTGTGTTCGCAGGTGGCTTTGCTACAGGAATTCCAAGACCTCCAATGTAAGGGTTGTAATTGTAGGTGCCATAATCAGCACCCCAATAATCATACCATGTACTGCTTATTGGCTTAAAAGAGGGGAAAAAAATTGTGGTTTATTTTTACCTCTTCACTAAAAGTGACATATTATTTATACTTTCTAAACTCAAATAAGGCTATAAAATAAATATTCCCTTATCCTTTAAATCACCAAAACATACTTAAGATCTTAATGATCTACAAGAATAGTTCCATAATATTCTCTTCATTTTATACCAAAATTTAAAAATACTTTATTTAGAAGTTGACAGATAATTAGCATCCTTAAAAAGAAAACTCATAAACAAAAAGAAGCAATATAAAATATTAAGGGTAGCTCTCCTTTAGAAAATGAAGCTAACACAGAAGTAGAATCTGAAATAAACTGAGCTTAGGTGAGCTTAAATGCTGCTTGAAATTTAGTAATCTACTACTAAACTTCCCCATGCCTATTATGGGTTCTTACTAATATATAAGACAATAATAGTGGCTACATTAATAAAAGGGTACAAGTTTCCCCTATTCTATTGATATTTTAAAAAACTGCTATAGGACCTATTTGCAAATTAATGAATTTTGAGAACAATGACTAATGGATTGCATTTAGTGATAAATATGTATACTTTCAAAAAAAAAATATGTATACTTTCTTGTTTTAAATGATTAAACCCAAAGTATAAAATGAAATATTTTAACTGCAAAGAATAGCATATCATACCTTAAAAACTTTGGCTGCAAGAGGATCTTTTTCCAAATCAATATCTAAAGGATCAATGTCAACTTCCATTAGATCTTGAAGTAGCTCAAGATCAATTTCTTTATCTTTTTCCAAAGAAGTAAGAGGAGGTGCACCTTCAAATAATTCAAAATGATTTTACTGAGAGAACATGTAACATAAAATTTAACCAATATATTACTTTTAATTACAGAGAAAGTTATTTTACTTGTATGTAACATGTTTCTACTATAAAAAAAATCTCTAAATTTTTGTACAATTAAACAATAGTTAAGTATACAAATGTATCACTCTAGAACATGCAATTAAAAACAGAATGCAGTAACATTTGACCTTAGGGAAAAAGACCATGGAATTAGCCCTTGTTGAATCAGGTTGCATAAACTGTTACTAAAAATAATCATTAACCATTTCTAGAATGGATATTACTCATCTTATTACCTACCTCTAATATGTAAGGCACTATGTTACATCAAATATTTCAGAAAATGATACCCAGTATTAAAGTGAAAAGCAAAGAAAATTTAAGTTCTATGATTGCTATTCACCTTTTTTTTTCTTCCCTTTGATAAATTTTTATTCAAAATAAGCTGTCCAAAATTATTTGACAATTATAGAATAAACAAATGTAAGCTTTTATGCAGCAGGCTTTTTTTCATTGGTAGGCTTCTTTTCTTCAGGCTTCTTCATAGCTGCTGGTTTCTTAGTAGCTACAGCCTTTGTTTTCCCCCATAAAAGATTTCTTCTGCTTCTTCACATCCTTCACAGTAACAACTAACAGCCTTCTTTCCCTTCTTCCCTATTACAGGCTTCTTGCCTGGAACCTCCTTCTCATTTGATTTGGCTTCTGAGGCTGCTGCTGCCTGAACCATTCACAGCTTGTGACTTGGCGTCAGACGAAGAATGGTGTTCTGGCTTATGGCCTTTGCAGTGGAGTTTAGCTTCAACAGGCTCCTCAGGTTTTTCAGTGGATTTTTCTTCAGGATCCTGCGATGAATCCTCTTGTATGGTGCTCGAGAGCTCTTAGGATCTCTGGGCTTTTCAAGATTCTACCAGGGTTTGTATTAAGCATCCTGTGCAAGGGAAGGTTGTAGTTACTCTTGAGAGGCAGTCTAATGCCAAGTGCCACACAGATCTTCTAACTTGCAGAAAGTCTTTTCGGTACAAATTCAGAAATGTCACAAGTGCTCAGTTGCTTACATTAAGTAAAATAATTCCAGGGATGGTCCTGAAGGCTTTGAAGATACTGCTGTCCTCTTTATAGATGATTCAGAGTCCCCCTGTGCTGGATACAACAATGGTTTCTCATTTTGTTCCTGTTCTTACCAGTTCTCACTCACTGAAAATCATCAACCTTTCTGATATCATTCTAGGCTTTAAGTTTTTTAAGAAGCAAAAATGTCTCCTTGGTCTTCCTGTAGCCTTCAATTTTATATTCAACAACCAAAAGAAGTTCAGGAACCTCCTCAATATCATGACCTTTAGACATGACCAGAGCTAGTAAGGTCAAGGCACCCTGGGCAGAGCAGATGGTATATAGCTTCTATGTTGTGTTCACTATCCAGTGCCAACAATGTCAGGTTTTGTTTGGTGTAAACATGCAGGCCCCACAATACATGTTTCTAAAAAATCCTGGACAGAACTGTGAGTCCCACTGCCTCGAACTCTGAGAATTTGAGCTCTGCTAGTACCCCAAGACTCAGCACTGGTTTGATGACTTGTTAATTCACTGCCAGCTATCTGTTGTTTTTACATAAGGTGATATGAACAAAGTTCACAATATCATGTGAAATGGGACCCTTGAACACAGCAGGCAAAGTAACATTTTGCCAGATGATTCCCAATTTTCAGAGTATACAGATATCAGTGGATGAGCACACACCATCACAGGGTAGGAAAGGGTCATGCTCCTCTCAACCCTGCAGCTCCTAGAGGAAAAGCTGTTAATATCTTATTTTCCTATTCTGAATTAGAAATTAGAAATTGTTTTGTTCTCAGATTTCTCAAAGTTCTTTTTTTTTTTTAATTTTTATTTATTTATGATAGTCACACAGAGAGAGAGAGGGGCAGAGACATAGATAGAGGGAGAAGCAGGCTCCATGCACCGAGAGCCCGACGTGGAATTCGATCCCGGGTCTCCAGGATCGTGCCCTGGGCCAAAGGCAGGTGCCAAACCGCTGCGCCACCCAGGGATTCCAGATTTCTCAAAGTTCTTAACCAGACTTCTACGCCTTACAATAAATCCTACTTTCCCATCCTTCTTACCCTCTTATCCAACCAACATTTATAGAATGCCTAACACATGCCAGCCTGTACTAGGGTTTGAGTATGTGAGGATTAATAAAACAAATTTCTGCTCTCCAATAAATTAATCAAAGTCCAGAGGTGAGGATACACTACAGAAATTAAATCAACTACAGCATGATGATTGCTATTCAAGACCATCTAGTGTGGAAGGCAGCACCAAAGGTAGTCTCCAACACTGCTGGGGTGGTGGTGGAAAAAGCTTCTTGGAGGAGAGCAAGCTTTATGCAAATCTTAGGTAAGAAGTTCATCTTGCAAACAAGAGAAGGAAGTCTATTCCAGATAAGGGAAAATCAGGTAAAAAGAATAAACTTATGAGAGAACATAAAACTGAAAAATGACAAACTGGTGAAATGACCACAGCCCCTGCAACATACATGTTAGTAACTAAAATATACTCTTCAAAAAGTAAGGAGAAAAGGACTGTACATGCTAAGATACACATACAGTTTTTAAAAAGGCAAAAAATGAAGAAAGAGAAGAGAAAGTACCCTGAAAAGTCTGGATCTTAAAGAGTAAGAGACTTTAACTTTGCTATCTTCACCAATGTGTATCTTTAACTGTTTTCTAGATTATATTTTCTTAAATATAGCCAAATCTCAACCATAGCAAAATAATTAGGACATTATGAAAGGAGAGCATTTTATTACAACAAGCATTCATTCAGAGCATCAAACCAAAACATATTTAACTAATATGGTTACTAAGGCCAAAGTCCTAAGACAAAAATATGAAAATTAATTATCTACATCACTAAAATTCTTAATTCTGAAAATCATTTTCATTTAAAAGAAAAAGAGTGCTGAGGCTATCTTACATAAAACATAATTTAAGGATGTACCCGTTATATCATGTGTCAAAGGTTCATCTATAGTTTCTAGCAACTGAACTGAAGACTGCTGCAGGGAATCATCAGAGTCACCGGCTGTTGCAGCTACATCATCACTTACTGCTCCCTCCTCCATGGCTTCTGCAGCTACCGGAGCCAGCAACTCTCCTGTACAAAAGAAGATAGTCTTAATTGTTTTAATAATTTATTAACAGACCTCCAAAACATATTGAAATCTATTTTTCTTCCAGTATAGAGAATGACAGCATATATGCTCTATCAACTGTAATTCTAAATGGTTGCTACTGTTGTAACATTAAATAGACCTATTACACTTTGAGGGGTTACAGTTTCTTTTAAACATTACTTATTTAAGCTATGACAAGCTAATGTGGACATACCCCACGAAAAATAAATCAGGACAAACCTGCTAATATATCCTGTAGCATACAAGTTAAGGAATACTGAGCCCAAGCACCACCCCAAGATATATCTCCTCTATTGAAGTCAGTTCCAACCAAAAGTAATAGTAGTCTTTCCAGTTGAGGTTCATTCACAATCTCACACAGATGTATAGTTGGCCTCGTGGCATTTGCAATGCGTGCAAGAACCTGCAATACATTTCACAAAATTATAGCAATTACATATGTTTTCTCCAAAAACAAACTATTGGAATAATAGTTGATGAGATATGTTTTTGGTGTCAAAATAACAACTTGAGATGAAACACAAAGAAATGTATTTTCATGAGCAAATATTAAAATCTCATTAAATATGGTAGAATAGTGGGGCCGCCTGAATGGTTTTGTCAGTTAAATGTCTGACTCGTGATTTTGGCTCAAGTTACAATCTCATGGGCCTGGCTATGAGATCAGCCCACTTGAGGCTCCATGCTAAGTGGGAAGTCTGCTTGAGCTTCTCTCCCTCTGCCCCTTCCCCTACTTACACGCAAGCACTCTCTTTCTAAAATAAACAAAATAAAAAAAATTCTTGGTAGAATAAAAATATTTTTTATAAATAATGAATATGCTACAAGAAAGCCTTCGGGGAATTAAAGTCCCTTCACTACCATAATTTGACACTTATTTGTATATTTCCTATTTTAATTAATAGAAAAAAGGTAGGTTGGAGATAGACCCACCTTATATACATTTCAAATCTAGATTTAGTTTTAACTAGGTTAAACTATAAATCATGTCTCCTAAGAAATCAAACTCCTAAGATATAAGTAAAAAAAAAATTTTTTAAGTCTTTCAAGGCACAATAAAAAAAACCTGACTTATATAAAGAAAAACCATTAAAAGCACTATTATTACTCTTAATAAAAAAAAAACAACTAAATACATTAAAAAGAATACATTCTTTCTATTTCTTACCATCTAAGTCTGTAATTATATGTTATGCCTATTAGTTTACTTACCTTACAAACAAACAGTAAGAGATCTGCATGACATGTAAAATCCATGGAGAGGAGAAATAGAATAAGTTTCTGCACAACTGAAATACAACGTTCATGGGCCAGGGTAAATGGAAGTGGTTCTATCTCTGGACTTTCTTTTGTCGTGGTAACTTCTGTGTCTAAATTAGAACGGGACCATTCTGCTGTCCGACGTAACCGAATTAAATCTTTGAAATGCTACAGAGAGAAATTGACAATATTTAAATCAGTAAATAATGTTTATTGAATGAAAATTCCTCTTCAGTATAAATTTATTTTTTTAAAAAGATTTTATTTTTTTTATTCATGAGAGACACACAGAGAGAGAGGCAGAGACACAGGCAGAGGGAGAAGCAGGCTCCATGCAGGGAGCCCGACGTGGGACTCAATCCCAGGTCTCCAGGATCACACCCTGGGCTGAAGGCGGCGCTAAACCGCTGAGCCACCCGGGCTGCCCCAGTATAAATTTATTTATGGAATGAAAATATTCACTTAGAAAATTTACAACTTCTAAAGAACAAAATTTTAGATAAACCATAAGATTCAAAATAAAATTATTAAAAGCTATACTGACCAATATATCTAAAGTCCTATTGAGAGTAAGGTATAGGATACATAATAAAATTTCAGAAAAATGAAATTGCTAGATTAGGTCAAATCTAACATCCTGAATAAAAATTATCAAAATATCTTAAACGTAATTCATAAAGGTGGATGATAAAGAAATTTATGTAATATAACATTAAGTATAGAATATTAAGTTGTCTCAAAATCTGATGGAATAACTGTAACTTCATATGTATAGGAACACAATAAACAAAACTGGCTGCTGTATGTGTTATTCCTCTCCCACTTAAAAAAAGACATTAAGTTATATTTTAAAATTTTATTTGAAAATCGATGGACTTAATTTTCACTTAGAAAGAACACATTAAGAAAACTACATTTGCTTGAATCTTTTATCTTCAATTTATTGGCACACAATCCACTGAAAGGAAGCACACTGGAAACATACTAGAAGTCCACATTTATCATCTATTTCCTTGAGTTAAAAGCTACATTCCGGGGATCCCTGGGTGGCGCAGCGGTTTGGCGCCTGCCTTTGGCCCAGGGCGCGATCCTGGAGACCCGGGATCGAATCCCACGTCGGGCTCCCGGTGCATGGAGCCTGCTTCTCCCTCTGCCTGTGTCTCTGCCTCATTCTCTCTCTCTCTCTGTGACTATCACAAATAAATAAAAAAAAAATTAAAAAAAAAAGCTACATTCCCCCCAAAAAAGGGTTTAGAATAAAACTTTCTGTTGATAAGAACAAAATTTTAAGTTTACTAATTATTAAAGATATTAAATACTCAATTTAAAATATTAAAAGGGAAAGTGACTTTCCCAAAATAATTGCATTAAGAAGCATAGATCATACCTTTGAAGTAGCCTGCTTTAGTTTTGCTTGCTCTACCAGAAGTTTATATGATGATCCTTTGTTACTTTGTATTTTTTCTTTTTCCATCTGTTCCACCAAAGCTTTCTGTTTAGCTTTTAATAGGTTAAGTTGCTTAAAAAATTTAAAAAAAAAAGAAAGGAAAGTTAATCTTTTCAACCTAAATTAAGCTAATTTAGGTTAAGCTACTTAACAGTGTTAAAAATGACAAAGTAAATTATTATATACTTCAGTTTTCATACAACCAACTAATGGAATAAATACTTCTCTGAAAGATTTAGTTTTAACTGTGTTGCTGGTAAGTCATTTCCAAATCTTGACTGATCTCTACAAATTACAATTAAGACTTAATTCCTCACCCATGGGAAATGGAAATAAGTGGAAGACTTTCTTATGTAAGCCATTAATGAGACTGGTAGATATATTTTGTAGAAAAATTAAGTATCTTTAAATATATGGGGGAAATATTTTTATTGCACAGTACTCTTACTTTTTTTATGACAATCTCCTGCGAGTAGTACATTTTTCAGAATGTCTATGTTCTTCATTAAAAATTTTATTAAGATAACTGTAGATACGTAGTTATAACAAATAAGATAGATCTCATGTACACATTACCTAATTTCCTCAATGACAGCATTTTGTAAAACTATAATACCACAATATGGGGAAATTCACCAATTTTATTCAGATTTCTCCAGATTCACTTTTACCCTTTTGAGGGTATGTCTCTGTTTGTGTATTAATTCAACCTATGTATTGACACATGAACCATCACTATACGTGCAGTCCTTTTATATTGCCTATCCATGTCCCTCCTATCCCATTTATTCAATCCCTAGCCCTTGGCAACCACTAGTCATTAGCAATGAATCAAAACAAAGAAAAAACGATGTCTGCACAGGAGGACCTTAAAAATCCACTGAATGACTTAACCACATCCCTGTATAAGGCAGAACATTATCCTAAACAGAAAGTCCCTATAAAGTAAAGGCCAGGTTTATAAATGAATGATTTAGTTAAGAACTTAAACTATTTCTTTGAAGAATATTCCTTATTTTCTATTTTTGATAGATATTTTTGTTATGAGAAAAATTAACATAAAGAAATATTCACTTGGCTATAATCTCCATATATGAAGAAATATGTATCTTAAATTAAAAACAGCATGCACATTTACTAATCAACACATGTGTAAGAACTGCTACCAATCAGTATTTTTAGAAAACTATTCTAGGAGTGCCTGGGTGGCTCAGTTGGTTAAGCATCTACCTTTGGCTCAGATTATAATTTCAGGAGGCCCTCGGATCGAGCCCCTGGCTGGAATCCCTGCTCCAACATGAGAGCCTGCTGGAAAGGCTGCTTCTCCCTTGCCCTCTGCTGCTCCCCCTATCTCAAATAAATAAACAGAATCTAAAAAAAATCAATTAATTTAAAAAGAAAATAATTCTAAGAGTTCTATGATAAACACATGGCACTTAAAAAATACAATTTTTAATTTATTTCAAAACTACCACAATCTTAATCAGAAACAAGATCCTTCTGCAAATCACAGTAAAACCATCAAAATCAAAGAAGTAACACTGATACAACACTACTACCAATTATGCCTCACATCCCATTTTAAGTTTTGCCATTGTCACAATAATGTCCTTCAAGGTGAAGACTAAAATAATATTTCACTAAGAAAAATCTATCGGGTTTTACTCTATGTTCCATCTTCATATCTTAAATACAGCAAACAAACATATTCAATAAAACTAGCTAAATTTGAAAGGATGAAAATTATCACCACCTAAAATTGGTTCAGAGTTAAAAAAAAAAAAAAAGAGTTGAGGGAAAAGCTGAAAAGTTTAAGATCATTTTTCCTGCCAAAGATCAAAGTTACCTCACAGTTGAAAAACTTGTAAGCAAAAATAAGTAATTTATTGCTAAGCCCATGTTTTTTAAAAAGCCTAAAGCTTTCACAAACTTGCCAGATCCTAAGGACTTTCATATAAACTCTCACTACAGTTTAAATCAATTATACAAATATTTATTGAAAAACAAACTAGGCTTCATAGTTTGTATGAAGGATATAGTATTTAACCTTGTATATACCATAAGAGACTCTTTTAAAAAAGTAGAAATAATAAAGTACTGTCTCATAAGAATCTGATGTCAGCTATAAATTCACCTCTACACAGTAAAATGCTTATCAAACAAATTTTATGTACACTTTCTAGGAGGGATCATGGGACTAGTTAAAAAAAATATATGCACAGGTATCCTACAATAAAACCCACATTCTAATACATGACCTTCTGTGAAGGAAAGATAGAGAGTATGTATATGCAAATGTTTGCACGATAAGCAGAAAGACAAAAAATGTATATTTGTATTTCAAAAAGAAAAAACCAACACTAAAGGGTTCATCAACAGGAAAATGGATACAGATTCTGGAACACCCATGGAACTGTGGTCAAGAATAAAAAAAAGAACCACGGATATACTCAATATGGATGAATCTCAAAAATATCACTTTGAGCAAAAAAGCCAGGTATAACATTCTGCATGACTCCTAACAACAGTTTAAGAAATCATTTACTCACAGCAAAATGCATGAATTTCATGTTAACAAGATAAAAGAATCCTCCCAAAATTTATGATGAATACAATAAAAGAAAAAATACAGAACACATGGGGAATATATTGAATAGGGTACTATTCTAATTTCAAAACCGGAGAAGACCTCTTTGAGGAAGTTAATATAAACTAATGCCTAGTAAGTTATCTAAGCAAAAGGGTAAACTATGTGGTGCGGGGTGGGGGGTAGGGAAACTCACCACATACAAAAATTATATATGAGAAAACTGGGATTGGTGTTTCATAAATTCAAATTCAATCTGGCTAGACCAAAATTCAAACCTGAAAGTTATAGAGAGGGACCCCATGGTAGATGCCCTAAAGCCATCTTAAGGACTTTTGACCGTCAAGCATGGGCCAACTGGAAGCTATTAAAAATTTGAGAAAGAAATGGTAGGATTAGACAAATCATAAGAGACTCTTAATCATAGGAAACAAAGTGAGGGTTGCTGGAGGGGAGAAGGATGGGAAGATAGGGTAACTGGGTAATGGACATTAAGAAGCGCACATGATATAATGAGCACTGGGTATTATAGAAGACTGATGAATCACTGAATTCTACCTCTGAAACTAATAATACGTTATATGTTAATTAATTGAATTTAAATGTAAAAATGTTTATAAAAAGGATAAGGTTCGACTGTGACAAAATAGAGAGAGACACCTTTTGACTAGACAAAGGAAAAATTATGGCCTCTCACTTAGAATGATAGTGAGATGGGAAGAGGTAGACACTTTAAAGATCTCACCAAAAATCCAGAAACTACAAATTGTTGCCATCTTACTAATAAGGAAGCTCAGTCTCAAAATTGTCAAACAACTTCCCTAAGTACCTCATTAAATATCATACCTAAGATCTGATAACAAGTCTGTCTTATGCAACCTCAAAAGCAATGTTCTCGAACATTAAAATTTAAAAGACATATTGAAAATTACCTGTTTATGATGAACTAGCTGCTTTCTAATTTTTCGGGAATACAATCTATCAAGGCTACTGCTGCCTTTGGAAGACCTATTTATGCTCTGAGTGTGCAGATTATTGTTAATAAAACTCCACTGGTTACCTATAAAAGCAAGAAAAGGTTTTATTAGTAACTCTATTAAATATGATTTTAAAGTACCTTCTAAACCCAGAAAATATGAATTTGTAAATGTGCCAATCATTACAAAGCAGTTTTAAAGAAAATCAGACATTATAAACTGTTAGTAATATCTAACCCTATTAAGCTAATCTAGACCCTAAATGACTTCAAGATCGGAGCTTTCTCTGTCTCCAATGTTTTAAGATAACAGCTATCTTTCTCCAGTTGTTTAAGATTAATCTTTGTACAATATAGCTCTAATGTAACTCAATTCGAACAATTTATTAACAAATGGTTCACTAATGCCTATGTCATGCTTTTGTGTAAGGACATAAAAACAGGATATTCAATAATCTGACTTAATGCAAAAATAAGTTTAAAAATCATGCTGTGAAACTCTACTTTCTCTCACTTTAAAAAATATGTCTGGACTTAATATCATTCTTCTGCTCAACATCACATTTGACCCATCTCCAGTTACTGGTTCATGTCTGTTTAACCTAAAGACATCTTTTCCTATTCTCTACTATCCATTTCTTAAGTCAATTCAAATTCTTCAAAACCTACAAAAAATGTCTTCCATCAATGTGTTTCCACAGTAACCGAATGATATAAATAAAAACTATGACTTCCAATACTGTAATATTCCAACTTTGTATTGTAGTTATATGTAATTTTATAGAGGTATCTATATCCTTTAAATGAGTAAGCTGACCCACAGATTCTAAATATTTAAGATACATTCCCTCTATACGGAAAAATTCCCCACTCTTTTCCCAAATACAATGTGCACCTAAACAACTGATGGATGTGTCTATAAAACGCCTCAAGGGACGACCTTTCTTAATGCTAGAATACTGACAATGTGTAAAATTCAAAATTTATAGCAATTAATGACTATATTTAGATACAAGATATAGCTATTTCAAAACCTTTATAAAAGTGTTGTTAGCTTAGAAGAAAGGAAGAAAATAATTTGTCTTGCAGTTGGACTTCCTTTAATTCTTAAATATTTCTACGTCTCGTGTTTATGGAGAAAGACTGAAACTAAAAAAAATAAAATCTGAGAATTTCCATATTTACGCATAAAAGCCCTTTATAATTAGAACTGTATGATAAATATAATGACACACTATAATAAAATAAAGAACTCTTCACAGATTTCCTATTCATAAATTCATTTATATGTATGGTATTAGAAAGTGTTTAAATGAGCATGGAGAAAAACCTCATGAAAGACATGGTTGCATTTATTTATTTATTTGGTTTTGTTTTGTTTTTTGTTTTTACATGGTTGCATTTAGACACTAAAAAGTCATAAGGGGCTTGTCCATATAATCCTTCAAAAATAAATTCTATCCTTAAAACAGATTCCTGGTAAATTTAATTCATATTTTACATAAATTACATACAGCTGGAACTTCCAGGCCAATAGCCAGTTCTGGAACAACTGTGTAGTCACTCAAAATCCCCACCAACAGATTATTATAAACTTCTGATACCTGTCAGAAACCTCTCCCTGTCTTTACCATTCAGAGGCTTCTTTGCAGCTGCTGCTTCGTCTTCAACAGTGGCCACATAATCCAGCAACCTGGACACCAGCATGACGACCCAACTGATCATGGGAATATCTAATACTCCTATACAAAGATGACAGCAGAAAAAATAACCAGATGACTCTAAGAGTTCTAATAAGGTCTTGAGAAGATAATTATGAGATAAAGCATTTTATAAATTCAAGATTACCTTATCACTACTAACATTAATATTTATTTATAATTAGCTTCAAAATTGGGACCTATGGCCACCAACTGAGTCACACATTGAACCTAATGGAAGACAAATATTTTATGGTATGAAAATAGATTCTTGATTACAGGTTGAATCCAAGAGATAATAATTTATAAACCAGGAAACAAGGCATAAGGTCCTATTCTCAGACTTCTAGGTAACTCAATTTAAAAATCTCTCAACTTTCCATAGTTTTAAACTAAGTTCTAAAGTTTTCGTTCCAATAACAATTTCTTTACTCAAGTGAAACATATTATGACCAGAAAAGCAACTGTGTCTAAAATTGAGATTTTGAGAGTCTGATTTTAGTTATGAAAGTTCCCCTCCCAAAAAATGCATAATAGTTTCCAAGTTCAAAATTCATATAATGAAAAGGTAACAGATTTAAAAAGCAATAACCATGACAGTCAATCACGAGTGTCTACATTCTAAAAACGCTATAGCATAAAAATATTAATAAAACTTGCAGCAATTAATATTAAAATACTTCACACTAGTTATTTTATAAAAACAATATTTAAGTGAATCTTATATTTATACTAAAGAAAACCACTTTAAATAATACCTTCAGTTCTCCTATGCATGGGTAACTGTGGCTGAAGAGGTGACAATAAATTATCCAAAAGATTAAGCAAGCTTTCTAATACTCCACTATTACTAAGTGATCTTTGACCAATGCAGGAAAGTAGCATGAAGACCCTAAAAGAGATGTAAATAAAATACCATTATGAATCAATTTGCTCATTTAAAAAAAATTCACATTGAAATTTATTTTTTTTTCAAGATTTTATTTATTTATTCATGAGAGACACAAAGAGAGGCAGAGACATAGGCAGATGGAGAAGCAGGCTCCCTTCAGGGAACCCGATGTGGGACTTGATCCCAGGACTCCATAATCACAACTTGAGCCGAAGGCAGATGCTCAACCATTGAGCCACCCAGGGGTCTTCACACTGAAATTTAATAGATAAATGACAGGGTATGTGGTTCTTAGCATGATTTATTATCTGGAGCTATGATGCTAAAATTAGCTCTTTTCAAACTCTTTCTTATATTTCCTAACTATATCCATAAAAAGTTCAGAAAATTTTATCATAGTCTCAAATGAATACATATAATACATAAAGTAACAATCTATTAGGGGATCCCTGGGTGGCGCAGCGGTTTGGCGCCTGCCTTTGGCCCAGGGCGCAATCCTGGAGACCCGGGATCGAATCCCACGTCAGGCTCCCGGTGCATGGAGCCTGCTTCTCCCTCTGCCTGTGTCTCTGCCTCTCTCTCTCTCTCTCTCTCTCTCTCTCTCTCTGTGACTATCACATAAATAAATAAAGAAAAAAATATTTTAAAAAAAGCAATCTATTAGGAATACTTATAAACACAGATCTATAAACTCTACAGATGCAAATGAGGAAACTAAAGAATATAGTTTAGTTGTATTATGTATAATTTTCTTCAAAGCGTGCTTAACTGGGCATTCCCAAACCCTGGAAAGACATGCTTCATTTCTCTGCTCAGTATCCACATACACAGGATTTCAAAATCTGAACCCTAACTGTGAAAAGTAGAAATTACTAATAAAAAACAACTCCAATATTTTCCGACCTACCTATCTTGTGGAAAGATGAGAAGCTGCTCTGAATTGTACAATTCCTGAAGAACATTAGAAAGAAACTGACCCCACCATCTTTCACCACCACAGAGTTGAACAAGTAGAAGACCAGTATGCAACCGTATCTTTGGGGTTCCACTGATGCACAAGTGTTTAAAAAGCTCTTCACAGGCCTGGGCATGAAATGTGCTCTGCAAAACTGCAGGAACAGAGTGTCCTATTACAAAACAGAAAATAAAATTTCCTATTTAAGTGTATGCTGTAATATCAGTATCAGCATACCTAAATACAGTTTCTTCTTCAACAGCAATCGATACACAATTATATTCTATTTATTTTGGTATTCATTTATTTATTCTTCACATGTAGAATTTTAATTGTTAAATACTGGAGGAGGAAAAAAGCTAGCATTTGAATCAACTATATTTCTTCTATGTGGCATTGGGTGTACCAGATATTTGAGTATGTATGTGTATGCATGTGTAATGATCAACAATAGCTCTCGGTTAGAAAAATCATAGTATATTGTTAGCAATTTATTAACAGTTTCACAATAACAATATTTTGCCAACAACAAATGATACACCACACCAACAGCAAAGACTTAAAAAAATAATCAAAAATCATTTTTTTTAAAAAAAGGAGAAATATGGGGGGGGCGGAGTGAGGGGGTTAACCTAAATACACATTTCATAAATACTCACATTAGAAAGAATATCAAAATGAACAATAATCAGGAAATATTAACACGATAACAAAATATGCAACAAAATCATATCAAACACATTTCCAAATACAAACCATTGGAAGAGTGAAGGAGACTGAGCAAAGTGTCCAATAAATATCTGATGATGGTACGCAACTGCTCTGTGGAAGACGTCTGAATTAAATCTTTTGGATCTGATGTTTCACTTAACGTCTTCCGACTTGCACCAAGAGCTACTTTGAGCCTCTGCACTGCATTATGAGCCAAATTCAGTTGAAGCTGTAGCTGAATGCAGTCTTGATAGGCAGAAAAAACTCTACTGTCTTCCTCAACTGCTTTGTCTGGTTTTCGCAAAAAATACTGTGCGTTGTTAGCACTGTTGAGAGGAGGAAGATCAATACTTTGCAGAAGAGTTTCTAGTCGATGACAAGCTAAGTTATATCTGTAAGTAAAAAATAAATGTACAAAATAATTCCTGCAACGTTCTCTTTGATCTAGGTGTACAAACGTAAAATAAAAACTGAATCTCTAAAACACGTTAACATTAAGAAGAATTAATCGATTATTAAATACTAAATGAAGCCAATTATTTAATCACAATATTTTAATTTATGAAATATTATTGTAACATTCTAGTTTCTAACCTCCATTTCTTCTTTTTTTAAAGTTTATTTATTTACTTATTTTTTAGTAATCTCTACACCCAACATGGGGCTCAAAACTTACAACACTGAGCCAACCAGATGCTTCATTCTTTTGTTCTTTTCTATATATCTATGCAGAGATATTTTTTGAAAAAATATATGTAAGACATACAAAATAAAGGGTTCCAGTATGATTAAAATATACTGCAATTTTCTAATAACCTGCACTGTATATCCTCTTGTAGAGCAACCATCATTGCTAAATGCTGGTCAATTTCTGGTTGGTTTGCAGATTCACCCTCTCCCCTTAAAGGATCATGCATTAACTTCAGTTCGCTTTCCCAAGGCAAGATATATGTATGACCGTAGTAAAATCCTAGTGGGATTTTGGCTCGGGCATTTGTACTTCCATAACGCCCAATGACAGTGATCTGAAATTTAAAAAAAAAAAAAAACAAAACAAAAATTAATACACATAACACAACAATCTGCAAAAATACAATTCTGAGCAACATATTTAAAAAGATCGTTATACTTTTTAATTATATGTCTGAGTATCTTTCATAGCTTAGCAGAAACAGAGAAAGCATATCAATTCATTGTCTTTAAGTTCTTTACCTTCATGAATCTGCACACAGGCGGTGGTATCAAATCATGCAGAATTAGTGAATGGGTGCTTATATCAGTTGCCACTACCAGTCGCCTCCCATCCACCTCTTCTCCTAATGTCCAAATGTCAATTGATAAGGAAGCCAAGTCTCCACAAGTGGGAATCAATACATCTGTCAACAGTATTGGTCTGCCAAAATCCAAGGTCACAAATCTCCTTGCTCCTATTGGGGGGGGGGGGAGAGAGAGAGAGAGAGAGCGCGCGCAGAGTTGACAAAAAAATATCATTGTTTCAATTAACCAAAAGACAGATTCAAAAACAGTTGGGAACACTCATATTAAAATAGGAAATCAGGGATCCCTGGGTGACGCAGCGGTTTAGCGCCTGTCTTTGGCTCAGGGCGCGATCCTGGAGACCCGGGATCGAATCCCACATCGGGCTCCCGGTGCATGGAGCCTGCTTCTCCCTCTGCCTGTGTCTCTGCCTCTCTCTCTCTCTCTCTCTTTCTGTGTGTGTAACTATCGTAAATAAATAAAAAAAAATTTAAAATAGGAAATCAACTTATTCAACTATAAATAAATGGGAAGGAAAGTAAATAAGTAGCCCTCAAAAATTTTCTGAAACCTCAATCCATGCTAAGACTTAAGTAAAAAATATGTAAGTGTAAGTTTGTTACTATGATGGCAATCAATTGTACAGACAAGTTTAATTTAAAACATTAGAGTAGAAAAATTTTATTCTCAAAAATAGTATACAGATTAATTCAGAAAGTATCTGATATTCCAGTCATCTGGTCATTTTTATAAAAACTCCCAACAAGATACATTAATATCATACTGTATGGCTTGATTTTAGCTATCTCAAGTCTTGTTTAACTTCTTCCAGAGTTAGAGCTCACATTGAGGTTACAGTGTAAAGTAAAAGTACAAGGTAAAAAGCATATGTAATTACTACCACTAAAAAAAAAAACTCTTAGGGCACCTGGGTGGCTTAGTCAGTTAAGCATCTGCTTTTAGCTAAGGTCATGATCCCAGGATCCTGGCATCGAGCCCCACATTGGACTTCATGCTCAGGGAGGAGTCTGCTTCCCCCTCTCCCTCTGCCTGCTGCTCCCCCAGCTTGTGCTCACTCTCTCTTCTCTCTCAGGCTCTCTCTCAAATAAATAAATAAAATAATTAAAAAAAAATCTCTTGGGGTGATCCTCCAGGAAAGATAGACACAGCTTTTTTTGCCCAGGTCCTGACACCACCACGGTCTCTTCAGTTTAGTACCAGGTGAAGTCGATGGCTTACTCTCAAGGGCCATGCTAAAGAGGCAGTATGCCTCTGTGTAACCATTAGAATCATACTCTGCATGGCTGAGATGTTCATACTCCTGAGAAGCAAAAATGATGAGATGAATGGAAGAAAGAACAGATTTGCATCTCTCATCTCATACACATTTCAGAATAAGCCCAATTAGTGAAACAATAACAGAATCATTAATAACAGAATTCTTTTTCTTCTTTACCAGGTTGGGGTGAGGAGCACCTAATAACCTTGACAGCTGCATGTCACAGTGAAGGGATCAAATAAACTACTAGAACTTGTGCTACTTTCAGTGAAGCTAGTTTAAAACAAAAAGGTAGTTACCCATACTTACCTAAACAGAAAAACTATTAAATAACAAAGAACGTAATTCTATATCCTATAGTCAATTCCATTGATAAAAACCAAACTTCAGTGTAAACAACTGCTCATATTTCATAACACTGCACACCAACAAATCCCCCTCTAAACCATTTACATGGTTACAAACACCAATGGTGATACCAGTGGAGTATTAGTTGAACAGAAAAGACCATTAAGAATTTTATTTTTTAAAAACTCTCTTCCAAAGAAGAAACAGCTCAATGCAATAAAGCAAATATGGTTCAACTATTCATGTGATGAAAGGTAACACAGTATCCATTATATTCATATTATTCTCTTCTATAAATCACATGGACGGATTCTGGTGAACTCTGCGGCAGCTCAAGCCCAGAGCTAACAGTTTGGCAGGATTGTAAGGTTAAATTGCCTGTAGTTTACTAGTAAATATGCTCTAACTGAAAGCACCTATCCCAGTCACAGATCACTGGCATAAAAATACGGCTATAAACTTTGGTAAAATTTCAATTATTGAGACCATGCAGTATTATTAATCTTACTCAGTTATTAAAATCAACAGTAATTCTCTCTATTTTCTGGAAATTATTTCAACAGCAGAGTGTTGGTCTTAAGAATACTAAAGTGTAATTTCTAATGTAATGATGACTGAGCAGCTATAATGGAATAGATACTTATGTCTATCACAGTTCAACAGGCGTGATTCACATATAGGTCAGATTCAAGGTCTAGTCAGAATTAGCTACCCTACCCATCAGCATTCCTACATTCAACGTGGTGAGCACACAGTTGAGCCTTATGTAGTGCTTATTCTTAATAAAATGTACTTACCCAGGAACAAATGGGATTTATTTGCAAAGGAAAATCAAACTACATAATATTAAGACTCAAAGGACTGGCAGACTAGGCAAAAAACAGTATTTTAAGAAAGTCAAACGTTACCTGAATGCATTCGCTCTATAATAATGGACTGGTGGGGTGGAGGTTGAAGAAAATGTGAAGCATGAGAAATTGCAAGAGCTAGACCAGAACCAAGTGGATTCTAGAAAAGAAAAAAGTATAACTCTATATTGATATTACTCTTGCTCTATACAAACTAGTAACTGTAATATCAGATTAACAAGTCTCATTTCCTGATGTATATTTTGTAATACTTTACAAAACAATCTAATTTAATGTATTAAGCTTGTATAAGAAAATTTTGCCTTCTCATGTTAGCGTATACATCAAAATATTTTTAAATGTCTAAGCGAACACCTATTTAAAATATAATTTACCATTCTGGACTTGTTGGAATTTTTGTTATGTGCAGCAAGATTGACTGTTGGGGGATCAATAACTGAGCCTGGGAAAAGCTGTGCAAGTTCGGCATTAATCACAACAGAAACTGCTTCATTGGGTGGGGTGAGTGGTGGAGTCATAAAAAGTGGTGTTGTTTTTGGAGTGGGTGGAATAACATCAGATGGGTGGATGAAGAAGCCGGGGGCTGCCGCTGGGTTGGAAGGCACAGAGTTGTGAACAGGACCTACTGCTGAGGCTGCCGATGCCGCAGCAGCTGCTGCAGCTGTCGTCTGATGTAACTTGGCTTCCAGCTTTGCTTTCTGTAAAAGAAGTAAAAGCCACAACATATAGACTAGTCTTGCCTGCCCAAACTGTGGGGAATACTACACAGGAAGAGCTTAAAAAGATAAAGATGATCTGATTAACTAGATCTTAGTTAAATAAAACTGAAATTAATAAAAAAATGGACTCAACATGAATTGAGTATTTCTTCACTATTTAAACATCATTAAATATCTGATATACAATTTCTCCTGTTTTGGGGAACGAGGACTTCTACAAAGCAAAGGTGGAAAAGAAGAACAAGTAGATGTAATAAGGAAACAAAGTTCTCCTCAAAGCAAAATATTAACAGGAGGAGGTAGATTCTCACGGCGCCTAACCTGATACAATGTCACCTACAAATGCACAGGTTGCATTTAGACCACAATGAAATCTCCAATTTTAGTATATGTGCGGCCGAAGCGAGCACTGAAATCTCCAAAACATCTGCCATTATTACTAAATTTTAATCCATGTGAATTCAATTCATCTCTAAAATGTTTCAGGTTCTCAGGTTCAAAAAATACAATTAGTATTTTTACAGTTAGTAACTGTAACATTTGACCAAGAGTGTTGAAACAGGATGGATTTTTACTTAGAGATAACTCCCAAAAATATCAATTATATTCCCTCAGATATTTATCAAATTTAGATATATCACAAAGACGTTACCTCCATTTTTGTAGAAACTGATTAGCTCAGATCGGTCAACCTACTTTCCTTTACGAAATTAATGGGTCATTTTTACAGTACTTTTTCAGCTTTTGAAGTTTAGAGACAGCATGAACAAAGAGCCAAAGAGTCTCCAACCTGTTGCTGAAGCTTCAAAAGCTGCTGCTGTTTCTCTTGCAGCACCTGCAGCTGTTGCTCGGCTGACGCCATTGCATGAGAGAGAGACTGCAAAGCTACCTGGGCTGCTGAACTCAGGGCTGTCGAAGCTTCCCCAACTGTCCCCGATGACAGTCCACCTACTGCAGGAGTAACCCCGAAGGAACTCACTGGCATAAGACAAGGGGGGAAAAAAGGAATGAGGAAAAGGTTCACACAGAAACATATTCCAAGTATATTATCTGGACATTAAAACTCTAGTCTCATTTTAAAAGATAAGAATCTATAGAGTATCAATAGAGGAATCTTAATGGTAAAAGTATATTGATTAACAGTAATAGTATTTGAATTTAAGGGATTGGGAAACTACTTCTAAATCAAAGAAAAATTAGTGTACTTTTTGAGCTTAAAAATATTTTCAGCATATAAGAAATTTCATTTCTTATGGCTAAAATAACACAAAATGAGAGTAATCTTATTATATAATTCAAACATAATGAATAAACTCAAATATGCTTTATTAAGTTTTCCAAAGCAATACCTCCCTTTCGCTCCCCCAAAGAATTCCAAAAAGCCCTTCAATATAAGAACATCATTTAAGGGACGCCTAGGTAGTTCAGTGGTTGAGTGTCTGTCTTTGCTCAGGGCATGATCCCACATCGAGCTCCCTGCGGGGAGCCTGCTTCTCCCTCTATCTATGCCTCTGCCTCTATCTTTGTGTCTCTCGTGAATAAATAAATAAAATATTAAAAAGAAAAAGAACATAATTTTTAAAATCTGATGACACTTATTTCTTCATTTTAAAGCACAGCCTAGGGACGCCTGGGTGGCTCAGTGGTTGGGCATCTGCCTTTGGCTCAGGGTGTGATCCCGGGGTCCCAGGATAGAGTCCTACATCAGGTTCCTTGCATGGAGCCTGCTTCTCCCTCTGCCTATGTCTATGTGCCCCTCTCTCTTTCTCTCTCTCTCTCTGTGTCTCTTAGGAGTAAATAAATAAAATCTTTAAAAATAAATAAACAAACAAACAAACAAACCACAGGCTAGACCAAGTCTGTCCCATGCAGAATATGTAAAGCAAAGTTTCCTACCATATGCTTCCCAGAACACTAATATGGAGAGAAACATATCCAATTTTACCCATGTCAGGTAAGTCTGGCACATACTGCTTAGCCATGAACATTATCATCATTAAGGCTCTACAAAATCCTTTAAGTTGAATAATTTCTTTGACTTTCCTTTTCAATGTTACTCAAATATACATTATAAAAATCACTCTCCCCATAAATATTTATGTACCAATATTTGTTGAAAACATTACAGAAAAAAGTAAAATAAAAGCTTAATTTCACAACTTAATGAAACAAGTCAGCACAAAACAAGAAATAAAGACCAAGTTCAATAACAGCATTAATATTTATATTATAACAGGCCTTTACTAGAAAGTTATACTGGGGAAGAATAACCACTACAATAATAGCAAATGTTTAGAATGAATTATCATGTGACACGGTTTTAATTAATTACCTATTCAATAGATGAACAACACTGGGAAGCAGATACTAAAACTCTGTTTCTTAGTTAATGGCTCAAAGAAATTGAGCTCATAGTGGTAGAACTAGAGTTGGAACCACAGATTATGTGAAACCAAAACCAATGGAAGGGCAAAGCATGGAAGTTATATCAACTCCTTTTATCTTTGCATCTTCACCTTGCAAAAAAAAAACAAAAACAAAACAAAACAAAACAAAACAAAACAAAAAAACACTCAGGTATCCTGACAGCCTATCCTAACATCTAACAATGCTATACTGTGCCAGGATTTAAAAAAAAAAAAAAAACACTATTTAAAAAACTAAGCTGTAATCAAGAAGATAGCAATAAATGAACCTGTCCATAGCCTCTTACAATTAAAAGTGTCCTCAACTTAAACAAAACACACTTATTACAGAACAGCCACACCACACATCATTTAACTTCCAAGAATCCAACTATATAAGCATGGTCAAAGAAAGAGCAATCATAACTCACATAAGCTATGTGCCCCAAAATGAAATCCATCCACTTCATCTAATGGTCCACCAATGAAACAGCTATTAATTCCAACTGTAGAGGGATAATTATTACACTTACTGATATTGTACTAGTACCTTTGGGATAATTAATTTTCAATATTAACCATGTAGAGTTTAGCCCTTTACTCACTTTAAAATCCCATGCCTAAATAACACTTATGGGAAAATGAATTAAGTCACCAGAAACACTTGAGAGACATAAACAATCCAAAAGAAGTAAAGTCATCCTACTACTACAAAATTTTAAAATCATTTAGCCAGTCTGAATTTTCAATATCTTTTTCTATTTTTATATAAGTGCCTCAAAAACCAGATATAAAAATAATGGAGATGAGAACAAAATAAAAATGATGAGACCACCATTTCTATTCGGTATCACACAGAAAGCCCTAGAAAGCACAAGAAGAAGAAGAAGAAAAAAAAAGAATGATTAGAAAAACTCTTAACGGGATCCCTGGGTGGCTCAGCGGTTTAGCACCTGCCTTCAACCCAGGGCGTGATCCTGGAGTCCTAGGATCGAGTCCTACATCGGGCTCCCTGCATGGTGCCTGCTTCCCCCTCTGCCTGTGTCTCTGCCTCTTTCTCTCTCTCTCTCATGAATGAATAAATAAAACCTTTTATAAAAAAAAAAGAGGGATCCCTGGGTGGCGCAGCGGTTTGGCGCCTGCCTTTGGCCCAGGGCGCGATCCTGGAGACCCGGGATCGAATCCCATGTCGGGCTCCCGGTGCATGGAGCCTGCTTCTCCCTCTGCCTGTGTCTCTGCGCCTCTCTCTCTCTCTCTGTGACTATCATAAATAAATAAAAATTAAAAAAAAAAATTTAAAATTTAACAAGTTGACTCTAAAATTTAAATGGAAATACAGAGATCTAATGTATAGCATCTTGATGATAATAATGCTGTATTATACACTTGAAAGTGGTTAAGAGTAGATCTGAAATGTTCTCCCCACAGAAAAAGAACTGGTAGTTACATGATAAGACAGAGGTATTAGCTAATGCTATGGTGGTAATCATTCTATAATACATTAATGTATCAAAACACTGTATTGTACACCTTAAACTTGCTAATATTATATGTCAACTATATCTCGATAAAGCAGGGGAAAAACAAATAAAAAATACACAGAATCTTTAAGAAAAACATTCTTTAAGAAGAAAAATGGTGGGGGCGCCTGGGTGGCTCAGCATTTGAGCATCTGCCTTCATCTCCGTGTGTGATCCCAGGGCCCGGGATCGAGTTCCGCATTGGGCTCCTTGCAGGGAGCCTGCTTCTCACTCCGCCTATGTCTCTGCCTCTCTCTGTGTCTCTTATGAATAAAAAAATAAAATCTTAAAAAAAAAAAAAAGAAAAATGGTGAAAATGATGGATTCCACTTCTATGTATATGTTCAAGAGAACTGAAAACACAAAAATGTACACAAATATACTGCATAGCAATATTTTTTTTAACAGGTAAAAAGAAGTAACATGCCTGTTAATAGTAGATAAACAAAAGGAGGTACATAGAAATTGTTATAAAAATGGTATATCCATACAATGGAATACAATTCAGTCATAAAAAAGAATTATGTACTGATACACACTAAATGGATGAAACATGAAAACATTATACTAAGTGAAAGAAGCCAGACAAAAAAGGACCACAAACAATACAATTCCACATTTATATAAAATGTATGGGATAGGCAAATCCAAAGAGACACAACATAGATTACTGATAGCCAGGCAATGGAGGGGAATGGGAATTGGGAGTGACGCCTAATGATTACGAAATCTCTTTATGGTGTAGTGGAAATATTCTTGAATTAGACAGTGATAATGACTGCACAACAAACTTTATATCAATTTTTTAAGTCTACCAAAAAAGAAGGAAAAAAAGCCCTGGTGAACATATACTATCAGATTTCAAAGCTTAATATAAAGTTACAATAATTAAGACAATTAGGTATTGGCATAAGGCTAGACAAATGGACCAATGGAACAAAAACAGACTCATGCCAACAGCAGAGACATGATTTTTAACAGTGGTAACACTGCAATAGAGTGGGAAAAGGATAGTTTTTCCCATAAATAATAACACAGAAGAGAGAATTAGTAAACTAAGACGAATTAGAAGAAGTAAAAGCTCACTCTCCATAGTGAGTGGAGAGGTTAAAAAATGGAGAACTGTATCATTTATACTGAAGTATAACACACATGGAATTGCTATGGTGGTAATCATTCTATAATACATAAATCCATCAAACCAATAAATTGTACATCTTAAACACATATAAAATTGGAAACACAAAACAGAGAACACAGAAAACAAGTCAGAAACAATGCACAGTTAACAGCTGAGATCTTTCTAAAGCTGATGGAAGGTATCAAGTAAGGATTCAAGAAGCCCTATGAATCCTAAGCAGGTTAAATACAAATGAAACTGAATATAGCAACATCACAGAAATAATAACTAGAATTCTGTAACATGTCAAAATATACTTTGAGAATGAAGAGGACACTTCTGGATCTAATAAGCGAAATGTGAGATTTATTGGTGTGACATTCAGATAAATTTAATTATGTATGGAAAACAGATCACAACATGGAACTGATTATGCTAATTTAGTTGGTTATGATCAAAATGCATTAGGATTAATTATAGTTTATATTAATAAAAATGGCATCAGTTATTATAGAATCTATCCACATTGTTTAAGGTTATATATGATATATATATATATATGGAGAGAGAGAGAGAAAAATGGTATCATATCTAGGATTCCTTTTTCAGCTAAGAGAGATAAAAGTAATGTGAAAAATATCAATAATACTGGAATCTGGATAATAGCTGTATGGTTTGTTCATCTAATTATTTTTAAAAAGCTGAAAATTCCCTCCTCCAAAAATGAAGCTTATTCATCATCAGTAGACAAAAACAAAAGGAGACCATACAGAATACTTTTCCAATAAAGAAAATCATACTGATTTCAGCACAAAAGAAAACAGAGGAATGAAATGGAATTATGAGATAAATCCAAATGAATACTGAAATATAAAAAACTATAAAAATGTATCTGGGAATTAAAATACACATAAAATTAAAGTATAAAACCACAACACCATATATATCAGGAAAGTGACAAATATTATAGATATTTGCACTACATATAGTACAAAAGGCAGTTGGACTTCTGAATATCAAGGTATGTATGTATTGTGATCACTGGGATAACTGCTAAAAATAGAAAAAGTAGAAAAAGGGATCCCTGGGTGGCGCAGCAGTTTAGCGCCTGCCTTTGGCCCAGGGCGTGATCCTGGAGACCCGGGATCGAATCCCATGTGGGGCTCCCGGTGCATGGAGCCTGCTTCTCCCTCTGCCTATGTCTCTGCCTCTCTCTCTCTCTGTGTGTGACTATCATAAATAAATAAAAATTAAAAAAAAAAAATTTAAAAAAAAAAAAAAGAAAAAGTAGAAAAATAGTACAATAAAAATATAATAACCAAAAAAAAAAAAAAAAAAAAAGTAAGAAAGAAACATCTAACTGGCAAAAAGAGACATCTAATGGAATATCTATATATTAAAAACATAGCAAATTTAAATATAGATACATCAGTAATTACATTAAATGTAAATAAACATGCCAACTAAAAGCCAAAAAAAAGCAACCATAAGCTGCTTATGAAAGAAAACGCTCAAAGTAAAATGAAGGAAAAATGTTTATCATACAAATAGCAACCAAAAGAAAGATGATGTGAAGTATATAAATACCAAATAAAGTAATTTTAGGAAAAAAAGCTAGCAGAGATAAAGAGATAATTCCTAATGATGAAAGATTAAATTCACAAGAAAGATATAAGCAGTCTAAATCTGTATGGTAATTTCAGAATACATAAAATACAGACTGATGAAACTCAAACAGTCACCTCCACAGATAGAGTAACAAGAATTTAACTGACTGATCTTATGAACTAAAAGCAACCAAGAAGTTAATCAATAAAGACAGAATCTGAAGAACACAATTAGCAACTTCACCAACAAGTGGGGAGTAAACATTATTGTCATATATTCATGGAATATTTATAAAAATCTATCTTCTACAATTCCCAACACAGTGTACAGGACTGACAGAGTAATTTTTGACCCTATAACAATTTAAATAAAAACCAACAGCAAGATAACAGGAAAATCTTCATACATTTAGAAATTAAAAAGTACATTTCTTTAATATTACTTCCTAAATTTGAATACATGGAAAACCTATGAAGCAGCAAATCAACCTCTACATTAATATCCAAGAAAACAGTATATCCAGTAGAACTAAAAGAATCACAGTAGAACAATCCAAATATCAGTCAATAATACACTAGTCAACAGACGCATAAATTTTGTTTCATTCAGACAACAGAATCTTAAACAACAATGAAAAGGACCAAATATCTACATCGACTGATAAAGATGAATTTAACACTCATAATGCTGAACAGAAGGCAGACCAAAAAATACATAAAAGCAGATTTATAAAGGCTTTCTTTAACCAGTGACCAGAAATGCATTAATTATGTGGTTATAAAATGAAGCAAACAAAAACCAAGAATGATTACTCTAAAAGTTAGGACAATGTTTATCTTTTAGAGGGCAAGGGAGAAATTAGCAGAAGGGGACATGAAAATAGCTTTTAGAGTGCTGGAGAAATTATTTCTTGATTTGGTGGTCATAAACTGCTGGATTATACAAATGTTTTCTGCACTTTTTCTTAAGAGCATTATATCTCACAATTAACATGTTTCCAAAAAAGTAAATAAGAAGTAGAGAGACTAGAGTCACCTTTAGGCATCTTATGATAATAGTCAAGACTTTGCCCAAACATTTAATAAAAATCCCTCTGCTGGTGGTAGTTTCAGTGTAGGTGAAATACAAATATGATTATATAGCTACACTATCTTTGGAAATATAAGAAACTGGTTCCACTGCTTGTTTCACAGGAGAGGAAAGGGAGTATGAAGAAATACTTTCTTTTTTCAAACCTAATCATCTATCTGTCATCTAATTTTATACCCCTGAAAGCATTACTTACTTACAAACACATGACTTTTAGACCCTTACTTTGAAAACAGTTCCAAGAAAGAGTCTGATTTATAACAAAGAAATTCTCTAAAATTTCAATTTCTTGTCATTGCATTTTCCTATTCCAGTTTACATGTATGTCTCTACAAAATGACTAGGACAATCCAAGAAAGCAAACACAAAATTTCATCCTTCTGTCATTCCTATATAAGAGAAATATTAGATTTTAATTGAAAGTTCTCATATAAATTACATAAGTCAAGGATTTCACTTAGAGGTTACTTCCACAATTGGAATATAGAAGACGACTCTGAATAAAAAAGCCACTCAAAGAATCACTAATTTCCTTTTAAAACCCTTCTTAAGATTAAATGTTTTGTGGCTTCACAAACTGTTTTCTGTTAAACTGTTGAAGAAAACAAAAAGAAATCCACAAACACAAAACTGCCAGCAGAACTCATTCAAGACAATATTCAAACTCTTCTGTTATTATAAAGATAAAATCATATCCAATGTTTTTAATTATAAAAATTACAATTATTTGTGCCAAGACAGAATTATAAATAAACACTGATCCTAAGATGTAAGGAAAAGAACATATATATAAGAAAGTACATAAAAAAGTAAGAGTTCCATTGATTCATTTAAGATGCCAACAATGCTACATATTCAACACATTTAAATAGTGGCTCATATATCTGAAGGTGCTTTAAAATAGCTGGAAAAATAATATCCCCTCTTTATTCTTCCCAATGTTCTCCAAGATATTTTATACTGTGAGCTTTAAATATACTGTGAGCCTTAAATGCAAGAAATAACATTATGATGCCAAAACTACACCTAAGTCTGGTCAACACTTAAGAAGTGTTGAGGCTAGATAAAGGAAATGTAGCCTATTTTATTTTTCCCTTTACTTTTGTTATGTTTAGTATTTTCATATTAAAAGCTTCTAAAAATGCAGACACACACACACACACAAATGGATTTTAAGACCGTGTTCTAAAAGGAAAAAAAGGGAAACTATGAACTGACATAATGGAAAACTACTTATGATTTCCCACTATTAATAAGTTTCTATTTAACATGACACCAAAGGAAGTTACATTTAATATAAATGGATACTTAATTACTAATATATTGCTTTGTTTTTACTTCAGCATAAAATATATAATAAAAAGAGTATATAATAAAAGAAGGTATATACCAGTAAACGTACTTGCATCATCCCTTTCTATTCTGGTGCCATCACTAGTTGACACACAAGTAAAGTGCAGGGGTTCAACTTCCAGAAGTCCAGTGAGAGATGTGAAGCTACCTTCAGCAGCTGTGCAACTACTGACTTTTCCATTTCCTGTGAAAGAGACAAGTGTTATACTATCTAAATTAATTTTTAAAACGTAATAGTCACATGGAAAATTAAGAAGATGTATACACAAAACCCTTATACAGTGCTTCTACAATGGACATATTAAGAAAACTCACAAACAGAAGATACTTGTTTCCATGCTGCAAAAGCAGAGCTGCAGAAAAGCAACTTAGTGGCCATTCACAATGAAATAGTAACAATTGATTTAGATTTTAAATGAGGAAAAAATAATGAACGGGCTACTAATATTAATTACACAATTTGTTAAGTATGCATAAAATCAGAATACATTCTTTCACATCAGCTGTATAAATATGACACTAAACAAAAACTAAAACATTTTAAAATATTATCAAGATTTACCTATAAATATATATTTATATTTTATATATATTATCAATTTTAGAATGAAGCCTAAAACTTTATAATCATAAAAATATATCTAACCCTTGAACAATGCTGAGTTTGGGGTGCCAACTCAGCACAGTCAAAAATCCACATATAACTTCTGACTTCCCAAATTATACTTATAGCCTATTGCTGACCAGAAGCCTTACAGGTAACATAAATAGCTGATTAACATAACTTTCACATCTTATGTATTATGTACTGTATTCTTATAATAAAGTAAGCTAGAATAAAGAAAATGTTAGTAAGAAAATCATAAGGAAGTGAAAATACATTTACAGTACTGTATATATCGAAAACAATTCCACATATAAGCAGACCCATGCAGTTCAAACCCATATTATTAAAAGGTCAACTGCAATTTAAGTTAGCAAGCATAGTTGAAAAATAAATAAAATTTAAAAATAAAATAAAATTCAGATGATCACAAATACAGAAACCATAAAACCACAGCAAGAAGATCGGACAAAAGAATTAACAGTGTTATGTGGTATGGGGAGAAGCAGTTATTTCCAATACTGTTCAGATTTTTTGGAATTAGCACTGTTTTAAACCGAATTCCTTAACAGATAAAATTAAACATAAATCAGAGATGGAAAGAATAGGGAGTTACAAAAACTATTAACATCTGAAGGGCTAAATTAAATGCAAGACTAAATAATCATAACTCTGCTCTCCAAACATTTCATCAGTGCAACATAGGACCTAACATGTGCTTTAAAAAAAGTATTTACTGAGCACTTACTCCACCAGATATAGGAAACACATGAAAAAACAAAATACATTTCTCATGAAACACCTATTCTGTTATGGTAGTAACCTAAACAACTAATCATATAACTGAACTTTAAAAAAAAAAAAAAAAAGGTCTTGCCCTATAATCCAGCATTTGCACTACAAAGTATTTACCCAAAGAATACAAAAATACTAATTTAAAGAGATACATGCAGTCCAATGTTTACAGCAGATTATCTACAAAAGCCATATTGTGGAAAGATCCCAAATGTCCATCAATTGATGAATAAAGAAGATGTGGTATTTTAGCCATAAAAAGAATGAGATCTTTCTTTTGCAATAACACAGATGGAGCTAGACAGTATTATGCTAAGTGAAGTCAGTCTTCATCATATGATTGCAAGATGATTTTATGTGTGTGGAATTTAAGAAACAAATGATCATAGGGGTATTAAAAAGTGAGAAGCAAACCAAGAAACAGACTCTTAGAAAACAAACTGATGATTACCAGAGAGGAGGTGGGTGGGAGAATAGGGTAAATAGGTGATGGGTATTAAGGAGGGTACTGATTGTGAAGAGCACTGGGTGTTACATATAAGTGTTGAGTCACTAAATTATACCTCTGAAACTAATATTACATTGTATGTTAACTAACTGGAATTTACATAAAAACTTTTTAAAAAGTGCTATGTTTTACTTAAAAGAAGTTCAAAGGACTAGTATGTCTAAGAGAAAGCAGTCAAAAGTCACAAAGTAATAGAATGCTTCCATGATGAGATAATGAGATTTATGGAAAGCATGACATTTTTATGTATTTATTTCAGGCAGGGGAATCCTCAAAAAAAAAATAACATGGGTGAAATCTCTCCGGTAAGAAGGAACATGCACATGGAACATGAAGGAACTATGTGGCCAGAGGAACATTTCTCAACCCAAACACCCCTCTATATAGCTTTAAAATGATTATGAACTATTAAAGAACCTTCATTTATGTTGGTTATATATATAGATTTCATCATAGCAAAAATCTTAGGATGAGAATATTTTAAACATTAACTCATGTAATAGTAATAAACTCATTAGATATAAATAGCATACTCTGATGAAAAATAACTGTCTTCAGACAAAAATAACTGTGACAGTGGCAATGTTTTACATTTTTGCAAAATTCTTTAAAATCTGGCTTATCAAAGAGAGTAGCTATATTGTCCTATCTCCACATTCAATGCACTGCAGCACGTTGTTTGGGTATAGCTTTTTAAAAAAAATCTAGCCTATCACAGATATATGATAGGAAAAGGAATATTTTAATAGTCTTACATATTCAAAAACTTTGGTAAGTGGTAATATTTTTGAGGATTATTTGCAATGTGGTTTCTGAAATCTTTTTTTTTTTAAGATTATTTTTATTTATTTGAGAGAGAGAGAGAAAACAAGCAGATGGAGCACCAGGCAGAGGGAGAAGGAGAAGCAGATTCCCAGCTGAGCAGGGAGCCCAATGCGGGGCTCGATCCCAGGACCCTAGGATCATGACCTGAACCAAAGGCTGATGCCTACAGTTGAGCCACTAAGGCACCCCCCTTTTTTTTTTAAAGTAGGCTTTACACCCAGTGAGGAGCCTACAGCAAAGCTTGAATTCACAACCCTGAGATCAAGACCTGAGCTGAGACAAAGGGTCAGATGCTTAACCGGTGCCCTTGGTCTTTGAAATCTTATTGATGAACTTCTCAGATTCTATTACATTAATATTAATTGGCCTTCCTGAACTTTTAAGGAATCTCTTACCCATTTGGAAAATATGGTTGACCACTATATATACATGTTAACACATTTCATTATATAGTATCAGAAAATTACATTCAGTAATATCACCATAGGCCATCAGAAAAATTGTTATATACTGGAAAGCTGTCAAGTTTAGTGGACAATGCAAGTCTTCCAAAATTCTAATTTTTGCTTAAAGCTCTTTTAAGAATAGTCAAGAAACACTATCAACTGGATGGATACTGATAGACTTTTCCTATTCATTTCTGAAAAAATATCGACTGAACAATCAAGTGTGAATAAACATATTTTGCAGGCCAGCCATTCTTGCAATAAAAATGATGTTCCAGGGATCCCTGGGTGGCGCAGCGGTTTGGCGCCTGCCTTTGGCCCAGGGCGTGATCCTGGAGACCCCGGATCGAATCCCACGTCAGGCTCCCGGTGCATGGAGCCTGCTTCTCCCTCTGCCTATGTCTCTGCCTCTCTCTCTCTCTCTGTGACTATCATAAAATAAAAAAAAATTAAAAAAAAAAAAATGATGTTCCATTAAAATAAGCAACTAGTTCAACTTGTAACTCAAATAACTACTCAAGTGTGTTTCCTTAAAACAACCATGGTACTTCAGTGTGCAGCAGAAGTGCTTCATGCCTATTTCCCATTTCATCACAGAATACTTTAAACATGAGTACTGGCAAGTTCAAAACTTAATAAAATCAACAACTTTTACTGCCTCATCAGGAACATTTTTAAGTGAAACTGGCATATTTTTCATTGCCAAGGGCAGAGTAAAGAACATCACGCTTTTACAGAATTAGTATAAATGTCAATGTAGTAATAAAGGCAAATAATATTGCTGTATCACAAAGACAGTTGACCCATGGATTCCCTGAAAGCACCTCAGGGACCCTGAGCAGGTCTACAGACCAAACTTTGAGAAACACTGAGCCAGAGAATGGAGACTAACAGAGACAATGGTACTAGACTAAGTGAAAGGGAAAGAGGACCAGATCGTTCAAGGTTTTATATGCTGCAACAGAGACGTTGGACTGCAGAGTAATGGAAAGACATGAAAAGTATTTTAAGGGAAGACGTAAAGTGAATAGGTTTGTATCCAAAACCAATTAAACTCACTGCATGTGTAGAATGTACTCAAGAGAGACAAAAGCAATGCAGAAAGACTAGTTAGAATACTATTACTGTAGTCCAGATTCAAGATGACTGGCTTATCTGTAATCATGGGAGGTAAGGGAAGAGATTTGAAATATATGATGGTGTAAAAACAAAGAAGATCTGTTGACAGCCTCAAAGTGGAGGATGAGGAGGCATCAAGGATGATATTCAGATTTCTGATTTGGTGCCAGTGATACCATTAAGTGAGAAAATAAATGCTGGACAAGGATTAATGCTGAGACACAAAATAAGTTCATTCATACGAGACTTAGGTCATGATTTCTAAGTCCCTTGTTTACTGAATATGCTACTCTTGTGTATTTAACTCACTGGACTGACCTGAACTTTATGATCTTTTCCTTATACTCTCTCCATAATGTATCTCATTCTATCCTAAGATATACAGAACGCATCTATATACCTAGTCCTAACCTCTCCTCTGAGTTTCACTCATATCAATTGATATGTTGGAGCACCTGAGTGGCTGAGTCAATTAAGGATCTGCCTTTGGCTCAGGCCATGATCCAACCCAGGGTCCTGTGATCGAGCCCCACATTGGGCTCCCTGCTCAGTGGAATGCCAGCTTCTCCCTCTCCTCCCCGCTCATGCTCTCTGTCGCTATCTGTCACTGTCTCTCAGATAAATAAAATCTTTAAAAAAAAATTTTAAGCAAATTAATAAATTGTTGTGTCACTTGGATCAGCATAAAGTACTCAGAGCCTAAGTCATGAAACAGAGGAGGTATCACTTTTACCCAAGGCAACGTAAGCCATTAAAAAGCAAGTAACAGTACTATCTTTTTCATTAAAAATGTTCATGAACATGTGTAGCAAACAAGTCTAAAGAGCTAAACATCCTGTCAACAAAGGTAATCTAAGAGGGTGAAAAGGTTGGAATTAAGGAACTTTATATTTCATTTATATTTCTGTATTTCATTTTTCTTTTGTTTTCCACAATTCATAATCTACTTTAAAGTAAAAGAAACTGAAATTAACTCCCCACATTTACTTCTATTTAATATGATAATTATCTTAATATGCTTACTCAAAATTCTAACATTGTGGTTTACTGGCAACACTTCTAATAAGTTCAGTAAGATCGGAGAAAATAATAGTCATTATTATTTTAAAATAAATAAACACCAAATTATAGCACTGAATGGTTAAGCATTCAATACTAAAAGCATATTCTTCGAGAAATGTATACAAGAATACGTGTAACACTGTACAAAGTTTGAGTATGCTACATATAGAAAATTATATTATATTTATATTTTTCTTTCTGCATCTTTATTATAATATATATACTCACTATATTTTCTGAAATATGAAATAAAACGTTCTTTGATTCTGTGAACATGAAAGGCATACCAAATAAAAGTGAAAAGGCAACAACAAATAATTAAATTTTAAATAGTTTATGAGCGTTAAAGTTGTACTGACATGCAATGAAACGCACAAAAAAACAAACAAAAAGCAAACTCACAACCTTTCCAAAAATAACTTCAATATTCTTTTGAGGGAGAAGTTATGAAATAAATGCTAACAGTTTCATGATTCACAGATGTTAATAAAGAATTTTAAAGACAACGTAGTTAACTACAATCTGTTATATCAATGGTAGCTTAAACTAAAGATAGAAAATTCAAAAGTTTCTTTAATAAAAGGTGTTACTACCTGAAAGGACATCTGACAAATCAATTTCATCTGACTGGACACCAATGCTGCTGTTGTATACATTTTTACAAGAAGAACCACTCATCTCCAAATCAAAAAGGACTGGATCAAACGGTGAGCTATACAGTCCATATCTGAAAAATAAAATAATGTCCTAACAATTTTCCTGTCAGCCATCTAATTAACATATTACCTATTTACTTAGTTTTGAAAGCAGTGTGACACAGGGCAAAAGGAAACACTAACCAGAGTTTAACCCACTAAATTCAGTGAATCTCAGCTGTGTTCCCCAGAAATCTATACTCTAAAAGAAGTGGTCCAGATTCAACAAATAATAAAACAAGACTGAATATCTACAAATTGAAGCAAGGAAGAGATAACCAGGTACCCTTCTCTCAACTCCAACATTAAATACACTGACTAGGCAGAAAGTACAAAGGCCTTGATTAAATTTTATCAAGATTGAGATTTGTCATTGAAGAAGATCACAAAATCATCTTGTTAAATAAAAGAATACTTTAAACACTGAAGATTAGTCAAGAACTCAAACCTAACCTTTAACTATTTATTGGATTATGTTGAAGTTTTAGAAAAATCAATCAGCAGATGAAGAATACTGATTAAGGCCAGTAAGTGATTTATATAACTCCAACTACAAAATTCAAACAATAGAGAAACAAATTATCTTAAATGCTTCTTCAATCAGCAAGAAAATACCACTTTAAGTATCTTAATACAATCAGTCCTCTAACAATTTTAGGGACTTTCAAAATTGTTAAAAGGAACTATTTCAGAGAGAATAGTGGAAAAAAATCTTAGGCTACTATTTAGAAAAAGGAAATGCATAAATATAATTTTGCAAATAAATATATACATGAACAGTTCTGTGCAAAGCTGGTAGCAGAAAGGCCCATTGGTAGTCATTATGTATATTAAAATACCTTGTTTGAAGTAAAGCTTCCATTGGTGTTAGCCTGTCCTGTAACTGTTTGGACACAGCAGTAAGCAAAGATGCACACGCTGTACTACACCCAGCCAAATCTTCATCTTTAACATAATTCAGTAAGACAAAATACCAATACACAGAACCTGAAAACAATAAAAAACAAATCAATGTTTCTTTTCCTCATTGTTCTCTAACAAAGAGAACTTCAGATTACATATTTATCAATAAGTTCCCTTATAAAACAACTTACGAGGAAGGATTAATTCCTTGGAGGGCACTAAGAGGACAGTGACAGAGAATTTCAAATATTTTTTTAAGAAGTATATCAAGTCAATGTAGGCATTTAGGTTTTCAATAACCTGAAATGATTCTGAGGGACATTTTAGAATAGCTGGAAAAGTACAGAGATGTCAGGCCCCCCAGCCATCCTTCCTGAAATACTGTTTGGTTTATACTAAAATTCTCAAAAAACAGTAGATGGCTAGGAAGTACAAAGAACACGTTGGCAAGTGAATAGAGTGCAGCTACCCTATGGTGCCAATTAAATAAGGACCAGTATAGTTTAAAAGACGATCATCATCAATAGCCAAACTTTAGAAGGAGCCTTGGCGTCCATCGAGAGATGAATGGATAAAGATGATGTGGTCTATCTAATGGAATATTACTCAGCCATGAGAAACGACAAAGACCCACCATTTGCTTCGACATGGATGGTCCAGGAGGGTATTATGCTGAGTGAAATAAGTCAATCAGAAAAGGACAAACATTATATGGTCTCATTCATTTGGGGAATATAAAACGTAGTGAAAGGGATTATAGGGGAAAGGAAAAAAAAAAAAAAGAGTGGGAAATATCAGAAAGGGAGACAGAACATGAGAGACTCCTAACTCTGGGAAACGAACAAGGGGTAGTAGAAAGGGAGGTGGGCGGGGGGTGGGGGTGACTGGGTAACGAGCACTGAGGGGGGCACTTGATGGGATGAGCACTGGGTGTTATTCTATATGTTGGCAAATTTAACACCAATAAAAAATAAATTTAAAAAAGACGATCATCATGATGTACTATAAAACTTTTAGAAAATAAGAGATATCTAAGTAAACCTCAGAATTTACACATCCTATCCCTAAGAATATCCTTAAAAAACTATTTTAAACTCCAAGATTATTAAGAGTGAACTGGGTCCAAAACATCTTAATCTATATAACATAAAAGTTAACAATTTCACTCAATTTATGTCCAAGGTAAATATAAACAGATTCTTTATCTAAATTAAGGTATTTATACAATAACCATTTATCAACTAACTTTGAGCAGGCTTTTATTCTATAATACCACAAAGATCAAATCCTTATGAAATAATCTTTGTTGAATAAGTTGATTATTTATTAAACAAAAAACTAGTAAGAAAAGTCTAGGGATCCCTGGGTGGCTCAGCGGTTTAGCGCCTGCCTTTGGCCCAGGGCGAGATCCTGGAAACCTGGGATCAAGTCCCTTATCAGCTCCTCGCATGGAGCCTGCTTCTCCCTCTGCCTGTGCCTCTGCCTCTCTCTGTGTGTCTTTCATGAATAAATAAATAAAATCTTTAAAAAACCAAAAAAAAAAAAAGAAAGAAAGAAAAGTCTACAAAAAATTAGGTTTAGAGGACAAACCAGTAGCTCCTTATGGTAATAGCATAAAACAGCATTAAAAATACTTTAACAGGGATCCCTGGGTGGTGCAGCGGTTTGGCGCCTGCCTTTGGCCCAGGGCGCGATCCTGGAGACCCGGGATCGAATCCCACGTCGGGCTCCCGGTGCATGGAGCCTGCTTCTCCCTCTGCCTGTGTCTCTGCCTGTCTCTCTCTCTCTCTCTGTGACTATCATAAATAAATAAAAAAAAATTTATAAAAAATAAAAAAAAAAAATACTTTAACAGTATTTTTAAAATCTTCATTACTGTATATATATGCTATTTTTAGGGGACTGCTTTGTAAAGTGTTACTCAAGAACTACATTCATTCCACTCCCCCTTTATTTTTTAATACTACATTCATTCTTGAATGGCATTTCTATAGTCTTCGGGTGCTGAAAAAACCTACTGGTCCCTTTTAGAGAGTTCTAGTTAGCCAATCTCCCTACCAATCACACAATACATGCATGGACCATTCTTCTACTTATGTCATCTCTCTGGCACTTGCTGGCATTTTAGCAAATTTGTGATATCTGATCTATATTCAGTGACAAACCAAACAACTCAAAAACTTGAATGAAATATAGAAAATGTATGAATTAAGATGATTTCTTATTTACTTAACTCTCCCACTTTTCCCAAGCAGTATTACTGAACAGAGTATCTGCCCATCTGATAAAATCACAATTCATCAACCCCTTAGAGAAGCTACAGAAAGAAGAGGGAATAACCAAGGAAAAAGTACTTACTAAATAATCCTAAATACACTGCAAGATATTTCCTATGACTACTGCTATTTGTGATTAAACTAATTTTACATACCACCAGTTGCCGCTGCAGGTAAAAATGACATATTATCAAGTAAGGCCTTCAACAGAACAGATCCAAATCCTGGTTGGCATGGATCACATTTGCCATTACTGAAAATTTTAAAAGAAAAACTGTAAATATATCACTCAATATTTACATTCAATCCTAAATGTTGTGGAATACCTAAGAAAACCCTTTAAAATGCATTCACACAGATGACAAGAAAAAATTTGCCCTAAAGCCCTATATACACACAGAAAGAGGGAATGATTATACTAAAGGTCTTTGTAACTGTGTTCTTTACCAAAAAGGGGTAACAAGCACGTATACATATAGTCAATACTATCAGTTTTTAAACATTTACTAGATGGTTTAAGTCTCAGGATCCAGAAAAAAGGTCTACACGATGTTACAAATAAGCCCGATAAGACTGTCATATAACAGGGAATAAGGCTTTAGGTAAAGAATCCAAAGACAACCAGGGAATATAAAAGTGGGAGAAGGGTTCCCCTTACCAAACTCCCCAAACTACTATTAAGGCAAAGCAGCTTAGTAGACTACATTTATTAAGAGGTGCCTGAGTGGCTCAGTCTGTTGAGTGTCCAATTTTTGATTTCAGCTCAGGTCATGATCTCAGGGTTGTGAGATCAAGCCCTGAATCCAGGCTCAGCAAGGAATCTGCTTGAGATTTTCTCTCTCCCTCTGCACCATCCCCCACTCGAGCACATTTTAAATAAATAAAATCTTAAAAAAAAAACAACTTATGCAATTTGACATCTTCTCCTAAGAACCTAAAATTCTTTCTTAAAATCTCAATAATCCTCCTCAACTTTTGAAAATTCTCATTACACATTCATTAAGTATCAAATTATACTACAAACACTGCCATCACCTGCCAAACCACAGGTGCACCTACAAACCAGACTTTTTTTTTTTCTTTCAAACCGGACTTTCAACAAAGAAACACCAACCTAATGCACAAGGCTAGAAATCGGGCACACTTATGGGCTATGCTTCGTCCTGCCTCAAAGAAGCAAACACGCACGATGTCTGAAAGACATTTTCGTGTTTTTGAAAGCAGGCTCTCATTTCCTTCTTTGGAGCTGCAAAACAATAGCAGACATTTAGACTCATCTTGAACTTCTATTTATAACATCCAAAGCGCAATCATCAATGGTAAGTAAAATCTTAATTAACCTTCCAGGTCCATTTGAATGTACTCCAGCTAACCAACAAAGGGTATCCAACACAAGGCTCTGGGCATGTTCTGTGATTTGGCCATCATCTGCTTTTCTACAAAGAGTGTTAAGAAGCTTCTCATGAAATTCTGAAAACTGTAACATAGCACATCGCTGCACTCTAAAAAAGAGAATATAAATCCATTAACAACCAAAATAGAACAGTTAGACTAAAGCTATCACAACCTGGTTGGTCATATGTTTCATTCTGAATCATGAATAGCACAATCAAAAATATTCTTCTGAAAATTAAATTTTACAGTGGAATGCTGACCAATTAATGTTAGGGTATTAAAAGACTTAAAACAGCAATTAAGCAATACTTGGTTTGTAAAAAGTTTTAAAAGAAATTAAGTTTACAATAATGTATTATATTCTGACAAAAAATTAATAAAACTTCAAATTATATTTATTTCTTTCCTTGTTCTACAAATACCATATTCCTCATATACTCTAAGCATTATATTAATGCCAGGAATAAAACAATGAAGTAGAAAGATAATTCATACCCTCACTAGGATTATAAATACCAAAGTGAAATGGAAAGAAAAATTTTCAAGTAAAAGGCTTAAAAATATTATATGTGTGTGTTGTATTTGTTGGAATTCTTCTTTGCATGTTTATTATTTTAAGAACAGTAGGAGAAGAAAATGAGGTTACCTTTCCTTAGAAATTGAAGTTTTCTTAAATCTTCGAATGGTGACTGAGACCTCCTGCAGCAAGTCACAGCCCCGGAGGTTCTCAGATTTGCGGGTACCAGTTGCATTTTCATTCTTAACATTAGATGATTTTTCCTAAACATACAAAAACAAACAACTCAATGAACAAACAAATGAAACTAAAACATTTACTACTTAAAGTTTTTAAAAAAAGAAAATAACTGAATTATGACTATCAAAACATACATATCAAATTAAAATGACGGCTTTTACCCTTGTATTCAGGAAATGACTCATTTCCCCCAGAATTATAATGGGGGAAAAAAACAAAGTCATTGTTTCAAAGGCAATAACCCAATGGTTAAAGATTAGAAAGCCAAAGTCCTGAGACCAGTCCCAGCCATAGCACTTATAAGCGATATGAAATATGACCGCTCCCCAATCTCTACGGTTCACTCACTTTCGGTATGAAAAATGGATATAATAATAGCACCTGCTCTGCCTACCTCAGAGTTATTTTGAGGATTAAATCAGATAAAGTACACAGAAGTCCTTGAAAAATTGGAAGACCTATACAAATATAAGATGATTGGTGTTACTGATATTGCTATTGTTGCTTATGAATAATGATGATAGAGAAACAAAAACCTCTGGAGTTCAGGAAAATCCAAGATCAGACAACTATGAAGAGACTGCATGGTACACAGCTACTTGTAGAAAATCAACCTTGAAATTAGGATTTATCTCTAACATTACTCCCCAACTTCTCTTCCTGCATCATCCCAAATGTTTACCCAAAAAAAAAGTGGTAAGTTACTAGTAAAGGATATAGACATAAAACTCTAAAACCTAAATAAATAATACGGCCTAAAATAATTATAAAGGGAAATATCTGCTAACAATTACTCTCTGCTGAGTATACTTTATAAACGTTTGCTTAAAGTTAATTCAAAATATATTAATTACGTTTTTAAAGTCACTGCAAAAAAAAATTATAAACAAACCAAATATCTATTGAAAAATCAATGAAGGGTCATACTACTTCCAATTGTGTGTCAAATCTTGTCCATAATGTTTATAACAGTATTGTTGTGGTTCAAAATGACACTGCTTCATACCTTGCCTGCTGCAACTTTTGCCAAGAGTGAAGCAAGTGAATAACCCTTGTTACTCTGGTGTTTTAGGGATGGAAGTCTTACTACGGGGCGTATACCACCATTACAGATCTCATCTGTTCCTCTTTCATTCACTGCCTTGACATGGATTAAAAAGGAACGATATTTTCCTCCTGCCATACCTAAAGGGGCAGGAAAGAATGGGAAAAATAACTGGATCATCAAAAGATCAAATTGTTTTTCATCCTCATAGAGCAAGTTAAATAATTAATTCCATAAAAAGAATAATACACTTAATCGGAATTTTCAAATTATATTGTTTGAGTATGATCATCAAATAACCTTCATATGTTCATAGCAAAAGAACAAAAAGCACAGGAGTTTTACAAACACTGTAAGATGGAAAATTAGGACTAATTGTTACAAACATTTTGCATATTTTTCCCCAACAAAATTATTCATTTTAATAACAGACATTTTGTGAACTATGGAAAAACACAAAGAAAACACCATCTTTAAGGCACTACCCAAAGATAATAATGGTATCATTATGTGAATCCATCCAGTCTTTTTATGCATGCATGCACACACATACATAGGTGCATACACACATAAAAATAAGCAACATCGATGAAAAAGCACAGGCTTTGGAGTTACTACCTGGGTTTGAATAATGGTCCTGCCATTTACTAGGCATGTGACAAATTAATCTCCTGTGGTTTGGTTCTTTCAAATGTAAAATGGGAATAACAGTACCTACCTCAAAGGCAACTAAACACAACTGTGCATGGAACAAAGAAAACACTCAATAAATACTGGTTATTACCGCTAGTACATTCTTTTTTTTTTTTTTTTTTTTTAATGATAGTCACACAGAGAGAGAGAGAGAGAGAGGCAGAGACTTAGGCAGAGGGAGAAGCAGGCTCCATGCACCGGGAGCCCGACGCGGGATTCGATCCCGGGTCTCCAGGATTGCGCCCTGGGCCAAAGGCAGGTGCTAAACCGCTGCGCCACCCAGGGATCCCATTACATTCTTTTTTTAACTAAACTGAGATCACACCACACAATCTTTAAGTAAAATATATTGTAAAAAAACCCTGAAAATAATACACTCACCAGTAAACAAACCATCAGCCTACTGTTACCTCACAGGTATTAAATCTTTCTCTAATTACAAAAGCTACCTTTGTTGTTTTCTAGTGACTCCCCTGCCTACTGTGCTAGCATTACACTGTTATATTCTTCTTATTGCTGTATTATTATTCTATGTTCTGGTATCTGACAAGATCTTCCCTCTCTGTTTCCTTTTTTCCAAATTTATTTGATCCACATCGTCCTTTTCCTTTAAAACTTTAGCATTATTTACTCCAATTCAAAAAGATTTTTGGAGAATTTGGTAAGAAAAAAACATCGTTGTTGGTAAATTCTAGAAAAATTAATACTTTTAAATTGAGTCCTTTTTTAAGATTTTATTTATTTGAGAGAAAGTGAGAGACAGAGAATGAGTGGAGGGAGACAGGAAGAAGAAGAGGGAGCGCCTGTGGGGCTCCAACCCAGAACCCTGGGATCATGACCTGAGCCAAAAACAGATGCTTAACCATGTGAGGAACCCAGGTATCCCTGAATGGAGTCTTTTGAAATGCATCATTTAATTCCATCCTCCATTTTGGCAAAGCCAACATCTTTATTTTCATATACAAATTTAAGTTTCATACTCTCATTCAGCAAAAGTAACTTATACTCTCAACAATATGAGAGATTTGGAGCACCTGGGTGGCTTAGTGGTTGAGCATCTGCCTTTGGCTCAGGTCGTGATCCCGGGGTCCTGGGATCAAGTCCCGCAATGGGCTTCCATGGGGAGCCTGCTTTCTCCCTCTGCCTACGTCTCTGCTTCTCTCTCTGTCTCTCATGAGTAAATAAATAAAATCTTAAAAAAAAAAATGAGAGATTTTATTAGTCTTGCTCACTGTTATATGCCAGTATGTGGCATAAACACCAGAGGATCTCCTAAATGTAATGAATGAATAAGATATAGTCAAGAGAGCGCATCAAAACTTGTATATATATTACATCTGCAACTAAAGGTAAATGTGTAAATGTAGACAACTAATATGAAGAGAATGTACACAAATTAAAGTAGCTGTTATTTAGATGGTAAGGTATTTTCCTGGTTTGAGACAGGATTGCATATCCTACTCCACCTTTAAAATAACTTTAATAATCCAGCCAGGTATTTTGTTTGTTGGCTTTTTAAATTTACCCTTAGGATACAAAAGCCGTTATCTATAAGAGCCCTACAACTCCAACATCAATCCTCTATATAATAGCCAATTATTTTAAAATATAAATTAATTATAATGTGTTTATGTGAGACACTCAAATAATTACATTTGATATTATCAAAACTCTTCTGCAACAATCCTGTTAAGAGTATAACAATAGACAATACTAAAGACACAGGACTCTGAGTTGATGGGAAAGGCAACCATGCCAGGACATGTCACCTGGTTACTCAAAAAAGTTCTGCTATGTCACACTAAGTTATCATATTCATTTTCTTCATGTTTTCTTAAAAAGCACTAAAACCTCCAAAACACAGTAGTATCAGAAGTTTAACATAAAAACACAGTACTTCAGGGAGCCTGGGTAGCTCAGTCAGTTAAGAATCTGCCTTCAGCTCAGGTCATGATCTCAAGGTCCTGAGATCGAGCCCACGTTGGGAGTCCACTTCTCCCTCTCCCCTTCTGTGCGCACTCTCTCAAATAAATAAATAAAAATCTTAGGAATAAAAAAAAAGTCACTTCTGAGAGGAAATGATCTAAGCTACCGGGAAACTGATGGAAATGTTCATGTAAATCCCAAACAAAACAAAATCTTATTTTTTTGAGATCAGTTTCTTTTAATCTATTTTTACAATTGTGGCATTATTTACTCTGCTTTTGTAAAATATGTTACTTCACCTTTAACAAGTTTGGGGCTTGTTAATGTCAACATCCCAGCATGCCCTGATAGATCAAGGCCACTAGCAAGCCATACTGGTCCACAGAGAATGTCTTCTTTATGATCTTCTAAAAATGGACATAATCTAAGACCTAAAAAGAAAAAATATATTTTCTTTTAAATTAGTTTGTAATTTAAAAATATGAAATAAGCAAATATCCATCCCATACATAATACTGCCACACAAAATACCATACTTAGAATGTACTCAAATAAGAATTCACTATCATGCTAAGGAACTATAATCAAAGATCTGATATATGTTGCTTTCCATTCCCATATTATTTACATTCACCTTGATTGTCAAAAAAAAATTATAAAACCATGACATGATTTTAAATCCCAAGATATTAAAAAACAAGAATGCAAGTATTAGCACAGCTGTGTTCACAAAGATGAGCTGAAAGTTAAAGCATATTGCCAAAGCAGAATTATAGGTTATTTTTTAATTGTGTTTTTAAAACCAAGTTTTTGCAAGCCATAAGGAAATCTCTGCCCAACATGATGCATTTGGATCACTACTCCTTTTACTGTCATGGACAACAGCTCTATAATTTAACTCACACTGTGATTCCTCTACATCCATGTGCTGCATTTCTTCATTCAAATCAACCAGGGACGGTTTCCCATTTTGTTCCACTTCAATGTTAAGAGCTGGAGACAAAGGAAAGGTGATCTGCCTATCTACTGCTGTTTCTAGAGGATAAAAATATTAGTAAACTTAATTTTGCTTAATATCAATAATTTATGTGCCTGAAATTCTAAAATTTTCTGTTAAAATGGGAACTACTGTGATATTTTTAATCACAGATGATACAAAATGGTTGTCAGAAGAAGAAAAAAAAAATTAGATTCCATTGTTTCATACACTCTTCTTTTAGTGGTACTAAAATATTCACCTGAGAAATAATTTGCTGGCAACTAAACTAAAAGTTCTTACCCTAGGCTGCAGAGTATAAGCACCTGCAAAGTTTTAAAAAACCAATGCCTAAGCCCTAGATCCAATTAAATCTGAATCTGCCAAGATTCAAAAGAATGCACCACACATACAAACACACACACATACACAAACACATACATATGTATTTTGAAAATAAGAAATCTTTCAGGTTTCACTGTTTCTACTCCCTGGACAGCCATTTTACTCTGAAATTATCCCCAGCCCTTAAAATGAACCTATTAAGGAGAAAACACTGATGAGTAACATCTAGTTCCCAACATACTAAATGTATACAATCTATTTAAATAACTCAATATATCAAATTCTGAACTTGTAAGAAAAGTAAATAATGTTGGATGGATTTCCAGGTGTGCTTCTATATTTCATGAAAGGTTTGGGTTTCACCAGTAATCTTAAAAGAATACGTGACTTCCATTAACAAAGTTCTTTCCCCATGAAGTCTCCACTTAGGAAGAAAAACGCGTAAGTCTAGGAATGATAAAACTGAAACTAATTCAGAAAGAAACTAATTGAATTTCCAAAATAGCATAATTAAATTATTCCAGTTTATGCAATCCTATATAATCCTGAGCTACTGAAAAACCTCTAAAATTAACTTAACAAAACCACAAAAAATAGAGCAGAAAAGAAGTACGGGGGTAGAGGACAGAATGGAGAGGAAAGGGAAGGCGGGTGAGGGACATGAAACCTACACAGTCAAGTTGAAAATTCATTTTCTTAAGAAACCTTCAAATATAAATTTTGATTCACTCTTACCATTGACTTTCCCTAAGCCTGGAGCTTTATTTTTCAGCAGTGTCACTTGTATCTGTGGAATATTGGTGATGTTTGAGTTCAATACAAATTTGAAGTCCACATGTCCAACCATACAAGCTTTAGGTAGAACCAATTCAAACACATGTTCATCCCAGCTGTTGCTGTCAAATAAAGGAGTAAATGGTAAATACAGCAAAAGTCTTTCTTTGGCCAAAACCACATTATCATTAATTAACACTTTTCATGCTCTGATTTGCACCCTCAACAAAACCCAATGCTTCTCACTGGGATCAGCTCCCAAAGAGAGGTTAAACTTAGGTCAGTAGCAGAGCTTACCTTAGAAATTGACAACAATCTTGGGAACTGAACATCCCAATATACCCTGTTCCTTACACTGTGGACTATTATGCATCAGAATTATTTGCAGATTCCGGAGTCCTACCCTCAGTCTCTATGAGTGAAGTCTCAGGAATCTGCATTTTAAAATAAGAACTTCTTGTATTTCATAGACATGTCTATTCTGATTTTAAATTCTATATAAAGCCTGAAAAATAAAAATCTCCAAACCACACTCCACTTATTTCCAGACTCATTCAAACATCTACCAAACATTTCTAATTTACTGTAAGTAAAGCCAAACTTAACTGCCTACTCCTATCTCAGTAATTCTAATTTGCAATCCTCTCAATCCAAAACCTCAGTCATCCTGGACTCTTCTCTCTCACGTAATATGTTCAATGCATCAGCATATACTATTCCTTCTACTCCAATTATATCCAGAATGTGACCATTCTTTTCACTACCTCCAACAACTATTATCATGGTCCAAACTACCAAAAACAAACTGCAATATCATCCAAACTAGAACCTTCACTTCTATCACTGCCTTTGAATATACACAACCACTCATAATCTATTGTCATCACAGCAGTCTTACTGTACTCTTCTAGGATGTAAATTCTATCATTCCTGTATCCAAAGCCCTGTAATATCTTCCTAATCTTACATCACTTAAAATTCTCAACATGGCCTAAAAAGATACTCGTTCTCTGGTGTCCAGCTACTTCTTTTGACCTGACTTCCTCTCAGTCTCCCATACCTTCACTGAACTTCACCAACACTGGTTTTCTTGCTCTCACTGGAATTCACAAAACACTCCTCAGGGTCTTTGCACTTGCCATTACCTCGGAATTAATGTGTTCATGGAGGCTTTCCTGGCCCCTTATATACAAAGTACCGTACATATTTTCTCTCGCTCTTGCACACATGCAGTCTGTCACCACATCTTATCATATTTCATAGCTTTTATGACTATGTGGCATAGTAGACATCAGCTTACTGTGTATCCCCAAGAGAATGTAAATTCCAGTGACAGTCATAATACTATTGCCTACAAGAGTGCCTACACAAAACAAGCATTTAAGTATCTGTTAAATAGGTGGAATGGTGCAACTGGGTGATGGACATTAAGGAGGGCACACGATGTAATAAGCACTGGGTATTATATAAGACTGATGACTCAATGAACTCTACCTCTGAAACTAATAATACACTATATGTTAAATAACTGAATTTAAATAAAAAAATAAATAAAATTACCTTTAAAATAAATAAAGAAATAAATATCTGTTAAATAAACTTGTGAACTGAATGTCCAAACTAACTGCAATGGTGGATTACTCTGTTTTATCCTACAACCAAGAATATAGAAATTTCCAAAATTAAGGTGATGAATGAAAAGAACAAAGTTAGTAATATACAAAAGTTAAGAGAAGCAATAATATATCTAAGAATTACATGTTGCCGCCAACAAATATGGACTTAAAATGAAATAACTTAGAAGAATGTCTTACCTGTCAGTCTGTAGTTTCCAAGTTCTAGTGTGCTGAGCAGCATCTCCATGGTGTTGCTGATGCAGATGTTGAGGATGCCTCCTTTGCTGCTGTTCTTGTTGAACTTCTACCCAGCATGGAGGAACAGTAGCTGAAAACCGTGGAGTCAAAGTCTCAAAGCGGGTTAGCTCCACTAGAGATGTCAAGATGTCAAGGGTGAATGGCTGGTCCACCAATAAATCAACTCCTTAATAATAGTGAATACAGAATTTGAAGTAAGTTTTAAAAAATAGTAGCTTTCATGCATGTGTTTTATATAGTCAATTACAAAACTTGCCAAATATCCTAGAGTTATTAATGTGTGCTCAGTTATCTATATGCAAATAAAGTAACTAGCACTAACTACATAATGGCCATAACAAAAATCCATCTTGAATATTTTATATTATGGAGAGGTTATTCCTTATTGGAGAAACCCAAACTCAACCTATCAGAAGAGCCCTGACTGAGCTTTCACCAGCTCTAAGTTAGCAAGGGCGATGAAAGTAGTCCTGAAATGCAAGCTAAAACTGTATCAAATCAATCAGTAACTTTAAGACTTTGTTATTTACAAAACAAAATGCTAAACATCAATAAATACATAATATTTGCTCTTTGTTACTTTATAAAAAAGTAATTTTTTAGAAGTCATAAGCTACACTGATGGCAGATAAATACTTAGAAACCAAAACCTTCACCAGCACTATTTTACTTCTGTGATAGTTAAGAATATCTTGTATGCATACCAATATTTTAAGAGTAATAATCTGCTTCAGAAAGATTAGTTTCTCTCTTATGAAAATGTGTTCATATATATGAAATTTCTAATATTAAACAAAGGCTGTTGTGCCTGTTCCAATTAACAAAAGTTTATGAAAAGATTAAAATATGAAATCTGATAGGTTTAGAATATTTTCACAAAGAAAATTTACACTAAGTTCAAAAGAATTATTAAATGTATACTTCAAACCACATTTCTCAAAGCTTAGAGCGTTTGAAATCAGACTAAAACTGTTAAATATTGTTTGTAAGTGTTAATAGTACAGTATATCAATATCCCATCATTACATTATTTATTTCCTTATAATGTAATTCTTTTCTCTATCCAATAGTATTTATGGACTACATATGAAAATTCTCTTGTTATAACAATACCCTATAAAATAAGAAACATTCACTGTGTTAGCTTTTTAAACCAAGCTGTATAGATAACCAAAATAATCAAGTCTTGATTTATTATAGCATGAGACATGCGTCAATTTATCTCAATCAGGGGACAATCTTGCCTCCCAAAGGCCACATGGATGGAGGTGATTGTGCGGCTGGACTGTATGTAGTATGTAGAAGCCAGAGATCTGGTAATACAGCACAGGACACTCTGCCCACAACAAAGAATTATCTAGCCCAAAATATCAATAATAGAGTTGAGGCTGAAAAACCTGGATATATAGAACAGCATGTTTATACTGATAGGCCCTAAACTTAGCATATGTTATACTAATAATCACTAAAGGTTTGCCTTGGTGCAAAGAAAAATGATCAAATGCCCAAATATTAAGGGTTCATAAAAATCAAATACCAACTTTATGTATTATTTCTATTTGGAAAACATCTGAGTTTAAACACACTTTTCATTAAAGATTTATTAACCTTTTAAATGCTAGATGTAGGGAATAAAATGTATTAAGGGCTAAGAGTATAACATTAACGGTACTGTGGGAGCACAAAAAGACTAAGTGTAGTCATAAAGGGTAGGGAAAGAGAACTCAGTGAGACATGGAAAGGGCATGACTGAATCACTTAAGAAATCATAAAACATTTACTGTAACAAACACTGAGAAGACTGGAGTTGTTTCATAGAAGTCCAAAAGTTTTAAGCAGGAGTAACACTTAAACTATACTTCTGAGAAAACAGTTCTGGAGGGCAGTACAGAACATAGAGAGGAAGTAAACAACATACAAAAACAAGTCTATCTAATGGTGCACAATAGGGCAGTGAGGATCTGAATATACCCTAGTAAGAGAATATTTTTCCAGCTTTTCAATTCCAGTAGTAATATCAGTATTAGCCACTCCACTGACTTTATACTTGATCAACTCTTCTATTTCATGTTTTCCCCCCTCCCAAACTAGAACAAAAGCTCCTTAATGGCCAAAATAATGTTTTTACGTCTTAGGTAACATCACCAATACTGGCCAACTGATCATCAGTTAAAGAACTTTTTAATGTTTACAACAATTTCCAACTACTGAAAAAAGGATAATAAATAAAAACAATCCTAGTGAAAGAATGGCAAAAGAGAAATGGAGTCCCTCATCAAAGTAACCAAAAGCTGATGGTAAAATCTGAAAGAATTTTTTAAATTATCTAAGATAGACTAAGAAAATTTTGAATATCACAAGAATTTGTGTTTTTAAGATTCATTTAAAAACTTAGTATCAGGATCCCTGGGGGGCTCAGTGGTTGAGCATCTGCCTTCGGCCTGGGGCATGATCCTGGAGTCCCGGGATTGAGTCCTAAATCAGGCTCCCTGCATGGAGCCTGCTGCTCCCTCTGCCTATGTCTCTGCCTCTCTCTCTGTCTCTCATGAATAAATAAATAAAATCTTTTAAAAGTAAAAATAAAAATATAAATAAATAAATAAATAAATAAATAAATACTTAGTATCATACCTGAAATGCCAGGACTTGAAGGATTTGATAAAGGTTTGGAACCTTCGGAAGATGGTTCTATCCCTTTAGAAAGAGATCCATCCACTAGAATATCAGCTTCATCAATATCATCACAAGTTCCTCCAATTTGGAGAAAATGAAGCTCACCACCTACAGTGTAGTAAAATTTAATCAACACAAGTACATAGAATATGGGTAAACATACAAATGCATACTACTTAGTTAAGAAATTTAATTTATAAAAAAAAAAAAAAAAGAAAGAAATTTAATTTATTTTAATATCACTCACAAGCAGATAAACAGGGCTGCCAAAGTGACATATCTTCCGGAACATAGAAATTAAATTGACAAGGAATCACAAACTGAAAATTAAATTTAATATAGAAAATGACAAATATATAAACATATATGAAAAGAGTTATTTACCTAGTATAAACTACACATAAGACGCTATCTTAAATGCTTAATTTATTTAGTCTTCACAAAAACCCCTGAGGTAAGGACTATTACTGTGGCCACTTTACAGAGGAGGAAACTGATGCACTAAATATCCCAGGAGTAACAAAAATGAACAAAGATTCTTAATTTTTTTAAGGATTCACAATGAAATGAAATATTAAATTGAGTTTCCATTTTTTGTATTTCTCACAGGAAAAAACTGAAGGCAAAGTTAGCAAATATTTAAAGAGAAAAATCAATGGATAAAAGAATATTCTACACAAATATCTGGAGATTCACTTCCAATATGACCGAATAAGGAAGATGTCAACTCCTCTTCCTGAAAAGCAACTATAAAGTGAGACACACTATCATTCAACCAAGATGGGGCAAGCAATAAAGACAGGTAGATGGGAAGCTACTGTCAAAGGGGGGGGTCAATGGATTTGGAGAGCCATCAGTTTAAAGAACTCAGTGGCAACAAATATGAGGCGCAATCTGAAGTCATGACCCTGCCTGGAGCAAGCAAACTTAATAAAAAGTTACAAAAAGTGACAAAAACATAAGAAGTTTGCTAAACTCTTGACATAATCCATAATGAGCAGAGGTTGTACACATGTATAACAAAACGAGATGGGACTCAAGCCATCCACATATTCCCAGTCAACTAAGCCCCATGCATATTCAGAAAAGATGAGAGAGGGCCTAACAGAAAATAAAAATAAAGCAAATAAAAGCCAAGACACACCTGAATACAGCCTCTCTGGTGAAGTTACTTATCAAAATCTTGGTTGAATACTATGCTAAGTGGACACAGAGGCAACAAATAAGAAACAAGATTTAAAAATTAAAACCAGAAAAAGGGGAATCCCTGGGTGGCTCAGCAGTTGAGCGCTTGCCTTTAGCCCAGGGAGTGCTCCTAGAGTCCGGGGATCAAGTCCCACATCAGGCTTCCTGCAGGGAGCCTGCCCATTCCTCTGTGTCCCTCATAAATAAATAAAATATTAAAAAAAAAAAAAATGAGAGGAGACATCAGTGACTTCATACTGTAAAAGAAATGGATTTCACAGATGTAGTCCTGATGGATTACCAAACAAAGAAACCAACAACAACCTCCAAAGAGGGGAAATCAGAATCTAAAATTCTGCAATGTTCTTTAAAATGTCCAGTATTAAATTAAAAATTTTAAGACATGTAAAGAAAGAGTGACCCATGCTTAAGTAAAACAAAGTCATTGAGAAATATCTCTGAGTTCCCAAGATTTAGATTTGGCTGACACAGACTTCAAAAAAGCTACTGTAAATATTTTTATAGAAGAAAAGGAAATCAGGTATGGAGATTTAAAGGAACAAATGGTGGAAATGACTCAACAAGAATCTCAACTAAAAATTAGAAATTATTTTAAAGAACAAAGGGAAATTCTGGAGTTGAAATATAAAACAGCTAAAATGAAAAGTTCACTAAAGAGGCTCAAAGCAGGGCAGCCTGGGTGGCTCAGCGGTTTAGTGCCTCCTTCAGCCCAGGGCCTGATCCTGGAGACCCGGGATCAAGTCCCACATCGGGCTTCCTGCATGGAGCCTGCTTCTCCCTCTGCCTGTGTCTCTGCCTCTCTCTCTCTCTCTCTCTGCCCCTCGTAAATAAATAAATAAAATCTTTTAAAAAAAAGAGGCTCAAAGCAGATCTGAAATGGCAGAAGGAATCCGTAAAATAAAAATAGAGCATAAGAAATTACCCAAAAAAAAAAAAAAAATTTAACCAATCTGAATTTAAACAAAAAAAAAAAAAAAAAAAAAGTTTTAAAAACGAAAAGTATCTCAAAGACCTATGGGACAGATCATGTGTATGAGTATATGTGCAATACAATAATGCAAATTAACATCAGACTTACCAGAAACAATGGAGGCCAAAGGCAACTGAATGAGATGCACAGAAATAGTCAACCAATAATTCTATACAATACTATTCTTCAAAAACGAATGTGAAATAGAAGCATTTCAGGATAAACAAAATTTTTTGCTAGGAAATCTGTCCTGTAATAAGTACTACAGAAAGTCCTTAAGATAAAGAAAGCAATACCAAATTCCCTCTCTCTCTCGCACCAGAAATGAGTACTGTAGGTGATGAAATGAGTAAAGTAGGTGAACAGAATTATGTTTTATCTCATTTCTTTGTAAATTTTTTTACAAGACAAAAATTATATACAGTAACTCTTTTTGTTTGGGTTTATAACTTATTTAAATGCAACATACAAGACACTGGTAGCAAAAAGGGGCAGGAGAAAAAATATTAGAACAAAGTATATTTTATTAGAATTAAGTCAGTATTATTCTAAAGTAGTTTGTGACAAAATCACCGAGAACAGAACACCAAAAAAAAATATCTCAACAAAAGCAGCAGTAATGTCACGCCAAATGGTGGAGTAGGAAGTTCTAGACTGGAAGTTCTAGAGGTCAGCTACTGAACTAAAAAGTGACTGAAATCAACTATTTCAGAACTCTGAAGCCTAACAGGAAACAATGACCAGACGATGCCTGATAAAGGGAAAGGCTGCCGATCTTTCATGAAAGTGGCCTGAAGGAAACAGTTGCCATCCCCCATTCCTCAGCCCTCTGCCAGCTGTGGAGAAAGTGGCCCACATTTCTGGAGTGGCTGGCTGGTGGTATATACGTATAAGTATATGTATGTATGTACTATTTCCGAACTTTAATCAAACACAGCTGCATCAATTCTATCTTTAGTATATTATTGATACTATTTGAAATTACCTTACAATATTTATTAGTTGTAGATTTTTATCAAAAGGCTCAATGATCCTTTATGAGAAAAAAAGAGTTAGCTATTTGAATACATTCTTATGACTTGTCATGGAAATGTCATGTCCATTTGAATCATAGTCTGTAATCCTTTTTAAAAAGTTTACAATTACTTTATGGACTATCATATGTACATTTTAAAACATCAACTTTTCTTTTCTCTTATTTGTTACTAATCTCATCCTTTCAAAAGCATCTTGATCGGTCAATGGTTGAAGAGCTAGGGGATAATTTTCAAAGTGGTTAACTTCTTAGGCTTTATTTCTTGTGCTTTGATCCATCTGGATAAATTCCCTATCACATGAGATTGATTCCCAGGATTTTCTGTTGTCCAAACTCCAAGGATACATTAATCTATTTAAATACTACTTCTTGTGTGCCTGGGTGACTCAGTCAGTTAAGCGACCGCCTTCGGCTCAGGTCATGATCCCACGGCCCTGGGACTGAGTTGTGCATTGGAATCTCTGCTCCAAGGGGAGTTTGTTTCTCCCTCTCCCTCTGCCTGCTGCTCCCCTTGCTTGTGCTCTCTGTCAAATAAATTCTTAAAAAACAAAAACAAAACAACAACAAAAAAACCCTACTACTTCTCTGTCTCACAAAAGCATATATCATCAAACAATTAAAATGATTAAACCTTGACTATATTCCTGGAAAATACTAGTATCTTACACAGATGTGTCCTGGGGCCAGGTCACTCAGGTTTCCAATCCAGCTCCATTCTGGATAGCTCATGGCACATTAAATTAGTTTCATTTTTTTTTTAATCTTTCACATTAAAATAACATTCTTTAAAACTCAACGAATCTTCTTTTTTCAAGTGGGCTCCAAGCCCAGCATGGCTTGAACTCACAACCCTGAGATCAAGACTTGAGCTGAGATCAAGAGTCAGATGCTTAGGATCCCTGGGTGGCTTGGCGGTTTGGCGCCGGCCTTTGGCCCGGGGCGCGATCCTGGAGACCCAGGATCGAGTCCCATGTAGGGAGCCTGCTTCTGTCTCTGCCTCTCTCTCTGTGTCTATCATGAATAAATAAATAAAATCTTAAAAAAAAGAATCAGATGCTCAACCAATAAGCCACCCAGGTGCTCCTACAAGTCTCATGTTTTGTTACATTCTGGCAATATAATGTACTTTAAGCACCCTGACAACAGATGCCCAGGTATGAATTCTGACTCTGTCATTTACTGGCTCTGTGACTTAGGCAAGTTACTTCACCTCTCCTACTCTCAGTTTCCTTATCTGTAAAATGGAGACAATAATAGTAAATACCTCATAAAGTTGTCATGATGACTAAAAGAATTACCAGAAGTAAAGCTATCACCACAATGAACTGGCATATACATGATTAATAACTTCAAATTATCCTTCACACCACATAGTATTTTAAAATTTTTCTAAATTTTATAACTCTACTCCAAAGTTTTATTAGTCTAAAGTTATTCTGCATTGCTCATTTTTTAAATTAATCTGTCTGGGGTTTGATGTTATTTGAAGATTTTTCTTCCCCTTATTTTCCTTAAATGTATTTCAAAGAAGGCAATCTGAAACACTATATTCACCACTACCCTTCTTAGTCAAACTCTTGCAATCTTTTAAAGCAAGGAAAAACTCAAGTTAATGCCTCCCAAGAACCATGAATGAGATGTAGGACTTTCCTCACACTCAGTTCCTCTCCTAATCAATGGTTATAGTTATCTGGGCTTCAAGTACCTCCTGGTCCTACATTCCTGCTGAACTATCAATAAAACTATTCACTTTGCCTGATTTTATCAGTAATCCTTTTCAAAAACTGCTTTATCTTTCCAACTTAAAATATATAATAAGAAAAGTAGAGGGACAATATGCACACTATGTGTTCCTCTGTATGGGGCCTCAGATGTTGCAAGGTGATTCAACCATCAGCCAAAGGCTAGGAGTAAATCAGACAAGAAAAATTTATTTGGCAAAACTAGTAATTATTTGCTAAATATTATTTCAGAAGGAGATAACAACCAGTATATATACTCTGGGCCAAAAACTTTACATACATTATTTAATTCTAAGAAGTCTGGTAACAGGCCTTCTTATCCTTGTCTATAGATAAACAAAGGTTTACTGAGTTTAAAGTAACTTGCCCAAGGCCACACATTTGAGCAGATGCAGAGTGAGGACTCACAGAAACAACAGCAGGTTATTTTCTTGAGGTTAAAGCAGAGAAGATACTTTCTGAGAGACTTATTAACTTATTTACAATTAGAATCCTTACCTAGGGCAGTAGAAAAAAGTTTTAAAAAGTTAAAACAGTAGAAAGTTTACCACTTCATTATTTAAAAAAATAAATTTATCTCCATCTATATGAATCTAAAATTCATACTAGGTATGCATATAAATGAATGCCATATACACTGATTTTATAAGATTTGTAAGAGAACCAAACAAACCAACAGCTTACCTTTGGTGCACGCACACAGCCTGTCTGTGCCCGAGCAGTAAATGACAGAAACAAATGTATCCTGTTCCTCAGTGCCCTCCTTTTTGGGAGGTTCCACTTTGGCCAAAATTTCAAAGTTTGAAAGATCTAGTATTTTTACATATCCTCCCTGAGTGGTTATTACCAGGTGTCCAAGAGTAGAAATATCAGCCTTTTTTTCGCTTTCAATGCCATTCTTTGAGGTTAACTGCATTTCCTCAATAGGTTCCTCACAGTCATCTTCTCGATTATCCAATATATCTGGTGGAAGCAAAATGAGCGAGGTAATTGTGTCCTGGGGGTCTTTGATATGTTGGATTTTTATTGGCTCCTCTTCTAAAGTCACTATCCGAGTGGCATAATTCATTTTATAAAGTATTAAATATCCGCCACTAACATTCCTCTGCTCAGGCTGAATTATCAAAGGAGTTTGTACATCTGCTGGTGATTCATGTTGGATTACGCTAATATTTGCACCATTCACTACAGTAAGATTTGATTCCAGCTCACCTTTCCGTCTATTACATAGTGCAGAGTTTAATTTATTTAAATTATTCAAGGCCTCTACTTGATTTATTGCACTCAAGGATTCAACAGGGCATGTCCGCAGTCCTACCAACAAATGAATTCCATCAGCACAAGGAGTTAGGGAGTCTATACAAAGATTCTCCTCCTCTGCAAACTTTGGCAGCCTTAAGCACTGAACCAAAGTCCCAGGCTTGGGAAACACAGAGTTCCACTTCTCAGAATCTGGAGAGGTAAGGTTGGCTGCTGCATCTGCAAATTGCTGAATATAAGTCACAGGAGGATCCTGCAATAATAACTGCTCCTGACTATCCAGCTCCATTTCAATAATCTGTGGAACTGTAAAACCATCATCATGCAAACTTTTGCTCATTATATTGTTCATCTGTGAAAATATTTTTCCTGCTTTCTCATCAGATTCCTTGATGCTATAAAGAAGCAAAATGGGTAAAGTCCTCCTTACCAGAGGAGAATTCAATTCTGAATTAGTGCAGGATTCATTGTCAGTTGACCCTTGTTCTGATATACTTTCACCCTGAGTTCTGCTTAAACCATCCAGTGACCTGTGAGAATTACTACTAATGGGTGAGGTAGCAGGAGATTTATATGTTAATAAACCTCCAGCTAATAAACATGGAAAGGGAATGTTGTGTTGTTCCTGGTGCTTTTCCTTTGTCTTTTCACTCTTAGAGTTTGTTAAGCAAGGATTTGCCCCAAGTTCTTCAAGATCCTTAACAGTATCTTCAAGCACATTTGCCACAATCTCCCACTGAAGTTTTTCAGGCTGCTGGAGAATGCTGAGTGCTGTTATATCAAGGCTCACTTCCATGGCTTCCTTCTGTGATGTATGCCCTTTGAAAAGGAATAATATTCATTAGAATTGGCCTTGAAAATGCAAATCACAAATCTTTAGTATTACATTTTCATTAATTTTCTTTTTTTACTCATCCAATCAGTGCATTATAATTATGTAAGTGGAAGAATTTAAAGTATTTTAAAGATAAGTTAATCAAATCTGAGACAAATCTACACCGAAAAACCACTGAAGTATTCAAGAGACTCAAAATCATTTTCAATTTAGAATATATTCTCCTGGTAATTTATGAGCAAAACTCCCCCATCCTCTTTAATTTGGGAGAATGATTATTAGTATCAAAATAACAGGATTCCAAAAAATAAATAAATAACAGGAGTTCTGCCCTTCAATTCTAAACCAAAAAATACTCAATACCATTATAACTGTCACTTATGCACTTTATAGAATATCCATGAAACGTCATTACAACATCAGTTCCCTTTCTTTTACCATTTAGAAGGAGTCATAGCATCCTCTCCTCTCTCCCACCCCACCATGCTAATTATCAGTTGATTATCATAGTACACAATGTAATCCTAAACTCAGCTTAGAAAAAAATAACTAGGAAGAAAAAGTTCCCACAATTTGCCATTTTAAAGTGAAGCATAAGTATCTTCTGTATAATCTGCTAATTTATAGCTCATTTAAAGTCATCTACATTACCCCTTAATAATCATTCATCCATTGTGTGCTCTTCAAGCTGTCCCCTTACAAAGAGTACGAAAGTCATTTCTCAGTCTCAACACTCCAAGCATGCCATGTCTGTCTACACAAAACCTTGCAACAGAGGTCATTCAACCCCTAAACCAGGTATATATAATCTCTTGATACTGAACTGAAGGTCTGAACCTATTTTGTTTTTTTTCCCAAAAGCAAAAAATACTATCAGTCGGGCAACAACATTATTAGCAACAGTAAGTCTAAGTATTTCTTCTGGAAAAAAAAAAAAAAAAAACACTGGAATTGGCTTTACAATTCTAGATAAGAATACAGAAGAGAGTAAAAGAAATAAATATAAAATAACTCCAGGCAACTGCATGAAAGTTTGAAAGCTGCCCAAGTAATGTGCAACTGAGATTCATGGAACATCATACACTTAAGATGTTCTAAAAGTTCTATTTACACAATTTGTTAACTCTTTCATTATTTCTTTAAAATGCTCACTGACAGCTTTATCTAGAATTCCCTATTTCCTGAGGATAATCTCATTTCATAATGTCACTATTATGACCTAAAACTGAAACCATTTCCAGTTAAAAGAAAGTAAATTTTAATTATACACTCAATAGTTTAATTGTCCTAATGAAACTGGTTACATTTCAATGTTACATTGAACCAGTTACAACCAGTTACATTTATGTAACCACTCATTTGGCTACATTCACATGTAGCCTGTCTATACTGCCATGAAATATTTATATTGTAAATATTATAATATTTAATATATTATATAAATATTAACTAATTTAGAATAATAAAATTAAAAGCTGACAGTAAGATTTTGACAGCATGTAATACACTGTAATAAATCTTGAGGATGCTCAACTATTTATTGGACTAAACTGAAACTTATATAAATGATATTTTTTAAGTTATGGTCAGAAATTGCCAAGAAAAGGCTATTTTAGTATTTATAGATCGATAATAACAAAATAACCACTAATTACATATATTAAAACACATATAAGAAATATTCAAAGTTAGTGGCAGAAACAGTGGAACTATTCATTAAGAAGGGCAGTATGACAAGTGGCATTATTACTCTGCTTCTTCCCAACAATTTAAGCAACACCTAGGAAACAGCCTATGCTGTACATTCTACTTAGGAAAACTGACAAAACATAATGATAACTGTCAAATACTGCAGTAAAGAAACCCAATACCCCATCTCAGAATTTTTCCAACCTACTGAACTATGAAACAAGTATTTACACAATATACCTACAAACAGCCTACAGTACACTATCCACATAATCATTCCACATATTGTCCATATAATCACTACTCTGCTTACCTAGGTAGTGTACGCCAACAGTTCTATCAGCCCAGATTCCTGAGGTGAGCAACTAGTTTTACCTAAGCATTTTTCTAAAACTATCAAATTTCAGTTTGAACTCTTCTTCAAACTCCTAACATTCTTCCCACTCTTCACACAAAGCATATTTATCCTTAATTCAGTTATCTGGTCCCAAAATCAAACTTTTCTTTCTGACATCATCTAGATACTTTCAAAAGTCATAACCTTCAAATGGAAAACAGTAAAAGTCTCTTAGTCTTCAACATTTTTGAAATTAAGAAATGCATTCCACAATCCTTCAGACTGTATCGTTCACTTTGATGGGAATCACCTAGAGTTGGTAACTGTAAGTTTTGAAATGCCATCTACGACTTATTTTAGATACTTCAGGAATAGAACACATCTCCCGTTCACATCAGAAGCCTCCATAAACTCACCAATAAACTACCAATACAACAGAATTAACTGAGAATATACAGTAGTTCCCTCCCTATATAGGCAATGGATACATTCAAAGATCCCCAGTGGACACCTGAAAGTGCAGATAGTACAAAACTCTGTATGTGCTACATTTTATTTGTATACATACATATAATAAAGTTTAATTTACAAATTAGGCAGAGTAAGAGATTAACAGCAATATCTAATAATAAAATAGAATTATAATAAACTGTAATAAAGTTATGCCAGTGTAGTCTCTCTCTCAAAATATCTTGCTATACTGTACTCACTCTTCTTGTGACAATGTGAGATAAAATGCCTACGGGATGAGTTGATGAAATGCCTACGTAATGAGAAGTGAAGTGAATGACATAGGCATTGTGTCCTAGTGTTACGCTACTACTGACCTTTTGACCACATGTCAGAAGGAAGGTCATCTGCTTCAGGATAACAGTGGACCAGAGGTAACTGAAACTGTGGAAAGTGAAACCCCATTGGGTGGGGTGGACTACCGTACATATTTTACTACAAATGAATGAACTACTTCTAAATCCTAAAAGGAAGGAATTAAAAATTTTGAACCAGAGGATTTTCTTCTTTCCATAGCCATCTTTTAATACTACATAAGGACAACAATCCCAACCCTAAATGAGGTATCACAGAAAACGTCAACAAAAATACATGGTGACTTTCTAGAAACAGGGAAGTGAGGTAAACAGGACTATAGTATCTAAAGGAATGTGAAAAGCAACTAGGCATAGATGAAAAAGACAGAGTATCTAACATTTTCCAACATTCCTTAGAAAAGGGATAAGGAAGCTGACAAGAAATACGTATAATTACAAAAAATACCTACTGAGATCATTGGACCCAGAAAAAAAGAGCAAAACTACAGCATACAAGGTTATGGTTAGAATCAAAAACTTTAAGAGCAGAAAAAGAAACACTTAAACACTTTACTAAGAAAAACTGAGGCCCAGAGAGTTTAAGTGACAAGACCAAAGAGTAGGTTAGCAGAAGAGTTCAAGCTCTAAATAGGTCTCCAGGTAACCTGTGACCAGTTTATTATTCTTTCTCAGATTAAGAAATACAAATGTAGCCCTTTTCTGTTTTTGCAAAAGGACAGCAAAATGGCAAAAGAGTATTCTCTTCATCAGACTAATTTTTCTAATGAATCTATTTTTTCTTTTTCTAGAGCTAATTATATATCTGTATATTTTTCAGGGTATTTTCCCACTTAAATTTTTTTTTCTTTGCTAAAAACTACTTCAAAAGACAACAAGGTTTAACCCCAAATCAGTCCAGCATTGTTTGGGGGCTTTAAAAAAATTTCAGGACATTTTAGAATTTAGAGAGCACCTGTTATTCTATACTCTAATCTTTGAAAACTCTACCACACAAAGCCATGTGTGTTTCTCCCCCAGAGATTTAACAAGTTATATATGTCCTCAGTTCATGAGGTATAACATTACAAAACTGCCACAATTTAATAACACTTTTTAAAAATATGGCTACTTCCCAGGTACTGTGCTTTTTTATCATAATCAGTCCCCAAAATTCTAATTCACAGAGGTTAACATAACTCTTATGTACTAGGAAATGCATTTTGCCTATAATAAATGCAGAATTTGAATTCTGATATAGAAAAACTATTTTGAGATGTACGATTAGCCTTGCCTATTACATAAGTACATTAAAATATGAAATACACATGCTTTCGCTTTAATATTTAAGATAATGAGTAAGGCAGCACTTACTTGATGCCTTAATGTCTGATTTTATACTTTAAAATTTTTTCTCTCTTCACCTGTTTTATTTTGGGAATAAAGAACTTTAATTTCAATAATACTTTTATTTAATAATAGAATAAATCATGCAAATATACTGAACACATTCTGAAGGGCTTAATGTCAATTTCTTGACATTTGTGACAAAAACTCAGTAAAACTGTCACTTCACTTGTTTGGCTCAAATAAGTACCACTTAAAATTTAAGTATGGGACTCTACATATACTAATTCAAGATCTCTAACATTTAACATTTGAGTTTTCTCTGTGTTTTAGTAAAAATGTAGAGTTTGCATTAACTAAGAACTTCAGAACTAAAGTAATATTTAGCCTTACCTGTAACTGTATAAATGCAAGAATTTAAAAAAACAGAGTATCTAACATTTTTAACATACCTGTCACAGAATCTGATCTGGAATGCTCTTCGCTGTCTGAATCCTCCAGTAAATCATCACTTAAAGACAAAGTAAAAAATAATTTGAATTTCAAAAAAAAAATACGCATATTATGAGACAAAGAAAAAAGTACGTTATAAAAACCACTGCTCTGCATCTCATATGTAAGTACCATACAAAATTATTAAAACTAGCTTAAATAACATATATATAGTCAGATCATAACTGACTGGTAATGCTTATAATCAATTAACTTAAAATCATAAAATAATTATCTATCTGAAATAGAGTATGGAAACCTCTAAGAATCTATAATAAAATTTGTAGAGATTTAAAGACTTTTAAGGTATGACTGGGAATAGTCTGGGTAAATAAATGGATAAAAGAGAGTGTCAGCTAATAAAATCAAGTTAAAGCTTCAGGTAGTAAAACTGTAATAACTATTACTGAATTCAGGAAAGTTGTCCTAAAATCAAATAAATGTGTATATGTACATATATATACTCTCTCTCTCACATACACATACACACATTTCATTTTCGTTTTGGGTCTTATTTGTTTGTTTTGGAAGGGCTGATAACTCCTTAACAAGCAGGGAAACTATTACAAGAGGAGGTTAAAAAGAGACGGAAGTCCCTCCTTTTCTCTTCACTTAGTCAAGAAATTGTCAGCCTCTGTCTTTCATCCATCTTTATCCTCATTCTCTGTTATCAGACAAGAAAAAAAATTAATAAAAAATTACTCTAGTATAATATTAAGCTGTGTCTGTATTCTAACAATCAACACTTCTACAGCATTCTACAGCAGTTCTAATGTTCTGATGACCTCAATTAAAAAAATAAAAAGATGCACTTTGAGGGAAAGTAATATTAACTCTCCTGTTCTGAAACAATATATTTCATTTACAACTGAAATAACCAGGCACTGATGCAATTTTATTTTTTTTTTTAATTTTTATTTATTTATGATAGTCACAGAGAGAGAGAGAGAGAGAGGCAGAGACATAGGCAGAGGGAGAAGCAGGCTCCATGCACCGGGAGCCCGACGTGGGATTCGATCCCGGGTCTCCAGGATCGCGCCCTGGGCCAAAGGCAGGTGCCAAACCGCTGCGCCACCCAGGGATCCCTCTGATGCAATTTTAAATGAAATATAAGTTAGTAATCTCTGTTAAAAAAAAAATGTCTGGAATACTGGAATATAGAGCAAGGGCAGGGGCAGGACTCAGTTGGACATTTTTGACAAACTGCTGTTTTAAATTTTTCAAATGGAGGGGCACCTAGGTGACTCAGCCGGTTAAGCATCCGTCTTCACCTCAGGTCATGATCCCAAGGTCCTAGTATTGAGCCCCACATTGGGCTCCCTGCTTAGAGAGGAGCCGGCTTCTCCCTCTCCTGTGCTCCCCCTGCTTGTACTCTCCCACTCTCTCTCTCAAAAAAATAAAATCTTTTAAAAAATAAATAAATTTTTCAGGTGGAAATAACTTCATAAAACTATTCTGTGCTATAATTTAAAACAAAAAAATGTGCAAAAGTTCAAGATTAACTGCTAAGTAGCCGTAAGCTATTTAAATGCTAATTAGTTGATTTCAGAGAAATAATAAAGATATGAGGAAAAATAAACCAAAAAAAAAAAAAAAAAAACCCCAACAGGAAATATTAAACACTGGGAATTATCCAGAATGACAAACTCCAAACCAAGAAGACAAAACAGACCTCAAGTATGGGAGGGTTTTCACTTTAAGAAAAAATCAAACATTACCCAGAATCTAAGGAAAAAAAGGTTTAAATAAAATAACTATATATTTTATTTTTTATTCTTTGTCATTTTCTTTGTCTTTTTCTTTTTTTTTCATTTTTTCTTTCTTTTTGTATATCTTTCTCTTTTTCTTTCTCCTTTCTTTCTTTCTCTTTCTTTCTTTCTTTCTTTCTCTCTCTCTCTCTTTCTTTTTGTGTGTGTGTATGTATGTATGTATGTATACCTCACACCCAATGTAAGAACCCAGCATGGGGCTTGAACTCACAACCCTAAGATCAAAACCTGAGCTGAGATCAAGAGTTGGACACTTAGGGGCAGCCCCGGTGGCGCAGAGGTTTAGCGCTGCCTGCAGCCCAGGGCGTGATCCTGGAGACCCGGGATCAAGTCCCACGTCGGGCTCCCTGCATGGAGCCCGCTTCTCTCTCTGCCTCTCTCTCTCTCTCTCTGAATGAATAAATAAATTTAAAAAAAAAGAAGAGTTGGACACTTAGGGATCCCTGGGTGGCTCAGTGGTTTAGTGCCTGCCTTTGGCCTAGAGTGTAGTCCTGGAGTCCCGGGATCAAGTCCCACATCAGGCTCCTGCATGGAGCCTGCTTCTCCCTCTGCCTGTGTCTCCACCTCTCTCTCCCGCTAATGAATAAATAAATAAAATATTTAAAAAAAAAAAAGAGTTGGACACTTAACTGACTGAGCCACCCAGGCACACCAGGGAGTTGTGTATTTTATCTATTTATTTGACAAAGAGAGAAAAAGAGCACAGGCAGGGTGGATGGCAGGTAGATGGAGAGGGAGTAACAGGCTCCCCACTGAGCAGGGAGTCAGATTCAGGGCTCAGGGCTCCATCGATCGCAACCTGAACCCAAGGCAGATGCTTAACTAACTGAGCCACCAGAGCACCCCCAACTAGTTGTGTATTTTAAAGTAGGATTCTAGGTGTCTTGATAGGAAATTACAAATAATGTTACAAAAGGTTGCCAGATAATCACCTTAACGGGCAAAAGACCAAAAACAAAAAAACAAAAAACCTCTTTCTAAAGTTTTTCAAACTATAATCATTTTTCAAAAAATTATTTAATGATAGAACAATTCTCAAACCATTTCATAATAAAATCATGAGTGAAATGATTGAATTGTATGCTAAAAGGGTGAATTTTATGATATGTAACTATACCTTAATAAAACTTAAATATGAATTTAAAAACAAATACATATTTAAAAATTTATATTTATGTTAACTGGATGTGAGTATGGATACTCTTATGTTTCTTCACTTCTCTGTATTGTCCAATTTTTCTACATTAAGCATGCAATAGGTATTTAATAGACTCTAGATTTACTAAAGCCTTTTACATGTGCAAGACCTTTTGCAGAGTAATAAACATGCAAAATAAACAAGATATTACAAATAAATTTTAAATGGTTATTTAGGATTATCTGTTTTTGAAAACTGGAGATACTAGTATTACAGGGATACTTTAGCTTTGATGTATCAATACTATAAACAATTTCAAACTTTAATACAGGAAATTTTTACCAATTTGAAAAATATACAAATAAGATAAAAATGTTAATTTCCTAAAATTAAATGTGTTCCCAAATAATCTTCCTTCTCAAATAACTATTATTCCCTGAATAAATTCAGAACAACAACAAATGTTGCCTTTCAAGTAGAAACGATCATAAACAATCCATAAGCAAACTAAGCTGCTAATTAAACTTCTTGGCTACAAATAAATAAATAAATAAAAATAAACTTCTTGGCTAAGCTTTAATTTGTTCAATTAACCTATTATTATTCAAACTAATGAAACCCACACAGTATATTTTAAAACAAATTATGTTGTATCTTGTGCCACAAAATCAGTATTAGTTTAGTTCACTTTATTCACTACAGAAATCCTGCTACCTTTGGGGGAGTGAAAAGCCAGAGAGGGAGACTGAGGTTAGAGATGGTACTTCCAACTCTTTAGCTTCCTTCTATCACTCCAATTTAAGAGTACTGTTTCTGTATGAATGACATCATTTTCTTTTTTTTTTTTTTTTATTTATTTATGATAGTCACACAAAGAGAGAGAGAAAGAGAGGCAGAGACACAGGCAGAGGGAGAAGCAGGCTCCATGCACCGGGAGCCCGACGTGGGATTCGACCCCGGGTCTCCAGGATCGCGCCCTGGGCCAAAGGCAGGCGCCAAACCGCTGCACCACCCAGGGATCCCCGAATGACGTCATTTTCTTAGGAGAAAAGGGTCCTTCTACCCTAGAAAGACTACCTCTTAAGAGCATGCAGAGATTCGTATCTCAACTCCAGCACACTTTCCCATATAATACCTGTCCACCTGAAACACTGGGTACATTTTACCTGTGTGTGTGTGATATGTGTGTAATCTTAAAAGTATGTCATGATTTAATTTTTAATCCACTAATACAAAACTCCAAGACAAAAGTTCTAATAAAAATCAGTGTTCAGGGGGCACATGGGTGGCTCAGTCAGTTAAGCATCTACCTTCAGCTCAGGTCATGATCCCAGGTTCCTGGGATCAGCCCCACATAGGGCTTCCTGCTCAGCGGGGAGCCTGCTTCTCCAGCTGCCCCACTTATGCTCCCTCTCTGTCAAATAAATAAATAAAATCTTTTTTAAAAATTACAGTGTTCAGGGGTGGCCTGGATGGCTCAGTCAGTTAAGCACTAACTCTTGGTTTCGGCTCAGGTCATGATCTCAGGGTCATGAGATTGAGCCCCATGGTGGGGTCTGCTCTCAGGATACAGTCTGCTTCAGATTCTTTCTCCCTCTCCCCTACCCGTTCATGCTCTTTCTAAAATAAATAGATCCTTAAAAAAACAAAATCAGTGTTCAGAAGCACAAACCAATTTCATTATCTTCTATTAATTTTCCACTAACTTCTAAGAAAATCACAGAGCTCAAGCACACTTACATTCTAGTCCTATTGACAAATGTGGTCAAAACTCAGACAACAGCAGCTCAGCAGCTTTTTCATCAAGCTCTCACAGGGATTTATAGTAACTATGAACAGCCATGAAATTTTAATTCAGTCTGTTCCAGAACTGAGACCACATTCATTTACCTACTCGTAATTTATACATATCATTAACCAAGAAAGACTAGACAGAAATGACCTTTCCAATTAATCTGTGAATTCTCTATTATTTCCATTAATGAATTAAATTGCACTAATCAAGTTTTACATTAGTTCTCAATGAAAGTACATGCCACCAAAGGGACTGTGAAGTAAAACAGTATTAAGTTACTGACTGTGGTATAGCGTCTATCACACATCAGAATATAGGAAGCCCCTGCAAGTGAAATGATAGATCATCTCAGCATCAGGACATCTGATCACAGTTAAGTAGGCTCCATTTCACACTGTTACTTTCAGAATCTTCAAAGGGAGTAGTTTCTACTGCTTAAGACAAGTTGAGTGGCTTATGGAACCCTTCATTCTATCTGTTGAGAATACTGCATATATTGCTCTGTAATCCTAGCCCAGTTCAGAGTTATAACTGCAGTGTCTTGGGAGACGAGTCGGTAAAGTAAAATTATACGTTGACCTTCTTGCCCCCACAAAGATCAAATACAGCTACAAAAATCAAGATTGTCAGACAAGCTGAATGAAAGATGTCTTACCAAAATATCTCTACAGCAGTAATCATCATGCCTCAACTCACTGATGACTACTGATAAACTGCTCTAAATCATCAGGTCATCTTCCCTAGCCATGGGTTATTCCACTATTCATTAACACTTCTACAATTTGAGGTGCTAATGAAAAAAAAAGTGGAAACCAAAATCACTTGGTTCAACTGCTCTAGGAAAAGATTTAGAAGAAGGCAAAATGGTAAATTTAATCCAGGGATTTTGTTTCCTTATTTAGACTTTATTTTTCAGTGCAGCAATTCTTTCCAATTGGCAAAGACTGAGACAGAAAATAAAGTACATCTTACAGACGATGGCATTGCTGGCACTGCTGAATAAAAATTTTTCAAGTATCACACAGCTCTTTCAGATTTTATAACAAAATATTTGTTCTCTACTCTCTTCACCTAGTAATTTTTTCTGCTTCTTTAAGTAGAATTAAGAGAATATAAAATTTAGAAAAACACATAACTTTTATAAATGCAACTAAAAAAAAATTCACACACCTATCTCCTTCCAATTTTGGTATGTCTGAGCAGCTAGAGGAGTCTTCCAGCCACGCCAAAGTTGGTCTCCTTGATTCAACTGCTGAGCTTGGTTCTCCCGACAGAATAAGCTGCTGTACAATTGCTGGGTCATATGCATTAATTTCAAACTTTAAGTGCACCTAAACAAATGAAAAGCCTAAGTTTAAGATGGATTTTTTCCTCAATTACTAACCTGTTACTTAAAACTAAAATATACCTTCATAAGTTTGGAAACATCCCATATGCAGATCTTTCCTCGTTTTGTTGCGGCAGCGAGAAAGTGAGGGCAGCTCCCTGACCCAAAGCAAGATATTCTATCAGTTCCGTCCGTACAGGGAAACTGTGCAGGACTCGTGGCGAGAGTGACGGACAACGGCACATTCTGTGTGTGCTCACCCTTCACAAATGGGCAGTTCGGGGAGTGTCTCTCGTGTTCAGACCTTTACATAGATTAAGGAAAAGTTTACTGAACAACAAACCTGTTAAATCTGTAGGTCAAGACAGAACTTCAAGATCATCTTTTCTTTTCTTTTTTAAAAAACAAAGTATGCTTTATGAAAAAGACTCAAACGCCACACCATTCCATCTCACCAAAATCACTCTAACATATTCAACCACTCACTTTAGTAGTTTTTATTCCCTTTAGCGGACCACACATAAAATCAGTCTCTGATGAAACAGAAATACTGTAGTAGGACTTACACTATATTCACATACTGATAAAATTGTGTAAAGCCCTGATATTCCCTCACACTGATTCCTACAACTATAAATAGCTACTTGGTTTCAGTTTAAAATTCTCCATAAAGATACAACACATGGTGACAACAGGTAATAGTGTATTATATACCTGTAATTTGAGAAGAGGACATATCTTAAATTAGACCTTAACACATGTACACACACTAAATAATAACTAGGTGGATGGATATATTAATTGGCTTCATTTTGGTGGTCTTTTCAGTGTGTATATATACAAAAATATGAAGTGCATACCTTATATATTTATAATTTTTACATGTCAAAGATATCTCAATAGTTTTTTTCAATACAGCTTTTAAAAATTAATCCTATATAATTATATGCCTATCGATATTTATGAAAGGCACAATTGTAAATAACATCTAGGAAAACTCAATATGTCATTCATACCACAAAAAATTTTAGTATAGATCTGGAAGCAAAAGATCTATAAAATATGTAATAAAATGACCTATATTATGAACAAAGAAATACATCTTATACATTCACTATAGGACCAGACAAAAACTTCTAAACAAAATTTCTTTTCAAAGAAATGCAGAAAGATAACATTCATAGACTGAACATTATTTCTTTCATATAAACACTTATTGAGCAAAAAGAAATGTTAAATTTTACTTAGAAAATTCTAACATGTTTAATAAAAATAAAACATTAAAAAATTAAAAAAAATTAAAAAAATTAAAAAATTAAAAAATAAAAAAAAAATAAAAATAAAACACTAGGACTTCTCATCAAGATCAAAACTAGTATAATGACTTTAAGAATCTTCTCAGGGCAGCCCCGGTGGCGCACCTGCAGCCCGGGGTTTGATCCTGGGGACCCTGGATCGGGTCCCACGTCAGGCTCCCTGCATGGAGCCTGCTTCTCCCTCTGCCTGTGCCTCTGCGCCTCTCTCTTTCTGCGTCTCTATGAATAAATAAAAACTTAAAAAAAAAAAAAAAAAGAATCTCAAATACTGAAAGCAGGATCAACACTTAAAAATTATCTCTCCAACTCTGTGACTTTTTTTCTTTCGGTTATTCTCTTTTTTTACACTAACTGTAATTATAAGGCATTATCTGAAGTCAGGATGCTGCTACAAAAAAAAAAAAAAAAAGAACCCTTTTTTGTGTATTGCCACGGCAAAGAAAGGGAAACTATGCTTATAAAATATGCCATTCCTGGGGGCACTTGGGTGGCTCAGTGGTTGAGCTTCTGCCTTTGGCTCAGGTTGTGATCCTGGGGTCCTCAAATCGAGTTCTGCATCAGGATCCTCGCAGGAAGCCTGCTTCTCCCTCTGCCTATGTCTTTGCCTCTCTCTGTGTTGTCATGAATAAATAAATAATCTTTAAAAAAAATGCCATTCCTTAGGGTGTACGTCTTTCTTTTTACAAGTACCTACAACTTACCCTATACCCATATAAACCCTGGACAATCTGCAATATGCAGATGTGTTACATAATTGCTTTTAAATGGCATCCCAAGCACATATTTTGACTGGTTTCTCTCCCAACTAAATTCTAGGCTATTTTCCTCTTTCCATCCTTCTTTCTTCCCTGAGTTTTTACTTTTTAATTAAAATGTTATTTACATAAGTGACACACAACTATATAAAGCTAAATATCACTCAATTATGATATCCAATCCCAGTAATCTCTTTTCCCACCTCCAAATACCTTTTATGAATTTAAATCATATACTTCTAAGATATTTTTCTAAGTTTATATATATGTACATATAAGAAAACACAGATTTTTTCATTTTAAATAAAAGTACTACTATATGAGTCATTCTACAAGAGATTTCTTAATAACATTACCAAATGTTACTGACAGTGAATAATAGACAGCAAACTAGTGACTCCTTTTAATTGTTGGATAATAGATTATATAAGCATACCACATTTTATTTGACTATTCCATCCTGACAAACATTTAAGATGATTCCAGTTTTTCATTGCAGTTACCGTCCATTTTATGCCTCTTAGCATACAAGAGGAATTCATTCCCTCAGGTAAATAAATAGTAGTGGAATTGCCAGATAATAGTATGTGCTCATTTTATTTTTTTTAAATCTTCAATACCCCTCCAAAGTAGCTCTATCGACTCCCATCATCAAAATAGGGGAGTCCCATTGTCCACTTCCAAGTCTTCCTTCTTTTCCCCCTTACAGATTCAGAAGGTACCTAGGCTCAGCTCCCCAGCTCTCTTCAATTCAGTTTCCTCCTATCCACTGTTCTCAAGCCCTCAGAGATGCTACCAATTGCTTAATTAAATCTGAAGAATCCTGAATCCTAGGGCAAGAAGAGAATTCTTGATTCCCTGACCATGTCAAGAAAAGATGGGTTCTGAACAGCCCAAGTTAAATATTTGAATCAATTTCCCACACACATAAAAAAAACTTCTGAAAAAAGTTACATTCTGTAATATCATGGTATACTTTTTCAGGGATGGGTTAAATAACTGTTTGAGGATCAGTCTGAGAAACTAAAAGATACACATTAAAAGGATTTCTATATATATAAATAGTTTCTAGGGGAAAAGAGTGAGTTCCAAACAGAACCTTCACCTAAACTGGAAATTGCACATGTTCAACTCTCAGTTCACAGAGGGACACAAGTTCAACTTTTCATACAGTAAACCCCACTGTAAGTGGGATCCATGTGCATACTCAATCGGCTTCGGCTAGTTCACCACATTCACGATCAGCTGATTAACATTCAGAGACCTGAAACTAATTTTACTGCAAAATAAATGATGGATATATCTTAAAAGCAAACCCTGGTTCCATCACTGACTAGCCATATGACCTTTGGCAAATTTTTTCTTTATTTACAATAGGATAGTAATTCCTATCTCACTGAGTGACTATAAGGATTAAACTGGGAATATTCTCCATTCCCTCTTATTAAATGAAGATAATAATACCTATTTCATAGGGCTACTGTGAGAATTAAACGAGTTAAAAATAAATAAAATGCTTAGGATGCTACATGATAAATAGCATTAAACAAATATTCACTATTATTATTACTGTTTTTATTAATAAGGTCTCAGTTATTTGTAAAAATTACGTTTCAATACATGATCTCTAATGTTTATCCAAATTCTGAACTTTCACCCATTAGAATTCAAAATTACCACACACTCCTTAAAATTACTTCGAAGTTAAAAACGTAAATCGTAAGGCTCTGCTCTGTGGATTCCCTACTGACAGGCAATAGACCAAGATTAAACTGAAGTTAATCATGCTGTATCAACTTACTCATCATAGCCTTCTGGTTTCAGGACCTAATTCTATTCTTTGGCATTTCTCCTATGTAGATTTTAGGAGGTCAAAGACCTTAGTTCCTGTATGCCACGTGATGTGACAACATAATGCTATCTCAATCTCTTAGCACAAAGACAAAACTACAGATGGTAAAAAGGCAAGAATATTATTATATCTAGATGAGAATTTAGAACCCTACTTATAGGATTAACTTAGGCTATTACCTCCAAAAAAAATCAAAACTTACCAAGGTTCATCAGTAGGTTCCCAACAAACGAGACATACACTACAAGTAAAGCACATGGCTCTATCATCTCCAGATGAGGCAGGCTGCAATGAAAATTCATAAAGACAGAAAAGGTTAATGTTAATCTTTTACTCTTAACAAAAAGTATTCTTAAAAAAGTTCATAGGGCTGCCCGGGGGGGCTCAGCGGTTTAGCGCCACCTTCAGCCCAGGGCCTGATCCTGGAGACCCGAGACCAAGTCCTAAGTCGGGCTCCCTGTGTGGAACCTGCTTCTCCTTCTGCCTATGTCTCTGCCTCTCTCATGAATAAATAAGTAACATCTTTTAAAAACAAAACAAAACTGAATCTCATACAACCAAACGAGAAAGTAAAAAGGAAAAGCAAACTAGTGAACCTAATTCATGTAATCTTAAAACACATGTGACAAAATGTCATATAATATGTAAAATAACATATCAAAATCTGAACCAAAATATAGCTCTGAAACATTAATATTTTTGAGGACTTAGCACCAACTATGCCTATAGATGTAAATTCACTATATATTTTTTAAAATTAAGAATAATCAGCCCCTCATGCGGGCAGAAGATTCCAGAAAATCTGATTTTATCTCTTTGCAAAGACGGAATACAATGAACAATAATTCAACAGAAAAGATACTGAGCCGTCACTTCACAGAGACTGTTGTAGCAAATATCAAATAGCAATAAAGATAAATTAGTAGGAAAATGGTTCATATTCAAACTTTAAAGTCAGGAAAATAAAAATTACTAATAATTCTAGTATTAGCCAGCCTCCAAACAAACCTAATTAAAACTGGACATCTGACAAACTATGAATAAAATAGTCAAATATTATGAGTTTCTGAATTAATTTTAGTTAAGATATTCCAAACACTTCAAGATTAACTAAGGAATAATCACTCTGTGGATTCTTTACAATAGTTACTTCAATATATTTCAGTTTAGTTGGATTGAAAGTTAAATAAGCATGCTTTATATAAGCTGATATGTAAATATTAAATTTCCTAGATTCTTTACTGGTAAGCCATTCTACATTACCCAGGTGAAGCCTCATTTAATTAGTATATTATACCCATCTGAAATCATTTTTAGCTCAATGAAACTCTCTATAATGTCTCTCTCTCATCTTTTGGTGACACAAATCCCTATACTCTAATGCTCTCTTTTCTTACATAAATCTATTTTCCTTGAATAATCATTCCTCTTTCTGTGCAATTTCTTTTTTTTTTTAAGATTTATTTATTTATGCATGAGACACAGACAGAGACAGAGACACAGGCAGACGGAGAAGCAGGCTCTTCGCAGGGAGCCAGATGTGGGACTCGATCCTGGATCTTGGGATCATGCCCTGAGTCAAAGGCCTACGCTCAACCACTGAGCCACCCAGGCATCCCTCTGTGGAATTTCTTAATCAGATCTTCAAAGTGTATATATTCAGGTTGCCCTGTACCACCTGCAATGTTGTTTCTATAGTTATACAGAAGTATGTGGGTAAATTGTATCCCAACCAAAATTAGAGTTTCAGGAGTAACTGCAATGTGTTACTTTTGTTGCATTACCCTCAGAATTTACTACTCTGTTATGAAGTAGAAATCAAGAAGTGGAAATTAACACACATCCAAAACTAACACTTTTCAAAAGCAAATGTAAAGAATACTGCCTTGTTTCTGAAAGAAAATAGTTATGAAGCACTAACTCAGTGGTTAGTTACTTATAACAATTTTTTTTCCTTTTGGACATATAGGAAATACCCAGTCAGTATTCAAAAATATAAGAATAAAACAAAACTCACATAAATGCATACACACAAGCACATAGCAAGGCTGCATAAGTTTTTGAGGAAGTATTAAAATGTTGTTGATTTTACTTAAGACTATAAAAGCACTCCGAAAAAAAAATGTTTTTTGAGTTTTTTCTACCTGATGATAAAATCCAGCTTGAGCCATGGGATCTGGTTGTGCCCATCTATAGCCTACATGAGGCCATGAGGTAAATGTCTCCCGTCTGTTAGCTTCACTATACATCAACGATCTAAAAGTAAACATACTTTATGTAATCAAAGTTAGGCATCAAATTATAGTGACACTCTTACTTAACAGTCAAGAAAAATTTTACTGGATTATCAACAAAAATTGGGAATGGTCTAATGACTGAGTTCAAATATGTATTTTAAACTAAGAAGGATCACTTTTAGGAATTTCTCTTACACACTGTAGAGAAAAAGAAACCTGATTGATGGCTCAAACTGATAATTCCAGGGGTAGATTAAATTAATGAATGTTGCATAATTACCAAGCAAAGAACAGAAAATCTGTAGACATAAAGACAGAGAGTCATATGCTTTCATCATGTGCCAAGTTTTGCATAAATGGATAAAACCACAATCAAAGGAACAGTGGTTTTATCTAAACCATGATGAGAAAGTATTTTTCAGTTTAATTTTTTTTTTAAGTAGAACGCAATCTTCTTTCTGTTCTTTCTCCAGAGAAATCCTTTTCTAAAAAAGGTGTACTTTCCAGGGAATTATCAAAAAGGGAAATCTTCATATGTTTTCATATTAAAATACATTAGCACTCTCGGAGTAAACCTACAGAGTATTTCTTTAAATGAGTTGCTTTTTTAAAAAAAATTTTTATTTACTTTTTTAAGTAAGCTCTATGACCAAGGTGAGGCTTGAATTCACAACCACAAGATCAAGAGTCGCATGTTCTACCAACCCAGCCTGCTAGGTTCTCGACCTAGAGTATTTTTTTTAAAGAATGATACCAAATTTAGAAAAAGTCCAAATGGCTTCAAGAAAGAAAGGACCAGTAAACAAAGGTTACTCTTCCTAACACAAAAGAGCAAATTATCAATAATAGGAAGCGGGGGGTGGGGGCAGCAGGGGGGAGAAAGTGGTAAAGGTCATCACAGTGAGACCAAAAATATACTTTTCTCTAAATTCTTCCCTTAATTAGCACATAATTTCCTATAATACTGATAGCGAGCTTAGTTTAATTCATAGTTGTGTTCTGGTTTGAAAAGAACAAAATATTTGGGTAAGAAAAGCCTTATCTGTTTACAGGCTATAGACATCTTCAGGATCTGTGTGAAACAGACAATTGTCCACTTACTTAAATTACTAAACAAAAGAGCAATAGCATCTAACAGACCCTAACTCAAACCTCTAACAAACCTAAGTTCATAAATGTCCTAATGAGGTTCCCAAATTCACTTTTAATGAAACAAATACCAAAGTCTATACCAAAATTAGTATTTTGAGATATTTAAATACCTCCAGAAACACAATATCCTATCCAGTAAATGTATTTCCTAAAATAAGACATTTACAACAGATTGCAGAGATTACTTTAGAAACCCAGCTACTATTTGCAAAGAAAATAGCTCTGAAGGGCTGTTTTATAATCTCAAGATAGGCATAGCTCTAGGAAAAGAAATACTTATTTCAGGTACATTTTTCCCCCTCTCCAGACATATACTAGGGAATATTTTAATGACAGTCATACCACATATCACGTGATTGCTGTTCAGATTAAAAATTATAGTCTCTACATTTTACCCAAAAGACAGACAATGCAATATAACTACAGAATATTAAAAACCCTTCCCAAATATTAACACAACCAAAAGCAGCTATTTATATAATTATATAAGTCACTCAACAACAACAAATAGGCAACTGATTAAGCAAAAGTCTCAGTTTACCCAGCACTAAGCTAATAAATATTGCAAACTAATAGATGAGCCATACTTAATAGAAGTTTATTTATTCAGTAGGGGCTTTGCTAACATCAGTATGTACTATTTATAAATGTAATTCAGAAAAAAAGCACAGAAGTTATAATTCACATCCACTGAAAATATGAAATGCTACATGGGAAGGCAAATGTGAACTGAATCAAAACTGCTAAATTTAATATTTCCTCATAAGCATTTCTAAACTTCAGTACTTTTAGTAAGGATCTGGTAAATGTTATTTCAAATGGCAAATCATTTCAGTTTTTAAATAAACGTATTATTTGGCTTTTTAATCAGTTTTACACGAAGCAGGACCTCAATGAATCTCTACTGAAGAAAATAATGGTTGAGGTATGATTTCTGTGATACACTGTTTAAATCCAGGGTGGGCAGCATAAAAATCTTAATTCAAAATTGCCCTAAATGATTTTTTAACTCTTTTCCTTTTTTAAGTGGGAAATAATATATGGCTCTTATAAATAGGTTCTGGCACGGCTTTTCAATTTATGAAAATTCATCTCAAAGATCACAAAATTTCATCAAGGCAAAATAATTCTTATCTATTGAATAATTACATTTTTAAGTGGACTCAAATATTTACTGAGTACAGAGCTGGAATTTTCAAAATAGTTTTATGACCCCTTTAAGTCCCTTCCAAGCACCAAGAGAAATTGTTTAACAGGAATGCAAGTACTAATTCACTTCAGTATTTTGATATGAGAATCTGGATGGTTTTCAAAAACATTCTGAAATACATTTTTAATCATAATTAAATTTTTGTTACTCTTGGTTAATCCAAAAACCTAATCAATTCCATTTCATTGTCACATCTTATAAGAAAGGTTATACCTGTCCACAGAACGGCCTGGCCCCACTCCAAGTTCTGGACGAGCACTAGGTAAGAGGTAAGACAATCTGTCCATCACTGAGGATGCCACAGGTAAGGCAGCAACATTTTGATTTATTTTCTTGAGTTCATTCACAATGGCACTGGCAATGGACTTCAACACGTGATGAGGAAGATGAAATGTAACCGTGGCCCACTGAAATAAATTGGGAGTGTAAGCAAAGGAAAATGTCAACAGTTTAAATCAAAACTATAACTTATACATTATAAAATAAAAAGCTATTTATCAGGCTTGAGTCCATTTACTCCATTAATTTACCATGTAAGGCAGGAACTTGCAATTATATGAAAAATGAAACCTCAATTAGAAAAAGACAGTTTAGAACCTGATGGTAGACATCTTCTCACAGATGCATCAACAATTTAGGATAATGAAAATCACCTGTTATTTTTCATATTCCTCCAGCACACTTACAATAGAAAGCACAAAGTAGGCACTCAAATCTCTCCACTCAACATAATTTGCTTGTACAATGTAGTGATACTGTACATACTCATAGGCATATGAAGATTTACTTCAGTTTAGCAGAGTCTTATGTATTTGCTGTTGTTGCTATATACAAAGTAACTAGAAGTACAGATCTTGTAGTCACACAGACTTGGATTTCAAGACCATCTTCACCATCAACAATGTGACCCTGCTCAAATTAACTTCAGTCTCCCACTTCTGTAATATGAGGAAAAACAATACACCTACTGACATAATGTTCTTAAGAAAATTCAAGTGAGAATTGGTACAATGTTTCATACAGTAAGCATTCAACAAATATGAACTACAATTATTTAGCATTAAAATTATTTTTAAAGTTAGAAAGCAAATATGCTAAGTATTATTCTACCAGAGAAATAAGTTTATAAAATAATTTCATTTTTGTATACTGTCCCTGCTCACCTATGGTTTTCTAATCTGTCTAGCACATTCTAGGCAGCCTACTAAATTATTATCTATCCACCTAACTAGAAAAACTTTTGGACAGAAACATAACTTGAATTGCTAAAGAGAAAAAGATAAAGAGAAAAATGAAATCCTTTGTTTCTAAAAATAACCCATTCATAGATCCAAAGACTCTTACCTGAATCCACTTGAGAAAGGGTAGTACTACAATAAATGCCCCATTATACACTGTAAACCATACTCCAAGCCATCCCCAAAGGCACCTGCAGACATTCACTACGGTCATTGTCCACTGGGAAATAGGAAATATTGTGATCTTTCAGGCTTTACAAAGCAGTAGCATTGAAACTGATGTAAAAAAATCACTGTGGTCCACTAGTTAAAGTGCAGACTTAGGATGGTCAAGTGATTAATAATAGAGTTTTGGGCCAGTAAAAAAATCACTGTGGTCCACTAGTTAAAGTGCAGACTTAGGATGGTCAAGTGATTAATAATAGAGCTTTGGGCCAAATAATAGAGTTCTGGGCCAAAGTTGAGCTTTGTGGATCCCTGTACCTATCTTGTAGTTATTTGTCAAGTTCCAAAAAGCATAATTGAAAGAGATATAAAACAGGCAACTACAAAAATTTCCACACTGCTTCTCTGGTCCTCTTTAGGAATTATTAAAGGAAGAAAGGTCAAGTAGAAGCCCCCAGAACTTCCATTCTCTACAAACCTACTAAACCAGAGCAATACCACACTTCTGAGGAAATTTCATGCTAAGAGACCTGAAAGATAGAGGAATTCAAACTACCTCACCTTAATTTAATTGGCCTGTCTGGTCTATGCAAAATGTGAATGGATCCAAAAGAAAAACTGTGGATTATAACCTATTAGGTGACTTCAAGTGCAGCTGCTATTTCAGATGAGGTTTCTTTACTAAAGCAAATCAACAAATCCCTTGGTTTCTGGTAGGCAGTTACAGTTCTGTGAAATACTTTCTTCTCGATGCTAATTTTTAACAACCATCCAAAAGTAGACTGCTTTTATCTGGCTGTAACAATCAATCTTCAGTCCTACCCTGGGATTATTGCTCATGCTCTTTACCATATCTATTCTGGAGACAGCTTGATCAACTTAATATCCTGTAGATCACCACACTGCTCTACAACATCACGCTGACTGGTCCAGATGAGGAGGAAGTAGCAAGGTACTTACATACCTTAGTAAGACATATGCAAGCCAGAGAGGATCAATAATGCCCAGAAAATCTAAGAGTCCCACAATCTCTGTGAAGTTTCTGGAAGTCTTTTGGTCTGAGCATGTCAGGATATTTCTTCCAACAAGAAATATCCTGCAAGACAAGTTGCTATGACTTATAAAAGCAAACAATGAAAAAGAGAAGCACAATGCTTGGTGGGCCTAGTTGGATTCTGGACCCAATATCTAGCATATCTGAGTATGCTATTCTAACTCCATTATCAAAGAATCCAGGAATAGAACAGGAAGCTCTGCAGTAGGACCTGGCTCAACCACAAGACATTCTGCCACTTTTACCAGTGAGCATAGGCAATGACACCAGAAGTGTGTGCAGTAGGTAAAGATGCTGAAAGGCCTGTCTGGCAAGCTGAACTGGGACAATCACTAGCACAATACTAGGGTAAAACCATGCCCTCCCCTGTAAATAACTGTTGAGAAAGTTTCTGGCTTCTCCTTCCCCAACAGAAATTAGTACCAATCCATGAGATAAATGTCTGTGTGATCAGAGTCGCCTGGGTGTCTTGGTCAGTTAATCATCCGATTTGGTTTCAGCTCAGGTCACGATCTCACGGTCATGAGACAGAGCCTCATGTTAGGCTGGGTGCTCAGTAGGGAGGTCTGCTTCTCTCCCTCTCCCACTCTCTCTAAAACAAATAAATCTTTTTTAAAAAACATGTGTGCAGGGGATGCCTGGGTGGCTCAGCGGTTTAGCATGATCCTGGAGACCCGGAATTGAGTCCCACATCAGGCTCCCTGCATGGAGCCTGCTTCTCCCTCTGCCTGTGTCTCTGCCTCTCTGTGTGTGTGTGTGTGTGTGTCTCTCATGAATAAATAAATTAAATCTTTACAAAAAAAAAAATTTAAAAAAAAACACTGTGCTATCAGAGCTGTCAGAAACGAGATGTTATATGACATACCAAACCGTACTCCTGAGAACAAAAGACAAGTCTCTTTCACTGAGTGGTTTACAAGAGATAAATCTTGAGAAAGTCCAAAAGGTCAGTTTTGGACAAGCTGAATAAGCATGTAACTCAGACTTCTGTAATACCTACTATTGTAATAATTCCTCTTTCTCATTCTGCATTGACGGCTTCACAGAGAACTCCTTACGAGGTAATTGTAGAAGAAAATCCATGGCTCTGATTTACAAATGGTTCTGCACATTTGGCTGGTACCACCCTAGAGTGATGGCTTCAACCATTACAATCCCAATCAGGACAGTGGTGAAGGTAAATCTCAGTGGGCAGAACTTTAACCAGTATATGAGGCTGTTCTCTTTGTCTGGGCTGAGAACTGCCCATAAGTGAAGATCTTCACTGATAAACAGACAGTATCTATTATTTTGGCCAGATGGTCAGGCATTTGGAAAGATTAGGATTGCAGTTAAGGGTAAAGGTCTAAGGACAGACCTCACAAAATAAACAAGGTATGTGAAAATATTTATGAGATACACAAATGCTCATCAAAAGCCATCTACTTCCAAGGAAATGGACAAATTATACACATTGTATGAGTGTCACTTACCCTCTCCATAGCTACTCCAATGCTTTGCTCAATGGACCTGTATGCAAAGTGCCATGGAAACAGAGATGGAGGTATGTACAGGTCCAATAACACAAACTTCCTGTCACCAAGACTAATCAGGCTACAGCTGTTACTGATTGCCCAATCTATCAATAGCAGATAATAAAGCTGAGCCACTAATATGACACAGTTTTCCAGGGGGAACAGACAGCTATCTAATTACAAGTTGATTATACTGGGTTCTTTCAGCCATGGATTGGGCATCAACTTGCATTCACTATAATAAATATGTGTTCTACGTATGCGTTTACCTGTTCTGTCTACAACACTTTTGCGATACTATTAAACCACTGCCTGTGGACTAAGAGAATGGCTTATGCACTATGATGGTATTCCACACAACTTTGCTTCTAACCAAGAAAGCACTTCACAGCAAAAAACAAAACTAAACAAAACAAGAAAAACACAGCAATGGAATTCTCTGTCCATGAAGCTGATTGGTCTTACCGGTTATCATCCAACAAGCCTGACAAAAAAAGTGTAGTGCTCTACTGAAGTCTCATTTTCAGTACTAACTGGAAGAGAGGTTCTACCTTACAGAATGATGAATATGCTTAGACTCAACACAAATCAAACACTTAACGGTTTCTCCCAAAAGGGTTGCTATCATATTTAATACTCCATTCAGAGATTTTTTTTTCCAAGCTTTAAGCTCTAGCAGTCCTACATCCCAAGGGAGAGTGTTCTATCAGGACTACAATGGTTCCATTGAATTATGTGTTAAAACTGCTACCCAGCAATATTGGGCTCCTCTTGTCACTGAATCATCAGGCAAAGAAAGCAGTTATTCTACTGCCTGGTATGATTAAAACTGACAAACAAGGGGAAAATGGATTGATGCTAACTGACAGGGGCAAGGAGAACTTAATAAGAAATGAAGGGAGTGCCTGGGTGCCTCAGTCAGTTAAGCGTGTGCCTTTGGCTCAGGTAATGATCTCAGGGTCCTCAGATAGAGTCCCATGTTGGGCTCCCACTCAGCGGGGAGTCTGCTTCTCCCTCTTCCTCTGCCCCTCCCCCTGCTTGTGCACACACACTCTTTCTCTCAAATAAAAGCTTTAAAAAAAAAAAATAGAAACCAAGGGATTCTCTACAGTGCCTCTAAGTCCTCCCATGTCCAATAGTAACAGTGAATGGGTGATTACAAAAATTAAAACAGCATCACTGAGGATTTAGATCCTGCAAAAGTGAAGACTTGGGTGGGTCACCCCACCATGCAGACATCTGACAGCTGAGGTCAAATATGAAATTGGAAGTAGAGGGAAGTTATAAATTATCAAGTATATCCTTTTGACCATTATAGAACTGAGGGATATAGTAGCTATGAATATTTTCTTCTCTTCTTATTACACATGATGGAGGATGTAGATTTAGATCCAGACACACAGATGCAGACAGACATACAGACTTATTTTATGCAAGAATTTTGGATGTAGTTAATCTTTAAGTAGCACAGTTCTATTATCTAAACAATGAAACCTAAAAATAACTAAATTTTAGTAATTAGTATTAGCTATGGATAGATAAAATACCTATTAGAACTATTCATCTTTCATTTTGGGGGATGGGGAGAGGGAATCTTCATTTGTAAAACATGAAAACATAGTATTTTTGTTGTATAAAAAGTTCAAATATGCACAGAAAGTATGTATGGAGATGCTGAGTAGCCAAAGGGTATGCTGCGCCAATTAAAAAACTATTCTCTCTCAGCTCCAAACTGACCCTTTGTTTCTCTTCCCTATCATGTTATGGCTGGGACTCTACAAACTGTACTACTTCTTTGCCAGCCAGTTTCCTGGCTGTCAAGTTCCAACAAAAGGAACACAGGATGAAAATTGGAAAGCATGATGAGGGCAGAAAAGACTTCTCCCAGCTATTACTCATCACTGCTGTCAATGCTGATTCAGCACAGGACCTGGTGGTAGCAGCTGATTCTTCTAGTCTTCCATGTTTTATTTACTTAGCATTCCCAGAACCAGTCTCGTACAGCTCCTCAGAGGTATTAACACCAGCCATGCAGCATCCCTCTTCAGAGATCCATGTCTCAGCTCAAGCTCCGAGCCCCAAGCTCCAGCTAGACAGTAGCTCCCCGAGAAGCCTGAGGAGCTCCCTGAGAAGCCCAGACCCACAGAGCCTACTAAGTTTGTTGGTGCTGACAACCCTAAGCTCTTGCTCTGCAGACCTACGTGACAGCTGCTTCCTAGGCTTAATATCTCTGTGCTTCCTCAGGGCTTCCTTTCCACTTCTTCAGTTCTCAAACGTATGTTAAAATCAATTCCTTACAATAAATTCTCTTTGTTGGAAAGCATAGTATGGTTTCTGTTTTACTAAATAAAATGTCCCATCAAGAGAATAGTTAATATCATGGTAAATCTGTGTTTAAAAATTCAATATTAGGAAGGATACAGCTGATCTGAGGATTAATATGAAAGACACTCAAGATACATTCTTAACAGATAAAGCTAGGAATGTGCTATAAGTCTGAATGTGTGTGTCCCACACTCCAAATTCATCTGTAGAAATCCTAACCCTCAAAGGTGATGGGTACTAGTAGGCAGAGCTTCTGGGAAGTACTTAAGTCATGAGAATAGAGCTCTCTGAATGGAATGAATGCCTTTATAAAAGAGGCTACAGAAAGATCCCCTGACTTTCCCATCATGTCAGGACACAGTGAGAAGGAGCCAAGTATGAACCAGGAAGAAGGACTTCACCAGAAAACAGCCATTCTGGCACCTTGATCTTGGACTTCCCTGCCTTAGAACTATGAACAATAGGGGATCCCTGGGTGGCGCAGCGGTTTGGCGCCTGCCTTTGGCCCAGGGCACGATCCTGGAGACCCGGGATCGAATCCCACATCGGGCTCCCGGTGCATGGAGCCTGCTTCTCCTTCTGCCTATGTCTCTGCCCCTCTCTCTCTCTCTGTGTGACTATCATAAATAAATAAAAATTTAAAAAAAAAAAAAAAAAAAAAGAACTATGAACAATAAACTTCTGTTGTATATAAGCTACCCAGTCAGTGGTATTCTGTTATAGCAGTCCAAACAGATGACACTACATCACATTTTAGTATAGTTACAACTTGTACTTAAGAAAAAAGAGAGCAGGCAGCCCAGGTGGTTCAGTGGTTTAGTGCCACCTTCAGCCCGGGGCGTGATCCTGGAGACCTGGAATCAAGTCCCATGTCGGGCTCCCTGCGTGGAGCCTGCTTCTCCCTCTGCCTGTGTCTCTGTCTCTCTGTGTGTGTGTGTGTGTGTGTGTGTGTGTGTGTGTGTGTGTGTCTCATGAATGAATGAATAGTCTTAAAAAGAGAGAGAGAGAAAAAAAGAAAAAAAGCTATAAAATCAAAAATTATTTTTAGGAAGATGGTTTACCTTCTACCTTACACCCTTTGGTATAAAAATTCCATATGTTTTATTACATTTAGAAAAAAAAGAAAAATCAATAAAAAATATCCAAGGATTTAATTCAAAGCACCATCTCACACAGACATCCTAGTCATGCCCACCAAAACATTATTTCAACAAAAGCCCAAATGGTCCCATTTCCAACGATATGTTCCATTTCTCATGAAGTTCATCACCTGACAAGGAAGTTCTTTCAACAGCCTCTCAACCAATATAGAGCCATCAAGTACAGAAGCTTTAGGAACAAAGTAAGCAAATAGTTCCCACAAACTGAAGTTAGATTTCAGTAAAAATAGTTTCAACTTTTAGGTGACTTATAAACACATTTTGTTCTCTAAAAGAGAAAAATCTAGAAGTACGATATTTCCCAGGGCAGGTCAAGAATGGGGAAAGGAGAAAGGTGAAAGTATGGAGGTGTTCTTTCTATTAAAATCCAAACAAGGTAATTTTTTTTTAAACTTCTTACCTTAGCAACTTTGTGGTTGGCTGCAGTCTCATGAGATGTATTTTTTAAACCATCTTTGAGCTGTGTGATGAACAAATCATAACCCTCCGTACTAGAAATATCTACCTTTTCTAAACATGCTGATAAGAGCTGTTGTGCCTAAATAAAAAAGATGATCACAGAAAATTAAACACAACAAAAACTCTTACATTCAGATCCTTATTCAAATACTTTAAATTGTAATGGCTTTGACAGGTATTATAACTAAAGTTTACTTTTACTTTTTTAATCAAACTTAGTCATATATAATTAATTATATATTGATTTGAAAGGGCTGTTACAAAATTAAATGAGATAAAGCAACATATTCAGTGTAGCACCACCGAGTTAAGTTTTAATACATGGAAGCTATTATAAACCAAAGCAAGATAGAAAAAACAGGACAAGCTAATACCTGGAACAAAAACAAAAGGTAAAACTTTAAAGAGATAAATGTGAAATCCTTCAATGAGTTTTAAAAACTCAAATTACACAAAACCATAAGAGGGAATATTCACTAAGTCAGCAGGTAATATAAAAGAGCCCTCTGTATTATTACCCAGGTATTCAGAAAGAACTACCTTAACAGAAATGCATGGTTAACATTTGGAAAAGAATACATCCACACTGATCCAACCAAACCTAGGACCTCATACTTCAATGAAGACAATGACAAACTATGTGGTACAGTAAAGGATGTTTGGGATGGTGGAAGGTCCACAAATAATGTTATGTGAACAAAAAGAATTGTAATTATTTACGTAAACAGAAAATCAACAACAGATGTTAATGGCCAACAAGGTAGAGAAGGTAGTAGAAGCCAGGTAAAAACCTAAAATTTCAGACAGTAGAGTATCAACTGATTTGAGAGTCTATTTCATCATAAATATTCCAATATTTTATTGTAATTCTGTAGTTTTTAAAACTTGAATAGTTTGAACCATCTTTCATTGTAGAATATATATATACATATATACATACAAATATATATACATATATACAGATGTATGTATGTGTGTGTGTATATATGTATATATATATATCCTTTATTAAGATATCAGCCTGATTGGGATGCCTGGGTGGCTCAGTGGCTGGGCGCCTGCCTTCGGCTCAGGTCATCATCCCCGGATCTGGGATCAAGTCCTGCATCGAGCTCCTGTGAGGAGCGTGCTTCTTCCTCTGCCTATTATGTCTCTGCCTCTTTCTCTGTGTGTCTCTCATGAGTAAATAAATCTTTTTTTAAAAAAATATATCAGCCTGATTAAATTATCAGCTAGTATATATTCCTCATATTAGGAGGAAAAAATGTTCACTACAACTAAAACTAATTCCCTATCCAAAAATTTTAGACATGACCCCAGATCCAAATATTCTGAAGACAAAAAGAGGGCTATTCTCTCTCTTTTCAGAACTCAAACTTCCAGCAACATACTTTGAACAATAACATATAACAGACAACTCTGATAAGACACTAAATGTGAAATCTAAATGGATCGTCAGTATCATTTTTTCTTATATAGCCTTCCAAAGAAGAAAATAGAAACATTTATACTGCACTTTATATTTACACATTGACAATCTTCATGTCCTAAAAATGAGAAATATGCTATACTGATTTTATCAACTAACCATACCACCAAATCCAAAACAATTCATAATTAACAATTTGGTATGAAGACAAAAGAATATCTCACTTTATTAGAGAGCACAGCATTATAATCTTTTATATTTTATTTAGGATGATTTAAAATTCAGTAACTTTGAAAAACGTACTTTCAAATTACACTATATGAACATCAACGCACACTTAAAGATTTTAAATTAGAGTGGAACTCTGAATTAAGTAAAGAATATGTAACACTATAGAAACATATATATATAACTAAAATTTTAAACTGGGATTGTTAAAAGACATGATACATACCAAAGATTACTGGTCTCCACTGATTTTCATTCCTCCCTTCCATCTAATATTTTTTAAAAAAAGAACTACCTCTTTTCCAATCTTCTCAGCTTGATGTGACTATGTGACTAAATTCTAGTCAATGGGATGAACATGAAAAGAGTGTATATGAAAGTTTGTGAGACAGCAAGAAGGACTGAAGGGAAAGAAGGAAAGTGGAAAGGAAGGAGAGACAGGAAAGAATACAAGAGAAAAACAAAACAAGAGAGAGAGGGAGGGGTCATACCAGTGTGCTCCCCTGGATTTTTGCCTCCCCTTTCACTATAACTGGGAAATACTAATGACACTTGGAACAGCTGTCATGGATTTATGAGATGGAAGCTAAGTGCTGAAATAAGCAGAGTTACCCCTACACTTAGCCCTGTACTATTACTGAAAAAACTATATTGTTGAAGCCATTACATTTTGGTATCTCTGTTACAGTTCAACCTATACGGTTCACACTTTAAAACCACTTCAATAAGCATCAATACAGAGGAATTAAATGTGATCAATAAGTCAATTCTCAATTCTCCATTTTTATAGGGGTACATATAAAATGTCCTGAAAGGACAACCTAATAGTTCTGAGATTATATTAAGTAAAAAAGTACATTGATTTATTTCAACTTACCTCTGTAACCGGTAATTCAAGCTGAACCACATCATCCTGCTTTGAAACTGGCGTTTGCAGAGCAGTGTCTAACAACAAGATTCCATTAAGGTCCTTCCTACACCCTACTGCATAATCATCCACAAATATAACTTTATCCACCGCAGATATATACTGACATTTCACCTGTCCACCTGGTTTAGCTGTTAAAAGAACAAAATTTCAACACTTAAGATTTAAAGACAAATAGTCCATTAAAAATAAATGTTTTCATGGAAGCTAAATACAGTATTTAATCCTGCAATGGAAAAAGTTGCTCCAAAGAACATTATTAGAACTGATAAACTTGTAATATGTACTATAGATCAGATTAAAGTATTATTGTCAAACTGTCAGAACTTAACAACTAGAGCTGCTTGAAAAGAGAATATAGGGGCGCCCAGGTGGCTCAGTCAGTAGAGTGGCCAACTCTTGGTTTCAGCTCAGGTCATGATCGTGGGGTCCTGGGATCGAGCCCTTCATCACGCTCTGTGCTTCAGGATTCTCTCTTCCTCTGCACCTCCCCTGCTCTCTTTCTCTCTCTCAAATGAATAAATAAACCTTTTTCAAAAAAAGGAAGAGAATATAATTGTTCTCAGAAATAAACAGGGCATTTGGCTGGCTCAGGTGGAAGATCATGGGATGCTTGATATCAGGGTCTTGAGTTTGAGCCCCACGTTAGGTGTAGAGATTACTTAAGTACATAAAACTTAAAAAAAAAAAGAAACATAGAAATGGTAAAGGGGTATGATATATATAACCTATACTCAATAGAGCAAAAGTAATATGTGTGTATATATGTGGGAATGATAAGCACATGTGGTAAAGTATTTAAAATTAAAATTAGTAGAACTGGGTAAAAGGTATAGGGAAGTTCTTTGTTCTATACTATTTCAAAATTAAAGTGTTCAGAAAAAAATTTTTAAATAATTCAGTACTTGTCATTTTCTGCAAAATACAATAAAGTCACTATGGCCAATTTCTAGGTAATTACCACACAAGTTTTGAGGGCTTTTATGTCTGAGATAAAATTATGGAAAATGTTTATAACCTAGGAGAACTAGTAAAGCCTCTAGTTGAATCCCCACTGAGAAAACAGTCAACTGCACTGAAGATCAATGTTCCCTGAAGTTTCTGCTGAGTCAGTATCAGAATAGTATTTTAATGGAGAAAGTCAGTGAATATACAAACCATAAAATTTCTCAGAATAAGTTAAAGTGGAATTTCAGAAGTCTTATAAAAAAACAGTAACAGACAAGAAGCTAATTCAAAATATCAACAATTTAAAGAGTCTAGATATGTATGCCAATTAAAAGACCAACTGTCAGAATGAATTGAAAAACACATATACAATCCAATTCTATGATGACTTCAAGAAACTTTTACCCTTCTAAAGACAAAAGTAAGGGGCACCTGGCTGGCTCAGTAGGTAGTGTGTGATTCCTGATTTCCTGACTGTAAGTTCAAACACCATACTGGGTGTAGAGATTATTTAAAAACAAACAAAATACGGGATGTACGGGTAGGCTCAGCATCTAACTCTTGATTTTAGCTGGGGTCATGATCTCAGGGTCATGGGACTGAGCCCAAAAGACAGGCGCCATGCTCAGCATGGAGTCTCCTTGAGATTCTTTCTCCCTCTCCTTTTGTCCCTCCTCTTGCTTGTACACACACTCTCTCTAAATAAATAAATAAAATCTTTTTAAAAAATATTTAAAAATAAGGGCACCTAAGTGGTTCAGTCAGTTAAGTGTCCAACTCTTGATTTCATCTCAAGGTCCTGATCTCAGGGTTGTACGTTCAAGCCCCACATTGGGCATGGAGCCTACTTTAAAAAAAAAAAAAAAAAAAGATTAGGGGCCCCTGAGTCACTCAGTCAGTTGAGCATCTGATTCTTGGTTTCAGCTAGGGTCATGATCTCAGGGTCATGGGATCAAACCCTGAGACAGGCTCTGTGCTCAGCAAGTAGTCTGCTTCAGATTCTCTCTCCATCTGCATCTTCCAGAACTCATGCGTGCATGCTCTCTCAAATAAAATCTTTTAAAAATTAAAATTAAAAAAATTGAAAATAAATAAAAGTGTAAAGAGGATGGAAAAAAGATATTTCGGGATCCCTGGGTGGCGCAGCGGTTTGGCGCCTGCCTTTGGCCCAGGGCGCGATCCTGGAGACCCGGGATCGAATCCCACATCAGGCTCCCGGTGCATGGAGCCTGCTTCTCCCTCTGCCTGTGTCTCTGCCTCTCTCTCTCTCTCTATCATAAAAAAAAAAAAAAAAAAAAAAAAAAAGATATTTCAGGCAAATGTTAATCAAAGAACAGATGAAGTAGCTATAGTTATATCAGACAAAGATCAGAGCAAAGAAAATCACCATGGATAAATGAGGTCATTACATGATAAAAGGGCCAGTTCACAAAGAAGAAAAAACAATCCTAAATTCCTAAATATGTATACAACTAAAAAATAACTTCAAAACACATACAGCTGGGTGCCTGGGCCTCCAACTCTTAATTTCAGCTCAGATCATGATCTCATGTTCCTGAGATCAAGCCCCAAGTGGTGAAGGCTGCCTGCTTAATTAAGATTCTCTTTCTTTCTCTCCCTGTGCCACTCCCTCATCTTAACACACACACACACACACACACACACACACACACACCAAAAATTACAGAACTGAGAAGAAATAGGCATCCAAATTACAGCTGGAGACTTCAACATTCCTCTCTCAGTAACTAATAGAACTAGCAGATAAAAAACCAGCAATTATAGAGAAACTGAACACCACCACCAAGGAATACGATTTTTAGAATATTCCACCACCAACAGAATACAAATCCTTTTCAAATGTACAGAGAACATTCATCAAAATAGATCATATCCTGCGTCATAAAACAGACCTTAAAATTAGAAGTATGTTCTCTGACCATGATGTAAAAATCAGTTACAGAAACATAACAGGAAATACTGGAAGATAAACGAGATACTCCTAAATAATCCATAGGTCAATAAACAAGTTGCAGATAATTCAGAAAGTATTTTTAATTGGAGTGAATTTTATCAAACATTTAAGAAAAAAGTAACATCAATTCTACATAATTCTCCCAAGAAACAGAAAAGGGAATACCTCCAAACTCATTTTATGAGACCAGCTTTAACCTGATGCCAAATTTAGAAAAAAGTAGCACATAGGGATCCCTGGGTGGCACAGCGGTTTGGCGCCTGCCTTTGGCCCAGGGCGCGATCTTGGAGACCCGGGATCGAATCCCACGTCGGGCTCCCGGTGCATGGAGTCTGCTTCTCCCTCTACCTGTGTCTCTGTCTCTCTCTCTCTCTCTCTCTGTGACTATCAAATAAATAAAATCTTAAAAAAAAAAAAGGTAGCACATAAAAACTACATACCATCATCCCTCATGCATATCGATGCAAAATCCTCCACAAAATAAAAGTAAAAGGAATTTAGCAAATATAAAAAGAATGATACAGCAGGACCAAGTAAAGTTATCCCAAGACTATAAAACTGGTTCAATATTCAAGAATTAATCAATATAAGCTACATATTAACAGCTTAGAGTAGAAAACCTGCATAAAATTAATAGATGCAGAGGAAGAAGAAGACTGTCTCCTGAGTAGGGAGCCTGATGCAGGGCTTGATCCCAGGACCCGGGGACCATGACCTGAGCCAAACGAGTCTGCTTCTCCATCTCCCTCTGCCCCCTCTCCCCACCTCGTGCTCACTCTTGCGCTCTCTCTCTCAATAAATAAAATCTTTTAAAAAAAGGTTATAGTAAAATCAAAACACAAAAATCAATCAATTGTACTTCTATATACTAGAAATCTGAATCTGAAATCTGTAAAAACAAGTTTACAATAGCTCTAAAAACAAAATACTTACATGTCTAAGAAAAGGTATAGAGTATGTATGCTGAAAAGTATGAAAGGCTGGTGAAAGAAATCAAAGACCTAATGAAACCATGGTCAGGGATTGGAAGAGTCAATATAGGAAAGATGTCAATAATCCCCAAATTACTCTACAGATTTAGTGCAATTTCAAATCAAAATCCCAGCAGGAGGGGTATCTGGGTGGCTCAGTTGGTTAAGTATTGATCTCGGCTCAGCTACTGATCTCGGGGTTGTGAGTTCAAACCCTGCATTAGGCTCCACACTGGATGCGGAGTCTACTTTTAAAAAAAAGAAAGGAAGGAAGAAAAGAACAAAAGAGAGAAAGAGAAAATCCCAGCAGGATTTTTTAGATATAAAGTAATTCTAAAATTTATTTGAAAAGACAAAAGAATTGGAATATCCAAAACAATTCTGATAAAGTTGGACAAATTACATTATGTGATTTTTAATACCTACTATAAAACTTAGAGTACCACTACGAAGTGTGGTAGTGGCAAATGGATAAACATACCGATCTGTGGAGCAGAAGAGAATCCAGAGACAGGCCCCAATAAACATGGCCATTTGATTTTTTGAATTATTTTTAATTATGGTAATTAACATAACATAAAATTCAGCATTTTAACCATTTTTAAAGTGCACACAGTTCAATGGCATTAAGTACATTTACACGCTTGCGCAACCACCACCACTATCCATCCATAGAATGATATAGAACTTGCATAACTGGGATCCCTGGGTGGTGCAGCGGTTTGGCGCCTGCCTTTGGCCCAGGGCACGATCCTGGAGACCGGGGATCGAATCCCACATCGGGCTCCCGGTGCATGGAGCCTGCTTCTCCCTCTGCCTGTGTCTCTGCCTCTCTCTCTCTCTCTCTGTGACTATCATAAATAAATAAAAATTAAAAAAAAAAAAAAAAAAGAACTTGCATAACTTAAATACTATAACCATTAGGCACTAACTCCTTCCCACTTCCATAATCCCCAGCATCCAGCAAAGTAGACTCTACTTTCTGTTTCTATGAAACTGACTGTTTCTAAGTACCACAGATAAGTGGAGTCATAGTATTTGTCATATGGTTTCACTCATATGGGGAATATAAGAAATAGTGAAAGGGATTAAAAGGGAAAGGAGGGGAACTGAGTGGGAAAAATTAGAGAGGGAGACAAACCCTGAGAGACTCCTAACTCTGGGAAACAAAGAGTTGCGGAAGACGAGGTGGGTGGTGGGATGGGGTAACTGGGTGACAGGCACAGAGGAGGGCACTTGATGGGATGAGCACTGGGTGTTATACCATATGTTGGCAGATTGAATTCAAATCTAAAAAGTAAATAAATAATATAAAATATAAAAGAAAGAAGACATGGGAAAATATCCATAATACCCTATTAACTAAGTATAAGGAGGAAAACAGTTTATAAAATATCACTGTAATCCATATTCTTTTTTTTTTTTTTTAAGATTTTATTTATTCATGAGAGACAGAGAGACAGAGGCAGAGACACAGGCATAGGAAGAAGCAGGCTCCATGCAGGGAGCCCAACATGGGACTCAGTCCGGGGTGGAACTCGATCCAAGGTCTCCAGGATCACGTCCCGGCCAAAGGCGGCGCTAAATCGCTGAGCCACCAGGGCTGCCCTGTAATCCATATTCTATAAAAATATTTTTTCCTTTGTTTATATATTCTATAAAAATATATTTAACAATGGGGCACCCAGGTGGCTCAGTAGGTTAAGTATCTGCCTTCAGCTCCAGTCACAAACTCAGGGATCTGGGATCAAGCCCTGTGTTGGGACTCCCTGCTCAGCAAGGAGCCTGCTTCTTCCTCTTCCTCTGTCTCTCTCTCCCCCATTAGTGCACGAGTACAGTCTCTCTCAAATAAATGCTCATGCTCTTTCTCAAATAAATAAGATCTTTTAAAAAAATCTTACACACCAAAATGTTAACAATGACTACTTAAGTAACCAAATCATTGGTGACTATTCTTTTCCTTGGTCTATCTGATGTCCTATTATAAGGTAAATCAAATTTTATTTTTTTTTAAGATTTTATTTATTTACCCATGAGAGACACAGAGAGAGAGGCAGAGACACAGACAGAGGGAGAAGCAGGCTCCCCACAGGGAAGCTGATGCAGGACTCATCCCAAGATCACAATCTGAGCCAAAGGCAGGTATCTGCTCAACCACTGGTAAATCACTTTTTAAACGGAGATTTTCAAAGGTAAGAAGCTGTGTTTTTTAAAATCAGCTAATTCTAATAACCACTTCAGGAAACAGTCAATTCTTTATCAAGTCACCATTCATGTGCAATCCTACAAAAGTTGCAAAAACATTATCAGAATTACATTATCTCTGCAAACTGAAAGGACACACTATAAAATTCCATTTCCACAGAGATAACATTAGAGTTCAATTCTTAAAATACTTTCCTAAAACACAGTATATACAAACATCATTCAAAGTCAATAAAGAGGGGACGCCTGGGTAGCTCAGCAGTTGAGCGCCAGACTTTGGCCCAGGGCGTGACCCTGAAGTCCCAGGCGAGTCTGGTATCAGGCTCCCTGCATGGAGCCTGCTTCTCTCTCTTCCTGTATCTGCCTCTCTCTCTCTCCCTCTCTCTCTCTCTCATGAATAAATAAATAAAATCTTAAAAAAAAAAAAAAGTCAATAAAGAGGATGCAAAATTAGTGTTCTTACAAAGTTTTTAAAATACAATTAAAGTAACCAAAATAAAATCACTTAACAAGGGATCCCTGGGTGGCGCAGCGGTTTAGCGCCTGCCTTTGGCCCAGGGCGCGATCCTGGAGACCCCGGATCGAGTCCCACGTCGGGCTCCCTGCATGGAGCCTGCTTCTCCCTCTGCCTGTGTCTCTGCCTCTCTCTCTCTCTGTGTGTGACTATCATAAATAAATAAAAATTAAAAAAAAAAAAGATTTAAAAATCACTTAACAAAAGTTGTGGGACACCTAGGTGGCTTTAGTGGTTGCATCTACCTTCAGCTCAGGTCATGATCCTGGGGTCCTCCGAGCGAGTCCTGTATCGGGCTCCCCACAGGGAGCCTGCTTCTTCCTCTGCCTCTCCGTCTCTCATGAATAAACAAATTTTTTTTTTAAAAAAGTTGTTAAGGGGATCCCTGGGTGGCGCAGCGGTTTGGCGCCTGCCTTTGGCCCAGGGCACGATCCTGGAGACCCGGGATCGAATCCCACATCAGGCTCCCGGTGCATGGAGCCTGCTTCTCCCTCTGCCTGTGTCTCTGCCTCTCTCTCTCTCTCTCTCTCTCTCTCTCTCTCTCTGTGACTATCATAAATACATAAAAATAAAAAAAAAAAAAGTTGTTAAGTACACTATATTACTCAAAGTCAAAGCAAGTATTACTATAAAACAAAACTCAGTGCAAAGCAAAGCAAAGTATGGGAAAGTTCAGGAGCTAGGCCACGAAAAAAGGGTAACACATGGATGAAATGCGAAGCAAGGGATAGTATTATTCCAGGCACGAGAACTAACATCTGTCCAGGCATGAAAGAAGGTCTCCAAAAGACAAGACACTTCTTGGAATTAAAGAGTTCCAGTTCCAGGGTGTCTGGCTGGCTCAATCATTGGAGCACATGGCTCTTAATCTTGAGTCATGAGTTCAAGCCCCACATTAAAGGTAAAGATTACATAAAAAATAAAATCTTAAAAAAAGAGACAGAGAGTTGCAAGTTCCAATTCCCTCTATTCACTGCATCTGAAAGTTCCACCAAATCACCTATTTTACTATAATCTTAAGCATCTGACATCAACTGATGAACATAATCATCATGAAGTTTCCATGGATGGGACTCAATCTCTAAGGACCTACTCCCTGCAAGAAATTTTGAGGTCTATTTCACATATATTATTCAATTTGTCACAGTTAAATCTCTCAAACACCTTGGAACACAAAAGCCACATTCTTCCTTCAGGATTCTGAGCTGGCTATAATTAAGTAAAATTTGGAAGCTACCTTCCCCATCTGATGTTGTTCAAGATAACCCTAACCATCTATACACAAATTTGGTGCTACACAAAGTTGTCCATGAGAGAAGGAACTCAGCTATAAAGGAATACAGTTCTATAATATGGAGCACATAATCCATGATTTTCTATTTGGAGCTCATATTTGAAACTACTGTTCTCTGTTGAATACCATGGCACATATACCCAGACTAGTAGTCACACAGACCTTTCATCATTCCTCACATAGCCTACATTTTAAGTCAGTCCAAGTCAAATTCCATCCAAATATGATGGAAATCCATCTAGCTGTTTTTGCAAGCTACAATAACAGTCCAACAGAAACTTCCCTGGATATCTGCCCTGCTGCTTCCTCACATCTTTGCTCAAGGACCACTTCAGAGAGACTCTCCCAGACCACCTCACAAATTTACCCATTACCATCTCATACCAGCTCTAATTTCTTATGGCATTGATCACCACTTAATATTAGTGTGTAATACATCTAGCTCTTCCCACTGAAGCATGAGCTCTAGGAAAGCAAGGACTTTGTTAACTGCTGTATCACCAGTGCTTGACACACAATAAATAGTTTTGAATAAAAGAATCATTTTCTATAGTTTTGAAAAACTTTTTAATGTTTTTAAACTATAATGTGATAAAATACAGTATTTTCACAGCTTTATCTGCTGACACAACAAAGACAGTTCAAACATGAAACTAGTTTTGATCTGGTACAGAAAACTCCAGCCATCTCTAGCCTTCATAGTCCCATTTTCCACTACCTTACTCTTGCACCCAGTATGAGATCACTGTCCTTGGCTATAGTGGCATTTTGGTGAACAAGTATCAGAGCACTTAGCTGGTTCAAAAATCAACCAAAACTGAATTACAGCAGAAAGGGACAAACTAGAAAGCAGCAGCAATTTGGTCCTTGATATATCCCTGCTGCTTACAAGTATATTTCATTATATATATTCACTAAATAAAATGTAAAACGCATGGGGGAGGGAGTGGTGCATGGATGGCTCAGTCCATTAAGAATCTGCCTTTGGCTCAGGTCATCCCATGGTCCTAGGATAAAGCCCCACATCAGGCTTCCTGCCAAGCAGGAGCCTGCTTCTCCCTCTCCCCCATAACTCCCATTGCTTGTGCTTTCTAGCACTCTCTCTCTTAAATAAACAAAATCTTTAAAACACACACACACACACACACACACACACACACACACACACTGGGGTAGATTTTAGTAGCAGACTAACTTGGGAGGTTTCTCTTACCAAAAAAATTAAGGCTATATAGAATACTACTCAATTCAAATCAAATTACTCTCTCATTTATCCCAGGCTTATCAAACAAACTTAGTCATGAAGTTTGAACCTCTAAACCTAACTGCACATTAGAATCATCCAGCATGATGTAATAGTTTCCAAAAAAAAGGTATGCCTGGGCTCTACTCCAAATCACTTAAGTCAGAACACTGGGACCCAAAGGGTGCCTGGGTGGCTGTCAGTTAAGCATCCAACTCTTGAGTTCAGCTCCCAGTCATGATCTCAGGGTCATGAGATCGAGCCCTACACGGGACTCCTCACTCCCTCTCCCTGTGCTGCTCCTCTCGTTGTTTTCAAGCACGTGTGCACTTAATCATTTTTCTCTTTTTCTCTCAAATAAATAAATAAAATCTAAAAAAAAAAAAAAATACTGGGACTCAAGAAGAATTTTTTTTAAAGTTCCCCTGATGATTCTAATGAGCAACCGAGGCTGAGAACCCACTGCCCTTTGCATCTCCCCAGTCTTACTTCTCTCCTACTTCATAACAAACTACAGAAATAAATCATGAGGACTTAAATTCTGGCACCCATAATAAATGTCAAAGAAAACACTCCTATCTGCCCCATTCTAACATTCCTATCATTTCCACCAAAGAGTAAGCATATTTGTCTCCCCTAAAATACATCCTTGATTTAACATACTCAAATGAGACCACAATTACTTCCGTTGAGGACTACCCTTGTCACAAACTATTTTATATGGCAATTACTTCATTCTTTATATTTGTAACTCTATTATCTCTTTTTTTAAATTTTTATTTATTTATGATAGTCACACAGAGAGAGAGAGAGGCAGAGACAAAGGCAGAGGGAGAAGCAGGCTCCATGCACTGGGAGCCCGACGTGGGATTTGATCCCGGGTCCCCAGGATCGCGCCCTGGGCCAAAGGCAGGCGCCAAACCGCTGCGCCACCCAGGGATCCCTTTTATCTCCTTTTTTATACCCAAGGAGTTTGTCTTGGCAAAGACAAGACAATTTTGGTGCTCAAAGCACCAAATTTTCAACACCTTAAGTATAGCTGTAACTACAAATTGCCAGTTAAACAATAAGGTTATAAAGGGTGCACATGTACTTCTGCTTCCTCCCAAGTCTCACTAAAAAGATAATAAAGAAACAAAGAGGGCATTAAATAAACCCACAAAGGCAAAAGAAACAAGTGAGGAGAGGATAGCAAAAAAATTTTTGAAGTTGGAGGACAGATGGAAGCGCCTTAACAGACTGATTTGCCCTGTAAAAATATCAAAGCTAAACCAGCAGGAGGAAATGCCAAAGTAACTGTGTTGTAGTGGGTTTTTGTTTTTTTGTTTTTGTTTTTGTTTTTTTAAGATTTTATTTATTTATCTGACAGCACAAGCAAGCAGGGGGAGCTGCAAGCAGAGGGAGAGAGAGAGAGAAGTAGGCTCCCTGCTGAGTAAGGATCTTAGAACTCATGACCTGAGCCTAAGACAGATGCTCAACCAACTGAACCACCCAGGCACCCTATGGGGTTTTTTTTTAAGATTGATTGATTGATTGATTGATTGATTTTAGAAAGAGAATGAGATAGTGTGTGTGGGCATACAAGTGGGGAGAGGGGAAGAGGGAGAGAATTTTTCAAGCAGGCTCTCCACTGAGAGGGGAGCCCGAGAGACATGGGGCTCCATCTCACAACCTATGAGATTATGACCTGAGCTGAAACCAAGAGTTGGATGTTTAACCAACTGGGCCACTCAAGTGCCCCTGGTATTGTAGTGTTTTGCAAATTACGTAGTAATAAGTCTAAAACAAAAATTACTTCAAAGTAGTAGCCTTTCACAATATTTTTCCAACTAACTGACACTAATAATGGGTCCCTAAATTTTTTACCTTAAACTAAGAGTTCTTGCCCTGGAATATATGTATGTGAGCCACAGATCAGAGGGACCAAATCCAAGATCTTCAGGCTATCTCATCACTCCCGTCCTTGTACTCTGAACTCTAATACCAACATGTTTATAACAAATACTACCTGCTTCATGCCTCTACTCTTGCTCATGCTGTTCCCTCTACCTGGCTAACTCCTTTTCTTTTTTTCTTTTTTTAAGATTTTATTTATTTATTCATGAGAAACAGAGAGATAGAGAGAGAGAGGCAGAAACACAGACAGAGGGAGAAGCAGACTCCATGCAGGGAGCCCAATGTGGGACTGGATCTCGGTACTCCAGGATCACGCCCTGAGCCAAAGGCAGATGCGCTTAACCACTGATCCACCCAGGTGTCCTGGCTAACTCCTTTTCTTCCAAGATCCAAGGTGTCACCTCTTCTAGAAAACTTTTCAAATTGGGAGGCAGGGAGGATTTCAAATTCATCTTATTATCTTCACATAGCAAATAAACATTTGTTGAATTGAACTATATAATTAAGAACACACACAAAAAAATAATTAAGAACACCAAACCAAAAGTAACACTTCTTGAGTGCCTATGGTAGATTCAGCAGTACCTATGTCTATCAGCTTTTTTTTTTTTTAATTTTTATTTATTTATGATAGTCACACAGAGAGAGAGAGAGAGAGGCAGAGACACAGGCAGAGGGAGAAGCAGGCTCCATGCACCAGGAGCCCGACGTGGGATTCGATCCCGGGTCTCCAGGATCACGCCCTGGGCCAAAGGCAGGCGCCAAACCGCTGCACCACCCAGGGATCCCTATCAGCTTATTTAAACTTTCCAATAACCCAACAAGTTAGGTGTGCAAAGAAAAGTTAAACATCTTGCCTAAAGGCACAAATAAGTGGTGAATCATGAAATGAAATGCAGTCTGGTTCCAGAACCAATATCCTTAACCACTAGGCTCAGCATTCTCTATAATTGCCAATGCCTTCCTAATTTGTGTTCCCAAATCCTCAAGCTTCAACTCTGAATTCCCAATGCCTTCTGGACATCTCTCCTTGGATGTCCTTCAAGAATCTTAAAATTAATCTTAAAATCCAGGACCAACATCACTATCTCCCTCTTGCTCCCTAAACTTCTCCAGCAATAACTACTCACCACACCTTCTTATATTACTTATTTCAGTTAATAAACACCATTCACCCCGTTACCCAAAGTAAGAACCCACACATGAGTACTTTTCACCTTGTCAATCTTTCTCAACCCCATACTCACTAAAAATTATGTTGTTCCTATCTTTCAAACTAACTTACATAAAGCTCTCATCACTTCTCACACCTGGGCATTAGCTTCCAACCTCTCTAAAAACAAATTTGATGACCTACAATGGCTCCCTACCATTGACATCAAGTCAAATTTCTTAACAAAACATATTATGATCTTGTCCTTGCTTATCTCTCAGCTTCAACTCTAACCATCCCCTCACACACCCTAAACCCCAACTGGTTTCCTTGAAAAACTTCTCTTTGTTCCTTAAATTCACCATGTTTTGAAAAGACTAAAATGTCTCCACACAAGCAAGTACCCTATCTTTTTTTTTTTTAAGATTTATTTTATTTATTCATGACAGGAGGAGGAGGGCAGAGGGAGAAGCAGGCTCGGTGCAGGGAGCCCGACGTGGGACTTGATCCCGGGTCTCCAGGATCAGGCCCCAGGCTGAAGGCGGCGCCAAACCGCTGGGCCACCGGGGCTGCCCAGCAAGTACCCTATCTTTTTTTTTTTTTTTTTTAATTTTTATTTATTTATGATGGTCACACAGAGAGAGAGAGGGGCAGAGACACAGGCAGAGGGAGAAGCAGGCTCCATGCAGGGAGCCCGACGTGGGATTCGATCCCAGGTCTCCAGGATCGCGCCCCGGGCCAAAGGCAGGCGCCAAACCGCTGCGCCACCCAGGGATCCCAAGTACCCTATCTTAAGATGATGATCCCCAGTAACATTCCCTCCCACCATCTCATCTTTCAAAATAAACCATAAAAGCAACCGCCTCGGGATGTCTGGTGGCTCAGCGGTGATCCTGGAGTTCCAGGATTGAGTCCCACCATCAGGCTCCCTGCATGGAGCCTGCTTCTCCTCCTTCTGCCTGTGTCTCTCTGCCTCTGTCTCTGTGTCTCTTGTGAATAACTAAATAAAATTAAAAAAAAAAAAAAGCGCAACCTCCTTTGAGAAGTCTTCTATTTCCCTCAGATTGAAGAAACTACCTCCTCTATTCACACAGCTTTCTGCCTATCTGAATTACAGTACTTAGAACATTATGCTAAAATGATTTACCTAGACACATCGCTAAGCACACATTCAAGAGCCAAAATGTTGCCTTACTTTGTCCCCCTGTGCCTAGCAAATGTTCAATAAATGTATAAATAGCAATCAACTAGCTCTTCACATTACCTTGCTTTTAACAATTTAAGTCCAAAATCAATTAACTTACATAGTTTATATTTCTCCTATAATACAAAAGTATTATGTATGTCCATTAGATTTTACCCAGTCACATTTCCACATACATGGAAAACTGTAAGAATACTGCCATTTCGGGATGCCTGGGTGGTTCAGTGGTTGAGCATCTGCCTTCAGCTCAGGTCGGGAGGGATCCCAGGGTCCTAGGATCGAGTCCCACATCAGGCTCCCTACAGGGAGCTTCTCCCTCTGCCTGCGTCTCGGCCTCCCTCTCTCTGTGTCTCTCATGAATAAATAAATACTAAAAAAAAAAAAAAGAAAAAAGAAAAAAACACTATCTTTGAACAGGTAATAGTAAAACTTGGAGAGGTAAATGTAAAAAAAAAATTTTTTTTGGAAAATCTTGAGAATCTTAAAAACATAGCAAAATAGGGGTGCCTGGGTGGCTCAGTTGGTTAAGCGACAGTCTTCAGCTCAGGTCCTGATGTTAGGACCAAGATAAATATCCAAGTGGCACTCCCTGCTTAGCAGGGTGTTTGCTTCTTCCTTTCCCTCTGCTTCTCCCAGCACTCATTGCTCTATCTCACTCTCAAATAAATAAAATCTTAAAAAAAAAAAGCAAAATATTTTTTTAATTTTAATACAAATTCACTCTAATTAACAGTGGGACAATGTTCTGCTAATAAAACAGCAAATTGGGCCACCTGGCTGGCTTAGTTGGTAGAGCACGAGACTCTTGATCTTGGGTTACAAGTTCAAGCCCCATGTTGGGTGTAGGGATTACTTAAAATAAAATATTAAGAGGAACCTGTGCAGTTTGTTAAGCATCTAACTCTTGGTTTCAGCTCAGGTAGTGATCTCCGGATCATGAGAATGAGCCAAGCTCATCATCAAGCTCATGCTCACTCAGCGAGCAGTCTGTTTCAGACTCTCCCTTCCCCTCTGTCCCCTTCCCCCGCCTCAAATAAATAAACCTATCTTTAAAAGTAATTAAAAAATAAAATCTTAAAAAGTAAAACAGCAAATCTTTGACATGAGGTAGGTCAACACATAGTATTACTAAAATCTGTCAACTGCAACATAGTTTATACTCAGCCCACAAAGAGATTTGCCCAATTAAGTTTTTATAAAGAACTCAGATGCACTGAGGAGACAGCTATCTTCTAGGACTACTGAAATCCCAACTCTATATGGTGTTTATCATCTATCATAAAAGAATAATTGAGACTAGGAAGGCTGCCTGAACCAAGGTAGGTCAGGAAATAAGAAGTGGTCTGAATCATTTACAATTTCCAAAACTGAGACCTAGAGGAAGATTTTACATTTTATCCAAATTAATGCATGCCTAATTCAGAAGCAGTAAAAATATTTTTTTCTACCTCTAACAAAGTGATAATAAATGAGTTTTATCCCCCAAAAAAATATTTTTTGGGAATTATGCAGTCTCCTAACTAGTTTTTATACTCCAAGACTTCTTGGAGCAGGCGGCTCTGGGCTTTAAGTCTGTACAAAAAGTTCATATTAAAAAATAGAGAAGTAAAAATCGGGATCCCTGGGTGGCGCAGCGGTTTGGCGCCTGCCTTTGGCCCAGGGCGCGGTCCTGGATATCCGGGATCGAATCCCACGTCGGGCTCCCGGTGCATGGAGCCTGCTTCTCCCTCTGCCTGTGTCTCTGCCTCTCTCTCTCTCACTGTGTGCCTATCCTAAATAAATAAAAGTTAAAAAAATTTAAAAAAAAAAAAAAAAGTAAAAATCCACCCAAACTGAACTTTCCTGCAACTGGAATGGAATAAATACAGTGATCTTTTTCTCATTTATGACCATCGTGGAAATTACTCAAATCAAATCAATGTCAAAGGGAAATACTCATAAAGAAATATGAAACCAGAATAATTGTCTATAAACACTGAGAAGCTTTGGAGTTTCTTCACAGTGACAGAAATCTGGAAGCCACTTCAGAAACTGAAGAGATACGATTTCCTTTTACACATATGCTACAACATCTACTGATTAATATCCACACATATACATCCTCAGCTATTTACGTACACATACTACATGAACAGTCCGTATATACATAGAACTAGTAATACAACAGCCTTAACATCATTCTGACATTTAGCTACCCAATACACTGAAAGACATTTATCCAAATAGAGACAGTATTTGTCACCAACATTTCCACTTCCATGTGCATTTCAATGATATCTATCTGTCCTCTGCATATAAACACACTAAGTCAGTGAACATTTTTTTAAAGTAATAGTGAGGTGGGATGCGTGGGTGGCTCAGCAGTTGAGCGCCTGCCTTTGGCTCAAGGTGTGCTTCCCAGGTCTGGGGACTGAGTCCCACAGTGGGCTCCCTGCGAGGAGCCTGCTTCTCCCTCTGCCTTTGTCTCTGCCTCCTTTCTCTCCCTGTGTCTCTGATGAATAAATAAAAATCTAAGAAAGTAAAAAATAAAAAAATAAAGTAACAGTGAGGAGCATGGCAATAGTAAGTACCCATGACGGTTAAGAGAACATTCACTGTGTACATATGCCAAGCAGCATTAAAGCACTTTAACACGTTTACCACCTAATCTACACAACCATACTATTAAATGTTAATCTTAATTTACAGATGAAGAAGCTGAAGTTCAGGAAGTTTAGAGAGTGAATTAGTAAGTGAGCTAAAATTCAAAATTCAGGAATATTTAAAATATAAATACCCATTCTCTTTCAACATGCCCTCAAAACAGTTTATTAAGAAAGCAAATACAAAATGTACTACATTTAGGGGAGGAGGGCACTATTTCACAAAGTAAGAGAAAACACTACTACCAATAATTAAATAAGAAACTACTTGACAAGGGAGCCTAGCTGGCTCAGTAAGTAGAGCATTCAACTCTTGATCTCGGGGCCATGTTGGGTGTAGAGGTCACTTAAATCAAAAACGGAAGGAAGGACTGAACAAATTAGCAATACTTTACCCTTACATCGAAGCAAAAACCAGATCCAAATAGGAAAAATTCCTTAGTTCAAATTTAGGATTAAGTTCAAAAGATTTAACACAGAATATCAAAAAGGTTTAAGTAAATACAAAAAGAGTATTTACAAAGATTTACAAGTAAATAGAAGACATATTTTTGAACACTGAACACACAGTTCTAAGAACTGTATATTAACACTTAATCCTCACAATTAGTATAATTATCATCCCCATTTTGCAAATAGGGAAACGAACAGAAATGTTAGGGAATTCAGGAGAAGCTACACATTTCAATCGGGAGGTGAGGCAAAGAAGATATTGGAATCCTCACCTGAGCCAACTGTCTCAAAACCAGGCTCCTTCCAATTACGCTAAATTGCAGGCACAAACAATAGCTAAAGAGAGGAACAGACCTAGTAATATCAACAATATGGTCAAGTGGTGTATGTAGAGCTATTTTGATTTTTAAAATTCAAAGCGCACAGGCAGCCCTGGTGGCTCAGTGGTTTAGCGCTGCCTTCAGCCTAAGGTGTGATCCTGGAGACCCAGGATCGAGTCCCACGTTGGGCTCCCTACATGGAGCCTGCTTCTCCGTCTGCCTGTGTCTCTGCCTCTCCCTCTTCTCATGAATAAATAAATAAAAATTTTTTAAAAATCCAAAGTGCACATATTAGCCTGTGAAAAGATGTCCAGCATCAAATGTCATTAGGGAATTGCAAATTAAAACAATGAGATACCACTACACACCTATTAGAATGGCCACAATCCAAAACCAAAAGCATAAAATGCTGAGAAGGATGAGAAGCAATAGGAACTGTCACTTACTACCACTGGGAAAACAAAATAGCACAGCCAGTTTGGAAGACTTCTTATAAAACTAAACATAGGGGGATCCCTGGGTGGCTCAGCGGTTTGGCACCTGCATTTGGCCCAGGACGCGATCCTGGAGTCCCGGGATCGAGTCCCGCGTCGGGCTCCCAGCATGGAGCCTCCTTCTCCCTCTGCCTGTGTCTCTGCCTCTCTCTCTCTCTCAAATAAATAAATAAATAAATAGATAAATAAATCTTAAAAAAAAAAAAAACTAAACATAGGGCAGACAGGTGGCTCAGCGTTTTGGCGCTGCCTTCAGCCCAAGGACGTGATCCTGGAGGCCCGGGATCGAGTCCTACAATGGCTCCCTGCATGGCGCCTGCTTCTCCCTCTGCATCTCTGTGTCTCTCATGAATAAATAAAATCTTTAAAAAAAAAAAAAAAAACTAAACACACTCCTAACACATGATCTGACATTCGTGCTCCTTGGTATTTACCCAGATAAACTAAAAAGTCATGTCCACACAAAAATCTGCACACAAATATTTATAGCAGCTTTATTCATAACTGCCACAACCTGGAAGCAACCAAAATGTCTTTCAGGTGAATGGGTAAATGAACTGTGGTACATCCAGACAATGGAATATTATTCAATGCTAAAAAGCAATAAGTTAGAAAGCCATGAAGAGACCTGCAAGAACTTAAATGCATATTCCTAAGTGAAAGAAGCCAAAATGAAAAGGCTACATACTGTATAATTCCAACTATATGACATTCCAGAAAAGGCCAAACTATAGAGACAGTCAAAAAGATCAGGGAGTGGGATCCCTGGGTGGCGCAGCGATTTAGCGCCTGCCTTTGGCCCAGGGCGCGATCCTGGAGACCCGGGATCGAATCCCACGTCGGGCTCCCGGTGCATGGAGCCTGCTTCTCCCTCTGCCTGTGTCTCTGCCTCTCTCTCTCTCTGTGTGTGACTATCATAAATAAATAAAAATTTAAAAAAAAAAAAGATCAGGGAGTGGCAGGGGGTGGGAGAGAGAGACAGATTAACAGGCAGAACAAAGAGGATTTTTATGAAAGTGAAACTATTCTGTATATCAATTTGTCAGAACCCATAGGATGTGCAACACGAAGAGTGAAACCTAATGTCAACTATGGACTTGGGGGATAATGATGTGTTAATGCAAGTTCACTGACTGTAACAAACACATTGATAGTGAAAGGAGATTGTGGGGATCCCTGGGTGGCGCAGCGGTTTGGCGCCTGCCTTTGGCCCAGGGCGAGATCCTGGAGACCCAGGATCGAATCCCGCGTCGGGCTCCCAGTGCATGGAGCCTGTTTCTCCCTCTGCCTGTGTCTCTGCCTCTCTCTCTCTCTCTCTCTGACTATCATAAATAAAAAAAAATAAAAAATAAAAAAAAAGGAGATTGTGTGTGCACAGGGAGCAGGAGGTATGCAGAAACTACTTTCTGTTCAAGTTTACTGTGAACTTGAAACTGCTCTAAAAATACAATCTATTTAAGAAAAGAAAGGGGGAAAAAAACAAAGGTGTATTTAGCAGGTAGGATGTAAAGAAGCATCTATTTAACATACTAGCACATATACACAAATCAAAAATATTTATTAATATTTTGTACTAGGGAAAATAAGGGGATATAAGCAAGGGGACAGGTTTCTTCCCACAAGGAATTTTAAATATAGTTAAACGGACACTGTATATTCACAAAAAGCTAAACAAAATGTAATTTAAATAGTTCAAGAAAGAAAATATACCACAAACACTAAGCTGCCAAATTACCAAAATAGACGTTAAGAAGACAATATGTGCGTAGGGGTTCAGTGGATCACTTCAGACTAAAAGAATCAGGAAGTTAAGATCTGCTCTAGGTCCTGAAAAATAGCTAAGATATGTCTGGAGGGAATTGGTGCATTCCAAGAATGAGCAAAACTACTGAGCTAGGAAAGGAAATTAAATGAACCAGTTCACAAAACTAAATAGGGTGATAAGACTAGAGAGACTGGTAGAGACCAAATCATGGAAGTCAAAGAATGCCAGGCCACAGAATCAGCCTAGAGACTAAGAAATCTTAACTCTTAAAGGCTAAAAGGGAACAAATACTGCCTAACCAATGTTGTACTGATAGCTTTTAGTCTAATGAAAGTATATTTACAAACATTTTGTAACAGATACAGATACTGTGAAGACACACACTAGTGGACAGTCAAAAATTCACCTTTTCCACCCAATTGAATATATATACACACAAGTCCTGCTCCCATCCTTCAATTTCCAATCTACACTAAAAAGCTACCCATAACCCTAAAACCTGAACCCATTCAGAAGACACACTATCACCCATTAAAACTATTATGGTTATACCATGCTTTTTCCCTTTACACAAAGATGTCTTTCCTCTGGAGTATAAAAAAAGTTGCTCCTTGCCCCCTTAACTGGAAAGAGGGGTCACATTAGGGCCATGGTCACTACTGGCACCTTCTCCTCATTCTATTTATAGGACTGTCACCCTCTATTAATCATTAAGAGCAAACCTCAACAAATATGTAAAATACATATGTATTCCAGGTAAGACCAAAAAAAAAAAAAAAAAAACAGCACTTCCTCCCCAATCACCTGAATAGGTGACATATACAAAACTCTATAAAACCTCTGATAGTTATTATTAATAGCTGTGAGTCTCATAAATGAAGACATTTCAGATTTTGTCCATTGCTAGTTTCAAACCTTTTCTGTAATCCTTTTGTTTACCATAAACTCTCCTACATATTGTTAATCACACATTCAAACGTCAATGCATGGGCATCTGCAATTGTATTCCATCTCATACTTTTCTAGTTAACAAATTCCCCAACATATCCCAGGCAAGTTATCCCAAATCAATGATGTCCTATGCATGTACCTCGAAACTTGTATTAAAACCCTAAAACCTTCTCCTTTAGAAATCTACCACTAGAGTGACTGTTTTCTTCCCTTTCACAACAGACACATTCATACATGTCCAATTTCCCCAACCACTTATAACTCTAAAACACATTATTTCTCTCATAGGCTCCAAGCATAAACACTCCGGTAGACTCCTTTCTATCAAAAACATTTTAAAACTTCCATTAATATAGCTTTTTATAAAAAATTCAAATACATATACTACGGTACCAATTAGTCAGAGTTTAAAATCATGAAAGACAGTATTAGATACTGTTTAAAGATACAAGCATACACTAAAAAACATAAAATGTATGAAAACAATAAAACCAAATTAAGGGGAATGCTCATGGGGGAGAGAGGACTGGAGGACTGCCATCCAAGAATTACAGAGAAGGTTTCAACTTTCTAATGTCTTATTTCACAGTCAGAGTTACATGTTTTTTCATCTTATTCTTTAACACCTTTCTGTATTTGAAATATTTTAGGTGAGTTTAAGAAGAAAGATATCCAATTACCAATCAGTATCTCCCTCTCATACATAGTGACAAGTTGTTACGTTCAAATTGTAGTTTCCGCTCATTGTTACATCTGGGACACCACCCCCGCCCCCCGCCCCCCGCCCCACCCCACTCGCCCCGACCTTTACTAAACCAAGAAAAGAAAAAGTACAAGTCTACAATCTGAAACTTTCTCTTAGACTTATCTTAGATATGATCCAGGTTTACATTCTGTAGCTATCGACAACCCATTTCTTTCACAACTCTCACATCAACAAAAGTTAAATTCCTTATTTTATCCTTGTATCCCTACAGTGCTGTCAACTCTGACATGCCTGATTACACATCAACTAGAATCGCGACCTGTATCGTGTATGTTAACATATAAGCGAACTGGTAAGCCACAGAACTAGCTTACTTGGCCAAATGCGGGCAGTCCTATAGATCTCTGTGCACGAGTCTAACTCCTACATTAACTTTTCAATCTCAACTTAGAACGTCTAAGTTCAGCTACACATCGTTTAACCGCAAATGAAATGTCATCTTCGGCCCAAGAAAACCTGGCCAGGGCAATTCCAAAGCACTGCACTCCAGTACACAGAGCGTTCACCTAATGCATCAAGTCCCGTCCTGGAACAGCGTTCACGCCTCCCCGAGGTGCCCTCCTCCACCGGAGAGACTCCCATACCTCCGAATCCTAACTTTTCGGCTCGCTGTGGTAAAACAAGGAGAGAGGGCCGTAAGTTTCACCTCATCAGGAACCCGAGGGAATCTACGTTTCGTACACCGCGCGGGCCCTCAGTTTCTCATCACCGGGGGGCAGAAGTTGGAAGCCCCGAGCTAGGGGACAAGGTCTAGTCTTCCACGGCGTCCGCCAGAGTCCTAAAGCCGTCGACCAACAGTTCAGGCAGCTGGCCCGCCTACTTCCCTCCCCACCCCCACTCCAGGGGCACCCCCGCCCCCACCCCCCGCGCGAAGCCCGCGGTACATCCCTGCACCTGCGGGTCCTGGAACAGCCGAGTACCCGCTTCTCTGCCCCAGACGGCAGGGCTTGGCTGCCGGCTCCGCCGCTCGCCTCCGGCCACCGGGCTCCCCGTCGGGCCCAAGCTCTCCGACCTAGTAGAAGGCAGCAGCGGCCCCTTCCGCAGGACCCACACGGGGGCCCGGCCTGCTCGGGTGCCGAGCCCCGAGGCCGCCCCACCTCCCCCGGAGGACCAACCTACACCGGACGCCCAAGGCCCGGAAGGCGACTCCCACCACTCCCCGACTCGCCAGGCGTCTGTTCCCAGCTGCAGCAGCCGCTGAGAAAGCCCCACGAGCCCCACGGCCCTCGTCCATCGGCTTCTGGGCCCGAGCCCCCAGCCCTGCGCTCGCCACCCCACGCCCGTCACGCCGCTTCCCCTCCTCCGGAGGCCGGGCCCCGGGGCTGGGCGGCTTCCTTCCCCGGCATCCCGCGGGCCCGGCTCCTCCCGCGGCGGCCCGGCCCCCGCCCGGCGTGCCGCACACTCACCGCTGAGCGCCGAGGCCTGCAGGGTGGCCCCCGAGGTGCCGTCGATGACTTTGATGGTCCCGCGACTGGTGACGGCCAGGATGGCGTTGAGCGCCGGGTGGTAGGAGAGGCTGTGCAGCCCGTCGGCGTCGCAGCGCATGCAGCCGTCCCGCAGCACCAGCCACTCGGAGACCCCGGCCGCCCCCGCCGCCGCCGCCGCCGCCGCCGCCGAGGAGCAGCCCGGGCCCGAGGCCGCCGCAGCCGCAGCCGCCATCTTCCGGCCTGCGCTCAGCACAATCACACTGGGAAGCGGCTCAGTGACAGTCCCGGGAGGTGCAGCGCCGCCGCCAGTCACCATCCGGGCCAGGGGGCAAGCGGAGCGCGTTAGCCGGAAGTGAGGTCAGGCGCCGGCACGCACGCGGGACGTCGGCCGCGCGCCGGAGGGGCCACGCTCGGAGGGCGCGCAGGAGGCGGGGCCGCGGCGGGGGGCGGGCAGCGGGCGGCTGGAGCATGCGCGGGAGGGCTCGCGCGTGCCACGCGCCTCCGGTCCCGCCGGCTCCGCGTCCGCAGTGTCCCAGTTCCCGCCCGCCGTCCCCCGCGAGCCTGGGGCGTGGCCGCCGCCGGGGCCCCGCCTCGCGCCCTCGCGCCCTCGCGCCCTCGCTCCCGGCGGTGGGGGTTGGGCTCCGTGGGACCCCCGCGCGGGGAGGCGGCTGGCGCGGGCGCCCTTGCGGCGGTTCCAGCCGCGCCGGGACGGTGCCCTGCGGGCGCCGCGCAGCTGCTTGGCTGCGGCGGCAGGGAGACCCCGGGCTTTGGGCCGCGGCCCTGGTCGGCAGGACACCGGACTGAAACCTGTGGTCTGGACTGGGAGAAACCAGACGACGATGCACGCCGTCATACCCAGATCTGGGCTTTTTTGTCGACAGAAGGGCCAGAGAAGAGGTGCTGGAAGCATATCATTTAGCTTAGTGTCCTTATCCGCATCCCATTCAAGTTTGTGGATTGTTAATAGGTGTGGGGGGAGGGGGGCCAGAAAGGACTGTAGTCAAGAGAATTTACTAGTCGTGCGCCTTTGAAGAATAGCGTTTTCAATCTTTGTATTTAAAAGCAGTTATTAGAGTCACACTTGCAAAGACAGTACAGACCTCTGTGGTCTGCCTCCCCCAAAACCATAATCCCTATCCAACTATAAAAAAAAAAAAAAAAAAAAAAACATGGACAAACTCAAATTGAGGGACGTCTATAAAATACCTGACCAGTGCTCCTCACAGTTGGAACAGACAGGTCCAATTTACCCAGGTTCCCCAACAGTTATATGTTACATAAGTTTAGTACAATATCAAAAGCAGGGATGTGACATTTATGTATTGTGGATATAATTCTGTCCTCTTCTCATGTGTGGATTGCTGCACCACAATCAGGATACAGAACTGTATGTTCTGGGGATCATTTGATTATCTTGAAAAGCCTAAATTTTTCTTCCTTAAAACCTAAAGTCCTGTTGGCAAATTGAATTTAAGTAAAATATTAAAAAAAAAAAAAAAACCTAACGTACAACTAACGTACCGTTGAGAGGATTAAAAGTCATGTAAGGGATCCCTGGGTGGCGCAGCGGTTTGGCGCCTGCCTTTGGCCCAGGGCGCGATCCTGGAGACCCGGGATCGAATCCCACGTCGGGCTCCCGGTGCATGGAGCCTGCTTCTCCCTCTGCCTGTGTCTCTGCCTCTCTCTCTCTCTCTCTCTCTCTCTGTGTGACTATCATAAATAAATAAAAATTAAAAAAAAAATAAATAAAAGTCATGTAAAAAGTGTAGAGTAGCATGTGATACACAGTAGGTGCTCAATGAAAGTTAATTGTCCACCCACATTCCTGCACACTTCCTTCAGGAGTCTTCATATACATTAACCCAACTACCTCCTAAACCTGTTTTTTTTTTTTTTTTGTATGCTAAGTTGTATTTATATAATCTATCCATTCCATTTTGGAATGGCAAATATGCCATTTTTATCTGATGTTGGGTGGCAACATATAATAAAGTGGAAAAATACCCAAGTATTAAAGTCAACATGAATATCTGATTTTGAGTCACTGCGGCTTCATTTATCAGTTCTATCTATGAACCTGAGCAAGTCACTTACACATCCTGAGAATGTTCCACCAAGTGTCAATTGGAAATGATAAAATTATTTGCCCTACTTAGGTTTGTTACAAGACTTGTAAATTGTAAAACTTATCAAAGTACTTGAAAACTGTAAAAATGGACACATTGAGAGGTTAAGCTTGTCCAAGGTCTCCCAGCTTAGGAGGAGGGGTTAACAGCAAGCTAGAGTTTGAACTCACTTTGACTCTAGAACCCAGACTTCTAACTTAACCCTCCTGCTCAAAACTTCAGTGCCTTGAGGTAAATAAAGTATGCAAATAATCAAATCTAAATGTAACTGGAGGTGTCATTCTAAAAGTGTTTTACATCTTAGGACACAAGCAGAAACTAAAAACTACTATTTCAAAGTTGAGCCAAACTTTTTCATTATTCTGAAAGGGTACCTGAATAGGCCTTAAATGCAAATCAAGTCCCCCATTGTATTGATAGAGAAAACAAACTAATAACCTGAACACTAAATTTAAACTTAGTATACTTCAATGTTACACCATATTGAAGAGAACTGAAGCAGTTTTATCTGTTAGCCCGTGATACATTTTTTTTAATTAGGAAAAAAATATCTGTCTTTTCTCTCTATGAATTTAGACTGCTCTCACTTGTAAACCAGCATTTTCCAAAGCTACCCAGAAGATGTTCTGAAATAAAACACTACCATAATCAAATGTAGGAAACAACTACCCCTATATTTCTCCTCTTGGAGATTTATAATACACATAAGCATACCAAAAGCTCTGAGACCTCCTATGATAAAAAAAAAATCCTATTTAACCTTCCTTAACCAATATTTCACAAACTCCTATGACCATAGATTCCTGAAAAAACAGTGTTTCAAAGAGCACTCTGTAGTGTAACTTGTTGCTTGTTTTTGTGAATACATATTTTTGTTGAGTGCTTACTGAGATCTCAAAAAACTGCAGTTTAGGGGATCCCTGGGTGGCTCAGCGGTTTAGCACCTGCCTTCAGCCTGGGGCGTGATCCTGGAATCCCAGGATCGAGTCCCACATCGGGCTCCCTGTGTGGAGCCTGTTTCTCCCTCTGCCTGTTTCTCTGCCTCTCTCTCTCTCTCTCTTTTTCTGTCTCTCATGAATAAATAAATAAATCTTAAAAAAAAAATCAAAACTGCAGTTTAGTGTTTCAGGACTCAGGTTAAGATTCCTTAAATTGAAATTACCATAAAAACTGGAAAAGCTGAGTGAAGTTCAGCATCAACTATGTTGATTTCTTTCTGCATGTGGAATTGAGAATGAATACTTCTAACTTTGAAAAATACACTGATTTTTATGAATAGTGTATTTTGAAGTGATGGACTTTGAGGGCTTCCAGCCAAACCATTTTGGGCATAGGTGGTGATTGCTTAAAGAAAGTAGAGGGCAGTCCCAGTGGTGCAGTGGTTTAGCGCTGCCTGCAACCCAGGGCATGATCCTGGAGACTCTGGATCGAGTCCCACGTCAGGCTCCCTGCATGAAGCGTGCTTCTCCCTCTGCCTGTGTCTCTGCCTCTCTCTCTCTCTCTGCATCTCTATGAATAAATAAATAAAATCTTTAAAAAAAAAAACAACAAAAAGAAAGTAGAAATTCCCAATGACAGTCATTTAGAAAGAGGATTTGCTGGAATCACAAATGTGGACTTGGAAAGGGGGCCCAATACAGAAAAAGCATTTGACAAAACCCTGCATCCATCCATTCAAAGAAAAAAAAAAAAAAAAGCCAACTAAAAATAAAGGAAAATTCCCTCAACTTGGTAAAAAGCATCTACCAAAACAAAAACCTACAGCTAACAGCACACTTAACAGACTGAATGCTTTCCCCTCTAAAATCAAGGACAAGTCAAGGACATCTATTTTCACTACTACTTTTCAAGGAACTAAAAACTCTGGAACTTATAAGTCCAGAAGTCTTGCAACAAGGCAAGAAAAAGAAATAAAAAGCATAGAGAGCAGTTTCTCAGACCCACCCATCTTTACCTTGGGCAGCCATTGGTGGTGGGAGGCAGTCTTTATGAAGAAGAGTAAACGCTAAAGTCTCAAACGGCCTGACTGACCCACAACTACAGGTGATGATTGGCTGAACAGAAGCCTGTGTCTGCAGCTCCATAAGAGCAGAGAGAGACCAAAACTGATTCTGGAGCTTACAGAATAAACACTCTCCCTAATGATTCCCTGGTAAATACTAAGGGGACACTGAGTGGGTAACTGAGGTCATGCCATGGGAGCTAAAATTTTGGCACATTTATAACACACGCTAGTAAAACAACACACACACAACTGAGCCATATACAAACGTTGCCTAAAACAAATGCCTGATGTAATAAAGGAATCTAAATTTAGAGGGAATAAAATTTTGTTGATAATAACAATCTCTAAACTAAAAGAAAAAAAGAAAAAAGAAATTATCACCCTAATGCCCAGAAGTTTATAGGCAGATTTGCTTTATCTCAATGCAGAAAATTATGAAGTTCTAATGATTTCTAATGGAAAGGCTGATACTGACAGCCCATATGTATGTCATTAAAATTTACTCTCCGACAAAACAACGAGATACAACTTCATACTCATTAGGATGGCAACTATGAAAAGGAAAAAATTGAAAACAAGAAAGTAAGTATTGATAAGGATGTGAAGAAATTGGAACCTTTGTAATGAAGCATCTTAATGTAAGGTGTGGTATTTGGTTTCTGCAGTAGCTGCCTGGGCAAGCTACACTCCACCACCAAGAAGTGCAGGGAAGTTAATGTACCACGTGGCCGACTTTGACCATTAAGGCATAGAAGATGGAAAGGGGTTGGCTGATAATTTCTCTCCTTAATGGACTGTTTGAAAACGCCCTGGTTCCAAAGAACCCATTTGAAACATATACTATGTGAATGACAAGTCATCTATGTTTCCTTATGAAACTAACAGCCTGCTAATGCAACAATTTATATTTGCTTTCTCTACTCTCCTGCCTCTTGTTCCTCTTCCCCTCACTCTTGCTGCCCTAAGATTGTATCTCCTAATAAAGCCTTCACACGTTCAGAAGAAGGAAGGAAGGAAGGAAGGAAGGAAGGAAGGAAGGAAGGAAGGAAGGAAGGAAGGAAAAAATTGGAACCATTGTACACTCTTAGTAGGAATGTGAAATGGTACAAGCACTGTGGAAAACAGTATGGAGGATCCTCAAAAAATTAAAAGAGTTACCATATAATCCAGCAATTCCACTTATGGGTATATACCCAAAATAACTGAAAATAAGGTCTCAAAGATATTTGTAAACCCATGTTCACAGCAGTATTATTCACAATAGCTAAAGTGTGGTAAGAACCCAAGTGTCTATCTATGATGATGAATGGATAAATAATAATGGAACATTATTCGGCCTGTAAAAGAAAGGAATGACATGCTAAGATATGGATAAACCTTGAGGACATTATGCTAAGTGAAATAAGCCAGTCACAAAAAGACAAATAGTATATGATTCCATTTACATGTAGTATTTAGACTGGTCAAATTTGTAAAGATAGAATGTAGAATTCATAGAGTTAGAAAACCAGAGGCTAGGAACAAGGCATAATGGGAACAAGGCACTGTTTAATAGGTGTAATAGGTGAAACTCTGTAATAGGTACAGAGTTTCAGTTTTGCTAAATGACAGGAATTCTGTGGATGGACACTGGTGATGGTTGTACAACAGCATGAATGTACTTAATGCCAGTGAACTATGCACTTAAAAATAGTTAAGATGGTACCACCACACCCCTATTAGAATGGCTAAACTCCAAAAAACTGACCATACCAAATGCTGGTATGGATATGGAACACTCACTTATTACTGGTAAGAATTCAAAATGGCAAAACCCCTTTGGAAGACAGTTTGGCAGTTACTTACAAAGCTAAACATAGTTTTACCGTATAATGAAGCAATCACACCCTAGGTATTTACCCAATTGAGTTGAAACTTTAAGTGTACACAAAGCCTACACATGAATATTTATACCAGCTTTATTCATAATCGCCAAAACCTGGAAGCAACTAAGATGTCCTTCCATAAGTTAATGGATAAACAAACTGTGATACATCCATATGATGTATTGTTGTTCAATGCTAAAAAGAAGTATACTATCAAGCTATGAGAGATGTGAAAGAACCTTAACTGAATATTATTATGTGGAAGAAACCAAACTTAAAAGACTATAAATTGTATGATCCAACTTAAATGACATTCTAGAAAAGGTAAAGCCAGGGAAACAATAAAAAGATAAGTGGTTGCCAGTGATTTATGGGGAAGAGGGAGGGATGATTAGGTGGATGATGGGATTTTAGGATGGTGAAACTACCTTTTTTTTTCCTTATCCAGAAACATTTTAATCTCTTAAAAAAACAAAGCAAAACAAACAAAGACAAAAAAAAAATACTTTGCTCCTTTTCACAATAGTGCACATTTTACTTTTTTTATCTTTATTTTTATTATTTATGATAGGCATGCAGTGAGAGAGAGAGAGAGGCAGAGACACAGGCAGAGGGAGAAGCAGGCTCCATGCACCGGGAGCCCGACGTGGGATTCGATCCCGGGTCTCCAGGATTGCGCCCTGGGCCAAAGGCAGGCGCCAAACCGCTGCGCCACCCAGGGATCCCAATAGTGCACATTTTAACCATAATTTAGTTATGGCTACAAAACATCAGAAGATTTTTTTTATGCATCTTCTCTATGGTATTAAAAAAAATTGTGTGCTTCTAGTCTTTAATTGGCAGAAATATGTCCCCAAAAAGAAACTATTGCATTTAAGCCACATCACCAAAAAAGAACAAAAAACACAACAAAACAAAAATACAACAAAACAAAAATGAAACAAACAAAAAAACCCAGAGCATAATATCCTTTTACTGTGTGTCTTACAGATTGACATGACCAAAAGTCATATATTTTCATTCAATTTCCAATTCCCCCTTCCATAACATGCGCCAATTAAATATATGCTCTGGGAGCCATAAAATGTACCAAACATCTATCTCTTCAAAAGAATGCATTAAAATATTTTTAAGAATTTTTTTGTTTAAAAGGTGAAAAAAATATAAACAAGAAACTGATTCACTCCCTTACTTTATGCATCCATAAACTAAACCATACTGTAATGGTGGATGAAAGACATTATGCATTTGTCAAAATCCATAGAACTATACAACACAGAGAGGGAACATTACTGTAAACCATGGACTTTATGTTAATAATAATGTACCAGTATTGGTTCATTTACTACAACAAATATGCCATACTAATTCAAGATGTTAACAATAGGAGAAACTAAATGCTAGGGAGGAGATATATGAGGATTCTCTGCTCAATTCTTCCGTAAATCTAGAACAGTTCTAAAAATTAAAGTCTGGGGCACCTGGGTGGCTCACTTGGTTAAGCATCTGCCTTCAGCTCAGGTCATGATCCCAGGTTCCTGAGATGGAGCCCCACATGGGGCTCCCTGCTCTACTTGGCAAGGAGCTTACTTCTCCCTCTCCCTCTGCCCCTCGTGTCCTCCCTCTGCGCGCTCTCTCAAATAAATAAAATCTTTTTTTTTTTAATCTTTTAAAAATAAATAAAAACTGGGCAGCCCAGGTGGCTCAGCAGTTTAGCACCGCCTTCAGTCCAGGTAGTGATCCTGGAGACCTGGGATTGAGTCCCATGTCAGGCTTCCTGCATGAAGCCTGCTTCTCCCTCTGCCTGTGTCTCTGCCTCTCTCTCTCTGCGTCTCTCATGAATAAATAAATAAAATCTTTTTTAAAATTTTTTAAAAATAAAAAAATAAAAATTAAAGTATATTATTTTAAACTTATTTTTTTTATTTTAAAGTTTTAAAATTAGTTTCATGTGCATTTTATTACAGTTTTTTTAAAGATGTTTATTTATTCATGAGGGACACAGAGAGAGAGATACAGAATCATAGGCAGAGGGAGAAGCAGGCTCCCTGTGGGGAGCCTGATGTGGGGCTCGATCCCAGGACCCCAGAATCACAAAGGCAGATGCTCAACCACTGAGCTACCCAGGTTCCCCTTATTACAGTTTTTTAAAGATAAAAAACATTGACTGTAAGGAGAAAATATTCTACATTTGCTTCTCAACACTGAGAAGTGATTAGAGTCCCCCCAGTTTTTCCAGATGGTTTTGTTTCACATTAGTGGTATGTTAGTGTCTGGAAAAAGGCCAGAGATAGGACTGTTACACATGTGTATATGTGGAATGTGAAAATGATGATCTATAATAGGGAAATATTGTCATGGGAATAATAATAATACCACTCCAAATATTGCTTCTAGTGCCAAAGACCAGACTCCGTGAAGCAAATACATACTTGTAGGTACTATTTTTAAAAAATTACTCTCTGTAGTAACCTGCATAAACTTAGCAGGGTTTTTTCCGCTTCAGAAATTGGAGCTAATCATCTTTAAGTGTGCCAATGTTTCTTGCCTTCCTCTTTTACATGTTTTTATCATTTTTCTCACCTCTACATCCTCATGGTTTTCTTGCTGTTTCTATGGAAAATGTGTGATATAGGATAAAGATGAAAAGTCAAGCAAATTATCTCATATGAATGATGCAGTATTGAGGAGGATGTACTGATGTGTGCAGTTTACTCTGAAATGCATTTAAAAAGATACATTGATGAATGGATGGATAGAAGAATGGATCAAAATGGATAGACGTGTAATAAAGCAAGTATAGTAAAATGCTACTCGTTAAATCCAAGTGGTCAGTATACAGATGTTTACTATGAAAAATATCTCAATTTTTTTTAAGATTTTATTTATTTATTCATGAGAGAGAGAGTCACAGAGACAATAGGCAGAGGGAGAAGCAGGCTCCCTGCATCTAATGTGGGACTCAGTCCCAGAAACCTGGGATCACAACCTAAGCCAGAGGCAGATGCTCAACCACTGAGCCACCCAGGCGTCCCAAGTCTCTCAATTTTTGTGTGCTTGAACTTTTTCATAATAAAATGTTAAAAAAAATACATACCAGAACGAAAAAACAAAAGTAAACACTTATAATCTCCTTCTGCCTCCTTCCAAAAGAATTATTTTCCAGGGCAGCTTTGCCACTATCTAGTGACCATGAGTAAGCTACTAAAGCTTCCCAACTCAGTCCTGTGATAAATTATAAAACTGAACAAAATCAGCAGTTTCCAAGTGTCATTTTATGTGTTGTCAGCATCAGAGTTATTATGGAGTCCCATCCACAAAGGGCTAGATCCATATAATCAGAATCTCATGGAATCTATATTTTTACACAAGCACTTCATGGCGTTTTGATACCAGTCAAGATTTAAAATCCTTGGATTAGGGGATCCCTGGGTGGCTCAGCGGTTTGGCGCCTGCCTTTGGCCCAGGGCGTGATCCTGGAGTCCTGGGATCAAGCCCTGCGTCGGGCTCCCGGTGCATGGAGCCTGCTTCTCCCTCTGCCTGTGTCTCTGCCTCTCTCTCTCTCTCTCTCTCTCTCTCATAAATAAATAAATAAAATCTTAAAAAAAAAAAAAAGGCAGCCCGGTTGGCTCAGTGGTTTAGCGCCGCCTTCAGCCCAGGGCGATCCTGGAGACCCAGGATGGAGTCCCACAACGGGCTCCCTGCATGGAGCCTGCTTCTCCCTCTGCCTGTGTCTCTGCCTCTCTCTGTCTCTCTGTGTGTGTCTCTCATGAATAAATAAATAAAATCTAAAAAGAATTTATTATGACCCAGTTACTGGGTCAAGTGTTTATTAAGCACTCATTACACAGACTAGTCACGTGATAGGGTAAAGATGACAGAAACAGAACAAAGAGACAATCTCTGCTCCTTGGGATTTGCAATCAAATGAGCAGACAGACATTAACCAAATCATCTCATCAAACTAAACACTAGATTGCAAATGTGGTAAGAGTATGAAGGAGAAACCCAAGTGCTATGAAAAATTAACAGGGGAAGCTGCTTTGGCCTGGGGATTCAAACCAGGCTTTTCCACAGAAGTATAAGTCCAGCTGATACCTGAAACCTGGAAAGGAAATACCAGTATTTAGGAGTGTCTTGGAAAAGAGAATATTCTGTATGAAGGCTGTGGGGCATTTGGCTTGAGACAGCCAGTGTCCCTGGAGTTCAGTAGACAACGGGAATGAGGTTCAAGAGCAAGGCAGGGCCAGCGTTTGCAGGGTGGGTAGGTAGGTGCGGGCACTAAGAATTTTGGACTTTAGGGGATCCCTGGGTGGCTCAGCGGTTTAGCGCCTGCCTTCGGCCCAGGGTGTGATCCTGGAATCCTGGGATCGAGTTCCGCATCAGGCTCCTTGCATGGAGCCTGCTTCTCCCTCTGCCTGTGTCTCTGCCTCCCTCTCTCTGTGTCTCTCATGAATAAATAAATAAATAAAGTCTTAAAAAAAAAAGAAAAAGAATTTTGGACTTTACATTAAGTACAAAGGAAAGCGATTAGCAATGGGGTGATATGATCTGACTTGCCTGTAAAAAGACCACTCTGGCTATTGTGTGAAAAGAAAACTTAAAAGCCACAAGCAGGGCCTGACTGGGGAGAAGCAATAAGGTGCTCACCTAGGACGCAAAACTAGAAAATCTGCCAAAACACTCAGTGAGCCAGATATAGCATATTTTATATATTTTTTAATTTTTTAAATATTTTTATTTATTTATTCATAGAGACACAGAGAGAGAGAGAGGCAGAGACACAGGCAGAGAGAGAAGCAGGCTCTGTGCAGGGAGCCTGACGTGGGACTTGATCCTGGGTCTCTGAAATCACTCCCTGGACTGAAGGCGGTGCTAAACTACTGAGCCACCCGGGCTGCCTTTTTTTTTTTTTTTTTTTTTTTTTTTAAGATTTTTACAGGTATAGCATATTTTAAAGCAAAACTTGAGGGATGCCTGGGTGGCCCAGTGGTTGGACACCTGCCTATGGCTCCGGTTGTGATCCTGGGTTTTGGGATCGAGTCCCGCATGGGGCTCTCTGTGGAGAGCCTACTTCTCCCTCTGCCTATATCTCTGCCTCTCTCTCTGTGTGTCTCTCACGAATAAATAAATAAATAAAATAAATCTTCAAAAAATAATAATAAAGCAAGACTTAAAGAAAGATCAAATCTATAAACAATGGCCTACACTCACTCTCTCTGTTTTTGTAAACAAAGTTATGTTGGAACCAGAGCTGGGATTGGTTTGAATGAAAGAAGTACAACAGGATTGTGGGAGTGCAGATGCTGCCCTTAGTTAAAATTTTGATGTTTTTTCACCATTTTTTGTGTGTATTCTTATTTTTTAAAAATTATTTCATTAAACATCATTTATCCTGAATACTAAGGTTTGGGGCACCCTCTTAAAATGTTGCACTAAGGCAAGTGCCTCACTTTGTCTCACCTTACAAGGACAGAAACAGGAAGACCAATTAGGAGATTATTCATCTATTCATTCCATCAACAATGCCAGACACTATTCTACACTGTGGGGGTGCAGAATGAAAAAGACAATTATAGTCTCCATCCTCTCACAGAATGTATATTCTGGTGTAATATAAACAACCAAAAAACCAAGATGATTTTAGACTTTGTCAAGTATAGTCAAAGAAGTAAAAGAAAGAATCTAATCTGGTAACCAGGAGGGGGCTACTGAAGGGAATGCGGCCAGAAAAGGCCAATAGAATGAAAATCTGAATGGTGAGGACCAAGGAAGGGGGTCCCAGGAAGAGGCAATGTCTACATAAGCTGGCATAGGATTCATGAGGGTGAATAGTGACCTATGCTGGCAAGATGGCAAAGAAATGTATAGCAGTGGCTGATGTGAAATGTTTTATTTATTTTTTTTAATTTTTATTTATTTATGATAGTCACATCAGAGAGAGAGAGAGACAGGCAGAGACACAGGCAGAGGGAGAAGCAGGCTCCATGCACCAGGAGCCCAACGTGGGATTCGATCCTGGATCTCCAGGATCGCGCCCTGGGCCAAAGGCAGGCGCTAAACCGCTGCGCCACCCAGGGATCCCATGAAATGTTTTAAAAAGTAGAATCAATAATTGCTTCAAAGATCCTGGAGGGACAGACAAATGTTTTCAAAAGACTTCACATTCCCTGACCTCACAGTTGGTGAAATGAAGGAAAAGTGTGACAGCAAATGCTTTGACTGTCATTGATCAGTTTAAGTCCAGCAGAAATCAGGAGTCAGAGGAATGAGTACATGAACACAGCTACAGACCACTTCCCCCAGAATCAATACCTTGACGCTCCATAAGCTCTAGCTCAAATGCCCACAGCCTCACAGATTTAAAGCAGATCCATGTCTCTAAGAGATCCACTCCAGTTTTCCTGAATAAAAAATAATATAGGGAGAGTCTAGCCAACTGACGTGTAAGGAAGAGGGATGCTGTTCACCTCAGGATCCTTCTCTAAGTTAGCATGTTCTGTCCTTGATGCCTAACATTTTTCTGCAGCTGTGTTCTCTTCTCAGTGGAGGGTCCCCCTTACTCATCTCTTATCTCTTTGGGTATCCTTCCCCTCATTCCTAACCTGCCCCACTGTGTCAGGTTGTTCCCTGATCTTGATAATGAACAGCCCTTCTGAAGAGCAGTCTTTACCGTAAGGTAGTAACTACAGTGAACTTTTTCAATACATAAGTCAACGTTTGGGCAGTATACAGTTTGAGATTAAAGGAGGAACACTAACCTAACCATACCTTACAACAATCCTCAGGTGCAAAATGTTGTCTTTGCTGTTTTATGGATGATGCCACTGAAGTCAAAAGGAGTTAGAGGGATAAGGATGATCATATATTTGTAAGTAGGGGAGTCAAGGCTTGAATTTGGAACTCCTGCTGGACTTCATAACCTGTATTTTCAGCCACTATACATATTAAACTTCCCCCAAAGGGGTATAGCTTTATCCATTTGATATTAGTGCTCAGAGAAAAGGTGGTGTAGTGAGAGGGATGCTCATCAGGTCAGCAGACCCAGGTTACAATCTGGCCTGTTGCTGGTATCCCTCACTCTATCCCCCTGAGCACTCTTTCTCAATCATAGGAGTCTCTAACATCCTCTAGGGGAACCTCCTTGTCCCACTACAGACTTATAAGTTGGAACTGTTGCCATATGGGAAGCCAGGATCAGTGTAGACAGACCAGATTCTTTTAAACAAAGCTGTCAGTTTGGACTTTTGTGTAAAGTTTCCAATTTTTCAATGTTAGCAAGGAATGCACAATTGTTAAAACAACACCAATAACAACAGCAAAATCCTCTGTGTGAACAAATTATATCCTTGGACCTAACCTGACTTGGTCTCTGCTGTAAGAGAACTGTCTATAGAATTTTTCTCCTGAAGAGAATATACTTGGTTTAAAAACACATCTTAATGAAAAATTTTTAAAATTCAACCAGATTGTAAAGGAAACTCGAAATGGAATATAAATTATAAAAAATTAACTTAAGTGCATCATGAATCAATAACATAAGCATGCTGTAGGAAGTGGAGCAGAAAAAAGCTAACCCAGGTAACTTTGGAAACCAGTATTTTGACTGTATACTATAAAGTTAACCACACTAGGTACTGTACCCTGGATAGTTAGTAAATTTGTTCTCACAAGTGCCTGGGTTACTAATTCTGAAACCACTTTGTACATTGGCATTATGTACCCTCCAAGGAAAGTACATCATTTGAATTTTTTTGCTAACAAGCATAGCCTCAGTTGAATCATGAGAAAAATATCAGATCTGAACCAAAGACATGCTACAAAAGGACTGTATGCTTCACAAGTGTCAATACTCTTCAAAAATTTCATAGTCTTGAGGACTAGGAAAGAATAAGAAAGTGCCAGAGAAGACTTAAAGAGACATGATAATTAAATTTAATGTGAGATCTGGGATTGGATCCTGGAACAGAAAAAGGATGTCAATAGAAAATCTGATGAAATCCAGATAAAGTCTGTCGTTAGTTTATACTGTTGTACTCATGTTAATTCCTGGTTTTGGTAAATGTACGTTACTTTTCCAAGACATTAACACTAGGGAAAACTGGGTGATAGGTATTCAGGAACTTTCTGTATTATTTTTGCAACTTCCATGTTAAATCTAAAATTATTTCAAAATGAAAATCTAATATACACACACCCCACACACCACCACCCACACCACACACCAACATGCTCTTGGTTGGCCGGCAGAAGCCCTCTAGATCAGATTGAGAGGCAAAGAGAGAGCCAAACTGCTTTGCTGAAGAAATTCATGGAAATTTTGAGAGGGACACTAGAGAGCAGGGGAGAAGATGAAGGAGGAGACGAGTACCCAGTTACAAGTCTCTGTGGAGAGGCAGTCATGAAGACAGAATGATTGAGGGAATTTTAAGAACAAGATCTACATTGAGATTATGGGACCCTAATGTGCTACCAGCAGTGCTATGCTGGTGCTGTGGGGATTGAATGAGTCAGGATGACGCACAGCTGTGCCACAGGATGGCAGAGGGACAACACTGCAGGGGAGGTAAAATAGAGAAAAAAGAGAAGTCAGCAGAACTTGAAGACAGAGACAACTAGAAAAATATGTGGGTACCATAGGAATTTCCAGAGTTTCTTTTTTTTAAGATTTTATTTTTATTTATTTGAGAGAGACCAAATGAGAGAGTACAAGTGGGGAATAGTAGGCAGAGGGGGAGGGAGAAGCAGACTGTCCCCCTGAGCAGGAAGTCCAATGTGGGGCTTGATCTCAGGACCCTGAGATCATGACCTGAGCCAAAGGCAGCCACTTAATTGACTGAGCCACACAGGTGCCCCTATTCCCAGGGTTTTCAAAGAAATATGGGGTTTCCCAGTATACTATGCTTTTGAACTATTTTACTTAAAGTTTATTTTATTTTATATTTTTTGTCTTTAAAAAAATTGTTCTTCTCCTTCACCTCTTCTCTTCCTCCACTTTCCTCCATCCTTCTGTCTTCCATTTGCCTGGCTTTTCCTCCCTCCCACTAACAGTTAACCACCATTATTAGTTTTGTAAGTACCATTCTAGAAATTGTAAATACACATTTACAATAAAATATGAGTATATATTGCCCTTCTCTTTACTATTACACAACTAGCATATTCTACATAGTTTCTCCACCTTACTTCTTTTGCTTAATGATGTTTCTAGTAGATTTTTCCATATTAGTGTATAAATAGCTTCCATGTTCTTTTATATATAACAGTATGCCAGTTTACATATAACTATGTACCATAATGGTTTTTAAACAGATCCTATTGCTAGATATTATGGTGATTCTAGTGGAATTGCTGGGTGAAGTGCACAGGCATTATTTTTTTTAAGATTTTATTTATTTATTTATTTGTTTGTTTGTTTATCTATTTATTTATTTAATAGAGAGAGTGAGTGAGGGGAGGGGCAGAGAGGAAGGGAGAGGGACAGGGAAAGAATCTCAAGCAGACTCCACACTGAGCGTGGAGCCCAACATGTGGCTCAATGTCACCACACCAATATCATGACCTGAACCGAAACTGAGTGTCAGATGCTCAACCGACAGACACCCAGGCAACCCCATATATTATTTTATTTTTCTAGATATTGGTAAATTGTCCTATGAAGAGGACTTTTATTTAACGTTACTTAATTTTATTTTTATTTAAATTTTACTTAGTGAACATACAGCAATATTGGTTTCTGGAGTAGAATTCAGTAATTCATCACTTATATACAACACCCAGTACTCATCACAACAAGTGCCCTCTTTAATATCCATCACCCAGGTAAACCCATCCTCTACCCACCACCCTCCATCAACTCTCAGTTTGTCCCTATTATTAAAGTGTGTCTTATGGCTTGTTTTCCGCTCTCTTTTTTTTCCTTTCCCCCTTCTCATATGTTCATCTGTTTTCTTTCTTTTAAAAGATTTTATTTATTTATTCATGAGAGACACAGAGAGAAGCAGAGACATAAGCAGAGGGAGAAACAGGCTCTTCATAGGGAGCCAATACGGGACTTGATCCCTGGACCCTGGATCACACCCTGAGCCAAACGCAGACACTCAACTGCTGAGCCACCACAGGTGTCCCCATCTGTTTTCTTAAATTCCATGTGAATGAGATCATATGGCATTTGTCTTTCTCTGACTGACTTAATTAACTTAGGATAATACACTCTAGCTCCATCTACATCATTGCAAATGACATGATTTCATTCTTTTTGATGGCTGAATGATATTCCATTGTGCATATATGCCATATCTTTATCCATTCATTAGTCAATGGACATTTGGGCTCTCTCCATAATCTGGCTATTGTTGATAATGTTGCCATAAATATCAGGGTGCATGAAACCCTTCGGATCTATAGTTTTTAAAGATTTATTTATTTATGAGAGAGAGAGAGACATAAAGAACACATGCATGCATGAGTAGGGGAAGGGGCAGAGAGATAAGCAGACTCCCAGCTGAGTGCAGAGCCAGATGCAAGGCACAATCCCAGGATCTTGAGATCATGATTCAAGTCAAAATCAGATGCTTAGCCTACTGAGCCACCCAGGTACCCCTCAAATATGTATTTTTGTACCCTTTGGGTAGATACCTTGTAGTGCAATTGCTGGGTTAGAGGGTAATTTTGTTTTTAACTTTTTGAGGAACCTCCAAAACATTCTCCAGAGTGGGTGCACCAGTTTGCATTCCTACCAACAGTGCAAGAGGGTTCCTCTTTCTGCACATTCTCGCCATCACCTGTTGGTTCTTGTACTGTTAATTTTAGCCATTCTGACGAGGTGTGAGATGGTATCTCATTATGGTTTTGATTTGTATTTCCTTGTGATATTGAGCACCTTTTCATATGTCTGTAAGCCATCTGGATGTCCTCTTTGGAAAAGTGTCTATTCATGACCTCTACCCATTTCTGAACCAGATTATTTGGGGGTAGAAGGTGAGTTTGATAAGTTCTTTATAGATTTAGGGTATTTTTTTTTAAGTTTTGAGTGTAGAAGATTTTTTAAAAGATTTTATTTATGTATTCATGAGAGACACAGAGAGAGGCAGAGACACAGGCAGAGGGAGAAGCAAGGCTCCATGCAGGGAGCCCGATGTGGGACTCAATCCCGGGACTCTGGGATCATGCCCTGAGCCAAAGGTAGACGTTCAACCGCTGAGCCACTCACGTATCCCATAGATTTTGGATATTAATCCTTTGTCAGATATATCATTTGCAAATATCGTCTCCCATTTGGTAGGCTGCCTTTTTGTCAAATGTTTCCTTTGTTGTGCAAAAGCTTTTTATGTCAATGAAGTCCCAATAGTTAAATTTACTGAAATTTTTAATGGATTTTATTTATTTGAGAGAGAGCAGGAGAACACAAACAGGGGAAGCAGCAGAGGGAGAAGGGGAAGCAGACTCTCTGCTGATCAGGAAATCCCACGTGGGCTTCTATCCCAGGATCCTTGGGATCGTGACCTGAGCAGAAGGCAGACACTTAACTGATGGAGTCACCCAGGCACCCCAAGTTTACTGAATTTTAAAGGACAAGTTGGTCATAGTAAATTGGAGGATTAAGGGGAAACCAATCAAATGAAATCACAAGGTCCTAAAGAAAGTCCTAGAGGATTCACCACAGGGTGACCCCATCTAAGCACATTAGGATGACCTTCCTCTGCAGAACTACCTTAATGTTCCAGGTCTTCTTCATCATTTCTAGCAAATTCTTTTTTAAATAATGAAAATACCACCAATTCCACATCTAGGAATATCACATGATAATGCCAGCAGACTTGTGAACTGGCATGTGTACAAGATTATTTCTCAAAGGACTATTTGTAATAGCAAAAGAAGCAACCTAAACATCCACCAACATGAAACTTGTTAAATAAATTATGGTATATAATCATTCAATGGAAGACTAGACATCTATAAATAAGAATGGAGAGGTTCTTTTTGTGGTGGTAAGGCATAATCTTCAAGACCCACTAGAAAGTGATTTTAAAAATACAAGGCACAGCAATGTGCATAAAGGTCATCATAGTGTAAAAGGGGAGGGGAGACTATGATACACATACATACGTATGTATGAACAAAATAGCTCTGGAAAAATACACACGCAAAAAGATATGATTGTTGGGGTGCTTGGCTGGCTCAGTCAGTAGAGTATGTGACTTTGATCTCAAGGTCATGAGTTCAAGCCTCACATTGGGCATGGAGCCTACTTTAAACATATTAAAATATAAAATACAAAAAAAATTTTTTATAAATCCAGAGCAGATTGTACTAGAATAATTTCTTTAAAGATATGATTGTTCACTTCTAAGGAGAATGACTGAGTAGCCGAGGGGCAGTTACTGCAAAGTTTTGTGAAACTTTCAAAGCTTCAACCATATGGATGCATTATCCATTCACAAAATAAAATTGTCAAGTAAGTTTCTTAAAAGGAGAAAAGACTGACCAATTAGGCACTATAAGAGCCAATCAAGGCCATAGTGGTCGTAAACACCACAGAAAAATGATTAATCTTGAATTTGGTGCCCTTGCACAGCATTTGGCCTCTTGCTGATACCTTGAGTGATCCTTTCTGTTCCTACTCAGGGTATCTCTTTGTACTTTAAAATGGGTGTGTCATTTTAGTGGATAAGGTGGATTGGTCACTCAGGCTGCATTCTACCCTTTTCTGGGGTACCTTCCTGTACAGGAGAGGCTAGAACATCAAAACCTGCAGCTCTGGCTCCTTTGCAGGTACAACTCTGGATGTGAGTTGGCTTCTGTCGGTTACTTACATTCAAGTGAGATTTGAAAGGGCAGAAATGAGGTGAGAGCTATTTTCCTGTTCCTCTTGCTTACTTTTCTGCTGCAGGTGAGGTCATGAAATGTGAGATTTATTGCTTTATAGCAGCACCCTTTAGTGTTCCTTTTACAGCTTTCTAGGGGTTGGAGTGCAGTTACAAACAGGAGCCATGGGGATCCCTGGGTGGCACAGCAGTTTGGCGCCTGCCTCTGGCCCAGGGCGCGATCCTGGAGACCCGGGATCAAATCCCACGTCAGGCTCCCGGTGCATGGAGCCTGCTTCTCCCTCTGCTTATGTCTCTGCCTTTCTCTCTCTGTGACTATCATAAACAAAACAAAACAAAACAAAAAAAAAAAAAAACAAAAAAAAACAGGAGCCATGTTGGATTCCTGAACCCTGAATCCATGAAGCCTGCATCCGCGTATTGTGGTCTTGGACTCAGTCATCCCAAGTAGTGGCCTCAACAGGCAGTCACCTAGTGAGTCAGTTCTGCTCTAGAAGTCACTCCTGACGTCCCAGCCTAGGACCTGCTCCTTCAGCCTTTTCAAAGATTTCCTAAGCACGTCAATCTGTATAATATATCCCTTCATGCTTTCATGCTTAAGATACCTCCAATGGTTTCTATTTCCTGCACTTAAACCCTATCTGGTACAATCAGAAAGACTTCAGAATACTTGGAAATGTTGTGTCTGGACCTTCACGTTCTAGTCCAGGTCATTCTCATTACTGCCCCACCCCCTCCATGGTCTTGGCCTGCCCTTCACTGTAATTCAAAGCTGATCCCAGTCTAGTAAGATATGCAGACCTCAAATTTAGTAGTCCTCTGGCTTTGCTGCTTATTCTAACCTAACTTTTGTTCCAAGCTTTTCAGCATCAGGTATAACCACCCCCTGGAGTTGAGCTTCTACAGTTGTCACTCAGTTTCTGAACTAGATTTTTGCTTAATACCCTGGAAGCTGAGTTCCTGCATAAATGATTAGAAAATTATCTGGATCACTGCTCACTGCAAGAGCTCCAGGCTGGAAACCAACTCAGGAAGCAGAATGGCTATACAGGTGGTTAAAATACTGAAACAGGGATCCATGGGTGGCTCAGCGGTTTAGCGCCTGCCTTTGGCCCGGGGCGCGATCCTGGAGTCCCGGGATCGAGTCCCACGTCGGGCTCCTGGCATGGAGCCTGCTTCTCCCTCCTCCTGTGTCTCTGACTCTCTCTCTCTCTATGTCTATCATAAATAAATAAATCTTTCAAAAAAAAAATACTGAAACAGCTACTATCCAGGACAGCCTAGTGTTTCCTCACACTTCCCTTCCTAACTGGAGGCCACCTGGACTCTCCCTCCAATGCATCCACTCAAGAGTTAATGTTCCATCCAGCAGGGTCCTCTAGGCGCTGGTTCCAGAGTCATTCAACTTCAATTTTGGTTAGTCTTTGACTGTTCCCAATTGGTTGAAATATTTTGAAGAGCATCTCTCTATACAAGCCTGTCATGTCTTTGCTGATTGGATAATCCTTTTTACTTCTACAATTTCTTGCAGCTGGGATACTTGCCTTCCATTTATTCCATAAATCTTTACTGTTCAGCTCTGGGGACTATTATTATCCAACTCTTGGCTTTAGATTCCAGCTTCTACTGATGTCCGGGATCTTTATATTATCTATCATATCCTTCTGACAGATCTCTGAGGTTTGATCAGCCTCACTAATTCGTTTTTGCAGAAAAGACTCTTGGGATTATGGACACCTTTTATTTATTTTTAAAGCTTTTATATATTTATTCGTGAGAGACACACAGAGGGAGGCAGAGACACAGGCAGAGGGAGAAGCAGGCTCCATGCAGGAAGCCCTGAGCCAAAGGCAGATGGCTCAACCGCTAAGCCACTCAGGCGACCCTATGGACACCTTTTAAAAGCCTCAATTTTTACCTGCTTTTAGTCCCAGGTTTCTGAGCCAATCCTATTCTAAGCAGTATGTATAAAAAATAACATTTAAAAAACAGTATCTTTTAAAAATATTTTATTTGACAGAGAAAGAACGAGAGCACAAGCAGGGGGAGCGGCAGACGGAGAGAGAAAAGCAGGCTCCCTGCTCAGCAAGGAGCTCAATGTGGGGCTTGATCCCAGGACTCTGAGATCATGAACTGAGCTGAAGGCAGATGCTTAACCAACTGAGCCACCCAGGCACTCCCAAAAACAGAATTTTAAAAATATTTAAATATGAATAATTTTTTAAAAGATTTTACTTATTTATTCATGAGAGATACAGAGAGAGGGAGAGAGATGGACATAGGCAGAGGGAGAAGCAGGCTCCCTGTGGGGAGCCCAAGGTGAGACTCAATCCCTGGACCCAGGATCACGCCCTGAGCCAAAGGCAGATGCTCAACCACTGAGCCACCCAGGTGCCCCTGTTTAAATTCTTTAGGCTAAATAAAAGTTTATCTCATATCTACTATTAAAAAATTGCTGGCTATGATTTAGGTCTTCTCTTTAATCTGTTATTGGAAAATACTGTTAAAACCAAGACAACTTGACAAAATTGGTCAAATTTGCACTCAATAACTATAAACGCTGGCAACTTTTATGCTGGAAAAAACACACAGGTTTTTTTCATATTATTTGGATCATTATTCCACCATATAACGAACCAATGGTTGCTTGAAGTTACAGAATTCAGGGATGCCTGGGTGGCTCAGCATTTGAGCTTCTGCCTTTGACTCAGGGTGTGATCTCAGAGCCCCAGGATTGAGTCCTACATCAGGCTTCCTGCATGGAGCCTGCTTCTCCCTCTGCCTGTGTCTCTGCCTCTCTCTTTCTCTCTCTGTGTCTCTCATGAATAAATAAATAAAATCTTTTAAAAAAAGAATTCATAATCTATCTACCTTTTATAGTATATTAGTACTTTTCTTGTAAGGAATCTAAGAAGGAGGTTACAAGATAAGTTCACAAAGGGAGAACATTTAAAGTAGAAGAAATTCAGGGGCACCTGGGTGGTTCAGTCGGTTAAGTGTTTGTCTTTGGCTCAGTTCATGATCCTGGGGTCGTGAGATTGATCCTCCCACATCAGACTCCCTGCTCAGTGGGGAGTCTGCTTCTCCCTCTGCCCCTCTCCATCCCTCCTCATGCTCTCTCTCTCTCCTCAGATAAATAAAATCTTAAAAAAAAATAAGGTGAAGAAATTCAAATGGGTGCATATTACTTGTTTTATTTCAGAAAGCAAAATCAAGGACATGTTCTAAATTAGAAGACAAGATATCCTTGTGAACATGTATTCATCTATGGCAGCAAAACAAGGACAAAAATCAAACAAGACGATGACATACAAGAACACAGCAACTAACCAAGAGTCCAGTGAAGAACAATGCCAAGATGTGGCAGATCTGTAAGCCACATGTCTCCGGGGGACCGAAGTCAGTGGGCTCCAAGGAGCATGCATTCAAAAAACAGAAGTATTTCACACTGTAGATGGACAAAAGAGGCACATATGTCTTCTCTTCAGTAGGAAGAAAGGCAATTGGGATTTGTAGGAAAAACAAAACAAAATGTCAAAGTATCAAAGAAGCCAGGGTCCAGATATGAAGCAAACAAAAATGTGGTTTGATTTTGAACAACTGATAGAATTTAAGGAAAGGGATATTTTCTCTTAACTGGCAGAGACAGGGGTCAAAAAGTGGACTCATGAAAGAGGAAATATTGTCCTGGTTTAGCACCTGTTTCTGCACTGAGTAATGTTTACACTGTGATAACAGAGCAAATGTTGTTTACTGCCATTCAACGTTTAGATTTGGTTATGGTCAAAACATTGAGTATTTTTTTTATATATATAGCTACAGAACAGTGTCATTGTCATTAACCTTGATGTCATAACATTAAAAGATAGAAAGCAAAAGTAAAGCTGACAGGTTGGTTGGAAGGAGAGAAGGAAAGAAGGGGGAAATGGCTTCATCTGACCTACAGGGGAGACAAGAGCTACTGTTTAAAAAAAGAAAGAAAGAAAGCTTATGAACAAGAAACAGCAGCTTATCTTAAGTTATAAAGACTTTCCATATAATAACTAAAGATAATATACCAAAACTAGAGAGGAAAGAGAATAGCTTAAGTGCTTGGGTGGCTGAGTTGGTTAAGCATGTGCCTTCGCCTCTGGTGGTGATCCCAGTGTTCTGGGACTGAGCCCTGCATTGGGCTCCCAGCTCAGCAGAGGGTCTGCTTCTCCATCTCCCTTTGGCCTTCAACCCCACTCCTCGCTTGTGCTCTCTCACTCGCTCTCTCATTAATTAATTAATTAATTAATTAATTAATTCTTCAACAACAAAGATTTCTAGACATGTGAGATAGTCATTGAATACAAGAGATTAAACATGATTTTCAAAAGTATCAGATGACCTGAGGTTTTGATACACATTGGTTAGTTTTGTGGAAATTTCCTTTCCTAGAGAGAAATAAAACTGAATGGTGGTGTAAAAGAATTCTCATCACTTTGTAGCTTCTCCATTTTAATGGGGACACCTTCAAGCTTACACTTGAGAAGTAGAAATCATTTTGCTCAAGCACAAAATAAGCAGAGGAGGATGGGGAGAGAGTTATCCTGTCCCATTTGTTGGTACAAGTAGTTGTGGTCTGAACAGCTTTAAAAAATTGCACAGCATGTGAAACCATACAGGAGTGAATTCTTACCTAAGTCTCAAATATCATTTGAACTTTTTAATGAGATTTCCTAAGAAATGTCTAAAATGTCATTGAAAAATCCTTTCATTATACTAGAAGCCACATAAATTTTCTTTCATACTCAATCTCCAACGGATATTGGCTATTCTCCACTTTCCTGTAACCTAATTTATCTATAATCTTGTATAAAAATCTCCCCCTTGCTATATTTTGAGACAAGAGTGGGATACTTACAAGGTAGCTAGTTATGAATTTCTGATCCAGTTTTAGTGCATACATAAATGAAGGGAAAATCATAAAAAATACTCAGAATCAGAGCAGCCATTTTTGATTGGTTAAATATTGAATATTATGTACTAAGCACAAACTAGCTGATAAAATTCTTTATCAAGATAGGACTAGAAGCATTATTCTATCCCTAGTAGCACTTTAACTGCTTGAAATTTTAGAAATGTATTCATTTTGTGTAGGATTTCTCACCTTTGTACTATTGACATTTTGGACCAGTCTTCGCTGTAGGAGGCTGTCCTGTGCATCATAAGATATTTAGTAGCATCCCTGATTTCTAACACTAGATGCCAGTAACATTCCCTTCTCTCCTCAACCTCCTTCCTCCCAGTAGTGCCAACCAAAAATGTCTCCAGACTTTGCAAAATATCCCCTGACGGCAAAAGTGTACCTGGTTGAGGATCACTGAATGTGATTGTATTTTTTAAAAACTAAAATTTATTTTAGAGACTACTGTGTCAACTCTGCCTACTTCGTACATGATGAATTTGTCTTACACACAGTTGAACATCTGAACTTGAGAAATACAAACCATGATGGATTCTGATTCTTAGGTAGGATAAATGAAATCGGTAGCACTGCAATTGATGGCATTTTCAATTAACTTATGGATAGCAGACAAATATGATTAGATAATTTTAGCTTATGGAGGTCTATCTTAAACCATACATGGCTGATAAAAAGTGTGGAATCTAAGCTCTTAGGATTTCTCTTGAGTTAACCAGATGGTGTGCTTATGATCTGCCTACAAAATCCTTCCATTCTTTTCAAATAAAATGCTATTTTTTACTTTCCACTTTAAGATCATATGCTTTCAATTCTTTCCAAGTGAAAAAAATATATAGGCTATGTTAGACACTAAAATAAACTATCACAAGTCCTGGGATTCCTGGGACTTGTGATAATCGAAGGAAAATGTCACCTACATTCATGATCTTTATCCTCACAGTCTCAGATCTTCATATAACCTAGGTTTCTAATCTATCCTTATAATGATAACACACATATATTATGTGCCAGACACATTCTTAGCTCTTTTACATACATTTAAATAAAAATTTTCCCACTTTGTTGTATTATTGATACATAAAAAATTACACACAGTTTAATGTATACCATTTGATGAGTTTGCACATATACATACACCCATGAACCATTATCATAATCAAGGTAGTAAAATCAGAATTTCAGACAGAAAAGTCGCAAAAATAGTACAGAGAGCTCCTTGATACTTTTCACCCAGATTTACCAATTGTTAACATTTTACTACATTTGCTTCTTCTTATCCCCTTCATACGTCTATAATATGTAATTTTTTGGGAACCATTTAAGAGTAAGTTACATTGTCATTTTATCTCTAAATACATCAATACTGAATTCTTCCTAAAATCATGGAAACTGTAACTAATGTAATACTATTATCTAATCTATATTCAGATTTCACCATTTGTCCTAAAAATGTCTTCTAAGTCAGAGGAAAATCCAAGACTATGTTTGCATTCAATTGTCATGCCTCCTTAGCATCCTTTATTTAATCTGGCACAGTTTCTCAGTCTTTTTCTTTTTTTTTTTTTAAGATTTTATTTATTTATTCATGAGAGACAGAGACATAAGCAGAGAGAGAAGCAGGCTCTCTGAGGGGAGGCTGATGCAGGACTTAATCCCAGGAACACAGGATCACACCCTGTGCCAAAGGTGGCCGCTCAACCGCTGAGCCACCCAGGCATCCCTCTCAGTCTTTCTTTGTAGTAAAAGACATTGACACTTTTGAAGAGCACAGGTCAGTTGTATTTAGACAGTCTCTCAGTTTGGATTTGTCTGATAGTTCCCCATAATCAGATTCAGACTAAGTGATTTGGCAAGAATACCACAGAAGTGATGCTGAGTTCTTGTAAGTGCTTCAGAAGGCATATAACATTGCTTCGTCCCATTATTAGTGATATTACCTTTAACATTGGTTAAGGTAGTATCGAACAAAATATTTCTCCGCTGTCGAGTTATTAGCTTACTCTTCATACTTAATAGGTCTCTTGTGGAAAGATACTCTGAGACTATGTAAATATTTTCTCAAACTTTCATTCACTAGTTTTAGCATCCATGATTATTAGTATTATGTTTGCCAAATAATGATTTTCTAATTCCCTCATTTCTTCCACATGGCTTTCTACTTTGAAAATGAACTTTCGTGATGCCTGGGTGGCTCAGCGGTTGAGTGTCTGCCTTCGGCTCAGGGCATGATCCTGGAGTCCCGGTCCCCACATCAAGTTCGCTGCAGGAAACTTGCTTCTCCCTCTGCCTCTCTCTCTGCTTCTCTCATGAATAAATAAAACCTTTTAAAAAAATGAAAATGAACATTCTCTTTATCTGTTTATTTATCTCTACCACTGTGACCCTTTTCTCTTTTTTATAAGAGAGAAAGAGGAGAGAGCGTGAGGGAGAGAGGTGGAGGGAGAGAGAGAGAACTTTTTTTTTTTTTTTCCTAAGATTCATTTAAGAGTGACAGAGAGCAAGAGAGAGCACATGCACAAGCAGTGGCAGGGGCAGAGGGAGAAGCAGACTCCCTACTGAGTATGGAGCCCGGTGGGTCGTGGGGCTCAATCTCATGAACCTGAGATCATGACCTGAGCAGAAACCAAGAGTCAGATGTTTAACTGACTGAGCGCAACCGAGGCGCCCCATGGCCCTGTTCTTTATTCAGTAGGTTCTATTCCTTTGCTTTTGTTTTGTTTTTTTTTTGATGTTCAATTTTTTTTTTTTTTTTTGAGATTTGGTTGATGAGAGCGCCTTCAAACAGGTTCCTGTGGCTTTGACATAGCACAAAAATATGTTCCAGGTTCATCTTGTATTTTCCCTGCCTCAGACTTGCAATCAATCATTTCTTCAAGGACTCTTAGTTCTTTTTAATGGAGAATGGAATTTAGGAGCCAACATCCAGATGCTTTGTGCATTCAGTGCTACAGGGCTGTATGAGTAGACAAATGGGAAATAGACATATTTATATGCACACGTACATATATACATGTTAACATTTAATCATCACTACAGTCCTATGAAATAGCTACTACCTTTATTATTTTTGTTTTACAGTTCAAGAAACAAGGCACAGAAATTAAGTAACTTGCCCAAAAGTCTGCCAGTTAAGTGATACACACAGCTGAGCTTAGAACCTGGGTGGTCTGGCTGCAGGCCTACCCTTTTAGCATAAATGCGTAAAGATAAAAGTATTCTCAGAATTGAGAAGAAAGTTATACTATGTGATCTAAAAATTCTCATTGAGTTCTTTGACTTTAATGTCCTATCAGTTTTCCATCTGGGGAAGAAAGGAGTCGGGAATGTACTGCTGACCTCTGAATCAAATCTAAGTATCAGACTAGATAGAGAATTTCTTCTTCCCTCAGAAAACTAAAGGCTTGCAACTGCACCAAACTTACTACGCCTGGTTCTCTCTTTCCCAAGGATGAGTTCAGGCCTTCAAGGATTTTCAGGCCCTCAGGGAAATAGGTCTCTGGTAAGCCTACCCAGCGATCCTGTAGATGTGCTCAAACTTCATCGTATACTATGCTGAGGCTCTATTTCCTGCTGCTTAATTCACACTTCAAAATACTCAGGAAAAGCAAGAAAATCAGTCTATTTTATAAAGTGGAGGATGAAGAGGATCATGGATTTTTAAATAAGGTCAAAAGAAATTTATTACTAAAATTAATCAGGAAATACTTTATGGTAGGTAGGATATGGGGAAGTTTTTAATATCTATCCAGAGAACATCTTTCTTGCTCGTGATTATGTTGCTCTAAAAGGAGCAAAAATATTAAGAATGATTTTTTTTTAATCTTTATTTATTTTTTTTTTAATTGTATTTATTTATGATAGTCACAGAGAGAGAGAGAGAGGCAGAGACATAGGCAGAGGGAGAAGCAGGCTCCATGCACCGGGAGCCTGACGTGGGATTCGATCCCGGGTCTCCAGGATCGCGCCCTGGGCCAAAGGCAGGCGCCAAACCGCTGCGCCACCCAGGGATCCCGATTTTTTTTTTTCTATGATAGTCCCAGAGAGAGAGAGAGAGAGAGAGGCAGAGACACAGGCAGAGGGAGAAGCAGGCTCCATGCAGGGAGCCCGACGTGGGACTCGATCCTGGGTCTCCAGGATCAGGCCCTGGGCTGAAGGCGGCGCTAAACCACTGAGCCACCAGGGCTGCCCTATTTTATTTTTTTAAAAGATTTTTATTTATTTATTCATGAGAGACACACACAGAAAGAGAGGCAGAGACGTAGGCAGAGGGAGAAGCAGGCTCCATGCAGGGAGCCCAATGTGGGACTCGATCCTGGAATTTCAGGATCATGCCCTGAGCGGAAGGCAGGTGCTCAACTACAGAGTCACCCAGGCATCCTGGTGTCTCAACTTTAAACACCAATTTGCAGCTTATATTGAAGTAGATGTTCATGCCCTAGGGCCCAGCAATTCTACTCCTAGGTAAAGTTTCCTTTAGAGAACTGTTACTTAAGTCAAGGCACAATGAAAAAGAATATTCATAGCTACATTGTATGTAATACACATATTTGGTAACAACCTACTCCATCTACTGGAGAAAGGATAAGTAGGATGTGGTACATTTAATTCAAGAAAATTCTCTACAGCAGTGAAAATGTAAATTTACAGCTGTCTCTCCACAGATGAAGCTGGATACAGAGGAATATAAACAGGAAGATACTACTGACATACAAACTTAAAACATACAAAATAATCACATATATTGCTTAAGGATATGTACATACACAGTACAATTGTAACAAAATGCATGGAAATGAGAGCCACAAAATTTAGGAGAGTCTTCATTTTTGTTGGAGAGAAAAGAAAGGAAACTATGATTATGGAATACAAACTATTAGTAATGTTTATTTCTTAAAGTTTACTTTTTAACACAGGTGATTAATCTGCATATCTTTTTTATGTCTGAAATATCTCATAGTATACTTAAAAGAAATATCCCCTTTGTCTTATTTTCCTGGCGGTAGACTCATCATGATAGAAATGTATTTCCTCATTACGATAGGTATCACCCATTTTCCAGTCAAGTCTTTGTTATAGGATTCTTTTCCATTGATTGTGTGTAGGGAGAGTGAGGGTTGGCTGCAACTCCTTTCTATTTCAGGGGCTGTCATGGGAAAAAATTCCAGTACTTTGTTGAAAAGGAATTAACCTGGCGCTAAGGATGGAACAAGGATGTGGAAGATACTGGTGCTTGGGATGGGAAAAGGAGGAGCCTGGTTAGAGAAAAGGGAGTCCCAGGGACTGGGAAGGGGACTGGCTTTGCTGGGGTTTTCTTAAGAGGTTTAATGTGTCAGGGTACCTGGGTGGCTCAGGTTCCGATCTCAGGGTTGTGAGACTGAGCCCTGAGTTAAGCCCTACCTGGGCTTAAGATTTCTCTCACCTTCTTCCTCTGCACCCCACCCCCAACCTGCCCAAAGAGGTTTAGATGTGTCCGTGTCCATAGTGGTCAAAGATGGCATGAGTACAGGGGCCCTGAGAGCAAAGCAGAAGTCTTGTGCTGTACAGGCCTGTGGTCAGTGGGGAAATGGCAGTGAGGGCATCTTGATGACCTTTACAGAGCAACAATGGAAAACTCAAAGAATCACACTCAATCTTTGGCATCGGGTAAAACTAGGGGTTCTCATAAGATCCAGTGAAGGGGTACAGAAAATCCCGTATTCCACCCATATTGGAGTCCTACAGCTAGGTCTGAAACAGAGAAATATGTTTCTTGTGCCTGAATGATTATACATTAAACTAGTATCAATAAGCTACCACAATGAATAAGCAAAGGCTAGAGACTATTAGGAATAGGTCCAAATATAGATAGTGCAGAGTTAGCAGGTAATGGGAAGGAAATAGAGCTAGGAGTCTTTTTTTTCCTATCTTCTCAAGGGAGGAAAATAACTTCCAAATCACTTGGCCAGACCAATAGTAAAACAAGAAAACTTAGGTTCATAATAAGAGACCTTGTACAACAGAAGTGTTAGATGAACCTATAAGCTGGACCATTGCTGTGATTCAGCTTCCAAGAAAATAAGTCCTATAGTTGACTGCACTGCCAGATTAGTAGGGTCAGATGATCAGAGAAAGAGAGAGAAATCTCACTAAGTGCCAGTTAGACCACATCCAGGTTTGAAGAACATGGACTAGCCAAAAAGAACTCCAAAGTGAGTGAATTAGAGCTTTCAGGTAACTATATTCTGTGACAAGCTGTTCACAAATATGATGACACACTTACAGAAAGACTTGCATTCCCTGTGCTTTAAAAAGGTAAATATTATCTATTTTCTCTTATACAGGTTCCTAAAAATCAATGAACACAAAAGCATACTTAGAATAAGATGTACAAAAGTTATATAAAATGCCCACGTTTTAAGACTATGCATAAGAGTCTTTGCAAGGGTACTTATCACGAAGTTGTAGCAAAGCAGTTACCGCAGTTGCACCGTTCTGCCTTCAGCTTCAGGATGTTTCCCGTGGCCAGAAATGCTCTAAGTCGTCTCCGAGTTCAAAGCATTCCACAAACAATGGCAAGGCAGAGTCACCAGAAACGGGCACCTGATTTCCATCATAAATATGGTAATGCTGTATTAGCTAGTGGAGCCACTTTCTGTATTGCTGTATGGGCATATACAGCAACACAAATTGGAATAGAATGGAACCTGTCCCCTATTGGCAGAGTCACCCCAAAGGAATGGAGGGATCAGTAATCCCAGCTGGTGTAATAATTGTTTCAAAACCAACTCATAATTGATGCCAGGTGAAAGCACTGTGCACCTACTAAAATATGGCATGATTTAAGAAATAAAGTACATTTGAAACCTTCAAAAAAAAAAAAAAAGACTATGCATAAGAAAAAAGTGTATTAGGGTTCTCCAGAGAAAAAGAACCAACAGTGAATACATAAATGTATAAATATGTATATATGTATAAATATATATGAAAAAAGTTTTATTATAAGGAATTAGCTCACATGATTACAGAGGCTGACAAGTCCAAAGATATGCAGAGTAAGCAGGCAAGTTGGAGACCCAGGAAAGGCAACTGCATAGTTCCAGTCCAAAGTCTGGCAGGCTTGAAACCCAGGAAGAGTGGAGTCCGAAGGCAGGAAAACAGATATCCCAACTTGAAGGCAGCCAGCCAGAGGAACTATAGTTTAGCGGGTGGGGGATGCGGAGGTGGGAGGGCAGGGTAGGAAGGGAGGAGGGTCAGCCCTTTTGTTCTATTCAGGTCTGCAGGATGATGTCCACCCACCTTATGGAGGGCAATGTTTTACTCAGTCTACTTATTTAAATATTAATTTCATTCAAAACATTCATAGAAAAACTCCCAAATAATGTTTGATCAAATATCTTTTAGTAAGGTCAAATTTCTAAAAATACTTTCTTCATATTCTAAATGTCTACTCTTTCAAATTTCTAATGAAGAAACCAAGCAAGGTTTAGTATGATTTTCAAATTACCTTTGTAGCTCTAAAACTATAGCCTGCCACTGAAGCCAAAATGTAATTTCAATTATCATTATTATCACAATTCAGAGCTCTTCAGATATTAACTTTCCCAGAAAAATTTACCTTTGTTTTTGAGCATAAATTTATGATAGTAAGTAACAGTTTATTGGGAAAATACTTTAAAATGATTCATTTATTTATATCTCTATTGCATTATTTAGAGATAATCAAAAGTAGTGACTGTGCCAAATTAAAACATCTGGAAAGCTTTCTAAATTTTGGCTATAATTCCAGATTTCCTCCCTAGCATTTCATAGTACTGTTTGTTCAAAACACAATAAAGTTTCCATATAGTTCTTATTGGAATCATTTTCTTTGGAACACCTATAATAAAGTTTGTTATTTTCTCCCAGATGTTATCTTTAGCTCCACAGCATCAATGAAAGCCATTAAACTATTTTTTAAATTGTGATATTTTGTCTTTTAAATAAATTATTAAGACACTTTTATTTGTAACAATTGAAGTTTTGCAGTAATGATTGAAATTTATGTTGTTTTTGTCAGGTATGTTTTACAAGTGAGATCATAAATCTAAAATGCAAAGTGTATAAAAGTTTTATGAAACATTTCATGACTAAAAATCCTTCTTTGTACCAACTGTTAACATGACAAATAGCTGGTGTTAACAATTTGGTACTTTTAAAAATTGCACCTGAGAATTTCAATTGATCAAAGAAAAAATATTTTAAAAGACACTATTTCAAATTCTTTATTGTTGAAAGTAATATATGATCTCCTTAATCATCTCCCGATTATTACAAATCTTTGAACTATGAGCTAAGTGAACACGACTGCTCTTTGGATGAAATATGAGTTTAGCATTTCCAATCTTCAACACTACATTTTTTGTTACTGTCTGCATTCATCATTCACATCACTTGCAATAAGTCATGCTTTTATTTCAGAAATGAAAATCACTGGTTTTATTTTATATTAATTTTTGCACAGTACCAAAAGACATTTCAGGATGTTTCAAGAAGTGTCCCATGCTAGAGTTATCATATTTTTCCAGTTTTAGAACATGAACATTTATGACATTTAAAAGGAATGCTAAGAAACTTACCAACATTTTGCTGATACTTCATTCTGGGTGGGTTTTTTTCCTCTTTCCTCTTACAAGGTTTAATTCAAATATAATATCCTTATAGAAAGTATGCTTGATACAAGTGTACAGCTTGATATATTTTCAAACTGAACACACCCATGTAACTAGCACCCAGATTAATAGAACAGCATCCTAGATGCCCCAATTCCAAATCCTTTCAGTTATTTCCTTCCCACAGAAGAGTAACTGACATCTTGTTTTTGTATTTTACATAAATAGAACCATAAAGTGTGTATTATTTTGTGTCTGGCTTCTTTTTGCTAAGCATTTGGTTTTTGAGATCATCCATAATTTTACATGTAGCTTTAGATCTTTCAATCTAATATATCCTATTGTGTAAGAGTGCCATGATTTGTCTATTTGGGTTGTTTCCAGTTTGGGATATTATTAAAAATGCTGCTATAAACACTCACTGCTTTGACCAATTCCTTAAGTTTAAAAGAAATTAAATTGAAAATCACGGGTGCCTGGCTGGCTCAGTCAGTAGAGCATGCAACTCTTGATCCAGGGGTCATGAGATCAAGCTCCATGTTGGGCTTAGAGCTTACTTAGAAAAAAAAAAAAAAAAACGGTCATTCTCAGTTGCATTAATCCCACTCCAACTATTCAAAGCCCACATAGCTGCTATACAGACAACACAGAATACAGACTACTTCCATCATTGCAGAAAATCCCATTGCACAGTGCTGAATTTATGGTGGTGTACATATGGAATTGCTGGGTCACAGGGTATGCACGTTCTGCATTGATAGCAGATGTCAAACAGTTTGGGGGTATCAATTACTCATATTTTGTTATAAATTCTCCCATTTTAAAATACTAAAACACTGTATTTACTTTTCATCTAAGAACTACAATTCACTAAAAGTAAAAGCAAATAAAAATGAAACTACTTAGAAGTAGCAACTGTTAGGGCATGGAGTGTTTCACAGGTAAAGCACAATGTAGCAACATTATTTAACATGACACAGGTCAAGCTAACAGATGTTGCAATGTTTCTCCTATGCCATTATCAACAAAAGGTCCATTACCAATACATGTCACAATAGAACTAACAAATCTGTATCAGAATTTACGTAATTAACAGTACTACTATTTATCAATGGTAGGAATGCATCTCAATATTTTAATAACTGAATCAGCCATGCTCATGTCTATCGCTTAAATCAGATCTGCTCATAATCTGAAATAATACTGGATATTACCAACCTTTCCAAGGTTTGGCAATCTGAGGGGCCAATTTGTCTGTGTTTAAACTGCATTTAATCACAAATGAATTTGTGCATCTGTACATACTCATTGGTCTTTAAAAAAAAATCATTTCTTTCCTCTTGGATTGCTCATTTATATACCTTGCCCATTTTAATTAACAATTTATAAATATGGGGATCCCTGGGTGGCGCAGCGGTTTAGCACCTGCCTTCGGCCCAGGGCGTGATCCTGGAGACCCGGGATCGAGTCCCGCATCGGGCTCCCGGGGCATGGAGCCTGCTTCTCCCTCTGCCTGTGTCTCTGCCTCTCTCTCTCTCTCTGTGTGTAACTATCATAAATAAATAAAAATTAAAAAAAAAACAATTTATAAATATGCTTTTACTATTACATATCACGTAATACATGACTGCCCACATATATCCTTTTACCATTTTAAATTACTGATTTAAAAAAATAAATTACTGATTTATATATATTTTAAAAGATTTTATTTATTCATGAGAGAGAGAGAGAGAGGCAGACATGGGCAGAGGGAGAAGCAGGCTCCCTGTGGGGAGCCCGATGTGGGACTTGATCTTAGGACTCCAGTATCATGCCCTGAGCTGAAGGCAGATGCTCAACTGCTGAGCCACCCAGGCATCTCTATATTCTTTATTAAGGAAATTAGCCTATTGTCTATCTAAGTCTTACAAATATTTCTCAACTTGTAGTTCATCCTTTCTCTTACAGAATTGTTTTAAATGACATGTAGTCAATTTTCTTAATCTTTCTTTTCAGTTTTTGTGTTTTATACCATGTTTTGAAATCCTTACTCAAAGAGTATATGAAAAATTAATTCCTGTTTTTTCTGGCTTGTTTTTGGGATATTTGATGTAAGTGTAATTTACCTTGTCATACAAAGTGAGGTGCAGATCCAGCTTTATATTTTTCCAAGTGGCCTGCCGTGTCTTTTGTAAGACACTGCTAGTTACCTACCTGGCACCCGTTCTCCCTTACTAACAGAACTGTGACTTTGTTTAGGGCAGAATGTGCCCAGCTTAAAGTACTTTCCCAGACTCTTGGAGCAAGGGTGGCCAAGTGATGCAGTTCTGTCCTAACTTTTAAATAAGAGCAACTGACATGGTCCTTCTGGTCTCTTTTTCACCTTTCTTTCTTTTTCAGTTCTGTCCTAACTTTTAAATAAGAGCAACTGACATGGTCCTTCTGGTCTCTTTTTCACCTTTCTTTCTGCTAGGAATCTAGATGTAATACCTAGAGGTGAAGCAGCTACTACCTTCATACAATGAAAACGAAAGCCACCCATCCAAACTGGAAGAGTAAAAAGATAAGATGAGCCTGAGTCCTTGATGACATTAAGTTGCCATATTAGTCCTGGATCATATATTCTTGGATTTCATACTATGTGAGAAACATAAACTCCTGTTTAGTGAAGCCATTGATCACAGGGTTGCTTCTTATAGCCAAGAATGTTCTTATCTGATGCAGTACTGTCACTTATTTAATAATTCATCTAATACTCTCTACACCCAACATGGGGCTCAAACTCACAACCCCAAGATCAAGAGAGTTGCATGCTCTTCTGACTGACCCAGCCAGGCATCTTGATAATCCACGTTTTTACATCAATTTGATAAGCTATCTTTATCATATTCTAATTTCCCATATGTAATTTGGTATATTTCTGGAAACTCTCCTGTTTCATTATCTAAATGACTTCAGTATTATTATTAATAGGTAATATATTAGCTAATGTTTACTGACTACTAGGACAATTCAAAGGACAACAGCCCTCTGAGCCTTAATTATTCTATATTAATGTTTAGTACTTGAAAGCCTAAAACTAACAGTGGGCTTTAAAAACTAGAAGAGATTAAAAAGGAAAGCAAAGATGTTTCCCTTATTTATATAAAGGACTGTGGTAAAAAGCAACTCCTATGTTGCTAAATGGCAGCACTCCTATTATTCTATGTTGTAAGGAAACAAACACTAGATTCGGGGTTTGGAGACAAACTCTTAACTGGTAGGTCAACAGTGTTATTTTAGACAATCCTTTCTTTTTTTTTTTTTTAATTTTATTTATTTATGATAGTCACAGAGAGAGAGAGAGAGAGGCAGAGACATAGGCAGAGGGAGAAGCAGGCTCCATGCACCGGGAGCCTGACGTGGGATTCGATCCCGGGTCTCCAGGATCGCGCTCTGGGCCAAAGGCAGGCGCCAAACCGCTGCGCCACCCAGGGATCCCTAGACAATCCTTTCTTAGGTCTAATTTCCTCATCTGGATAGTGAGAAATAATTATACTCATTAAGTGATCTCTAAGTTTTGCCTAACTTTAACACTCTTAAAGACTAATAATTATGGCTACTGGTTTTGAAATTCATTAGATGTGGACTTGAATTCAGGATTCAGCAATCAGTTCATGTATTCATTCACAAAGTACTGGGGATACACTGATGAACATGTCAGAAAATGTCCCTGTTCCAGTGCATCTGGCATTATAGTGGAAATTAATAATTTTTAAAAAGGTGGGATAATTTACCTATATTAAATGTATAACCTGTCTAAAACAGTTTTAAAAAATTTTAGGACTGCATTATAACACACATACAGAAAAGACTTTTAAAACATAAGCTTAATGTGATATTAAAAACTAAACACCCATGAAAGAATTCCTTTTCATGACTCTTTCCAAATACAAACCACCTCCTTCCACATTAAGGGTAACCACTAATCTTTTATGGTGGTCACTTTATTTTTTATAAAAATGACTTTGCCAATTGGATTGTGGTAGCAGTTGTACAACTATACAAACTTACTAAAAACTATCAAACTGTATACTTATGATGGATGTACTTTGTGGCATGCAGTATATACCTCATTAACGCTGTTTTAAAAAGACTTTGTACCTAAGTATCTCTAAACACTATTGCTTAATATTGCCTGTGTTTGAACTTCATATAAATGTAGTAATACAGAAGTTCTGTGGCTTCTGCTTTCACTCATAATGCTCTCCATGTTCTTACTTATGGCTCCAGTCATTCATTCATTTTCACTGCATAACATTCCACTGGATTATACCTATTTATCCACTCTATGTTGATGGACATGCTATTTCCAATTTTTGGCTATTATGAATCATGTTATTATGCACATGTCTCTTGTGGCATATGTACAACCCTATCTGTTGGGTATAGGTCTAGAATTGTATATATTAGCTTTTAATATTAAAAACACATTTCTGATACTGTAGCCCTGACAAAGAAAACAGCTTAGAATGTCAGGTATGGACAGCTGTCAACTTAACCTGTTCAATTTCATGAACTACTCAACTTCAGCTAAACCTGTTTTCATTTCCTTCTACGTATCCACTGTTCCCTCTGCCTGGTTAGTCCTCCCTCCTATTTCTGCCTACTTAACTTTTACTTATCCCCAAGATTTTAGCTTAATCATCATTGCCTAAGGGATGGTTTTCATTTTTTTTCCAATTATACATTATCTTGATACCCCAGATTCATACTTATTTCTCCATGTGTTGCCATTGTTTTACAACTTGTAAAACTAACTGGCTATCTCTCCAACAATACTGGCTCATTAAAGTTAGGGTGTACATGTGTGGTTTTTATATATCAATGTATCCTTGCACCTAGCACAGTGCCCACCACATACAAAGGGGTCAATAAATAGTTGATGAATATCTATCATCTCTTCACATTCCCGGTACCTAATTTAAATGCTGTTTCTTCTGAATGTCTTGTTCTTACCATCCTTTAAAAGTAAACTTTTATTAGGCAAAAAAATTGTTCTAAGTCCCATGGGGCAAAGAAGATTGACTTACGGGGGACTTAGCAACTAGGCCCATCATCATGAACAAGAGAATAATTCTGCATAAGGATTACAAATCCTGGAGTGTTTCATTATCAAATGATGCATACTATTTAAGTGATACTTCACATAGCAACTGATTAATTCCACAAAAGTGAGTAGGGTCATTATAAAATCAAGCAAAAGTAAGGAATTTCAATCATTTACCTTCAACAATGAGTGCTTATTAATATGAACAGCAGTAATCCACTTTCATATTCTCTTTTTTCTTTTTGTCACCAGCTGATAAATTTCCTCTATAACCAGTCATTCTGTGTAATTGATCCTGAATAAATACTTTGGTAAGCTTTTTTTGCTTGTTCAGTTTTTAATAAAAATCGCTAAGTGGCAGATACTGTAGAAAAACCAAGGTTTCTGTTCTTGATATACCTAATTTACTTATATTCCAAGTGTTAATTTAACAAAATTATCAAAATTATTACAGGTAGCAAAGTTTATTTCCAACTATATTAATAACCTTCACATGCTCTAATTACAAGTTAAATGCAAAATATTTTATAAAAAATGTTTTTTCCTATTAAATTCTAACTTATACCACCGAACTGTCCAGAAGGAATGTAAGAACTTTTTTCAAGTACCTGCACACTATAAATATTTTTTAAAAGATTTTATTTACTTATTTATTCATGAGCAACACAGAGACAGAGAGAGAGGGAGAGGCAGAGACAGGCAGAGGGAGAAGCAGGCTCCATGCAGGGAGCCCCATGTGGGACTCGATCCCGGGACTCCAGGATCATGCCTTGAGCCGAAGGCAGACGCTTAACCACTGAGCCACCCAAGCGTCTCTATAAATATTTTCAAAGTTAAAACTTGTGTATACTAAAACTGAAAATAAGTTGAAAATAATTGAAACTGAAACTAAGAAAAGTTAAAACCAGGGTTACTACCAACACAAAATAAAAAACTGGGAATTATTTTAATAATACCATTAATAAATTTCTTTATTTATTGGAGAGAGAATGCACATGCAGGGAGGGGAAAAAGGAGAGAATCTCAAGCAGACTCACAGCTGAGCATGGAGCCTGATGTGGCCACAATCTCACAACCCTGAGATCATGACCTGAACCAAAATTAAGAGTCGAACACTGAATTCACTGACCATCCAGGCACCCCTTAATCAACCTGACAATCTTTCCTTTAATTAACCTCTAAGTTGCAACCTTAGCATATCGAAAGAATTTCAAATGAGAAACCTAATCTTAAACTTCATGTTTAATAATATGGCTTGTACAGAGAATTCTTTCAGAATCACTACACTACATAAAGACACAGTACGGTCTAAAATTTATATCAGTTTGTTACAAAGAAAATATATTCACAAGTGGAACTTTCTTCAGAAAATATGCTTTGAAGTTCAAAGATATAAGGATGTCTAGCCTTTACTGATGTCAAAATCTTATTTTGGGATTTACTTAAAAAAGAGGCAACAGATTCTCAAACATACAAACTACTGCCAGGAAATCATACAAATGAGAAATAAAGAAGAAATTGTAATTTGGTTTCTAAAGGGAAATTAAAATGTAGTATAAAGTAAGATCCAACACATGGATTCCATTAAGGAAATCGTTTATGAAAAAGGATGATAAAACACTTATTTTATGTTATCAGAGCAGAGAATTGCTGAGGGTGATTTTTAGCTCTATTAAAACTTATTTCAGACTGCCAGGCCATACAACCAGAAAGAACTGTATTAACACAAGCCTCTGATGTGCGGTTGTCCAACTACAAAAAAGAAAAATAAAAAAAGAATTGTACGAGAGGTGCCTGTAGAGCATGAGACTCCTAATTTCAGGGCTGTGAGTTCAAGCCCCATGTTGGGTGTAGAGATTACTTAAAAATAAAATCTTAAAACAAAACAAAACCAGTATTGTATGGAAGATATTATAACAAAACTTAAAAATGTGTCACAATTCCCTAAAGCCTAAAACTAGCTAAAATATGCATAAAAATATAAAAGATAAATAAATAGTAATCATCTTAAAATATTCAATTAGTTTTGCCGAATATGAAAAATATTGTTTATTAGTTTGTAGGGCATTATTTTATCCAATGTTTAATTACATTGGAATTTTTAAAAATCTCACTAAAATTTAAACAATAAACAAAACTGTCTACCTCACTATTTTAAGTCAATGCAAATTTTCACTAATTTAAAACTACATTAGCATTTTAATATTTGGGGAAGTTTTAGAAATACATATTATTATATATAAAACTGCCTTATAGACCTCAGAAATAAGCAAGTTTAATAATGGTTCATAAAACTTTACAAATCTAACTTGTGGTTTTTAATACAATGCAAATTATATAGATTTTTATTTTTAATCAAAATTTCAATTATTTTACAATCAATCTGAAACAGAAGTAAGTATGTCTCATAATTCTCCTTTTAAGGATTAACATTCATCACGATTACTAAAGGTGATAATACACACACACACACACTCTAGAAGAGACTATATGGCTAGTTCTATCTTAAAAATACTAATGAACCTGTAATTAGGTTGGAATTATGATTTAAAATTAATATGATTTAGAAAATATTATTATATAAAAATTCAAGGAAAGGACATTGTCAAAGTCAGCTTATGGTTAATAGTACTGTATCTTGTAAAAATGTACAAATTATGTTTCCAAACTGACAATCTGTTTTAACTGCTTTGCTCATTAGCACACAAAGATGTTGGTTGGGCTTGAAACATTATAAACTGTATCTATACAAACCCTAACCAGGGTAGTTCTCAGGATTAAATGCTAATATTTTTAAAATACCATTTTAGACACAAATACCTTATTTTATTTTACATCATTAGAGAATAAACATGATCCACATATGAAACTTTTCACCTTAAAGAAATGATAGCTTAAAAAAATTAAACCACTTTTTGATAGAATGGATCCCAAAATGCCTTGACTTATTGCTTAAATAAAATAGTACCCCCTGGTACCAACTTCTCAGCTTCTTTGGGAAGATTCCAAGTTCAACACCATGAACACTAATTATTATAATCCACTTTAACAAAGTACTTATCTTAGGAATTCCTTACAAGTGACAAATGTTTATTTTATAGCTATTGCTTCTGTAGTTATTGATCCTTCCTCACAATTTCATATGATTTTAGGTTCTAGAAATTCTATCCCTCTGGTGCTTCTATCTGTTGTCTTAAACTTGTTTAAGAAAATCATCATATGTAATTTTCACATTATCCTGTCTCAAAGATAGCTTCATAGTTTTCCTGCAGGTTTTCTTTCTTTTTTTTCTTTCCTTTTTTATTTTTTTAGTGGGGGAGAGGGGTGAAAGGAGGAGAGATGAGCTCGATACCTTGCTAATTTGAAGACTTGTTTCAGAGTTGCTGGATATTTCCCGACACAGTTAGTTGCTAAAGGAATACATACTAAAGATGGGGATAGCCATGTCATGTTAGCACATTTAAGACAGCAGTTACCTTTTCCAGCTGAGACCAGAAATGATAATACAATAATTTGCTAATAGTTATCAGGCATTTGCTATTTTATGGACATCAATAAAATATTTTATCTACTTTACAAAGTACACCTACAGTCTATGAAATAATTGGAATAAAAATTTCACTAGTCAAAATTTCTTAATATTTCCCTTAGCAAATACTGTACATTTGTTAGAGGACCTGATACATGTTAGTAATACAGGACAAGCTGTTATAAAACAAAACACACAGCTGGGAAGCATTTTATTTTTTTCTACTTCATATAACATTGTTCAGGACAAGATTTTAAAGTCTCTTTCCAGCAACTCTTATGACTTAGAAGTACCACTTAAAAATATTTATTGATGCTATAAATATTACTATTTTTCTACATATTAACAATTTTTATAATGCCATATCCATTATACCTCCTGTTGCTTTGGTCAGAAAGATAAACGAAACTGAAACCAGGTATTTAGGTATTCAAAAATGGTTTTTCAAAGCACACCCAAGCAAACCAAATCTGTATCAGCAATTGTTAAAATTAGTTTTAGTTGTTATTAGAACTTAATAAGGACATACTGAAGCACATACGAGATTTTTAAAATTATATACAATTAAAAAAACAATTTGAATTTATAAATAAAAAGAATGGCCAAATTAATGGTTAAGCATCAGATTTAAAATATCTTAACTTTTAGGCTATTCAGAAATATATTTTGTGGATAATAAGAATTATTTCATAAATATATATGTATAAATATAAATATATATCTACAGGATCTGCGATGCAGGAGAAAACCCTTTAAAAAAAATTGCACTTTTAGATTATCAGGATGCTGTCATATTTACCCTTTGAATGAAATAAAATATAATTACCATTCCAGGTGTTTTTGGCACAAGTTTTTAGGTGAATATTGACACAACCTTAAAAACACAATGCTTTTATATTTTATTCACTGGAATATGAAGAATCAAACAGAATTTGGAATTCTGACCAAAAAAAATTCAGGTAACTGCAAATGCTTATTTAATTAAATACAAAAAATATGGTTTTAAAAAGACCTCAAACCTGCCTTTACATGTGGAACATGTAAAATTTTACCAGCAACAGGTTTTCTTCAACCATCTCAGCAAGAATTCCCAGACTACACACAAGTTTAACATTGTCTTTTTCTACCCATGTATGACTTAGATCACACCCCAGTATATAAAGACAAAAAATAAATGTATAGTAAAAAGATTGGATAAATCAGGAGAGGCTTTTTGGTCTTGAATTCTTCACCCACTAACAATGAAGCAGCGCTGTAGGCAGCCCAAAATACACCAAACAGCTTTAAAAAAACAAACAAAAAAGACAAAAGGCAGCATATTAGCAAGTCAATTAACATTTTAGGTATCAGAAAATAAAATAACATTTACAGTATTTTCTTAAAATAACCATGACAACCAATTGTGATGAACAGTAAAACTTACTGAGAACGTTTAAAATTAAAGAATGTTTAAAACATTTTTTTCTTTTTAAATTTATTTATTCATGATAGTCACACGGAGAGAGAGAGAGAGGCAGAGACACACGCAGAGGGAGAAGCAGGCTCCAAGCACCGGGAGCCCGATGTGGGATTCGATCCCGGGTCTCCAGGATCGCGCCCTGGGCCAAAGGCAGGCGCCAAACCGCTGCGCCACCCAGGGATCCCAAGAATGTTTAAAATTTAAGAATGTTTTTCCTTGCTCTGTTCCTTGGTCTTATGCAAATGAAGTCTTTTGTTATCAAACCTGTCTAATCATAGGAATCCCTTGCCTATTAAAGAGAGAGAATCCTGAGGGGTGCCTGGCTGGCTCAGTTGACAGAGCATGAGACTCCTGATCTCAGGGTTGTAAGTCTGAGCCCCACATTGGTTGTGGAGATTACTTAAAAATAAATCTTAAAAACAAAACAAAATGAGAATCCTGGGATTCATTCTAGCTCTGCTAAATCAAAATCACTAAGGGAAGGGTCTTGTTATCAGTCTTTTTAACAGTGTCCCTGGTGATTTAAGATAAGGAAACTTTTGGCCAATTGCTTAAAGAAATTTGACTGCTGAAAGAAAATGAATTGATCATTACAAAGTAAACCTTTTCCTGTTTCTTCTTCTAAGAAGTAGGAAAACAGACTAAGTGAAAATTTTAGACAATGTTTATTAAGTATTAACAGCATTTTCTCATGAATTGGTAAAAGTACAGGGTTAAAAGAAAAAATAATATTTTGGTCAAGAGTTTAATTAAATAAAATGTACCTTGGTTTTCTGATTATACACATACCTAAACTTAAATTATTTCCCTGGAATATTATATAGTACTCATTGATATAGACACTAACGGCATTTTATATAGAGTAAAATGAAAGGAAGAACTTCAAGGGCAAAAAATAAGAAAAGTATGAAGGAAAATGACTTGGCACAGGGTAGGATTTCTCAATCTCTCACTATTGTCATTTGGGGGCTGAATAATTGTTGTGAGAAGCCGTACTGTGCATTGTAGGATTTTGGCAGTATCTCTGGCCTCTCTACCTACTACATACTACTAATATGATTCCACTCCTAACCCATTTGTGATATCCAAAGAAGTCTCCAGAAATGGCCAAATGTCCTCAGGTGACAAAATCACTTGAGAACCACTGGTAGAGAGGTCAAAAATAAACACTGGCAGACTGAAAATATATTTGAGATGGTCCAATTTTCTATTGTGCTTTTTAAATTAAAATAAACTACAAAATATTTAAAACTTTCAGAAAAGTATAGGGAAATATGTAAGATTACGATCAAACTACATTTGTATGTCATATATTTTTTGTTATAAATAAATGGTTAAAGGTTGGTAAGAGTTATAGAGATTTAATGTTAAAAAAACAGTACTGGTAGATTACACTGTATTCTAATGCTAGATTTAAATGACAAGGGTTTTGTAACATATTTCTCAACAAAACAAATCTCAAACATATAATAGCTCACTATACAAAGAAGATTAAACGATTAGGAAGAAATTGGCAGAGAAAAATCTGAAGTTTAAAACAATTGTATCCTAAATTTTTAACAATGTAAAAGACTTTGCCATTTTATAAAAATACATTCATAAGTTGCATAAAGAATATTAAAGACCAACTTTCACCTAAACTCGATTACTAAAAGTGACCAGAGGACACACAGTTTTAGCAATTTTGGGAGTAGTCTCAGAAATACTCAAATAGGCTTTAACCCAAGTTAAAATAACACACAAACAGGAAGGATCCTGAATGATTCAGTAAAGTGGTATGTTCACTAGATAATTAAATGCCAGCAATGGAGCTAGCTTCTGCACTGCAAGACTTTTAAACTAAGTGCTAATAATGCCAATTAAAAAAAGAACAAACAAAAAAAAAAATGACCTTAGCATTAGAATAGAGAGGAAAGAATGATTTCTACTTAGTCTCTAAAGTGTTCAAGCAGTTCTAGTATACAAAGATGTTCTCAAAATATTCTTGTGTGCCTACTCTGTTATCAAGTATATATACTTTACCACCTAGCTAACACATCTTAAAAAATAGTTGTCAAACTTTCCAATTTGCAGAGGTGTATAAGAAAGGATCTCTCCCAAAGACAGGCAGCAAGTAAGTGGAACAATCAGAATTTGAATTTAGAACTGACTAGTTCCAAAATCCATACTCTTCTCAATACCGAATGCTTATATGTTAGTATTAGCCTGTAAGTACCCAATTCTAAAAGAATCATTTCTTTTATATTAAAATTAGTAATCAACTTTAAATAAAACGAAATGTCATAAAAATTAAGTGGTTCTACTTAAAAACAAATAATACTTTAATGTGAAGGCTACATAATGGCAGTTCTGAAAGTGGTGGTTTTAAGAAAGTATATATTTTTTCACAAAGAAAAGAATTACATTCATTGTGTAATATACATACATATAACATTTACTTCTCAAAGTTGTTCAAAATTAATAAACCAAAATTGAATTTATTTTACTACTTATTAGTACTTAATATTATCAGTAAATGTTTAATAATATAGGCACATATGTTAATGTAAATTTAACACAGAATGGAGAAATTCCAATCTCTGCAATACAGAAAAGCCAATTTTTTACAACCATGTCTATGAAATTTGATAATGAAGTTATTATTCAAATAGGAGCAACAGTTATTAAATAAATGTCCAGTAAAATTTAAAATAAGTATCTCCCACAAAATCTAAGTCATGTGAAGTTGTATTACAAAGAAAATAAAAATTCAATCTTAAAAAAATTATCTGAGTGTAATATCCTGTAGTCTTATTTGCTCTTTGTTTTTTACTCCTCCCCCTCCGACATACAATATATTTCTGGAAATTAAAATGGGAAAATAAAAGAAATACAACTAGTAAAAACAATGAGTGAGATCACTGTCCCAAAACACTTAAAAATGTTTGATAGTTACAATGCTTTAGGTAGATAACTAGTAAACTTTTGTTCCTGGAAAACAATGATCATTCTACTTACTTTTATAAGAGTAGACACCACTTCAAATGATCCAACCACCAAAAGTATAGGAGCTATTACAATGAGAGGAAGTAGTGAATATCCAATAACTCCAAGAACTTGGCCATAGGCAACCTGTGAATTTTAAAGTTTAAACAAATGTCATAGAAATCAAAATAATTACATTAATCACTACTGAACATTACATATCTTGGTTGTACTTACATAAACGTGACAAGAAGAAATCATGAAGTATCATATGCTTTATATTTCAAATTATCATAATCTGCTATGTTCCTAGACAGTCTCATAAACTCATCAACTTTCTGATGATACCCAAATCTACATTTCCAGCCCTTTCTCCCTTTTGAGACTTATATATCCAATTATCTTCATTATACCTACAGTATACTTTCTCACTACTTACCTTAAGTTGTAGAAGGATTATTTAAAGGGACCACAATCATCTTATTTAAACAAAAAATTCAAGGTCTAGGGGCATCTGGGTGTTAAGGGGTTGAGCTGCTGCCTTTGGCTCCGGTTGTGATCCCAGAATCCTGGAATCAAGTCTTGCACCCTGCCTATATCTCTGCCCCTCTCTCTGTGTCCCTCATGAATAAATAAAATCTTAAAAAAAAAAAAATCAATGTCTAGAGAAGCTACATGTGACAAATGCAGACTAAAAGGGAAGGGAAGGCAGGCAGGAGAGACTGAAAGAAAAAATACTTAATGGCTACAGCATGCCAAATTCTGTGATAGATCAAGACAGATTAAATAGACCAACAATCCTATTCAGTAGGTATTACTGCCTCCATTATGAAGAAACTACATTTTAGAAAGACAAAGTACTTTGTTTAGGAAAGCAAAGCTGATGGGAGAAAGAGTTCAAATTAATATCTAGGTCTCTCTTTCTTTTAAGATTTTACACATGAAAGAGAGTGTTCAAGCACATGAGTAGGAGGGAGGATAGAAGGATAGAGGGAGAAGTAGACTCCCTGCTGAGTGTGGAGTCTGACAGGAGGTTCCCATCCTAGGATGGTGAGATCATGACCTGAGCCAAAGGCAGATGCTTAACTGACTGAGCCAGGCTCTTAAGATCTAGGTCTCTTAACTCTTACATCAATAATCCTAAATTGCCAAAACATTTACTGATATCTATTTTCATGTAAATATTATACAGGGTTATATCAAAGATACAACAAATAATATGTGAACAAATATAATTTTAAGTCTCTATCGAATTATTTTAAATTTTCATATGTAGAATGAAAAAGTTTCATAAATAAATGTTATTCTAAAGTTTTATTTAAAAAAAAGCAAAAAAAAAAGTCTTATTTATTTGAGAGAGGGGAAGAGAGAACAGGGAGAGGAGCACAGAGGGAAGGACAAGCAGACTACCCCTTGAGCAGGGAGCCCAATGTGGGGCTTGATCCCAGGACCCTGAGACCATGACCTGAGCTAAAGGCAGATGCCCAACCCACTGAGCCACCCAGGTGCCCCAATAAATGTTATTCTAAATTTATTCAACAGTTTTAGGTTTGGGGATCCCTGGGTGGCGCAGCGGTTTGGCGCCTGCCTTTGGCCCAGGGCGCGATCCTGGAGACCCGGGATCGAATCCCACGTCGGGCTCCCGGTGCATGGAGCCTGCTTCTCCCTCTGCCTGTGTCTCTGTGCCTCTCTCTCTCTCTGTGACTATCATAAATAAAAAAAAAAAAAATTAAAAAAAAAAAAAAAAACAGTTTTAGGTTAAAATGATGGATTGAACACATTTATCTAATATTATTACCTCTTGAAACTATACTAAAAGGGAAGGGGGAAAAACTATCTAATCTATCTATTTAATCTACCTTCCTACCTACCTACCTACCTACCTACCTACCTACCTACATGGGGCAGGGGGGTAGCAAGGCAGAGGGAGAGAGTCTCAAGCAGAGTCTATGCAGAGTGGGAACCTAATTTGGGGCTTGACTTCAGGATCCTGAGAGCACAACCAGAGCAAAACCAAGATTTGGATACCCAAGGGACTGCATCACTCAGTTGCCTCCCGAAAAATCTTTTTAAAAAAGGCATAAACAATGGAAACTAAACCATTAAATAATCATGGGATGTAAAAACATTGTACACACCTGGGAGAAACAAAGTAATAGTAAAATCCAGAGGCTATATAGGTTGGTCATTGTATAAAGGAGGACTGATTCCTAACTGATATATTAAAAATTTATAAACCTAAAGGTACATCTCAGCACTCACCACAGGAAGTTATCACTTTTACTTCCAAGTAAAGGCTCAATGGGCTGTGGATGAAACCCCTGAGCACTCTAAGAACACAGATAATGCAGATCAAGTTCATTCTCATTACTTATATACCTTAGTTTATTCATAATAATTTAGTCCCAAAGTACATATAAAATCATGAATAAAATGGGAAAAAAATAACACTATCAAAAGGACCAGGAACAAAAGTCTGATTCTAAACTCTAGGTTTAGATCAGACACATGAAAAAAAGAGAATGAGTGTAATGAAAGAAAAGCCATTTGTAAGAATCAAAGTGTTATTTTGTGTAAGATAACTCTATTATTTGGAGAAAATAAAGTTTGATGAAAGCTATTTCCTCATCTTTATAGTAATTTCCAGTTGTGACACTTTATGAATGATGGTATCTTCATATCATTCTTTGCATTCTCCCTAGTGTATAATTATATATTCTATATCATGAAATAAAAGTATGTTGTTTTATTATATTAATAAATGACAATTTTATTTTTTAAAGATTTTACTTATTTATTTGAGAGAGAACACAAGCAGGGGCAGGGACAAGGGGAAAGGGACAAGCAGACTCCCTGCAAAGCAGGAAATCTGACATGGGGCTCAATCCCAGGACCTCAAGGTCATGACCCAAACTGAAGGCAGACACCTTTACCAACTGAGCCACCTGGGCACCCCAACATAATTTTCTTTAAAAAAAAAAGAGGCTTCTACAGAAGAGCAGGACATGGGACAATAGCAACATAATTTTGGAAGCTGGAAAACAGATGAAAAAGAGCTAAGTAACTGACTTGGCAGATCGTTCTACAAAATGTGAAAAAAAGGGCTCAAGGTCTCTGCATTTAGCAATCAACGCTCATGGAGTCAGCACCCACAAGGTAACTCTGCCTGAGATCCACTCTGCTTTATTCTTTCCACAGAATAAACTGTTAAGAGGAGAGAGAAAAAAAAAAAAAAAAGAATAAACTCGTAGAATTCCTAGGAATTCAGTCTTATTTAATGGGGCAGCAGTTCTCAAAGTGTGCCTCATGGGCCATGGAGGGTCCCAGAGACTCTTCCAGAAGACGAAGGTCAAAACTATTTTCTATAAAAATAATAAAACATTTTTTGGCTTCTCACTGGGTTCACATTGGTACTCACAAAGAAAAACAACAGTGGGTAAAAAGTGCTACTTTATCCTGAATCAAGGTGGCACAACTATGCTAGTAGTTACTGTACTCTTTACTACTACACAATCACAGAAAAAGAAAAAAAAAGCTAGTTTCACTAAGAATGTCCTTAATGAAGGGGGTACCTGAGTGGCTCAGTAGTTGAGTGTCTCCCTTCGGCTCTGGTCATGATCCTGGGGTCCTGGGATTGAGTCCCACATCAAGCTCCCTGCAGGGAGCCTGCTTCTCCCTCTGCCTATGTCTCTGTCTCTCTCTGTGTGTCTCTCATGAATAAATAAATAAAATCTTTAAATTAAAAAAAAAAAGAATGTCCTTAATGAAGCAGTTAAAATAATTTTATTAAATATCAACTTTTGAATATGTCTTTTTAATATTCTGTACAACAAAATGAGAAGTACACAGAAAGCATTTCTACTATATTCTGGTTCAATGTTATCCCAAGGAAAAGCACTTACACAACTATTTGAGTAAAGAGCTGAATTAGATGTGTTTACCATGAAACACCATTTTTACTTGAAACAACTGAGAGATAAGCTATGATTATTCAAAGTTGGATATCTGTAAGCATGTTCTTAAAAATAAATGATGGGAACCTACTGCTTTAAGGAAAACTGAGTATTTGTTGCAAATGATAAAATTCTATCTTTTAAGCAAAAATTAGAATTTTGGAAACCTTGTATCTACACTATAAGCTTAACAGTTTTCCAATACACATTTCTGATGAGGTGGGTGGTAATATTAATGAAAATGATTTTCTGATATGGCACAATGAGTCATGTCAACATTTGTAAGATTTGCAAACCTCAGTGAACCATTGTTTTCCAAGTGACTATGCATGGTAAAAAGATCCACCCAAAGTGAATTTTAATGAAACAGAGTAAGAAAAATTCATTAATATTGTTTGAGATTCCTTACTGCAACAAAACTGCAGTACCTTACTACTGAAACTGTTACTTGTTGAATGTAGGTGTAGTATTAAAAAAGAATATTCACAAACAGCTGAAAAAGCTATTAAAATACTCTTCCTTTGGGGAGCCTGGGTGGCTCCGCTGGTTAAGCTCCTGCCTTCAGCTCAGGTCAGGATACCAGGGCCCTGGGATCAAGCCCTGTGTGGGCTCCCTGCTCAGGGGTGAGTCTGCTTCATCCTTTCCCTCTGCCGCTCCCCATGCTTGTGTTCTCTCTTTCTCTCAAAGAAATAAATAAAATCTTAAAAAAAAAAAAAGATACTCTTCCTCTTCCAATTATATATCTGGTTAAGGCCTTATTTTTCTCATATACTTTAACCAAAATAATGTATTAAAACAGACTGAAAGTAGAAAGCAGATATTACAAACTAGTTTCCACTAAGCCATACATTAAAGCTATTTGCAAAAATGTAAAATAAGGTCACTCATTGCTCTTTTGTTTTGAAAAAGTTGTTTTTCTTTAGAATATCTTATCTATGGGACACTTAGGTGGCGTAGTCATTTGAGTGTCCAGACTATTGGTTTTGGCTCAAGTCCTAAAATCTGCACTCAGCATGGAAGTCTGCTTAAGACTCTGGATTTCCCTCTCCCTCTGCCCCTCCCCACTGCTTTCTCACTCTCTCTCAAATATATAAGTAAATAAATCTTAAAAAAATAAAGTAGGGCAGCCCGGGTGGCTCAGCGGTTTAGCACCACCTTCAGCCCAGGGCCTGATCCTGGAGACCCAGGATTAAGTCCCATGTCAGGCTCCCTGCATAGAGCCTGCTTCTCCCTCTGCCTGTGTCTCTGCCTCTCTCTCTCTCTCTCTCTCTCATGAATAAATAAATAAAAATCTTTAAAAAAAAAAAGTATTTCTTTATGTTAAAATATATTTGATCTTATTTTTAAATCAATACATACATACTTAAAATCTTAATTTTAATTTCTAACATGAGGAGTATTGATAAATATAACCAATGCAAAGAAATCTCTTTGGGTACCTGAGACCAAAAGTTTGAGAACTGCTGTACTAGAGAATAAAGGATATGCTTCCCTAAAAAGCTGTAAATTACTTACAAGTGGTATGGGATCTTTTCTTTCTTTTTTTCTTATAACATTTATAGAGTATGTACAATACTAATATGTTTATCATCTTAAGGGTAGTATAACTTAAGAGCAATTCTAGGACAAGAAAGAGTTACGATGAATAAAGCTACTGATAATATCTATAATACCAAAAATAAAGTTTATGATAAGAAATGAAGGCTATTTTCAAAATTAACTACTTACTTCTCCACCAAGAACTCTGGCCAGTAAGAAAATTGTTAGGGAACCAAATATCCAAATGGTTATAATCCATGAGACCACCTTAAAGGGGAAAAAAAATCATGCAATTAATATCTTTGCACCAAATAAGCTGACAATTTCCCTGGAAGTCAATTCTCTGCTAATATAAGATAGTTTGGTATACCAAATCTCAGGTCATAGAGAGTTTGAGTTCCCAGGTATCTTTCCAAAACCCAGTAAGAATGCAATATGTTAATACAATTTTACTTCCAAATTGAAAATTTAGCAATGATCAATTGCCTTAGGAAATCTCAGTATTTCAATATCTATGATCAAATATTACTGTAAAAAAAGAACAAAGTATTTACATCCAAACCTCTGGTTTACAACATCTTGTGAAGAAAATTCATCCCTGAAAGAAGTTATAGGTCTTCTCCGGAGGTCTTTAAAATTTACATTAATTATAAATGTATCTAAGTGATAGATAAGTGGAAGATGTTTCGGACAATTTTAACTCCTAAGACTTAGTGTAATAATGATACATGCCTCTATTTCCGAGTTTTGTCTGCTTGTAGAGTCTAGATATAATGAAGCCCCAACAGCAAAATAGGTATATTTATTGCCCAGATCCTGGTTTCTAAATATCATTCCCTGATAAAAGGAACTAGGATTCCTTTGATAAATAATTGAATCCAAAGCTGCGACAGGAAAGATAAAAAGAGGGATCCCTGGGTGGCGCAGCAGTTTAGCGCCTGCCTTTGGCCCAGGGCGCGATCCTGGAGACCTGGGATCGAGTCCCACGTCAGGCTCCCGGTGTATGGAGCCTGCTTCTCCCTCTGCCTGTGTCTCTGCCTCTCTCGCTCTCTCTGTGTGTGACTATCATAAATAAAAAAAAAAAAAAAAAAAAAAAAAGGAAAGATAAAAAGATGATCCCGGAACAGTCTGTGGAGTTAGAAGGAAAGGAAATGCTCAAAAAACAATGGGAAGATGTCCAAAGGACATAGAAGCCAACCTGAAGGAGTTCCCAATTGCTAACGATGGAATAATCTCAATAAAATAAATGATAGCATTGGGTTATAATTCAGAAAATAAAATAAACATTCATTATTCTATACTGACATGAATAAATAAAACAATGATTAAGCAGTGACAAAGAAGGAATAGCTGTTCCATAGAGAAGACCAATTAATACAAGGGAAAGGAATGACGAAAACTGAAAACCGCCATTCAGTAAACAATATAGTAGTAATTGTTACACTCAAGATCCATGCATAGATGCTAAACTAGTGGGCAAAGTTTGATGGGAAACATGATGTCTACATAGTCATAAAGTATCTCCATAAAATATTTATTTATTAATTAAAAAGGGGGAAAACAGTAACTTTACAGTGGAGGAATTGGGCAGACACCAACCATCACCTAATTAAGGAATGACGAAAACTGAAAACCGCCATTCAGTAAACAATACAGTAGTAATTGTTACACTCAAGATCCATCCATAGATGCTAAACTAGTGGGCAAAGTTTGATGGGAAACATGATGTCTACATAGTCATAAAGTATCTCCATAAAATATTTATTAATTAATTAAAAAGGGGGAAAACAGTAACTTTACAGTGGAGGAATTGGGCAGACACCAACCATCACCTAATTAAGCAACCGATATTAACAGCACCAGGAAAAAATATACGAATATCACATACTCCCTGATAGTATACTGAGGTGGACACAAAGTAGTATCCTTGCAAAAATTCAGGACCCCAATCTAGTAATGAGAAAACATCAAGCAAGACCAAACTGAGCAACATTCTATGGAGGAGTAATCTGTTTTTAGCTTTACAATCCTTTGTTCAAATGAAAGATTACACAAAATAGTAAGATATAAATTACTGATCTAAGGTAAATATTAATAAGACTAGTGTTGTATTATGTTAAGATTCTTGATGTTGTGAGATTATTCTGGATTATCCAGATGAGCACCAAATGTAATCACAACAGTACTTAAAAAAAGGAGGCAGAGAAAGTTCTGACTACAGTAGAGAATAAGGTAATGTGACCATGGTAACAGAGATTGTAGTAATGCCTCCAGAAACCAAGGAATACCGACAGCCTCTAAACATGGAAAGAGGTGATCAACAGAATCTGCCCTGGAGCCTATAAAGAAACCAGGCCTGCTAATATTTTGATCTTAGCTCCTTCAAGCCCATTTTGGATTTCTGACTTCCAGAACTGTAAAAGAATAAAATTCCACTGTTTTAAGTCACAAAACTTGTGGAAATCTGTTACAGAAGCAATGAGAAATGAATTCATTTCCAAATCATTCTGTGATAGTTATTTTTTACTTCCCTAAAGCCTTAAACTAGGGACTAAGGAGTAATGTATGTATGTTGTGTTTTGATAATAAAGAGAAAACCCGTTAGTAGAGCAAAGTATTATATAAAAACAGATTCTGATGGAATCCTTGTCATTATTTATTAAAATATTTATTATTATTTTTTAAAGTAAGCTCTAGGTCCAATGTAGGGCTCGAATTCACAATGCTGAGATCAAGAGTTGTATGCTCCACTAACCAAGTCAGCCAGGAGCCCCTAAAATATTTATCTTAAAAATGAGTAAAAGGTAAGAACATGTTCTGAGTATTGTGTTTCAAACTCTTCATCCCTTGGGGGAAATCTTAAAGGGCAAGGGCAGCCCTTTTGGTCATTTCTAGTCAGTGGTCACTTCTGTTCAGCTGAGAGTAGTCCCATCTGTTTACCCAGGTTTCCATCCAAGTATTAATATTTTATGGGAATGATGATATAAAAGTTTGGAAAGCATTAATCTAAGGTACTCCTCCACTTAATTAAAAAGAGTTCTAGAGATGAACAAGTTAGAAATAATGTGTTAAAGTAAAGTATTTCAGAAATATATAATGTAGTATTACAGTTAATGTTTGGCTAGTTTTAATTTTAAACTTTTAAAATATTTCAAATTTGTATAAGGCAACATATACTTACCCTAAACTGTCCATATAATGATATCATGGAAAAGAAAAGAACAACAGCCAGAGGACCCCAGAAGTCAGGATTGTCTCTCACCACTTGTCTATTGAAACCAAGTGATGGCATTGGCATCAAAACACACCGGATTTTGTAGTAAATATCCTTTAGATCGATATCCAATTCCTCCCTACAATATATAATAAAAATTCTTAAAACGCACACACTTCTGAATACTGAGACCGCTGCAATAAAATTTAAGAAAAGTCTGAATATGACAGTGTCACCTCCATAGGTCAACAAAGCATTGCATCTCAAGTACAGTATTTCACTGATTCCATGGTGTACACTTTCAACATTCTTTTTTTTTTTAAGATTTTATTTATTTATTCATGAGAGACAGAGAGAGAGAGAGAGAGAGGCAGAGACACAAGGCAGAGGGAGAAGCAGGCTCCATGCAGGGAGCCCAACGTGGGACTCTATCCCGGGTCTCCAGGATCAGGCCCTGGGCTGAAGTCGGCGCTCAACCACTGAGCCACCCAGGATGCCCACACTTTCAATATTCTAACACCTCTGATCTGCCTTTCCATTTTCCAGTATCCTAGAGGCACTACAACTTTGAATAAAATCTTCTGCTTGAGCCCTTCTTGGCCATATTGCTAATTCAGTCTGCAATCCTATATGAGTGCTAGTGTGGGGTTTCCACTCTTAAGGGAAACTTTTCTTCCAACAACCCACCCACTGCCAAATTGAGACAAGCAAATGTCCTTGCTGTCTTTTTGTATGATGGGTTATTTCTCATTTAACCTTACACTAAGGAGACAGCCCTTTAATGTCTTAGCTTTATGCTGCCTTACATACTGTTTCCTCCTATTGACAAACAAAATAACTGCATCTTGCAATTGTTTTATATTTGATGAAATATGGTACATTAATAGTAAGAAACATAATGTTTTAGCATTTAATCTGCCATTACCAGAGATTAATCTGATAATGCCTCAATTTTAAAGAGCCATAGGTTCTTTCCCAAGTTGTTCAATTCTTTACCTTTTTTCCCCCAAAATGATAATCACTTAAATAATTTCAAGTACCATGAAGAAAGTGAAAGATTCCTCATAGTGGTAGCTCGAGAATTTCCATATGGGAGAGATTTTGGAGCGCTGATCTTTTCAGAAGTTTTAATTTGCCTTATACTGAATTGCCACAGCAAGCATCCTGCTTTTTTACTTAGACTGAATGTTTATTTGGGATAGTTATAGGCCCAAGTAAGCCCTAATAATTTGGAGTTTATGGTGTGTGTGTGTGTGTGTGTATGTGTGTGTGTGCGTGTGTGTGTGTGAGAAAGAGAGGGAAAGAAAAAGAGAGATACAGAATTATGATTTTTCCAGTTTTTGCCATTCAATAGACTAAAAACACTCTCATTATTTTAACTTTTCTAATTACTAGTAAAAGTGACATCTAGAAGTTTAGACCAAAAAGGTTAAGATTTGCCATACTTGTCTTTAAATAACATGAAAGAATATAACCATCCCATAGATTAGTTCTAAAAAACAGAAAATATATATTACTAATTTTTACATACAAGAGTGGCTTATTATCTTCAGGATCATCATCTTCAACTTCCAAAAGCCAACCATATCCTCTTTGTCTCAGAAATGTAGTAGCTGTAGATTCTTTAATAAAATCTCCACCAAGGTTTAATTTGACATCTGGAGATGCTATTGAACCACTGAGATCTTAGGAGAAGAGAGGACAAAACTTTAAATCAAGGTAAAAATGTGTGAATCTTAATCAACATTAGCATAATATTCAAGTAAAATAATGATCATTTGAAGATCTCTAACAATGAACATCTGCTATTGCATACAATCCTCATATTTTATAGCTGATAAATATCTAAAAATCATCTTTTATTTGACAGGAAAATGAAAGATGAGAAAAGTAAAGACATTTAAAAGATTTCAGATAATTAGCTAGACTAGGAAAAAAAACTAGACTTATAACAGCAACTTTATATGGAAAATATATACAAAATATACTACATGATATCATTTTGGATTCCCTTCATTATTATGCACACTATGTACTTCGGAACAAAGTGACTATACAAATACTTCCTAAAGGCTTTATACACATGTATACATATAAACAATTGCATATAATTTGCTAAAGAAAAATTGTAGGGACGCCTGGGTGGCTCAGCGGTTGAGCATCTGGGCATCCTAGAGTTCCGGGATTGAGTCCTACATCGGATTCCTGCAAGGAGCCTGTTTCTCCTCCCTCTGCCTGTGTCTCCGCCTCTCTCTCTCTCTCTCTGTGTCTCTCATGAATAAATAAATAAAATCTTTAAAAAAAAAAGAAAAGAAAAATTGTAGGTAATTTTCCCCTACATTTTCATGTATTTATTTACATATTCTTGCATTTAAATCACCAAATATTGATGCTCAGTGCTTTGTATATTAGTGCTTGGTTCTGGATAAATTTGACTAGTAAGAATTCCTGATATTTCAGCTCTATTCTTTATATAATGACATCATCTTTAGTTTGGATAAAAATGAAGGTGCTCTGGGGTTTCTGTTTTGCTTTTAGGTCAGTTCTAAAAAGGGAGTGAATCAGTTATTCACATACAAAATAAGTCTCATTCTAGTCTGACCAGTGCCTTAGAGGTCATGGATAATTTTAATAGTACAAATGCACATTTTCTGGTTGGAAAGAAAATGTTAAGAATAAAGGAATTGAGGTCATATGGGAATGAAGAAAAAAAAAATCTGTAGGACCAGACATATGCACTATTAAACAATCATCAATGCTGTTAACTAGAAGTCACATGACTAGAGTGTACTTTAGAAAATTCTCTTGGCAAGGACAAACATTAACAAAGACTCTCCTTCCCCGGAGATTATATAGAGAAAATCATTAGTCTCTGTCTCCAGTTTCCTATTCAAAACTCTTTCCAGATTTAATAGTATATGATTCTAAAAAGTTTTTATAAAGGAGTTTACTCAGCTAGAAATAAAATCCAAGTACTTTTGAATTTGCTGTCCTTTCCTACTTAGTTTAAAAATAGTCCCTATAAAAAAAAAATAGTCCCTATAAATGCTATCATAGAATCTTGTGACTAAAATATTTTCCAAAACCACTTTCTGCTTGTTTTAATCTAAATTGAAAAATAAATAAAAGGGGTGAAATTTAACTAAGATTCCATCTCCAATAGGTACAAAGAGTGCTTTTCTTGATTTAACAAGAGGAAGATTTAGCTCAGGAAGTGATTAGTACAGCAGTAACATTAAAGGTTTTAAAATTATGAGGCAGGAAAGGACCTTAACAACTGTTTCCGGGCCTCCAAAAAGAACTGCACTTAAAGTCTTTAATCTAAACCAAAAAAGGATATATAAATTATACTGCTAAGAAATGCTGTGATAAAGAATTATATGTTTAGCAGTTTGTCATAGCACATATGTCAGAACCTCAAAAAGGCACCTTTAGCTTATGATTTTGTCGTTTTTTCATCCCATTTACTATAAAGTAGGAAAGTATCATGGACATATGCAGGAATGCCAGTAACAGCAGTTTGACACATCCCGTAATGTCCCCAAGATATAATTAGGTGTGGGTGAGAAAAAGCAATAGAAAAATAAAGAACAAAACACAACAAAACAAAAAATGCTAGTTAGCTTAATACGTTAACAAGTTAACAAGAATATTAGAAAACAAGAAGATTCCAAACTACTCCAGGAGCACAGGTGTCTTAAGTTAAACCAGAGTAAGAACCAGCTAGCTTGGTTATCAACTCTAGGATAGGTTATTATAAAACACTAATTTTAAATTAATTATTTCTTGCTATATTATTTTAATATTCTCATCATTTGCTAAGTAAAAACAACATAAAGGTAGTAAATGTAAGTGGATTTAAAAGAAAATAATCTTTGAAACAACCTACTGCAAAAAGAAATCTTAAAAATGTTTCCACCTGTTTGCCTCAGTGACAAGAATAAGTTTCAAATTTTACTGAGAGTTACCTGGGGCAGCCCGGGGGGCTCAGTGGTTTAGCGCCCCCTTCAGCCCAGGGCGTGATCCTGGAGACCCAGGATCGAGTCCCAGGTCAGGCTCCCCGCATGGAGCCTGCTTCTCCCTCTGCCTGTGTCTCTGCCTCTCTCTCTCTCTCTCTCGAATAAATAAATAAAATCTTTTTTAAAAAGTTACCTAGAAAAACTGCAGAAGATTTAATAGTAATTTCCCTCACCCCTTTAAACTCAAGTGTATTACTAGATGAGGAATCTTTCATGTGAATTTTCTCTTCAGCTTAACTTCACTTGGAAAGATGAGGGAGAACTTGGTCAGTGCTGTCGGATCTATACTCAGGATGAGATTTACTGATCTCCTCTCCTACACAAGTTCTAGATTTCTGAGAAAGAAGAGTATCCTACAATGAACAATTAACATTTTGTTGATACTTATTAGCTTCTTATATATGTGAAGAAGCGTTTTCTTACTTAAGCAACAAGGATAAAAATCATCTCATTTGAAAATGAAATCCATATGTGCTTAAATCTAAAACAGAACTGAGTGCACGGCAAAACAAGAACATATTTCACACTGAAAGGATAAATTATATCATTCCATTTTAGAGATAAAAATATTTAATGCTTGCATAGGTCAATGAAAGAGATCAAGAAACCAATGCAAGTAAATAATGATCTTATCACTGCTACCCTTACATTGGAGTTTGATCATGTTACTCCACAAGAAAAATTTTAAAAGCTTCATATAAAATTGTGTCTTAGGCTATATTTTTATTCATATTATTTTGATTTATGGTTTGAGTACCCTTACTATTCACTATTGTCTGTAAATTTTTATATTGTATATAATATTAATTAAAATTAATTAAATCAGGGTACCTGGCTGGCTCAGTTAGAAGAGTATGTGATTCTTTTCAAAGTCATGAGTTCCAGCCATACTGGCTGTAGAAATTACTCAAAAATAAATAAATAAATAAATAAATAAATAAATAAATAAACTTAAGAAAAAAAAATCAAAAATCTCCTGAACCTACCTTTGGAAAAACTAAATCTCATTTTGGCCTAAATGTTAATTTCACAGAAATTTCTTTTGTCTTATGAATCATTTAAGTGAACTTTTTATTTTGAAGTGATTATAGATTCACAGGAAATTGCAAAAATAGTACAGAAAGGTTCCATGTATCCTTCACCCAACTTCTGCCAATGGGTACCATGTTATATAATCACCAAACCAGGACACTAACATTGATACAGTTTGCAGACCTTATTCAAATTTTACCGGTCTTACATGCACTTATTTGGGTGTGTATGTATATACAGTTCTGTGCAATTTTATCACTTTTATAGATATATATAATGCCTATGAATTTAAAATTTATGAAAAGTTTTTTATTTTTATTTTTTAAAGATCTTACATATTTACTCATAAGAGACACAGAGAGAGGCAGAGACACAGGCAAAGGGAGAAAGAGGCTCACTGCAGGGAGACTGATGTGGGGCTTGATCCTGGGACTTCAGGATCACGCCCTGAGGCAAAGACAGACGCCCAACCGCTGAGCCACCCAGGTGTCCCGAAAACAGTTTGTTTTAAATGGTAAACCTTGCTTAACTACCCTTTGTCACCCCAAGAAAGGTTAGCTAAAAAGTCATTTTCAAGTTTCAAACAGGGAAGAAAAGCTCTTCATGCACCCATTATATACCACATATCATACTTCATTAGCCTATTGTAAGGAAGATATTAGTGATAATATCTAAACGAATGTAACTTTTTAAAAAAATAAACTCTATACTCAGCACAGAGCCCAACACAAGCCTTGAAATCACGACTCTGAGATCAAGATCTGAGTTGAGATCAAGAGTTCGTCACTTACTGAGCCACACAGGTGCCCCTACATGAATATAATTTAAAAAAAATCAAGTACAAAATTTTTATTTAAAAAACTAACAATTCCTTTGTCTACACTACTAACTTGTATTCGAGATAATATCCTTTCTGGGGAGGGGGAAATTCACACAAAGAGTAGGCTAAATGTTTGGCCACCTTGGGATGCCTGTGTGGCTCAGCAGTTGGGCATCTGCCTTTGAGCAAATCCCGGGATTGAGTCCCACATCGGGCTCCCTGCATGGAGCCTGCTTCTCCCTCTGCCTGTGTCTCTGCCTCTCTCTCTCTCTCTCTCTCTGTATCGCTCATGAATAAATAAATAAAATCTTTAAAAAAAAATGTTTGGCCACCTTAACAGAAAATTATCACTTACTCAAAAGAATACTGATAATAATTATTGGATTATTATATCTACAATTTACTGATTACATTAATGTACTATGAGCTCTAGACACTATGATTTCTATATAGGAGTGTCTTAGTCTGTTCAGGCTGCTATAACAAAAGACCATGGACTGGGTGCCTTATAAATAATAGAAATTTATTTCTCACATTTCTAGAGGCTGGAGTGTAAGATCAGGATGCCAGCAGGGTCAGATAAGGGCCCTCTTCTGGCTTACAGACTTTTCCTCGAATCCTAACAGACAAGTAGCAGATAGGAAGCTCTGTACAGTCTTTTTTATGAAAACATTATTCCCATTTATGAGAGCTCCACTCTTGTAACCTAACTACCTCCCCAAAGCTCCCCACCTCCTAACACCATCACACTGGGCATTAGGATTTCAATATAATGAATTGTGGGGGGATAACCAAACATTCAGACCATAACAGGGTTAAGAAGACTGAAGAAGGTTTTTTTTGTTTTGTTTTTTTTTTGAGCAAAAAGCAATATACTGAGCCCAGTCTGCTTCTATAGACTTATACAATCAATTGTCAGTTTAACATTTCCTTTTAACTATGTCAAAAGCACCTAAAATTCAATATTCCAAAACTGAATTCTTGGTACCTAAAGTCTTCCTCCAGTGAATGGTACCATTATCCACTCAGCATTATAAACTGGAAGCTTGATTATCTTTGACAGTTTCCTTCATTCACATGCTCCCTGCTCCATCCAACCCACCTAAATTGTCACTTTCACCTCTAAATATTTTTGAACTTGGGGCACCTGGGTGGCTCAGTGGTTGAGCATTTGCCTTTGGTTCAGTTTGTGATCCCAGGGTCTTAAGATCAAGTCTGCAATGGGCTCCCCGTGGGAAGCCTGCTTCTCCCTCTGTCTGTGTTTCTGCCTCTGCGTGTTTCTCATGCATAAATAAATAAAATCTTAAACAAAAATGCTTTTGAACTTGTCCACTTTTCTCCATTTCTACTCCTAGCACAAGCTAGAGCAAACTACATCTCCTGCCTGCATGACTATAATAGTTTACCAACTGCTTTCTCCCTAGTTATTCTTGTCTCCTTTCAATCCATTCTCTGAATTGTAGCCAGAAAAATCTTTCTAAAATGCAATTCCTTCACTCTCCTGTTTTATTTTATTTTTTTTTTTTCACTCTCCTGTTTTAAATCCTTCAGTGGCCTTCTAGCCATACTAAGCCTCTCAGGTTCTTTAAATGAACCAGGATCCCTTTTACCTGGTATGAACACCAGGCTATTTTCTCCAACTTCAGATAATTAAGTGCCATCCATTCTCAGTCGTCATATGTACTTGCTTAAGGAAATTTTCCTTGATCTCCCAGACTAGATTCCTTTCATAGTCTGCTGGACTTTTCCTTCAAAGCATTTATCACTGTTTATAATAATATTATTTGTGTGATTATTTGGTTAATATTTTTAAGTTCTATGATGGCATGAACTAAGTGTTTTTGCTGTAGTTTTATCTTGAACATATTTCCCCACTACTTATAACAGTGCCTGGCCCATAATAGGCGACCAACAAATGTGTACTGGTGGAATTAATTAATGAATGGAAGGGCAAATAGCTCCATATGGCTTAAATAAATAAGTTACATTAAAGGCTTTTTATTTTTTTAAGGCTTTTTAATAGAGCAAATATACAAAATTAGATTTGTATTTTGGAAACATAATCTTAGCTGCACGATGGAAGGCTGATTTAAGAGGGGAGAGATCGGAAAAGGGAGTTGCTCAGGAGGCTACATTATAAATGAGAAACAAAGACTAAAACCAAGGTAGTATCAGTAGAGAAAGAATAGACTTACTATATAGTTATTCTGGAGGTAGTATGAAATACTTTGATGACCAACTAAATATGAGAAAATGAGAAAGAGACTGAAGTCAAGTTTCTAGCCCTTGGCAAGAAGAACTAAGTTACAAACATTGCCATTTTTACTTTAGTACCTAGTTTTCAATATTGATTAATTAATCTAACAATTAATATTTATGAATTACTTAGCTTATTTCTTTGATGCCCTTAGAGGACTATGAAGAAGTGAGACACTTCGAGGAGTTTAAAATCTAATTTATAGTACTGTATATCCCAACAATGGAACATTATTAGGAATACAGGCTGCACCATGGATGAAATATGAAAACCTATGTTGAGTAAAAGACATCTGACACAAAAAGTCACATATTACTTCACTTACATGAAATGTCCAGAAAAGGCAAATCTATAGGGACAGAAAGTAAATTATTGGTTGCAAGGGGCTGGGAGACAATGAAGAATCACTAAAAATAGGTATGCGGTTGCTTTTTTTGGAGTGATGAGATGTTCTAGGGTTAGACAGTGGTGGTGGTTGCACAACTTTGTGAATAAACTAAAAACTGATTGTATGCTTTCAATGGGTGAAGTTTATGGCACATAAATTATATCTCAATTAAAAAATCTAACTGAGGTAACATGTAACATAAAACCCTATTAATACTGTAAAACACACTCTTCTGTAGGTCAACGGCAATGCAAATTGCCAAGTGATCATAGGTGCCAGGGGAATAAGTAGGCCTAAGCACCAGAGAGGTGGACAGAAAGGCTTTGTGGAAACAGAACCTGAATTTGGCCATGAGGGATGGCCAGATAAGCAGTGAAAGAATGAGAAGAGAAATCATTCCAAAGAAAAGAAATGGCAAGAACAAAGGCATAGAAGCTGAAGGTTTCCCAAGGGAAAGAGTTCATCCCCAAAAGCTATAGAAGACAGGGTGGGGACAAATTTTTAAGAGCATAAATATCAAGCAAAAAACAAACTTGTCTTTATAGGTAAGTGTTTCTTTATGCATGTTCTGTGGAATCTGGATCCTATGACATGCCCTTCACAAAAGGCTTCTGATATTCACTAAATTTGGGAAATCCTACATACTACATACAACCCCCACTTGGTGTTTCAGAACTAATATTGGCATATTAAAGGCTCTGGAAATCCTGCATTAAGGAAATAAGTTTAACATTACTTGTCATGTGTCAAATTATGTTGTCATAGAACCTTTCGCTGCTGGGAAACACTGCTGAAGATACTTCTGCTGAGGAAAGGAAGCAATTGAAGTGCCAACAGAGCGGTGGGATTGCTGGATGCTGAGGAAACAGGAAATAACAGTCTAGTTGTGAAAATAAGGAAAAAGGGAAGTAGATCTAATTTACAATCCTGTAAATTAGGAGGACACCTGTGACTGATAGTAGAGATGGAAAAAACAGGAGAAATCCAAATTGCTAGAGAGAAAAACAGTGAAAAGAAAGGTTCCAAAAAGGCAGGAAGATATGGGCATAAAAGCACTAGTAGAGGCTTATTCTAGGAAAGGAGGAAAAGAAACTTTTCCTGTAAGATTTGCAGGAGAGGGCATCCCTGGGTGGCTCAGCGGTTTAGCGCCGCCTTCAGCCCAGGGAGTGACCCTGGACCCTGGATCGAGTCCCACATCGGGTTCCTTACATGGAGCCTGCTTCTCCCTCTGCCTGTGTCTCTGCCTCTCTCTGTGTGTGTGTCTCTCATGAATAAAAATAAAAAAAAAGATTTGCAGGAGAGATGAATGTTTCAATATACATACAAAGATATTCAGTAGTAGAAAAATAAGAAGATGGGAAAATGGCTATCAGGTGGCTTAGATCATCTTTCTTGCTTAGTTGTCTCTGCTCATTACCTTTCCAACTACTTGCTGAATTTCTGTTGAATTAGTATTGGCTTCAGTGCTAGGAGCACAACACCTTTATCTTAATCAAAAAGTATCATGTAATCATTCATTCATTCATCACTGAGTTCCTGCTAGTGCTGGGCTCTGTGCTAGGCAGTGTAAATGAGTAAAGCACAGCTTCTAACCCTGAGTAGCTCATGGTCTAAATCAGCATTGTTCTAGATCTGTGAAGATTTAATATAAGACACAGGGACAGACAGCCTCCACCAAGGAGGCTGCACAGTTCTTAAGTAAATGCTCTTCCCCCCTTTCAACTGGAAGAACTCCCACTTATTCTTCACAATATACCTCCTCTGTCCCTGAAGACTTCCTTCATCCTTCCTGCAGTTAATCACTTCCTCCTGTGAACCATACTTTTTATGTCATTTATTATGTACAATGAAATTTATCTCTCTTATTAGACCATCTCTTGGTGTCAGGGACTTCTTCATTTGCAGACCCTTGCACATGGAGATACTTAGTTCATCCTACAGATAAAGAACATTATCTATCCTTCAAAATTTGGCAAAATATTATCTCCATTAAACTGCCCCTTATCTAACAGTTAGAAAATATTTCCTCCTCTTCTAATTGTTCATAACATTCTAAATCAGTACTTCTCAAGCCTTAACATGCATATAAGTCACAGGGGGATCTTGTTAAAATGCAAATTATGATTAAGGCAGTATCTGTATTACTAAGTGCCAAGACATAAACTAGGCAAAGTGTTTATTTATCAGATACAAATAAAGTCAAAGGATCCTGAATACTTCTATACTACACTTTACATATACATAATGGTATAATTACATTCTTATATTTACATACATGCATTTTATCACTGTTTCTGCATACAGTTTTACACCATTGACTTGAATGTTCAGGTTGGATTTCACTTTTTATTTATTTATTTATTTATTTATTTATTTATTTATTTATACATGTATTGGCTTATTCACACATAGCTCATGTTCATTTAACTTAAACATGGAACTTGCTTTAATATATATTATCTTAAATACCCCACGATATTATGCGTGCTTTTTATTCATTTCTAAATTTTTTAAAGATGAAAGCACGTGACCTCAAGAGCATGTGCAAGTAGGGGGAGAGGGCAGATGCGGGGGAGAGAATCTCAAGCAGACTCCATGCTGAGCGCAGAGCCCTAAGATCTCAGAACCCTAAGATCACAACCCGAGCCAAAAATCAAGAGTCGGACACTTAACCCTACTGAGCCACTCAGGCACCTCATTTAAAAATTTTTAAAAATAAGTAATCTCTACACCCAACACAGGGCTCAAACTTACAACCCCAAGATCAAGAGTTGCATGCTCTATGGACTAAGCCAGCCAGGTGCTCCTCCTTTTCATTTTATAGGTGACAAAATGGAAGCTTACAGAAGTTATATAACCTGCCTGATACCACATAGCTACTATAAGTCAAGACGTTAACTGAAGTCTATTGGCCCTAAATCCAGTAACTTTTTAGTTATACCATCCAAAAGAAGCTGTTTTATAGTCCCAAGCATCAATGTCATATGAGATAAAAGCAGAAATCATTTATTCCTTCAACAATTATTTTGTGATGTTTATGTTCAGGTTCTGTGGTAACTGCTGTGGTATAAAAAAGATCAGGGAAGTCTCTGTTTCTGAAAGATAGTTAAGCAGGTTTTCACCAAAGAAACCAAAGAAGGAACATTACAGTTCAGTCTTCAGTCTCAACTCGGGGTAAGGAGAAAGGCAGTCTAAGCATGAGGACCAGGATATGCATAGGTGTGGAGACAAAACACCAAGGAACATTTTAGAATAAAGGATATATATGTGCAAAGAGTACAGAAAGGTATCATTAAGAGACCTGGATGGAATCCAGAAGGAAAATATACACTGAAAACACTCATGGTTAGAGTAAAAGTAGAAAAAGGGAGAAGAAAGAATTTACATGACATGCTTAGGAACCAGAGAAAGACAGAATTGCAGTCAAATTTTCAAGAGAAAAATACAAAAAAAAAAGTGTGGGGCCAGTTAATAGTGAAAACTGAGCAGCAGCATCATTGTTAACATGTGGCAAGCTCTTAACTCTGCCAGATATAGTACTAAGTACTCTGCATTTGCAAAATATCTGAGCACTTACAGATTAATTCCCATTTTGTATAAGAGAAAACTGAAGCTGAGAGGCTAAGGAACTCGGCAACAGCACATAGATAGTAACTGGCAAAGCCAGGATGCAAACCCAGGACTCTTTAACACTATAGATACACTCTTCAATTTACAAAAATGTAAGAAGCATCATAATTTCATGGAAAGAATTCTGATTAGCTCTTAATTCAGATCCTTTACATAGAGGTTACTGAACTTCTCTAAGCCTTATTTTCGTCGTAAAATACAAGACAGCTGATGCTCAACAGAATTCTTATAAGACCAAACAAGTCATCTGCTTAAAATACTCTGTAAATTGAAACTGTACAATGTTATACACCTGACAGTATTATTATAAGTATATCTATCTTTGTCTGTACCTCTTCAAATATATAGGGAGTCCACGTATCCTTAAAAGCTAAATGGAGAAGTTCAAATAAACCTTATATTCCTTAGGTTAGGTTTACTTATTCCGGGTTTCTTAGTATATAGAGTCAATGGGTAAGCTTGTTGTATCACTCTGTTTGTTTTTTTTTAAGGTGTATTTAAGAAAGGTTATTCTGGGGCTTGGGGGTGGGTAGGTTGTGGGTAAGAAACATACACACATAAATACATAAGTTTGAACAATGATAGACAATTTTTCTTTAAGGTCTAGTAAGTTAAAGTTGATATTCCTCCCGAAACACTATGCTATCAAATTTAGATTAAACAAACGGAAATATTTTGGGTTGCTATATTTCACCAAATACTCATATTAACTTTAAAATAGGGCAGCCCAGGTGGCTCAGCGGTTTGGCGCCTGCCTTCAGCCCAGGGGTGATCCTGGAGACCCGGGGATGGAGTCCCACGTCGGGCTCCCTGCATGGAGCCTGCTTCTCCCTCTGCCTGTGTCTCTGCCTGTCTCTCTCTCTCTCTCTCTCTCTGTTTCTCTGTCTCTCATTAACAAATAAATATAAAAATAATAATAAAAATAAAATAAATGTATCAGGGGTGCCTGGGTGGCTCAGTCGGTCAACCCATCTGCCTTCAGCTCAGCTCATGAGGCCACAGTCCCGGGATGGAGCCCCACGTGCGCTCACAGCTCATTGGAGATTCTGCTTCTCTA